>NC_082712.1:172319001-173569001 GCF_030144855.1 Hypanus sabinus | reverse complement strand
TACCATGTGCCCTAATTTTGCCCACTAATCTCCTATGTGGGACTTGATCAAAAGCTTTTTGGAAGTCCAGGTACACTATATCCACTAGCTCTCCCTTGTCCATTTTCATAGTTACATCTTCAAAAAACTCCAGAAGATTAGTTAAGCATGATTTTCCCTTCATAAATCCATGCTGACTCGGACTGATCCTTCTACAGCTATCCAAATGTGTCGCAATTTTTTCTTTTATAATTGACTCCAGCATCTTTCCCACCACTGACGTCAGGCTAACTGGTCTATAATTCCCTGTTTTCTCTCTCCCTCCTTTCTTGAAAAGTGGCATGACATTAGCCACCCTCCAATCATCAGGAACTGTTCCTGAATCTATAGAACATTGGAAAATGATTACCAATGTGTCCACAATTTCTAGAGCCACCTCTTTAAGTACCCTGGGATGCAGACCATCGGGTCCTGGGGACTTATCAGCCTTCAGACTCAACAGTCTATCCAACACCTTTTCTTGCCTGATATAAATTTCCTTCAGTTCATCCTTTACCCTAGTTCCTTTGGCCACTATTACATCTGGGAGATTGTTTGTGTCTTCCCTAGTGAAGACAGATCCAAAGTACCTGTTCAACTCATTTGCCATTTCCTTGTTCCCCATAATAAATTCACCCGCTTCTGTCTTCAATGGCCCAATTTTGGTCTTAACTATTTTGTTGCTATTCATATACCTAAAGAAGCTTTTACTATCCTCCTTTATATTCTTGGCTAGTTTACCTTCGTACCTCATTTTTTCTTGGCGTATTGCCTTTTTTGTTATCTTCTGTTGCTCTTTAAAAGCTTCCCAGTCCTCCAGTTTCCTGCTCATCTTTGCTATGTTATACTTCTCTTTTTTTTTTGTAGCACAGCTACAAAGTGTGCTATCATTGGAAAGCAGCATCCGTCATCAAGGACTCCCATCATCCAGACCATTCTCTTCTTGAAATTACCATCGGGCAGGAGGTACAAGAGTCTTAGGTCTCACACCACCAGGTTCAGGAACAGATATTACCCTTCACTAGTCAGACTCCTGAACTGGAGTGGATAACTTCACTCACCTCAACAACCTACAGACTCACTGTCAAGGTCTCTACAGCTCTTGCTCACAGTATTTTTTATAATTTGTTTTGTATTTGCACAGATTGTCATTTTTGTACATTGCTTATTTGCCAGTCTTTGTGTGTAATGTTTCATTAATTCTATTGTACTTTGTTCTGTGAATGCCTGCAAGAAAATAAATGTAAGGGTTGTATATGGTGACATATCAAAGTTCAAAGTTAATGCATCTTCAAAGTAAGTTTATTATCAAAGTACACATATCACCATATATAACACGAGATACATTTTCTCACAGGCCTACATACCAAATCCAAGAACCATAATAAAATCAGTGAAAGACTGCACTCAACAAGGCAGGCAATCCATGAGCAAAAGACAACCAACTGTGCAAATACAAAAAGAAAACCAAGAAAGGGAAATAATAATAAATAAATAAATAAATAATAAAGAGTCCTTGATAGTGAGTCCATAGGTTGTGGGAACTGTTCAGTGCTGGGGTGAGTGAAGTTGATCCCTCCGGTCTGAGAGCCTGATGGGTGAGGGATAATAACTGTTCCTGAAGATTCCTGTACCCTCTTCCTGATTGCAGCAGCAAGAAGAGAGCACGGCCTGGATGGGGGTCCCTGATGATTCTGATGCACCATCAATAACTCTCAGAGATGGGAAGTGAATGATAGGCTTTTATTAGCAGCAAAAAGGGAGCACGACATCTCGGAGAATGAAGGAGGAGCAGTGCCCCAATTGCCTTTATACAGGGGTCTGTGGGAGGAGCCACAGGAGCAGTCAGCAGAGGGGCGTGTCCAGACAGGTATATGTAGTCTACCACATTCACCCCCACTTTGTTTTAAAAGAGAGTCCCCACGGGGCGAAGTTTCTTACAAGTATATTTACAGGTCAAGTCTATCAGGCGGTCGAGTCTGTCACTGTGATCTACGTAGCACCAGTGGTGATTACACCGGTGACGGTGGTTGTGCTGGCTCTGGCCTGACTTGAGGTGCCAGCCCACTAGGCATTAGTAATCCCTCATGCATGGACGTGGCGCCCGGTATGGGAGTGTCGTGAGGAGTCTGTGTAGGGCTTGGTGTGCGCGGTGTCTCGTGGGTATATACATCAGTGGGTACGGGGCTCATAGTCACCGGGGAGTGTTCAGGATAGGGGTCTGGTGCTCCTGCGGGCGCCAGGTCACGAACGGAGACCGTGTCCTCCCACCCATCAGTTAAGACCACGTAGGCATACTGGGGGTTCGCATGAAGTAGGTGAACCCTTTCGACCATCAGGGAATATTTATTGCTCCTCGCATGTTTCTGGAGCAGCACTGGCCCTGGGGACATCAGCCAAGCCGGTAGGGTGGTCCCAGCGGCAGACTTCCTGGTAAAAGAGAATAGGCGCTCATGAGGGATGGCATTGGTGGACGTACATAACAGGGAGCGGATGGAGTGGAGTGCATCAGGGAGGACCTCCTGCCAGCGAGAGACCGGCAATCACTTTGACCTAAGGGCTAAGAGTGTGGCCTTCCACACTGTGGCATTCTCCCTCTCCACCTGTCCATTCCCCCGAGGATTATAGCTTGTGGTCCTACTAGTAGCAATACCCCTAGCCAGCAGGTACTGGCGCAGCTCGTCACTCATAAACGAGGACCCTCTATCACTGTGGATGCAGCAGGGATATCCTAACAGAGTGAAGAGCTGGCACAGGGCTTTTATGATGGACGTGGCAGTGGTATCGGGGCAGGGGATGGCAAAGGGGAACCGTGAGTACTCGTCGATTATGTTGAGAAAGTAGACATTGCGGTCAGTGGAGGGAAGGGGGCCCTTAAAGTCAACACTCAGTTGCTCAAAGGGGCGGGTGGCCTTGATAAGTTGCACCTTTTCAGGACGGTAGAAGTGCGGTTTGCACTCAGCGCAGACTTGGCAGTCCCTGGTCATCGTCCTGATGTCCTCAAGGGAGTAAGGCAGGTTCTAGGCTTTCACGAAATGGTAAAGCTGGGTGACCCCCAGGTGGCAAAGATCTGCACGGAGGGCGTATAGCCAGTTGAGCTGCATAGGGCATCAGGGGGCTCATTGAGCCTTCCAGGCCGGTACAGGATATCATAGTTGTAGGTGGAGAGTTCTATTCTCCACCGCAAAATTTTATCATTTTTGATTTTGCCCCACTGTTGGTTGCTGAACATGAACGCAACTAAGTGCTGGTTGGTCAGCAAGGTGAACCTTTTGCTGGCGAGATAGTGCCTCCAGTGCCTAATAGCTTCCACCATGGCCTGGGCTTCTTTCTCCACCACGGAGTGCCGAATTTCAGGGCCTTAAAGGGTACGAGAGAAGAATGCTACCAGCCTTCCTGCCTGATTGAGGGTAGCAGCCAGCGCGAAGTCGGAGGTGTCACTCTCTATTTGGAAGGGAATGGTCTTGTCCACCGCATGCATCGTTGCTTTGGCAACGTCCCCTTTAATGCGGCTGAAGGCTGCGCAGGCCTTGGCTTAGAGGGGAAATGCGGTGGACTTGACCAGGGGGCGGGCCTTGTCTGCATAGTGAGGGACCCATTAGGCGTAATAGGAAAAGAAGCCCAGGAACCGTTTGAGGGCTCTGAGGGAGTTCCAACAGGGGGCGCATAGGGTTGGGGTCAGGGCCAATGACCCCATTCTCCACGACATACCCAAGGATAGCAAGTCGGGTGGTTCCAAACACACATTTGTCCCTGTTACAGGTAAGGTTAAGAGCTCTGGCCGCTTAGAAAAATCGTTGGAGGTTGGTGTTGTGATCCTGCCAGTCGTGACCGCAGATGGTGATGTTATCCAAATATGGGAACGTGGCCTTCAGTTGGCAATGGTCCACCATCCAGTCCATTTTCCTCTGGAAGACAGAGACACCATTCATGACACCGAAGGGGATGCGCAGGAAGTGATAGCCTGCCGCCCACCTTGAAGGCGGTGTAGGGGCGTTCCTCCAGGCAGATGGGGAGCTGATGGTAAGCGAATTTTAGGTTTATGGTTGAGTACACCTTGTACTGAGCTATCTGATTGACCATATCCGTGATGCGGGGTAGGGGGTACGCGTCAAGCTGCGCGAACCTATTAATGGTCTGGCTATAGTCCACGACCATCCTATTTTAATGTCCGGTCCGAACAACGACCACCTGAGCCCTCCAAGGACTTGGGCTTGGCTCAATGTTCCCCTCCCTGGGCAGCTGCTGCACCTCCGACTTAGTCGAGTTTTGGTGGAGGGTCACGGAGGCCAGAGTTGAATCGCCGTCTTGGTGCCCGGTAAGCACCTGTGGGTCGGAGGCGGGGCGAGGTGGTGCTGATAAAGATGGCGACCCCTATGCCTTGCATGCGGCACTGCTCGACCCCGCTCGTGGTTTGGACTTACAGGCCTTGGCGAAGTGGCCCTTCTTCCCGCAGCTGGAGCAGGTAGCTTCTCGGGCCGGGCAGTGTTTTCCAGAATGCTTTTTGAGTCCACAGAAGTAACACTGTGCAGACTTGCAACTGGCAGCAGCCATGGTCGACTCGCCATCAGGTTGCGGGGTCTGCAGCGTCTGTGAGGCCGGCGGGAGATCACAAGCCTGGACAGTGTCAGCTTTGTGCAAAGTGGCCTCCAACGTGTCGGCCAGCTCGATCACTGAATGTAAGGTAAGATCAGCGTGTTCCAGCAGCTGCTGGCGCATGTACACTGACCTGATCCCCATAACGAAGGCGTCTCTTACTAGCAGCTCCGCATGCTGTTCCGCCATCAGTCCCCTGCAGTCGCAGGCCTGCATGAGTGTCTGTAGGGCCCGGACAAACTCAGCGCTTGACTCTCCGGCCTGCTGCCGCCGTGTCGCTAAGCGATGTCTTGCGTAGACGGTGTTCACTGGCCGCTGGTATTGCCTTTTGAGGGCATCCATCGCACCCCGGTAGTCCGTTTGGTCTCTGACCATGGAGTAGACCCTTGGACTGACTCTGGAGAGGAGAACCCTATGCATCATGGCAAGATCGGTCACATAAATCTCCTCCAGGTACGATTCGAAACATGCTAGCCAGAGTTCGAAAGCATCGCCGGCTTCCTGGGATTGTGGGTCGAGATCCAATCTGTTGGGTTGTAAAATGCTCTCCATGTTTTAAAATTGCTGCTAATAAAATTGATGCACCATCAATAACTCTCGGAGACAGGAAGTGAACAATAGGCTTTTATTAACAGCAAAAAGGGAGCATGACATCTTGGAGACTGAGGGAGGAGCAGTGCCCCAATTGCCTTTATACAGGGGTCTGAGGGAGGAGCCACAGGAGCAGTCAGCAGAGATGCGTGTCCAGACAGGTATACATAGTTTACCATCGCTCCATGGATACATACTTTGATACTAAATTGACTTTGAAATTTGAAGTCCAAGGAAAGGTACTGACATAAAATGGATTTAACAGAATGAAGAGCAAAAGCTTCTGAAAGGGCTGGTGGATCTTTCTTTCATAAGCAGAAGAGCAATGCTGGCCACTAAATGTTTACTTTTGTAAGAGGGAAATCGAATTACTGAAAATTCAGAACAACTTTCCTTACTGCAGTCTTCCAAATAAAGCCCAGACTCTCACACAAGCCAAGCTATCAAGAAACAGTTTAATTACTTGCAAGGTTGCAAAGGGCAGCTCTTCTACTGAAATAACGTAAGCCACAGACTGAAGCAGTATTAAGCTTGAATCCCTGCCAGTAACAACATTTCAACTGATACTATCATCCCTTACAGACAAGAACTCTCAGACTTCAGAGAAAAACTTACATGAGTCCATGTCTGAGTCAGGACAACAGGACCCCCAGCCTCTGCTGAGACTGTGCGGTGCTCAGATCCCAGGATAGAGAGTGGAAAGTTCCTCCTCACTTCATTAATCCCTGACACAGTGAGCCCCGGTTCCTGAATTTACATAGAACAGTACAGCATTTGGCCCAGTGTTATGCAAACTAACCACATGCCTAAATAAACTAAGCCTTTCTGATGCACAAGCTTATTGTTGTCTGACTGTACATATATACAACTAAACAAAACAATGTTCCTCCAGACCATGGTGCAGCCACACAAGACATCATGCACAGCACATGAAACAGAATATTTCCACAAATAAGTTAATATATATAATTCAAAATGCATGTGAAGTGCACAGCACAGGTAAATAGTACAGTAAAATGCTTATTGACCCATTGAAAAAAAACTTCGGTGGTGGCAGGGTATTAATAAGTCTCACAGCCTGTGGAAAGAGGCAACCTGGAAATCCTTGTTCTGATGCTTCTGTACCCCCTTCCTGACGGTAGAGAGTCATATTCCTCCATTCTCTGCGCATTCGTGTGCCTATCTAACAGCCCCTAAAACTCATCCGTTATGTTTGTCCTCATTACCAGCACATCCCCAGACTCTCACCAATCCCTGCAAATAAAACTTGCTCCACACATCTGCTTTGAAATTACCTCTTTGAAAATACACACACACACACACACACACACACACACACACAGTTCAACTGGTTCAATCTGATATCATAGACATCAGCAAAGCAAAGAAACTCCATAGAATGTGTGATAGAAACATCAAAGCCCCAGAAGTCCTCCCACCATGCAAGCAATAGCAAAAGCCCCTCAAAGAAACCTTGCTCTTTAACCCAGTGCATTGGTATCTCACACGTGCTCTCTCTCTCGCTCTCTCTTCATTGAGGTAGAGAGAGCGCATTCCTGCAACAAGAGCAGGACTTGCCGGTCTGATAATAAATGAACAAACTGATGCATGAAGGAATGAATGAATGCTGAGAACACGAGTTGTAGAATCCTTGCAAGTGAGTCTGGTCTGTCGGCTGCAGAATCAGTTCAGTGTTGTGAGTTAAGTTATCCACTCTGATTCAGGAGCCTGATGGTTGAAGGGGAACAGCTGTTCCTAGAACTGGTGGTGTGGTACCCAAGCCTCCTGTTAACAATTCTTTTCCTCACACTATAATGGTTAGGATTAAAATGGGGGATTGCTGGGCAGTGCGGCTTGAATGTCTGAAACAGCTACCCAACGCTATATGTCAATGAGTAAATCACCGGCGTATATTGTGAAATATGTTGTTTTGCAGCAGCAGTACACTGCAATATATAAAAATAAAAAATATATAAATTGCAATAATTATACATAAAAATAAATTAAATATGTAGTGCAAATCAGAGGGGGAAAGTATTGAGGAAGTGTTCATGGGCTCATTGTCCTCCGGTAGCCTGCAGGGGACCCTTGGGCAAGGTGTAGTTCCCCCCCACCCCACCTCCAATCAGGAGTCATGTGAAGCCATGGGAGCAGCTGGTGAACATCAGCACTGATGCCAGGCAAGCAATCTCTGAAGAGTACTGATAATGGCTGGGATCACCCGTCTTGTAAAGACACTGCCCAGAAGAAGGCAATGGCAAAACCACTTCTGTAGAAAAATCTGCCAAGAACAGTCATGGTCAAAAGACCATGATCGCCCACGTCACCTGAGATAGCACGTGATGATATTGTGTACTGGCATTGGTTACCAGTTTTGGGTATTGGCACTTGTATGGGATTGATATTGCTACTGGTACTGGTATTGGAAGAGGTTTATTACTACCACAGGTAGCAAGATAGAGTGAAAAGCTTGTCTTGAATACTGTTCATACAGATCAAATCATTGCACAGTGCATGGAGCTAGAACAAAGCAAAACAATGCAGAAACAAGTGCAAAACCTGCTGACAAAATGCAGTGCAGGTAAATGATAAAGTGCAAGAATTGCGAGGCCAAGAGTCTGTCTTATCATATAAATGCTCCGTCCAGGTATCTGATAACACCGGGATAGAGGCTGTGCTTAAGCCTAGTGGTACGTGCTTTCAGGTTTCTTTATCTTCTGCCCGATGGGAGAGGGGAGAAGAGAGAATGCCTGGGCTGGGTGGGGTCTTTGATTCTGCTGGCTGCTTTACTGAGGCAGAGAGAATGTAGCCAGAGTCCATGGAGGGGAAGCTGGTTTCAAAGCAAGTTTATTATCAAAGTCCATACATGCCACCATTTTCTTGTGGGCATTCACAATAAATACAAAGAAACAGTAGAATCAATGAAAGACCCTCAAGGAACGAGATGGACAACCAATGTGAAAAAGATAAATACTAAAAGACAAAAAGTTTAAAAAAATTATGACCCTTTATTAGAGATAGGACAATCCATAATAACAGTACAGATATAATAATACAGGATAAACAAGAACAGCCTATTTAGTAGATATAGCCAAATCAAACAAGACTTACATAAATTAATAAGTGAAAACACCAGAAATATGCTGAATTAAAAGAAGAAATTGAAAGACTGAACAATGAACATTGTCCCAATAGTAATATCTACAACTGTTTTATCCCAAAGTCACTACATTAAACAATTAGGCCTACACAGCAACATCTACGTAAATCCTCAGAAAGCTACAATACGGAACACCACTAAAGTAGTGCAAAAGTTCCTAGCAATTGAGAAATGAGTGTGCTTGGCTATGCCTCACCTCAGGTTTTACCAGCTTCAGCTACGAAAAAATGAAATAATAATAATAATAAATAAATAAGCAATATACATTGACTACTTCAGATAAAAGGTGATGATGTGTTCACAACTCCACACTTTTTTGCAGCCTCGGGCAGAGCTATTGCCATATTAATGCATCGAGATACGATGCCTTTTTTGGTGCAGGGATTCCCAATCTTTTTTATGCCATGGACCAATACCATTAAGTACCATTTCTGTTCCTATTTTAATTTTTTAAATTTTATTTTGAGATACAGTGTGGAACAGCCCCTTCCAGTCGTTTGAGCTGCGTTGCCCAGCAACTCCCAATTTAACACTGGCCTGAACATGGGACAATTTACAACAGCCAATTAACCTACCAACCAGTATGTCTTTGGACTATGGGAGGAAACCCATGTGGTCACGGGGAGAATGTATAAACTCTTTACGGACAGTAGTGAGAACTGAACCCGGGTCACTGGCACTGTAAAGTGTTGTGCTAACCACTACTTTACTGTACCATGACTATTCATTAATAAACTCCTCAACCTCTAGAGGAACAGTGCAGTTTAGAAATAAATCTGTGGTGAGACAAACAGAAAATGATGCAAGCAGTCAACAGCACCTGCACAGACAAATAGTGAGGTGAATTTCCAGAGTAGGGACTTGGGCAGGAAGTTCTATCTTACATGAAGTACAACATTTTACAGTCAGAAGTAAGAATTCTTTTTTGTCTGTTCTCCTCCCCCAGCGGTTAAAGTTATACATCTTTCTCTCCATGTTCCTCAGTGCTTTCTACCAGCTCCACGTCTCTCAGTGTCTTATACTGAATTATTTAAACACGCAGATAAGTGAATCAGCAGCCAGAGAAAATGGAAGTTTGGCAGCTTGAACCGAGATACTTTCTAAATTATTGGTCAGGGGAATTCTGAAGCATATTGGCTGGCTTGCTAATGCAATATAAAGTGAGATGGAATTGTATTGCTACACAGGTATTTCACATTAACTTGATGCACTTTTCTGCAATCCCACGGTTGTTCAATGAGTGACAAAACATAGAATTATTTATAACCTTTATCAATTTTTTAATATATTCTGTGGGAAGGTTTGAGCAGATGAATCGGTACAGGAGTAATGTAGACGCAATGTTGTTAGAGCTGCCAGGTCTGGGATTGTACTTTGGGACTAAAACTAAAGTGCGCTTCAGCCCTGGGAAAGGGTGAGAATGCATTTCCATAGCGCCCTTGGTCCGCAGATTGCCCCCTCCATATCCTCCGCCCCCCTGCCCCAGATTTCCTCGCACTCCAAATCTCTACCGCCATCGTCACGATGCCACTTGAAGTGGGGTCTGCACTGTGACTTAGGAAACTTGTCTGCGACCAAGGCCTATGAAGATCCTTCAGAAGACAGAAACAAGAGCTCAGTGGTGATTAGCTAGCTGACTGGGGAGATAGATACCAGGCTTGGGGAAGAGCAAGACTGCGTTCCCACAGCATCCTTGGCGGAGAGCCGCCTCCATTTTCCCCACCCCCACCCAAATCTCTCGACTCTCAACAGAACATCAGAGTCAGGTTTAATATAACTGGTGTGTTGCTGTACCATCAATAACTCTGAGACGTAGGTTAAGGTAGGCTTTTATTGGCTGGAGGAAAGCACAAGCAGCAAGTGACCATCACACAACATCCTGGAGACTGAGGAAGGGTCTGTGGCTCCAATCGCCTTTATACAGGGGTCTGCGGGAGGAGCCACAGGAGCAGTCAGCGGGGGGAGGGGGGGGCATGTCCAGACAGGTATATGTAGTTCACCACACGTGTGTTGTGAAATTTGTTGTTTTGCGGCAGCAGTACATTGTAATACAGAATAAAAACTATAAATTACAATAATATAATAATAACTGTGCAAAACTCTAAGGTACGTATATATAGTTGGGTGCCCAAGACTACCAATAATGTAGTAATTTTATGTATTGCACTGTACTGCTGCCTCAAAAATGAAACAAATTTTATGACGTGTGAGTGATGATAAACTTGATTCTGAAATGGGTCTCTACAGTGGACTGAGAGTGGGAAGGGGGCAGGGTGAGGGGAATCATGGTTGGGAAAAGGGGAATGGAGAGGGGAGGGAGTGGGAAACACCAGAGAGACATTCTGTAATGATCAATAAACCAAATATTTGGAATCAAATGACCTTGGCTGTTGTCTCAGGGCTGGGTGTGCCTGCACCATGCCACCCCTTCTGTTTCTGGCACTCCTGCTCCGGCACACCCCTCCCTCGACACTCCACCTTGCCAGTCCCAACTTTCTTTGGTCACACCAGATTTATAAATTCACTCTCCACTCCACTTTGACAAATACAGCATTGTGCATATATGTGTGCACTTAAGAATTTTGCACAACACTAGGATCAGAATTAGCCTACTCAGCCCATCAATTCTGCTCCACCATTCCATCATGGCTTGTTTATTACCCTTCTCAGCCCTATTCTCCTGCCTTATCCCCATAACCTTTGATGCCCTGACTAATTAAGAAACCATCAACCTCCACTTTAAATATACCCAATGACTTGGCTTCCAAAGCCATCTGTGACAATGAATTCCACAGATTCACTACCCTCTGGCTAAAGAAATTCCTCATCTTCATTCTAAAGGGACATTTGAGGAACAGATAGGGAGACAAGGTGTAATAATAACAAGGTTACTATCTCCTTTACCATGGTATTGGAGAAGGATAGAAACAGACAAGTTAGGAAAGTGCTTAATTGGAGTAAGGGGAAATATGAAGCCATTAGGCAGGAACTTGGAAGCATAAATTGGAAACAGATGTTCTCAGGGAAATGTACGGCAGAAATGTGGGAGACGTACAGGGGATATTTGTGTGGCATTCTGCATAGGTACATTCCAATGAGACAGGGAAAGGATTGTAGGATACAGGAACCGTGATGTACAAAGGCTGCTGTAAATCAAGTCAAGAAGAAAAGCTTACGAAAGGTTAAAAAAAAACTAGGCAATGATAGAGATCTAGAAGATTATGAGGCTAGCAGTAAAGAGCTTGAGAATGCAATTAGGAAAACCAGAAGGGGCCATGAGAAGGCCTTGGCTAGCAGAATTAAGGAAAACACCAAGGCATTCTACAAGTATGGGAAGAACAAGAGGACAAGACGTGAAAGAATAGGACCAATCAAGTGTGACAGTGGAAATGTATGCATGGAACTGGAGGAGATAGCAGAGGTATTAAATTAATACTTTGCTTCAGTATTCACTACGGAAAAGGATCTTGGTGATTGTAGGGATGACTTACAGTAGTCTGAAAAGCTTGAGCATATAGACATTAAGAAATAGGATGTGCTGGAGCTTTTGGAAAGCATCAAGTTGGATAAGTCACCAGGACTGGATGAGATGTACCCCAGGCTACTGTGGGAGGCAAGGGAGGAGCTGGAGATAAATTTTGCATCATTAATGGGGAGGGGGGAGTTCCTGGAGGGTTGCAGATGTTGTCCCCTTATTCAATAAGGGAAGTAGAGATAGCCCAGGAAATTAGAAACATAGAAACCCTGTAGCACAATACAAGCGCTTTGGATCTCAAAGCTGTGCCGAACATGTCCTTACCTGAGAAGTTACCTAGGGTTACCCACAGCCCCCTGTTTTTCTGAGCTCCATATACCTGTCCAGGAGTCTCTTAAAAGACCCTATTGTTTCAGCCTCAACTACCATAGCCAGCAGCCCATTCTACACACTCACCACTCTCTGCGTATATAAAAAACACTTACCCCTGACATCTCCTCTGTACCTATTTCCAAACACTTTAAAACTGTGCCCTCTCGTGATAGCCATTTCAGCCCTGGGAAAAAAGCTTCTGACTATTCACACGATCAATGCCCCTCATCATCTTATACACCTCCATCAGATCACCTCTCATCCTCCAACACTCCAAGGAGAAAAGGCTAAGATCACTCAACCTGTTCTCATAAGGCATGCTCCCCAATCCAGGCAACACCATTGTAAATCTCCTCTGCACCCTTTTTTCAATAGTTTCCACATCCTTCCTGTAGTGAGGTGACCAGAACTGAGCACAATACTCCAAGTGGGGTCTGACCAGGGTCCTATACAGCTGTAACATTACCTCTCGGCTCTTAAACTCAATCCCATGGTTGATGAAGGCCAATGCACCATATGCCTTCTTGACTATAGAGTCAACCTGCGCAGCAGCTTTGTGTGTCCTATAGACTGAGAAGCAGCTGCCGGCGACGGTGTTGGAGGCGGATACGATAGAGGGCTATGGGAAAACCGTAGGTAATTTCTAAGGTAGGGACATGTTTGGCACAGCATTGTGGGCCGAAGGGCCTGTATTGTGCTGTAGGTTTTCTATGTTTTTTTCTATCCTTGTATTCTGCAGCTGCGCCCTCTGGTCCTACACTCTCCCACTATTGGAAACACCATTACTACGTTCACTCAATTGAGGCCTTTCAATATTCAGTTGGGTTCACTGAGATCCCCCTCGTTCTTCTAAACTCCAGTGAGCACAGGCCCAGAGCTATCAAATGCTTCTCATATGCTAACCCTTTCATTCCCAGGATCGTACATTGTCAAATTTGTTGATTTATGACAGCAGGACAGTGGAAGAAAAAGATCACTGTAATTACAGAAATAAATAAATATTGTACAAAAGGAATGGCAACGTGCTGTTCACTGACTGTTCAAAAATCTGACTGGGGAGGGGATAAAAGCTGTTCTTAAAGTGAGGATTTTTAAGCTCCTAAAAGTGCGACTGTTTATTCCCCCTCATAGATGCTGCCTGACCTGCTGAGTTCCTCCAATATTTTGTGTGTGTGCGCAAACACGAGGAAATCTGCAGATGCTGGAAATTCAAACAACACACACAAAATGCTGGTGGAACACAGCAGGCCAGGCAGCATCTATAGGGAGAAGCACTGTCGACGTTTTGGGCCGAGACCCTTCAGCAGCACTAACTGAAAGAAGAGATAGTAAGAGATTTGAAAGTAGGAGGGGGAGGGGGAAATGCGAAATGATAGGAGAAGACTGGAGGGGGTGGGATGAAGCTAAGAGCTGGAAAGGTGATTGGTGAAAGTGATACGGAGCTGGAGAAGGGAAAGGATCATGGGACGGGAGACCTCGGGAGAAAGAAAGGGGGAGGGGAGCACCAGAGGGAGATGGAGAACAGGCAGAGTGATGGGCAGAGAGAGAAAAAAAAACAACTAAGTATGTCAGAGATGGGGTAAGAAGGGGAGGAGGGGCATTAATGGAAGTTAGAGAAGTCAATGTTCATGCAATCAGGTTGGAGGCTACCCAGCCGGTATACAAGGTGTTGTTCCTCCAACCTGAGTATGGCTTCATCTTCTTTCAGTCGAGGAGGCCATGGATAGTGTATCCTCCTCCTACTTTCAAATCTCTTACTATCTTTCCTTTCAGTTAGTCCTGACGAAGGGTCTCGGCCCGAAACATTGATAGTGCTTCTCCCTATAGATGCTGCCTGGCCTGCTGTGATCCACCAGCATTTTGTGTGTGTTGTGTGTGTGTGTGACTCTGGATTTCCAGCATCTACAGAACCTCATGTTTAGATCAGGTTTATTATCACTGATGAATTTTGTGTAATTTGTTGTATAGTGCAGTACATAAGAAATTACAAATTACATTAAGAAATCTATAAAAAATAAACAAGCAGCGCGTGGTGCAAAGCAAGAGAAAAATAGTAAGATAGTGTTCATGAGCCATTCAAAAATCTGATGACGGAGGACTGGGGAGAGCAAAGGAAAAGAATTCGAATCAGGTTTATTATCACTGACGTAAATCTTGAAATTGTCCTGTAGCAGCAGTACAGTGTAAGACAAAAATTACACAAGCTTTCCCTATCATTCAGGTCCTCAAGTCCTAGCAACATCCTTGTAAACTTCCCTGTTCCTCTTTCCATTTTATTACAATCTTTCTCATCGGTAGCTGACTAGACCTGGGCACAATACTCCAAATTAGGCCTCTACAATGTATTACGCAACATCAGCATTGCATTGATTAATGAAAACTATGCCAAAAGCTCTTTTTACAACTCAAGGAGTAATGGAGCTGTATTCCCAGATCCCTCTGTTCTACTGTGACCTACCGTTCACTGTACAAGTCCTGCCCTGGTTTGTCCATCTAAAGTGCAACACCTGCAATAAATTCCAGGAGGTCCAGATCCTGCTGCAAGCTTTGATAGCCTTCCCTACTGTCCACTACATGCCCATTCTTTGAATCAGAAAATCTGCTGATCCGGTTAACCACACTATCAGCTGGATTGTTGATATAGATGACAAACCACAGTGAACCAAGCACTGATCACTAGTCACAGGTCTCCAGCCAGAGAGGCAACTATCACACACAGAAACAAAATGTTACATCATTCAATATTGTTCAGTATCTATCTACAGAGAGGAAACTATCTACCGTTGCTGGAACCTGAAACAAAAACAGAAATGGTGGAAGAACTGTGCTATTAAACGACATCTGTGGACAGAGAAACCAGACAATGCTTTGTGCCAGAGATGCTCCCCCAGATCTGGGTAGGTTCTGAGAAATAGGCCCTCCCAGTTCTTCAAGCCACACTGCCCAATATTTAACCCTTGCCTAATCATGGAACAATTTACAATGACCAATTAACCTACCAACTAGTACGTGCTTGGACTGTGAGAGGAAACCCATGTGGTCACAAGAAGAACATATGAATTGAATTGACTTTATTTCTTACATTCTTCATATACATGAGTAAAAATCTTTATGTTACATCTCCATCTAAGTGTGCAATATGCAATCATAGTAATTTAGAATAAATAGACAGTCAATGTAATATAGAGTTCAGTCTGATGGCCTGTTGGCCCTAGCTTTTATGCTGTGGCACTACTTCCCAGATGGTAGCAGGTGGAATAGATTGTTGCTCAGATGGCTTGGGTCCCAATGAGCCTACAGGCCCCTTTTACACACCTGTCTTTATCAAATGTCCTGAATCATGGGAAGTTCACAACTACAGATGTGCTGGGCTGTCTGCACCACTCTCTGCAGAGTCCTGTGATTGAGGGAAGTGCAGCTCCCATACCAGGCAGTGATGCAGCCAGTCAGGATGCTCTCAATTGTGCCCCTGTAGAAAGTTCTTAGGATTTGGTGGCCTATATCAAACTTCCTAAACCGTCCACCATACAGCTGGTGTGTACAGATCACGTGAGGTCCTCGGTGATATGGATGCCAAGGAACTTGAAGCTGTTTACCCTCTCAACCCCAGATGCATTGATGTCAATAGGGGTTAGCTCATCTCCATTCCTCCTGTAATCCATAACCAGTTCCTTTGATTATGCGTCATTGAGAGAGAGAGGTTGTTTTCTTGACACCACTGTATTGAGAGAGAGAGGTTGTTTTCTTGACACCACTGTGTCAGAGAGATGACATCTTCCCTGTAGGCCACCTCATTATTGTTTGAGATAAGGCCAATCAATGTAGTGTTGCCGGCAAACTTTAGCAGATTGGAGCTGTGGGTGGTGATACAGTCATGGGTATACAGTGAGTAAAGGAGGGGACTCAGTATGCACCCCTGAGGGGCTCCTGTATTGAGAGTCAGAGGGTTGGAGGTGAGGGAGCCCACTTTTGGCGATCTGACAGGAAGTCCAGGATCCAGCTGCACAAGACAGCGTCAAGGCAGAGGTCTCTGAGCTTCTTGTCGAGCCTGGAGGGTATTGTGGTGTTGAATGATGAACTGTAGTCCAAGAACAGCATTCTCACATTAACATCTTTCTTCTCCAGATGTGCAAGGACAGTATGTAGAGCAGTGGTTGTTGCATCATCGGTTGTGTTGGTAAGCCAATTGTAGGGGTTCCGGTGTGGGTGGTAGCAGGCTGCAGATGTAATCCTAGACCAGCCTCTCAAAGCATTTGCTTATTATTGAGGTGAGTGCAACAGGATGCCAGTCATTCAGACATGTTACCTTGGTCTTTTCTGGTACAGGGACAACGATGGATAATTTGAAGCAGGAGGGCACTCTACACTGGGAGAGGGAGAAATTAAAAATATCAGAAAGCACTCCTGCCATTTGTGCTGCACACATCCTGAGTACTCGCCCTGGGATGCCATCCGGTCCCGCGGCCTTGCGACTGTCCACTCGTTGGAAACATCTGCGTTCCTCAGCCTCAGAGATGACCAGGTTGCAGGTTGTAGCGGTGACTTTCCTCGGGGGCTCAGAGTTAACGACATCGAACCGAGATTGAGCTCATCTGGGAGAGAGGCTACAAGGTTAGCAGCACCACTATGCTTGGCTTTGAAGTCTGCGATGGCATGCAGCCCTCGCCACAAGTCACGCGTGCTGTTCGTTGTGAATCTTGACTCAATCTTCTCCCTATATTGTTGTTTCATAGCTTTGCGCAGATCAGAGCTGCTTTTCTGGAGCTCTAGTTGATCACCAGTGATGTAAACTCGATGTCGTGCGGTAAGTGCTGCTCGCACAGAACTACTGATCCAGAGTTTCAGGTTCGGGAAGACCCAGACTGACTTATGGGGATGACATCTTTGGTGCACGTCCGTACAAACTCCTTACAAACAGTACCCCAAACACTGGTACTGTAAAATGCTGTGCATACCGTGTACTATTCAGTAGTCCACCATCTTTGGCCCATGTTAGTATGAACAAACTATTACACCTGACATGCCTGAAGAGCACTTGACATAGGAACAGAATTCAGCCATTTGGTCCATTGGGTCTGCTCCACCATTCGATCATGGCTGATATATTATTTTTCTCAATCCCATTCTCCTGCCTTCTCCCCATAACCTTACTGATCGAGAACCTATCAACCTCCACTTTAAATAGACCCAATGACTTGGTAATAGACCTACAGCTGACTGTGGTAATGAATCCCATAGATTCACCACCCTCGAGCTAATGGCAAAATGAATTTGTTAATAATTATTTTTTTAAATAAAAAAGGTAACGGAATGTTGGCCTTTATCTCAAAAGAGGACTGTCACACCAAAGGTCACATGTTATTTTTAAGTTAGATAAATTACTGATTAATTGCTAGTACCTTACATGGGTTCAAGGCACCACACACCACTGGCATCACAGACAACACTATAAAGACTCACCCAACAATATTGAACAATTTTTAAAATCTGTTTTGTGTGTAACTATATTTCATTGCTACCTTATATGTGCTATACATGGGCTTTGTGCTGTGTATAACTGTTGGTACTGTGTTTTGAACCTTGACCCTGGAATAATGCTGTTTCATTTGGCTGTATTCATGGGTATTCATATATGGTTGAATGACAATTGAATTTGAACTTGACTGTGGCAAAAGCAGTTAACATAAGGTCAGGTTATACAGGACTCATTTCCTTGAAGTTGATGATTAATGAGTGATCTGTTAACTGTGCTAACAAATTAATAAGACTAAGCACAACCCATTCTCTCTAAAATTAAATTCACACTGTTCAGGAGTGATATCAGAAAGGGCTTTCTCACATAAAGTCTCTGCCCTGCTAAAACTGGGGAGGGGGAGTGTGGGATCCCGAAAGTAATTTTGAATTTTCTTAAGCTATATCTTCTTTAGCCAGAGCTTTAGTACCAAAGCAGATAGATGGGCTTGCTAACATGAGAAAATCTGCAGACATTGGAAATCAAAGCAACAAATAAAAAAATGCTGCAGGACCTCAGAAGGCCAGGCAGTATCTATGGAAAAGAGTAAACAGTCAACGTTTTGGGCTGAGACCCTTCAGGAATGAGGGAAAAAGATGAGAAGTCAAGAGTAAGAAGACGGGGAAGGTGAGGAAGTAGTACAAGGTGGTAGGTGACAGGAGAAACTGGGAGAGGAGGAGCGGTGAAGTACAGAGCTGGGAAGACAGTTGATGAAAGAGATAAAAGGCTGGAGAAGGGGGAAGTCTCATAGAAGAGAGCAAAAAGCCCTGGAAGAAAGGGAAGGGGGAGGAGCAGAGGGAGGCGATGGGCAGGGAAGGAGACAAGGTCGAGAGGGAAATGGGAATGGGGAATGGTGAAGGGGAGGGGGTGCAATTACTGGAAGTTTGCAAAATCGATGTTCATGCCATTATGCTGGAGGCTATCCGGATAGAATAAAAATTACTACTCCTCCAACCTGAGTTTGATGTCATCGTGGCAGTAAAGGCAACTGGCATGTCGGAACGGGAACAGAAGGTAAAATTGGAGTGGCCACCGGGAGATCCTGCTTTTTCAGGTGGAGCCCACCCAGTGGGTGTTCAGTGAAGCAGTCACCCAATCTACGATGGGTCTCACCAATATACAGGAGGCCACACCGGGAGCACCGGATACAGTAGATGACCCTAACTGACTCATAGGTGAAGTGTCGCCTCACCTGTAAGGACTATTTGAGCCCTGAATGGTAATGAGGGAGGTGACATAGGACAGGTTTGACACTTGTTCTACTTGCAAAGGTAAGTACCAGGATGGAGATCAGTGGGGAGGAATGAGTGGACAAGGGAGTCGCCTTGGGGCCAATCCCTGCAGAAAGCGGAAGGTGGGTGGGGGGGGGTGGGGAGGGAAAGATGTGCTTGGTGGTGGGATCCCACTGGAGATGGCGGAAGTTACGGGGAATCACGTGCTGGACACAGAGGCTGGTGGGATGGTAGGTGAGGACAAGTGGAACCCTATCCCTCGTGGGGTGGCAAGAGGAAGTGGTGAGAGCAGACCTGCATGAAATAGAAGAGATGCGGTTGAGGACAATGTTGACGGTGCAGAATGCCTCTTTCATTGAAGGAGGACAACCTCTCATTAGTTCTGGAATGAAAGGCCTCATTCTGTGAGTGGATGCGGTGGAGACGTTGGAATTGAGAGAAGGGGATGGCATTTTTACAAGTGACAAGGTGGGAAGAGGTATAGTCCAGGTAGCTGTGAGAATCAGTGGGTTTATAAAAGATATCAGGAGATAAATTGTCTCCAGAGTTAGAAACAGGGAGATTGAGAAAGGGAAGGGTGGTGTTAGAGATGGACCAGGTAAATTTGAGGGCAGGTTGGAAGCTGGAAGCAAAGTTGATGAAGTCAACTAGTTCAGCATGGGTGTAGGAAGCAGCACCCAAGCAGTCATCGATGTAGCATAGGAAAAGTCGGGGATTGATACTGGTGTAGCCTTGGAACATAAACTGTTCCATGTAGCCGACAAACAGTCAGGGATAGCTGGGAACCATGCGAGTGCCCATGCCTATACCCTTTGTTTGAAATAAGTGGGAGGAGCCAAAGGAGAAATTATTGAGAGTGAGACCAGTTGGAGCAGATGGAGGAGAGTGGTGGTGCAGGGGAACTGGTTGGGTCTGGTGTCCAGAAAGAAATGGGGAGCTTTGAGGCCTTTCTGATAGAGGATGAGTCCGTACAAGGACTTAGTGAAAAATAAGACAATCAGAGCCAGGGAACTTGAAGTCATTGAAAAGATCAAGAGTGTGAGAATTGTCATGGATATAGGTAGGAAGGGAATGCACTGGGGAGATTAAACAGAGTTGAGGTATGCAGATACAAGTTCAGTGGGGCAAGAACAAGCAGAAACAACGGGTCTATCTGGACAGTCAGGTTTATGAACCTTTGGTAGCAGGTAGAAACAGGTGGTGCAAGGTAAGGGAACCATGAGGTTGGTGGCAGTGGATGGGAGACTCCCAGAGCTAATAATGATAGTGATGGTGTGGGAGACAATGGCATGGTGCTCCATAGTGGGGTTCTATTCAAGAGACAAGTAAGAGGAGGTGTCTGAGTTTTGTTGCCAAGCCTCAAGCAAGGTAGAGACTATGACAGTGCCTCCCTTATCTGCAGGTTTGTTGGGGAGGTTAGGATTAGCACAGAGAGTGTGGAGAGCAGTGCGTTTGCACGGAGTGAGGTTAGAATTGCTAAGCAGGTAGATAGCTTGGCATTACTGGCACCAGCCTATCCGCCATCCAGAAGATATACGAAGAAAGGTGTCAGAAAAAGGCCAGCAATATCATGAAGGATCCCATCCACCCTGCTCATGGACTTTTTGTCCCACTCCCATTAGGGAAGAGGCTATATAGCATCTACACCAAGAGCAGACTCGAAAAAAGTTACTTGCCCCAAGCTGTAAAGCTGATCAACACCTCCATCCACTAACCCACCCCTCCACACCCCCAAACACTACTACTTTATCATTTCCTGTCAGTCACCTTACGTACAGACACTCCTGTGCCTAGGGTCACTTTATAGACATAATACCCATCTCTGCCTGTAAGCTATCTTATGTATTTATTGTGTAGTTTATTACTTTTGGGTTTCTTATTGTGTTTTTGTGCTGCACCAGGGCTGGAGTAATGCTATTTTGTTCTCCTTTACACACGTACATTGGAAATTACATTAAACAATCTTGATTCATTTCAGCCGCAATTGAACGGAAAGACAAAGTAGCTCAGAATCATCTTTTCTTGATGACTGCTTCAAATAATTTTATTTCTTGTTACTGCAGAAGGGTCAAAAATCAGCAGACACACCCACAACCCCACCCACCACTATTATCTTCTCCTGTCAGAGTCACCTTATATACAGACACTCCTGCGCCTAACATCACTTGATGCTCATACAATGTATGAGACATTTTTTATATTTATATCGTGTTTTTATTATTGTGTTCTTTCTCTTGTATTTTTTGTGTTCTGCATCAGATCGGGAGTAACAGTTGTTCAGTTCTCCTTTACATGTGCATGCTGGAAATGATATTAAACAATCTTGATTTTTGTTCTTCCTGTACATGAAGGGGTTAAAAATACCCAGTCAAACAAAATGCATGCAAAGTAAATTTATTATCAAAGTACATGTTACCATATACTACACTGAGATTTATTTTCTTGCAAGCATTCAGTCAATACAAGGAAACACAATTGAATCAATTTAAAAAAACACACACGACAAAGATGGACAAACAAATGTGCAAAAGATGACAAACTGTGCAAATACAAAATAAAATAAATAATAATAAATATTGAGAAGATGAGTTGGAGAGTCCTTGAGTGATTAATGAGTCAGTTCAGTGTTGGGATGAGTGAAGTTATTCCCTCTGGTTCAAGAATCCGATGGTTCGGGGTAATAACTGTTACAGAGAAACACCATTAAAAAAGCCTCAATATGTTCCCTTAATAAAGAAGTTACAGACTTAACTTCTTTTTGTGAGGTGTAGGACTTGCCTGAAACCATGCACCAATGGCATAATCCTTTATAATTTAATAAACAGAGCCATTGCTGGGTTCCTGACACTCTGGAGTATCCCTTGTGAGTAACACAGATCAATTTATGAGGCACTTTTTCACTAATCAAAAAGAGATGGAAGGCTAAAATCCGTTTACTATATATCGAGCAGCAAGGGGCAAAATAGAATTATTACAAATAAATTACGTTTTCTGCTCTCAAGGTAGATTGTTCAGACTGAATCTGAGTGGAATCGAACATTACTTTTAAATGTGCCAATACGTGATTCCATTTTCTAAGCTCAGCAGACTTTAATCAAATAACGTTTTAATTGCAGCTTCTAAAATTTGTCACAGAGTGAGTATACAAAACCAAGATATGCAGTGAGAAACTGGCTTTGTACTAACTTACAAGGGAGTGTTGAGTATCCTGTCTGGGTCATCACGGCCTGGTATGGAAACAACAATGCCCACCATTAGAGAAGCTGACAAAAAGTGGTGGATTCAGCCCAGTTAATCACAGGTAAAGCCCTCCCCACTATTGAGCACTATTACAAGGAGCAAAGCCACAAGAAAAAACAACATCAAGGAAACCCATCATCCAGGTCTCTCTCTCTTCTCATTGCTACCATCGGGAAGGGGGAGAAGCTTCACATCCTACAGCTCCAGGATCAGGAACAGTTAATATCTTTCAACCATCAGACTTCTGAACCAGCATGGATAACTTCACCCATCTCAACTCTGAATTGATTCCTCTACCCACGGACTCGCGTTCAAGGACTTTACAACTCAAGTTCTTAATATTATTTTTTATTAATATATTGCAGTTGGTCTTCTTTTGTACATTGGTTTTTTGACCATCTTTGTTTCTGTGTAGTTTTTCATTGTTTCTATTGTATTTCTTTATATTTACTGTGAACGGCTTCAAGAAAATGAATCTCAGGGTTTTATATGGTGATATATACGCACTTTGATAATAGATTTATTCAAACTTTGGCATCTCTAAGTTTGTCGGCGTGCAAGTGCAATTGTGAAGAAAGTATGGCAGTGCCTCTACCTCCTCAGGAATCTGCAGAGATTCAGCATGACATCTAAAATTTCACCCATCAGGCTCTTGACTAAAAGGGGATAACTACACTCACTTACCCATCATAGAAATGTTCCCACAACCAATGATCTCACTTTAAGGACTCTTTATCTCATGTTCTCATTATTTATATTTGCATTTGCACAGTTTGTTGTCTTCTGCACTCTGGTTGATCTTTCATTGATCCTGTTATAGTTACTAATCAATAGATTTGCTGAGTATGCCTGCAAGCAAATGAATCTCAGGGATGTAAACGGTGACATATATGTACTCTGATAATAAACTTTGCTTTAAACTTTAATATCCTTTCCTTTCTGGACTGCATCTACACTTTTCACTGGCTCGGTAAATCAGCCAATAGAATCAAAGTCCCTGCACACGCTGGCCATTCTCTCTTCTCCTCCCTCCAATCGGCCAGAAGGTACAAAAGGCTGAAGGCACTTTCTATCAGGGTCAATGACAGCTTCTGTCTCACTGTTATAAGACTATTGAATTGTCTTCATACGATAAGATGGACTCTTGATCTCACAGTCTACCATGTCAGGAACTCACACCTTATTATCTGCCTGCACTGCACCTTCGCTGTAACCGTGACACTACTGTTCATTCTTTTTTTGGTTCTATATACA
Organism: Hypanus sabinus; assembly: GCF_030144855.1. NCBI lineage: Eukaryota > Metazoa > Chordata > Chondrichthyes > Myliobatiformes > Dasyatidae > Hypanus > Hypanus sabinus. The sequence goes on along the minus strand of NC_082712.1, from coordinate 173,545,551 downwards.
TGGCTACTGTACCTTGTTCTGCCTCAGTGATGGGACAAAGTGATCTGTATGGATGGCACGCTAAGTTCTTCGCTGATATGTGTGACAATAATATACCGATTACAGCTGTCAAGAGTTCCTTCCTTCAATCTCTCTGCCTCTATCAGCTTTTTAAAGAAATTTCCTGCCACATATTACTTTGATCAAATTTTTAATCAACTGTCCAAAACCTCTCTCTCTATGGGTCTTGTGTCAAATATTGTTTGATAAACTCCTGTGGAGTGCCTTGGTGATATTCTACAATATTAAAGGTTGTATATAAATGGCTACTGCATGACAGTTGATTGGCGAGTTCACCTTGATTAAGCTGTGTGTTTCTGAATGGTTTATACCATCTGTCTGGATCTCTTCCCTCAACACGTACTCCCCTTAAACAATGACTGCTGTTCTCCATGCCTTGTAGCACATTGGGTGGAAACCTTGCTGTTCCTCAGCATTTGTCTGTTCTTTACGAGACTAAGTGCTAGCTCAATGCTCAACCCTCAACCCAGCCCGAATGGAAAGCATGCGAGAAGCCAGCTGGATTTGAACCCGGACCATTTGCCTCAAAGTCTCATCCAGATGCCACTACACCACCAGCTGGCTATCCTTAAGCAATGGTGCCACACGATTAGCATTCCAATCTCTGCTACCCTCACACCACAGGCTGCGATCTGAAAATCAGACTCTACAAGGTTTAAAAATCCTGGCTCCTTTCTAACACTAATAGTGAAGAGTTTGACCAACTCCCCCATGCACAGTTGGCCACAGGCTGCTTTGGAAGCCAAAGCACTGGATTTTGTGAGCAGTTTTAGACCCAATATCTAAGAAAGAATGTGCTGGCATTGGAAAGAAGAGTTACAAGAATTATCCCAGGAATGACAGTTAGAAAAATGAGGAGCATTTAATGACTCTGGGACTTTCCTCAGTGGAGTTTAGAAGAACAAAGCGGATCTCATTGAAACTGACTAAATATTGAAAGATCTAGATAGAGTGAATGTGGAGAGGATGTTTCCTACAGTGGCAGAGTCTTGGAGCAGTGGGCACAGCCTCAGATTACAAGGATATCCCTTGGAACAGAGTGAGGAGGGATTTCTTAAGGTGGTGCCTCTGTGGAATTCACTGCCAGAGACAGCTGTGGAGGCCAAGTTAATGGGCATATTTAAAGTGGAGTTTGATAGGTTTTTGATGAGCAAGGGAGGCAAAGGTTACAGGGAGAAGGCAGAAGGATGGGGTTGAGAAGGAAAAGAAATCACCCATGATTGAATGGTGGAACAACTCTATAAGCTAATTCTGCTCCTTTGTCTCGTGGTCATTCTGTGAGCTGCTGTTACTAGAAGATTTATACTCAGTCCTCTGAGAACAAGCTGCACCCATGGACTACACAGCCCTTCCAAGGTGCAGATTTGGAGAGTTACCAGAATTTCTGAGGCTTGGCTCTAGCAGCTCGGTCAGCATGAACTCCTCCTGCTGAAGGTCTCCTCACACCCTAACAATCAAGGGGAAGACAAGATTGCCAGTTCTTCCAGGATGCACCTCTCGGTGGATGGTCACATGGCCTCGCCTTTAAGTACAGATGATTCAGGTTGATTGGGACCAGTGCATTTTGACCAATTAAGTGACTGCCAAATTTGCCCAAGTTTCATGGAAATAGTTAAAGGTATGAAAAAGACAAACTACCATTTAGCTGAGTAACTATATGCATATAAATGTGAAATACAGAACAAATTAGAACATGTCAATACTACTGCAGTATTACAAAGCTGTGTATACGTTCCTAATAGTAATCAGCAGAGGAATTCACTTAGTGAACACTGCCGTGTTCTTTTGATTGACTACAAATGAACCACATCAATGCAGACACCTAGTGCAGATAATGGACTTGCCTTCATAGTCTTTCTGCATGAAACACTGTTGAAATCCAACAACAAATAAGCACTTAATTTGGTCCAGTAGGGTAAGTTTTTTTTGGGCAGTGTCTAATCTTTTTTGCAACATCTTGACAAGGGTCTGAAATTTTTGAAATTCAGAGTAAATCAAAATGATCATAAATCACTGCTTTTTGAGGCAGCATCCCAAATGGATAACATAACACAAGCAAACATAACTGACGCTACTTAAAAACTATTTACTCTAAGCATGCAGCAGTGTCTAACGGTCACGATAGTGCACGCGACTGACACTGGCTAGAAAATGTTCAGCCAGAGTCTCCTGCCCTAACTAAGTTGCACGGTGTCCCAAATAAACAAAGGGAATCCTGGCTATTTTCTCAAGTAGTTTTTGATCTTAAAGAGTTGTCCCAAATAATCACCTGCCTTGATTAACTGGTGACCCAATTAACTAGAATCCACAGTATTTGAATTTTGATCTCATCAGCTAGGACAGAAAAAACTCCCATTATAAGGTAGGGAACAAGGGTATACCAGACAGACTCCTAGCTGAGAGGGATGTCCAATGAGAGAGAGAAATGAAATCAGTTCTCCAAATCTCACAAGAATCAAAAGTCATCTCTTTAGAACAGGAAACAGCACACAAACAGGCCTTTTAGCTTACAATGCTGTGCTGAACTAATTATAGAGTAATAGAACACTACAACACAGATATAGGCCTTTTGGACCATCTAGTCCATGCCAAACTATTATTCAGCCTAGTCCCATCAACCTGAACCTGGACTATAGCCCTCCATACCCTCCCATCCATGTACCTCTCCAAATTTCTCTTAAAAGTTGTAATCAAACCTGCATCCACCATTTCCATTGCCAGCTCGTTCCACGCTCTCACCACCTTCTGAGTGAAGAAATTCCCCTTGAACATTTCACCTTTCACCTATAACCTCTCATTCTAGTCTCACCCAACCTCAGTGAAAAAGCCTGCTTGCTAACTAAACAGTGAAATAGCTTAATTTCTTCTATTTTAATGTATCTTTTTCCCCTTTCAAGGAGGCTGGGGCCCTGCTGAAGTCCATGATCTGCAGCTCTTCATGACAGGGGGTTCTCGCCCTCGGAACTCGCCGAGCGGTCAGATCTTTTATTATCTCCGGATGTGGCCAGGAAGATGTGAACCTTTAGGGCAGGGGTCGGCAACCCACGGCTCCGGAGCTGCATGCGACTCTTTCATCTCTGTGCTGCGGCTCCCCGTGGTTTATTAGTTTGTGAAATGTAATTCGAAATTTGAAGATTATGGTGATCTTGTACAATCTAAATAAAACGTTGTGGCGATCCCATTTCCTGGCACATCCGAACCGGCTCACAATTAGCCACCGTTCCGGCTAAGGGAGATAGCCTACGGGGGTTTGTGAGTACGTGTCTTTTGGAGCATCTGCGCCCATGGGGACGGGTTGTGGGAGGCTTTAAAGCAAGGCTGTTTAGTTCGAATAAAGTTACCTTTGACTGCAGTGTCATTATCTTAGCGCTGCGTGTAGCACACCGCCACAACGTGTTTTTTATTGCTATTAATATACGTCACCACTGCCAATCCCTGACACCCGCCAGTGCGCGATTTCTTTTAATTTTTCGATCGAAGGTAGGCTAACTATGGAGTAACCTTCAACCCAACGTCTTTTTTTCGGAGTTCAAAATGTTTTTGTTGCATGCAGAAATGTAACACATTATAGTTTGTTTATACATAGCATAAAGGCAAAAAAAAAACCCATTGTATGCAGTGTTATTTCATTTTAAATGTCAAACGGGTTTTGTGGTTTCCAGTGTTTTCTTTTCTGTGGGAAATGGGTCCATATGGCTCTTTCAGTGGTAATGGTTGCTGACCCCTGCTTTAGGGTGTGGCCCTGTGAACGACCCAATTCCTCACTGGTGTCAACGACTGAAGCATTGTGGGAAATTGAAACATCAAGACAGCAGTGTACACTGTTGTCAAAAGAAGACCCTCGAGTTGGAGGAACTCAAATAAGCGATGCTGCAGATTGTAATATCGAAATAGCGAGCTGCTGGTCTCCCTCTCAACAGGTACAGGAGTGGTCTTCACTCTCTCCCTCGGTCAGAAAGTATGTCTGGGATGTCGAAGTTCTGGGATGGCCAGTAATTTTTGATGGACTAGATCATGGTCTTTTTGGAGGCTTTGCTATTGCTTGCGTGGTGGGTGGTGGGGGGTTGATGTTTCTGCTGGAGCAAGTTGGGTGGAGGGGAGGATTGATGTTTTTGCTGCTGCTTACATGTGGAAGGGTGGGGTAGCATCAAGCTCCTAACATTTTCTGCCATTTTTTGGGGTTTTTTTCTTCTGTTTCGTGGATGTCTGCAAAGAGTAAGGATTTCAGGTTGTATACTGTATACAACCTCTGATATCAATTTGAACCATTGAACTGGTAATTTCATGCCTAATTAAACTAACTCCTCTGGTCCATATCCATTCACTGTATATTCATATGCCTATCAAAGAGCCTCAAACAATTCGATTGTATTTACCCTCATCGTTCCATCATGGCTGACTTATTTCCCCTCCGAAGCCATACACTCAGCACACTCTGTTAAAATAGGAACCTCTGACATCCTCTACCCTATACTTTCCTCCAAACAGATGAAGATAATGCCATTTCCACCCAGGGGAGAAGTCTCTGCCTACTTACTCTAATGTAACAGCTCAGGACCACAAGAAACTGGAGAGAGTTATGGATGTAGCTATGGACTCGGTCTTTATTACTGCCTCTGAAAAGCAGCCATTAAGGACCACCCATCATTCTTTCTTCCCTTCCATCCCATTGGGCGGAAGATACAAAAGTTTGAGAATATATACCACCAGGCTCAAGGCCAGCTTCTATTCCGTTGTTATCACACTCTGGAGTGGACCACTTGTACGATAAAAATACGAAACATCAGCTGATCATTTCCCTCCACAGATGCTGTCTGAGCTGCTGGGTTCCTCCAGTCATTTGCTTTGCGATAAATAGCAATATCCGTGTTCAATGCAGACGTGTTCTTACTTTATAAAAGATCTGGTGTTTAAAAAGTACAAATTGGCTGGACTGGTCTTTCACCACCAGCATAGATAACACGGCTGAAATAGCCTCTTGTTATAGAGCATTAAACAGTACAGCACAGGAACAGGCTCTTCAGCCCACAATGAACCAATTAAATTAATAATCAAATGGCCAACTAATCTCTTCTGCGTTCATAACGTCCATGTCCTTCTATTTTCCTCCCATTCATGTACCAGTCTAAACGTCTTAAAAGTCTCTAATATATTTGTTCCTACCACCACCCTAGGCAGCCACCACTCTGTATGAAAAATTTGCCCCTCGCATTTTATCCTCTCTCATTCTTAAACACATGCCCTCTGGTATTAGTCATTTCAATCCTGGGATAAAGATACTGTCTGTCTACTCATCTGTGCCACTGAATCTTATAAATCTCTATCAGATCTCTCCTCAGCCTCCACCACTCCAGAGAAGACAACACAAGTTTGTCCAACTTCTCCTTAAAGAACATGCCCTCTATTCCAGGCAGCATCCTGGTAAATGGGTTCTGCACTCAGTCCGAAGCCTCAGCATCCTTCCTGTTACAGGCTGACCAGAACTGTTGCAATATGCCAGATGCAGCTGAACCAGAGCTTTATAAAGCCGCAACATAACTTCCTGACTTTTGAACTCATTGCCTCGACTAATAAAGGCAAGCATACCATATGCCTTCTTAACCACCTTATCAACCTGTGTATGCTGGAAATTTTCCACAATGCATTGTTTTTAAACAGAATAGCAAAAAAGTGAAACTACTCAGCATGTCAGACAGCATCTGAGGAGACAGGAAGAGTTTGCATTTTGGATTAATGATCTTTTCTTCCCTCTCTACCCTTACGATACTTTAGACTCCACTCCTCTCTTCCTATCTCAACCTCCTCCAGACATACCCTCAGCATCCCCTCTCAGCCAACACCTCCATCACTGGTGTTACTCAGTTACTCGTGGACTGCCTAGCAGATCATCAGAACTTCAGCCTGAAACCTTAACACAGGAGATTCTGCAGGTGTTGAAATCTGAAACACACACAAGATACTGGAGCATCAATAGAGGAGACTACAGCCAACATTACAGGCTGAAAATGTTGATCAGGACCAGAAAGGAAGGGGGCAGAAGTCAGAGGGTTTCTAGTCTCACCCATTTCCAGTCAGCTTGTCCTCCTCTCCATCTCTCTATCACTTTCTTCTGGCTTCTTTCCCCTTCCTTTCCAGTCCAGATGAAGGGTTTCATCCTGAAACACTGACTGTTTATTTCCCTCCACAGATGCTGCCTGGCCTGCAGAGTTCCTTCAGCATTTTGAGCGTGTCAACCTTCAGATGTTTCTTTTCTCACAGACATTACCCGACATGCCGCGTATTTCCCACCCTCTAGCTTTTCGGATTTCAACTGCAGAGTAGGAAGGTCCTTGTTCTTCTTGCGGCTGGCTGCTTTAATCCTGGTTACAAGCGCTTTACCCAGTTCACCAACTGCCGAGCAAGTCGAAGAAAACTTTTCGCACTGAAGGAGGCAGCTACTTCATATCAAACGAGTGGACAATCAGCAAGGGAGCCCGTTAGGTCCCACACCACCAGGTTCAGGAACAATTATTACCCTTCAATCACCAGGCTCTTGAAGCGGGGTGGATAACTTCACTCACCCCAACTCTGACATGATCCTACAAGCCTTCAAAGATTCCACACCCGATGTTCTCAATATTATTTATTATTATTTGTTTTTCGTATTTGCGCAATTTCTCTTCTTTTCTTAGTCCATCTTGTGTGTAGCTTTTCATTGATTCAGTTGTGCTTTTTGCTTCTACTGTGAATGCCCACAAGAATATAGATCTCAGGGTTGTATATGGTGACTTATACGTACTTTAATGATAAATGTACTTTGTACTTTCACCATCCCAATCTGACAACATCCAACTTGAACAATGTAACAATGGAAACATTCATCCTCCTTTCATTGTCAGTTGCTTAGGACCGAGAGAGTGCTTAATGATTTTTTTTCAGAAGCACACTGATCCACTTGAGCTTTGCAGAAAAACACTTACCCCCTCTTCCATTTTGTCTGTTCTCCAGTACCTCTCCCATCACTCCCTACAATTAGACCCTAAATTTATCAAAGTGTCACCTATGCTATGTGCGGACACTCACAGGAAACATAACAGAACAGATGAATAAAATGCACACAAGATGTGCCAAAGACAATGTCAAAATACAAAAAAAAATAAGGAAAAGAAATCGAGAAGATGAGACTCATAAGTTGTGGGAACAGATCAGTGAAGGGGTGAGTAAAGTTAAGTTAATTTATCCCCTCTTGAGGCTTGGTGGTGGTCACAATCATTTTAAAAGAAGGAATTTGTGGGTTCAAATGGGATTAGTTGAAGGCACTAAGAAGAGAAAAGGTGGAAAGTACTGTTAATTAGAATCCACTGCCTCTATTGTAGCAATCTGCAGTTACTGACGCTTTGATTTAATTATCAAAATTGTGAATGGCATTTATACAACAGAGGTTAATTAGGGTCACAGAGAGCAATAAAGAGAAGTCTCTTACCTAACCAATCGTTGAACTTCTTAACCTCCGTGGGGAGTCCCAGCTCTGTGAAATCGCCGGTGTGGAGCAGAATATCCCCATACGGCATCTGAATGCCGTCTGTTCGCGAGTGAGTGTCTGAGACACAGACGAACCGTGTGTGGCCTGCTGGTTTCGGAGTGTCATACGGAACGGGGTCAACCCTGAGAGCATGCACAATAAGATAAAGAGAGAAAATGGTGGAGTTAACAAGGCATTAATTTATCTGCTGCGTTCCTCATTACTGACCAGTCCAAACACACGCGCACTCCAGTTAGCATTAATTAACCTTTAAATTGCAAACAGCATTCCACTGATATCTTGCACACACACAGGTCAGACCGGAAGCAAGGAATTGGAACCCAGGCAGCGTGAGAAACCATGTCCAGTTTTAAAAATAAATTAAAATGTAATTACGAATGATTTACAGTACCTCATTAAAAATTATGCTCTAATTAAAGTCGCTTCAGAAACTGGGCCCAATGCTGTTCTACAATTAATTTAATATTTCTCAGACAAGGAGAAATCAATTCCTTTTCATCCCTCTCACTAAGGAGAGGCTTCTCAGTGGAAAATAGAATTTCTGGGTCTGCATTTTCCATCAGGCATACCACTTAGGAGAAGAAATAAGCTACTTGGCCCATCGACCCTATTCGGCAATTCCATCATGGCCGATTTATTTTCCCTCTTAACTTCATTCTGCTGTCTTGGCTCTGGAACTATCAATGTCCTGACTAATCAAGAAATAATAAACCTCTGCTTTAAACACACTCAATGACTCTGTGGTCGTGAATTCCACAGATTCACCACCCTCTGGCTAAGGAAATTCCTCCTCACCTCTGTTCTAAAGGGACATCCTTGTATTCTGTGGTGTTGGCACGTAGCCAAGTGGTTAAGGCGTTCGTCTAGTGATCTGAAGGTCGCTAGTTCGAGCCTTGGCTGAGGCTGCATGTGTCCTTGAGCAAGGCACTTAACCACACATTGCAATGATACTGGTGCCAAGATGTATGGGTCCTAATGCCCTTCCCTTGGACAACATCAGTGGCATTGAGAGGGGAGAATTGCAGCTTGGGCTACTGCCAGTCTCCCATAAAAAAAACCTTGCCCAGGCCTGTGTCTGAAAAATTTCTAAGGCCCAAATCCATGGTCTATCGAGACTAACGGAGGCCTACATGTATTCTGTCACAATGCCCTCGAGTCTTAGACTCTCCCATGATTGGAAACATCTTCTCCACTTCCACACTAAGAAGGCATTTTAGTATTTGATGGGTTTCGGTGAGATCCCCCCTCATTCTTCTAAACTCACCAACTACAGGCCTAAAGCCATCAAATGCTCCATTCCTTTTTAAAAATATTATATTCTAGTCACCAACTAAATACCACAGGAATAAAAGGACAAAAAATAAGTTTGCAACTCAAAACACTTAGAAATACTGGAAACACGAGGAAATCTGCAGATGCTTGAAATTCAAGCAACACACACAAAATGCTGGTGGAACGCAGCAGGCCAGGCAGCATCTATAGGAAGAAGCGCAGTCGACTTCTCAGCTCGAAACGTCAACTGTACTTCTTCCTATAGATGCTGCCTGGCCTGCTGTTTTCCACCAGCATTTTGTAGAAATATTGGAACACCTTACATTCCTAAATAAAAACAGGAATCTGAGTGCCAGAACAGACAATGGAGTGGTTGTGGAGAAAGATGTTGTTAAGCTTACATACAGAGCTAGGAATCAAGAGGCTGACGTGGTGGGACTAACGTCCTGAGCTGTGTACATTTCAATGCAAGGAGTACTGGAGGATAGAGGGATGAGCTCAGGGCATGGATCAACACCTGGAATGATGACATTGCAGCCATTAGTGAGATTTGTTTGCAGGAGGAGAAGGACCAGCAGCTCAATGTTCTGGGGGTCCTTTGTTTTAGGCCGGATAGAGTGGGAGGGATTGAAGGAGGATGGGTATCATTCCCAGTCAGAATCAAAATCAGGCTTAATATCACCGGCATATGTCATGAAATTTGTTAACTCCTTTCTTAAACAAATGAGCAACATTTGCCTCCCTCCAATCATGTGGTACTACTCATATGGCCTGTGAGGATGCAAATATCAGCACTAAGTGTGTAGCAGTCTCTTCCTTTGCTTCTCATAGTAAGGTGGGATTTATCCCATCCGGCTCTGAGGACTTATCTGTCCTAACATTTCCAAACATTGCAGCACATCTTCTTACTTAACTTTGACAGGTTCCAGCAGATCAGCCTGTTGTTGCTGTCTTCACAAAGGTTAAGTTCCCTCTCACTGAAGCAAAGAGTTCAACAACAACCTCCCTTACTGTACCTCCTCCAACTCCAGGCAGATGTCTCCTCTTCTATTCCCTGATTGGTCCCACCCTCACTCCAGTCATCCTCCTGATCTTCACATACCTGTAGAAGGCCTCAGGGTTTTCCTTAATCCTTCTTGACAGGGGTTCAGTTTATTGTTATGTATACCACCAAATGAAACAACATTCCTCCGGACTTAGGTGCATAACACAACACAGATAACTCATACCCAACATAGAAAGCAGTACAGTGGATCGGGATAATTGGGGAATCAGTTAATTGGAGCAACTGTTCACTTGGGACAGTCTTAAAGAACAAATACTAAATTTAGAAAATTGCCAGGATTCCCTTCACTTGTTTGGAACCCTATGCCACTAATTTGGTGCAGGACATTTGGTTGGGAAGTGGCCTGGTCAAGGGAAGTGCCTCCTGTGAAAAGTGCCAGCCTTTGGCTCAAGAGTCTTCGGTGAGGAGGCTGAGGGAGGAGACTACGCCAGGCACAACTGGAGAGGGTGAAGACATGACCGCTGAACTGATTCAGTGCGCTACGTGCATCATGTGGGAGGTCAGGGACACTGATGATGCCCCAGCCACTTTGTGGAAAGTGTGTTCAGATTCAGCTTCTGAAGGAGCATGTTGCAGCACTGAAGAAAGAACTGGATGACCTCAGGTTTATCTGCAAAAACGAGGGTTTTCTGGACATGACCTACAGTGAGGTCGTTACACCGAGGATACTGGAAGAGAGAAAGGGGGCGATGATGAGGAAGGAAGGAAAGGATGCTTGAAGTACAGGAGACCCCAGGGGATGTACCTCTTGTAAATAGGTTCACCCTCTTGGAAGCTGTCAGGACAGAAGATACTGCCAGTCTGAGAGGCGGACAGGTCTGCAAGCTGAAAATTGGTGCAGAAGCAGAGCCGAGGAGTCAGACATCAGGAAGAGCCGTGGTAGTAGGGGACTCCATAGTAAGAGGTACGGAAAGGGGTTTCTGCGGCAACAGGTGAGATTTAAGGATGGTGTGTTGCCTCCCTGGTGCCAGGATCCAGGACATCACGTACTGATTGCAGGGAATCCTCAAGGGTGAAGGTGAACAGCCGGAAGTGGTAGTGCATGTTGGCACAAATGACATCAGGAAGAAGAGGAATTACATTCTGCAGCGGGACTTCAGAGAACTCGGAAGAAGGCTGAAAAGCAAGACTTCCAGGGTGATTATCTCTGGTTTGCTTCCAGTTCCTCGTGCTGGAGAGGGCAGGAACAGGGAGATAATGGATCTGAATGTGTGGCTGAGGAACTGGTGCAGGAAGCAAGGATTTACATTCTTGGACCACTGGGATCTGTTTTGGGGTAGAGATGAATTGTACAAAAGGGATGGGTTGCACCTTAATAGACGGGGGACCAGCTTTCTGGCAGACAGGTTTGCCACTGCAACGCGGATGTGTTTAAACTAAGTAGTGGGGGGGAGGGGATGAACTGGAAATATAAGGATGGAGTTAAAGGGAAAGTGAAAATAAGAAAAGTTAAAAAGGATAACAGAATCAATGGAGTAGAAAGCTCAAGAACAGATCATACAGTATGGCCAAGTGAAATAGGAATTGATATGAAAGGAGAGGGGAATAATGAATTAAAAGTATTATATATGAATGCACGAAGTATAAGGAATAACGTAGATGAGCTTGAGGGTCAGTTGCAAATTGGCAAGTACGATGTTGTGGGAATAACAGAGACATGGCTTTAAGCGGACAGGGCCTGGGAAATGAATATTCAAGGATATACATCTTATCGAAAGGACAGACTGACTGGCAGAAGGGGTGGGGTGGCTCTGTTGGTGAGGAATGATATTCAGTCCCTTGCGAGGGGGGACATAGAATCAGGAGATGTAGAGTCAGTATGGTTAGAACTGAGAAATTCTAAGGGTAGAAAGACCCTAATGGGAGTTATCTACAGGCCCCCAAACTGCAGTCTGGATGTAGGGTGTAAGTTGAATGAAGAGTTAAAATTGGCATGTCGCAAAGGTAATGATACCTTTGTCATGGGAGATTTCAACATGCAGGTAGACTGGGAGAATCAGAATGGTACTGGACCCCAAGAAAGGGAGTTTGTGGAGTGCCTCCGAGATGGATTCTTAGAACAGCCTGTACTGGAGCCTACCAGGGAGAAGGCAATTCTAGGTTTAGTGTTGTGCAATGAACCGGATTTGATCAGGGACCTCAAGGTAAAGGAACCATTAGGAGATAGTAACCATAATATGATATGTTTTAACCTACAATTTGAGAAGGAGAAGGGAAAATCGGATGTGTCAGTATTACAGTTGAACAAAGGGAACCATGGAGCTATGAGGGAGGAGCCGGCCAAAGTTTAATGGAACAATACCCTAGCAGGGAAGACAATGGAACAACAATGGCAAGTATTTCTGGGAATAATGCAGAAGGTGCAGGATCAGTTCATTCCAAAGAGGAAGAAAGATCCTAAGGGGAGTAAGGGGCGGCCGTGGCTGATGAGGGAAGTAAAGGGCAGTATAAAAATAAAAGAGAAGAAGTGTAACATAGCAAAGATGACCGGGAAACTGGAGGACTGGGAAGCTTTTAAAGAGCAACAGAAGATAACAAAAAAGGCAATACGCCAAGAAAAAATGGGGTGCGAAGGTAAACTAGCCAAGAATATAAAGGAGGATAGTAAAAGCTTCTTTAGCTATGTGAATAGCAAAGAAATAGTTAAGACCAAAACTGGGCCATTGAAGACAGAAATGGGTGAATTTATTATGGGGATTAAGGAAATGGCAGATGAGTTGAACAGGTACTTTGGATCTGTCTTCACTAGGGAAGACACAAACAATCTCCCAGATGTAATAGTGGCCAAAGGAACTAGGGTAAAGAATGAACTGAAGGAAATTTATATTAGGCAAGAAACGGTGTTGGATAGACTGTTGAGTCTGAAGGCTGATAAGTTCCCGGGACCCGATGGTCTGCATCCCAGGGTACTTAAAAAGGTGGCTCTAGAAATCGTGGACGCGTTGGTAATCATTTTCCAATGTTCTATAGATTCAGGAACAGTTCCTGCTGATTGGAGGGTGGCCAATGTTGTCCCACTTTTCAAGAAAAGAGGGAGAGAGAAAACAGGGAATTATAGACCGGTTAGCCTGACATCAGTGGTGGGAAAGATGCTGGAGTCAATTATAAAAGAGGAAATTGCGACACATTTGGATAGCAGTAGAAGGATCAGTCCAAGTCAGCATGAATTTATGAAGGGAAAATCATGCTTGACTAATCTTCTGGAGTTTTTTGAGGATGTAACTATGAAAATGGACAAGGGAGAGCCAGTGGATGTAGTGTACCTGGACTTCCAAAAAGCTTTTGATAAAGTTCCACATAGGAGATTAGTGGGCAAAATTAGGGCACATGGTATTGGAGGCAGAGTACTGACATGGATTGAAAACTGGCTGGCTGACAGGAAACAAAGAGTAGCGATTAACGGCAGGCTGTGACCAGTGGGGTACCACAAGGTTCGGTGCTGGGACCGCAGCTGTTTACAATATACATTAATGATTTAGATGAAGGGATTAAAAGTAACATTAGCAAATTTGCTGATGACACAAAGTTGGGTGGCAGTGTGAAATGTCAGGAGGAGGATGTTATGAGAATGCAGGGTGACTTGGACAGGTTGGGTGAGTGGGCAAATGTATGGCAGATGCAGTTTAATGTGGATAAATGTGAGGTTATCCACTTTGGTGGCAAGAACAGGAAGGCAGATTACTATCTAAATGGAGTCAAGTTAGAAAAAGGGGAAGTACAACAAGATCTAGGTGTTCTTGTAGATCAGTCAATGAAAGCAAGCATGCAGGTACAGCAGGCAGTGAAGAAAGCTAATGGCATGTTGGCCTTCATAACAAGAGGAATTGAGTATAGGAGTAAAGAGTCCTTCTGCAGCTGTACAGGGCCCTGGTGAGACCCCACCTGGAGTATTGTGTGCAGTTTTGGTCTCTAAATTTGAGGAAGGACATTCTTGCTATTGAGCGAGTGCAGTGTAGGTTCACAAGGTTAATTCCCGGAATGGGGGGACTGTCATATGTTGAAAGATTGGAGTGACTGGACTTGTATACACTGGAATTTAGAAGGATGAGAGGGGATCTGATCGAAACATATAAGATTATTAAGAGATTGGACACGCTGGAGACAGGAAGCATGTTCCCGCTGATGGGTGAGTCCAGAACTAGAAGCCACAGTTTAAGAATAAGGGGTAGGCCATTTAGAACAGAGATGCGGAAAAACTTCTTCACCCAGAGAGTAATGGATATGTGGAATGCTCTGCCCCAGAAGGCAGTGGAGGCCAAGTCTCTGGATGCATTCAAGAGAGAGTTAGATCGAGCTCTTATAGATAGTGGGGTCAAGGGATATGGGGAGAGGGCAAGAACAGGGTACTGATTGTGTATGATCAGCCATGATCACGGTGAATGGTGGTGCTGGCTAGAGGGGTTGAATGGCCTACTCCTGCACCTACTGTCTATTGTCTATTGACATTGTTGCTGAGCTGGTGCTGTCAGCACTTGTATGACCGTTAGACACTACTGTGCTGAGAGTGATCAGTTTTTAAATTGCGCCAGTTGTGTGTGTCTGTGTTCAAAAAGCACTGAATTTTACCACAGATAATTTATGAGAAATAAGCAGTAAGGCAATTTGGAACTATTTTGCTCACTGTAGTTTCAAGCATTGAGGCTTGGAGATGCCAGAAACAGCAGGAGTTAAATCAAACAATTTCACTACTTCAAGAAGTTAGGAATTACAAAGGTATTGACAATCAACTTGAATGTAAGAATGAAAATGAAGATTTGGAGGATGCAGTAGTCTAAAATTATTTAAAAGCGGTCCATTATGTGCACTAGGCATCTGCACGGTTATAGACAATCAAAACAACACAGGGATGAATACGTTCATCAACTATTAGGAACAGTTTTATAGTACTGTGGCGGTATTGGTAGTCTTCTAATTTGTACTGTGTTTCAATTTAAATACATAAATTGCTACTCAGTTAAATGGTAGTTTATCTTTTCTTTCCTTTTGAACTCTTTAAAAGGGGGAAAAAAATGACCCAGGTTTATTTCCTGCCACTGCGTGGAAAGAATTTGTACGTTCTCCTTGTGATTGCGCGGCTTTCCTCCGGGTGCTCTGGTTCCCTCAGTGCAAAGACGGACCAGTGGTAGGGTAATTGGCCATTGTAAATTTTAGGGTTAAATCGCAGATTGCTTGAAGGGGTGGAAGGGCCTACTCCATTTTGTATCTCAATCAACCAATAAATAAATAAATAATTTCCCATGAAACTTGGGCAAATTGGGGCAGCTGCTTAATTGGGCCAAAATGTACTGATCCCTAAGTGTCCCACAAATAAATTAACAACAATAAGGTGCATTTATGACACAGGTTAAAAAGTAAACAGCATAACACTACTGGCCCTTCATACATGGTGAGATCTGGTTGTTGGTAGGGTGTTCAGTAGTCTCACAGCCTAGAAGAAACTGTTTCCCATCATAACAGTCCTTGTCCTAATGGGGCAGTACCTCCTGCTTCATGGTAGGGGTCAAAAAGATTGAAGGAAGGGAGGTATCAGTGACAACTACTAGCTCTCATCCCAGCTCTCCTAAGTAGTTGGAGAATTTTCCAATCAGACCCCTGACATGAATAGAAAAGATGGAGAGGGTTATGGACCATACTCAGGCAAATGGGACTCACTTAGACTCACATCATGGTCAGTAGACGAGTTGGGCTAAAGGGCCTGTTTTGCCTAACTCTATCTGAAGTAGACGCAGAAACTTGTGAGACTAGTCAGCTCCATCATGGGTAGTAGCCTCCATAGTATCCAAGGCATCTTCAAGGAAGAGTGCCTTTGGAAGATGGTGTCCATCATTAAGGACCTCCACCACCCAGGACATGCCTTCTTCTCATTGTTACCATCGGGGCGGGGGGGGGGTACAGAAACCGGAAGACACACAGCCAGTGATTCAGGAACAGCTTCTTCCCCTCTGCCATCCGATTTCTGAATGGACTTTGAACCCATGAACACCATCTGACTACTTTTTTATTTGTTTCTTCTTGCACTCCTTATTTTAACTAAACTATTAATAGACATATATGTATAATTACTACAATTAAGTTTTATTTCTCTAAACTTGTTTATCATATATTTCATTATACTGCTGCTGTAAAGTTAAGAAAGTTCACAACATATGCTGGTGATACTGATGTTGTTCCTGATTCTGACTCCCTCTCACTGAAACTCATTGACCCAGCATTGTTCTCCTTCCTTTGCCTCAGTGAAATTCCTCCAAGCACTTCCTTGAGTCAAACCCATGACTGGTGACTTCTTGGAAGAAGCCTGGAAGTGGCCTGACCTGGGGTGGGGGTGTGTGAGACTGATGTTACTTGTGTGTGTGTGTGGCAACTGTTCTGTTTTGTGTTTTGCTGTTTTGTGGCAGCAGTATAATGCAATACCTAGCAATAAAAACTATAAGTTACAATTACAGTGGGGTGGAGCTTAGGATGACGGTGCCTAACGGCAACTCCCTTGCTCGCATCTTTGGAAAAAGCTCTATTTCTATCTTTAATATCTCTATTTTTCCCTTTTCAGGGTTCTTTTGAAGACCCTGACCTGGAGTTACACGCTGACTTCAGTTCTTTGCGGGAATGGGACCCGCTCTCAGGGCTTCACAACCAACCGCTTTTCGATATGCCAAGGACGCGACCTGGAAGACTAGTACACCTTCAGGGTGCTGGATTTTCATGGTTCTGGAGGCGGGTGAATTCAAGGTCGGTGCTGCCACCCGATGTGTCGTGGGAGTTCGGGAAAGATCAAAAGCAGTGAGCTGGCTGCTGGCTGGGTGCCCAGAGATCCAAGTTCTCTGGGCACAGAGCTTGGAAAAAGTGACGCAACCAACTTTTAACACCATAAATTGGGGAGTTGTTTTGTTATAACTCCTCGCTTGCTGTGAAACGGGGACACCTCTTTTTCCTTTATTAGGGCGAGAGAGAGAGCCTGTGGTATGTGGAGTTACCAGGTGAATGAGTAGTCTTTGGGGTACTGCAAGTCTATGTCTATATTGAATTGACGCTTTGCTTGAGTGCTCCACGGAGAGTGCTGATGCTTATTGCTGGTGGGGGAGGGAGAGGGGTCGTTGCCTTGCTGCTGATTGTGCGTGGGAGGGGGGGAGCTGGGGGGGGTTCGGGGTTCTAACATTTAACTGTCATTCATTCTTCGGGGCACTCTCTGTTTTCGTGGATGTTTGCGAAGAAAAAGAATTTCAGGATGTATATTGTATACATATCTGACATTAAATGTACCTTTGAAACCTATTTTTTTATATGTGTGTATATATATATAAATATATATACATACACACACATACACACACACACACACACACACACACACACACACACACACATATATATAATGCAAAAAAGGGGAAAAAAAAGTGAGGTAGTGTTTATGCATTCTTTGACCTTTCAGAAACCTGATGGCGGTGGAGAAAGAAGCTGTTCTTTAATCATTGAATGTGTGTTCTGTATGTTCAGGATCCTGTATCCTGTATCAGGGAGATACAGGGAGGCTCCTGTATCTCCTCCTTGATGGTAGCAATGAGAAGAGGGCACATCATGGCTGACGGGAATCCTTAATGATGGGCACTGCCTTTTTGAGCATCACCTTTTGAAGGTGTCCTTGATGTTGGGCAGGCTTGTGTCCATGATATAGCTGGTTAAGTCTGCAAACTTCCTGTAGCTTTTTCCAATCCTGTACAGTGACCCCTCCATACCAGGTGGTGATGAAACCAGTTAGAATGCTCTTCACAGTACATCTGTGGAAATTTGTGAGTCTTTGATGACATACCAAGTCTCCTTGTGTGTGCGTGTGTGGGTGGGTTGGTAGGAGGCAGGAAAGAGGACTATTTTGTTGTTGTTGCTGCTCGTGTTGTTCTGTTGAACATTGTGAACGTGCTGTGTCAGCTCCAGAATGCATGACAACGCTTACAGGCTACCCCCAGCACATCCCTAGGTTAATCACAAAAAAGAGAAAATCTGCAGATGCTGAAAATCCAAGCAACACACACACAATGCTGGAGGAACTCAGCAGGTCAGGCAACCTCAATGGAAAAGAGTACAGTCGACGCTTTGGGTCGAGGCCCTTCAACAGGATTGGAGAAAAATAGATGAGGAGTCAGGCTAAAAGGTGAGGGAAGAGGAGGAAGAAACACACGGTGATGGGTGAAACCGGGAAGGGGAGGGGTGAGGTAAAGAGCTGGGAAGTTGATTGGTGAGAGATACAGGGCTGGAGAAGGGGTAATCTGATAGGAGAGGACAGTAAAGGGGGGAAGAGCACCAGGGGAAGCTGAAGGGCAGGAAAGGAGATAAGGTGAGAGAGGGAAAAGGGAATGGAGAATGGTAAAGGGGGAAGGCCATGGCTAGAATTTTGAGAAGTCAATGTTCATGCCATCAGGTTGGAGGCTACCCAGACGGAATATAAGGTGTTGCTCCTCCAACCTGAGTGTGGCCTCATCATGAAAGTAGAGGAGGCCATGGATTGACATGTCTGAATGGGAATGGGACGTGGAATTAAAATAGGTGGCCTCTGGGAGGTCCTGTTTTTTCCTGGTGGATGGAGCCTCCTCTAATGAGATCCCAGCACCAAACACATCTCCCCTCCCTCAAACATTCTGCTTTCTGCAGGGATTGCTCCCTACGCGACTCCTTTATCCATTTGTCCCTCCCCACTGATCTCCCTCCTGGCACTTACCCTTGCAGGTGGAGCAAGTGCTTCACTTGCCCCTACACATCCTCCCTCAGTAGATTTCAGGGCCTCAAACAGTCCTTCCAGGTGAGGCGACAGTTCACCTGTGAGTCTGTTGGGATCATCTACTGTATCTGTTGCTCCTGATGTGGCCTCCTGTATATTGGTGAGACCTGACTTAGAATGGAAGACCACTTTGCTGAGTACCTACTCTCCGTCCTCCCTCTGGTGCTCCTTCCCCTTTTCTTTCTTCCACGGCCCTCTGTCCTCTCCTTTTAGATTCCCCTTTCTCAAGGCCTGTATCTCTTTCACCCACCTACTTTACTCTTTATTCTTCACTTCACTCCTCCTGATTTTCACCTATCACCTTGTGTTTCTCCCTCCCCTCCCTCCACCTTCTAACTCTGACTCCTCATCTTTTTTCTCGAGTCCTGCTGAAGGGTCTTGGCCTGAAACCAAGTACTGTACTCCTTTCCACAGGTGCTGTATTGACTGTACTCCTTTCCACAGGTGCTGTATCGACTGTACTCTTTTCCATAAATGCTGCCTGGCCGGCTGAGTTCTTCTAACATTTTGTATGTGTTACATCCTTAGGTTGTCTTAGTGTTAATGCAAACAACATTTTTCCCTGTGTTTCAATGTACATGTGATAAAACACAATATATATGAATCTGAAACTGAACATACTCAATGGAATTCCTTGAAGCAGGTTCAGTGATGGGATGATCAAAGGAATTCCAGACTGCTACTCTGTGAGATGCTTTTTTTAACGGTTTGAAATTTAATCTGTCACTTCAGTGAAAAAGATAAAAGGAAAATCAAGCTTGCTTTTTTAATCCAAATTATATGGCTCAACATACTCCATGTATTAACAAAGGAATTTACTTAAACGTGCTAGAGGACTGGGAGCAGGCCATTCAGGCCTTCAACTCTATCCCATCGTTCAATTAGAACATAGAATGAACGGTATAGCAGTTAGTGCCATCCAGCCATGTTGCTGCACTGACATTTTAACCGATTCCAAGATCAATCTAACATCTCCTCGCGTTCCAATGTTTAATGTTCAATGCGATGAACCAGCTGTGATTAGCTTCCTGGCTGTGGTCTTCTGTTCTGAATGTTTCTTGCTTACTTTTATTGTTAGTATAATTTGTTTTTTCCTGCACACTGGGTGTTTAACTTTTTGCTTTTAATGGGTTCTATAGGGTTTCTTTGTTTTGTGGCTGCCTATAAGATGAATCTCAAGATTGTATATAATATACATAATTTGATAATAAATATTCTTTGAACTGACTCCAAGCTCAATCTAATTCTCCTCCTGTTCCAATGTTCCCAACCAACCCTGTTAAATCATCCACTAAACAACAGGTTGAAACGATGGGCAAAGTTTACAGTCAGTCCTTTTTGTCTAGGACAAAAGGGCACAGCCTTAGAATCAAAGGATGTCCCTTCAGAACAGAGTCGAGGAATTAACCGGGGCACAAAACCAGAGGCATTAACTCGGTACAAGTCTAAAGGAGACATAGTCATGAATGCTATTTCATTATTACATGTAACACACACAAGATGTTGGAGGAATTCAGCAAGACAGGAAGCATCTATGGAGAGAAATAGAGAGTCAACATTTCGGGCCAAGACTTTCAACAAGATTTGTGTTTATGTGACCTTTTCATTATCCTTCTCTCTACTCATTTATAGTAATTTTTATGTCTTGTACTGCAAAGTAACAAATTTCATGACATATGCCAGAGATAATAAATTCGATTCTGAGAGGCAGACTGGGATAATACTGGCAAATCAGAATCAGAATCAGACTTTAATCGCCAAGTACCTGTACACATACAAGGAATTTACTTCCGGCAGATGTTGTCTCTCTGCTCATAACAGATGATAAATATAAATGAAAATATAGATTATACATACAAGTAGTGCAATCCAAGTAATAGTTAGCCGACAGTTAACCGGCAGTTAACTGTTCAGCAAAGTGACCGCAGTAGGGAAAAAACTTCTCCAGTGCCTATTAGTCTTAGTCTGGAGGGATCTGAAGCGCCTACCAGACGGAAGCAGTTCAAACAGTCCGTGCGCAGGATGGGAGGAGTCCTTTATGATGTTCCCTGCCCTCTTCTTCAACCTGGAAGAGCACAGGTCCACAATAGAGGGCAGGGAGGCTCCAATGATGCGCTCGGCAGTCCTCACTGTGCGCTGTAGTCTGGTTCTATCCTGCTTGGTGGCGGCTCCAAACCACACAGTGATATGTAGATAGATACCACAGTTGATAAGGGTGCCAGGAACTGAAAAGGCCTGAGCCTGCACAGTCTGCTTCTACAACTCCATGAAACTATGAGGCAACAGGAATGTTCATGCAGATTTGCTTCAATTTGTTAAGTGGTCCCTGGTGTTGGTTTCGGTATTGTATTAGTTTACCGGAACTTAGAATGGTCCAGCAGAAGATAGGCCTTTTGACCCACAAGGTTAACATAGAACAGTCCAACACAGGACAGGCCCTTCAGCCCACAATGTTGTGCCGGCCTTTTAACCTACTCCAAGATCTATTTAACCCTTCCCTCCAACATTACCTACTTACTTGCTGCCCAATAAGTCACTGGCGTTTAGGGCAGCAATAAATACCCTCCACCTCTGTCTGCCCTTGGCCACTCAGTTGTAGAAGGATTCTTCATGCTGTTTACGTCACAATCTTGATTTACCAGTCAGGGTTGTTAGCCCTGAACTGAAGCCCCAAATCTGGAGGACTAGTGGATCACTCTACCCTTTGACCTACAAGGCATAGGTGACCCTACCAAGAACTAAAGCATAATGTCCTGACTCCAGCCAACATCCCTCTCCACATCATTGAGGCACGTAAGTCTCCAAACCATGACAAGATTGTAGTCCTCTTAGAGCTCCCTCCTACATAACCCTCTATTTTTTTTCCTTCATGTGCCTATCTAAGAGAATTTGTTAAATGACCCTACCACCACCTGCCAGCATATTCTGGACACTTACTACTCTCTGGGTTAAAAAGCTTCCCATTATAGCTTCCTCCAATCACCTTAACATTATGTCACCTCATATTAGTCATTTCCCTCCTGGGAAAAAGTCTCTGGCTGTTCAATCAATCTATGCCTCTTATCATCTTGACCCCTTTCAAACTCCTTTGCTGCAAAGAGAAAAGTTCTAGTTTGTTCAACTTATCTTCATAAAAGATGCTCTCTAATCCAGGAAACATCCTGGTAAATCTCTTACACACCCTCCCTAAAGCTACAACATTCATCTAAAAATGAGACAACTAGAACTGAACACAATATTCCAAGTGTGAAACATAAAAACATGGAAACATAGAAATCTACAGCAATTATAGGCCCTTGGACCCAGAAGGTTGTGCTGACCATGAAGCTGCCAGAATTTCCCTACCACATAGCCCTCTATTTTTCTAAGCTCCATGTACCTATCTAAGAGTCTCTTAAAATACCCTATTGCCTCTGCCTCTACCACTTTTGCTGGCAGTGTATTCCACGCACCCACCATTGTCAGTGTGAAAAACTTACCTCTGACATCCCCTTTGCTTCTACTTCCGAGCACTTTAAAACTATGCCCCCTTGTGCTAGCCATTTCAGCCCTGGGAACAAGCCTCTGGTCAATGCCTCTCATCATCTTATACACATCTATCAGGTCACCTCTTATCCTCCGTTGCTCCAAGGAAAAAAGGCCAAGTTCACTCAACCTATTCTCAAAAGGCATGCTCTCTAATCCAGGCAACATCCTTGTAAATCTCCTCTGCACTCTCTCTATAGTATCCACATCCTTCCTGTAGTGAGGTGATCAGAAATGAACACAGTACTTTAAGTGTGGTCTAACCAAAGTTCAAAGTAAAATTTATTATCAGAGTGCATCATGTCACCACGTACAACCCCGAGATTCTTTTTCTTTCAGCATACTTAGCAAATCCATAGAGCAGTAAATGTAAACAGGATCAACAGACAACTAACTGTGCAAATACAGATATAAATAAATAGCAATAAATAACGAAAGCATGAAATAACAAGATAAAAGAGTCCTTAAAATGAGACCATCATTTGTGGGAACACCGGAAGTAGAATAAGTTATCTCATTTTGTTCAAGAGCCTGATGGTTGAGGAGTAGTAACTGTTCTTGAACCTGGTAGTGCGAGTCCTGAGGCTCTTGGATCTTCTACCTGATGGCAGCAGTAAGATAAGAGCATGAGCTGGGCAGTAGGTCTTTGATGATGGATTCTGCTTTTCTACAGCAATGCTTCACGTAGATGTACTCAATAGTTGGGAGGGCTTTACCCGTAATGTGCTGGGCCAAATCTATTTCATTTGTAGGATTTTCTGTTCAAAGGCATTGGTACTCCCATACTAGGCCATAATGCAGCTAGTCAAGATTCAAGATTCAAAAACTTTATTGTCGTTCTAACCGCACATCAGCTCTGCAGGGCAGAATTAGACAGCGTTTCCCAGGAGCAGTGCACACTTCCCATCATACATCTATAAAAGTTTGACAAGGTTCTTGATGACATGTTGAATCTCCGCAGACTCGAGAAAGTAGAGGCGCTGTCATGCTTTTTATGCAATTATATTTATTTGATGGGTTCAGGACAGGTCCTCTGAGATAGTAACACCCAGGAATTTAAAGTTACTGACTCTCTGCACCTCTGGTCCTCCGATGATTACTGGCTCATGGAACTCCAGTTTCTCTCTCTTGACTTCTACAATCAGTTCCTCAGTCTTATAGATATTGAGTGAGAGGTTGTTATTATTACACAACTCAGCCAAGTTTTCAATCTCCCTCCTGTATGCTGTTTCATCACCCCCTTTGATACAGCCCACAACTACAAATGTATCAGCAAATGTATATGGTGTTGGAGCTGTACCTAGCCATACGGTCACAGGTATAAAGCGAGTAGAGTAGTGGGCTAAGTACACATCGATGTGGTGATCTGGTGCTGATGGAGATCGTGGAGGAGATGCTTTTGCCAATCCAAACTGATTGGGATCTACAATTCAGGAAATCCAGGATCCAATTGCACAAGGGAGTATTGAAGCCTAGGTTGTGGACTAGTTTTGAGGAGATGATGATATTAAATGCCGAGCTGTAATCGATAAGGAGCATCCTGATGTATGCATCTATGCTGTCCAGATGTTCCAGAGTTGTGTGAAGGGCCAATGAGTTGGTATCTGCTGTAGACTTATTGCTTTGGTAGGCAAACAGGTGAAGATCCAAGTTGCCACTCTGATAGGAGCTGATATGCATCAACATCAGCTTCTCAAACCACTTCACCACTGTGCACTTAAGTGCTACTGGGCAATAGTCATTGAGACCGGTTACCACGCTCTTCTTAGGTACTGATATGGTTGAAACCTGCTTGAAGTAGGCAGGTACCACACACTGCTGGAGCGAGAGGTTGAAAATATCCATGAATACACCAGCTAGATGGTCAGCACAGGTCTATAGAACTCGGGCAGGTACTCTGTCCAGACCAGACACTTTCCTTGGATTCACTCTCTTGAAGGTAGCCCGCACATCATCTTCAAAAATTGAAACCAAATGAACAAGAGACATGGGCTGCGTGATGGTCCTTCCCTATTCTGCTGGTCAAAGAAGGCATTGAGCTCACCTGGAAGCAAAGCTCTGCTGTCTCCTATGTCACAAGATTTAACTTTGTAGGTGGCTATGATATTCAAACCTTGCACAGCTATCGAGCATCCCTTACTGATTCCAGTCTAGTCTGGAATCTCCACTTCACCTGAGAGATGGCTTTCCACAGATCATACCTGCACCACTTGTCACATTCTTGATCTCCAATCTGATCTGGATCTCAGCAAATTCCAGATTTCATTGTCCGTCCAGGGCTTCTGATTGGGGAAGACCCTGAACAATTCTGTGGGACACACTCATCCACAGCTCTTTTACTAACCATAGATCCACAGCTCTTTTACTAACTATAGATCTGTAACTTCCCTTGTGGCAGTTGAACTTAATCCTTTGACCAATGAAGACAAACAGACCAAATGCCTTCTTAACCACTCTATCGACTTCCACTGCAACTTTGAGGGATCTGTGGGCATGGACCCAAAATCTCTCTGTTCCTCCACATTAGTAAGAAACTACCATTAACCCTGTATTCTGCCCTCGAGTTTGACTTCATGGACCAAAGTACAGTGTAGATCTTTTGTTTGCACGACATCCAATCAGATCATGCCACAGACAAATACAACACCACCCTGTATGGAGATAGCAGTACACAGGATGGGAAAAAAAGCTGGAGGGGGTTGTAAACTCAGCCAGCTCCATCAATTGCACTCGCCTCCCCAACACCACCGGCGCATCTTCAGAAGGCAATCCATTTTTAAGGACCCTCACTAACCAGGACATGCCCTCTATTCATTACTACCATCTGAGAAGGGGTACAGGAGTTTGAGGAACAGCGCAGTCAGATTTCTGAGTGGACCATGAACCCATGAACACTACACCATTTTTTGCTCTCTTTTTGAAATACTTTAAAAATATTTCTTATTGTAACATAATATACTTTTTTATTATTGCACTGTATTGCTGCAGCAAAACAACAAATTCCGTGATATACACTCTGTGGCCACTTTAGTATGGACCTCTACCTAATAAAGTGGCTATCAGCATATGTTCGTGGTCTTCTGCCACTGTAGCCCATTAAGGTTTGACAGGTTAGGTATTCAAAGTTACTCTTCTGCTGTAAAACATTTTTACTCAAGTTCCTGTTGCCTTCCTGTCAGCTTGAACCTATACCATTCCATTGGCTCTTCACTCAACCCTGAAACATCTGGCCAGCAAACATGCATACTTCAGGATGCTCCTCATCGACTGTAGCTCGACATACAATACCATCATCCCCCTCAAAACTAATCAATCAGCTTCAAGACCTTGGCCTCAATACCTCCTTATACAACTGGATCCTCAATTTCTTCACTTGCACTAATTTTAGATTAGCCACACCATCTCCTCCACAATCAACAGAGGTGCACCACAAGGCTGTGTGCTTAGCCCCCTGCTCTACTCGCTTTATTCTATAACTGAAAGTTTAAGCACAACTCCAATGCCATATTTAAGTTTGCTGATGAAACAACTGTCATTGGCCAAATCAAAGGTGGTGATGAATTAACATGTAAGAAGGAGATTGAAAATCTGTCTAAGTGGTGCCCCAACAACAATCTCTCCCTCAATAAGAGGAAGACCAAGGAGCTGATTCTTGACATCAGGAGGACAAAACCAGAGGTCCAATAGCCAGTCCTCATTGGAGGCTCAGAGGTGAAGAGGGTCAGCAGCTTTAAATTCCTCAGGATTATCATTTCAGAGGATCAGTCCTGGGTCCAGCATGTGTGTAAGTGCCATTATGAAGCGTCTCTACATCCTTAGAAGTTTGTGGAGATTTGGCACGTCATCTAAAACTTTGACAAAGTGCTATAGGTGTGTGGTGGAGAGTATATTGACTGGCTGCGTCACAGCCAGTATAGGAGCACTAATGCCTTTGAACGGAAAAGCCTGCAAAAAGTAGTGGATACGTTCCTTTCCATCATGGGTAAAGCCCTCCCGACCACTGAGCACATCTACATGGACCGCTGTCACAGGTAAACAGCATCCGTCATCACGGATGGAGGGCAATGGACTAGAGGGAATCAGAATAGGAGAGATTTAGCTCAACAGGGCTTCGGCGATAATGGGTCAAGGTGAGGTAAGTTACTTGTGAGGAATAGGAAGCATGTCTGTGAGGCCAGTGTTCTGTACTGGGCGTCGGATATGGGAAGTCCGGGAGATTCCCAGCCTCCCAGACAGCCACGTCTGCGCTAGGTGCGTCGAGCTGCAGCTCCTTAGGGATCTCGATAAGGACCTGGAGATGCAGCTCGATGACCTTCGTCTGGTCAGGGAAAGTGAGGGGGTGATAGAGAGGAGCTATAGGCAAGTAGTCACACCGAGGCCTCATGAGACAGGAGAGGGAAGAGCAAGAGTCAGGTACTAGAGAGTACCCCTATGGATGTTGCCCTTAACAATAAGTACTCCTATTTGAGTACTGTTGGGGAAACGACCTAAGTGGGGGAAGCAACAGTGACTGTGACTCTGGCACAGTGTCTGCCCCTGTGGCTCAGAAGGGTAGGACACAGGGCAGAGGAAGAGGACGGCAGCAGTGATAGGAGACTTCATAGTTAGGGACTCAGACAGGGGATTCAGTGGACGCAGGAAAAAAATGCAGATGGTAGTTTACCTCCCAGGTGCCAGGGTCCGGGATGTTTCAGATCACATCCATGATATCCTGAAGTGGGAAGGAGAACAGCCAGAGGTCGTAGTACATATTGGTACCAACGACATAGGTAGGAAAAGGGAGGAAGTCCTGAAAACAGACCACAGGGAGTTAGGAAGGAAGTTGAGAAGCAGGACGTCAAAAGTAGTAATCTCAGGATTACTGCCTGTGCTACGCGACAGTGAGTATAGGAATAGGATGAGGTGGAGGATAAATGCGTGGCTGAGGGATTGGAGCGGGGGTAGGGATTCAGATTTCTGGATCATTAGGACCTCTTTTGGGGCAGGTGTTACCTGTACTAAAAGGACAGGTTGCACTTGAATCCAAGGGGGACCAATATCTTGGTAGGGAGGTTTGCTAAGGCTTTTGGGGAGAGTTTAAACTAGAATTGCTGGGGTTTGGGAACCGAACTGAAGAGGAGAAGGAAGGGGCAGTTGGCTCACAAGTAGAGAAAATTTGTAGACAGTGTGAGAGGGAGGATAGGCAGGTGATAGAGAAGGGATGTGCTCAGACCAGAGGTTTGGGATGTGTCTATTTTAATGCAAGGAGTGTTGTGAACAAAGTGGATGAGCTTAGAGCGTGGATCAGTACTTGGAGATATGATGTTGTGGCCATTACAGAGACTTGGATGGGTCAGAGGCAGGACTGGCTACTTAGAGTGACAGGCTTTAGATGTTTCAGAAAGGACACAGAGGGCAGCAAAAGAGGTGGGGGCGTGGCACTGCTGATCAGAGACAGTGCAGGAAAGGAGGAAGTCATGGAGGGGTTGTCGACTGAGTCTCGGTAGAAGATAGGAACAGGAAGGGGTCAATAACTCTACTGGGTGTTTTTTATAGACCACCCAATAGTAACAGGGGAGCAGATAGGGAAACAAATTCTGGAAAGGTGTAATAATACCAGGGTTGTCATGGTGGGAGATTTTAATTTCCCAAATATTGATTGGCATCTCCCTAGAGTGAGGGGTTTAGATGGGTTGGAGTTTATAGGTAAGCCTACAAGAGGAGAGGCTGTACTTGATCTGGTATTGGGAAATGAACCTGATCAGGTGTCAGATCTCTCAGTGGGAGAGCATTTCGGAGATAGAGATCACAATTCTATCTCTTTTACCATAGCATTGGAGAGGGATAGGAATAGACAAGTTAGGAAAGTGTTTAATTGGGGTAAGTGGAAATATGAAACTATCAGGCAGGAACTTGGAAGCATAAATTGGAAACAGATATTCTCAGGGAAATATAGGGCAGAAAAGTGGCAAATGTTCAGGGGATATTTGCGTAGTGTTCTGCATAGGTACGTTCCAATGAGGCAGGGAAAGGATGGTAGGGTACAGGAACCGTGGTATACAAAGGCTGTTGAAAATCTAGTCAAGAAGAAAAGAAAGGCTTATGAAAGGTTCAAAAAACTAGGTAATGATAGAGATCTAGTAGATTACAAGGCTAGCAGGAAAATGCTTAAGAATGAAATTAGGAGAGCCAGAAGGGGTCATGAGAAGGCCTTGGCAGGCAGGATTAAGGAAAACCCAAAGGCATTCTACAAGTATGTGAAGGGCAAGAGGTTAAGATATGAGAGAATAGGACCAATCAAGAGTGACAGTGGAAAAGTGTGTATGGAACCAGCAGTATTCACTACGGAAAAGGATCTTGGCGATTGCAGGGATAACTTACAGCAAACTAAAAAACTTGAGCATGTATACATTAAGAAAGAGGATGTGCTGGAGCTTTTGGAAAGCATTGTTGGATAAGTAAACAGGACTGGAAGAGATGTACCCCAGGCTACTGTGGGAGGCAAGGGAGGAGATTGCTGAGCCTCTGGCAATGATCTTTGTATCATAAATGGGGATGGGAGAGGTTCCGGAGGATTGGAGGGTTGCAGATGTTGTTCCCTTATTCAAGAAAGGGAGTAGAGATAGCCTAGGAAATTATTGACCAGTGAGTCTTACTTCAGTAGTTGGTAAGTTGATGGAAAAGATCCTGAGAGGCAGGATTTATGAACATTTGGAGAGGCATAATATGATTAGAAATAGTCAGTATGGTTTTGTCAAAGGCAGGTCATGCCTTACGAGCCTGATTGAATTTTTTGAGGATGTGACTAAACACATTGATGTAGTGTATATGGATTTCAGCAAGGCATTTGATAAGGCTTATTGAGAAAGTAGGGAGGCATGGGATCGAAAGGGACATTGTTTTGTGGATCCAGAATTGGCTTGCCCACAGAAAGCAAAAAGTGGTTGTAGACAGGTCATATTCTGCATGGAGGTCGGTGACCAGTGGTGTGCCTCAGGGATCTGTTCTGGGACCCCTTCTGTTCGTGATTTTTATAAATGACCTGGATGAGGAAGTGGAGGGATGGGTTAGTAAATTTGCTGATGACACAGTTGAGGGTGTTGTGGATAGCATGGAGGGGTGTCAGAGGTTACAGTGGGACACTAATAGGATGCAAAATGCAAAATCAGGCTAAGAAGTGGCAGATGGAGTTCAACCCAGATAAGTGTGAAATGGTTCATCTTGGTAGGCCAAATATGATGGCAGAATATAGTATTAATGGTAAGACTCTTGGAAGTGTCAAGGATCCGCGTCCATAGGACACTCAAAGTTGCTGTGCTGGTTGACTCTGTGGTTAAGAAGGTATATGGTGCATTGGCCTTCATCAGTCATGGAATTGAGTTTAAGAGCCGAGAGGTGATGCTATATAGGACCCTGTTCAGACCCCACTTGGAGTACTGTGCTCAGTTCTGGTCGCCTCACTACAGGAAGGATGTGGAAGCCATAGAAATGGTGCAGAGGAGATTTACAAGGATGTTGCCTGGATTGGTGAGCATGCCTCATGAGAATAGGTTGAGTGAACTAAGCCTTTTATTCCTTGAAGTGATGGAGGATGAGAGGTGACCTGATAGAGGTTTAGAAGATGATGAGAGGCATTGATTGTGTGGATAATCAGAGGCTTTTTCCCAGGGCTGAAATGGCTAAAACGAGAGGGCACAGTTTTAAGGTGTTTGGAAGTAGGTATAGAGGAGAAATCAGGGGTAAGTTTTTTTACGCAGAGAGTGGTGAGGGCATGGAATGGGCTGCCAGCAACAGTGGTGGAGGCGGATACGATAGGGTCTTTTAAGAGACTGCCTGATAGGTACATGGAGCCTAGAAAAATAGAGGGCAATGGGTAACCTAGGTAATTTCTAAAGTAAATACATGTTCGGTACAGGATTGTGCTGTAGATTTTCTATGTTTCTAATGTACCCCACCATCCAGGTCATGCTCTTTTCCCACTGCTGCCATCAGGCCGAAGGTACATGAGCCTCAGGATTTACCCCACCAGGTTCAGGAACAGTTATTACCCCTCAAATACCAGGCTCTTGTACCAGAAGGGACAACTCAACTTCACTTGCCCCATCACTGAACTATTCCCACAACCTACAGACTCACTTTCAAGGACTCTTCATCTCATATTCTCAATATGCATTGCTCAGTTATTATTATTGTTATGATTTTTAAAATTTTCTTCTTTTCTCTTTTCACAGTTTATTGTCTTTTACACATTGGCTGTTGACAGCCCTGTTAGGTGCGGTCTTTCATTGATTCTGTTGTGTTTCTCATATTTACTGTGTATGCCCGCAAGAAAATGAATCACAGGGTTTTATATCATGACATATATGTTCTTTGATAATAAATTTACTTTGAGCTTTGAACCAGTCTTGCCATTCTCCTCTGACCTCTCTCATTAACAAGATGTTTTCGCCTACAGAACTTCCACTCACTGGATGTTTTTTTGTTTTTCACACTATTCCCTGTAAACTCTAGAGACTGTTGTGCATGAAAATCCCAAGAGAGATCAGCAGTTTCTGAGATACTCAAACCACCCCATCTGACACCAAGAATAATCATTCCACAAAGTCACCTAAATGACATTTCTTCCCCATTCTGATGTTTGCCCTGAATAACAACTAAACCTCTTGATCACGTGTGCATGCTCTATGCATCGAGTTGCTGCCACATGACAGGCTGATCAGATATTTGCATTAACGAGCAGAAGTACCGGTGTACCTAATAAAATGGCCACTGAGTGCACGTCAGCGTTAATTAACATGACTCTGACTTGAGATAGTAGGGAATAAAGCAGAATGCAGAATAAAGTGATACAGTTTCAGAGAAAAGGCACTGAAAGTAGACAAAGTAGAAGGGCCACAGCGAGGTAGTTTGCAAGGCCAAGAGTTTATCTTTTGGTGCATGAAAGGTCTGTTCAAGAGTCTGATGACAGCAGATAGAAGCTATCCTTGAGCCTGCAGGCAAGTGAACTTTCACTAAGATGTTACGGATGTTGGGACTGAATAGGAAATGTGTATAAAGAACATAAGGAATAGGAGCCGAAGGAGGCCACCTGGGTCATTGAACTTGCTCCACAACTCACTAAGATCATGGCTGATCTTATTTCTACCTGCCAGTTCCTCATGAAAATATTATCATCATTATGTGCCATGTCATTATGATGTGGGCGATCATGGTCTTTCCATGACCATGATTGTTTTTGGCAAACTTTTTTACGGAAGTGGTTTGCTATTGCCCTCTTCACGGCAGTGTCTTTAAAAGATAGGTGACCCCAGCCATTATCAATACCCTTCACAGGTTGTCTGCCTGACGTCAGTGATCACATAATCTGGATTCTGAAAGAATCATTATCAGCTGCTCATACAACCATCCACCACCTGCTCCCATGGCTTCACAAACCCTGAAGCCGGAACGAAAGCGTGCTTTACACCTCCTTTGGTAGAGACATTTCTCCACCCTGTCACTACAATTATTATCATGTGTTCCAATGAAAAACCTGTCTTTCATTCTGTCTATAAAGAGAGACCAAAGGAGAACCAATTCCATAGCTTCTCAGTGAGCTAGAACTGTACGATGGGCATATTAACCTCTGCATGTAGTGATTGGATGAAATGCCTACCTGTATGGGATGTAGCTGAGTTTCTGGACAGGGTAACATAGCAGGCTATTTCACAATTTAGCATGTGATTCTTTCAACTACATTTGGTAGTATCCTGCAGGCCGGTAGCAGATCAATCTTCCAAAAAACGCAGCAAAATGATTTCATGATTTAATCATTTAATGAGGACATTAAAAATATCACTAACAGGGATCTAACACTTCATCAGTCAGAAACTGGTCCTGTTCAGCTGCCACTAGCAGTAAGGGCTATAATTATTGCGTTCCATGTAGCCATGCTGACCAAATTCAATATCGTGCAAAATCTGTTGTGCATTTATGAGAAATCAAACTCAATTCTCCCAGGACAGAGAAACAAGTTTTAATTCATTATGCCTTTAATAATAACCCCTGGATTTTATGTAACGAATGCAGAACTCAAGCAGAGTCTCACAGAGCCTCTCCTCAGCCCAACACAGTGACAGAACAATAATTCTCAGGAATACAGTGGTGTTATTTTCAGATGCCTTCTCTACAATGGGGGGTGGAGTGTTGGATATCTGGTGAGACATCATATGACTGGCATAAAGCCAAACTGTATCTGGACACCTTAAGGAGCACAATCCACTGCTGTGTGTACAGGGCAGCCACTCCGCAGGGCGTGACAGAAGTCAGCAAAGAAGCAACCTGACAATAATTAACACCCTAGAGTTCCTCTGTGACCCACCTCGCTCTGTTCCGAAGCTTCATGAATTTTTACTCTGATTGAGCAGGTTCTGGAAAGATGTTCTGCTCTTGAGAGTGCAGAAAGAGACCAGGACTTTAAGGATCCAATCTAAGAATGATTGTACAGTCGAACACAAGGTACTTTGGCCTGGTACCTTGCAGAACTAATTAAACTGGTAATTAAGTGCCTAACTAAACTAATCCCCTTGGCTGACATTATGTCTATATCCTGCCATTCTCCGTGCTTTCAATCACTGTTCTCTCTAAGCTGCACAAATGCATGGCTGCACAGTAACTGAAATACTCCCGTGCACATAGCCTTTGTTTCCATGCAGTTGGAATTTTCTTTTATATAATGTTAACATTATTTTGAAATCTATGTGAATATAATTGTGAAATATCCTGTAATCAATTATGTATTAATGAATATAATCCATAAATTTTATAAATAATAAACATACCACAACCTTTACTTTGAAATATTCTAGAGTTTCAATATATTTACATTGTCAGTGTTTCAAGGTAAAACAATAAACAAAGAATGGAAGTCAGTGGTTTATAATAATAAACTGGCAGCGCTGAATGTCGACGCCATCTCATCAAAACATTTTACTTTTTCCATTGTGCCTTGTCAGTTGTTTTATCATCTTTACTTGTGTTCTGAGTTGTGGGTTGCATGTATATTCTAAAAAGAAACATTTAAAATGCTGTGCAGTTTTCAGGCTACATAAAAATTTCTTGCTCAGAGTAATGGACAGTCCACACAACTCCAAAAAAATTAGCGAGAGTGTTATTTAACAGACTCTTAGATAGGCACATAGATGATAGAAAAAAATGAAGGGTAATGTAGGAGGGAAGGGTTAGATTGATCTTAGAGTCGATTAAAGAGTCAGCATAACTTTGTGGGCTGAAAGGACTGTACTGTGCTGTTCTTTTCTGTATTGTAACACCAACATCTTATACAACTTCAACATCCCATCTCCTGTACTCAATATTTTGATTTACGAGGGTCAATGTGCCAAATGCTTTAATGAATTTACATTGCCAGTATTTCAAGTCGCAACACTGTTACAAATTGTAACAATAAACACAGAATGGAAGGTGGTAACTCATTGTTAATAAGCCGCTGCCCTGCTGAACGCCAACACAGTCATACGCAGATTACAAGAAAAAAACATTTAAAGTGCTGCACAGTTTTCAGGCAGTGTAACAATTTCCTGCTCGGAGCAACTGTTGGTCCATGCAGCTATAAAGAAAAAAAATCAGTGGGAACATTGCACGGCCTAAAAAAACCCTTAAACATCTCTATTGTATTTGCCTCCAATACCAAACCCGGCAGTGCATCCCAGGGAACAGCACTCTCTGTATAAAAATACTTCCCTGCACATTTCCTTTGAACTTAACCCCCTCATCTTAAATACATTTGATATTTCCACCCCGGGGAAAAGACGCAGGCTATCTAAGAAGAAATGGTCTGAAAGAAATTATTGCCTCTAGTTAGGGGTTAAAGATCAGCAAGGGCCTCTCGGTAGGCAGGATAGGTTCAAGTTCTATCTGTTCTCCTCCTGTTCCAATGTTTCCAACCAGGCCGGTTCAATCATCCATTAAACAACAGGTCGAAGACATGTTCACACTCAATTCCTATATGCAGCAGAGCTCCAGAATACAGCGGGAACAGCCCCAGAATAGAGGGATGTCTCTTTAGAACAGAGTTGAGAGGAATTTCTTTTCTAGCCAGAGGATGGTGAATTTGTGGAATTCATTGCCACAGACAGCTGTGGAGGCCACATCGTTGGGTATATTTAAAGCGGATGTTGATAGGTTCTTGATTAGTAAGGGAGACAAAAGTTATGCGGTGAAGGGAGGAGAGGGAAAATAAATCAGCCATATCTGAATGGTGGAACAGACTCGATGAGCAGAAAGGTCTAAATTCTGCTCCTATGGTTTATGGTCTAATCCTGCTCTAGGCCCACAGAAAAATAATCACAAATCAGCCACGATGGCGAAGCAGACTTGATTGTCCAAGTGGCCTAGTTCTGCTCCTATATCTTATGGATCACTGTTAACAATTCTTGACATCACTGTGGATACAGTTCCAGCTTCAGACAGCAGCAGAAACCTGGTCAGCTTCACAGCTGGAGGAGACATGAAACTGAGAAACCCTTGACCACACGGATTGGCACAGAAGATCCGTTGGCATGAGTGTCATTAAAAGGAAAGAGCAAGACTGGCAGTGAAACATCCAACCCGTGTCTTGAACCACTGTCACAAAACCAGAGATGTTAACTCAGTACAAGATCAAAGGATTCATGGATTAAATACGTTTGTACAAAGAAGTGCAATTAAAGTATAAAAGAATTAATTCGGTATCCTGATGAAGGGACTCAGCCTGCAACATCGACTGTTCGTTTCCATAGATGCTGCCTAAATTTCTGAGTACCTCCAGCATTTTGTGTGTGTGCTGCAATTTAAATATTGAATTGTTCAGACAGACCAATTGAATATCCCAGACTGTCTGTGACAATGTCACAGCGGTGCAGAGCAGACCTGTCGGATATCAGAATCAGGTTTATTATTACTGACATATGTCAGAAAATTTGTTGTTTTGCAGCAACAGTACAGTGCAATACATAAAAAAAATTACAAGAGTAAGAAAAAAAATATATAAAAATATAGTGCAAAAAGAGAGCAAAATAGCAAGTTGGTGTTCATGGGTTCATGGGCTGTTCAGAAATCTGATGGCAGAGGGGAAAAAGTTATTTATGTGTAATTTACAGTAGTTTTATGTATTTTCACTGTACTGCTGCCACAAAAACAACTTTTTTTCATGCCATCTAATAAACAGTCGATTGTATATCCATTTCCATAGAAATGGATGTTCCTCCAGCATTTTGTATGTGATAACTCTCGATTTTCAGCATCTGCAGAATCTTGTGTCTGTGAACACACTGTGTCTTTTGTAAAATGATAATAAATCTGACTCTAATAAATTATGGGGAGAAGGGAGGAGAGGGAAAATAAATAAATAAAAATTTTAAATTTTTACAAGGAAATGCACAACCATGGGCTGTCAAGCCTGTTCTAGCTCGGTACGGTTTGGAGTTTTATAGAGCAATCTGCCACCTCTATGCTATTCTTCTGCTCTTTCCCTCTAGCCCGATTCCCTTTGTATCCCGAAATCCATCAATCGACTGTACGTCAATAAATATATAACAACTGGACCACCGAAGGCCCAAGGACAGCAGAATTTCCAAGGTTCACTGCTCCCTCACCACAGAAATTCCTCCTCATCTCAATGCTGAACAACTTACCTTTCTTGCTCAGGCTACATCCTGTGGCCTTACACTCCTCAGCCGGGCGGAAGCACCTTCCCTGTTGCCAGGCTGCCAAACCCTTAATCAACTTTGTCCATTTTGATGAGAGTTTGTAAGTTTCAATGAAATGCAATACAAAGATAAACTCAGACTTTTGGCCGATCTGCAACGTCATTTCAATTTCCATTTAAAAATTTTTTGACTTCTTCGCATCACCTTTGACACCCTTGCTAATCAAAGACCTATCAAGTTCCATTTTAAATACACTCAATGACTTGGCCTCTACAGCTGCCTTTGGGAATGAGTTCTACAGATTTATCACCCACTAGCTATAGAAATTCCTCTTCTTCTCTGTTCTGAATGGACATCTTTGTATTTTGAGGCTGTGCCCTCTGGTCCTAGACTCTCTCACTATTGGAAAGATCCTCTATCCAGGCCTTTCAATTTGGATAAGTTTCAATGAGATATCCCCCCCCCCATTCTTCATAACTACATCAAATTCAGGCCCAGAGTCATCAAACGCTCCTCATACGTTAACCCTTTCATTCCACATGTTGGGAAATATGGGGTTTTTTTGTGTCCACACCAATGCATTGCTCCAGGACATCTAGCAAAATCTGAGATGAATATTTTGTTCAGTTCTGGTCGTCTCATCATAGGAAGGATGTGAAAGCTTTAGAGAGAGTACAGAGGTGACTTACCAGGATGCTGTCTGGATTAGAGAGCACGGCTTATGAGGAAAGGGCGAATGAGCTCGGACTTTTCTCTTTGGACCGAGGGAGGATGAGAGACGTGATAGAGGTCTGCAAGATGCTAAGAGGCATAGATAGAATGAACAGCCAGAAATATTAATGCTGTTTCTTCTACCACAGATGCTGCCCAATTTGCATAGTATTTCAAGCATTTTCTGTTTTCTCTGTTCAAAAGACACAGTGGGTTCACAAACACAAGAGATTCTGCAGATGCTGGAAATCCAGAGGAACACACAAAATGCTGGAAGAGCTCAGCAGGTCAGGCAGCATCTATGGAGAGAAATAAACAGTTGACATTTTAAATGTCAACTATTTATTGCCCTGCATAGATGCTGCCCGATTTGCTGAGTTCCTGCAGCATTTGGTGTGTGTTGCTGTGTATTCAGAGCTGGTGGTTTATTTATAAGGGATCACGGTCAAACTCCTTATGTGCTGAGACTCTAGCCTTGTAAACCAAGTGTTTGAGATTGTGACAATTTCTACAAAACAAGAACACCACATAATCAAGATTGCAGTATGAAAACAGACGCGGTTACAGACAGAACAACATGTTCAAGCTTAAAAATTCGCCACAAAAATTTATTTTTTTAAAGAAAATTGTAACAACACAGAAAACTGCAGAAACCTTTACTCTGGAAACATGCTCAAAGTTATTATCAAAATATGTATATATCACCACATACTACCCGAAGATTCATCTTCTCGCAAGCATTCACAGTAGATACAACAAAATACAATGGAAAAATGAAAAACTACACACAAAGACTGACAAACAACCAATGTGCAAAGAAGACAAACTGCAAATACAAAAATAAACAGATAATAATAAATAATATTGAGAACATGAGTTGTAGCAACCTCGAAAGTGAGTTATATTATCCACACCAGCTCAGGAGCCTGATGGCTGTAAATCTCATCAGCTCCATCTTGGGTACTAGCCTACAAAGTACCCAGGACATCTTTAGGGAGTGGTGTCTCAGAATGGCAGCGTCTATTATTAAGGACCTCCAGCACCCAGGGCATGCCCTTTTCTCACTGTTACCATCAGTTTGGTGATACAGAAGCCTGAAGGCACACACTCAGCGATTCAGGAATAGCTTCTTCCCCTCTACCATCTGATTCCTAGGTGGGCATTGAAACTTCGGACACTAACTCACTTTCTAAAAAAAATACAGTATTTCTGTTTTTGCACATTTATTTAATCTATTCAATATACATAATTGATTTACTTGCTTATTTATTATTGTTCTATTTTATTTATTATTTTCTCTCTCTCTGCTGGATTATGTATTGCATTGAACTGCTGCGGCTAAGATAACAGATTTCACGTCACACGCCGGTGATAATAAACCTGATTCTGATAGTTGTAGGGTAATAAGCAGAATGTCAGAGAGGGAGAAATAACTGTTCTTGAATCTGATGGTGTGGAACGTAAAGCTTCTGTGGCTCCTTTCCGATGTTGGCAGCAGCAGTGAGAAGACAGTATGGCCTAGATAGTGGGGGTCCTTGATTATGGACACTTGCGTGGTGAGATAATACAGCGTGTCACTTTCAGGCACTTAGGACTGACTAATTTTTGTATGTTTATTTATGTTAGAGGTTCCTAAGGTTGCTATAGCTGTGGGTGGTACTGGGGATATGCTCCCACTACCTATAAAGTGCTCCAAATGGCATGTGTCTCTAACAGCCTCTGACAAGCAAGACCAACTCTCGGCCTTCACGTGTGGCTTAGCTAGTAGGTCTGGTGGAGCTCTTTCGAGTGACAAGAGAAGGGGCAAAGGCGGACCACTGGCGCCTCAAAACCAGTTGCTTCAGGCAGATGGGGCTGGTCAGCCTTGGACGGCAGCCCGCCTAGGAGAAGGAAAACTCTGATTTTAACCTCCACCGCCTTGCGGCCATACCCACCCATGGGAAAGGCTTCGGGAGTAAACCCCGAGGAAGAAATCCGGAGCCGGGGTCCCTAAGGCAGTTTGATGTTGTTTACAACTTCACTCTGGCAACCTCTGTGACGACACTGCCCTTCCCTTGGACCACATCAGTGACGTGGAGAGGGGGAACCCGCTGCATGGGCAACAGCCGGTTCTTCAAATCTTCCTGCCCAGGCTTACACCCTGGAGAGGACACAGTCCATCAGAGGTGCAAACCCATGACCCCCTGGGATTGACGGCTGCCTACTACAATTTATGTAAGATGAAACATGCATAGGATTATTAATTAAATAACATGTTGTCCCATTGTTTCTTTAAAATGTCAAATAAATCTAATTGTTGTATATTAAATACTGCACAGTGGCTGTCTTCTCAGGGAGCTCGTAATGATTAGAAACGTTTTGGAGGGTGTAACCATGTACAAACAAGGGATGGAATGATAATGTAGAGTAACACTATTACTGTGACAGATATAAGATTAGGGTTCGATTCCAGGAGTTTGCAAGCTCTCTCCAGACTATGTGGGTTTCCGCTGGGTGCTCTGGTTTCCTCCCATGTTCCAAAGACATACATATTAGGGTTTGTGAGTTATGAGCATGCTATGTTGGCGACACTTGTGGGCTGACTAGCGCGATCCTTGCTGATGTTATCAGATGTAAATGAAGCATTTCGCTGTACGTTTCAATGTATATGTGACAAATATCTCCTTAATCTTTAGAGATGATTTATTATCATTACATCTGCTGGGGTCTGGTAAAAAAAAACTTTGTTCTGCTTGCCAGCCATACAGATCATTTCATCACACAAGTCCATTGAGGCAGTACAAGAAAAAAAACCAAAAACAGGATGCAGGAAAGTGTTACAGTTACAGAGAAAGTGCAATGCAGGCAGACAACAGAGTGCAAGGCCATCAGTACAGGTTTTCATCTTATCGTATTCAACACTTACAACAGCAGGACAGAAGCTATCCTTGAGCCTGGTGGTACGTGCTTTCAGCCTTTTTCTATCTTTTGGGAGGGAGGAAGAAGAGAGAGTGACTGGGTGGGTTTTTGATTATGTTGGGTGTTTTCCCAAGGCGGCAAGAGGTCTTGAGGGGAGGCTGGTTTCTGTGAGGTGCAGAGCTGCATCCACAACTCTCTTCAATATCTTGTGGTCAGCAGTTGCCGTACCAAGCTGCGATGGATCTCGTTGGGATGCTTTCTACGGTGCGTCAATATAAAAAAACAGGGAGATGACAGATTTATCTAATTAGAGGTACAGCAGCATATCAGGCCCTTCCAGTCCACGAGCTGTGCCGCCCAATTACACACGAGACCAGTTAGCCTTCTAACCCTGCGTCTTTAGAATGTGGGAGGAAACCGGAGCACCAGGAAGAAACCCCAGTGGTCACTTGGAGAACGATAAAACTTCTTACAGGCAGTGGTAGGAATTGAACCCATGCTGCTGGCGCTGTAGTAGTATTACTCTAACTGCTATGCTGCTGTCCTGCCTCTGGGCTAATTTATTTAGCCTCCTGAGGAAGCCTTCTGGCATTGAATAACTGGTGTACGAGTCATTCAGCTCAAGATGGAGGTTCTTCGATTAACCGCTCCTCCTGCATCTTGCCTTTCATTTCAAAATAGATTTATTATCAAAGTAGGTATGCAGTATACAACTCTGAAATTCACCTTGCCACAGGCAGCTACAAAATAAAGAAAACCATGGAACCCATTCAAAGAAAACATCAACCCATGTGCAAAAACAATCACGCAAATGGCAAAAAAAGGGCTAAAAACACAGAATATAAAACACAAAATTGAAAGAATCCAGGCATATTCACCTCAGTTCAATCTAGTACTATGTTGTTTGTTATCTGCAGGCCTCCCCTATCTGCAACTTTCTCCCTGAAGTGATTCAACCAATTCCATTTTATTGATTACAAAGGAATCTCTCACACACACACTCTACCATCGCAAGAAGTTCTGCAGATGCTGGAAATCTTGAGCGTCACACGTGCAAAATCCTGGATGAATAAACAGTTGACGTTTTGGGCCAGAACCCTTCATTAGTACTGGATGGAAAGGAAGGGAGAAGACGCCAGAATAAGAAGGTGAGGGGATGGGAAGGAGTACAAACTGGCTGGTGAAAGGGGAGACCGGGTGAAGAGGATACAGGCGGGTGGGAGAAGTGAGAAACCAGTAAGAGAAAGATGGAAGAGGTAAAGGGTTAAAGGAGCAGGGACACCGGAGGGAGGTGAGGAGAAGAGAAAGGTTGAGGGGAGAACCAGAATGGGGAATGGAAAAATAGAAGGGGAAGGGGGAGAAATTGGCAGCCCTTTACATCTCCACCTTCCCCTCCATAGATTTCACCTGATTTCTGGCGTCTTTGCCCTTTCTCTCCAGTCCTGGTGAAAGCTCATCATAAAATGTTAACTGCTCATTTCCATAGATGATGTCTGACTCGCTCAGTTCTTCCAGCATTTTGGGTGTGTTGTTCTGGATTTCAACATCTGCAGAATCTCTTGTGTTTATGTGCTGCATGATTTGCTGAGTTCCTCCAGCATTTTGTGTGTGTTGAAATGAATGAAGAACTTTGTTATCGACACTGAACAAAGTCAATGTTTTATTAAACAAAAATTAAGTGGAATAAACACAGGAGATTCTGCAGATGCTGGAAATCCAGAGCGACACACACAAAATGCTGGAGGAACTCAGCAGGTCAGGCAGCATCTATAGAAGAAAATAAACAGTCAATATTTCAGGCCCAGACCAATCATCAGGACCTGATGAAATGTCTCAGCCTGAAACATTGACTGTTTATTACTTTCCATAGATACAGGCTGATCTGCTGGGTTCCTCCAGCACTGTGGTGATCAGATTAACTGCTTGCAGAAGTAATTTTTAAGACGACGTGAAGTTTTTGTTTTAATAGCCCTACAGCACTTTCCAAAAAGGAGCTTTTGGGAAAATCAGTTTGCAGAGTGGGTAGTGCCCACAATGATTTTCCGGCCCACTTCTTCGTCTCAGTGATGGTAGATTGCAGCTAATGACTGTTTCTGCTGACCTGACAGTTCACTGTAGTTTTTGTACATCGTGTGAGGACATTGCACCAAACCAGACCGTAATGGCTGATGTGAGGACGTTCTTTGATGTGGCAGTGTTGAATTCCTGAGGAAGATGGAATTTAGTAGCGTAGAAGTGCCCGCAGTACTATTGGTGCCCAGAGTGAGAACTGCTTTAGCATAATAAAGTATTCATGCACTGAAACAGTGGTGACACATATGCTGGCTACGTCGGACAAGGGGCTCACTCTCAATTTAAAATCAAAACGACGACAGCTGCTGCAATAATACACCGTGCCCCAAAGGCGTGCGTTAATTACAGTGACAAATGAATTGAAACACCTGGGTACTGCCCATAGGTACCGAGTGAAGGAGGCAGGCCGCCAATGTGAAAAATGTGCTGGACAAGAGCTCCACGCCGATAGCTTCAGGCATGGAGATGCCAGGCGTACCAGCCCTACTGAGAGGGAGAGTTCGCTTTCAAGGGTCAACTTTATTCACTACTTACATGTATTAGGAACTTGCTGCAGTGTGTTGGCCCGACATGCAACAACATTCAACAATAAGAATAAAGAATTATCAGAAAAATAATCTTAGATTCCTTCTTCTCTAGTCCTTTACCTTTTCCACCTACCACTTCCTGTTACTTACTTCATCCCCCGCACCTGGCTTCAGCTATCACCTTCCCCTCCCCCCCACCTTCTTATTCTGGATTCTTCCCCCTCCCGTTCCAGTCCTGATGAAGGGTCCCAGCCTGAAACCTTGACTACTTACTCACTTCCATGGATGCCGCCTGACCTGCTGAGTTCCACTAGCATTTTGTGTGTGCTGCTTAGGAGGTTAAAGTTTCCCGACGGATTCTTCTTAAATATTTCAACTTTCACTCTTAACCTATGACCTCTAGTTGTACTCTCACACACCCTGAGGGGGAAAAGTCTGCACGCACGCATTCCCCCTATCAATTTCCCTCATACTTTTGAATACCTCCAAGATCTCTCCTCATAGGTTGGCTAGGGTATTAGTTCTGGTCAGAACAGAAGATTAGATCTTTAGACAATAAAGGCCTGTAAATGCCTGCAAGAAAATGAATCTCAAGGTGGTATATGGTAACACAACATATATGTACTTTGATAACAAAGTTAATTTGAATTTTGAACTCGTGAAGCCAGGAATCAAAGATTAAAGATCAACTTTATTCACCATATACATCA
Source organism: Hypanus sabinus (assembly GCF_030144855.1). Classification (NCBI taxonomy): domain Eukaryota; kingdom Metazoa; phylum Chordata; class Chondrichthyes; order Myliobatiformes; family Dasyatidae; genus Hypanus; species Hypanus sabinus. The sequence goes on along the minus strand of NC_082712.1, from coordinate 173,502,756 downwards.
CATGTATTAGGAATTTGTTGTGGTGTGTTGGTCAGTGTGTGATTTTCAACTATTTATATTCTAGTCTACTCAAAATTCTAGGCCTTCGTTACCAACAACTCAGCCTGCAAGCTGACCTTTAGTAAATCCTCCCTTTGCAACTTGTTGGGCTGGAAGGGCCTGCTACTGTACCGTATCTCTCCATAAAATAAAAAAAATAAATAAACATATCTCTCTTAATTTGATAAACATCTATTGTGTCTCCCCTTGACCTCTGCCTCTCTAACAAAAGTAATCCAAGTTTGTCCAGCCTCTCCTTATACTTCACGCTCTCTAATCAAAGCTGCACTCTGGTGAACCTCTTCGGCACCGACTCCAAAGCCCCTGCACCCTTCCTGTAATGCGTTGACCTGAACTACACCAAAAGGAGCCTAACCAGAACTGCAACATGCCCTCTCGACTTTACTGCTCAATACCCTGCTCGATGAAGGCAAGTGTGCGGTATGCCCTATTTACTGCCCTGTCCACTTGTGTTTCCACTTACAGGGAGTATTGGCTTTGCACGCCAAGATCCTTCTGTAGTAACACAGACAGACAGACACACACACACACACACAAAATGCTGGAGGGAATCAGCAGGTCAGGCAGCATCTATGGAGGAAAATAAATAGTCAACGTGTCAGGCCAAGACACTTAAAAATTGTATTCTTTCTTGTATAATTTATGTTTTACTTGTGAATGCTGCTTATCTGATGCTATATTCCTGTGAAAATGCTGCAAATTTGTTTATTAACGCCTGTGCACTCCACTCCCCTCTCCACACAGTCCTGTCAATTATCCCTTCTAGTCCACATTTCATAAATTTACCCAACTAAACTTGCACAGATAACAATAAAATTAATTTTGCTCCCTCTCCCCTCTCCTCACAATCCAGTAGATTATCCCCTCCAGCCCACACTTCTCGGATCTATCCTCCTAAACTTGTGCAATTGACAAGAAACTTGACTTTGACAACAGAGGACTGCTTAAGTTCAGATTTTCAATCTTTGCTTAGTTTTGATGAAGACTACATGTTTATTGACAGGCGCCTCCCCCTTCCTTTTTGCTTCTGAAGAACATTCTCAGACTGAATCATTGACTGTTTATTCGTTTCCATAGATGCTGCCTCACCTGCTCTGTTCCTCCAGCATGTGGGGTGTGCTGACTTGCTTATTGTACTGTTTACTGCTCACCGTGCAGTGCACTTCACGTGCATTTTCAATTAGATTGTATTAATTTATTTGTGGTAATATTTTGTTTTATGTGCTGCGTCTAATACACGTGTTGTGGGTGCACTATGCTTTAGAGGAACGTTGTTTTGTTTAATTATATACAGAATATGTATAGTCAAATGACAATAAACTTGAACTTAGGTGAACTGTTAACTCTCTGTCTCCTCACACAGTTGCTGCCTGACCCTTTATTTCCAACATTCTGTGTTTTATTTCAGATTTTCTGCATCAGGAGGCTCTTTTTTAAATTTTCACTTTTATTTGCCTCCACAGTTTTATTCAAACTGAGGCTCTCTCGCATTAAAAGTATCAACGATCACCATGTCAATATAAAGGACGGAGAGCTGCCTCATGAAACATTACTTGGCCAGTACAGGCTGGACTGAGTTCTTGGCCCAAGTGCGCGCTGCCTGAACAATGCTCCAGGCAATTTAGTCCCAGATGTGGGCAGGTGCTCGGGGTTTGGAAAGTGCTTCCTGATACAGTATTTACGGATTCAATAACAGCCCTTGAAAGGGAATTCAAGAAATAGCTGAAGGGGTGAAAATTGTGAGGAAGTGATGAATGGACAGAACTGGACAGGAAGTCCCAGGTGAGCCACACTGACCAGGAAGTTATTGAGTGTCTAAACTCACAGCGAACACCGCCATGGACGGTCTGCAAGAGGAGGAGGGCTGGACACAAGGTTGCCAACTTCATCCTGTAAAAGCCCAAAGCAACATGAATGCTAATGGAAGCTCGAAAGAAACCCTCACTAGGAGAGGAAAGATCTTTGCCTCGAAGATGTATGAAGTCATGTGGTGAAAGAGGAAACCAAAGGGGAGATGTGGCTGCTCAGGACAGAGAACTCTGACAAGTTGCTCTCATTGGCCCATGCTCTAGTACATGTTTCAAAGGTACGTTTACTGTCAGAGAAACTGTGGTGAACTACATATACCTGTCTGGACGCCCCCCCCACCCCCCCGCTGACTGCTCCTGTGGCTCCTCCCACAGACCCCGGTATAAAGGCGATTGGAGCCACTGACCCTTCCTCAGTCTCCAGGATGTCGTGTGATGGTCACTTGCTGCTTGTGCTTTCTTCCAGCCAATAAAAGCCTACCTTAACCCACGCCTCAGAGTTATTGATGGTGCATCAGAAACGTATACAATATACATCCTGAAATGCTTTTTCTTCACGACCATCCATGAAAACAGAGGAGTGCCCCCAAAGAATGACAGTTATATGTTAGAACCCCTCCTTCCCATGCATAACAGCAAGGCAACTATTCCCCCTCCCCCCACCAGCAAAAAAAAGCATTGGCACCCACGACCGAACACTCAAGCATGCAGCCAAGACACAGACTTGCAGTACCCCAAAGTCTACTCACTCACCCAGCATTCCACACATCACAGGCTGTCTCTCCGTAATAAAGGAGAAAGAGCTGTCTCCGTTTCACAGCGAGAGGGGAGACATAACGAAGAACTCACTGGTTTACAACGTTGAAAGTCTGTTGCATCACTTTTTACAAGCTCTGTGCCCAAAGGTCTCGGGTCTCTGAGCACACAGCCAGAGATCTTCTGACTCCCATGACACACTGATTTCCTGCCGAAACACCAACCTTCAATCCGCCTGTCTCCAGACCCTCGAGATCACGGATCTCCAAAGACGAGCTAAGCTCTTAGGCCGTATCCTTGGCGTGCCAAATAATGGTCAGTCATGATGGGCTTTTAAAAGAAGAAGAAACTCGAACCTTTTTTTTTAAACTTTGAATTTTTTTATAGATTTACAAGGATGTTGCTAGGACTTGAGAGCCTGATTTACAGGGAGATGTTGACCAGGCTGGGTCTTTATTCCTTGGAGCATCACAAAACCTGGCAGAAGTATCTGTTAATATTATTGAGTTAATAATATTTTATGTGCTGTATGTGATATACGCACTGTGTTTTACACCTTCGTCCCGGAGGAATGTTGTTCATCTTAGCAGTATACACGTGTACAGTTGATTGCCAATAAACTTGAACTTTTATTTATTTATTGAGATACAGAGTGGAACAGGCCCTTCCAGCCCCTCAAGCTGCATTGCCCAGCAACCCCCCCCCCCCCCGCATTCAACCCTAGCCTAATTACAGGACAATTTACAATGACCAACTAACTTACCAACTGGTACATCTTTGGACTGTGGGAGGAAATTGCAGCACCCAGAGGAAACCCACATGTTTACGGGAGAATGCAAAATCTCCTCAGAGGCAGCAGCGGGACGATAAAGGACAACATCTTCATGCAGAGGGTGGAGAGTATATGGAACGAGCTGCCAGAGGAAGTGGTTCCAGCAGCTACATTAGTATATCCTAAGAAGCAATTGGATAGGTACATGGAGAGGTGGGGTTTGGAGGGATATGCGCCAGACATAGGAAATAGGAACTAGTTGGGTGGGGACCATGGTCAGGATGTATTAGTTGGGCTGAAGGGCCTCTGTTGGTGCCGTGATCTCTATGACTCTAACTTCACCCATGACAACATTGCAATACTTCATTGACTTAAACACTGACATTGGCAAAAATAATTTGCAATTATATATCACCTTTACAGGCTGAGTCAAAGAGATACTTGGCCAAAAAACATTATTTGTTTTAAGAAAATTACTTCAAAGGGGTGATGAGTTGTAGGGAAAGAGAATTTTAAAATCTTGAACACAGAAAATGCTGGAGGAACTCAGCAAGTCAGGTGGCATCTACGGAGAGGAATAAGCAGTCGACGTTTCAGGCCGAGACCCTTCATCGGGACTAGAAAAGAAACGGAAAGAAGCCAGAATAGGAAGGTGGGGGAGGGAGAAGTGTACAAGTTGGCAGATGATCGGTGAGACCAGGTGAGGGGGAAGGTAGGTGGGTGGGGAAGGGGAGGATGAAGTGAGAAGCTGGGAGGTGACAGGTGGAAAAGGTAAAGGGCTGAAGAAGGAATCTAACAGAGAGTAGACCATGGGAGAAAGAGAAAGAGGTAGGCTACCAGAGGGAGGTGATGGGCAGGTAAGGAGAAGGGTAGGGGTGAGCGTGGAGTCCTAATGGAGAAATGGGAGAGGGAGGGGTAGGAATTACCAGATGTTAGAGAAATCCATGCATCAGATTGGAGGCTAACCAGATGGACTATGAGGTGTTGCTCCTTCAACCTGAGAGTGGCCTCATTATAGCAGAAGAGGAGGTCAGGGACCAAACTATCAGAATGGGAAGAATTAAAATGGGTGATCACTGGGAAACTCGCCTGTTGTGACTGATGGAGAAGAGGTGCTCAACAAGATCTCAAAGCTGAAGCTGAAAGCACAGACAACAATAGGCAAGAAACTCTAAGGGAACAGAGAGAGTCTTGTCAACGTAAAGAGGGACAAAAAGACCTCATGTACAGAACAAGGTTTTAGATAATGACTAGCAGTGTATCGAAGGAAGAATATTCTCAGCAGGTGAGGTGGCTGGAATCTGGAGAAGGGACACTCTTTCAAAGATCTACATAAGCACTTAAATTGCTAAGCTAAGGGCCAAGGGGCACCACGGTAGCACAGCAGTTAACAAGGCCCTATACAGTTCAGGGCATTCCAGAGGTCGGAGTTCAATTCTGGCACCACCTGTACGTTCTGCCTGTGATTGCTTGGGTTTCCTCTGGGTGCTCTGGTTTCCTCCCACAGTCCAAAGACGTATGGGTTAGTCAGTTAATTGGTCACTGCAAATCGTTCTGTAATTAGGTTAAATAGGTGGATTGCTGGGTAATGCAGCTCATTGGGCCCGAAGGGTCTGTTCAACACTGTATCTCTAAAAAAGTAATGTACTGGTAAGCGTGAATTCCTACAGAGATGTACAAGACCTTGGTATGAACCTGATGGGCTGAAGGGCCTATTTGCCTGCTGTACAACTCTGAGGAGCAGCATTGAAAGGCTGGAATTATGGAGATTAGAAGATAGGTGTTGGAAGGAAATAGGCTGAATTGTCTTTAATCACTTTGAAAGCAGCTCCCTAAAATAATTGCCTTTTCAATCAAGTTTTGGCCATCTGTCAAATTTTGCTTGAAAACCTGTATCAAAGGAACTTTACCAAAAATGTAATCTTTGACTCTCGTTAGGAATTCATTGCCACAGAGAGATGTGGAGGTCAAATCTTTGGCTGTATTTAAGGCTGAGATCAATAGCTTCTTGATTGGTAAGGGCAGTACAGTGGTTAGCACAATGCCTTACATCAGCCAGCTGTAAGATCAGGTTCAATTCCTACCACTGTCTGTAAGGAGTTGTACATTCTACCTGTGACCGTGTGTGTTTCCACTGGGTTCTGTTGTTTTACCCACATTGCAAAGATGAATGGGTTAGGATTTGTAAGTTTTAGGCATGTAATGTTTGCGTCAGAAGCATGGTGACATTTGCCGGCTGCCCAGCACGAACCTTGCAGATTAGAACCGATGCAAAATGGCACACGTAACAAATAAAGCCGATGATCTTTTTTCTTCATCATCATCAAGAGTCAAGGAAGAATGATGACTTGGGGAAAAAAATAAAATTAACCATGATTGCTTTGCAGAGTAGATTCAATGGGCGAAATGGTGATGAAGTCAAGGATCCAGTGGCAGAGGGAGGTTCAGAGGCCCAGGGTTGGGAGCTTGTTAGTTAGAACTCTCGCCAGTTTCTACAGATGTACCATAGAGAGCATTCTGACTGGTTGCATCACTGTCTGGAGGCTCCGATGCACAGGGTCAGTACAAAGCCCAAACACGCACACTCAACATTTCAGCAAGAGCTTCATCCCCTCCGCCATCAGAGTAATAAGAGGTCAGTTAGTTAAAACAGAGTTGAGGAAAAACTTCTTCTCCCAGAGAGTTGTGGAGGTGTGGAATGCACTGCCTCGGAAGACAGTGGAGGCCAATTCTCTGAATGCTTTCAAGAAGGAGCTAGATAGATATCTGATGGATAGGGGAATCAAGGGATATGGGGACAAGGCAGGGACTGGGTATTGATAGTGAATGATCAGCCATGATCTCAGAATGGCGGTGCAGACTTGAGGGGCCGAATGGTCTACTTCTGCACCTATTGTCCATTATCATGAACCCAAGAGCACTATCTCATAATTTTGTTCTTTCTTTTTTCACTTTAATGTAATTTATCGTGGTTTATAGTAATTTTTATGTATTGCACTGTACTGCTGCTGCAAAACAACAAATTTCGTGATGAATGTCAAAGATAGTAAACTCGACCTGCTGACGGAATCATGAATGTATGAAATTTGAGAGGAGTTGAGGTGAAGGAACTCAGTTGCTGAGATGCAGAACCAGAATCTCGGAAGTCATGAGATGTGTTTATTTGTAGCAACAGTATGGTTCACAAAGTACAGATCACAATAATAAAAAAATAACTTGTGCAAAAGAAGAGCAAGATCATGCTCATGAGCTTATGGGCCATCGCCACTGCACAGAATTGGTAAAAAGGTGCAGAGGGCTGTAAACGCAGAGAGATGCCTTCTTCTCATTGCTACCATCAAGGAGGTGGTAAAGGAGTCTGAAATCGCACACTCCACGACTTAGGAACATATGTATATTCCACAGATGCTGGAAATCCACAGCAACACACACACAAAATGCTGGAGGAACTCATCAGGTCAGAAAGCATCTATGGAAATGAATAAATAGTCGATGTTTTGGGCCGGGACCCTTCTTCAGGACTGGAAAGGAAGGATAAAGATGCCGGAATAAAAAGGAGGGGAAAAGGGAAGGAGGATAGCTGGAAGGTGAGGAAGGTGATAAGTGAAGCCAGGTGAGTTGGAAAGGTCAAGGGCTGGAGAAGAAAGAATCTGATAGGAGAGGAAAGTGGACCATGGGAGAAAGGGAAGGAAGAGGGAACTCAAGGAGGTGATAGGCAGATGAAATAAGAGGCCAAAATGGGGAATAGAAGAGGGGTGGGGGAAGGAATTTTTTTTTAAATTGGAAGGAGAAATCGATGTTGATGCCATTAGGTCGGAGGCTACCCAAAAGGAACACAAGGTCATGCTCTTCCACCCTGAGGATGGCCTCATCTTGGCACATATATATATATATATATATATAATATACATGTTTATCCACTAAAGGTGTACAATTTCACATATTGCTCTGTTCTGCTGCTTCAAAATAGCAAATTTCACAACATTTATCAATGATATTAAACCAGATTCTGATTCAGAAACCTGATGGCAGAGGGAAAGAATCTGTTCATAAAGCACTGAGTGTGTGTCTTCAGGCTCCTGTACCTCCTCCCTAATGGTAGCAATGAGAAAAGAGCAGGTCCGGGATGGCTGAGTAGCATGTGTATCAGTATCAGAATCAGAATTAGGTTTATTATTACTGACATATGTTGTGAAATTCACTGTTCTGTGGCAGCAGTCCAGGGCAATACATAATAGAATATATTACATTATGAATATATATTAAAAGTGCAAAAAGTGAGCAAACCAGTGTGGTAGTGTTCATGGACCATTTGGAAATCTGACGGTGGAGGAGATGGAGCTGTTACTGAAACACTGAGTGTAGGTCTTCAGGTTCCCGTACCTCCTCACTGATGGTTTAGCAGGGTTCGTCTGACTGGAACTGCTGCAAAGTCTCGTTAAAGGCAATCTTGCCGTCCACATTTCTCCCTAATCAACTACTGTTTAGTCTGGGTTACACCTGCAGCTCGTTAAAAAGGTGCGTGGTAATTGTGAGGGAAAATAGATGGCTGCGCTGTGGAATGCGAAGGATTGACATCTCAAACGAGCCATTGTTAATTCTCCAACTACTGCGCCTGCAGAGTTGCTGGCAGTTCTGCACAGCCACACAAAAAGTGCAGCAATCATTTCTACTCTGGAGCCCAAGTCTATAAGACCACAAGACATTAGGAGCAGAATTAGGCCATTCAGGCCATCGAGTCTATCCCACAACCCATGTCCCCTCCCTACTTGTACATAGTTCTTTCCTTTTGCTTGTTTTTTTTCCCCACACTTTTCCATAAGTGTATACCTCAGATAAATACTTTGTGGAGATTTGTGATATATATGATTATATGATATATATGTACAATGTCTGGAATACATCTCATGGAAATGTTTGTTTGATGATGAACTTCAATAAAAAAATAAATAACAAAAAACAGAAAAGTGAAGACTGGTCTCCTGGTTGAGGGGTGGGGATTCTAACCATTATACTAATGAGGAATCAATATCTTCTTAGATAGCTCCTCAGAATGAAGGGCGATTTCTTTCCAAAAGCACAGATTCTGCAGTTGCTGGAAATCCAGAGTAACACACCCAAAGTGCTGGAGGAACTCTGCAGGTCAGGCAGCTTCTAGGGAAAGATGTTTTGGGCCGCAACTGTTTATTCCCTTCCATAGGTGCTGCCTGACCTGCTGAGTTCCTCCAGCGTTTTGCATGTAATTTCTTCTTTCTGGCTCTGTGGTAAATGATGGGGTCAAAGTCAGACCTGTACACTTCACTGTAGATGGACAGGATGCACTTGGAAAGACGATTTGTAAAACATTTCTGGAAAATTTACAAGAATGTTGCCAGGTCTTGAGGATCTAAGTTATAGGGAAAGGTTGAATTAGATTAGGACTTTATTCTCTGGAGGGTAGGATAATGAGAGGAGATTTGACAGAGGTATACAAAACTATAAGGGGTATATAGATAGGGTAAATGAAAGGCTTTTTCCAGTGAGGTTGGGTGAGACTAGAACTAGAGATCATGGGTAAAGGGTGAAAGGTGAAATATTTAAGGAGAACTTGAGGAGGAACTTCATCATTCAGAGTCTGGGACGAGCTACCAGTGGATTCAGGTTTGATTGCCACATTTAAGAGAAGGTAGAATAAGTACATGGAGGGTTATGGTTTGGGTGTGGCTCAATGGGACTAGACAGAAAAGCAGCTCACATGAAATAGATGAGGCAGAGAGCCTGCTTCTGTGCTGAGTGTTCTATGACTCTAAGACAGGTAGCCAGGTGGTTTGCAAGTTGGTGAAACTTTAAATATATTAGGTGTTTCCACGCATGTGAGCTAATCAGTATTTCTCAACAGTGTGAGCAGCGATGGGACAAGGATATCCAGATTTTATTTATTATTTTTATTTAGAGATTCCTCACGGAACAGACCCTTCCAGCCCAACGAGCCGCACCACCTATCAACCCAGCCATTTAATCCTAGCCTAATCACAGGACACTGACAATGACCAATTAACCTACTGCTTTTGGACTGCTGGAGGAAAGTGGAGCATCCGGAGGATGCCCACGCGCTCAAACTGCTTACACATTACATCAGATTTGAACTTCAAAGTCCGATGCCCCGAGCTTAATAGCATCATGCTAACCACTGTGCTACTGCGGTGTCCCAGAAGGATCAGAAGAGGATTCCCCCATTTTTAAACCCGAAGGGATTATAAGAGGATCCTTGAATCTGAACAAAGTAAAATGTACAAAGTGTAAAATGTAACATCTTACAACACACACAAAATGCTGGAGGAACTCAACAGGTCAGGCAGCATCAATGGAGAGTTGATGTTTCAGGCAGAGACCCTTCATCAGGACTGGGAAAGAAGAGGGCAGAAGTTGGAATAAGAAGGTGGGGGAGGTGAAGGAGTACAAGCTGGAAGGTGTTTGGTGAGATTAGGCGTGGGGGAGTCAGTGGGGGGAGGAGTGAAGAAAGATTCTGGGAGGTGATAGGAGGAAGAGGTAAAGGGCTGACAAAGAAGAAGTGTGAAAAGATGTGGGCAGTGTGTTGAGTGGAAACATGTATGCTGTTAGCTGCATGGACCACCAGGTCAGAGACCATGGAGACAGTCTATTTGACCCGATTCATCTTAACACCCAAAGTGCCCGCCATAGCCAGTCCCATTTGCTTGTGTTTGTCCCATATACCTCTCAACCTTTCCTATCCACATACATACCTGTTCAAGTGCTTTTATCTTTGGTAACAGTCATACCAATCCACGGGTACTAATCCAAAGAATGAGGTTATGGAAAGAAGTGAGAGAAGTTTCAAATAGTTTTGCAAGCAACAATTAAGACTCAATATTGTTTAATGCAATTTCCAATTCACAAGTGTAAAGGAGAATAAAATAATTGTTACTCCGGATCTGATGCAGCACAGAAAAATGCAATAAATATAAATACGAATGATAGCTTATATACAAAGATTGAGTGTGTGTCCACAAAGTGACGCTGGGCACAGGAATGTCTGTACATAGGGTGACTCTGACAGGAAATGATAAAGTAGTGGTGGTTGGGGGTGTCGAGGGAAGGGTAGGTGAGCAGAGATGTTGATCAATCATACTGCTTGGGGAAAGTAACTATTTTCAAGTCTGGTGGGTCCTAACTTGGCTGCTATGTGGGACAAATAGTCCATGAGCAGGGTGGGTGGGATCCTTCATGACGTTACTGGCCTATTTTCTGGAACCTTTCTGAAAAGATGTCCTTTCTGGTAGGCAGGCCAGTACCAGTGATGTGTTGGGTAGTTTTGACTTTCTGTGGAGAGCTTTCCAGTTGGTCACAGTGCAGTTTCTATACTACGCACAGTGGCTTCTTCGGGTTCTCTCTCCAGTGCTTCTGTGGAAGGACACAGTATAGATGTACATAGTCCAGCTCTCTCCAGCCCCCTCAGAAAGTAGAGGCACGGGTGAGCTTTCCTGATACACTCTTTTAAAGCATGGACTGCCCTTTAAAAGTATTGTGCTCATTGTACACAAATATGGAGCTTTCCAGTAACTGTTACGGCCTTGCGTGTTTGTATGTTTTCCCTGTGACCATGTGGGTTTCCGCCAATTGCTACAGCTTCCTCCCACATTTCAAAAGATGTACGATTCGTGAGCTGTGGGCGCATGTTATGTTGATGGCAGAAGCGTGGCGACACTCATGGGCTGCACAGCACAATCCTCACTGATCTGATGCAAACTTAGCTTTCCATTATATGTTTTGATGCACACGTGACAAAGTTAATTTAAAAAGTGATCTTTTTATAACATCTCTTATATTATAATAAATGACTTCTGAAGTCCCTGGCCAGCTGTATTACACCTGTGACACTGGGATGTCCCAAGAGGTGCTGTCAAAATAGGGGAGCATCAAACCAAGCTCCTGGAGGAACTCAATGGTTCAGGCAGCATCTGTGGAGGGGAATGCACAGCTGACATTTCATGCCAAGACCCTTCATCTGGATGATAAAACATCAACTGCCCATATCCTTGCAGAGATAGCGCCAGATCAGCAGACTGTTTGTTGCTCCAGATTTAGGATTCTGCAGTCTCTTGTGTCTCCGCAGAAAGGCAAGTTGGTTATATTCTAAAACTGCAACTACGCAATATCAGGCAAAGATGAATTGCTGATTAACTTTGGGTGTGGAGTGGGATAGAGACCACACCGGTGTCTCTCAAAAGGGCATTATTAAATAAAGTTTTTCTGCTAACACAGTAGTTTCATGGCTCTTCGAGCTAGCTATGTTGGTGCAGCGTCTTCTCACAATATATGAAAACTACTGCAAACTGTCAGGTCAGCAGAAACAGTCATTGGCTGCAGTCTACCATCACTGCAGGACTACGATGTGCCCAGGACAAAGAAATGGGCAGTATTGATGCTGAGATACATCCTAGGACGTGCTGGGACACATCGTCGGTGATGTAACCTTGGGACATCATGTGTTTCGGGATTTTCAACATCAGACACTCACGCTCAGGCGACCCGGCCAGGGTTGATCAGGCCCTGGCTTGTATCCCAGCATCACTGGTCCATGGGTCACACCTCTTGAACCATAGCCATCTGAAGGATGTTGGCTCCTTTCTTTGCAACCCCCATAACGGCAAGCAGAGAGTTGGTTCTGCACAGCGAGCAGCCAACAAAACCTCTACACCCCTCCTCTATAGACTCACAGCATGGCCCCCACCTCACTCTGGCACTGCTCTACCAGCTCCTCGTATATGGCTTTCTTACACTCAAACACCTCCTCAATCTGGTTTTCCTAAGGAACTTTCAGATCTACCATTACTAGCTGCTACTTCAATATTTTTGACAGAATGACCATATTAGCCCTTGACGATGATGCGATGAAGACAGGGAACTTTAATTGCTTGCCAAGTTCAACTTTCAGTTGCCAAAATCATTGTGGACGCTACCCACCCTGCAAACTGCCTTTCCCAAAAGCTTCCTTCTTGAAAGTGTAATAGAGCTATTAAAACTAAAGTGTCACTTTATCTTAAAAGTTCCTTTCCCAGGCAGTTCATATGACCAACCATTCCAGTTCGCCCTCCCCTCCCCTCTTTATCAATTACCACATCACGTCACTGCACTGTGAACACTTTAAACTACTTTTTATAATGTTACTTACACTGCAAATTTAAACTGGTATTTATGTATTTATGCATGTTTCATTACGTATCCATACTTTAACCTCTAACTTAATTTTTGTACAATTCTTCTTTCTTTGTGATTGTTGAATGTTGTTGTTTTTTGTTGCTTACCACACCCCGACCAACACACCACAACAAATTCCTAACCCACATAAACACATTCAGTGACTACTTTATTTTCAACCTTGTTGCTTCTTCAAAGAACACTCACAGATTTGTCAGGTAAGACTTCCCTTTACAGAAACCATGCTGACTTTGACTTATTTTATTATTAGTATCCAAGTACATCGAAACCTCATCCTTAATAATGAACTCCAACACTTTCCCAGCCACAGAGGTTAGGCTAACTTGCTTATAATTTCCTTTCTTTTGCCTTCCTCCCTTCTTAAAAAGTGGAGTGACATTTGCAATCTTACTGTCCTCCGGGACCAAGCCAGAATCAAGTTATTCTTGAAACCATGACCAATGCATCCGTTATTTCTTCAGCTACCTCTTTCAAGATTCTGGGATGTATTCCATCTGGTCCAGGTGACTTATCCACCTCAAGACATTTCAGTTTGCCTAGTACTTTTTCCTTTGTAACAGCAATGGCACTCACTCCTGCTCCTTGACATTCACGGACTTTTGACACACCGCTAATGTCTTCCACAGTGAAGACTGATGCACAGTATCCATTACATTCATCTGCCATTTCTTTGTCCCCATTACTACCTCACCAACTTCATTTTCCAGTGGTCCAACATCAACTCTCGGCTCCCTTTTGTTCTTTATATAACTGAAAAAACTTTTTGTATCCTGCTTTATATTATTGGCTAGTTTACCCTCATATTTCATCTTTTCCCTTATTATAGCTTTTTTATTTGCTTTTTGTTAGATATTAAAAGCTTCCCAATCATCCAACTTCCCACTCATTTTTGATACCCTTTATGCCCTTTCCTTGGCTTTTATGCAGTCCTTAACTTCCCTTGTCAGCCATGGTTGCCTACCCCTGCCATTTGAGAACTTCTTCTGTGGCACATATCAATCCTGCGCTTTGATAACTATTACCAGAAACTTCAGCCACCTCTGCTCTGCTGTCATCCCTGCCTGTATCCTCCTCCAATCCACCCAGGCAAGCATCTCTCTCATGGCTCTGTAAATCCCTTTATTCCATTATGATACTGATACATGTGACTTATGCTTCTTCCTGTCAAACTGCAGTATGAATTCAGTCACATTATGATCACTACCTCCTAAGGGTTCCTTTACATTAAGCTCCCTGATAAGACCTGGGTTATTATACAACACCCAATCTAAGATAGCTTTTCCCCAAATATGCTCAAGCATAATCTGCTCTAAAAAGCCATCTCATAGGCATTCAACAAATTCCCTCTCTTGTGATCTGACACCAACCTGATTTTTCCAATCCCCTTGAATATTGAAGTTCTTGATTACAGTTGTGTCATTGCCCTTATTTCATGCCTTTTCTAGCTCCCTTTGCAATCTCAACCCTACACCTCAGTTACTATTTAGAGGCCTATATATGATTCCCATAACGTTCTTTTTTCCCTTGCAGTTTAACGCCACCCACAAAGATTCAACATGCTCTGACCCTATGTCATCTCTTTCTAAAGATTGGCTTCCAACTCATACAACAGAGCTACACCACCAACTATGCCTTCCTGCCTGTCCTTCCAATACCTAACCCTAACTGTGGCCTTCTTTCAACCAGAACTCAGTGATGCCCACAATGTCAATCTGTAATCGTGCCACAAACTCGTTCAGCTTATTCTGTATGCTATGCGCATTTAAATACAACACCTTCAGTCCTGCTTTCTTCGCTTTTTTGAATTTTGCCTCTGTGGTAACTCTTTGCTCTGTCTGCGTTTATACCCAGTCAGTGGCTTGTACTTCCTTACATTCATATAACTCTCATCATCTACTTGTAAACCTGCTGGCTCTTCCTCAGCTCTATCATCCTGGTTCCCATCCCCCTGTCATTTTAGTTTAAACCACTCCCAACAGCTCGAGACTTGGGAGTCCTTGTGCAGGATTCCATAAAGGTTAACTTGCAGGATGAGTCAGTGGTAGGGAAGCCAAATGCAATGTTAGCACTCATTTTGAGAGGACAGGAATACAAGAGCAAGGATGTGATGCCGAGGCTTTATAAGGCATTGGTCAGACCACATGGAGTATTGTGAGCAGTTTAGGGCCCCTTATCTAACAAAAAATAAGCTGGCATTTGGAGAGGGTCCAGAGGCGTTTCTTGAGAATAATTCCAGGAATGAAAGGGTTAACATAATGAATGAAGAACATTTGATGGCTCTGGACTCACTGAATTTAGAGGAATGAGGGGGAATCTAATTGAAACCTATCAAATATTGAAAGGGCTGGATAGAGTGGATATAGGGAGAATGTCCCCAATGGTTGGTGAGTCTAGGACCAGAGAGCAAAGCCTCAGAGAAAAGGGACATCCATTTAGAAATGAGGAGAAATTATTTTAGCCAGAGTTTAGTGAATCTGCTGAATTCATTGTACGGACAGCTGTGGAGGCCCAGTCATTGTGTGTCTTTAAAGCAGAGGTTGATAGGTTCTTGATTAGTCAGGGCGTCAGACTTATTGGGGCGAAGGCAGGAGCATGGGGCTGAGAGGGATAGTACATCAGCTATGCTCTAATGGTGGAATCAAATGGCCTAATTCTGCTCCTATGTCTGATGGATCTCACCAGATTCTGCACTTTTTCCAATACCCTGGAAATCCCCGAGGAGCTTTTAGAGAAGGATTCAGTTTTGATTTATGGGCTGGGTTTGCAGCTGCTGAAAGTGCAATAAAAAAAAGATAAAAATTAGCTTTATTTGTCACATCTACATTGAACCTTAGAGTGAAATGCGTCGTTTGTGGCAACGACCAACGCAATCCAAGGATTGTGATGGAGGCAGCCTGAGAGTGTTGCCATGCTTCTGGTGCCAACATAGCATGCCCACAACTTACTAACCCAAACTGTACATCGTTGGAATGTGGGAGGAAATGAGAGCATCCGGAGGAAACCCATGCAGTCTCAAGCTTCTTACAGACAGAGGCAGGAATTGAACCACCAGACACTGGAGCTATTAAGTGTTATGCTGCCGTACTGCCCACTCGAGGTACAAAATGGCTTCTCCATAATGAGAGTAAATGCTTAACAGATACGAAGGGGGAGAAGTCTCACTATGCCCTCTTGATGTAAACATGGCCGGTCATCCATCTGTCTTATGCTCATTTTGATGATGAAAGGCATATTATACAGGACACATGAACCAAACTCTGTGTCCTGAAGTGTTATAGTATCCATGAAGGATCTCAGCCTGAAATGTCAATAATTCCTTCTCCACCACCCCTAAACTCAGATGCTGCTCGACCCACTGAGTTTTTCCAGCAGATTGTTAATTGCAACCCTGCTGTCTGCGTGTCTCTGTCTGTCCCAGACAAGTATCAGTAAGGAAGGTAGTCTGTTTGGACAATGCTGCCCATATTTGACGGCAATTTCACAGCATCTGTAGAACCTCATGTTCAGAATCAGGTTTATTATCACAGAAAAATTTCGGGAAATCTGTTGCTTTGCTGCAGAAGTATGGTGCGATACAAAATAAAAGTTACTTTAAGAAATCTATAAAAATAAATAAGTAGTGGAAAAAGAGAGAAAATTAGTGGTCACAGACCACTCAGTAGTCTGATGATGCAGCATGGGCGAAAAGAACCAGAATCAGGTTTATAATCTCTGAGGTACATCGTGAAATACGTTCTGTGGTTGCAGTACAGTGCAGGACATAGAAATTACCACAAGTTACACAAATAAGTAGTGTGAAAGAGGAATAATGAGGTTGTGTTCATTGCCCATTCAGCAATCTGACAGCAGAGGGCAAGAAGCTGCTCCTAAAACACTGAGTTAGTGTCTTCAAGCTGCAAACCTCCTCCCTAAAAGTAGTAATGAAAAGGGAGCATGTCCTGGACAGTGAAGGTCTTTAATAATAAGGAGCACTTTATAGGAGGGCACATGGAAATGGAGCATCAGGGAAAAAGGAGAATGGAGAGATGGTGAGGGGACATTGGCAAAGAGTAGGTTGGTGTGGGGGCTGGCAGGTGGGGGAGAGGGAAGCGTCACTGAGACATCTACTGGGAGGAAGAAGGTTCTCCGAACCAGTTGTCGGTCAAACTACCCCCTCACCAGACATTTCAGCGTTGGTCCAGGGGTTAACGGTGAAATTTTAAGTATTGAAGGGGAACATGGGGGGGGGGGGGGAAGAGGGATAAACATCTTCACTCAGATAGTGGTGAGGAGTGTGGAACGTGCTGCCAGTGGAAATGGTGGTTAACATTCAAGAGAAATTTGGATAGGTACATAGATGAGAGGGGTATGGAGGACTATGGTCTGGGAACAGGTGAACATGACTAGGCAGCGTAATAGTTCGGCTGGACGGACTGAAGGGTGTGTTCCTGTGCTGTAGTGTTCTGTAAATTGATAACGCAATATCAAGTTGCACTGCACATCTGCACAGGACCGTTAGCAAGTTATCCCCTGAAATACCCCCCTAGGTCTGAACGATCCTATCAAGTTCTTTGAACATCTCTTAAAGAATTCCCTTGTTTTTTTTTGAAGAAAAGGGAATGTTCTAGAATAAAATTATTCAATCATCACAAGTGTTTCTTGAAGGGGAAAGCAGTTGAATCCAGAATTTCCCTTCCTATACCCAATCTCACTGGAAGACCCTCAAAGTTCAATGTAAATTTATTTGTCAAAGCACATCTCTTTCACCATATGCTACCCTGAGATTCATTTTCTTTAAGACATTCACAGTAGATATGAAGAAACACAATAGAATCAGTGAAAAACTACAGACTGACAATCAACTGACGTACCAAAGACAAGTTGTACAAATACAAAAAACATAATGATAGCTGAAAGTTCCAAGTAAATTTATTATCAAAGTACATATATGTCACCATATACAACCCTGAGATTCATTTTCTTGCGGGCATACTCAATAAATCTAATATAGAATTATAACAATAACAGAATCAATGAAAAGACTGCACTCAACCAATGTTCAAAAGACAACAAATTGTGCAAATGCAAAGAGAAAGAAATAACATAAATAAATAAATAAACAATAAATACTGAGAAATTGAGATGAAGAGTGCTTGAAAGTGAGTCCATAGGTTGTGGGAACAGTTCAATGATGGGGTGAGTGACGTTGAGTGTAGTTATCCCCTTTGGCTCAAGAGCCTGATGGCTGAGGGATAATAACTGCTCTTGAACTTGGCAGTCAGAGTCCTGGGGCTCCAGTACCTTCTTCCTGATGGCAGGAGTGAGAGGAGAGCATGTGGTGGGGGTCCCTGATGATGGATGCTGCCTTCCTGCAACAATGTTTCAAGTAGATCTGCTTAATGGTGGGGAGGGCTTTACCTGTGATGGACTGGGCCTTGTCCACTACTTTTTGTAGGTGCTTCTATTCAAGGGCAATGGTGTTGAGTGAATTACACTGAGAATGTCAGGCAGAGTCTTTGAAAATAAGTCCATAGGTTGTGGAGTCATTTGTTGAGATGTTTAAAGTCATCCACACTCAGTCACGAGCCTGATGGTTATAGGGTAATAACTGTTCCTGAACCTAGTTGTGTACAACCTAAAGGGCTCCTGCACCTCCTTCCTGACGGCAGCGGTGACAAGAAAGCATGGCCTGGATGGTGGGAGTCCTTGAGGATGCATGCTGCTTTTCTGCGACTGCTTTTTGTGTTGATATATTCAGTGGTAGGGAGGGCTTTACCTGTGATGGACTGGAGCCTTTCAGTCTTTCTGTAGCCTTTTCCATTCTGGGGCATTGGAGTTTCCAGACCAGGCCAGGATATCCTCCACTGTGCTCAGGGTTTCAGGTGACATGCTCAGCCCATGTGAACCTCTGAGAAAGTAGAGGCGCAGTCATGCCTCACACCCCCACTGGTAGTGTACAGGTTAATACTGACTTTCAGCTACTTCACTGCCATTGTTAAAACCCTTCAGAATGGAGCACAATGAAGCTGACGCAGAGTCAGTGAACAGTGAGCAGCAAGAGGAAATTAAATCCCTGAGCGGAACACCACATTTATTTTTTTAAAAATCACTTCTAGAGTTGGTCCAAATTTGCCATTGTCTAACAAGATGTATTGTTAAAGAAGGGTCATTTTAAAGAGCAGGTGGATTATTTTTTAATTTTTCATTTTATTTAGAGATACGAAACATAACAGGCCCTTCCGACCCAACAAGTCGCACTGCCCAGCAATTCGCCGATTTCACCCTAGCCTAATCAAACTCAGAATCCGGTTTAACATCACTGGTACATGCTAGAAATCTTTTGTCTTTGCGGCAGCAGTACTATGAAATACACAAGAGAAAAAATGTGAGTTACAGTAAATAAATAATTATATTAAATAGTTAATTTAAATTAGTGGTGCAAAAATTAAAATTTAAAAACTAATAAGGTACTACTTATGGGTTCAATATCCATTCAGAAATTAGATGGCAGGGGTGCAGAAGCTGTTCCTGAATTATTAAGTGTGTGCTTTCAGGCTCCTGTACCTCCTCCCTGATGGTAGCAATGAGAACTGGGTGATGGGGGTCCTTGATGGTGGATGCCACCATTCTGAGGCAATGCTCTTTGAAGATGTCCTGGGTACTGCTGAGGCTGGTCCCCATGATGGAGCTACGTTGACAGGTCTCTGCAGCTTATTTCGATCCTGCGCAGTAGCCCCCCCCCCCCCCACCCATGACACCAGATGGTGGCGCAGCCAGTTAGAATGTCCTCAATGCTACGTATGTAGAAACTTGTAAATTGACACAGGACAACTTACAATGACCAATGAACCCTCTAACTGGTTCATCTTTGGACTGTGGGATTAAACCAGGGCACCCAGAGGAAACACACACACAGGAAAGACATACAAACTTAGACAGGACTCTGGAATTGAACTCCGAACTCATGCTAACCGCTACACCTCTGTGGAATCCACGGCTACTGCGGCTTCCATAAATGTTAAATTTTTGCATCAACTCCATGCTCTAATGTTTGACACCATTCAGAATCATAGAATGCTACAGTACAGAAACAGGCCCATCCCGTCCATGGCAGACTGTCAATCTGCCTAATCCCATCAACCTGTGCCTGCAGCATAGTCCTCCATTCCCCTCCCATCAAGTACTCATCCAAAATTCTCTCAATCAAACCTGCATCCACCACTTCCACAGGACACTTGTCAGAAATGACTCTCAGTCAGGTCACGAAGCTAAGCATTCAAACCAAGTCTGCAGCCAAGCTGTGAAGCCATTCCTTAGGAACGGTAGAAGAACCAGCTCGATTCCCCACTTCCAAAAGTCACAGATTAAAAAGAATTTTCAATTGTTCAGTTCTATTTCTTCATTCACAACTCCTGAGCTGCCAATCTTCTCGCTACATGGGACCTCCACGTCAAGAGGGATCTCCGTAAGCACCCCTGGTCTCACTGCTATACTTGTGACTCAGAAAAATAGATGCCAATGCCTCTTCCACTAACGAATGCTTCACATCTGAGCCTATCCCCATACGGCACACACTAGGATCAAGATTCAAGATTGTTTATTGTCATTCTTTAGTCATCATCATCATGAGTCATTGGTATGATTTGGACAATCGTGGTCTTATCCGTGAACATGATTGCTCTAGGCAAATTTTTCTACAGAAGTGGTTTGCCATTGTCTTCTTCCGGGCAGTGTCTTTACAAAACAGGTGGCCCCAGCCATTATCAATACTTTTCAGGGATTGTCTGCCTGGCATCAGTGGTCCCATAACCAGGACTTGTGATGTGCACCAACTGCTCACTCAACCATCCACCATCTGCTCCCAGGGCTTCACATGACCTTGATCAGGAGGGCTAAGCAAGTACTACACCTTGTCCAAGGGTGACCTGTAGGCTAGTGGAGGGAAGGAGCACCTTACATCTCCTTTAGTAGAGACATATCTCCACCCTGCCATTATCATTCTTCAGTACAGGATTGCAACATGATTTATTTATTTATTTTTATTTAATGATAAACCACAGAACAGGCCCTTCTGGCCCAACAAACCACACAGACCAGCAACCTTCACATTTAACCCTAGCCTAATCACAGGACAATTTACAATGACCAATTGACTTACTAACCAGTACAGCTTTGGACTGTGGGAGGATAGCAGAACACTCAGGGGAAACCTGTGCATTCACTGGGAGGATGTACAAACTCCTCACAGGTGACATCACTAGTGAACTCTGATGCCCTGAGCTGCAATAGCGTCACACTAATCACTCGGCTACCCTTGCTTGTTACTCCAGATCCAATACAGCATTAAAAAGAACATAACGGACACAATAAGAAAATAAACACAATAAATATCAATATAAAAAAACAATCCGACAAATCATAATGTAGAAACCTCTGTTTTGAGTATAGCTCCTATACATACATAAGAATAGTTTACACAGTATACCTAGAGCGATTGTATGCACAAAACGATAAATGACAGTGAATTGGGGGGGGGGGAGGCTGTGGAGAAGAGTGCTGGTGGGCAATGTTCCCTCTAATTTTTAGTAGTCAGTGCGCGCAAAAATCTTAAGTTGTGCAAATTTTTTTCCTGTGACAAAAGTAAGTGCACACTGAATGCACACATGGTACAGTTTATGTAGGTTTACAAAATATTTGACATAAAACTACACAGAATAACAACAAAATAACATACATATTTAAGTCACTCAGTTATTTTTTTCTCTCTCCTGTCTTTGGCATTTACCCATTCTTTGTAAACTCTATCTAGACTAATAGAACTTCCATCCAATTGATAGCTTTTGATTCTCATTAACATATCCATAACAAACAACAATACAAACAGATAACTCCAGTTTCCGAATCATACAGAAATATTTTTCATCGCTGAATGTTCAATACTTCACGAGCTCATGGTGTAGTAGTTTCTACTATTTTGTTAAGCCATTCAACCGTAAACAAATTTGCAGTTCTTTTGCACCTCACGCCCTTCGCTTCTTTTGAATTCGACATAGTGAATCAATATTATTTTTCAATAAAAACTTAGTCAGCTATCTACAGGATTTGAAACAGCTCTTTGTAAACTTTACAATATGAACACTGTCCGCCAAAGATGGCTGCCGCCACGATGCAGCTCTACAAATCGGAACAGGAAAGGTGAGGTGACGTAAATTAGCGGCGTGCATTGTGGTATTTGAAAAACCGACTAACTAGTTAATAGAAACATTTAGCTAAAAGATTACTTTCAATAAGTATAATTAATTACTACATTATTTTAGGTAACTAATCTTTTGCGCACACATTAATTTCCTTTGTGTGCTGGTTGAAAAACGTATGCACGCACACACGTGCACAGCTTAGAGGGGTGGAGTGGGTTAATGGATAGAGATTTTGATCGGCCTGACGATTTAGGGGAAGTAACTGTTTTTGAGTCTAGTGGTGCTAGTGTGGCTGCCGCATAGCCTCTTCCCTGATGGGAGTGGGTGGGATCCTGCTTGATGCCACTGGCCCTTTTCCAGCACCCTTCTATATACACGTCCTTGATGGCAGGTAGGCTGGTGATGTGTTGGCAGTATTAACTACCTGTTGTAGTGCCCTCATGGAAGAAGTGAGGAGTCCTCAATCCACACAAGCACTGGGTGTACAGCGCTCTCCACACACCAGAAACTCACACAGGGAACCAAATTTGCTTTCAAACCCACGCTAGAGCAGAGCTGCTTAGTACAACAGCAACACCGGTCATTACAATGGATAACAAGATGCTTGGAGCGAGTTACCGGCTTGACATTTGATTGAGGTTAAGAAGACTGCATAAACTGAGAGCAAAGTTCAAGCTGTTTATAACTGCTGTCTGAACTTTTAAAAGACTGCACTATGACCCTGAAATCACTCCAGACTGTGAGTATTATTGTTAAAAAATAATGCCCCGAAGAGCAGTGTGCGTTTTTTTTTAATTCAGCAAGTCTGGTTTGCAAATTGCCCCCTGCAACAGGCCATCGGTTTTTATTCACATCAGTGATTCAAGGAACACGTTTAAAAAACAGTGTATTACTGCCTCACACTGCTGAGAAGAGACTGTGAATGAGCCTAACTCCACTGGGATTTATCTGTACACAATATATGTAATATACAAGCATTCTAGAGCTGCCCATTCTGAATTCTCAAGTTAAATCCTTCTGGGAAATGAACCTTTGCTGCCACGTTTTGCAACGAGGGTTGCAAATAGCAGAATACTACTTCTTCCATACGACACAGGAGCAGAATTAGGCCATTCAGCCCATCAAGTCTGCTGTGCCATTCTATCATGGCTGATTTATTATTCCTCTCTATCGTATTCTCCTGCCTTTTTCCCATAACCTTTGATGCCCTGACTAATCAAGAACCTATCATCCTCTGCTTTAAATATATCCAGTGGCTTGGCCTCCACAGCCATCTGTAGCAACTAATTCCAGATTTACCACCGTCACTCTATCTGAGGCTATGCCCTCTGGTCTGAATCATCCTCTCCACATCCACTTCCAACCACATTTCTCTCCCCACCCATACCCTCCTAATAATTCCAAAACTACTTTTACATATTAAGCATAAAAGATTCTGCAATGTTCCTCCGGACCATGGTGCACCCACAAAACATATATCAAACCCGGCACAGAAGACAAATATTATCATAACTAAGTTAATAAAATATAATTCAAAATGCATATAGTTCACAGCACAGGTAAACAGTAAAGAAGTCGCAGATTTAGTGATGAGATCTCGGTGGTGGCAGGGTATTCATTAGTCTCACAGCCTGAGGGAAGAAACTGTTACCCAGTCTGGCAGTCCGAGTCCTGATGCTCCTGTATCTCTCTCCTGACAGTAGTAGGTCAAAGACATTTTGGGGTGGGTGGTATGGATACTCAACAATGCTTTGGACTCTTCACGTACAACGATAAATGTCGCAAATAATGGTGGGGAGACTCTGGTGATTCTTTCAGTAGTGTTTATTATCCTTTGTATATTGTGTACTTAATGACTGTTCTCCGTAGTGTGGTTCTCCACACACAAAAAAACACCTATTATGCATCCTGTATTTCACATAAACCTATTCTCCCTGCACTTAAATATTGCACCAACTGTGAATGCTATACTTGTACACAGTTCCTACTGCAGTTCCTGTGTTTGACAATTGACCTTCATTGTAATATACACACAGAGGCCACCTTATCAGATACCTCCTGGACTTAACAAAGCGGCCATGGAGTGCATGTTCATGGTCTTCTACTGCTGTAGCCCACCCACTTCGAAGTTTGATGTGTTGTTCATTCAGAGATGTTCTTCTGCACACTACTGTTGTGACACACGGTTATTTGAGTTACTGTCACCTTCCTGTCAGCTTGGCCGTTCCCCTCGGACTTCTCTCATTAACAAGGCGTATATAGAAACGCTGCTCTCTGGATGTTTATTTTTCACACCATTCTCTAAACTCTAGAGACTATTGAGAGTGAAATCTCAGATCAGCAGTCTCTGAGATACTCACTATGGAACCAACAATCAAAGTCACTTCGATCACGTTTCTTCCCTATTCTCAAATCTGGTTTGAGCGGCAATGGAACTTCTTGGCCATGTCTGCATGTGCTTTTATACATTGAGTTGCTGCTGCATGATTGGCTGATTAGATATACGTATAAACAGCAGGTGTACTTAATAAAGTGGCCACTGAGTGTAT
This sequence comes from Hypanus sabinus, assembly GCF_030144855.1. Lineage (NCBI taxonomy): Eukaryota > Metazoa > Chordata > Chondrichthyes > Myliobatiformes > Dasyatidae > Hypanus > Hypanus sabinus. Next base: position 173,478,416 of record NC_082712.1, on the reverse strand, counting down.
GCTTTAACTTAAGCAACATATGCAGTCTTCATTTCAAAAATACACCCTCAAAATTGTTGATAAATTGACAATTCATTTTCATTTCAGCATTTTTTAAGTACAGTATTATTTTTAGACCATAAGACATAGGAGCAGAGTTATGCCATTCAGCCCATCGAAGCTGCTATGCCATTCGATCATGGCTGCTTTAATATCCCTCACAACCCCATTCCCCTACCTTCTCCCTGAAACCCTTGCAAGAACCTATCAACCTCAGCTTTCAATTCACACAATGACTGGGCCTCCACAGCCGACAGAATTCCACAGATTCATTAACTTCTGACTAAAGAAATTCCTCTTCATCTCTGTTTGAAAGGGACATCCTTGTAGTCTGAGGCTGTGTCCTCTGGCCTGAGATTCCCCTACTCTAGGAAACATCCTTTCCACATTCACTCTATCTGGGCCCTTCAATATTAGACAGGTCTCAATGAGAGTGCCCCCTCATTTATTTAAATTCAATTGAGTACAGGCCCAGAGCCATCAAACACTCCTGATACATTAACCCTTTCATTTCTGGGACCACGATTATTAATCTCCTCTTGACCCTCTCCAACGCCCATCATCTTTTCTTTGAAAAGGGGCCTGAATCTGCTCACAATACTCTAAGTGTGGTCTTTTTTTATTTAGAGTTACAGCATGGAACTGAACCTTCCGGCCCTTCAATCCGTACTGCTGAGCAGCCCCTAATTTAACCCGAGCCTCATCACAGTGTAACTTTTACAATGACCAATTAACCTACTAACTGCTGCCTTTGAACTGTGTAAGGAAACCGGAGCACCCAGAGAAAACGCACACATTCCACAGGGAGGACGGACAAACCCCTTATAGAGGACGTTGGGATTTAACTCTTAGCTCCGATGCATCAAGCCATAATAGCACCGTGCTAATCACCACCTTACCATAGCGTTCAATGCCTTATAAAGCTCAGCGTTACATCCTTGATTTTATATTCTAATCCTATCAAAATGAATGCTAACATTACATTTGCCTTCCTTACCACTGACACAAACTGAAAGTTAATCTTTAGGGAATTTTGTAGAAGGACTCCTGAGTCCCTTTGCACCTCTGATTTCATAATTTTCTCCATTGAGAAAACAGTCTACATCTTTATTCCTTCTTCCAAAGTACACAGACAAGCACTTCCCTACACCATATTCCATCTGCCACTTCTTTGCCCATTATTCGATAGATTTGCAGAATGGATTTTGAAGTTATTTTGATACACTTCAAAAGAAAAGGAAAATGGAAGGTTGCCAGAGTCTGCCTCGTATGATGTCGGTTTCTCAACAATAAAGTGCAGGGGAAAATCAGAGTAACAGCAGGTATCAGTTAACATGAAATGGAGTTTGCTTATCCCAGCTACACTGTCTGGGATCTTAAAGACTTTCCGTAACAGCAGCAGTCTAATGAACATAAATAAATCAGATAAGGTCTTTGCCTGAAAACTTTCTGACCAAACTTCAACAGACAATACCCAGGGACACTGGAACCAGCTCAGATAAAGGCATTGTCTGAAATTCTCCAACAGTTTGTAAAACAATCTCTTATATATGGTTGGACAGCCAAAAAGCAAATGTCACCTTATTAAATATAATAAAGTATTTACAAAATACCATAATGGAAACAACCTTCTGTTTAATTTTTTCCCCCAGTCAGCTAAAATTTAGAGACAATTTAAGATGTGCTCAAGATCCTTGTGGTCGGTATTCCCTATCCCCTGAGCTTCTTGACATCTAATTGACAAATAGTTTGTGAACCTTCTGTAACAATTTACTTGTTCATTCTGAGCCACATTTATAGATTGTTATGAATCACAAGAAATGCCTGATGCTGAGCCCTTGGCAGATGTATTTGTGCTAAATCACTTCAAACAGAAGCAGTAATTGCAGCAATCCAGTGCTTCATCAGGGTTCAGGAGTTCCTGTTTCTTGCATGTGTGTACATTTCTGTTTCTCTGAAGATGCATCTGCCGATCTGTGTGTGCGTGTGTATCTGCGTGTGAGAGAGTGCATGTGAGTGTGAGTGTATGCCTGAGCGTGCGTGTGCATATGTCTTTGTGCATTTCTGATCCTCTGTATATGCAATCGGTCTACTCCTGTGCACAAGTGTGTCTGCCTGACCCTGTGTGTACGTGTGTACGTGTGCCTGTCCCAGTGTGTGTGTGTGTGTGTGTGCGCGCATGCACGTGTATATATTTGAGTGTCTTTACATATACATCTGTCTGTCCCTCTTCGTATGTCCGTGTGTATATGTATGTGCATCTGTGTGTGTTTGAGTGTGAGGGAGGGAGAATGGGGCGGTCTGTTTTTTTTTGTTTCGTGTACTGTTTTCAGTGCACATCCAGAGTTTAGAGAAATGCAGAGGGGCAGCCCCAGCCGGACTGGTACTCACATATGCACGTGGGGCGGTTGGAAGCGACTCTGGTTAATGTTGTAATGCGTGAAGGCTTGAGTCGGGTTCGAGCTGTACTCGTCCACTGTGATGGTAATTTTCCCTTGCGAAGGAATTCCATGGGCCATCCTCTCTCGTTCGACAAAATCCATTTACACTCTTCCTTCGGCAAACGCTAAGCAGCGCATTGTGGGCCGTTTGGTACCTGTGGACTTCCAGCCTTCCAATCTGGACACCACCAGCTACGTTAAATCAAAAATTGGGCCACCCCAGGAAAAAAAGAGACAACAGCAGCGTCCTAGAAAGAGAGGGGAGGTGCATAGACAATTTGAGAAAAATTGGTTGAAATATAGAACAGTTCTAGTACACGCAAGTTCAAAAGAGAATCATTCTTCCCAACAACCCAATACTGTATGGAATAATTCTCTCCATCCCAAAGAGAAATTCTTCCACAAATTGTGAAGGGAAATTTAAAAAAAAATTCTCACGGTTAACGCAATGAATGCTTTTAGATCCAAAACTCTTACCGGAGTTGTTCCAACACCGGACACAATTGACAGCAGCATAAATGTTATTGTATACCTAACTGCCGCGCCGCAGTAAAGGCTCAAGTTCACGAACTTGGGACTAAAGACGTTATTACATACGGTGAACATTTGCTGATTCCACACCTCTAACCACAAACAGCAACCACCCACCCCCGGTCTGATGCTTAGCTCAATAAATAAACCATGTCACTACTAGTATACATTCAGAACATCCATCACGGGCAGGCAGGCTATCTGTGTGTCAGACCTCACTTACAATGAACTCCGAAAAGGTGATGTGCTGGCAAACCTGTTCCTTCTCCCGACCACGAAGCCCCTGTTGTCGACCTCTGCTCTCTCCCTCCCTCCCTCCACATCCACGCGGTAGCAATGGGCAAGAGAAACCTGGTTCCCTCTTCACGTCCGCAAAACAAACCCCTCTCCACAACGTCATTCATTTCTCCGGCTAATCCCACCGCCGTCACTCATTCATATGTCCCCCCCCCCCTCGAATTTTTCTTTATTTAAATATCTAATTCAAAAGCAGAAAGATGCACTAGCACCCAATCTCCCTTTGACGGCATTAATAACATCAGCAGAGGTTATTTTTTTCTCTCTTCCCATTTGTAGATTTTATTAATAATTTGCAAAATAATGACATACACGGTCTCTGCAATTTACCACTCAATTTTTGCTCATATTTAAGAAAAATAGAATTTCCTTCCTTAAATCTCTCTCCTGTCTAGGCCGCGAGTGTTTACAAATAAGCACGCATCGAAAAAGCATCACAATTGTTGCAAAAATAGTTATATTTCAGAGATATATATAATCTAAAATACGCACATAAAGATCAATAGTTCAAAATTAGTCATTTTTGTTCTCGGATTATCAGCATCAACTCTGTTGCAATTTTGATGAATTAAATATAAAGAGGGAGGGAGGGAAAGAGAGGGATGGGGTTGGTGGATAAAGAGGGGAAGAAGGGTACCGAACAGGTCAGTAGTTTGCATTAGATTCTGATCTCGCCTTTTGTGCGGCGGGTTACTGGAAAGAGAGGGAGAGAGCGAGAGAAATCAAGAGGACGGCCTTCGTCGCAATTGCTTAAAAGATCGCGACCGTGAAGACTTTTGTGTGGTGTGTGTGTGTAAAAAAAAACACACTCACAACCAGGAATTAACTCCCCTCGAAACACACAGGGACATAATATAAAGAGAATCGCTACATGTCAGTATCAGAAACGTTGCAATTTCTCCGAAAATGATACATTTGGCAACAAGGCGTTCGAAAATAGGTTAATTTCAAGCCATTCTGGTTGTCTCCCGCCTTGTAGTGACAGAGCACCTCTAACCCCGCGCCGCCGACCCCGGCTTTTGTGGCTGCCTTTATTCCCCTTCCTTTCCTCCTTCCCTCTCTCCCTCCTTCTTTCTTTTCACCCTCCCTCCCTCCCTCCCTCCTCTTTTTAAGGCACAAGGTTTCTGGGCTTTTCCCTTAAAATATTACCTCTGCGTGTTTTTTTTTGTTGTGTGTGTAGTTGAGTCGGGAATCCGGGGTTGTCCTTTTTCGGGGTCTTCACTGGAGCCGATTCATCCGGAGGGGAAGGAGGGAGGGTGAGAATGAAAAACAGGGAAGGAGGGAAGGGAGAAGGGGGTGAGGTGGGAGGGTGGAGAGAGAGATTGCCGGGGGAAGGCTGGCGGGCAAAAGGTGGGCACGGGGAGGGAGGTGGCGGGGGTCACCGGCTGACTGATTCTTTCTTCCCTCCCCGGGGCACGAACCTCCGACCCGCCGGCACCCGCGAGCCGATCGCAGCGCAGCCTCGCTTTCGACCTTCGCTCGGGTCAGCGCTCCCGCAGGAGGAGCGAGCGAGGGAGGGGAGCGGATCAACCCAAAAAACAGGGGGGCAGAGCAGGATCCGAGGGGTGGGGGGGGGGGTTGGAGAGAGGGGTAGGGGGAATGAGGGAGGTGGGTGAGAGGCTGGGGTCAGCGACAGGCACAAGGGGGAGAGGAAGGGAGGGTAATGACACACAATGCTCGCAGCACAGACTCCCTGCCTGACATATAGACAGATTTACATAAAATCACATTTCAACCAATAACTTCTCTCTAACACACAACTTTAGAAGTCTTTCTTAAAATAAAAAAAACTTTTAATGTGTGCCTTTTCATAAAAGCGTTGTGTGCAGATCTTGGTTTAATTTTAAAAAGGCGTTTTTTCCACCATACCAAATAAACAGGGACGAGGGAGCAATTGGAATTGTGCCAAGCGAGAGAGAGCGAGAGAGAGAGAGAGAAAGAGAATACCATTGAGAGTGGCGGGAAAACAGAGAAGGATTGAAGTCGGTCAGCGGTAATTCCTGACTCGGGAACTCCTCACTGATGTATATGCTTGTTCATTGACTGCGGGCAGCTCGAGTCCGTGTGTCCTGCGAGAGTGTGTGTGTGTGTGTGTGAGAGAGAGAGAGAGAGAGAGAGAGCAGTGTGGTCAACCGTTAACTCCTGAAGAGCCGGATCACTGAGCTGAAACTTCACCGGTAAGAGACTGAAGGGGACAGGGTAGTGTGCAGGGGCAATGGAAACGAGAGGGGGAGAAATGATATGCCAACTAGAGGGAATGGGAAGCAAGGAATTTCTTTAGCCAGGGGGCAGTGAATCGGTGCAATTAATTTTTTAAGCGGAGGTTGATAAGTTCTTGATTAGTAAGGGCCTCAAAGGTTACAGGGAGAAAGCAGGAAAATGAGGTTGAGAGGGATGAAAAAATCAGCCGTGATTAATAGTGGGGCCAAATGGCTTAATTCTGCTCCTACATCATTAAAGACTCCCATCACCCAGGACTTTGCTACCATCAAGGAGTAGGCACAGGAGTCTGAAGACACACGCTTACGTTTTAGTAACAACTTCTTCCCCTCTGCCGTCAGATTTCTGAATGGACAAGGTTCAGTACTTAATTTTTTTTTCTTTTTTCGCACCGCTTATTTCATTTAACTTTTAAATGTATATTTCATTTGTAATTTATAGCTTTTTTATTATTATGCATTGCAATGTACTGCTGCCGCAAAATAACAGATTTCATGACATGTTGGTGACATTACATTCTGATTATGTCTTACGGTCTTGATGGGGAGTGTGCAAAGGGAAAGTGTGGGAGGGGAGAAGGGGAGGGTGCGAGGATAATGGGAGGTGTAGTGGGAAGGGATTGAGGAATGGAAATGAGAAAAAAAATGATTATCAAAGAGTGCAAAGATATGAAATTACTATACATTTCAAAATAAATAAATACTCTATCAATTTTATCACTGACATGCAGTACAATGCAAGACACAAAAATTACTATAACTTTATAAAGATAGCAAATAGTGCAAAGATAATTAACAAGGTAGTGTTCATGGACCATTCAGGAATCTGACGGTGGAAGGGAAGAAGCCAGTTCCAAGTTGTTGAGTGAGTTAAACAGTTTAAGCTCCTGTATTTCCTCCTGTGTGGGAGAAATGAGAAGAGAGCCGGTGCTGGGTGGTGGGGGTCTTTTAGATATGGGTCTGTCTTCTTGAGGTTCACAATGGTGGCGAGGCTTGTGCCCGTGATGGAGCTGGTTGAGCCTACACCCTGTGTACCAGGCTGTGATCCTACCAGTCGGAACGCTCTCCTCTGTACAACTAAATATAACCATATAACAATCACAACACGGAAACAGGCCATCTTGGCCCTCCTAGTCCGTGCCGAACTCTTAATCTCACCTAGTCCCACCTACCCGCACTCAGCCCATAACCCTCCACTCCTTTCCTGTCCATATACCTATCCAATTTTACCTTAAATGACACAACTGAACTGGCCTCTACTACTTCTACAGGAAGCTCATTCCACACAGCTATCACTCTCTGAGTAAAGAAATACCCCCTCGTGTTTCCCTTAAACTTCTGCCCCCTAACTCTCAAATCATGTCCTCTCGTTTGAATCTCCCCTACTCTCAATGGAAACAGCCTATTCACGTCAACTCTATCTATCCCTGTCAAAATTTTAAATACCTCGATCAAATCCCCCCTCAACCTTCTACGCTCCAATGAATAGAGACCAATGAATAGAATGAATAGAAATGTTTGATGTTCTACCCCAGGAAGTGAAATCACATTTTATCTACACCAATAGATGGACTCACTATCACTATTCATCTTAAACTAGGTGTCTAGTCTTGAGATACGTATCATCAAACCTAGCTATCAGCCAGGAGGAGAGATTTTAGGGAGCTAGGTAGAAGGCTTAAAAGCAGAACCTCCAGGTTCGTAATCTCAGGATTGCTGCCTGTGCCACGTGCCAGTGAGGGTACGAATAGGATGACTTGGCAAATGGAGTTATGGAACTGGTGCAGGGGGCACAATTTCCGATTTCTGGATCATTTGGATCTCTCTAGGGATGGTATGATCTGTACAAAAGGGACAGGTTGCACCTGAATCCAAGAGGAACCAATATCCTTGCGGGCAGGTTTGCTGGAGTTGTTGGGGAGGGCTTAAAGTATTTTGGCAGGGGGATGGGAACCGGAATGATAGGGCTGGGGATGGGGCAGTTGATATGCGACTAGATACAGAGAGCAGGAAGTATTCTAAAGGCAGAATAATGCAACCATGGCTGACAAGAGAATTCAAAGCCAACATAAAAGTAAAAGAGGGCTTATAGTAGAGCAAAAACAAGTAGTAAGTTAGAGGATTGGGAGGCTTTCAAGTACCAAGAGAAGGCAACTAAAAAGCCATAAGGGGCAAGAGATGAAATATGAAGGTAATCTAGCTGATAATAGCGAAGAGGATACCAAGAGTTTTTTCAGATATATAAGGAGTAAAAGGGAGATGAGAGTAGATACAGGACCGCTGGAAAATGACACTGGAGAGGTAATAATGGGGATAACAAAATGATGGATGAACTGAGTAAGCATTTTACATTGGTCTTCACTTGTGGAAGACACTAGCAGTATGCAGGAAGTTCAAGATTGTCGGGGCAGAAGTGAGTGTAATGGATCTTACTAGGGAGAAGATGCCTTGGAAGCTGAAATTTCTGACCAGACAGACCAGACGGACTATACCACAGGATTTTGAAAGAGGTGGCTAAAGAGAATGAAAAGGCATTGGTAATGAACGTTCAAGAATCACTAGATTCTGGCATAGTTCCTGTGGACAGGAAAACTGAAAATCACACTCCACTCTTCAAGAATGGAGGGAGGCAGAAAGTACAAAACTAGAGGTTAGTTAGTCTGACCTCAGTGCTTGAGAAGATGTTGGAGTCGATTGTTAAGGATGAGGTCTCAGGGTACTTGCAGGCACATGATAAAAAAAACCAAAGTCAGCATGGTTTCCTGAAGGGAATATCTTGCCTGACAAATCTGTTGGAAGTCTTTGACAAAATAACAAGCAGGATTGACAACGGAGAGTTTGTGGATGTTATAGAGTTGGATTTTCAGAAGGCCTTTGATAAGCTGCTGCACATGAGGCTCCTTAACAAAATAAGAGCCCATGTGTTACAGGAAAGATACTAACATGGATAGAGCATTGGCTGATTGGCAAAGAGTGGTAATAAAGGGAGCCTTTTTGATTGGCTGCTGGTAACTAGTGGTGTTCTGCAGGGGTTTGTGTTGGGAGTGCTGCTTTTTACATTTTGTATCAGGGATTTGGATGTCGGAATTGATGGCGTTGTGAGCAAGTTTGGGGGCAATATGAAAAATAGATGGAGGGGCAGGTAGTGATGGAGAAGCAGAGAGGCTGCAGAGGGGCTTAGACAGATTTGGAGAATGGGCAAAAAAGTGGTAGATGGAATACAGAGTTGCTCCGATTGCTGGCATCTGCAGATTTTCTCTGGTCTGAGATGGAATACAATGTCGGGAAGTGTATGGGCATGCACTTTGGTGGCAGGAATAAAAACATAGAATATTTTTGAAACGGAGAAAATCAAAATATTATATCCAATTGGAAGGGACTAGAATGTAAAAACAAGGGTGTAATGCTGAGGATTTATAAGTCACTGGTGAGGCCTCACTTGGAGTATTGTGAACAGTTTTGGGCCCCTTTTCTAAGAAAGGATCTGCTGACATTGGAGAGAGTTCAGAGGGTATTCATTAGGATGATTCCATGAATAAAAGTTAATATATGAGGACTGTTTGATTGCTCTAGGCCTATCCTGGCTGGAGTTTAGAAGAATGAAGGGGGGGGGGGGGGATCTCATTGAAACCTATGGAAAGTTGAAAGGCCTAGACAGAGTGGATAGGAGAAGATGTTTCGTATAGTTGGGGAGTCTATGACCAGAGGACACAACCTCAGAGTAGAAGGATGACATTTAGAATGGAATTTCTTTAGACAGAGGGTGGTGAATTTGTGGAATTCGTTGCCACAGGGGCCTGTGGAGATATGGTTATTGGGCATATTCAAGGCAGAGGTTGATCGGTTCTTAATTAGTGAAGGTATGAAAGATTACAGACAGAAGGCAGGAGAATAAGATTTGGAAGGAAAATGAATCAGCCATGATGGAATTTCGGAGCAGTCTCAATGGGCTGAATGGCCTAATCCTATGTTTTATGGTCTTGTCATGTTATGTTTAAATACAAGTTTCAATTCTCCCAACACTCATCTAAGGTCAAGTTCAAGTTCAGTTTATTCAACTGTCTACATGTATACCGCCAAATGAAACAATGTTCCTTTGGATCAAGGTGCACAACACAGAACATAAAACAATATTGGCGCAAAATAAATTAACAATTGATAAGCTATGTTTACAACACAAGTTAAAAAGTAAACAGGATAATGCTACTGAAGCTTCATGAGTAAACACGAGGAAATCTGCAGATGCTGGAAATTCAAGCAACACACACAAAATGCTGGTGGAACACAGCAGGTCAGGCAGCATCTATAAGGAGAAGCACTGTCGACGTTTCGGGCCGAGACCCTTCGTCAGGACTAACTGAAAGGAAAGATACTAAGAGATTTGAAAGTAGGAGGGGGAGGAGGAAATGTGAAATGATAGGAGAAGACCGGAGGGGGAGGGGTCGAGCTGAGAGCCGGAAAGTTGATTGGCAAAAGGGATACAGAGCTGGAGAAAGGAAAGGATCATGGGATGGGAGGCCTCAGGAGAAAGAAAGGGGTGGGGGGGGGGGGAAGCACCAGAGGGAGATGGAGAACAGGCAGAGTGATGGGCAGAAAGAGAGAAAAAAAGGAAGGGGGAAAGAAACTAAATATATCAGGGATGGGGAAGGGAGGAGAGGAGGGAGAAGCTTCATGAGTGATGAGTTCTGAGTGGTGGCAGGGAGTTCAGTAGCCTCATGGCCTGAAGGGAGAAGCAGATTCCCATCCTAACAGTTCTTGTCCTAATAAAAGTACCTCCTGCCCAATAGTAGGGAGTCAAAGTGATGGATGGGAGGACTGACAATGCTAAGAGTCCTGCGTACACAGCGCTCCTGATAAATGGAAGAGAGGCTCCAGTGATCCTTTCAGCAGTACTCACAACCCTCTGTAGGGCCTTGCAGTCAGATGGCCTGCAATTCCTGTACCAGACAGTGATGCAGCTGGTCAGGGCACACTCGATGTTGGTCAGGGCACACTCGATGCTGGTCAGGGCACACTCGACGCTGGTCAGGCCACACTCGACGCTGGTCAGGCCACACTCGATGCTGGTCAGGCCACACGACGCTGGTCAGGCCACACTCGACGTTGATCTGGGCACACTCGACGTTGGTCAGGGCACACATGATGCTGGTCAGGGCACACTCGACGTTGGTCAGGCCACACTCGATGCTGGTCAGGGCACACTCGATGCTGGTCAGGGCACACTCGATGCTGGTCAGGGCACACTCGATGTTGGTCAGGGCACACTCGACGCTGGTCAGGCCACACTCGACGCTGGTCAGGCCACACTCGACGCTGGTCAGGCCACACTCGATGTTGGTCAGGGCACACTCGATGTTGGTCAGGGCACACTCGACGCTGGTCAGGCCACACTCGACGCTGGTCAGGCCACACTCGACGCTGGTCAGGCCACACTCGACGCTGGTCAGGCCACACTCGACGCTGGTCAGGCCACACTCGACACTGGTCAGGCCACACTCGACGCTGTTCAGGCCACACTCGACGTTGGTCAGGGCACACTCGACGCTGGTCAGGGCACACTCGACTTTGGTCAGGCCACACTCGATGTTGGTCAGGGCACACTCGATGCTGGTCAGGGCACACTCGACGTTGGTCAGGCCACACTCGATGTTGGTCAGGGCACACTCGATGCTGGTCAGGGCACACTCGATGCTGGTCAGGGCACACTCGATGCTGGTCAGGGCACACTCGACGTTGGTCAAGCCACACTCGATGTTGGTCAGGGCACACTCGATGTTGGTCAGGGCACACTCGATGCTGGTCAGGGCACACTCGACTTTGGTCAGGCCACACTCGATGTTGGTCAGGGCACACTCGATGCTGGTCAGGGCACACTCGACGTTGGTCAGGCCACACTCGATGTTGGTCAGGGCACACTCGATGCTGGTCAGGGCACACTCGATGCTGGTCAGGGCACACTCGATGCTGGTCCTGTTGAAAAGCTGAGGACTTCAGTCCTCAAGGCTGTTGCTCCATGGCCTCCTCTTCTGCCTCAGTGAGATTGGAGAAGCAGCAACTCGTATTCCATCTGAGGAGCCTCCATCCTGATATCATAATCATCAATTTCTCCATCTTTTGTTAACTTCTGCCCCCTGTCCCCCTTCTCTCCTTTTCCATTCATCATTCTGGCTCCACTCTTACCGCTTCTCTTCTCCTTTCCCTGCCTATCGCCTCCTCCTGGGTCCCCTCCTCGTTCCCTTTCTCCCATGGTCCACTCTCCTCTCCTATCAGCTTCCTTCTTGTGCCCTTTACCTTTCTCGCCTATCACCTCCCGGCTTTTCATTTTAATCCTCCTCACCCACCCAACTACCTCACCTCTCCCCTGGTCTCAGCTATCACCTGCTAGTTTGTGCCCCTTCCTGCCCCCACATCTTCCTATTCTGGCTTCATCCCCCTTCCTTTTCAGTCCTGATGAAGGGTCTCAACCTGAAACGTGGACTGTTTATTCATTTCCTTAGATGCTGTCTGGCCTGCTGAATTCCTCCAGCATTTTGTGTGTAATACACCAAAAGGAATCCTCCAGTTAGTTATCTGGTGGATGGGGAGAGTAGCTGGCAGAACACTGCTCTTACTTCGCATTGATCTGAGTCTAAATGGTCTAGTTGTCACAGGGTTCAGTGAATGCATTGAGAAGTGCCACTGCACAGCTAATCCTTTCACATTACCACCTATTATTAGTGTCGAGGACTCCTTGGTTGTTGGTGTATTGAAAAAAAGAATCCACGGAGCCACCCACTACAACAACAACTGGCCGCGTCACCGTCTGCAGTGGAGGGGCCGCTGTACAGGATCAGGAAAAACTGTGGAGGTTGCAAACTCATCATGGGCACTGGCCTTGCCAGCACCAATCACATCTTCAGGAAGGACCTCCATTGCTCAGGACGTGTCCTCTTCTCATTTCGACCATGAGGGAGGAGGTACAGGATACAGGAAATTCTGCAGATGCTGGAAATCCAGTGCAGCACACTCAAAATGCTGGGGGATCTCAGCAGGTCAGGCAGCACCTATGGAAATGAATAAACAGTCGACGTTTCGGGCCGAGACTCTTCTTCAGGACTGGAAAGGAAGGGGGAAGAAACCAGAATAAAATAGAGCGGGGGGGGGGGGGAAGAGGAAGGAGGACAAGCTGGGACGTGATAGGTGAAGCCGCGTGGGTGGGTAAGGTAAAGGGCTGGAGATGAGCGAACCTGATAGGAGGGGAGAGTGAATCGTGGGAGAAAGAGAAGGAGGAGGGGACCCAGAGGGAGGTGATAGGTAGGTGAAAGGAGGTAAGATGCCAGAGTGGGAAATAGAAGTAGAGGGGAGGGGGAGAGAAAAAGTTTTGTACCAGGAGGAGAAATCAATATTCATGCCATCAGGTTTCTCCCATGGTCCAGTCTCCTCTCTTATCAGATTCCTTCAACTCCAGCCCTTTACCTTCCCACCCCATGTGGCTTCACCTTGTTGCTTACCCTCCTTCCCCTCCCCCCACCTTTTTACCTCAGCATCTTCCTCCTTCCTTTCCTGTCCCAAAGAAGGGTCTTGGCCTGAAATGATGACTACTGTTCCATTTCAATTGATGCTGCCTGACTTGCTGAGTTCCTCCAGCTTTTTATGTATGTTGGTCCGGAGTTACTGGAGATTGAAGACCCACACTCAACATTTTAGGAATATATTCTTCTCCTCTGCCGTCAGATTTCTGAACAAATAATTAACTACCCGATTAACACTACCTCCTCATTTTTGCTCTCTTTTGGCCCTACTTAATGAATTTATATTTTATGTATATTTCTTATTGTAACATAGTATTTTCTATGTCCTGCGGCTGCAAAGCAAGTTTCATGATTCAGATTCCATGTTCAATCATTCCACTTTATTCCCTGTTAGTAATGCTCCCCGACAATGTTTCTGATCATGTATCGTGAATATTTTTGTTTTGTGACAGCAGTACAGTGTAATACATATAACTTATGATAAGAAATTTTTAAACAGTAGTGCAAAAAGCAAGCAAGATGGTGAGGTAGTGTTCATGGGTTCATTGTGCGTTCATTGGATACAATAGGGTCTTTGAAGAGCCTCTTAGGTAGGTACATGTTAAAGTTAAAGTCTGTCCCGAGCCTTATAGGCTCATCAGGCCGGTGCTTATGCCGGTTTCCGTGGCGGGAAGTGACTGAGAGTACGAGACTCTCCCCCCCAGATAGGACGCCAGTCTATCGCGAGGTTAACCCCCAGCATTTTGCCGGTACCCATTTTCACCTGGGTGGACTGGAGCAGTGTGTAGGTAAGTGCCTTGCTCAGGGATACAACACGCCGCCCCGGTTGGGGCTCAAACTCACGACCTTCAGATCGCTAGTCCAATGCCTTAACCACTTGGCCACGCACCACAGATAGGTATGTGGAGCTTACAAAATTAGAGGGCTATGCGGTAGGGAAATTCTAGGCAGTTTCTAGAGTAGGTTACATGGTCGGTACAACATTGTGACTGAAGGGCCTATAATGTGCTGTAGATTTCTATATTCTATGTTCTCGATCTGATATGGAAAGGAAGAAGCTGTTCCTGAAAAGATGAGTGTGATTTCTGGCTCTTGTACCTCCTCCCTGATGTTAGCAATGAGAAGAGGGCATATCCCGGGTAGTGAAACTCCTTCTTGAGGCATCATCCTTTGAAGATGTGCTATTGATGGAGGGGGCTGCGTTTGCAACCCTCTGTAGCTATTTCCACACTTACACGTTACACCCTCTATATCAGCCAGTGATGCAATCGGCCAGAATGTTCTCCATCTTTTGAATATTGCTGGAGTCTTTGGTGACATACCAATTCTCAAACTCCTAATGATGTATATCTGCTGGAATTGAAACCGGGTTGCTGGCTCTGCAAAGGCATTGCAGTAATGGTGACACTACCATGCTGCCCGTGATTTGAAAATAAACATGAGTTTCAAATTGGAGTGAGATTCGAACAGACTGGCCAACAATGTCAATGTTATTGACATTGGTTTATTATTATCATATTACTGAGATAAAGTAAAAAGATTTGTTTTGAATGCCATCCAGACACAGTATGCCATACATGAGTACATCGAGATAGCAGAAAGAAACAAGAATGCAGTATATAGTCTGGCAGTTACAGAGAAAGTACAGTGCAGGTAGACAGATAAAGTGCAGGGACCACAATGAAGTATACTGGGAGCTATAGAGTCATCTTGTAATGTACGAGAGGTCCATTTCAGAGTTTGATAGCAGTGGGATAGAAACTGTCTTTGAGTCTCTGAAGCCTTGGAATCTTCTGCCCGATGGTAGAGGGGAGAAAAGAGAATGACTAGGGTGGGATGAGGTCCTTGATTATGTTGCTTTCCCGTAAGTAGAAGAATAACAAGTGACCAAAACTGAACGTAGGCTGCAGAGTATGGATGGGTTCCTTCCTTCCAGAGAAAGTTGAAAATGGAATCCACCTTGCTGAGTTTTGGAATGGTTGAGATATTTAAACTGTGGCTTCACACAGAGATGTGAGTATGATGTTCTCCAATTATCGCAATGCATTCATCAACTCTAATCTTCGAGATGTGCCAAGTTATGTTATTGGTTATACATTGCCAAAGGCAGTACCAGTAGTAAGCCTGGCAGATGTCACGTTCCACTTTGAGGAAGAGTTATGGCATGTCAACCATCAGGCTCTTGAAGCAAAGGGGATAACTCAATTTCACTCACCCCATCACAGTCTACAGTTATATAACCAGGACTTGTGATTAGCCCCAGCTGCTCATATGACCGTCCGCCACCATCTCCCATGGTGAGGTGCGAAGCAGGTGCTACACCTTCCCCAAAGGTAACCTGTAGGCTAGAGGAGGGAAGGAGCACCTTACACCTCCTCTGCTAGAGACATATTGCCACACACTTATATATAGCAGTTTGCATGCAACAGCAGCGACACCCTGAAAAACTGCTTCGAGAGACAGGCTAAACCACATGAGAGTAGCCGGTAGGTCTCATACCCTGGTGACATATGGACAGAGACAAGAATGAGGATTATAAAGAGAGTGAGAAGAGGTCTGAAATCAATTGGCAGACTGTATCTCAGGCTTTGGGGAAGTGCCTGATGAGGTCAGGGTAGAAGGCTTTGCCAAATACTTTTTTAAGATAGATAACATTTTTAAAAGTTACAAGGAAGAGCAGAAGTTGGAAAGTTACAGATTTGTCTAGAGGCATTTTGTAAAGCTATGCCTTTGCTAAACCATCACCAACCCTGGAGTTTTTCCGAAGGAAGGGAGAGTGGGTGCCACAGAACCGGGGAGGAAGTGAGAGTGCAAGGATCCCAGTGGCAGTTCACCAGAATACCTGAACTTGGATATGATTCTGCAGTGATAAGATCAGGGATGTCACCTGTGGTGAACTACATTTACCTGTCTGGACGCACCCCCCCTGCTGACTGCTCCTGTGGCTCCTCCCACAGACCCCTGTATAAAGGCGATTGGAGGCACTGCTCCTCCCTCAGTCTCCAGGATGTTGTGTGTTGGGCTCTGGCTGCTGATGCTGCTGACTGTGCTTTCTTCCAGCTAATAAAAGCCTATCTTGACTCACATCTCCAAGAGTTATTGATGGTGCATCATCACCACACAGGAGAGAGCCGCAGAACATCTGTGACTACTCTTTGTCTACAGGGTTCAAAATGGCCTTATGACTCCTTACCTCTCTCTGCTCCAAGTGGTGGCCCCCTGCTTTCCCTGAAGTTTCAGAGGCCTCTGACTCATGTTTTCCAGGAAAGAAAACACTCCCTATGGCAACAATCCTCTGCATGAAGAACTAATCTCCTCGCAGACAGTTTTCAGATACTGACTCCTACTCACCATATTCCTAATGAAGACAATGATCTTTTCTTATTTCCTCAATCAAAAAACATTTTATCTTTCAGTTAAGATGCTTTAAAAAAATCAAAGAAATTAGTAGTATGGACAATGAAGGATTGCTCTTGTAAGAAATTTCATTTCAGAAATTGGGCAAGGAACTTAGGAAAAATATCCTGAAGGCTTATGAACGTTTGATGAATGTGCCCCAAAGGACACAGATGTGGAATCAATTCGAGTGCTTAAAGGGGAGATGGATGCGTACAATAGGAAATAATGAACATAAGGACCGCGGGAATGGATTTGGCAGTTATGTTCAGGGGAAGAGCAGATATACTGGGTAACGTAGGATAGATTGGTGGTTCAGAGCTGGGGATCTGGAAATAGCCAAGTGAAATCCAGATGTCTGTTTTGTTTGGTGCGTGTAAATGTTTGCAAATATTTAGAATCAAAGACACTTACAGTACAAAGCGTATTGTGTCTGCACTGCATTGACAGAGAAAGATGGCAGGTGAGCATGGATGTAGCGGTCACACCAGCTCAAACCAGCAGTGAAATCTCTTGTCCTGTTCATCTTTTCTGTGACCAAAAATCACTGCTGAGCATTAAGAAATCTGAAGTCTTTGAAGTACAGTATATTTTATTAACTTATTTATATGTTGGTTTATGTGCTATGTGTGATATATGTTTTGTGGGTGCACCGTGGTCCAGAGGAAATTTGTTTCGTTTCATTGTATATATGTACAGTCAAATTACAATAAACTTGAAGTTGAAAGAGTATAAAGAAGGATAAAGAAAGAAAGAAAGAAAGAAAGAAAGAAAGAAAGAAAGAAAGAAAGAAAGAAAGAAAGAAAGAAAGAAAGAAAGAAAGAAAGAAAGAAAGAAAGACAGAGAGAGAGACAGACAGACAGACAGAAAGAGGGAGGAGAGAGAGAAAGGGGAGAAAAAAGAGGGAATGAAAGAAAAAAGAGAGAGGGAATGAGAGAGACAAAAAAGGAAGAGAGGAAGTGAGAAAGAAGAGAGAAAAAGAGAAAGATAGGGAGAAAGAAAAAGCAATCAGTCAGTTCTCAAAAGCTCCTGGTCATACAGACATGCTGTCATCCTTCTAATGTACAGAGGCAAACACAGCCGTAAATTTTCATACAGCAATCTCCCTCAAACAGCAATGCCAAATAAATATTTCATCTACATTAGTGACGTTTGTTAGGGATTAATGTTAGGAAGGAATGTTCTGTGGCTATGTGGAAAGGAAGATGGCTTACAAAACTTTACTTGGTGGTCTCCCTTTACTTGTTGTCATTAAGGACAGCAACAAAAGAATTCTTCCAAAGGAATTCGCAAACACAAACACAAAAAGAAAGCTGTGGAATCAGTCGGGAAACACCTTTCTCCTCAGATGCTGCCTGTGTTGTTGGGTATGTTTGGCACTTTCTGTTTGTATTTCAAAGTAGGCAGAAACCGAAGCACTTGGAGGAAAGCCAAGCGTATCGAGGGGAGGACGTACAAGTTCCTTACAGCCAGAGTTGGAATTGAACTCTGATACCCCGAGCTGTGATAGGGTCATGCTAACCACTAGGCTACCATGGTGCCCTCAAACTGGATATATTTACATTATAATAAGCATGTTTGCAGTTTGTTTTTAGCTTCTTTAGACAAATTTATTTGCAAGATTCCTCATTAGAAATTGAGGTGGTGCGAGCATCCCTGGGTTCAGACTGTGACATTGATAACTGGCAATAGCCAAGTCCAGGTACCTCACTTCAGTAAAGCCAAAGAACTGGGGACTTCATGAAGGGGAAATCAGAAGAACACACAGCAGTTCTCACTGAGGGGTCAGCAGTGGAAAGTGTGAGAAGCATCAAGTTCCTGGGCTTCAACATCTCAGAGGATCTATCCTGGGTCCAACACGTTAATCAATTGCGAAGAAGGCACAGCCATACTGCATCAGAATTTTGAGGAGATTTGGTACGTCAACAAGGACTCTAGCAAATTTCTATGGATGTACAGTACAGAGCATTCTGACTGGTTGCATCGCCGCTTGGTGTGCAGGCTCCAACGCACAGGATTGCAGAGGGTTCTAGACTCAGCTACCTCCATCACCAGTTCAATGCTCTCAGAACATACCGTGAGATGTGGGCTGTTTGAGTTTACAAGCAATACTGTATAAAGGTGTGCTGGGGACAGCCCGCAAGCGTTGCCACACATTCCACTGCCAGCACAGCATGCCCACAATAATCAGCAGAATAACTCAGAACAACATAACAAGCAACAAAACAACAACAGCAAAACAAGTCTTTTTCCTCCCTCCAGCCCACCCACACACACGGCCAGTCATGTAGCCCCTGGACAGGGCTCCGGGTCTCCAGTCTCCAGGTCTTGGCCATTCCTGACTTCCTGACTTCCGAGCGATCTACAGGATTTGAGCTTCGGTATTGACTGGCTGATGACAGAATCCTGAACTCCGGGCTGGAAGACTCTCTGGCCTTTGTGCCTCACAAACATCCAGATCCTGGGACTCACTGACCTGGGACAGCTCGACTTCCACAGAATTCCTTTGTTATCTGTCCACGTTGCTGCCCAGAGTGAAGGCCTGAGCTCTGGATATTCCTTGTCCCCCGGATGTTCCTTCCACATTGCCAGCCAGGTGCAGCATCACCAACATTTTGTACAATGGCAACAAAATGATCAATCCTTTCCTTTCGTCTTTTTGGTATTATTTTCTTTTTTAAAGGTATGTATTATGATCGCAAGAGTCTGTTGGACATTAAGAACTTAAAGTACTGCAAGTCTACCCCATCAGTGTTTTGCTCATTGGCAGAGAAACTGAAGGAGCTGGACTGGACGAAGGTGGTATGCAGTCCAATAGCAAGGGATCGACTTGGTTGCTTTTCTTGTGATCACAAGACCCTGTTAGACATTATTAATGTTAAGGAGCATTGAGAGTTATGGAGAAAAAGCAGGGAGGTGAAGATGAGTCCTTGGCCAGATCAACCATGATCTTATAGAGTGGTGGAGCAGGCTCGATGGGCCAGATGGCCCACTCCTGCTCCTATTTCTGATGTTCTTACGTAATGTGGAATGCTACAAGTCCGATGCACTGATTTATTGGTGGGCGGCAGGGGAGATGCGTGGCTTCAGTTATTGTGAGGACTAGGCCCCAAGCCCCAGTGCCACCTGTTTGCAGTTGCTCAAGAGAGTGGTGTTGGAGTTGGTGCACTCCACTGGGGACAGTGTGGCTCGGCATCCAAGCCAGTGTTGGTGCTGCCCCCAGTGTTCGCTTGGCAGAAGATAAAAGAATTGTGTCCAACTGCAGGCTGCTGCTGTACACAGGGTCTAGGATTATGTGCACTTTTTGTGTGTGGCTGTATTTTACTGCTATCTTATATGCGCTTTTTATCTTATTTGTGCCTTGTGCTGTGTGTGACTGTTGGTACTGCGTTTTGCACCTTGGCCCTGGTGTAATGCCGTTTCATTTGGCTGTATTCATGTATGGCTGAGTGACAACTGAACTTGAACTTGAATCCTTACTCTCAGTGGCCTGACTGATGAAGGCTATCATGCCAAAAGCCTTTGTCATCACCCTGAATACCTGTGACACCACATTCAGAGAACCATATACCTGCATTCCAAGGCCTCTCTGTTCCACAACACTTCCCCAGGGTCAGATCTAACAGGGCAAGTCTCCCCACTGTGATAACCAACATCTCCCAGTGCCCCATCACTGCTCCCTCTAAGCAGGCGGGTGTACGGCTACGCAGTAACTGAAATGCTCCCACGCACACAGCCTTTGTTGCCAGGCAGCTGGAGTAAAGGCAGACAAGGAAAAGTTTATGAAACATGAAAGATTTTCTTTGTTGTACTGTACTTCATTATACCCTTTGATTAATAAATAAAATCAAACTTCTAAATATTCATAGAATGCATATTACCAAATAAACATTTAAAGTTCCATCCAGTTTTCAGGGCATGTAAGAATTTCCTACTGTGCACATCTGTTAAAAAAAAGAAGAGAGGGTACATTGCCCTCAGCTACCCATTTTGACATTGAATTTCCAAGACTTAAAAGTTAATTTTGCTCGGCATTGCTATTGGAGAACCAGAGGGAAGAATCGCAAGGACTTTTATATAGGGAAAAAAAAATCATCAAAATTGGGTTAAAATATTTATTTATTTAAAGAGTATGAAAGATCTTTTCTGGTTGGCTGCCAGTGACTAGTGGTGTTCTGCAGGGGTTGGTGTTGGGACCACTTCTTTTTATGCTATATATACGTGATTTAGATGATGGAGTAGATGGCTTTGTTGCCAAGTTTGCAGACGATACGAAAATTGGTAAGAGACAGATAGTGTTGAGGAAACAGATAGGATGCAGAAGGACTTGGACAGATTAGGAGAATGGGCAAGAAAGCGGCAAATGAAATATAATGTTGGAAAATGCATGGCCATGCACTTTGGTAGTAGAAATAAATGTGTGGACTATATTCTAAGTGGAAAGAAAATTCAAGAATCTGACATGCAGAGGGATTTGGGAGTCCTTGTGCAGAACACCCTGAAGGTTAACTTGCAGGTTGAGTTGGTGATGAGAAAGGCAAATGCCATGTTAGCATTCATTTCAAGAGGTCTAGAATACAAGAGCAGGGATGTGATGCTGAGGCTGTCTAAGGCACTGGTGAGACCTCACCTTGAGTATTGTGAACAGTTTTGGGCTGCTCGTCTTAGAAAAGATGTGCTGGCATTGGAGGGGGTTCAGAGGAGGTTCACAAGGAGGATTCCGGGAATGAAAATGTTATCATACGAGGAACGTTTGATGGCTCTGGGTCTGTACTCGCTGGAATTCAGAAGGATGAGAGAAGATCTCATTGAAAACATTTGAATGTTGAAAGGCCTGGACAGAGCAGATGCGGAAAGGACCATAGTGGGAGAGTCTAGGGCAAGAGGGCACAGTCTGAGGATAGAGGGGTGCCCTTTCAAAACAGCGATGTAGATAAATTTTGTTCACCAGAGGGAGGTGAATTTGTGGAATTTGTTGCCACATGCAGCTGTGGAGGCCAGGTCATTGGGTGTATTTAAGGCAGAGATTGATAGGTTCTTGATTGGACATGGCATCAAAGGTTATGGGGAGAAGGCTGGGAAATGGGGCTGAGGAGGAGATTAAAAAAAGGATCGGCCATGATTGAATGGTGGAACAGACTCGATGGGCCAGATGGCCTAATTCTGCTCCTACGTCTTATGGTCTAAGACAAGCTTTTCACTGTATTTTATTGTTTCATTTAGAGATACAGCTTAGTAACAGGTCCTTCCAGCCCATGAGTCCAATTACAGCCATGTGAATAATTAAACTACTACCCCGTATGTCTTTGGAATGTGGGAGGACACTGGAGAACCTGGAGAAAACCTGTACAGTCGTGGGGAGAATGTATAAACTCCGTACAAATAGCGGCGGGACATGAACCCACATCGCTGACATTGCAATAGATAGATAGATAGATACTTTATTCATCCCCAAGGGGAAATTCAACATTTTCCCAGTGTCCCATACACTTATTGTAGCAAAACTAATTACATACAGTATTTAACTCAGTATAAATATGATATGCATCTAAAATCACCCTCCCAAAAAGCATTAATAAATAGCTTTTAAAAAGTTCTTAAATAGTTTACTAAAGTGCATTGAGTGGTAACTTAAGCTCAGTCCTAACCCCGGCACTTTAACATGTCTTGCCCCTGGTGGTTGAATTGTAGAGCCGAATGGCGTTGGGGAGTAATGATCTCTTCATCCTGTCTGAGGAGCATTGCATTGACAGCAACCTGCCGCTGAAGCTGCTTCTCTGTCTCTGGATGGTGCTGTGCAGAGGATGTTCAGGGTTTTCCATGATTGACCGTAGCCTACTCAGCGCCCTCCGCTCTGCCACCGATGTCATACTCTCCAGTTCTGCGCCCAGTTCATAGTGTTACACTAGCCACTAGGCTACCATGCCTTCCTCAATATAACAATAATAACTCAATTCCTATTTCAACTCCAACTCTTTAGGTACCTTATCCCAGATATGAGGTAGGATAAGCCATGTTATCATCTTGGAGACATATAGAGTAATGTTTGGTTGTCCGTCGTGTCCAACAATGATAGGAAACCTATGTGGGAGAGTTTTTAAAGTGGAAAAGCCGTTGCACTGGGGAAGTTCCATTGTCTTGAACTCAGAAGTCCCCAAATCCAGTGGTACAAACAAGCATCACAAACTAGAGTCTTCCTTGGTTGCTAGGGTTGACCTTGACATCCTCTATTCCTTGTCATGCACTTCACTCTCCACAGAGCATTGCAAAACCATTTTTCTGGCCATTCAATGTCACTGTTAATCTCTTCTGCCCAGTCTTTTGGAGCTGACCACATGCTATGACAGGCATGTCACTACCTCACCGGGATATGAAGCCCACCAGCTACCCTCACCCACTTTAGCCCCCATATTGAAGCAGTGTGGCCACTGTCACATGCAAACAGCTATTTGAAGCCACAGGTGAGAGCTGAGTGTTCAGTGGGCACCAAAGGTGAGTGAGCTGCCCCGGAATGGACATGACATGCCCCTTCACCAGATGTGTTACATCTCCCCGGGCACCCATACAGCATGGAAAAAGGCAATTCAGCCCAATTTGTCCATGCTGACCAAAATGCCATCCAATCCAGTTCCATTTGGCTGCATTTGGCCTTTATTCCTCTCCACCTTGAATTTGCCGATGTTCAATTGGTGCAGGAGAACATTAAGTCACAAGGAAAGGTTTGCTGATCAGCCACTGGTAGGAGAGCTTACTTCATTAGCAGAAACATGCGTCAAAATATTTAGGCTCAGAGGGATTAAATGGCATGGATGTCAGGTGGTGTAACCTATAACATTTAGAGACCTCTGTGGAAAAGTTATGCTAACACTCAACTTCAAAGTTCAAAATACATTCATCATCAAAGTATGTATACATTATACAAACTTGAGATTCATCTCCTAACAGGCAGCCATGAAACAAAGAAACCCAAAAGAACCCACAAAGAAAGAACACTGTCAAAACCCAATGTGCAGAAAAATAAAAACAAATCTTGCATACAATAAACACAAGCAAATAGTGTTCGGAACGGATGTCCACAAAGAGAGCCCATTCTAAACCCCTCTAATACTGGAAATTTAAATACTTCCAAAAGTTTCCTTCAGTGTAATTAAATGAATATTCAATCTAATTGCTTCAATCCCTGCTACAGACAACTCCCTAATGCAGCCATGTCATTCCTTGTTTTTGTAGAGTTTCACATCATCATTTAGATATTTATTGGATTTGTCCACATCATTGTCACATGCAATCATCGTTCCAAATTCATTTTTGGGTATTCAGCAAGAAAACATTAAGCATGATGAAGATACCTTTGAAGGATTTAAAAAATTCTCTCTCATGGGATGGGATCTAGGTGTGAAGGCCAGCAATCTTTACCTCTCAAGAAGGTAGTGGAGAATCGGTTTCTTGAATAGCTGCAGATCTGCTGGTGAGAGCATTGAGTAGGGAGTTCATGAGTGAAAGTAACTTAGAATTCTTACCAATACATTTGTACTGCTAACATCACTGATTCAACCAGTTGTACTGATGGTGTTGGCTAATTTCTCACAGGAACATTCTATCGCCACATAACACGGTCTAAAAGTGTCAACATCCATTACCAAAGATCCCCACCATCTGGGCCATGCCATCTTCTCACAGCTACCTTCAGGCAGGAGATATCAAAGCTTGAGGTCCCACACCACTGGGTTCAGGAACAGAAAATCATCCAAAGAGTAGTGGATATGGCCCAGTTCATCACTGGAGAAGCTCTCCCCACCACTGAGCACATCTACACAGAGTGCTGTCACAGGAAAGCAGCATCCATCGTCAGGGAACCCCGTCACCCAGGACCTGTTCTCTTCTTGCTGCTGCTATCCGGAAGATGGTAAAGGAGCCTCAGGATTCACACCATTAGGTTCAGGAAAAAGTTATTAGCACTGAACCAGTAGGGATAACTTCATTCAAATTCACTTGCCTCATCACTGAGCTGTTCTTAACCCTATGGATTAATTTTCAAGGACTCTTCACCTTATGTTCTCAATTATTTATTGTTTATTTATTATTATTATTTATTTTTATTTTGTATTTGCACATTTTGTTGTCTTTTGCACATCGGTTATTTGTTTGCCTCATTGGGAGTGATCTTTCATTGTTTCCATCTTGGTTCTGAGATTTACTGAGTATGTCCACAAGAAAATGAATCTCAGGGTTGCTTTGATAATAAATTTACCTTATACTTGTGCTATGATAAGGCCACTCTCAGGTTGGAGGAGCAACACCTCATATACCATCTAGGTAGCCTCCAATCTGATGGTACGAATACCGATTTCTCCAACTTCTGCTAATTTTTCCTCTTGCCTTCCCTCTTCTTCAATTCCCCACTCTGGTCCCCCTCATACCTCTTCTCCTCATCTGCTTATCTCCTCCCCCTGATGCCCTTCTTCCTTCCCACGGTCCACTCTTCCCTCCAATCAGATTCCTTCTTTTCCAACCATCACCTCCTAGCTTCTTACTTCACCCCTCCACCTCCCCCACCCATTTGGCTTCACCTGTCACCTTCCAGCTTACCATCCTTCCCTGTCCGCCACCTTCTTACTCTGGCTCCTTCTCCCTTTCAGCTCAGTTTTGGCCTAAAAAACCAACTGTTCATTCATTTCCATAGAAGCTGCTTGACCTGCTGAGTTCCATCAGCATTTTGTGTCTGTTGCATTGGACAGCAATCAAGGTAGGGATTGAACCCGTTTCTCTGGAGATGTGAAGAAGTGACTCTACTGGAAGTGGCCACTGTGCTGCTCAATAATGCGGACACGAAAGCTATGTTTAACTTCACACCGGCAAGTAATAGATGTGTACAATAGATGTGTCCTGTGTACAGCGTGTGGGTTATAGCAGTGAAATACACAAATTTGATTTGTGGGAGCTGAGGTTTGGCCTCTGAAGCAAGATTGAGTAGCTCACATGTCTATACTCACTGTCTCAGTAAAGCAGCCAGCATAATCAAAGACCCACCCACTCCTGATATCCTCTCCTCTCCCAGCAGGCAGAAGATACAAAAGTCTGAAAGCACATACCACCAGGCTCATAGACAGCTTCTATCCCACAGTTACCAATCTCTTGAATGGACTTTGAAGTGGGATACTTGGCCCAGTCATATTCCCACATGAGATGAAGTTTTGTGAGCTGGCTGCAAAGTGTGTGTCACCAGTGCCATCTTGAACTATCTGGAAGGAGCACTATCGCAGAAAAGCAACATCCATCATCAAAGAGCCCTGACATCCAGGCCATGCTCTCTTCTCACTGCTGCCAACAGATAGGAGGTACAGGAGGCTCAGGACCCACACCACCAGGTTCAGGAACGGTTACTGGGCTCAACGTCACAGTCCTGAACCAGAGGGGATAACTTCAAACACTCCAACGCTGAACTGAACTTGTAAAGACTCTATGACTGACATGCTCATTATTATTTATTTATTATTGTTAATAATATTTTGTTTTTTTTGTATTTGCACAATTTGTTGTCTTTTGCGCATTGATTGTCCATCTTTGTGTGTAGTTTTTCATCGATTTTATTGTATTTCTTTGTTCTGCTGTGAATACCCAAAAGAAAATGAATCTCAGGATTGTATGTGGTGATATATATGTACTTTGTAATAAATTTACTTTGAATTTGAAATCTTCCTCATAGTTCATTTTAGTTCCATTTCATGAAGGTCACAGCACACCATTTGTCATAAAGAGATGAAATAATGTATGTGTGTGTGTTTGTTTTATTAATTACTACGGATCAAAGGAGGTGGACTATTAGTAAGAAATGAAGATATGCACATTTTCAGCAGATGGAAGATTTAAATGAGTAAATCGACCATTACTACAAAACCCCCAATTACTGATTCCTGGGGCATCTGAATGGGAATGAAAAAGCTTTATATGCAGCATTACATCCCAAAGATTTATTTAAGGTATGTCAATAATTTCTTAAGGGCAACATTTATGATTCATAAGTACCTTCTCAATTTGTCATAAGATGTTCAGGATTCACTGTATTGTGTGTGTTTACTGAACTCATGATCTGATTGATACTTGGGTACGAATTCCTGTCAGGTTCCATTAATCTACACTTTGAAAGTGACCCAATTGGGTTACTTGGTTACGAGCTTGTGACTTGGAAACAATTTTATGAGGAAAGTGAGGTTTAATTTTTGGTAACGTTTAATGCCCAGTTGAATTAAAGAAAAAGATGTAGATAGAAAGTGGAAACACAATGGATTCACAGGGGTAATACTTGCCGCAGTACACACTCACAGGACTGGACACAAGTGCAGAGGATGACAGCCTCATTCACGGTAAGTGCTGACAACGACTCGACCCAGGATTGGTAGAACAGCAGACTCCCGCTTAAATAATCACAGAATCCGGGAAACACGTGCTCATATTAATTAACGTGACAAGATTAAACTGAAAGCAACTGGGCTTAACAGCTCTAACAATTAGTAAATACTGGAGCTTGAGAAACCTGAAGCCCAATGCTCATTGTCAGGGCTCTTTGACAAATATCAAAAGTGAGAGAGTGTTTTCTTATTAGGGAAAGTGAACAAACTAAGGCTGTTTGAGTTATAGCCCAGAAACAGGCCCTTTGTCCCATCTAGTCTATGTCAGTCTGGTCTTATGCCTAGTTCTTTCACCTGGACCATAGCCCTCCATACCGCACTCATCCATGTACCTATCCAAATTTCTCATAGATGGTACAATCAAACTCACATCTTGCAATTGAGCCCAAGTTGGATGGTCTTTCATTCATTCTGTTATGGTTATTATTCTATGGATTTATTGAGTATGCCTGCAAGAAAATGAATCTTGGGGTTGTACATGGTCACATATATGTACTTTGGTAATAAAGTTAATTTGGATTTTGTACTTTGAACATCCACTACTTCCACAGGCAGCTTGTTCCACACTTGCAACACCCTCTGAGTGAGTGAATTAACTCAGGGTCAGGAAGGGGCAGGAAGTTCGTCAGCACGTTTGCTAATGGAACAATGTGGAGATCAACAAACAATCTGCAGGAGAAACTCAGTGGATCGAGCAGCGTGTGGGAGGGTGGAGAGGAATTGCAATCAAGGCCTCAGGACTAAAGTGGAGACGAGATGGCCGGGATAAAGAGATCGGGGAGGGGCTGAGAGGTGGGGTGCAGGGTGATGCACAGATCGTACCAGATAAGGGTGGGGGATAGGGAAACAGGCAGATAGTTAATAGACAGAAGCAAACACATAAAATGCATCTAAAACATTGACAAACTTCAATAGATGTGTATTAACTGACTGCATCACAGCCTGGTATGGGATTATCATTGCTAATAGAATAGGATAGAATAGAAAATCCTACACAAAGTAGTGGATTCTGCCCAGTACATCACGGGTAAAGCTCTTCCGCCCATTGAGCGCATGAAACGCTGTCATAGGAAAGCAGCTTCCATCATCAGAGACCCCCTCCACCCAGGCCGTGCTCTTTTCTCACTGTTACCATCAGGAAGAAGGTACAAGGGTCTCAAGACTTACACCACCAGATTCAGAAACAGTTACTACCACTCTGGCTCTTGAACTGCGAGTTAGGACAGCAAAGTTGCCAGGTAGGATAGCGGCATGCTCCTCTTGTGGGATGTGGGAAGGCAAGGAGACCTTCAGTGTCCCTGACGACTACAACTGCGAAAAGTGCACCCAGCTGCAGCTTCTAACAATCCACGTTACAGAGTTGGAGCTGGAACTGGATGAACTCCAGATCATTCGGGACACTGAAGGGATGATAGACAGGACATATTGAGAGGTACTTACACCCAAGGTGCAAGGCATAGGAAACTGGGTGACAGTCAGGTAGAGGAACGGTTTTAAGGAGCCGGAGCTGAGTACCCCTGTGGCCATCCCCTTCAACACTTTGGATACTGTAGGGGTGGGGGGGGGGGTGGAATTGACCTAATAGATGAAAGTCACAGTGGTCAGGTCTCTGGCATTGAGTCTGCCTCTGTAACTCAGAAGGGAAGTGGGGAGAAGAGGCACGCTAAGGTGATAGGGAAATCATTAGGGGAACAGACAGGAGGTTCTCTGGGCAAGAATGAGATTCCCAGACGGTATGTTGCCTCCTGAATGCTAGGGTCTGGGATATCTTGGATCTAGTCCTCAGCATTCTTCAGTAGGAGGGTGAACAGCCAGAAGTCGTGGTCCATGTGGGTACCAATTGCATGAGTAGGATGAGTGACAAGTTTCTGCAAAGAGCATTCAAGGAGTTAGGTGCTAGGTTAAAGGGAAGGACCACCAGGGTTGTGATTGCTACCATGCCACATGCCAGTGAGGCCAGAACCAGGAAGATTATACAGTTTAATACCTGGCTAAGAAGTTGGTGTAGGAGGGAAGGCATAATATTTGTGGATCATTGGGCTCTCTTTCAGGGAAGGTGGGACCTGTACAGAAGGGATGGTTTGCACCTGAACTGGAGAGGGTCTAATATCCTTTTTGGACGATTTGTTAATGCTGCAAGGTGGGGTTTAAACAAGAGTGACAGGGGGATGAGAACCAGAGTGCCAGAACAGTTAATGGATAGTTGTGGAGGCAGATGTTATGAAGATCTCAGACAAAGTTAGGAATCAAAAAGTTGAACTTGGTGCGACTAGTGTCTTGAGCCACATATATTCCAATGCCAGAAGTATCATAGGGAAGGTGGATGATAGTGCTGAAGATGAGGTAGTTGGGTTACAAACAGAGGCTATGTGTAGTGAACAGAGGCTGATGAAAGGCAAAATTGCAGTCAACAGGATGAGTTGCAACTTAAAAGATGGACAAAATCGAAAAGACTGGAAGTGTTGTACTTGAATGCTCACAGTGTACAGAATAAGGTAGATTTACTTGTTGCACAGTTGCAGATTGGCAGGTGTGATGCTGTGGACGTCACTGATTCATGGCTGAAATATTATAGCTGGGAGCTCAATATCCAAGGATATACATTGTATTGAAAGGACAAGTAGGAAGGCAGAGGGTGACTTTGATGGGAGTTGTATGAAGACCACCAAACTGTAGTAAGGATGTGCTCTACAAATTGCAACTGGAGATAGAAAAAGTATGCCAAAAAGGCAATGTTGCAGTATTCATGGGGGATTTTAATACGCAGCTAGATTGGGAAAGTCAGGTTGGTGCTTCATTACAGGGGGGGGGGGGAATTTCTAGAGTGCCTATGAAATGGCTTTTTAGAGCAGCTCGTGGGTGAGCCCAGAATTGGTTAAAGAGATTAAGTTAAAAGAACCCTTGGGGGGAAAGTGATCATAATATGATCGAATTCATCCTGAAATTTGAGAAGGAGAAGCTAAAGCCAGATGTATCAGTATTACAGTGGAGTAAAGGGAATTACAGAGGCATGAGAGAGTTGGCTACCATTGATTGGAAAAGAACACTGGCAAGGATGATGGCAGAGCAGCAATGGCTGGAATTTGTGGAAGCAATTTGGAAGGCACAGGATATATACATAGCAAAGAGGAAGAAGTATTCTGAAGGACAGCTGACACAACTGTGGCTAATGAGAGGTCAAAGCCATCATAAAAGCCAAAGAGAAGGTATATTATAGAGCAACAATTAAGGGGAAGTTTGACAATTGGGAAGCTTTTAAAACCACCAGAAGGCAACTAAAAAAGTCATTAAGAAGGTAAAGATGGAATACAAAACTAAGGCTGCCTATAATATGAAAGAGGATAACAAAAGTTTCTTTAGATACATAAAGTGTAAATGGGAGGCTAGAATAGGTTGGACTGCTGGAGACAATGCTGGAGAGGTAGTCATGGGGGACAAGGGAATGACAGACAAACTGAATAAGTATCTTCAAAGGTTCAAATGTCCAATTTAATGTCAGAGAAATGTATACTATATATATCCTAAAATACTTCTTAGCAAAACATCCATGAAAACAGAGAGGTGCCCCAAAGAATGAACGACAGTTGAACATGAGAACCCCAAAGTCCCCCCGGCTCATCCTCTCCCATGCGTAAGCAGCAACAAAGCAATAATGCCTCCCTCCCCACCCCTCTCCCTGCCCCCGGGCAAAAGAGCTCATCCGCTACCCAGCACAAGCATAAGCTAAGCGATAGCAAAGACACAGACCTTGCAGTTACCCCAAAGACTATCGCAATTCATCCAGCATTCGGCAGCCCACAGGTTCTCTCTCCCTCCCTAATAAGGGAGAGGGAGGTGTCCCCCACTTTCACAGTGAGCGGGAGACATAACAACAACCCGCTGGTTTACGATGTTAAAAAATCTGTTTCGTTGCTTATTGCAAGCCGTGTGCCCGAAGATTGCAAAGATCTTGGGTCTTTGGGCCCACGGCAAAAGATTTTCCGGCCTCCCAGATAACGCACGAGTCCCCTGCCGGACACCGACCCTCGATCCGCCCTTCTCCAGAGCCCATATTTGCATCAGTCTTCAGCAGCATGGTGGAAGCTCCAGGTGCTAAAGGTCATGAAGTGTGTGAAGTTACCATAACTGTAGAGAAGTCAACATAGTTTCCCCCATTGCTGGAATTCTGCACAAACCTGTTTTTCCCAACCTACCTGCATATTAAAATCCCCCATAATTTTGTTATTGTCAGCATGGTTCCAACAAGAGAAAATCTTGTCTGATAAATCTATTGGAATTCTTTGAAGAAATAACAAGCAGGGTAGACAAAGGAAAATCAGTTGGTGTTGTGTGCTTGGATTTTCAGAAGGTTTTTGACAAGGTGCCACTCATGAGGCTGCTTTACAAATTATGAGCCTATGGTGTTACAGAAAAGATTCTAGCATGGATAAAGCCGTGGTTGATTGGTAAGCAGAAAACAGTGGGAATAACAGTGGGTCCACAAAGGTCCGTATTGGGATCGATTCATTTTATGTTAAATATCAATGATTTGGATGATGGAATTGATGGCTCTTTTGCAAAGTTTGCAAATGATATGAAGATAGGTGGAGGGGTAGGAAGTTTTGAGGAAGTAGAGAGGCTACAGAAGGACTGATTAGGAGAATGGGCAAAGAAATGGCAGATGGAATACAGTGTCAGGAAATGTATGGTCATGCACTGAGGTAGAAGAGATGAAAAGTTTACTATTTTCTACACGTACAAACAAGCTGGATGAGCTCAGCAGGTCCGGCAGCATCCGTTGAAAGGATCAGTCAACGTTTCGCTCCGAGATCCTTCGTCAGGACTGAAGAAGGAGGGGGCAGGGGCCCTATAAAGAAGGTGGGG
This sequence comes from Hypanus sabinus, assembly GCF_030144855.1. Taxonomy (NCBI): domain Eukaryota; kingdom Metazoa; phylum Chordata; class Chondrichthyes; order Myliobatiformes; family Dasyatidae; genus Hypanus; species Hypanus sabinus. Next base: position 173,446,710 of record NC_082712.1, on the reverse strand, counting down.
GGGAGGGGGAGTTCATCTAGCTTGTTTGTACGTGTTGATTTGACCACAGCATCTGCAGTGTACTTTGTGTTTACTCTTTTCTAAATAGAGAGAAAATACAAAAAACTAAGTGCAAAGAGACTTGGGAGTCCTTGTGCAGGATTTCCTAATGGTTCATTTGGAGACAGAGTCTGTGGTAAGGAAGTCAAATGTGATGTTAGCATTCATTTCAAAGAGGACTAGAGTATAAAAGCAAGGATGTAATATTCAGACTTTATAAAGCACAAGTGAGGCCTCACTTGGAATATTGTGAGCAGTTTTGAGCTCCTTATCTTAGAAAGGATGTGCTGAAACTGGAGAGGGTTCAAAGGAGTTTCACGAAAATGATTCCAGGATTGAATGGCTTGTAACGTAAAGAGAGTTTGATGGCTCTGAGCCTGTATTCACCAAAATTCAGAAGAATGAGGGGTGACCTAATTGAAAGCTATTGAATGGTGAAAGGCCTTAACAGAGTGGATGTAGAGAGGATGTTTCCTATGGTGGGGAGTCTAAAACCAGAGGACGCAGCCTCAGAATAGAGGGATGTCCTTTTAGAACAGAGATAAGGAGGAATTTCTTTAGCTAGAGTGATGAATCTGTGGAAATCTTTGCCACAGGCAGCTGTGGAGGCCCTTATGTACAGTTAAGGGATAGGTTGATAGATTCTTTTTGGTCAGGGTATGAAAAGATATGGGGAGAAGGCAGGAGATTGGGGCTGAGAGGAAAATTGGATCAGCCATGAGAAAATGGCAGAGCAGACTTCATGGGCCAAATGGTCTAATTCTGCCCCCGTATCTTATGGTCTTATAACTACACTGCTCAATTGCCCCAGCATTGAAATGTTCATACAACCAATGATCTCACTTCAACTTGTTATTTCATGTTCTTGTTATTTATTGCTATTTGTGTATACTTGCATTTGCACAATTTATTGTCTTCTGCACTCTGGTTGATCTTTCATTGATCCTGTTATAGTTACTATTCTATAGATTTGACAAGTATGCCCACAGGAAAATGAATCTCAGAGTTGTATATGTTAACGTCTATGTGTTGAGATAATAAAATTTACTTTGAACTTTACGTTTTGAAAGAAGAGGTAGATGGAACCACAATGGGAAAAAGCTGAGCCCAGAAGCCTCAATAAAATCATTGCCTACAATCATTGCCATGATTCATGCTATTACAGCCAGAGTTCAGCTCATTTCCACCGCCATCTGTAAGGAGCTTGTATGTTCTCCCTGTGAGCCATGTGGGTTGCTCAGAGTGCTTCAGTTTTTTCCCCACAGTCCAAAAGTGTGCAATTGTAAAGAGTCCCCTGATTAGGCTAAGGATAAATAGTTGGGTTGCTGGGTGCTGTGGCACAATGGGTCTAAAAAGCCTTTCTGCACTGTATTTCTAAATAAATAAACTGAGTGTCTGAGGCAGAGAGTAAACAAGAGGTAACCAGAGTTGGTTCTATTGTTACATCATCTTCAGTAATAATAAAGCATTGTTGCCACATTACCGTTTTGTAGGAATGTTACAACTCAGTCCACCATGGATAAAGCCCTCCCCACCATTGAGCATATCTGCAAGGAGCATTATCACTGGAAAGCAACATCCATCATCAGGGGCCCCACCCCACCCAGGCCAGTTCGCTTCTCGCTGCTGCCATCAGAAAGAAGGTACAGGAGCCTCAGGACTCACATCACCTGGTTCAGGAACAGTTATCATCCCTCAACCATCAGGCTCTTGAACCAGAGGGGATAACCACTCAACTTCACTTGCCCCAACACCAAACTGTTCCCACAACCCACGAACTCACTTTCAAAGCCTCTTCATCTCATGTTCTCAATACTTAATGCTTATTTATTTATTTGTCTATCTATCTATTTATTTATTATTATTTTTTCTTTCTTTTTCTTTTGTATTTGCACAGTTTGTCTTTGGCTGTCTGCCCAGTTGGGCGTGGTTTTTCATTGATTCCATTATGGTTATTAGATTTACAGAGTATGCCTGCAAGAAAATGAATCTCAGTTTTGTATATGGTGACATATATGTACTTTGATAATAAATTAACTTGGAACTTTAGACCTTTAAACAAATAAGTGCTTTGGGAACAGTGGTATAAACTGGCGAAGTATTTTCAGTTATCTGTTGAAGACAGATTTGTGCAGTTATTCTCTGAACTGCTTGAAGAATCAGAATCAGAACCAGGGTTAATATCACAGAGCCAGAGTATGTCATGAAATTTGTTCTTTTGTGAAGCCGTGCAAATGCAATACGTAAAACAACATTGTAGCTCCTCCCTGATGGCAGCAATGAGAAGGGCATGTCCTGGATGATGGAAGCTGCCTTTTTGAGGTATTGGTTTTTGAACATGTCCTCCGTGCTCACGTCCACGATGGAGCTGACAGAGCTTACAGCTTTTCCCAACCCGTTGCAGTGACCGCTCCACACCAGTCAGTGCAGCAGAGTTTTTAACGTGGAAAAGCCATTGTACTGGACCTCTTCTGTAGACTGTGTAGAAGGGAAGAGTTAGATTGATTGTGGAGTAGGTTTATATAGGTCGGCACAGCTTCATACGCCGAAGGGCCTGTATTGTGCTGTACTGTTCTGTATTCCTATGAGAGGATCACTGTCTCTTTTTAACTGAGAAATACTTGAAAATAAAGTTTGGTTTTTACAGAAAGAACAAGGTAGAGCTAATTGGATACCTCTTACAAAGAGCTGGGAAATGCACAATGGGATGACTGACAAGTTATTGTGCTGTATGCTTTTATGGTTCCAAGTTTAGTGCTGGGCAGAGGAGCACCTGAAGTATCAGTATCTGTGGGGAATGTGACTTGATGACAGTAGCTCACCGATATAACAGAGGAAATAAAAGCTCTTTATCGAAGGGTTTAAAGACACGGAACAGTGAGCTCTCAGGTATACTGACTGAACACTGCAAACTTAATCTTGAAATTTGGCCTCAGTACCAGAAGGACAAATTAGCCACTGTCACCAACCTATTTGCCACCCAGTGACTCTGTTGGAAAATATGAACATGCACAGTGGTTTAAACTGGTAGCTTATTACTTTCTTCCATTGTTTGGCCTATTCGAGACTACTTGAGCTGCATGCCTTTGGGAGCACTTAATAGGTAGTGGAAGTTGATCCCCATTACTCAGCATCCCGGCTGTGACAACCTTAAGGAATCTAGGTGATAGTAATCAGTAACAATAATTCACCAATACAATAGAGGCTCTCCATTAGTCGGGCTTACCGTGGATGTTGCATCCCAGCCCTCTACCTGATAAGCAAGCCAAGGCACTGTGATATGGAGAGCAAGCTGTTGCCCATGCATCAGACTCTCCCTCTCCATGCAGCTGGTGAATCTAAAGGAATAGCAGAGATCAATACAGTTTGGCACCAGTGGTGTTGCATGTGTTGTCAGTCCGCATTGTACTCAACGTGGGACTGCCTTAGAAACTCCAGCTCTGGATTTTTCTTGGAGTTTACTCCCAAAGTCTTCCCCATGAGTGGGTACAGCTGCAAGGCAGCGGAGGTTTGAGATCAAAGTTTTCCTTCTCCTAGGTGAACTGACAACCACAGCTGATGAACCCCATCTGCCCGAAGTGACTGGCTTTAAGATGTCAGTAACCTGCCTTTGTCCCTTCTCCTGTCAGTAGAAATGGTTCTGCCAGCCACATGTGAAGACCAGGAGCCGGACTTTGTTGTCAGAGGCTATTTGAGATGCATGGCATTGAGAGCTTTTAGTAGGTAGTAGGAGCTTATCCCCACCCCCTGCTTCTGGCTATGACAACCTTAAGGAACCTAGAAGACAGTAATTGATGCCAGTAATTCACTGATATATTAGAGAAAATAAAAGCTCTTTTTCAAAAGGAGTTAAAGACATGGACCAGTGAGTTCTCAAATGTAATTACAGAACACTGCAAACCTGAATTTGAAATTTGGCCTCAGTACCACAAGGACAAATTAGCCACTGTCCCCAACCTATTTGTCACCCAGTGACTCTGTCGGAAAATATGAACACGCACATTGGTGTAAACTTGTGACATTTACACTATGGGCACAAACAGCATGAATAGAAATTTCAGTGAGGCACCAAAGACAGCAGTGATCATGGAATGAAGTGATTAGTTAGTTGAATAGGAACAGGCCATTTGGCCCATTAGAGCTATCTATTGTTCAGTTTGGCCATGCTCCATATTTTTGCCTTCAGTACCACATGAGCAAATTAAGCAATACCTCCAATCCTATTTCTTCAACCTCCCAGCCTCTAAGTCCACTGGGCAGTCAAAGCCCAATGTCTGCATGGCTGAGTTAGTGTCTGCTGGAAGCTGAAGACCTGGTCCAGGGTATGTGCGTATGTGGGGGGCTGGTGGGGGCTGTTGTTTTGTTGCTTGTTATCCAGAGTCACACATAACTGGACTGGATAGGAAAGGGGAAGAAGCCAGAATTAGATGGTGGGGGAAGGGAAGGAGTACAAGCTGGCAGGTGATAGGTGAGACCAAGTGAGGGGGATGTGGGATGATGTGAGAAGCTGGGAGGTGATAGTTGGAAGTGATGGTAGGATTTCCAGTCCTGATGAAGGGTCTCGGGCCAAAGCGTCAACTGGTTGTTCATTTCCATAGTTGCTGCCTGACCAGCTGAGTCCCTCCAGCATTTTGTGTGTGTTGCTCTGGATTTCCAACATCTGCAGAATCTCTTGTGTTTATGAACACATACAATGTGCTGAAAGAACTCAGTAGGTCAGGTAGCATCTATGGAGGGGAATTAACATTGATGCTTCGAGCCGAGACCCTTCATCAGGAGAACCTTAGATCAAATCATCTATGGCTATTCACTCAATCTATGCTTCTTATCATCTTATATACCCCTATGAAGTCTCCTGTCATCTACTGTTTGCTCCAAAGAGAAAAGCCCTAACTCACTCAACCTATCCTCATAAGACACGTTCTCTAATCCAGGCAGCATCCTGGTAAATCTCGTGTCCCCTTTATAAATGAAACATCTTTGGCACATTGCAAGCATCTACTGTAGCTGTTGTACTTCTTAGCAGGCGCCAAACAATCTTACAAAAGGAGGTCAGAAAGCTGGTCCTTTTATGCTGGCTCCCACTGAGCTATGGCCCAAAATTTATAACCAATTTGCTGACCTCTAATTGACCTCACCAATTTACAAGCAGCTACAATTACAGGAGATCCCACAGGGAGTATTTGAGCACTGACCTTAAAACGACAGGTCAAGCAACTTGTGTTTCAGTATCCAAGCTGGCTGTGATCTCCATGAAAGGGGAAAGCAGTGAACGGGAAGGTCGGCTACTCACATTAGTTAACTGAGGTTTACAGTTCATGCGATGACCAAGATTCCTGGGTCAAATTTGGTCTCAGGAATCGCCACGAAGAAACTGGGGTGATATTAATCTCTCATTGCACTAAATACTTGGGGATAGCCATAGGTTTATACTGAAAGAGCTGACAGTGGAATCCCAAGCACATGAAAGGCTGGAAATCCAGAGCAACATACGCAAAATGCTGGAAGAACTCAGCAGGTCAGGCAGCATCTATGGAGGGGAATAAAGTGTTGACAAAGTGCCTCGGTCTAAAGCACCGACCATTCATCCCCTTTTGTAGATTCTGCCTGACCTGCTCAGATCTCCCAGCATTTTATATATCTGTTACTCTGGATTTCCAGCTTCTGCAGAATCTCGTGTGGTTGTATCTAACTAAAGCAGAATGTGTGTTTAAAATCCTTCCCTTAAACACAAGAGATGCTGGAAATCCAGAGCAGTAAACAGTCAATCTTTTGGGCTGTGACCTCTCAACAGGACTCTTTCAATGAGACCAGGGGCAAAGCAGACTCCTTCCCTGTTGTAAGTTCATTCGTTATGTGCTGTGTCGTACGACATGGGCGATCACGGTCTTTCCATGACCATGATTGTTCTTGGCAATTTTTTCTGCAGAAGTGGTTTGTCATTGCTGCCTCCTGGGCAGTGTCTTTACAAGATGGGTGCTCCCCACTCCCCCAGCCATTATCAATACTCTTCAGAGACTGTCTGCCTGGTGTCAGTGTCGCGTAAATAGGGCTTGTGATATGCACCAGCTGCTCATACGACCATCTACCACCTGCTCCCATGGCTTCACATAGCCCTGATCTGGTGGGGGGTGCTAACCGGGTGCCTTACACCCACTTTGGTAGAGTCATATCTCCACTGCACTACCCCAACCTACTGTAAGATACCCACCGGAGATGGAAACTTTTTAATGAGGGAGGTGCTAGATTGATCTTGGAATAGCTTAAATGGTAATCACAACATTATGGGACAAAGGGCATGTAGTGTTCTATGTTTGATGTATGTTGTTTTATCAAATTCCAACATTAATGTATTCCTTCACAACCGCCTTTCTGTCTTATGCTTAAAGATTCATTTTGACAATTTTATTTCCATTCTATCCACCTGGATGATGTTCTTTTACATCAACTGTCTCGGAATCTTGACCTTTGAATGGCAAAATGGTGTTTAAGTAAATTCTGAAAGTTCATAGAACATAGAAGAGTGCAGCACAGTACAGACCCTTCAGCCCATAATGTTGTCCTGACCAATATAAACTTACTCCTGCTTCAATCTAACCCTTCTCTCCTACACAGCCCATAAGTGTTCATTTGTCTTAAATCCATGTGCCTGTTTCAGCCTCTTAAATGTTTCTAATGTATCAGCCTCTACTAACCCTGACTGTGTTTCCCAGGCACCCACCACTCTCCATGTAGGAAACCTACCTCTGATATCTCTCCTTTAATGTTCCTCCACTCACTTTAACCATATATAACCATATAACAATTACAGCACGGAAACAGGCCATCTCGGACCTTCTAGTCCGTGCCGAATGCTTACTCTCACCTAGTCCCACTGGCCCGCACTATAACCCTCCATTCCTTTCCTATCCATATACCTATCCAATTTTACTTTAAATGACAAAATCGAACCTGCCTCTACCACTTCTACTGGAAGCTCGTTCCACACAGCTACCACTCTCTGAGAAAAGAAATTCCCCCTCGTGTTACCCTTAAACTTTTGCCCCCTAACTCTCAAATCATGTCCTCTTGTTTGAATCTCCCCTACACTCAATGGAAAAAGCCTATCCACATCAACTCGATCTATTCCCCTCATTATTTTAAATACCTCTATCAAGTCCCCCCTCAACCTTCTACGCTCCAAAGAATAAAGACCTAACTTGTTCAACCTTTCCCTGTAACTTAGGTGCTGAAACCCAGGTAACATTCTAGTAAATCTAAATAGATATTCAATTTAAATAGATATTCCTTGAGAGCATTACTCCCTTGGAAAAAGACTGGCTGTCCATTTGATCCTTGCCTCTTATCACCTTATACACCTCTATCAAGTCACCTCTCATCGTCTGTTCCAAAGAGAAAACCCCTAACTTGCTCAATCTATTGTGGTGAACTACATATACCTGTCTGGACACGTCCCCCCGCTGACTGCTCCTGTGGCTCCTCCCACAGACCCCGGTATAAAGGCAATTGGAGGCACAGACCCTTCCTCAGTCTCCAGGATGTCGTGTGGGGATCTCTTGCTGCTGACTGCTCTCTTCCAGTGAATAAAAAGCTATATCTCGCCTCATGTCTCTGAGAGTTATTGATGGTGCATCACCTATGTTCATAAGACATGCTCTCTAATCCAGACAGTATCCTGGTCAACCTCCTCTGCAACCCCTTTAAAGTTCCACATCCATTCTCTAATGAGGCAATCAGAACTGAGCACAGTATTTCAAGTGTGGTCTAACCAGGGTTGCATAGAGCTGCAACATTACTTCACTGCTCTTGAAATCAGTTCCTGACTAATGAAAGCCAGCATACCGTATGTCTTCTTAAGCACCCTATGAATCTGAATTGCAACTTTGATGGATCAGTACAGTGTAAAACATAAAAATTCCTGCAGATAACAATAGGAAATATAATAAATAAATAATGCAGAAAGAGAGAAAAATGTGGATTTTTTTTTACGCATAGTAGTGGGTTGTCTAGTACAGACTGCCAATGGTACAGGTGGGAGCAGTTACAATAGTAATGTTTCTGAGGCTGTAAGACAGGGCTGGAGTTAGTGATGGGTCTTTTGGTTGTTCAGTTTCTCCTTTTACAGCTGCCACTCTTTACCTGTGCCACACTGGAGCTCATCTCATCTATCACACCTCCCTCTTGAACGGATTTCCTCTAAGTGTATCTATTGAGTGCATTGTCTTACCAGTTTTTAGGTGTAAAGTTGAATTTCTTCAGGTTGATTTTGATGTTATCTGTGAAGTGTTTCCTTTGCCCACCAGAGGCTCGTTGACCTTCCTCCAACTGGGAGTAAAGGATCTGTTTGAGGAGAAATGTCTTCGTTATCCGGATGTAATGACCTATCCACGGGAGTTGGTGTTGCTTTATCATGGCAGACATGCTCTTCATGTTGATCTCCTCCAGTTCGCCAGTGTTAGTGTGTCTGTCCTTCCAGATGGTCATTGTAATCTTTCATAAGATTCTGGCAGTATTGTTCCAGTGCTTTCAGGTTCCCACTGTGGGTGGTCCATGATTCAGCAATGCAGGAAGCAGGACTGTTCTATAAACCATATCTTTTGTTTGGACCTGCAGGTCTAAACAAGGCCCACCTGGGCAGTATATTTCAGCAGGATGGTGGCACCAAGGATGACATTCAATGCAGACTCAGCATAGCTAGCAACATCTTCGGGTCAATGAGCAGCATGTGTGCTCCACCAAGTACAATGTCCACACCTAGGTGAAGTTGTACCATAACTGTGTCTGTCCGCACTCCTGTACAGATCAGAATGCTGGTGCATGTCAGAGAGCGACTTTGCCAAGCTGTTGTCATTCCTCACACCGAGCCTCCGGGAGATCCTGGCCAAGGAAGGTCTCCAGCCATGCCCTGCTCTTTCACCACGAGGACACAGCCGAAATCATCATGAAGAAACGCTGGGGATGGATTGGGTATGTGATGAGAATTGAGGCCAACTCCGTCATCAAGACAGCACTTCACTGGAGCCCTGAAGGACAGAGGAAGCCAAAGACAACTTGGTGCTGTACCTTAGAGGCAGAAATGAGGACCCTGAACGATACCTGGGGGAAAATAGAGAAGATGGCCAAGCACAGACAGGGATGGAGGACCTTCATTGCTGCAATAAACACCAGCAGCATAATGGGCAGTAAGTAAGTAAGTAAATAGGTCGTGGACTTCAAAGACTTTTCCATAATCTTGCATAGGCGCCATTAGCGGTTGATCTCTGAGTGGATACACGAATATGCAGCGATGGAGGGTTGTGGATCGTGTGCAGACAGAAGAGATTTAGTTTAACTGGCCATTGTGCTTTTCACTGACGCTGTGGGCTGAAGAGCCATCGTGAGGATTCTATGTTCGATAGAGAGTGCAAAATTAAAGATGATAAAGCGATAGGCCAGAACTTGAGGGCCTAACATGGGGAAAGGTTGAATAGATTAGGACTTTATTCCTTAGACCGTAGGAGAATGAGTTTTAATAGAGGTATCGGAAATTATGAGGGCATAGATAGGGTAAACGTAAGCGTACTCTTTCCACTGAGATTGTGTGAGACTAGAAAAAGAAGTCATGGATTAAGGATGAAAGGTGAAATTATTAAGGGAAACCTGAGGGCAGCTTTCAAACAGAGTGATTAGTCTTGTTTCTTTACTCAGAGGGTGGTGAGAGTGTGGAACAAGCTGCCATTGGAAGTGGTGGATGCAGGTTCAATTTCAACACTTAAGAGAAATTCGGAGAGGTACATGGATGGGAGGGATATGGAGAGCTATGGTCCTGGTGCAGGTTGATTGAACTAGTTAGAATAATAGTTTAGCATGGACTAGATGGGTTGAAGAGTCTTTTTCTGGCTCGAAGAGTTATGGACAGGGCATCAGCAGCACAGAAGGTGCCGTGAGGGCTAAATTAGATAGAATGAACAGAGGCCAGGGCGTAAAAAGCATTCTTCAGGGTCAGAAGAGAAAACACACTTCAATGTGTCTTTGAAACAATGGAGAGAGTAAGATTGAGGTGAAGCCCAGAGAGATGTATTTTGCACATGCTCATTAGATTTCTTTTGTTTTCAGCATAAGCCCTTTGGATCCAGAGGAAATGAGACTAATCACTCTGTTCGAAAGCTGGCCTCACCACAGTAGGAGATGCACAGCAAAGCAACATCTTGCTATGAACAATGAGTTCCACTGATCATCTTTGCTTCACAAAGCAAAAATCATTAAAGTGCCTGAAGGTATGAACACAATTACAAGAGAATCTGCAGATGCTGGAAATCCAAAGCAAACACACACAAAATGCTAGGGGATCTCAGCAGGTCAGGCAGCATCTATGGAAATGAATAAACAGTTGATGTTTTGGGCTGAGACCCTTCTCAGGACTGGAAAGGAAGAGGAGAAGTCAGAGTAAGAAATTGGGGGGAGAGGAGGGTGAAATGCAAGGTGATAGTGAAACCGGGAGAGGTGGAAAGGGTGAAGAAGTAAATAGCTGGGAACTTGATTGGTGAAAGAGATAAAGAGTTAGAAAAGGCGAGATCTGTCTGAGAGGGTGAACAGCTTTAAGTTCCTCAGCATCCACATCACCGAGGACCTCACATGGTCTGTACATACTGACTGTGTGGTGAAAAAAGCACAGCAGCACCTTTTTCACCTCAGATAGTTGAAGAAATTTGGTATGGGCTCCTAAATCCCAAGAACTTTCTACAGGGGCACAATTGGGAGCATCCTGACTGGCTGCATCATTGCCTGGTATGGGAACTGTACTTCCCTCAATTGCAGGACCCTGCAGAGACAGCCCGTATCTGTAGATGTGAACTTCCCACTATTCAGGACATTTACAAAGATAGGTGTGTAAAAAGGGCCCAAAGGATCACTGGGGATCCGAGTCACCCCAGCCACAAACTGTTCCAGCTGCTACCATCCAGGAACCGGTACCACAGCATAAAAGCCAGGACCAACAGGCTCCGGGACAGCTTCTTCCACCAGACCATCAGTCTGATTAATTCATGCTGATACAATTGTATTTCTGTGTTGTATTGTCTGTCCTGTTGAACAAACTATTTATTACAAATTGCTATAAATAAATTGCTCATTGCACACTTAGATGGAGGCGTCACGTAAAAATGTTTTCTCCTGATGTATAAGAAGGATGTAAGTAATAAAGTCAGTTCATTTGATAGGAGTGAATAGAAGACTGTGGAAACAAGTCACTATTAATGCTATTAAGATGGTTATTTTACCCAAGTTTTTATATATATTTCAAGCGGTACCAATTTTTTATTCCAAAATCTTTTTTTGCTAATGTTGATTCAAAAATTTCCTCATATATATGGCAGAATAAAGATCCTAGATTAGGTAAAAAATATTTACAGAAGGCAAGGAAGGAAGGTGAATTGGCATTGCCTAATTTTAGATTTTATTATTGGGCAGTTAATATCCAATATTTGATATGTTGGTTAAAAGATTGGGATTTATCTTTTAGCCCTCATTGGGTGAACCTGGAAATTATATCTGTACAAGAATTTTCATTGGGTTCTATTTTAGGGACTTCTCTTCCCTTTGCTCTTTCTAAATTGCCGAAACGAATTGACAATCCGATAGTTAAATATACTTTACGTATATGGTTTCAATTTCGGAAATTTTTTGGATTGACTCAGTTTGTTTTAAATATTCCTATTGTATCCAATTGCTTTTTTTATCCTTCTATTATAGACCAAGCTTATTCAGCTTGGAAGACTAAAGGATTACTGCGATTTTCCCAATTTATTTTTGGATAATTGTTTTATGTTTTTGAACAATTATCTAATAAATATAATTTGCCTAGATTTTATTTTTTTAGATATTTACAGATTAGGAATTTCTTAAATACTGTACTTCCTACTTTTCCAAATTTTGTGTCTTCAGGTATTTTGGAGAATTTGTTTGAACTAAATCCTTCTCAGAAAGGGCTAATATCAAAACTTTACAATATAATTATGAAGATACGTTCAGAGACCTTCTATAAGATTAAAAATGATTGGGAAAGAGAACTTAACCTTACTATCCCTATTGAGAATTGGGATAAAATTCGTCAATTAGTTAATACATCATCTATATGTGCTAAACATTCATTAATACAGTTTAAGGTTGTGCATAGGGCTCATGTGTCCAAAGATAAATTGGCTCATTTTTATTCCTATATAAATCCTATTTGTGACAGATGTCATTCTGAAATAGCGTCTTTAACCCATATGTTCTGGTCGTGTCCGCTTTTGAAAAAATATTGGAAAGATATTTTTGATATTATTTCTACGATATTGAACATTGATTTACAACCTCATCCTATCACTGCAATTTTTGGTTTACCAATGATGGACTCACTCCATTTATCCTCTTCTGCTTGTCGAATGATTGCATTTCTTACACTAATGGCTAGAAGATCTATTTTGTTGAATTGGAAAGAAATTAATCCTCCTACTGTATTTCATTGATTTTCTCAAATTATGTTATGTCTAAATTTAGAAAAAATTATAAGTGTTGTATTTGATACTTCTATTAAATTTGAAAAGATATGGAGACCATTTATTCAATATTTTCATATGATGTAATATGACCCTGTTCCTAGCCTATTTGTTTTTCCAGTTTCGATTTTATATATGTTGAGAGGATCGGAGTTGACACTGATGATTTTGTATTTTTGTGAGATATTATAAACAGCCCTTTTTTCCATTTTTTCTTTTTCTCTTTTTTATTTTTTTCATTTTTTTCCTTATTAGTTATTCGATTATTAGATTAGTTTTTTTTGTATAAATTTTTTTTCTTTTTCTTTTTTCTGTTTTTTTAATATATATTATGATATACCTAGGTTTGCCTTGTTTATTTGTTACTTGTATCGTCCATGATTTGGGAATACTCAGTTATTACTGTAACTATTGCTTATGTATTCTTTCATGTTCAGTTGTAATGTGTATGTTTGTAATCCCATTATCTATGTATCAATTTTGTTTTGTTGATATTAATAATAATAATAAAAATATTGAAAAAGAAAGGAAATAAGTCACTAACTTCCTTTCCTCTGAATCCAATGGGCTTGTAGTGAAGACAAAGGAACTCTAATGAACCTGTGCAACATATAACACTCTGGACTCCACCAGAATCTCACTCTCTCCATTGTTTCAAAGTTGCATTGAAGGGTGTTTCTCTTCTGACCCTGAAGCTTGCTTAACTCAATTGTTCATTAATTCACAGTCAAAATCAACAAAGAGATCAACAAAGAAAGCTGAGATACGGAGCTTGTCTCTTCCTTTCTTTTCTTCTTCTTTGTCTGTATTACTCTTGAGCATTTTATTTTTTACTGATTCCTGATTCAGAGTGACCTTGGAACCTTTGCCCTTGGACTCATATCACTGGAGGATTCAGCCGCAAAATCACCGGAACCTGCAGTCAGACAGAGGCCACTCTGCCCGGATTGTCCATGATGGATGAGGCTACAGCCCACTGGGAGACACTGCCGAAGGTGTCTGGTGGCAGTCACTCTAATTGGCTGCATTGCCTTCTGACATGGAGGCTCCAATGCGCACAATCGCAATAGGCTGCAGCAGGTTCTAGACTCAGCCAGCTCCATTACGGGCACAATCTTCTCCACCATCAAGGGTGGCTTCAAAAAATGCTCCCTCAAGAGGGTGGCATCCATTATTAAGTGCCCTCGCTAGCCGGGACCTACCCTCTTCCTGTCTACCTTCAGTGATGAAATATAGGAGCCACATTCAACATTTTAGGAGCAGCTTCTTCCCCTTGTCCATCAGATTTCTGAACAGTGTATAGTAACTTTGTGTAATTTTTATGTATTGCTCTGTACTGCTATTGCAAAACAACGAATTTCATGACATGTCAGTGACATATGTCTGGGCCTGTACTCACTGGAATTTAGAAGAATGAAAGGGAATCTCATTGAAACCTATTGAATGTTGAAAGGCCTTGATAGAGTAGAAGTGGAGAGTGTGTTTCCTGTGGTGGGAGAGTTTAAGACCAGAAGACACAGTGTTAGGATAGAATGATGTCCTTTTAGAATAGAGATGAGGAGGAATTTCTTTCGCCAGACAGTGGTGAATCTGTGGAATTCATTGCCGCGTGTGGCTGCAGAGACCAAGTCTTTACGAATATTTAAGGCGGATGTCAATAGATTTTGATTAGTAAGGGATATGGGGAGAAGTCAGGAATCTGGGGCTGAGAGGCAAATGGATCAGCCATGATGAAATAGTGGAACAAGCTCTTGGGCCAAATAGCCTAATTTTGCTCCTATATCTTATGGTCTTATGATAATAAACGTGATTCTGATTATATCGGAAAATTCCAAATCACGCACGCATTCTCAAATACACATACATACATATACACTTGATTTCCAACATAAATTTGAACACACATGTTCTAACTCAAACACATGCACAGTCTCCATTAAACACAGGCATTAACATGTACAGTACATCACACACACATGTAGCCCTCTGTTCCTGTTGCTTCCTCTGCAACTGGATCCTTCACTTCTCTATTGGGAGACCACAGCTGGTGGAATTGCTGATATTAACTCCTCCTAGCTGACAGTCTGTGCACGTGCTGATGCTCCAATCCCTCCACAGTGCACAGCTCAAACACCATCGATAAATTCGCTAATGACACCAGTGTTGGTGGTAGAATCTCAGATGGCAATGGAAAGGTGCACAGGAGTGAGCTGGATAGCTGGTTGAGCAGTGTGACAATGACATCAACAACATCAGCAAGACCAAGGAACTGATTGGGGACTTGACAAAGAGAGAAGTCATGACAGCACACACCAGTTCTCAATTAGAGTCCATTCTGGAAAGCATGATCCACTTCAAGTTCCTGGGGATCAATATTATAGAGCATCTATCCTGGGTCCAACGCATTGATTCAATCATGGAGAAGGCACGCCAGCAGCTCTACTTCATTTGGAGTTTGAGGAGACTTGGTTTGTTTCCAAAGACCTGTCCAAATTTCTGCAGATGTGCAATGGAGAGTATTCTGACTCCATCAGTCTGGTGTGGAGGCTTCAATGCACCAAAGCCTGCAGAGGCTCATGGGCTGTGCCAGCTCCATCATGGGCACACCCCTCCTGCTTTCGAGGGCATCTTCAAGAGATGATGCCTCGACGTGGTAAAATCCATCATTAAGGACACACCCCCTTCTGATTGCTGCCATCAGGGAGAAGATACAGGACCCTGAAGGCCCATACTCAATGAGCTAGGAACATCTTCTTCCCCTCCACCATCAGATTTCCGAATGGCCCATGGAACTCATTAATTCTGTGTTTTCTTTTTCGATTGATTGAGATGCGGCATGGTATAGGCCTTTTGTGGAAGCTAACTGTGTACAAGTGACTATGATCCCCGTACGTTACATATCAGAGGCATTCATGAGTTGTGAAAGTTTCTGGGACGTGCTGAAATTATACAATGCAGGCATTCTTCCTTCTCACGTTCATTCATGAAAATGCCCTGGAAATATGGATTTCACTTTCAGCAGCATCCAAGTTTTGACCCAATTGGGAATTAGGCCTAAATGATTTGCACTTTGGTCTTATCCAGCAAGTGGTAGGGCACTGAAGATTGTGGTAGAACAAAGGGACCTGGGTATACAGATGCAGATGCAGGTCGATGGGAGTAGTAAGCTTAAATGATCCGGCATGGACTAGATGGACTGAAGGGCCTGTTTCTGTGCTGTACTTTTCTGTGACTCTTTCTCTAATAAGGCTACAACTCTGATACAAGATTGGGGGGGTCTAGTAGACAGTGAGGAAAGCTATCAAAACTTTCAGTGGGACCTGAACCAGCTGGGAAAATGGGCTGAAAGATGGCAGATAGAATTTAATGCAGACAACTGTGAAGAGTTACATTTTCGGAGGGCAAACCAGGATTGCTCATACAGAGCAAACACGAGGAAATCTGCAGATGCTGGAAATTCAAACAACAACACACACAAAATGTTGGTGGAACACAGCAGGCCAGGCAGCATCAATAGGAAGAAGCGCTGTCGACATTTCGGGCCGAGACCCCTCATCAGGACCCTTCTCCCTATAGATGCTGCCTGGCCTGCTGTGTTCCACCAGCATTTTGTGTGTGTTGTTGCTCATACACAGCAAATGATTAGGGTACTGAGGAGTGTGGTAGAATAAAGGGACCTAGGAATACAGGTCCATAATTCCTTGAAAGTGGCATCACTGGTAGATAGGAGTCATTAAGAGAGCTTTTGGCATTTTGGCCTTCATAAATCAGTACAGGATTGAAAGATATCAGTAAGTTTGAAAGAGTGGATAGAAAGTTTACGAGGATGTTAGCAGGACGTGAAGACCTGAGTTATGGGGAAAGGTTGAACAGGTTAGACTTTATTCCCTGGAGCATAGAAGAATGAGGGGGAGATTTCATAGAGGCATAAACATTATGAAGGCTACAGACCATAAGACATTAGAGTAGCGTTAGGCCTTTCAGTCTTTCGAGTCCGCTTCGCCATTCCTTCACAGCTGATTTATTATCCCTTTCAACCCGTTCTGCCTTCTTCACGTAACTTTTGATGCCCTTACTAATCAAGAATCTATCAATCTCACCTTTTAATATGCCCAATGACTTAACTTCCACAGCTGTCTGTGGCAATAAATTCCAGAGATTCACCAACTTCGGGCGAAAGAAATTCCTCCTCATCTCTGTTCCAAGGAGATGACCTTCTATTCTGAGGTTTCTGATCCTAGATATCACCATTATAAGGAAGCATCCTATCCACCTCCACTCTGTCTAGGGCTTTCGATATTCAATAGGTTTCAATGAGATTCCCCTGACACATCCCCCCCCCCCCCCCATAGTTAGGGTAAATGCAAGCAGGCATTTACCAAGAGGCCATAGGTTAAGGGTGGGTGGCATGGTTGTTAGCAGAACACTTTACAGAACCAGTGATCAGGTTTCAAATCCCACTCCTGCTTATAAGAAGCTTTTGTACATTCTCCCTGTGACTGCATGGGTTTCCTCCAGGTGCTCAGGTTTCTTCCCACAGACCAAAGATGTACCAATTGATAGATTAATTGGTCATTGTAAGTTCCATGATTAAACTAGGATTAAATTCCGAAATGGCTCAAAGGGCTGGAAGGGCCAATTTCATGCTGTAGCTCCATTAATATATAAATAAATAATATTTAAGGGAATCTGAGAGTTAACTTTTGCACTGAGAGTGTGGTGTGAGGGTGGAATGAGCTGCCAGTGGAAGTGGTAGAGGTGGATTTAAAAGAAATTTGGATAGATACATGGATGAGAGGTATGGAAGGATATGGTCCATGTGCAGGTAAATGGGACTTGGCAGAGTTGGCATTTAAGAGTTGGCCTGGACTCGATGGGTTGAAGGGCCTGATTCTGTGCTGTGGATCTCTATGATAATAACTCTAACTACACAAAATACAGTAGCTATTAATAAAACCCTGATGTTCTTGTGAGTCTGTAACAAAATGAAATCACACATAAAAACAACATTGGCTTTAATCCAGGTCTTCAGCCAAGAGTGTGTGCTTTTATAAGCAAAGGTGTTAAAATGGCTTTGACCTTAGGTCAGTGCAGAAAATTCTCACTGCAGGCCAACTGAGAGGTTGTATTACTTCCTCAATTACAATCGGGAACTGGTCAATAACCCATTATTCCTCTTATCTTTCAGGTGCGTGTGTGTGTGTGTGTGTGTGTGTGTGTGTGTGTGTGTGTGTGTGTGTGTGTGTGTGTGTGTGTGTGTGTGTGTGTGTGTGTGTGTGTGTGTGTGTGTGTGTGTGCGTGCGTAAAGGCACGTACAAGTGCCTGTAAATTTGCACACGTGCATTTGTGTGTGAGTGTGAGTGAATTTGTGTGTCTATGTGTGAGTTTGCATGCATGCTCGTTTATGCAAGTACATGTAGGAATGAGGGTGTGCAAATAAGACTGTGTCTACCAATGACAGAAGAATTTCCTTTTAAAGTTCAAAGTAGATTTATTATCAAAGTACATACTGTATATGTCACCATATACAGCCATGATATTTGTTTTCCTGCGGGTATTCATAATAAGTATAAAGAAACACAATAGAATCAATGAAAAATTGCACAGAACAAAGCCAGATAAATAAAAAACAATCTGCAAAAGACAAGAAGCTATGCAAATACAAAAATAATAATAATAAATAGATAAACAATATATATCGAGAACATGAGATGAAGAGTTCTTGAAAGTGAGTCCATAGGTTGTGGGAACAGTTCAGTGATGAGGCGAGAGTGATGTTATCCCCTCTGGTTCAAGAGCCTGATGGGTGAGGGGTAATAACTGTTCCTGAAGCTGGTTGTGTGAGTCCTGAGGTTCCAGTACCTTATCCCCAATGGTGGCTGCGAGAAGGGAGGGTGGCCTGGATATTGGACCACATCCCATTACAACAGGGTAATACTTAAAAATTGTTTTAAGCCTGCAAAATCCCACCCTCATGAGCGTGTTTACAGTTATTACGGAAGTTCCATGGAGTAGTGCAGAAAGTAAGACCAGTTGGTTTGGAGATGCAAGTAACGGCAGCTTCAAACACAATACCCACTGCACAATTACGAGGCAGCATTCCTTCTAATTTATTTTACAGCTGCGTGGACCAACCATTGATCTGAGCTGGAAATTTTTACGCATCCTCGCTGCTTTAATAAAACATTATATAAAAGAAAATTCCAGCTGCATGGCAGCAAAGGCTGTGTGCACGGGAGCATTTCAGTTGCTGCGAGACTGCGCAGCAGCACAGCTTAGAGGGAACAGTGTTACCAGGTGATCTGCTGGAGATGGTGGTTTAACATCAGTGTTAACAACCAGATTGAGTCACTTGGCACTGAATGGAGTGAACAAATGATTTATTCACGACTTTTAAAATAAATGGAATTATTAAATGGTATAGCATGGGAGGAGGCCATTCTGCCCTCTGTGTTTGTGATAGATCTAACTAATTAGTTCTGCACTCCAGGCTTTTCTGTCTGATGTTTTTCCTCAACTGCTGAGCATTTTATTCAGTCTACTTTTCCAACTACAACAACACCAAACCATCCCTACTTTTGGGAAGGGTTCCAAACTTTCTCCTCTTCTCCCCCTCTTTCTTTTGCAAATTAGTTTAAATCTATTAACTCATCTATACGCTGAGGCTATATAAAGCATTGGTCAGACTGCACTTGGAGTACTGAGAGCAGTTCTGGGCCCCTTATCTAAGAAAAGGTGAGCTGGGATTTGGAGAGGGTCCAGAGGAGCTTCATAAGAATGATTCCAGGAATGAAAGGGTTAATGTGTGAGGCATGTTAGATGGCTCTGCGTCTGTACTCACTGGAGTTTAGAAGAATGGGAGCTGGGTGTCCAGAAATTTGTTGTCACAGATGAGAGGGAATAGCTTTAAGGTGTTGGAGAAAGTATAGGGGTGAAGTCAGAAGGAAAGTCCTCTTTACAGAGAATAGTGAGAGAATGGAGTGCACCGCGAGGGGAGGTGGTGGAGGCAGATGCATTAGGGACATTTAAGAGACTCATAGATAGGCATACAGATGATGGGAAAAAGGAGAGCTATGTGGGAGGAAAAGTTTAAATTGATCTTAATGAAGGTTAAAATGTGAAAGTTCAAAGTAAATTTATTATCAGAGTACATATATGTCACCATATACGATCCTGAGAGTCATTTTCTTATGGGCCGACTCAATAAATCTATAGAACAATAACCACACCAGAATCAATGAAAGACTGCCCAACTAGAGTGTTTAACCGGAGTGCAGAATCCAATAAACTGTGCCAATGTTGTGTTAGCACAACATTGCGGGCCGAAGGGCCTGCACTGTGCTGTAATGTTGAAAGTTCTATTTTCTTATGATTCTGAACAAGAGCCATAATTCCTCAGCAGCTTGGCCAGTGCAGCCTGTGTCGGCTGAGTAAGAAATTGCAGCAGTAGCATCTGATCTTTAAAAAAGGGTGCAGCAAGTGAAATGAATGATTCCATTGTGGAATTTAATGTTTATATTGCGCAAATTTCATTTTTAATATCATTCTTTGGAGTTGTGGTGAATATCAAATGGCATTTATTAATTGTAATGGAACAACTGTTCTGCTAACTTATTCTGTAAGGACTGATTCCAATCTCTTAGACATTTCTATTGAAATTCCGATGCAGTGAAATTAGGCGATTGTGATGGGTCAGGTGCGACTGAGACCTGGATTCAAATCAATTCCGACTGATAGGCTTATAGTCTCCAGCGACCGTAAAGGACTGTTTCTAAAATAAGTCAGGACAGTGTCCACCGGTTTACTCAAAGATACACATCAGTACTACGAGGGTGGCACTAAACGGAGTAACCCCAACCTTTTTAATGCCATGGAGCCCTATGTTAACCGAGGAATCTGTGGATGCCGGGTTGAGAACCCCTGATCTAAGCTGACAGTAATAGCACTCACATTGGCCAAGGCTCTCAACTTGCTATCACTAAACCTATAACATTTTAAAGGTTAATTTTAAGGTATCGGGGAGAGAATTAATAGGAAGGTGAGGGGCAACTTCTTCACTCAGAAGGTGATCAGAATATGGAACGAGCTGCCAGAGGAAGTGCTTAAGGCAGATAAGTTAACAAGATTTAAAAGACTCTGGGACAGGTATATGGATAGGAATGGTTTACACCTTTCCTGCCCTATATCTGTCAAATGTCTTTTTAATGTTGTAAATGTTTCAGAATCAGAATCAGGTTGAATATCACCACATATGTCATGAAATTTGTTGTCTTTGTGGCAGCAGTACAGTGCAATGCATAATAATAGAGAAAAAACGTGAATTACAGGAAATATATATATATTACAGCAAAAATAGAAATAATGAATAGTGAGGTGATGTTCATGGGTTCAATGTCCATTCAAAACTCAGAACCCGAGGTGCAGAAGCTGTTCCTGAATTGTTGAGCATGTGCCTTCAGGCTCCTGTATCTCCTCCCTGAATGGAAACAAGAAAACAAGTCATGACCTGGGTGATGAGGATCCCAGACGATGGATACCTCCTTTTTGCGGCACCACTCCTCGAAGAAGTCATGGATACTATGGAGGCTCGTGCCCATGATGGACCTGACTAAGTTTCCAATTTTCTGCAGCTTATTTTGATCCTGTGAAGTAGTTCACCCCACCAGCCCTCCCCACTCCCAATTCCAGATGGTGATGCAGCCAGCTAGAATGCTATCCATGGTAGATCAGGAGAAATTTCCCTCTAGATCTGACCATCCCAATGTCCAACAACAAATACTTGGAACTTCATATATTGACACAGCAGAAGGCCATTTGACTTGAGAAGTCAAACATTAGCTTTCATAAGAAAATATGAACTTAGGAAGAAGAGTAGGCTACCCTCTGGGAAAGAGAATTCTGCGGATTCACTGCCCTCTGCAGGAAGAAGCTTCTGGGCATCTCAGTTTTTAAAAAGATAAAGATTATAGAGATTAGTTTTGTTTATCACATGTATGTTGAAACCTACAGTGAAATGCATTGTGCTGTGTCAACAGCCAACACGGCCAAAAGATGTGCTGGAGGCAGCCCATAAATGTGGCCATGCTTGTAGCATGTCCACAAATTCCTAACCCTAGTCTGTACTCTTTAGGAATGTGGGAGGAAACCGGTGCACCCAGGGGAAGCCCACTTGGTCACGGGCAGAACGTACAAACTCCTTACAGAGAGTGGCGGGAATTGAACCTCAATCACCAGCACAGTAAAGAGTTCCACGAACTGCTACATTACCATGCTGCCCCCAGTTTCAAATAAAACCGTGCCCTAAAAGAGCACCTCCTCTCCATCTGCTAAAAGTGGAACTTCCCAGTAGCCAGACATTTTAATTCCAATTCCCATTCCCACTCCGACATATCGATCCATGGCCTCCTCTTGTGCCACAATGAGGCCACCCTCAAGGAGGATGAGATGCACCTTATATTCCCTCTGGGTAGCCTTCGACCTGATGGCATGAATAAAGATTTCTCCTTCTGATAGAAAAAAATCCCTCCCCCTTTCCCTCTTCTTCTACTCCCCACTCTGGCCTCTTACCTCTTCTCACCTGCCTATCACCTTCCCCTGGTGCCCCTCCTCCTTCCCTTTTTCCTATGGTCCGCTCTCCTCTCCTGTCAGATTCCTTCCTCTCCAGCCCTTTACTTTTCCCACCCACTTGGCTTCACCTAAACACCTTCTAGCCTTCTCATTCTAGCTGTTCTTCTCTCTCCCCCCCCTCCTTTTTTATTCTGGCATCTTCTCCCTTCCTTTTCAGTCCTGAAGAAGGGTCTCAGCCCAAAATGTTGACAGTTTACTCATTTCCATAGATGCTGCTTGAGTTGCTGAGTTCCTCCAGCATGTGTGTGTTGCCCTAATTTAATTTAATATTTTTAATATATGTAACTGTAATTCACAGATTTTATTATTGCGTGTTGCAATGTACTGCTATCACATAACAACAAATTTCACGACATATGCCAGTGATATTAAACATTATTATGACTCTGACTCCCTGCTAAATTTTGGCAAATGAGCTCAGGAGACTATCCTTGTTTCTCTTTATAATAGTCCCTTAGGATTGTTTAAATGTTTCATCCCCATGTTCTGCTTCAAGCTGCGTTGAATTTAAGGGCTGACCTTGTTCCTGTACCGTAAACAACCCTGTAGATGGGTTGAGTGAAAATGCCTTTAATAAATTGCTAAATTGCATCAAAGAAACAGAACAGGTTCTGCTGTGCTGAAATAACCTCGGAATATTTTGAATTCCTGACAAGATGGGGGAGATACAGAATGAATGTTCTTTTCTTTCACAGCTAACATTCCCTTTGAAAACTGCATTGAGTAACACACACAGAACGTTGGAGGAACTCAGCAAGTCAGACAGCATCTATGGAGGAGAATGTTTTGGGTCAAAGTTCAAAGTAAATTTGTCATGAAAGCCATATACAACACGACATACTACCCCATTATTTTTTAATGTGGGTGTGCACAGTAGAATAAAATAGAATCAGTGAAAAACTACACCGAAAGACTGACAAAGAGCCAATGTGCAAAAGAAGACAAAACGCAAATATGAAAAATCAAATATTAGTAATAGTTAATAAATAATACTGAGGACGTGAGTTGTAGAGTCCTTGAAGGTGAATCCATGGGTTGTGGAATCAGTTCAGTGTTGAGATGAGTGAAGTTATCCACTCTGGTTCAGGACCCTTATGGTTGAAGGGTAATAACTGTTCCTGAACTTAGTGGTGTGGGACGTAAGGTTCCTGTACCTCCTTCTTGATGGCAGCAGTGAGAAGAGAGATTTGGGCTGGATGGTTTGAGGACTGGAAAGGAAGGGGACAGAAGCCAGAATAAGACAGTAGGGAAAGGGAAGGAGGGCAAGCTGGCAGGTGCTAGGTGAGACCAGGTGAGGGGGAAGGTGGGTAGTTGGGGGTGGAGGGATGAAGAAGAGGTAAAGGGCTAAAAAACAAGGAATCTGCTAGGAGAGGACAGTGGATTATGGAAGAAAAGGAAGAAAGAGGGCACCAGATAGAGGTGACGGGCAAATGAGGAGGAGAGAAGGGCTGAAAGGGTCACCCTTTCCCATCTCAGCTTCTAGCTTCGTCCCCCCCCCCCACCTGCTTTCACCTATCACCTGCCAGCTTGTATTCTCCTCCACTTACCATCTTCTCATTTTGTTTCTGCCCCCTATCTTTCCAGACCTGATGGAGGGTCTCAGCCAAAAATGCCAGGAATTTCCCACCATGGCTGCCGCCTGACCTGCTGAGTTCCTCCAGCATTTCATGTGTGCTGCTCAAGATTTCCAGCATCTGTACAATGTTCTTGATAAATTTTGATGGTAGGTTTCTCCTACTTAAATGAATACAGGTTACACTCTTCCTTTTTAAACCTGTCCTGCATTCGCCCGCCTCTGGGTGACTGTGCTCAGGATGTCTTAGTGGAGTACTGGACTGTATTTCCTATGGTGATGGAGTCTAAAATCAGAGGACACAGCTTCAGAATGGAGTGACATCTATTTAGAATGGAGATGAGGAGGAATCTATGGAATTCATTGCTACAGATGGCTGTGGAGGCCATGTCATTGGGTATGCTTGAGGAGGTGGTAGGTAGAATCTTGATTAGTCAGGGTATGAAGAGATACAGAGAGATGGCAGGAGATTGGGGTTGATGGCGAGATGGATCAGCCATGATGAAATGGCAGAGCAGACTCGATGGACCAAATTGCCCAATTCTGCTCTTATATCTTTTGGTCTTACGGCATATGTTGCCTGAGGAGGTGGTGAAGTCAGGTTTAATATCCATGTTCAAGAGCATAGATCATAGAAGAGATGTCATTATAGCACAGTACAGGCCCTTCAGCCTACAATGCTGTACTGATCTTTTAACCTCCTGTAAGATCAATCTAACCCTTTCCTCCAACACGGCCCTTCATCTGACTTTCTCCGATGTGCCAATCTCAGAGCCTCTTAAATGTCCCTAATGTATCTGCCTTTGCATTTAGACAAAATTTCAAAAGATTTTGGAAGTATCCTGACTTACTTCATGGTCTGGTCCAGCAATTGAAATGTGCAGGAACATTAGAACCTGCAGTGAGCTGTGGAATCTGTCCATCTCTCCACACTGTCGGCAGTATCTACAGGAGGCCAGAAGAAGGCCGCATCCATTGTCAATGACCCCCAGCATATGGGCCATGCCATCTTCTCACAGCCACCACTGGGCAAGGGAAGCCTGAAGTCCCACACCACCAGCATCAGGAACAGCTGCCTCCATTCAACATTCTGCTCTTGAACCAACCGGCACAATGTTAATTACTTAAGTTTAGCAACACCATGAAAACTTTGTGCCAATGTGGGGTTTGTTTAATTTTTCATTCTAGTTGTGTTCTTTCTTTTGAAAGATGTTTAATTTATGTTTGTCTTCTTATTGTGAATGCTTAAGGCTGTCATAGTTGGTGGGCGAGGGGGATGGTTGGTGGTAGAAATACAGACAAGGTTGGGGGTGTTGTGGATAGTGTGGAGGGTTGTCAGAGGTTACAGCAGGACATTGATAGGATGCAAAACTGGGCTGAGAAGTGGCAGATGATGTTCAAGCCAGATAAGTGTGAGGTGGTTCATTTTGGTAGAGCACTCCTATCCTGTTCTCCATTTCCTTCTGATGCTCCCCTCCCACTTTCTTTCTCCCTAGGCATCCAGTCCCATGATCCTTTCCCTTCTCCAGCTGTGTATCCCTTTTGCCAATCAACATCCCAGCTCCTCCCCCTCCTGTCTTCTCCTATCATTTCGGATTTCCCCCCTCCTCCTCCCACTTTCAAATCTCTTACTACCTCTTCTTTCAGTTAGTCCTGACGAAGGGTCTTGGCCCGAAACATCGACTGTGCTTCTTCCTATAGATGCTGCCTGGCCTGCTACGTTCCACCAGCATTTTGTGTGTGTTGCTTAACATTGAGGGAAGTGAAGTTATCCATGTCACTTCAGAACCCTGATGGTTGTAGTGTAATAACTGTTCCTGAATCTGGTTGTGTGGGACCTATGTCCTCAATAATGGATGCTGCTCTCTTTTGCCAGCGTTCCTTGTAAATGTACTCAATGGTGGGGAGTTTTATGGTTCCATGGAATCATAAAATGTGGAGAATGGAAGACTATCCTGAGATCATTTCTGGAAGTTTATTGCCTGTGCAGTATTTCCAAATGATTAACACGTTATCTTGCTGCTGATTTTGGAACAAGTTCGTGTGCAAACAGCTTCTGGTATTTCCCTGAACCATAAAAAACGACTACACTTCTAAAAGTAACTCCTTCGCTGTGATGTTAAGAATGACAGATATGAAAGAAAAAAATATGAATTCTATTTTTTCTTTCTAACCCTGAATAGAAAACAACACTGTTGTTGGCAGAATCAGGTAGTGATGAGGAGGTGACAGGACTGAGGTAGGTTGGTTGGTTGAGTGTTCAATAAGGGGTGAACAGTTTCCAAGTTCCTGGGCATCAACATCTCAATGGCTTTATCCTGGGCCCAAAATACACTTTATTCGGTAGACCTGTACACCTGTATTTTAAATTGTTCTGCATGGACTAGATGGACTAGATGGGCCAAATGGCCTGCTTCTGTGCTGTACTTTTCTATGACTCTATGGCTATACCTGCTCATTAATGCAACCATCTAACCAGCCAATCATGTGGCAGCAACTCAATTTCTAGAAGTATGTAGACATGGTTAAAAGGTTCAGTTGATGTTCAGACTGGACATCAGAATGGGGAAGAAATGTGATCTAAGTGACTTTGGAATAGTCATTGCTGCCAGATAGGGTAGTTTGAGTATCTCAAAAACTGCTGATCTCCTAGGATTCTCACAAACAACAATTTCTCAAGTTTACAGAGAATGGTGCAAAAAACAAAAAAAAAAAAACCATCTAGTATATGGCAGTTCTCTGGGTGAAAACACTTTGTGAGTGAGAGAGGTCAGAGGAAAATGGCCAGACTGGTTCAAGCTGACAGGAAGGACACAGCAACTCAGATAACAAGGAATTACAACAGTGGTGTGCAGAAAGCATCTCTGAATGTACAACATGTCGAACCTTAAAGTGGATGGGCTACAGCAGCAGATGACCACAAAGCATACACTCAGTGGTCACTTTGGTACCTAATAAGATGACCACAAAGTGTATTGACGGCACTACAAGGAAAGCACACCAATGGCTATATTTCATTCGGAGTTTGATGTGATTTGGTATGTCATTAAAAACTTACAAATTTCTACAGGTGGGCATTGGAGAGCATTCCGACTGGTTACATCATTGTCTGGTATGGAGGCTTCAATGTGCAGGATTGCAAGGATCTGCAGAGGGTTGAAGACTCAGCCAACTCCATCACAGATACAACCCTCCACATCACTGAGGACATCGAGAGTCAGCACCTCAAGAAGGCAGCAAGCATCACTAAGGACCCTCAGTATTTGGGACATACCATCTTCTCATTACTATCATTGGGAAGGAAGCATTGGAGCTTGAAGACCCACAGTCAATGATTCAGGAACACCTCCTTTCCCTCTGCAATCAGATTTCTGAATGGTCCATGAACACATATACGCTACCTCACTATTCCCATTTTGCATTATTTATTTATCCTTAGCAGCAGGGGAGATGCCAGAAGACTGGAGGATAGCCAAAGTTGTTTTGCTGTTTAAAAAAGGCTCTAAACATAAACCAGGAAATTATTGGCTGTTGAATCTGACATCAGTTGTGGGAAAGTTATCGGAAGGTATTCTGAGGGACTGGATATATAAATATTTGGATAGACGTGGACTGATTAAAGATAGTCAGCATGGTTTTGTGCATGATAGGTCATGTCTAACCAATCTCGTAGAGTTTTTCGAGGAAATTATGAGGAAAGTGGATGAAGGCAATGCAGTGGATGCTGTCTACAAGGAATTTGACAAGATCTCACATAGGAGGCTGGTCAAGAAGGTTCAGTCACTCAGCCTTCAGGATGAGGTAATAAATTGGATTTGACATTGGGTTTGTGGGAGAAGCCAGGGAGTGGTTGTAGATGGTTGCCTCTCTGATTGGAGGCCTGTGCTAGTGGTGTAGGGGTTTGTGCTGAGTCCTCTGTTGTTAGTCATCTATATCAGTGATCTGGTTGATAATGTGGTCAACTGGATCAGTAAATGTGCAGATGACAGCAAGATTGTGGGTGTGGTGGACAGTGAGGAAGGCTATCATGGCTTGCAGAGGGATCTGCATCTGCTGGAAAAATGGGCTGAAACATGGTAGATGAAACTTAATGCAGAGAAGTACAAAGTTTTGCATGTTGGTGGGACCAACCAAGGTAGCTCTTACACAGTGAACAGTAGGGCACTGAGGAGTGTGGTAAAACAAAGGGGTTTGGGAATACAGGTCCATAATTCATAGGTGATAGGTTTGTAAAGAAAGCTTTTGGCACATTGGCCTTCATAAATCAATGTATTGTCATGTTGAAATTGTATAAGATGTTGGTGGGGCCTAATTTGGAGCACTGTGTGCAGTTTTGGTCACCTCCCTGCAGGAAAGATGTAAGCAAGGTTGAAAAAGTACTGAGAAAATTTACGAGGATGTTGCCGGGTCTGGGGAACCTGAGTTATAAGGAAAGGTGATTAGGTTAGGACTGTATTCTTTAGAATGTATAAGACTGAAATGAGATTTGATAGAGGTATACAAAATTATAAGGGGTGTAGAAAGGGTAAATGCAAGCAAGTTTTTTCCAATGAGATTGGGTAGGACTATAACCAGAGTTCATGGGTTAAGGGTGAAAGCTGAGAAGTTTAAGGGAAACATGATGGAAACTTCTTCACTCAGGGGGTCATGAGAAAGTGGAATGAGCACCAGCACAAGTGGTGCATACGAGCTCTATTTCAATGATTAAGAGAAGTTTGGATAGGTGCTTGGATAATCAGGTATGGAGGATAATTGCCCTGGTGCAGGTCGATGGGAGTAGGCAGTTTAAATGGTTTCAGCATGTCTAGATGGGCTGAAGGGCCGGTTTCTGTTCTGTACTTCTCTATAACTCTGTCTTTATCTATCTGTCTATATGTGCATTTGTTTGTTTATTGTAACTTATATACGTTGATCACGCCTTATCTGAAAATGCAAAATGCAAAAACCTCTGAAATCCAATTTTTTTTTATTGCTGACGCAAAGCCACAAATGGAAAACTCCACAAGGTGCTGGGAAAGTTCCCAAGCGATACACAGGTGTTTGTGCACCACAGACAGTTCTGAGAACTAACAACACATACTCTGAGTGGGCCCATGTTGGCTCCAGTTTGTCTTTATGTCATCATAACCAGACCTTCGTGCATTACTCACACAGGTGCATCACAAGGCTCTGTGCTTAGCTCCCTGCTCTGCTCGCTTTATACTTATGACTGTGAAGCTAGGCATAGCTCTAGTGCCAGATTCAAACCTGCTGATGACACCTCTGTCATTGGCCAAATCGAAGGCAATGATGAATCAGCATTGAAAATCTGGCTGAGTGGTGCCACAACAACAACATCTCACTCAGTGTCAGCAAGACCAAGCAGCTGACTATTGACTTCAAGAGTAGGAAACCAGAAGTCCATGAGCCAGTCCTCATCAAGGGATCAGAGGTAGAGAGGGTCAGCAACATTAAATTCCTCGGTGCTATTATGAAGACCTGTCCTGGGCCCAGCACATAGGTGCAACTACGATGAAAGCACGGCAGTGCCTTTACTTCCTTAGAAGTTTGTGAAGATTTGGCATGTCACCTAAAACTTTGAAGAACTTCTATAGATGTGTGGTGGAGAGTATATTGACTGGTTGCATCAAAGCCTGGTATGGAAACCATATAAAAATCACAGCATGGAAACAGGCCGTCTCGGCCCTCCTAGTCCGTGCCGAACTCTTAACCTCACCTAGTCCCACCTACCTGCACTCAGCCCATAACCCTCCACTCCTTTCCTGTCCATATACCCATTCAATTTTACCTTAAATGACACAACTGAACTGGCCTCTACTACTTCTACAGGAAGCTCATTCCACACAGCTATCACTCTCTGAGTAAAGAAATACCCCCTCGTGTTTCCCTTAAACTTCTGCCCCCTAACTCTCAAATCATGTCCTCTCATTTGAATCTCCCCTACTCTCAATGGAAACAGCCTATTCACGTCAACTCTATCTATCCCTCTCAAAATTTTAAATACCTCGATCAAATCCCCCCTCAACCTTCTACGCTCCAATGAATAGAGACCTAACTTGTTCACCATACATTATGAAACACCAATACCTTTGATTGGAAAAGTCTACAAAAACTTAATTGATACAGCACAGTCCATCCTGGGTAAAGCCCTCCCCAGCAGTGAGTACACCTACACAGAGCACAGTTGCAGAAAAGCATTATCCATCAACTAGGGCCCCCACCATCCAGGTCATGCTCTCCTCTTACCGATGCCATCAGGAAGAAGGTACAGGAGCCTCAGGATTCACACCACCAGGTTCAAGAACAGTTATCACCCCTCAACCATCAGACTGTTGAGCCAAAGGGGATAACTTCATTCAATTTCACTTGCCCCATTGAAATTTTCCCACAACCTGTGGATGCACTTTCAAGGACTTTTCACCTCATGCTCTTGATTGTATTTTTTTCGTATTTGCATGATTTGTTGTCTTTTGCACATTGGTCGTTTGTCCGTCCTGTTGGGTGTGGTCTTCCACTGATTCTACTGTACTTCTTAATGTTACTGTGAATGCCTGTAAGAAAATGAATCTCAGGATTATGTATGGTGACATATATGTACTTCAATAATAAATTTACTTTGAACTTTGTACGTGATTATTCTCTGCTCAGAGATGTGAAGATATTGATGAAAAGTTGAAAAGGCCTGCTGTTACCCATGTGGGTAATAGTGAAAAGGGAAAGAGATAGATGTATCTATCTATAGAGAAATGTATATATAGAGATATATATAGAGAAAGAGATAAATATAGATATGTTTATCTATAACACAGAATGTCATGTCTGATGTTCCATCTCACAATGTCAATCTCTTCCTCGAGTCTGATGTTCCTCCTCACAGTGATATCAACGATGATGTACCCTCTCCCTCAAGTCTGATGTTCCACCTCATAATGATGTCAACGATGACATACCCTCTTCCTCAAGTTTCTCAGAATTGATGCTACTGTTGTTATCCCTCTCCACGCCTTGTGATGCATCGGGCTGCAACTATGCGGTTTCTTTAACATGCTGGTCTGTTTTTTATGAGGCCCAGTTGCGAGCTCGATGCTCAGCCCAGTATAGATGGAAAGCGTGGAAAGAACCAGCCGGATTTGAACCCTGGACTATTCGTCTCAAAGTCAGGTGCTGACACCACCAGCCAGCAGTTGCAGTGTTTGGTGCTGCACTTATCTTCTCTTGTAAGTGAAGAGCATCACACTTTTTTGGTAATAACAAAACATAGTATTTTTGCATGAAATCTTAATTTCATCTCTACCCCATGTTTGAGTGTAACATGACCAGCATCATTATAGTGTTAAAAAAATAAAATGTTGACATTTTTGCAGTTTTCATTACATTTATCAGTGATAAATTAAATCTTTTGTTTTTATACTTTGCATAAAACCTAAAAAGAGAGTAAAATGCCAATACAGTGTCCTGTAACCTTTTAATCTAAACTCGATATCGAAGGTGGAGACTGCAAGCCTGCTGCTGTTTGTTGTTCAGCAGCTGATTCAGGTATTCTCCCAATGCTGCTGTGCTGCATTTGCTACCCTGCACACAGTTTCATTATATTAATAATTTTTGCTGTGAAATATATATGTGTGATAAACAAGTGTAAGACAAAGTGCTTATCATTAGCACATTAATTCAGAGTTGGGAATAATGGTGATGCCAAGCAGCCACTGACTGTCCACCTGGGCAGCCAAGGTAGTGACACCTCATCTTTCTTATGGTTCAACGTACACGTTATTGGTTCATGCACAAAATTATTAAAATATTATATAAAACTATCTTCAGGTTATACGGATAAGCTGAATATGTAATGTAACTGGATTTTGTGTTTTAGCTTGTGTCCCATCTCCAAGGTATCTCATTATATAGATGCAAATTTTCCAAGATATGAAATCCAACACACTTCCAGCCCCAAGCATTTCAGATAAGGGTTGCTCGATGTGTAGTAAGTTTTTTTTTGTGTATTGAACTATCCTGTTGTTGCAAAACATAAAATTTCCTGGTATACAGTACATCAGTGATAATAAACCAAAATTTTATTCTGATTCTGAAATTGCCCCAGAAACCCAAACGGTCATGGAGAGAACGTACAAAACTGCTTACAGACAGCAGTAAGAGTTGAACTCTGATTACTGATCGCTGGCACTATAAAGCATTGCACCTATCATTACGCTATTGTGACTACCAACTGTTGTTGTTGCAGGACCAGTATTCCAGCACTCCACAGCTAACAGTGTCTTCATTTCACTAAAAGGATTGATTAGGGCCCATCCAGAGATGTAGGAGAATGGTAGAATATTTGGTGATGGGGTCAAGGAGAAGTTGTTGAATCTGGGGGTTTAGAGATGACTTGATAGAGGTGTGTAAGATGATAAGGGCCATAGATAGAGTAGACAGCCTGAGACTTTTTCCCAGAACGGAAATGGCTAATACAAGGAAGCATAATTTTAAGATGATTGGAGGGAAGTATAGGGGGGATGTCAGAGGTAGATTTTTTTTTACACAGAGAGTGGCGGGTGTATGGGACGCGCTGCCAGGGGTGGTGGGTTGAGGTAGATACATTAGAGATATTTAAGAGACTCCTAGATAGGCATATGGATAACAGAAAAATGGCGGGCTATGCAGGAGGGAAGGACTAAATTGATCTTGGAGCAGGTCAAAGAGAATTGGCTCATTGTGCTGATGACAGAATCACAATGTGTTCATTGTTTCTAAATTCCAGTGTCCTCATGGGGAGTCCTGAGCCTGGATTTTTTTTTAATTAGCTTACCATATCCACATAAACATTCTGTACTGTAAATGGACACAAGAGGTTCTGCAGATGCTGGAACCCATGAGCAGCACACACAAAATGGTGGTAGAACTCAATATTCAAAAAGTTTCAAGTCAATTTTATTATCAAAGTACATAATGTCACCATATTATACCCTCAGATTCATTTCTTGTGGGAATTCATATTAGAACAAAGAAATGCAACAGAATCAACAAAAAACTACACATAAAGACCTGCAAACAACCAATCTGCAAAAGAGCCTGTCACTTTTTTGTTTGTCCTCATTCCCCTCCCCTGTCATCTTATTCTAGCTTCTTCCCCTTTCCTTTCCAGTACTGAAGAAGGGTCTCAACCTGCAATGTTAACTGATTATTCATTTCCATAGTTGCTGCCGGCTCTACTGAGTTCCTCCAGCATTCTATGTGTGTTGCTCTGGAATTCCAGCATCTGTGGAATATCTTGTACTTATAATGTGCATAAGAAGACAACCTGTGTAATTATTTTAAAAAAATGTTGTTTTTCATTTTTAATTTTAGCTTATTTATAGAGCAGTTTTTATACAGAAGATATAGTTCAAAGTGCTATACAAAGGGATAAAGTGCAAATATGAAAACATAAGACAAAAATATGCTAAAATCAAGGTTAAATAAATAGATTTTAAGCTGCCTTTTAAAAGTGTCAACTGGGTCTGTATCCCTTACAGTTTTAGGTATTAAGTTTCAGTTTGGGAGCAGAGTTACTAAAAGCTGAATCTGTCAATTTTCTTCTGAGGGAGATTGTTTAAATTTAAGAGACCAGCAGAAGAGTACCTGAGAGCTCAAGGAGGACTTGTTCTCCCAAACTGCAACACCTCACACCTGCATTAAATTCCATCTGCTATTCTTCAGCCCATTTTCCCAGCTGGTCCAGGTTCTGCTGCAAGCTTTGATAGATTTACGACCACAAGACATAGGAGCATAAGGCATTAGTGGCGTACCAATCAATTCACAGAGAGAGAAAGCTTTGCGCAGGTTGGGGAGAGGAGTTTAAAAAAAGAGCATTTCACGGGGCTCAGCACATTAGTGGCAGACCAATTGATTCACGATTCATTAGCAGGAGCAAATACAAGAAAATCAGGGTCAAAGTGGAGCAGCCATTGTGTGAGTGGACCAGAGTAGAAGTGGGAACAAGGCTTTGGGTCAAGAGGCTTCGGTGGGGAGGCACAGGTAAGTGGCAGGTAAAGCTGTTGCAGTGGTTGAATAAAAAGTCACTACATTACAGCTAATTAAATAAAGGGATGATGCAGGATCAGGTGATGTGCTGTAGTTGCACGATGTGGGAGCTGGTGGATCCCATTGTGGTTCCTAATGACCACATCTGCAGCAGGTGTTGGCTGCTTGAGGAACTTGGGCTCAAAGTTAATGATCTGGAATCTGTGTTTCAAACACTGCAGCATATCAAGGAGGTGGGTTGTTACCTGGATTCTCTGTTTCAGTAGGTGGTCACACCCATTAGATTAGCTGCTTCAAATCTGGTCTGTGGTCAGGTCCAAGAGGGTGTGACTGCGAGTGAGGTAGGTAGTGGGATCCAAGAGTGGGGGCTGTAGGAAGGATGGCCAACCAAACTGTGGCACTGTAGTTCAGGGAGTCATTCAAGCGGGGGGGGGGGGGGGAAGAGAAGAGAAATATAGTGGTAATTGAGAATAGTTTAGACGGGGAAATAGACAGAACTGTCTGTCGCAAAGATAGAGTGTCCTGAAAGCTGTATTGCCTGCCAGGTGCCTAATTCAGCACAGTTTATCTGACCTGCAGAGAAATTTGCAATGGAAGGGGAAAGATCCACTTGTTGTGGTCCACATGCGCATCAACGACATAGGTAGAACGAGGAGAAAGGTTCTGCTAAGAGAATTTGAGCAGCTAGGGACTAAATTAAAAAGCAGAAACAAAAAGGCAGTAATCTCTGGATCACAACCTGAGCCACATGCAAATTGGCACAGGGTCAAGAAGATTAGTGTTAACTGTGTGGCTGAAGGATTGGTGTGGGAGAAGTGGGTTTGAATTCATGGGAAATTGGCACCAGTATTGGGGAAGGAGGGAGCTGTATCATGGGGATCCTAGCGAATCGCATTTCTAGGGCTGTGGATAGGGACTTAAACTAAATAGTAGGGGGGTGGGTTCAACTGATTGGAGAAGTATGGTTAAAGTTAACGAGAAAAGTGTGGATAAAGATAAAGAAAAAGCAAAGGATAAAAAAAGAGAAAAGTAAGGGTGGAGCAAAAAAAAGTCAAGTGCAAAAGAGAAAAAGATTACAAGATTTTAAAAGCACAATGAATAGAAGGGCACTTTATTTGAATGCCCATAGCATTCGAAATGAGGTCAGTGAACTTGTGGCACAAATCAGTACAAAGGGGTATGATTTAGTCGCCATTACAGAAACATGGTTGCAAGGTGGAGAGGATTGGGAATTAAATATCCAAGGATATCAGGTAATACG
This sequence comes from Hypanus sabinus, assembly GCF_030144855.1. Taxonomy (NCBI): domain Eukaryota; kingdom Metazoa; phylum Chordata; class Chondrichthyes; order Myliobatiformes; family Dasyatidae; genus Hypanus; species Hypanus sabinus. Next base: position 173,411,675 of record NC_082712.1, on the reverse strand, counting down.
GAAGGATAGGCTGGAGGCAAGGTAGTGCTCTTAATTAAGGATGAGATCAGGGTGATAGTGAGAGATGATTTAAGGTTTAAGGAGCAAAATGTTGAATTAATCTGGGTAGAGATTAGGAATAATAAAGGAAAAAAAAATCACTGGTGTGAGGTGTCTATCGGCAGCCGAATAACAGCATGACAGTGGCATAAGCAATAAAAGGAGAATGGAACAGCAGTTTCTGTGGGGACTTTAACTTGCACATAGATTTGGTGAATCAAGTTAGTCAAGGCAGTCCAGAGGAGGACTTCACAGAATGCATCAGTGATGGCTTTCTTGAACAGCATGTTAATGAGCCTACAAGGGAGCATACTAAATTAGATCTGATCCTGTACAATGAGACAGCTAAATTAGTGATCTTGTAGTTAGGGATCCTCTTGGAAAATGTCATCACAGTATGACAGAGTTTCTCATACAAATGGAGGGTGCAATAGTTCAATCTAAAACCAGTGTATTTTGTCAACAATGGGATGAGGGAGGATTTGGCTAGTGTAGATTGGGAACACAGGCTATATGGTGGGATGGTTGAGGAACAGCGGAAGACTTTCAAGGAGATTTTTCACAGTGCTCAACAAAGGTATATTCCAGTTAAAAGCAAGGACAGTAAGGGTGGGGAGAGGCAGCCTTGGATAACTAAGGAAATAAAAGAAGGCATCAAACTAAAAGCTGCTGTGTACGAAGTCACCAAGAGTAAAGAGAAATGGGAAGACTGGGGAAACTTTTAAAAGCAGCAAAGAACCACTAAGCGAGCAATTGAGAAAGGGAAGATCGATTATGAAAATAAACTAGCACAAAATATGAAAATGGATAGTAAAAGTTTTTATAATTATATAAAGCAGAAAAGGTTGGCTAAGGTGAACGTAGATCCCTTGGAGGATGAGAAGGGGAAATTGATATTGGGTAATGAGGAAATGGTAGAGGCTTTGAATGAACTATTTTGTGTTGGTCTTCATGGTAGAGGACATGTCTAAAATGCCAAAAAGAGATGGTGTGGATGTGATGGGAGGTGAGGACCTCGATACAGTAGCTAGTGGTAGTGCTGAGCAAACTTGTGGGCCTGAAGATAGACAAGTCCCCTGGTCCTGATGGAATGTATCCCAGGGTACTGAAAGAAATGGCAGAAATTATAGTAGAGGCTTTGGTGATAATTTACCAAAATTCTCTGGACTCTGGGCAGGTCTTGGCTGATTGGAACATGGTGAATGTCACACTCTGTTCAAAAAAGGATGTAGGCAAAATACATCAAATAAGGTGCTGCATAAAAGACTTATCCGTAAGATAAGGAAGCCTATAGTTGGGGGTGATGTGTTAGCATGGATAGAGGATTGGTTAACTAATAGAACACAGTGTGTTGGGATACATGGGTGTTACTCTGGTGGGCAATCCGTGGTGACGGTGTGCCACAGGGGTCAGTGATGGGCCCACAAATGTTCACGATACTCATCAATGATCTGGAAGACGGGACTGAGTGCAGTGTGTTCAAGTTTGCTGATGATATTAAAATGAGTGGCAAAGCAAGTTATGCAGAAGATTTAGAGAGTCTGCCAAGAGATATAGATAGAGTAAATGAGTGAGCACGTGTCTGGCAGATGGAATACGTTGTTGGTAAATGAGAGGTCATCCACTTTGGAAAGAAAATGGAAGAGCAGATTGTTAATTAAATGGTAAAAAAATTGCAGCATGCTGCTGCACAGAGGAACTTGAGAGTGCTTCTGCATGAATCGCAAAAGGTTGGTTTGCAGGTGCAGCAGGCTATCAAGAAGGCAAATGGGATGTTGGCCTTCATTGCTAGAGGGATTGTATTTAAGAGCAGGAAGGTCATGCTGCAACTATACAGGGTACTTACTGGTGAGGCCGCACCTGGAGTACTGCGTGCAGTTCTAGTCTCCTTAATTAAGGAAGGATCTACTGGCTTTGGAGGCGGTGCAGAGGAGGTCACCATGTTGATTCCAGAGATGAGGGGGTCAGACTGTAAGGAGAGTTTGTACTTGCTGGAATTCAGAAGAATGAGAGGAGATCTTATAGAAACATGTAAAATTATGAAAGGGATAATTAAGATAGAGGCAGGAAAGTTGTTTCCACCAGTAGGTGAAACTAGAACAAGGAACTCAGGGGATTAAATTTAAGACAGAAATGAGGAGGAACTGCTTTTCCCAGAGGGTGGTGAATCTCTGGAATTCTATGCCTAATGAAGAATTGGAGGCTACCTCAGTAAATATATTTAAGACCAGATTGGATAGATGTTTGCGTAGTAGGGGAATTAAGGGTTATATGGAAAAGACAAGAAGGGAGAGTCCATGGCCAGATCAGCCATGATCTTATTGAATGGCAGAGCAGGCTCGATGGGCCAGATGGCCTATTCCTGCTCCTATTTTTTATGTTCACATGTAGGAGCAGAATTAGGCCATTCAGGCCATCGAGTCTCCACCACTGTTCAAACATGACTGACTTAGTTCCCCCCTCAACCCCATTCTCCTACTTTTGAAACCCTTACGATTCAAGAACCAATTAATCTCCACTTCAAATGCACTCAAAGTTTTGACTTCCAGAGATTCATCACCCTCCGGCTACAGAAATTTCTCTTCATCTCTGTTCTGAAGGGACATCCGTGATCACAATTCTATCGCCTTTACCATAGGAGAGGATTGGGAACAGACAAGTTAGGAAAGCGTGTAAATGGAGTGAGGGGAAACATGAAGCGATCAGGCAGGAACTTGGAAGCATAAATTGGAAACAGATGTTGTCAGGGAAATGTACAGAAGAAATGTCGCAAATGTTCAGGGGATGTTTGTGTGGTGTTCTGCATAGGTATGTTCTAATGAGATAGGGAAAGGATTGTAGGATACAGGAACCGTGATGTACAAAGTTTGTTGTAAATCTAGTCATGAAGAAGAAGAGCTTATGAAAGCTTCAAAGCACTAGGTAATGATAGAGATCTAGAAAATTATAAGGCTAGCAGGAAGGAGCTTAAGAAAGAAATTAGGAGAGCCTGAAGGGGTCATGAGAAGGCCTTGGTGAGCAGGATTAAGGAAAACCCAAAGCATTCTACAAGTATGTGAAGAGCAAGAGGATAAGATATGAGAGAATAGGACCAATCAAGTGTGACAGTGGAAAAGTGTGTATGGAACCAGAGGAGATAACAGAAGTACTTAATGAGTACTTTGCTTCAGTATTCACTATGGAAAAGGATGTTGGCAATTGTAGGGATGGCTTACAGCGGACTGAAAAGCTTGAGCATATAGATATTGAGAAAGAGGATGTGCTGGAGCTTTTGGAAAACATCAAGTTAGGTAAGTCACCGGGACCAGACAAGAGGTAGCTCAGGCTACTGTGGGATGCGAGGGAGGAGATTGCTGAGCCTCTGGCAATGATCTTTGCATCATCACTGGGGATGGGAGAGGTTCCAGAGGATTGGAGGGTTGCAGATGTTGTTCTATTATTCAAGAAGGGGAGTAGAGATAGCCCAGGAAATTATAGACCAGTGAGTCTTACTTCAGAGGTTGGTAAGTTGATGGAGAAGATCCTGACAGGCAGGATTTAAAAACATTTGGAGAGGCATTATATGATTAGGAGTAGCCAGCCTGGCTTTGTGAAAGGCCTTATGAGCCTGATTGAAATTTTTGAGGATGTGACTCAACACATTGATGAAGGTAGAGTAGTAGGTGTAGTGTATATGGATTTCGGCAAGGCATTTGACAAGGTACCCCATGCAAGGCTTATTGAGAAAGTAAGGCGGCATGGGATCGAAGGGGACATTGCTTTGTGGATCCAGAACTGGCTTGCCCACAGAAGGCAAAGAATGGTTGTAGACGGCTCATATTCTGCATGGAGGTCGGTGACCAGTGGTGTGCCTCAGGGATCTGTTCTGGGACCCTTGCTCTTCGTGATTTTTATAAACGACCTGGATGAAGAAGTGGAGGGATAGGTTAGTAAATTTGCTGATGACGCAAAGTTTGGAGGTGTTGTGGATCATGTGGAGGGCTGTCAGAGATTACAGCGGGACACTGATAGGATGCAAAACTGGGCTGAGAAGTGGCAAATGGAGTTCAACCCAGATACGTGTGAGGTGGTTCATTTTGGTAGGTCAAATACAATGACAGAATATAGTATTAATGGTAAGATTCTTGGCAGTATGGAGGATCAGCTGCTACACAGGTTGACTCTGTGGTTAGGAAGGCATATGGTGCATTGGCCTTCATCAATTGTGGGATTAAGTTTAGGAGCCAAGAGGTAATGTTGCAGCTATATAGGACACTGGTCAGACCCCACTTGGAGTATTGTGCTCAGTTCTGGTCGCCTCACTACAGGAAGGATGTGGAAACAATAGAAAGGGTGCAGAAGAGGTTTACAAAGATGTTGCCTGGATTGGGGAGCATGCCTTATGAGAATAGGTTGAGTGAACTCGGCCTTTTTTCCTTGGAGCAACGGAGGATGAGAGGTGACCTGATTGAGGTGTATAAGATGATGAGAGGCATTGATCATGTGGATAGTCAATTTCCCAGGACTGAAATGGCTAGCCCGAGAGAGCGCAGTTTTAAGGTGCTTGTAAGTAGGTACAGAGGAGATGCCAATGGTAAATTTTTTTACGCAGAGAGTGGTGAGTGCGTGGAATGGGCTGCTGGTGACAGTGGTGGAGGCGGATACAATAGGGTCTTTTAAGACACACCTGGACAAGTACATAGAGCTCAGAAAAATAGAGGGCTATGGGTAACCCTAGGAAATTTCTAAGGTAACGACATGCTTGGCACAGCTTTGTGGGCCGAAGGGCCTGTATTGTGCTGTAGGTTTTCTATGTTTCTATGTTTCTATCCATTCTATCTAGACCTTTTGATGTTCAATAGTTTTCAAATGAAATACCCCCTCACTCTTCCAAATTTCACTGAGTACAGACCCAGAGCTGTTAAACGCTCCTCATACATCAACCCTTTCACTCCTGGGTTCGTTCTTGTGAACCTCCTCTGGGCCATCTCCAGTGCCAACACACCCTTCCTTAGATAAGGGGCACAAATCTGCTCACAATTCTCCAAAGCATTATAAAGCCTCAGTATTACATCCTTGCTCTTATATTCTAGTCTTCTCTAAATTATAGCCAAAATAGGAACACGAAATACTGATGCTGGAATCTGAGGTGGAAAATAAACAGCTGTCCAAGGAACTCACTGGGTCAAGCTGTATCAAGCTGGGCCAAGCTGTCCAATAACCTGGACAGTCGATATTTCAGACTGAGACCCTCCTTCTGGACTGAATAATGTGGGGGAGGGGGATGCCATTATAAGGAGATGAGGGGAAGGAATGGGGCAAGGGCTGGTACGTGATAGGTGGAGGGGAGACAGGCGGACAGAGAGAGGAGTGGAAAGACCAACAGAAGCTGGGAGGTGATGGGTGACAGAGTAATAGGAGAGGGAACCAAATCAAGGAGGTGAGAAGGGCAGATATAAATATTGTGGACTGGGGGTGTAGGTAAAGGGAACCCAGTGGGAAGGAGGGAGTGGGTGATGGGCGGATGGAATGGGTGAAAGATGGGAAAGAACCAGGCTGCTAAGGGACTGGGTGTAGGATGAGCTGGGTTGACCAGGATGAAGGACTTGGAATCCAGAAGCCCAGATTAGTGATTAAGAGGCAGAAATATGAGAGACTTTTAAGAGGTGTTCAGATCAGCACATGTAGGTGAGCAAGATGGCAGGATATGGACATTCTGTAGGCAGAAAGCATTAGCTAACCATTCCATTACCAATTTATCAAAGGTTTAATAGTTCAAGCAGCACACACAAAATGCTGGTGGAACGCAGCAGGCCAGGCAGCATCTATAGGAAGAAGTACAGTCGACGTTTCAGGCCGAGACCTTTCGTCAGGACTAACTGAAAGAAATAGTAAGAGATTCTAAAGTGGGAGGGTGAGAGGGAGATCTGAAATGATAGGAGAAGACAGGAGGGGAAGGGGTAAAGCTAAGAGCTGGAAAGGTGATTGGCAAAAGGGATACACTGCTGGAGAAGGGGGAAGATCATGGGACGGGAGGCCTAGGGAGAAAGAAAGGGGGAGGGCAGCACCAGAGGTAGATGGAGAACAGGCGAGGAGTGATTGTGAGAGGGACAGAGAGAGAAAAAAGGGAGGGGAAAGAGAATAATCAATCAATCAATTAATTAATTAATAAGAGATGGGGTAAGAAGGGGAGGAGGGGCATTAACGGAAGTTAGAGGAATCAACGATCATGCCATCAGTTTGGAGGCTACCTAGATGCTTCCTCCCACTTTCAAATCTCTTACTATCTTTTCTTTCAGCTAGTCCTGACGAAGGGTCTTGGCCCAAAACATCGACTGTACTTCTTCCTATAGATGCTGCCTGGCCTGCTGTGTTCCACCAGCATTTTGTGTGTGTTGCTTGAATTTCCAGCATCTGTAGATTTCCTCGTGTTTGCGTTTTTAATGGTTCAATTTAATATCAGAGAATGTATAAAGTATACAACCTGAAATTCTTACTCTTCACAGACATCCACAAAAGAGGGAAAAAAAACCCAAAGAGCGAATGACAGAAAAATGTTAGAACTCCAAAGCCCCCTCCCTCTCTGACACACAATCACCTTCAGTAAGCAGCAGCACCCGCACCCCCCCAACTAGCAAGGCCCCCAGAGAACGAGATCTAAACATCCATCAAAAACAGTCTCAGAATAGAGAGACATCCTTTTAGAATGGAGATGAGGAAGAATTTCTCTAAATGTAATTTCTTTAATCTGTGGAATTTGTTGTCATAGAAGGCTTTGGAGGCCAAGTCATTGGATATATTTAAAGCAGCGATTGATAGATTCTTGATCTGTCAGGGCATGAAGGGATATGAGTAGAAGGTAGGAGACTGGGGTTAAGAGGGAAAATTGGATCAGCCATGATTAAATGGTGGAGAAGACTTGATGGGCCAAATGGCTGAATTCTGTTCCTATGTCTTATGGTCTTAATTGGTTTGGCACAACATTGTGGGCTGAAGGGCCTGTTTCTGTGCTGTACTCTTCTGCGTTCTATGTTCTACCAAGTTCAACCCGTGCTGGAGCAGCTGATTTAAATGTAATTAAATAAATCAATTTAAAAATTGATGGTGGCCATCTGGTTAATGAATGGGCATTAGAGAAATAAATTTTCTCTCCCCATTCATTTCAAAGTTTATGTGAGTCCAGACCACTACCTGGCAAGACCCTTGATTAAAGAACAATAACGACTTGCTCTCCAGACACTGTGACTCAAACTAGAGATTTTGACATTACAACACTTCATTATGGAAATGGTTACTGACAGACAATTAAGGGGAGTTATCTTTTTAATACCTTTGCACAGAATCAAAATTTACCTGACTGGATTAATAAACTTGGATCTGTTTTTTCTTTCCCCATGTCCTCTCAACTAAACAAACCAGTAGAATTAATGATGGACCAAGTTGCATGTACACACCTTGGATTAACCTGCAGAGAGTGTTCAGCGGCAGTGAGACACACTGATGCTTCAGGGGATGTAACCAGGCTAAGTGAATGGGCAAGGACAGGCAAATGGAATATAATGTGGAAAAGTGCAGGGTTATTGACCATGATAGAATAAAAGGGAAAGGCAGTATCATTTTAATGTGGGGACGTATTGAATGGTGTTGATATTTGGAGGGAACTGACTGTCCTTGTGTATGAATCACCAGAAGTACAAATATAGGGTGAGTATGCTGTTTGGAAAGCAAAATGATATGTTGGTAGCTTTTGCAGAAGGAATTGAGTACAGGAGTAGAGAAACCTTGCTCTAATTAAAGAATCTTGGCATCACATATCTCCTAGTCTGTGCACTGAACCCTCAAAGTTGCAACACAAGTTGGTAGGATGGTTGAGAAGGAGCATGGTGTGTTGGCCTTCATTAATCAGAGGATTAAGTTCAAGAGCCATAAGGTAATGTTGCACTCTATGTAACTTCAGTTACACCACACTTGGGAATATTGTACTCAGTTCTGGTTGCCTTAAGGAGGTGAAAGCTTTAGAAAGGGTGCAGAGGAGATTACAGAGTGTGTCTCATGAGGAAAGGTTGAGCAAGCTAGGGCTTTTCTCTTTGGAGCAGAGGAAGATGAGAGGTGAATTGATAGAGGTGCATAAGATAAGAGACATAGACAGAGTGGACAGTCAGCTCCTCTTTTCCAGGATGGAAATGACTAATACATGAAGCCATAATTTTAAAATGATTGGAGTAAAATATAGGGTCTTCATTTTCATTGTAATATTCAAGACGATTTATTGATGCCTTCAAATTATTCATAGTTCCTAACTTGCAGAAGTGGTGAAATCATTTCATTTTCACTTCTGCCCAGTCTGGCATCTCAAAGCTTTAATGCTTGAAACTGTTGTGAGCCAAACAGTTCACTTATTGTTTCTTTTGCACCAACTATCAGAGGCAAAAATCACTCCTTTTTGAACATAAACACATGCAACTGACCCTATTTTAAAACAGTTCACTCTAAGCATGGTGTAGCATCTAACGGTCATACACAATGTACATGACTGACACTAGTTAGCAAATGTTCAGCAACAGTTTCCTATCTCAATTAAGTGGCATACTGTCCCAAATAAATGAAGGGAATGCAAGCTATTTCAATGATTTGTTTTTGTTCTTTAAGAGTTGTCCCAAATAAGCAGCTTCCCCAATTAAACAATGGCACAGTTAACTGGAATCCACTGCATATAAACGCAGAAGCAGGTAAAGCAGGCTGGTTTTATTGAGTTACTGCTCATCAGTTGCAGGTGGATAGGGCAGAGTTGCCTCAGGGTGTGTTGAATCTTTGGATTATTCAGTCCCAGAGTCTTCGTGGGAGAACGTTGAACTCAGCCCACGATGTTGTTTTGAACTAATTAGACAAATAAATAAATAGCTAACTAAACGAATCCCTTCTGCCTACATGGTGCCCATATCCCTTCAATTCATGTACATTTCTAAGAGTTTTCTTAACCACCTCTATCTACCTGTTTTTATCACCACCCCTGCAGCGCATTCCAGGCAGCTGCTCTTCTATGTGTGTGAAACTTGTCCTGCTCATCTCTTGTGAACTTACCCCAACTCATATCAAATGCTGGACTATATTCTGTATTAGACAATTCCACCCTAGGGGAGGAAGATTACTGATGTCTACTTTATGCCTCCATGCCTTATAAATTTCTATTAAGTCTCCCCCCAGCCTTTGTCATTCCAGAGAAAACAACCCAAGTTGTCAATCTTCTCCTGTGGATACTACCTTCTTATCCACACAGCCTCCTGGTGAACCTCCTCTGCACCATCTCCGAACCCTCTGCATCCTTCCTGTGAAGAGACAACCAGAATTGAATGCAAAACTCCAATGGCTGAGTGGAGGAAGCCAAAGAGTGGTAGTAGATGGCACCTCGCTGACTGAGCGTCTGCGACTAGTGGTCTGTTACAATGATCAGTGTTGGATCCATTGTTGTTCCCCATCTATATTAATGATTTTGGTGAACTAGATCAGCAAATTTGTGAATAACACTGACATTGGGGGCTTAATGGACAGCAGGGAAGCCAATCAAAGCTTGCAATGGGATATTGACCGGATGAAAAAAATGGGCTAAAAATGGTAGATGGAATTTAATACAGGCTAGTGTGAAGTGTGGCACTTTGAAATTAAAAAGAATTTTGAGCAGTGGACAACCCAGACATTAGAAGTTTTTAGAGGAGGGGGCTTCAATCAGGTCCACTTCCCAAGTACAAAAGGCAGCAGTGGGTCAGTACGGAGAAAAAGAGCTTTGACCAGTGGCCAGTTGGTGTTTGCAACTGATTAGCAAGAGCAAATTAAAGGAAGGCAGGGGCAAGCGCAGCAGCCATTGTCTGAGTGGACAGAGTCAGAGTGGTCATTTGAGGCTTTAGCTCTTCGGGGCTTCGATGAAGACAGTCTTCAGTTAGAGAAAGCAAAAGAAAAGCTCTAGGTGAAGTTTTTTTCTCTTCTTTATATCTGCTCAGCTAGGACAGTAAAGATGTCAAGCAGGATAGTGGAATGCTCCTCTTGCAGGATGTGGGAAGGCAGGGAGCCCTCCAGTGTCCCTGATGACTACAGCTGGGAGAAGTGTATCCAGCTGCCGCTTCTACAAATCATATCAAGGAGATGGAGCTGGAACTGGATGAACTCCGGATCATTCGGGAGGCTGAGGGGGTGATAGATAGGACATGTAGAGAGGTAGTTACACCCGTGGTGTAGGGCACAGGAGATTGGGTGGAAGTCAGGAAGGGGAAAGGGGTGAAGGAGCCAGTGCAGAGTGTTCCTGTGGCCAACCACCCTCAACAACAAGTATATCACTTTAAGTACTTCTGGGAGTATGACCTAACAGTGGAAAGTCACAGTGGTCAGACTCTGGAACTGAGTCTGCCTCTGTGACTCAGAAGGGAAGGGGGGCGAAGAGGCACACTGAGGTGATAGGGGAATCGTTAGTCAGCTGAATGGATAGGAGGTTCTGTGGGTGGGAACGAGATTCCCAGATGGTATGTTGCCTCCCGGGTGCCAGGGTATGGGTTATCTCAGATCGACTCCTCAGCATTCTTAAGTGGGAGGGTGAACAGCCAGAGGTACCAATGACATGGTTAGGATAGAACTAGGAAGATTATACAATTTAATATATGACTGAGGAGTTAATGTAGGAGGGAAGGCATAAGATCTTTGGATCATTGGGCTCTCTTCCAGGGAAGGTGGGACCTGTACAGAAGGGATGGTTTGCACTTAAACTGGAGGGGGAATAATATCCTAGTGGGAAGGTTTGTTAATGCCACACGATGGGGTTTAAACTAGAGTTGCAGGGGGATGGAAACCAGAGTGCCAGAACAGTTAGTCGAGACATTGTGGAGGCAGCTGTTGGCTGTTGGCCTATCAGATGGCTTTTTTGAGCAGCTCGCAGTTGTTCACCTATTTTGGATTGAGTGTTGTGCAATGAACCAGAATTGATTCGAGAGCTTAATGTAAAAGTGATCATAATATAATTGAATTCACCCTGAAATTTGGGAAGTGGAAGCTCGTCGGATATGTCAGTATTACAGTGGAGTACAGGAAATTACAGAGGCATGAGGGAGTTGCCAGAACTGATTGGAAAAGATCACTAACAGGGATGACAGCAGAGCAGCAATGCCTGGCATTTCTGGAAGCAATTCAGAAGGCACAAAAAATACACAGCCTAAAGCTGAAGCAATCTAAAGGAAAGGATGACACAACCGTGGCTAACAAGAGAAGTCAAAGCCAACATAAAAGCCAAAGAGAGTGCATTTAATGGAGCAAAAATTAGTGGGGTGACAGAAAGTGACTAACAAAGTCATTAAGAAGGTAAAGATGGAATATGAAAGTAAGCTAGCCAGTTATATTAAAGAAAATACCAAATGTTTCTTCAGATACATAAAGTATAAAAGAGAGGCTAAAAGTGTAAAAGAGAAGCGTAAAAGAGTGTAAAAGAGACCACTGGAAAATGATTCTGAAGAGATGAAATGGGAGACACCGAAATGGTGGACGAACTGAATAATTATTTTGAGTCAGTCTTCACTGTGGAAGATACTAGCAGTATGGTGGAAGTTCCAGGTGTCAGGAGTCAAGAAGCCTGTGAGGATATGATAACTAGAGAGAAGGTTCTTGGGAAACTGAAAGGTCTGAAGGTAGTTCTGAAAGAGGTGGCTGAAGAGATCATGGAGGCATTACTAATGATCTTTCAATAATCACTAGAGTTTGGAATGGTTCCAGAATGGAAAATTGCAAATGTCACTCCACTCTTCAAGATGAAAGAGAGGCAGAAGGAAGGAAATTATAGACCAGTTAGTCTGACCTCATCAGTTGGGAAGATGTTGGACTCAATTGTTATGGGTACTTGGAAGCACATTATAAAATAGGCCATAGTCAACATGGTTTTCCCAAGGGAAAATCTTATCTGACAAATTTGATGGAATTCTATAGCAAGCTATATATAGCAAGCTGGATAGATAAAGGAGCATTAGTTGATGTTGTGTTTTTGGATTTTCAGAAGGCCTTTGACAAGGTGTCACGCAAGAGGTTGCTTAACAAGCTACAAGCTCATGGTATTACAGAAATATTTAGCCTGGATAAAGCAGTGGCTGATTGGCAGGAAGCAAAGAGTGGGATTAAAGGGAGCCTTTTCTGACTGGCTGCTGGTGACTAGTGGTGTTCCACAGGGTTCTGTGTTGGGACTGATTATCTTTACATTATATGTCGATGATTTGGACAATGGAATTAATAGTTTTGTTGCAGAATTTGCAGGTGATATGAAGAAAAGCAGAGGGGCAGGTAGTTTGCAGGAAGCACAGAGGCTACAGAAGGACTTAGAAAGATGAGGAGAATGGGCAAATAAATGGCAGATGACATTGTTGGGAAGCGTATGGTCATGCACATCGGTGGAAAAAATGAAAGATATTTGACTGTTTTCTAAATGGAGAGAAAATACAAAAATTCTGAGGCACAAATGGACTTAGGGGGCTTGGGCAATGTTCCCTAAAGGTTCATTTGTAGGTTGAGTCTGTGGTGAGGAAAGTAAATGCAAGGTTAGCATTTATTGCAAGAGGACTAGTATATAAAAGAATGTAATGTAGAAACTTTATAAAGCACAGGTGAGGCCTCACTTGGAGTATTGTAAGCAAGTTTGGGCCCCTTGTTTTAGAAAAAATGTGCTGAAACTGGAGAGGGTTCAAAGGAAGTTCACAAAAATGATTCCAGGATTGAATGGCTTGTCACATGAAGAGCGTTTGATGGCTCTGGGCCTGTATTCACTAGAATTCAGAACAATCAGGATTCACCTCATTGAAACCTATCGAATAGTGAAAGGTCTTGATAGAGAGAATGTGGAGAGGATGTTTCCTGTGGTGGGGAGAGTCTAAGTCCAGAGGACACAGCCTCAGAATAGAGGGGCGTCCTTTTAGAATGGAGATGAGGAGCAATTTCTTTAGCCAGGGAGTAGTGAATCTGTGGAATTCTTTGCCACAGGCAGCTGTGGCGGCCAAGGTTTAATGTATATTTAAGGCAGAAGTCAATAGATTCTTAACTGGTCAGGGCATGGAGGGATATGGGGAGAAGGCAGAAGATTGGGGCTGAGAGGAACAATGGAGCAGCCATGATGAAATGGTGGACCAGACTCGATCACCAAATGGCCCAATTCTTCTCCTATATCTTATGGTCTAAACCAAGACAGGACATACACAGTGAGCAGTGGGGCACTGAGGAGTGTGGTAGAACAGAGAGATCTGGGAATACAGAACCATAATTCCTTGAAAGTAGAGTCACAACCAGATGGGGTTGTGAAGAGAGCTTTTGGCACATTAGTTGGGATGTCATGTTGAAGTTTTATAAGATGTTGATAAGGCTAAATTTGGAGTATTGTGCAGTGTTCTGGTCACCTACTTACTGGAGAGATAACAATAACATTGAAAGAGTGCAGAGAAAATTTACAAGGATGTTCCCAGGATTTGAATGGTTGAGTTATAGAGAAAAGTTAAAACTTTTTCCCCTGGAGTATAGGAAAATGAGGGGAGATTTGATGGAGGCATACAACATTAGGATGTGTATAAGTGGGGTAAGAGTGATGGGTTGGAGGTATGTCTCAATGAAAAAATGGTGTAAGACACTACTTCCCTTTTATGGCCTGTAGGTTGTTCTTGGGGAAGGCATATCACCTGCTTTGCACCCCCTACGACCAAGATCAGGGTCACGTGAAGCCTTGGAAGCAGGTGGTGGATGGTCATATGAGCAGCTGGTGCAAATCACAAGCCCTGGTTCTGTGACCACTGACATCAGGCAGACAATCTCTGAAGAGTATTGATAATGTCTTGGATTACCCGTCTTGTAAAGACTCTGCCCAGAAGAAGGCAATGACAAACCACTTCTGTAGAAAAATTTGCCAAGAACAGTCAGGACCATGGAAAGACCACAATCACCAATTTCATATGACATGGCACATAACAAACAATATGGTAGAGTAAATACAAATGGCCTTTTCCCACTGAAGTTGGCTAAGAATAGAACTAGAGTTCATAGAGTAAAGGAAGGTGAAAGATAAAATATTCAGGGGAATTTCTTCATCCAGAGGGTGGTGTGAATGTCAAATGAGCTGTCAGTGGAAGTGACAGAAGTGAGTTTGACAGCAACATTTTGGAGAAATTTGAATAAGTACATGAACGGGAACATAAAGCATTCTGAGGCTCTATGACACTACTCTGCTTTACCCAGCTTCAACATAACTTACTTTGGCACTCTTAAGAAATTCATCCACACAGTCGAAAAGAGATAGGTCTGTGTTACTGAATACTAGATTGATTTTTTGAGCAATTTTGTGCTTCAGATTTAGATTCAGATTTATTGATGATACTTACATCGAAATATGTCATATGCATTAACAATCAATACAAGCTAAGGGTGTGCTGGCAGCAGCCCACATGCGTCGGCACCTGTTCCGGCACCAACACAGCATGCTTTCCTTGCTCGGCAGAACAACACAAGCAACAGCAACAAAACAAGTCACAAGAGTGAAACAAGCCCCTTACCCCACCAAACAATCACATAGGACAGGACAGGCCCTGGAGATGCCCAGGACAGGCCCAGGAAAGGCCCAGGACAGGCCACTTTTATAAATTAGTATATTGGTTTATTATTGTTCCACTCATCCTGCTCATGGACTGTTTGCCTCACTCCCTTCAGCATCCAACCCGGGACCACCAGTCTCAAAAACAGTTACTTTCCCCAAGCAGTAAGGCTGATCAGCACCTCCACCCATTAACCATCCCACAATACCCCAAGCCACCACTATTTTATCATTTCCAAACAGAGTCCCTTATCTCCATTCACAGTCCCAAACAGCCCTTCCAGGTGAGGCAACACTTCGTTAGTGGATCTATTGGGGTCACCTATTGCATCCAGTGCTCCCAATGAGCCCTCCTCTACATTGGTGAGACCTGCTGTAAATGGGGGGACTGCTTTGTTGAGCACCCCTGCTCCATTTGCAAAAAATGGAATTTCCCAGTGCCCAACCATTTTAATTCCTATCCCCATTCCCATTTAGACATGTTAGTCCATGACCTCCTCTTTTGCCACAATGAGACCTCTCTCAGAGTGGAGGAGCAACAGCTCATATTCTGTTTAGGTAGCCTCCAACTTGTTTTCTCCTTCTGGTAATTAGAGTTCCCCCCCCCCCCCGGCTTCTTCTATTCTACAGGCTATCCTCTTCCCTCTTCTCCTCACCTGCCTACCACCTCTCCCTGGGTCTCTCCTTCTTCCCTTTCTCTCACGATCCACTCTCCTCTCCTATCAAATTCCTTCTTCTTCAGTCCTTTACCTTTCCTCCTACCTGGCTTCACTTACTACCTTCTAGCTTCTCCTCTTTCCTCACACCCCCCTTTTTTTATTCTGGAGTCTTCCCCCTTTCCTTTCCAATCGTAAAGAAGGGTCTCGGCCGGAAACTCAACTGTTCATTCATTTCCATAGAAGCTGCCTGACCTTCTGAGTTCCTCCAGCAGTTTGTGTGCATTGCTCTGGATTTCAAACATCTGCAGAATCTCTTGTGTCAATGTTATTCACCCCACTTCCACTGGAACCAAATTAGTTAAAGGGCCAAAAATCGAAATGCCGTCTCGTCAGGCCTATCACCGTGGTTAAGGAGGTAATTTATTACTGTTATTCTTAGGTAATGTGTGATAGTCACACTGGCATACCTATTGCTCATTCCTTCTCATCTTCAGATCACGTTGACCTTTTCAATGTTTTCTCTGCTGTAATAGTTCCCCACAATAATTTCCAAAGATGTGTCATAGAGTCTGACAGCACAAAAATTGGCACTTTGACCCATCACTTTTCCTCTTGTAGCCATCTGCACTAATCCCATTTACTTTATATTTATATTTGGAGTTACAGGCTCTTTCTGCCCTCCGAGCCGCTCAGCCCAACAATCCACCAATTTAACCCTAGCCTAATTGCAGGCCAATATGCAATGGCCAATTAACATACTGTACCACCCTGATTCACATCTTTACTGTTATGCTGTGGGTGGTTCATTTGGCAGCTCTGTGGGAGCGGTCTGTTCTGCTTTCAGCCTGTTTGGGTTACTGTTGAAGATAAGGGATGTTGTGGAATGTGTGCCAACCAATTAGCGGCAGGTTTTCTTGGAGAGCGACAATAAGGTTGGTCTTGGATCTTTGTCCGGTGGAAGATGAAGAGAGGAGATGCTGGGGAGAACTGGTCATAGAATGTGACCTGGTGGGAGACCTGTTTGTTCGAGATGGATTGCGAGTAATGTTCAAAAGGTGGTGTGGGCGTTCATCTTGACCAAGGGCCCAGCGGGTGAGCGACAGAGAAGTTCAAGATGATCTCCAACTTGAGCACATTTGACTATTTAATCAGAATGGGCCCTTTTCCTTTTGTTATTCTTTAAAACCCTTTAGTTAAGATTCATGCGCTGTCTGTTATTTCATGGCACTAATTTATAACAGGGCAGCAAATTACACAGCATCCACTCAAACCGGGGTTGGGGTGGGAGAGGCGCCTCAATCTCACGAGTTTGGTGGGGCAGAGATTGTCTTCCCCAGACCTACACAGCCAAGGGAACCAGGGTGTTTCATAAGTAACCAGTACATCTTTGTAAAACGTATGCATAGACAGAAAAAATGTACAAACCTTCTTAACTGCGCCCTGAGTTATGATAACATCCCACTAACCACCACACTACCACGAAGCCACACTTACTTCTGTAAGCTCCATAGCTATCGAAGCCTCGGTGATTTCTATATCATATCTAGATGGTTCTTAAATGTTGTCAGATTATCCTTCTCAGTCAGTGTGTTCCAGACTCCAATCTCCCTTTGTGAATAATGTCCCCCACAAATCTCCTGTCAGCCTCCAACTTCTCACCCTAAACCTATGCTCCATCTTCTGATGCAGGGATGTGACCTGAAATGTTAATAATTCCTTTACCCCTCACAGAAGCTGTACAATTGGATGAAAGTAGAGGTGGTGGGGGGGATTGTCAGAGGTAAGTTATTTATACAGAAAAAGGTTGGTGCGTGGAATGCGTTACCCATGGTGATGGTAGAGGCAGATACATTTAGGGCTTGTAAGAGACTCTTAGATAGGCACATGGATGAAAGAACGTGAGAGGGAAGGGTTAGATTAATCTTCGAGCAGGTTAAAAAGTTGGCATAACATTGTGCGCTGAAGGCCCTGTGTTGTGCTGTACTGTTCTATGATCTATAATCTATGCCTTCAGGTTGGAGACTACCATAAGGTCATTAGTCCATAAGATATGTGAGCAGAAATAGGCCATTTGGCCCATCGAGTCTGCTCTGTCATTTCATCATGGCTGATCTATTTTTCCTCTCAGTCTTATCTCCTGCCTTTTCCTTTTCCCCATATCCCTTCATGCCCTGACCAATCACGAATTTATCAAACTCTGCCTGAACTATACCCAATGACTTGGCCTCCACAGCCACCTGTGGCAACAAATTCCACAGATTCACCACTCTCTGGCTAATGATATTCCTTTTCATCTCCTCTATTCTGAGGCTGTGTCCTCTGGTCGTAGACTTCCCCAACCATCCTCTCCATACCCACTCTATCAAGGCCTTTCAACATGCGATAGGTTTCAATGAGTTCACGCCTCATTCTTCTGACATGAGAGATAAACCAAGAAGTCATGTTTGCAGGAATGAACTGAATTGCTAGCAGCGAGTTCTGAGTTATCTGCCGTGAAACTGTCAAATCGAAGTTGTACTGACAGTGAAGGGTTATTGAGAGTCAGCACTGGAATACCTGGCCGTCACCTTCTTCTCTTCACCCAGGTTCCTTTTGCTTCTCAGCCTCCCAGCTTCCCAGCAACTGTGCCTGGCTAATCTGGACGAGTTGTTCACAGAAGGGACAGGCGATATTCTGATTAGTTCTGGGCCCCTTATCTAAGAAAGGACCTGCCGGCATTGGAGAGAGTCCAGAAGAGGATCAGGAGAATGATCACAGAAAAGACAGGGTTAATGTATGGGGAGCATTTGACGGCTCTGGGCTTGTGGTCATTGGGGTTTTGAATGATGAGGGGGATCTTACTGAAACCTATCGACTATTAAAAGACCAAGATAGAGTGGATGCTTTCTACAGTGCAGGGGTCTACAATTAGAGTGCACAGCCTCAGAATACAAAGAGGCCCCTTTAGAACAGAGGTAAAGAGGAATGTATCTACCCAAAGGGTGGTGAATCTGTGGAATTCATTGTCATGGACAACTATGGTGGTCAAGTCATTGGGTATATTTAAAGCGGAGGTTAAGGTTAATCTTAATTAATAAGGGTGTCAAAGGTTACAGGAAGAAGGCAGGAAATGGGGTTGTGGGGGATAAAAATCAGCCATGATGGAATGGCAAAACAGAATTGATGGGCCAAATGGCCTATTTATGCTCCTGTGACTTCTGGTCTTATGTTCTGACTTGACAGCTCTCGGTACTTGGCAGGATGGTGAGGTAATTTCCACCCCTGGTACACCATCACAGATTGCCCGGTTAAGGGAAATATTCCCAGCATGAAGTCAGTCACTTCCACAAATTATCCCAGGTGCATTATCACCTCCCGTCATCTTTGCCCTGCAGCTGGGATCTCCCAGTGCAATCTAATCATTGGCAACAAGGAAAATACATAGTGACATTTAGGAAACCCCTAGACAGGCACATGGATGGTAGAAGAATGGAGGGCTGTGTGGGAGGGAAGGGTTAGATTAATCAGAATAGGTTAAAAGGCTGGCACAACATCATTGGTTAAAGGGGCGGTACTGCGCTGTAATGTTCTCTGGTCAATATTCTACGATGTCCGTCTAAAATATTCCTAGACCAGATTGTTTGCTACACTTTGACCGTGATGCCTCAACCGCTGTCAGTGTCTTGTCATAACAGAAATGGGCAGGAGTTCTCACCTAATCTGCTCTTTATCTTTCCAGCCTGTCCACATAGGGGATCAGATGCTTCAGCTGACACTGCAGTTGAACATTGCAAAGCACGACAGCTCACCGCAACTCCACAGCTTGGGCCGGTGGTTTCATTGCACTCTGGAGACACTTTGGTAACAATCCCAGATTCTCAGTGGAGGGGCTGGAGCTACAGATGCAGCATCTCTCTATCCCATCCCCTGCCTTGCTCTACCTCTTGGGAGCAATACATTCACAAATAGATTTATTGCCATTTCTTTAACATGCTGTTTATTTTCTGATGTCTGCCATATGGTCTGTTCCAGAACAGCCAATGTGCAATCTTTGTTCTGGGGCATAAATGCTATGGCATTTAAATCAGTCACCATTATATTTGTGTGTGTGTGTGTGTGTGTGTGTGTGTGTGTGTGTGTGTGTGTGTGTGTGTGTGTGTGTGTGTGTGTGTGTGTGTGTGTGTGTGTGAGTGTGTGTGTGTGTGTGTGTGTGTGTGTGTTTGTGAATTTGCATGTGTGAATGCGGAGAGGTGTGCACACATCTCCGAGTTTGTTTCTGTGTGTGCTCTAACTTCTGTACATATTTGTGTGTCAGAGCATATGTATGTGTATGTGCTTGTATATGTGTGAATGTGTGTGTGTGTGTGTGTGTGTGTGTGTGTGTGTGTGTGTGTGTGTCTGTGTACCTGCACATCCATGTGCCCGAATGGAATTGTGCTTATGCTTGTGAGAGTTTGCACTTGTGCCTGTGAAAATAATGGTGTGTGTGTGTGTGTGTGTGTGTGTGTGTGTGTGTGTGTGTGTGTGTGTGTGTGTGTGTGTGTGTGTGTGTGTGTGTGTGTGTCTGTGTACCTGCACATCCATGTGCCCGAATGGAATTGTGCTTATGCTTGTGAGAGTTTGCACTTGTGCCTGTGAAAATAATGGTGTGTGTGTGTGTGTGTGTGTGTGTGTGTGTGTGTGTGTGTGTGTGTGTGTGTGTGTGTGTGTGCTTGAGCGTGTGCAGGTCTGTAAGTGTGTGTGGTGAACTACATATACCTGTCTGGACACGCCCCCTGCTGACTGCTCCTGTGGCTCCTCCCACAGACCCCGGTATAAAGGCAATTGAGGTCTGAGCCCGGCCTCTCTGTCTCCAGGATGTAGTATGGTGGTCACTCAGTGCTTGTTCCTTCTTCCAGTCAATAAAAGCCAATATCTCGCCTTTACGTCTCAGAGTGAGTTATTGATGGTGCATCAGTGTGTGTGAGTGAAAGTGTGCTTGTGTGAAAGGGCAATCAACACCACAACGTTTAGAAAATGATAACCTTTTGCCCCGGTTAGAGAGCTCACAGTGATCCATGTTCCCTTCTTTCCAACATGCCTGCCCTGTTTCAGAAAGCCCTCGTTAGCTCACACTGCTGAGAATTATCTGTGAATTGTACATATTGTCCCGAGTGTGTGGTTGTGAGGTGCGAACACTTTCTCTAATGACAGAGTGTGCCAGCTGGCATCACCAACACTTGAACATTCGCGATGTCAGGCAGAGGAGCTGAGGATTTACTTCTCCAGACAATGACTTGTAAACGCGGTGCAGAGTACTGCTGTTCAGCTCCTTGTGTGATATTCCTCACTCTGCTATTCCAATAGAAGCGTTAATCTTTCTTTTATTTTTGGTGTGCACTCTGAAGTAGCAGAAAGAGAAGAATTTGAAATTAGGTGATCATATGCTGCATTCCATTTAAGGGCTGGAGCAATATCCTTGCAGGTTTGATGGTTCTGTGCACTGGATGTGCAGTGGAGAGTATATTGACTGGTCACATCACAACCTGGTATGGAAACATCGTTGCCCTTGAATGGCCAAACCCACAAAAAGAAGTGGATATGGCCCAGACCATCATGGGTAAAGCCTTCCCACCACTGAGCACATCTATAAGGAGTGTAATTGCAGGAAAGCAGCAGCCATCATCAAGAACCTCTCCCACCACCTGGAACATGCTCTCCTTTCACTGCTGCCACCAGGAAGGACATACAGGAGCCTTAGGACTCACACCGCCAGGTTCAGGGACAATTATTACCCCCCAGCCATCAGACTCTTGACCCAGAGGAGATAACTTCACTCCGTTTCACTTGTCCCATCACTGAACCGTTCCCACAGTCTACTGTGTGGCCTCACTTTCAAGAAATCTTCATCCAATGACCTGAATATTCATCACATTAATTATTATTATTATTATTGTATCTGCACAGTTTGTGGTCTTTTGGACATGGGTTGTTTGACCATCTTTTTGTCAGAATCAGGTTTATTATCACCGGCATGTGTCGTGAAATTTGTTAACTTAGAGCAGCAGTTCAATGCAATGCATGGTATAGAAGAAAAAGAAGAAGAAAATAAATAAAAAAATCACATTCCTCCTGAATACTTTTGTGACACTTAGATTCATGGAGCCATTCAGCCTAACTGGCTCATGCTGAAGAAGATGCTGGCAGGTAGGGTTCCACCTGGAACCCCTGCTCTTTGTGATTTTTATAAGTGACTTGGATGAGGAAGTAGAAGGGTGGGTTAGTAAGTTTTGAGTTGCGGATCGTGACAGTATGCAGAGCTGGGCAGAGAAGCGACAGATGGCGTTCAACCTGGAGAAGTGTGAAAGTCAGATCTAAAGGCAGAATACAGGGTTAACGACAGGATCCTTGGCAATGTGGAGGAACAGAGAGATCTTGGGATTCACATGCAAAGACTTATGAGCTATTAGGGCTTATGAGAAAGCATATGGTATCTTCACCTTCGTTAGTAAGGGAATTGAGTTCAAGAAGCACGGGGTAAGTTACATGATAGCCCATAATGTTGTACTGAACTTTTAACCTATTCCAATACCAATACAATCCTTCCTTCCTACATAGCCCTCTATTTTCCTTTCATCCCCTGCCTAATAGTCTCTTAAATGTCCCTTGTTACTTACCCCGTAACTGGGTGTCTGACCAGCAGAGAAAGAAGAATCCGTTGGAGTCTGGTGGTACCAAACTAAAGGTGTCTATTAGTAAACTACACAATACAATATCAAAAATGCAAATGTACGTATAAAACAAGTTAACAGTAATAAACCTAAAAGTGTAGGAATAATAATAATCAATAATAAACAAGCTCTATTGATGTCTAGGGGTAAATGAACTGTCATAGGAAAGTATAGAGTTCAGTTCATAAATGCTGAAGTAGCTATGGTTGTTGTATTGAAATCGTTGGAGAGAGAGAGCAAGCGAGATGTAACAGCAACAGCTGCTGCAGGCGAACCTTTTTGTGGCTTTCTTAATCCGTCATATCATTGTGGCCATTCAGTTATGACTCCTCTGGTCTTCAGTTAGACCGTTCTTCTGTGGTGGACTCGTCACTCTAGCATGAGTGGACACACTCACAAGTCCCCACCGGCCCTGCTGTAACACTGTGAGCTTTACTGACCGATCTCCTGGTTTGGTCTCCGAAGCCCCCACCTTTCTGTGGGTTCCCAACACTCAGTCAGTGTCCACTGGTGTGTCTGAAGGGTATCTCTCCAGACCTGTCTTTTATCCCCACTCACGGGGTCTCAGCTATCCATCAACTCTGAATGACTGTGTCCATCAAATCAGGCCACTCCTACTATCTCCTGAGGAATGTTAACGAGCAAAGCAAAGTCCTTGTAGTGGAAGGTAAATAATCCAGGAAGAGTCATAATACAGTAAATCAACAGTCTCTCTCCCCCTCTTAGCTGTAGCAAATGTTCTTGCCTGAGCTTTATCTCTCTCTCTTTAGCAGCATAGCAACAGCAATAGTTCGTAGTTCTCAGGAGGGGGGTTGGGAATGGTTAACTCTGCACCCCATTGTCCATCAGGTCTGTTCATCACTCATAACACCCTGCGTCAACAACCACCTTTGGCAGGGCATTCCACACAATCACCATTCTCTTTCCTCCAATTATTTTAAATTATGTCAAACCACAAACAAGAGAAAATCTGCAGATGTGGGAAATCTGAGCAACATCCTGCCGAGGAGTTTCAGCCCGAAACGTTGACTACACTTTTTTCCATCAATGCTGCCTGGTCTACTGAGTTCCTCCAGCATTTTGAGTGTGTTACCTTAAAGTATGTCCTCTGTATTAATCATTTCCACCCTGGGAAAAAGTCTTTGGATCTATATATGCTTCTCATCATTTTGTGCAGCCACTATAAGTTACAATAAGAAATATTTTTTTAAAAAACTAGTGCAGAAAGAGAGCCAAATATAACGTAGTGCACATGGGTTCATGGGTCATTCAAAAATCTGGTGGTGGAGGGGATGAAGCTGTTCCTAAAATGTTGGGTGCTTGTTTTCAGGCTCCTGTGCTGATCTCCCAGATGATGCAAATGAGAAGAGGGCATGTCCTGGATGGTGGCAGTTTTTAATAACGGATGCTACCTTTTTGAGGCATTGCCTTTTGAAGATAGCCTTGATGGTGGGCAGGCCTATGATACTGACTTTACAATCCTTGGCAGAATCCTTACACAAGGGGTGATGCAACCTTTCAGAATGTTCTCCAATCTGTAGAAATTTGCTAGAGTCTAAGCTGGCATACCAAATCTCCTCAAACTCTTATTCAAACATAGCTGCTGCCTTCATAATTGTATCAAAATATAGACAGATCTTTACAAATGTTGACACCCAGGAACTTGAAACTGCTCACCCTTTTCACTGCTGACCTCTTTTGGTCTGGTGTGTGTTCCCCTGATCTACTCTTCCTGAACTCCACAATTAATTTCTCTATGTGTCATCTAACCAGAGTTTTATAGAGCAGCAACATTAAATTGTGACTCTTGAACTCTGCTTGTCTGAGTCATTGAATCCCTGGGGGAGGGGGTGCAGTTTAGTCAAAGGCTTGGTTTAAGACTTCACTGGAAAGTGGATATCCCTGTGCATTGCTCCAGCAGTGTTACACTGGGCTGATCAAACATTTCAAGATATATTCTCCACAGCATAAGACCATAAGACATAGGATCAGAATTTTTGGCCATTCAGCTTGATGGCTGATATATTATACTTCTCAACCCCATTCTACTGCCTTCTCCTCACATGCCCTGACTAATCAACAACCCATCAACCTCCGCTTTAAGTATACTGAATGATTTGGCCTGTACAGCCATCTGTGGCAACAAATTCCACAGATTTAGCACCATCTGGCTAAAGAAATTCCTTCTCATCTCTGTTCTAAATGGATGTCCTTCTATTCTGAGGCTGTGCCCTCTCAACCCAGACTCTCCCATTATAGAAAACATCCTAAAGCGTCCACTCTCACTAGGCTTTTCAACACATAACAAATTCCTGCCTGGCATAGTTATTGATGCATTTCAAAGCAACTTTACACTCAATGTATGAAACAAAACTCCTCTCTGTGGATGCTGCCTGACCTGCTGAGTTCTGTCGGTATTTTGTGTGTTGCTCTCTAATTCACCTCTCTTTGGGAAATCGGGTGAATCTAGTGTGTCATTAGGTGCCTTTGGCCTGTGCCTTTTCGTTGTTTGCTCAAAGGTTTCTTCCTTTGTTAGTTTGTTGCTTTGCAGAAATTCATGAACGTAACACATTGTTAAGGAAGGAAGCTCTGATGTGATTTTAGAAACCAGCTGAATCTTTACCTCCAAATGATTTTTTAAAAATCTTCGAAACTCACCAATCAGAAAATACAAACCTTTTGACACAATGGATGATTATGTCAACCATAGATGACACAATATTAAGAAGTGTTGCTGATGATAAAGAATGTTATTGTATATTAAAGGGAGAATCTTGATTGGTTATGGGAGGTAGGCAGAGGACTGGAAAATGTGTGGGGTTATGTATTTTGGAATGTCAAACCAGCATAGGACTTGGACGATAAATGGTGGGGCACTCGGGAGTGTAATGGAACAGAGGAACCTAAGAGCGTAGTGCAGAATTTGTTGAAAGCTCCATCACAGGTAGACAGGGTGGTGGAAAAGGCAGTTGCACACTGGCCTTTATCAGTCAGGGCATCAAGCATTGGGGTTGGGACAAAATGATGCAGCTGTATAAGTGGTTGGAGCACTAGTGTACAGGAACTTTATTCCTTGGAAGATGGGAGAATGAGAAGCGACCTTAGAGAAACATTCACAATTATGAGGGGAATATATGAGGTGGATGGCAATAGTCTTTTCCCAAGGTATGGCTGTCGAAAACTAGGGGCCTGTATCTAGGGTGAAAGAGGAAGGATTTAAAAGAGACCTGAGTGGCAACTTTTTTCACACCAAGGGTGGTGAGTACGTATATGAAACGAGCTGCAAGAGGAAGTGGTTGAGGTAGTTACAAGTACATCACTTAAGAGGGGCATGGAAAGTTGGGGCTTGGAGGGAACTGGGCTAAGTACAGGAAATCAGGTGGGCACGTTGCCTGGGTTGAACCTGTTGGGCTGAAACGCCTGTATCCGTGCTGGGATGGTTGGATCTGCCCTGAGGACGATCACCTTGTCCTGGTGGAGCGGCTTGTGAGTTTCTGAAATCCTGGGATTGATATCGTCTGGAGTTTAGCCATCTGGTCCTTAGCCCCTGATAGGGTCACCCACAGCAGTAGATCGAAAGGGAGGTTCCACAAGGCTACAGCAATGAAGGGTCCCCAGCTGTCTTGCATTCCGTGCTATTGGAGCTTGACTCTTAATCTGTTAAGGACTGGGCGGTGGCAGTCTACGCATCAGCCTCCCTATGTTAAACAAAGTCATGCACAAGCACTCTTCATTAAGGGAATCTACTCTAACATCAGAATATGTGGATCCTGTATCAGCCTCTACAGCTACCTGAGAACCCACCTATAGACAATCCCTCAGAAGAACATCGTACTCGACTTGAGTGATCACATCACCACACTATTCCT
The DNA here is from genome assembly GCF_030144855.1 of Hypanus sabinus. Lineage (NCBI taxonomy): Eukaryota > Metazoa > Chordata > Chondrichthyes > Myliobatiformes > Dasyatidae > Hypanus > Hypanus sabinus. Next base: position 173,385,850 of record NC_082712.1, on the reverse strand, counting down.
CCATGGCTCTATGATTCTATGACACTTTTTAAAGCTCTTTGTTCAGTCTGTTAGCCTCATCCCATCTTTCTTCTGCTATTTTTACCTATCCTGTATATTGCATTTTATGCTCTCTGATTTCCACTATCTTCAGTGATTACAGCAGTCACTAATATTTATGATATATGGGACTCAAGCTGGAGGTATTAATTTCACAGTGAGAAAACCAGTAACAGAGTGAGGGGAACAGATCGTGCTTTCACTAAGAACTGTGTCAAGAAACCATGATCTTTGATTTCAGTAACGTAGCTCTATTTATCCCTTGGGATATTTTCTTAAATCAACATAACCCGTGTGTTTGAAGCCTTTTGGCACCCTTCCTTGGCCGCTTTGTGCAGATAGAACACTGTTCTATTCCCCAACTACCCCCTCCCTTCCTCTCACAGGAGTCCCTGGGGTACAGCACAACCCAGTACAGTTAATGCACAGGCTGTCACTCTGTTAATGGCAGCACTAATTAAAGGGAAGATTTGTTCAGGCATTTCAAATGGAAACCTTCAGAGTGCTTTATAGGCCGCATCCTTGGCAGACTGGTGCTTTGACGCGCAAACAAGGGTTAAGTATTTCACTGGAACACGGTTAGTAATGTAACCCTGCCTAATATCAGTGAATATAGAGCATAGAACATTACAGCAGAGTACAGGACCCTCAGCCCCTGATGTTGGCTGGCCTTTTAACCGGCTCCAAAAGATAGGCAAGATTGTGGTGAAAACAGACTTTATACTTCCTCTGCTTCTGCCCTCTTGCAAGCAACACCCACCTCTGATTTAGAGGTTATACTTACCTCATGAGTTAGAGGTCACACTTACTGTGAGTTAGAGGTTACACTTACCTCGTGAGTTAGAGGTTACACTTACCTCATGAGTTAGAGGTTACACTTACTGTGAGTTAGAGGTTACACTTACCTCGTGAGTTAGAGGTTACACTTACCTCATGAGTTACAGGTTACACTTACCTCATGAGTTAGAGGTTACATTTACTGTGAGTTAGAGGTTATACTTAACTCATGAGTTAGAGGTTACACTTTCTGTGAGTTAGAGGTTATACTTACCTCATGAGTTAGAGGTTACACTTACTGTGAGTTAGAGGTTACACTTACCTCGTGAGTTAGAGGTTACACTTACCTCATGAGTTAGAGGTTACATTTACTGTGAGTTAGAGGTTACACTTACCTCTATGAGTTTTTTTGATGTGGAATCCACATCAAATACAGGATGGATGGCAAGCTGTTAAACCTGTGAGGGTTTAACCATTACTTTGGTCAAAGAGAGGGTGCTGAGAGACGTCCTATTCACTGACAACTGCACTCTCAATTCAAGCTGAGTCTGACATGCAGGACATCATTGACAAATTTTCCTCTGCCTGTGACAACTGCAGCGGCACCATCAACACCAAGAAGATGGCAGTCATACACCAAGCTGCCCGGATCAACCCTAAGTGGAGCCATCCATTTCGGTGAACGAGCGGCAGCTCCACGCAGTCGACAAGCTCACATATCTTGGCAGTACCCTCTCAAGAGCAGTTCACATTGATGAGGGTCAGTTGCAGGATCGTCAAGCCTAGTGCCAATTTTGGGAGGCTACGTGACACTGTCTGGGAGCAAAGGGGAATTTTTCTAAAGACCAAGCTGACAGCCTACCGCGCTGTCATCCTACCCACCCTCCTCTACGAGTGTGAAACGTGGGCTGTGTACCGGAGACTGAACCACTTCCACTCGTCATCCCTACAGAAGATCATGAAGATCGATTGACAAGACAGAATTCCTGACACGGAAGTGCTGTCTGCAGCAGACATGCCCATCAGCCACACATTGCTAACGAAACATCAAGTCAGACGGGCAGGCCATGTCGTCAGGATGTCAGACTATCACATCCCCAAGCAGTTGTTCTTTGGGGAACTGTCCACATGAAAGTACTCTCATACTGGTCAGCGAAAATGATACAAGGACGCTCTCAAGACTTTGCTCAAGGCCCTTGAGATGGGTTGCATTTGTTGGGAACATGCAGCCTTGAATCACTCATCCTGGTGCAGTCTTCTCAATAAAGGTGCCACCAAAGCTGAAAAGAATTGCAATGCTGAAGCAAAAATGAAATGGAGTAATTCAATGGAGTGATGTTTTATTAATGGCTGGCTTAATTTTGAACATCTTACCATTTACACTGATCTTGCATTGACCAAACCTGACATGAATTGATCGTTGACTTCAGGAAGTCGTGAGAACACGCACCAGTCTTCACTGAAGTGTCAGGGGTGAAAATGGTGACCAGCTTCAAGATCCCATCAATATCAAACATAGAACAGTGCAGCACAGTACAGGCTTGTTGGCCCATGATGTTGTACGATATTTTAAACTACGTTTGTACACCAAGAATGGAGCTAAGCGTTTGCTGCCACATTTCTCTTTCATCAATGTGCCTATCTCAGAGTCTCTTAAATGTCCCTAGCGTATCCACCTCAACTGCTATGTTCAGCAGTGCATTCCATGCACTCACCACACTCCGTGTAAAACTCCTTCCTCTCACTTCCCAGTAACTTCCCTCCAAACACTTTAAAAGTATGTCCTCTCGCAATAGTTATTGGCGGTCTGGGAAACAGCCATTGGTTGTCCAGTCTATGTCTCTTCTCACAGACAGTCTAACCTGGGCCGAACACATTACTGCAATAGATAATAGACAGTAGGTGCAGGAGTAGGCCATTTGGCCCTTCAAGCCAGCACGGCCATTCACTGTGATCATGGCTGATCATCCACAATCAGTACCCCGTTCCTGCCTTCTCCCCATATCCCTTGACTTCGCTATCTTTAAGAGCTCTATCTAACTCTTTCTTGAAAGCATCCAGAGACTTGGCCTCTACTGCCTTCTGATGCAGAGCATTCCATAGATCCACAACTCTCTGGATGAAAAAGTTTTTCCTGAACTCTGTTCTAAATGGCCTACCTCTTATTCTTAAACTGTGGCCTCTGGTTCTGGCCTCCCCCAACATCAGGAACGTGTTTCCTGCCTCTAGTGTGTCCAATCCCTTAATAATCTTATATGTTTCAATCAGGTCCCGTCTCATCTTTCTAATCATCAAAAGGGCACACTGGTGACTCTCGTTCATCAGAAGATGGAGGAAATCTGGTATGTCACCAAAAACACTCCAGCAAATTTCCACAGATATGCAGCAGAGAGCATTCTGACGGGTACATCTCTGCCTGCTGTGGAGTCTCCAATGCACAGGATTGCAAAAGCTGCAGAAGGTTGTAGATTCAGCCAGTTTCATCACAAGCAAACACACCCCGCCATTGAGGACTTCTTCAGAAGGCGATGCCTCAGGAAGGCATCTGTCATCAAGAACACTCAGCATCCAGGATGTGCCCTCTTCTCATTAGTGCCATTGGGGAGGAGGTACAGGAGACTGAGAACACACACTCAGTGTTGTAGGAACAGCTTCTCTCCCTCTGCCATTAGATTTCCGAACAGAACGTAAACCCATGAACATGTCCTCATTATTTGTCTTTTCTTTTACTTATTTATTTTTGAAACTTATATATATTTTATATATTGCACCAGACTGCTGCTGCAAAACAACAGATTTTATGATATATGTCAGTGATAATAAGCCAGGTTCTGATTTAGATGGTTAATGAACAGACATGGGCATGGGCATGCTGGAGGTGTGGGAAATATATTCTATGGTAACAGTCGAGACAACTCTAACAATCCAGAGTCCTGAGTTCGAATCCTACAATCGTTTAAATCTGGTTAATGATCTTTAATTTAAAAAAAGATAAAGGAACTAGTCTGAGAATAATGACAGCCATGGAAACAATCATACAATCGTTATGTGCTGTTTTGTATGATGTGGGCGATCATGGTCTTTCCATGAACATAATCGTTCGTGGCAATTTTTTTACAGAACTGGTTTGCCATTGCCGCCTTCTGGGCAGTGTCTTTACAAGACAGGCGACCTCAGCCATTATCAATACCCTTTCAGAGATTGTCCGCCTGGTGTCGGTGGTCGCATATTCAGGACGTGTGATATGTACCAGCTGCTCATATGACCACCCACCACCTTCTCCCATGGCTTCGAGTGACCCTGATAGGGGTCAGGGGTGGGGGGAGGTGTGTGAGGCAGATGCTGCACCTTACCGAAGGAGGACCCGCAGACCAGGAGGGAAGGAGTGTCTTTCCCTTCCTTTGGTAGAGACATATCTCCACCCTGATATCCCATAACCTATTCAAGGTATAAGTGCCATGAAAATCAGGTTTTAGCTGCACCCCAATGCATTGCAAACGTGGCAAATGTAAGTTAACAAACTCAAATTAACATAAAATAAATTAACTTTCTGTACTGTATGTGAGAAATCAAAATTAGTCAAAGTGGATGTGGAACCACACTCTGGTCCACTTCATGAAGCCCTCGTCATAGGGAAAGGCATGACATCTGTCTACATCCCATAACCCCAAGCCTTTGCATGGATTTACAATACATTGGTACAGGTGTTGGAATTGGTTTATTATTGTCACATCTGACAAGGTACAGTGAAAAGTTTATCTCACATGCTGTTCATACAGATCAAATATTACACAGAGCACTGAGGTAGAACAAGTTTAAGTGAAATGCTGAAATAAGTGTAAAAGCTACTGAGAAAGTGCTGTGAGGTAAACAATAAGACACAAGATCCTAAATATTGGTCCGATTTTCTCCTCAAATAGCAATGAGAAGTGATAAAACACAGAAAATAGAACATTACAGCACAGTACAGGCCTTTTGGCTCACAATGTTTTCCCGTCCTTTTGACCCACCCTACCCTCTGAATAATCTAACCACAAAGCTCCATTTTTCTACCATCCATGTGCCTATCTGAGACTTGCTTAATTGCCTCTAACATTTCTGCCTCGTTTATGGAGACAGAAGGGACTGCAGACGCAACACACAAAATGCTGGAGGCACTCAGTAGGTCAGGCAGGAAATGAAAAGTCAACGTTTCGGGTCGAGACCCTCATCCAGACTGGATAAAAGGAGAGGAGAAAACCAATGATAAAAAGTTGGGAAGGAGAGGGATGAGCAAGAGATGGCGGGAGATAGGTGGATCTAGGTGAGAGGAATTGATAGCAACACACACAAAATGCTGAAGGAACTCAGCAGGTCAGGCAGCTTCTATGGAAATGAATAAACGGTCGACGTTTCAGGTCAGCTCAAGATTTTTCTTCAGGATGCTGCCTGAGTTGTTGAGTTCCCCAGCATTTTGTATGTGTTGTAAATAAGCAGTTGATGTTCCAATCTTAGAGAAGGTCTCAGGCCAAAACATTGGCTGTTTTTATTTTAAACATTCATTTTAATAGATACTGCCTGACCTGCCGAGTCCCTCAAGCATATGTGTGGTGCTCTGGATTTACAACATCTGCAGACTTTCTCATGCTTACAAGAAGAGCTGATAGGCAGGTGAGGGAGGGGGGGGGGGAACGGAAGTGATTACAGAAACAGGGAGGTGGTGGGTGAAAATGACAAAAGAATGAAAGAAGATGGAGTCTGATTGGAGAGTGGACCATGAAATAAAGGGAAGGAGGTGAGGTGGGAGGAATATGTAAGTGATGGCCAGATCAAGAGGGTAGGGGAAAGGAAAGAGAATGGGTGATCATGCTAGTGGAGTAAGAAATAAAAAGAGTGACTACAGAAGGGAGTAGTTATTGGAAGAGAAAAAGTTCAAAGTTAATTTATAATTGAAGTACACGTATGTCACCCTGAGATTAATTTTCTTGCAATAATTCCAATAACCATAATAGAATCAATAAAGGACCACACCAGCAGGTGGACAAACAACCAATATGTAAACAACAACAAGCAGCAAACACAAAGGAAAGAACTGAAATAATGATAATTAATAAATAAGCAATATATATCGAGAACATGAGATGGAATCCTTGAAAATGAGTCCTGGGTTGTGGGAAAGGTTCAGTGATGAGGCAAGTGAAGTTGAGAGAAGTTATCCCCTCTGGGTCAAGAGTCTGATAGTTGAGGGGTAATAACTGTTTCTGAACCTGGAGGTGGGCGTGCTTGATGATGGACGCTGCTTTCCTGCAACAGAACTCCATGTAGATAATGCACCATCAATAACTCACTCTGAGACGTAAAGGCAAGATATCGGCTTTTATTGACTGGAAGAAGGAACAAGCAGTTAGTGACCACCATACTACATCCTGGAGACTGAGAGGCCAGGCTCAGACCTCGATCGCCTTTATACCGGGGTCTGTGGGAGGAGCCTCAGGAGCAGTCAGCAGGGGGCGTGTCCAGACAGGTATATGTAGTTCACCACATTCACCCCCCCCTTTTGTTTTAAAAGAGAGTCCCCTTGTGGCAAAGTTTCTTACAGGTTAAGTCTATCAGGTGGTTGAATCTGTCGCTGCAATCACGTGGCACTGGCTGTGATTGCACAGATGCCGGTGGTGGTGATTGCACAGGAGCCAGTGGTGCTTGCACCGGAGACGGAGGTTGTGCTGGTTCCAGCCCACTAGGCGTCAGTGATCCCTCACATGTGTGTGAGGCGCCTGGTATATACGCGTACGAGATGCCCGGTATATGAGTGTCGTGAGGAGTCTGTGTAGGGCCTGGTGTGCGAGGTGTCACCTCGGGTACAGGGTTCATAGTTAATGGGGAGTGTTCGGGGTAGTGGTCTGCTGCTCCTGCGGGCGCCAGGTCACGGACGGAGACCATGTCCTCCCGCCCATCAGGTAAGACCACGTAGGCATACTGGGGGTTTGCATGTAGTAGATGAACCCTCTCGACCAGCGGGGAGTATTTATTACTCCTCACATGTTTCCGGAGCAGCACTGGCCCTGGGGATATCAGCCAAACTGGTAGGGTGGTCCCAGTGACAGACTTCCTGGGAAAAGAGAATAGGCGCTCGTGAGGGGTGGCATTGGTGGACGTACATAACAGGGAGCGGATGGAGTGGAGTGCCTCGGGGAGGACCTCCTGCCATCGAGAGACCGGCAACCCTTTTGACTTAAGGGCTAAAAGTTTGGCCTTCCACACTGTGGCATTCTCCCTCTCCACCTGTCCACTTCCCCGGGGATTATAACTCGTGATCCGATTAGTAGCAATGCCCCTAGCCAGCAGGTACTGGCGCAGCTCGTCACTCATAAAGGAGGACCCTCTATCACTGTGGATATAGCAGGGATATCTAAACAGAGTGAAGAGCTGGCGCAGAGCTTTTATGACGGATGTGGCAGTGGTATCGGGACAGGGGATGGCAAAGGGGAACCGTGAGTACTCATCGATAATGTTGAGAAAATAGACATTGCGGTCAGTGGAGGGAAGGGGGCCCTTAAAGTCAACACTCAGTCGCTCAAAAAGGCGGGTGGCCTTGACAAGTTGTGCCGTTTCAGGACGGTAGAAGTGCAGTTTGCACTCAGCACAGATTTGGCAGTCCCTGGTCATCGCCCTGATGTCCTCCAGGGAGTACGACAGGTTCCGGGCTTTCAAGAAATGGTAAAATTGGGTGACCCCCGGATGGCAAAGATGTGTATGAAGGGTGTATAGCTGGTCGAGCCGTGCGCCGGCACATGCTCCCCGGGATAGGGCATCAGGAGGCTCATTGAGTCTGCCAGGCCGGTACAGGTTGTCAAAGTTGTAGGTGGAGAGTTCTATTCTCCACCTCAAAATTTTATCATTTTTGATTTTGTCCCGCTGTTGGTTGCTGAACATGAACGCAACCGAGCGCTGGTCGATCAGCAAGGTGAACCTTTTGCCGGCAAGATAGTGCCTCCAATGCCTAATAGCTTCCACTATGGCCTGGGCTTCTTTCTCCACCGCAGAGTGCCGAATTTCAGAGCCTTGAAGGGTACGAGGAAAGAATGCTACCAGCCTTCCTGCCTGATTGAGGGTTGCAGCAAGCGTGAAGTTGGAGGCGTCACTCTGTACTTGGAAGGGAATGGTCTCATCCACCGCATGCATCGTTGCTTTGGCAATGCCCCCTTTAATGCAGCTGAAGGCCGCGCAGGCCTCAGCAGAGAGGGGAAAAGTGGTAGACTTGACCAGGAGACGGGCCTTGGCTGCATAATGGGGGACCCATTGGGCGTAATAGGAAAAAAAACCCAGGCACCATCTGAGGGCTTTGAGAGTGGTGGGAAGAGAGAATTCTAACAGGGGGCGCATACGGTCTGGATCAGGGCCAATGACCCCGTTTTCCATGACATACCCAAGGATAGCGAGTTGGGTGGTTCCGAGCACACACTTGTCCCTGTTATAAGTAAGGTTCAGGGCTTCGGCCACTTGGAAAAATCGTTGGAGGTTGGTGTTGTGATCTGGCCAGTCGCGACCACATCAATAACTCTCTCTGAGATGTAAAGGCAAGATATCGGCTTTTATTGACTGGAAGAAGGAACAAGCAGTGGTTGACCACCGTACTACATCCTGGAGACGGAGAGGCCAGGCTCAGACCTCAATCGCCTTTATACCGGGGTCTGTGGGAGGAGCCACAGGAGCAGTCAGCAGGGGGCGTGTCCAGACAGGTATATGTAGTTCACCACAGTAGATGTGCTCAGTGGTGGAGAGGGCCTTACAAGTGATGGACTGGGCCATATCCACTTTGTGGGATTTTCTGTACAAGGGCATTGATGTTTCTATACCAGACTGTGATGAAACCAGTCAATATACTCTCCACCGCACTTCTGTAAAAGTTTGTCAAAGTTTTAGATGACATGTCAAATCTTTGCAAACTTCTAAGGAAGTAGAAATATTACCGTCTTTTCTTGCTTCAATGAAATCAATGGACATTAATAAGATGCAGAGATGGGATGAGAAATGGCTAATGGATTTCAATATAGAATAGTGCGAAGAAGAAAGGAACCTCTGGTAATGGATAAACCAGATAAACAAGACAAAATGCTGGAGGAACTCAACAGATCAGGCAGCATCTATGGACAGGAATAAACAGTCGATGTTTCAGGCTGAAACCCTTCATATGGACTGGAAGGGGAAGAGGCCAAGACAAGAAGGTGGGGGGAGGGAGAGAAGTACAAGCTGGCAGGTGACAGGTGAGATCAGGTGAGGGGGATAAAGTGAGAAGCTGGTAGGTGGAAGAGGTAAAGGGCTGAAGAAGGAATGTGATAGCAGAGGAGAAGGGACTATAGGGGAGAGAGAAGGAGGTTGGGGGAGGGTGTGATATCCCAAGATTCCTACAGTGCTCTTGTCATTTCTTCATAACATGTCAAGATTGTTGGCACCAGGATACCAACAAAGCATGATTCCTTCAGTACCCTCTCAGATAACAGAGTAACGCACACAAAGTGCTGGGGGATCTCGGCAGGTCAGGCAGCATCCGTGGAGAGGAATAAGCAGTCAATGTTTTGTGATGAGACCCTTCATCAGAACTGGAAAGGAAGGGGGGCAGAAACCAGAATAAGAAGGTGTAGGGAGGGGAAAGAGTTCAAGCTGGCAGGTGATAAGTGAGACCAGGTGAGGGGGGAAGGTGCAGGAGGGAAGAAGGTGGAAGAGTCTGCCAGTATAGGTCAGAAGGTTCTAGGGTGATTGGTGAACAGGACTCATGAACAGAGAGCTACAATGAAACCATCTGGCCTTTCCCCGTTGGAAATCACCCCCTGGAGAATTCCATCCTGCTGGCAACAGCTTTGCCCGTACTGGAGACAGGGGGGAAATAAAAAACACATTGCAGCCAATTAATTTTGTATAGCAAGCAGTCGAACTTCAGAACGCCGAGCCGTGGCAGTGGCAGACATGTGCTACAACAATTTCATCACCTACACCATCATTGCAGTATAATGAAGCACTCAGAGTAGTGAATGTCTCATAATATGACATGAAATGCTTCATAAAAAGGTCAGGAGCCAGCCCTGTACCTTGCAACAGAATATAATGCCATCAGCGAGAGGTTGATAATGAGGTAGGGGTTCACATATGCCTCATTACTCAAACGCTTCTCAATCCTCGCATCTGGTTTTTCGCCCTTCCCTTCACTGAATGGGATATCTCCACCGTGAGCTATATTTGCCTGTTTAGGCTGCACTACCCTTGCCAAAGGAATTATTTCTTAGAAGCTAGAAATAGATTTCCCGACAACGAGGGTTAACACAGTCTGAAAAAACAGCTGCCTTAGGTTGTAAATAAATATTCAGAATCAGAATCAGGTTGATTATCACTGGCATATGTGGTGAAATTTGTTTGTGGCAGCAGTACATTGTAATACATAATAATAAAAACTGTAAATTACAATGAGAAATATACTGTGAAAAAGTCTTAGGCACATAGAGTCATAGGGAAGTACAGCACAGATACAGGCCCTTTGCCCATCTAGTCCATGCCAAAACTATTTAAACTGTCTGCTCCCAGCAACCTGCACTGGGACCATAGCCCTCCATAACCTTCACGTACCTATCCAAACTCTCTTAAATTTTGAAATCGATCTTGCATGCATCACTTGTGCTGGAAGCTCATTCCACACTTTCATGACACTCTGATTGAAGATTTCCCTCATGTTCCCCTTCAGCTTTTCATGTTTCACCCTTAACCCATAACCTCTGGTTGTAGTGCCACCCATCCTCGGTGGAAAAAGCCTGCTTGCATTTAAGACCAGAAGACCATAAGACATAGGAGCAGAATCAGACCGTCTGGCCCATCGAGTCTGCTTCACCATTCAATCACGGCTGATCCTTTTTATCTATCTCCTCCTCAACCCCAGTTTCTGGCCTTCTCCCCATAAATTTGATGCCACATCCAATCAAGGGCCTATCAATCTCTGCCTTAAATACACCCAATGACCTGGCCTCCACAGCTGTATGGGAGGCAACAAGTTCCACAAATTCACTACGCTTTGGCTAAGGGAATTTCTCTGCATCTCTGTTTTGAATAGACGCCCCTCTATCCTAAGGCTGTGCCCTCTTCTCCTAGACTCTCCCACCATGGGAAACATCCTTTCCACATTACTCTGTCTAGGCCTTTCAACAGTTAAAAGGTTTCAATGAGATCCCCCTTCATCCTTCTGCATTCCAGCGAGTACAGACCCAGAGCCATTAAACGTTCCTTGTATGATAACACTTTCATTCCCGGAATCATCCTTGTGAACCTCCTCTGAACCCCCTCCAATGCCAGCACATCTTTTCTAAGATGAGGAGCCCAAACCTGTTCACAATACTCAAGGTGAGGCCTCATCGGTGCCTTATAAAGCCTCACCATCACATCCTTGCTCTTGTATTCTAGACCATTTAAAATGAATGCTAACATGGCATTTGCCTTCCTCACCACCAACTCAACCTGCAAGATATCCTTCAGGGTGTTCTGCACAAGGACTCCCAAGTCTTTCAGCATCTCACATTCCTCAATTTTCTCTCCATTTAGAAAATAGCCCATATGTTTATTTCTACTACCAAAGTGCACGACCATAACTTAAACCTAAACAGGAACAGCAATTTCCCTTCATCCTTTAAGTTCATGAATCAAACGTCAGAACCTTAATCCCTACAGTTTAGCAGCACTGTGGTCACTTTTATCACTTGGGTTAAAATGGATATTTATTTGTGCTCCCCCCTCTACCTTTTTATTCTAGCGTCTTCTCCCTTCCTTCTCAGTCTTGAAGAAGGGGCTTGACGCGGAACATTGACTGTTTTTTTCATTTCCATCGATGCTACCTGGCCTGCTGAGTCCCTCCAGCATTTTGTGTGTGTTGTTTAGATTTCCAGCATCTGCAGAATTTCTTGTGTTTATAGTTCTTGCTCTGTTTGTGTTCTTTCTTGTAAAATTTGTGTATTTACTTACTTACTGCTCATTAAGCTGCCGGTATTTAGGGCAGCAATGAAGGCCCTCCATCTCTGTCTGTGCAGAAGGATTCTTCATTGCTGTTTCCATAACAATTGCATTTTGATCAGTCAGGATTGTTACCCCTGAGCTGAACCCCTAAATTTGGAGGCCCGGTGGGTCACTCTTAGTCTGGCCTCTACCCTTTGACCTGTTTGGCATGAGTGACCCTACTAAGAGCCAAGACACAAAGCCACGTAAGTATGCAAACCATGATGAGGTTCTGGTGTTCTTGGAGGTAAAATTGTGTATACTTTATGCTTAATTTATGCTTTTCTTGTGAATTGTGCCTACTTTAGGCTGCTTTTTATCGATTCAGCTCAGCGTTTGACACCATCATTACTAATCAACAGTTTCAGAATCTGGGCCTCTGTGCCTCCCTCTGCAACTGGACCCTTGATTTCTTAGTTAGGAGACCCTAGTCAGTGCAGAACATAAATAATACCTCCTCCACACTGGCAGTCATCATGGTATCATGAATCCATGAACACAATTTCACTTCTTTGTGCCCTCTTAAGACCATAAAACCATAAGGCATAAGAGCAGAATTAGGCCTTTCAGCCCAAAGAGTCTGTTCTGCCATTCCATCATGGCTGATCCTGGATCCCACTCAACCCCATACACCTGCCTTCCTGTCATATCCTTTGATGCCATGACCAATCAGGAAACGATCAACTTCCGCCTTAAATATACCCACAGATTTGGCCTCCACCATAGTCTGTGGCAGAGCATTGCACAGATTTACTACTCTCTAGCTAAAAAAATTCCTCCTTATCTCTGTCACCCCTCAATTTTGAGGCTTGTCCTCTAGTTCTAGATACCCCCACCATAGGAAACATCCTGTCCACATCAACCCTATCTAGTCCTTTCAACATTCAGTAGATTTTAATGAGATCCTCCTGCATTCTTCTAATTTCCAGTGAGCACAGGCCCAAAGCTGCCAAACATTCCTCATATGTTAACCCTTTCATTCCTGTAATCATCCTAGTAAACGTCCTCTGGACTCTCTCCAATGACAACACATCCTTTCTGAGATATGGGGCCCAAAACTGTTGACAATACTCCAAGTGTGGCCTGACTAGTGCCTTATAAAGCCTCAGCATCATTTCCTTGCTTTTATATTCTATTCCCCTTGAAATAAATGCCGACACTGCATCTGCCTTCTTTACCACAGACTCAACCTGTAAATTAACCTTCTGGTACTCTACGCTTCTGTTTGAATCTTTTCCCCATTTAGATAATAGTCTGCACTATTGTTCCTTTTATCAAAATGCATTATCATACATTTCCCAACATTGTATTCCATCTGTACTTTTTTGCTCATTCTTCTAATTTGTCAAAGTCCTGCTGCAATCACATTCCTTCCACGACACTACCTACCCCTCCACCTATCCTCCTATCATCTGCAAACTTTGCCACGTAATGTTTTTTTCACCCTTGCAATTTCTTCACTCCAACCACAAAGATTCACAATTCTCTGACCTTATGTCACCTCTTTCTAAAGATATAATTCCATCTCTTACCAACAGAACCACACCACTGCCTGTCCTTTCAATATGAAATACATCCTTTGATGTTAAGCTCACGACCATGGTCTTCTTTCAACCACGACTCAGTGATGCCCAGAATGTCATACTGACCAATATGTAATTGCGCCATGTGTTTCTCCACTCTTTTTGCAGAACTTTATTATTCTTTTATATACAATCTGTACCCACTTTATTTACAACCTCCTCAACCTAATAAAGTGGTCACTGAGTTCATGGTCTTCTGCTGCTGTAGTCGATGTGCTGCAATGTTTGACATGTTGTGCATTCAGAGAAGCTCTTCTGTACATCACTGTTGCATTGCAGGGTTATTTGAGTTACTGTCACCTTTCTGTCGTCTTGAACCAGTCTGGCCATTCTCCTCTGACCTCCCTCATCATCAAGGTGTTTTTGCCAACAGAACTGCTGCTCACTGGATGTTTTTTTTGTTTTTCACACAATGCTCTGTAAGCCCCAGAGATTGGTGTGTGTGAGTATCCCAGGAGATCAGCAGTTTCTGGGATACAGGTTTCCCCCGCTATCCGAATCTAGATCTTTCCTATGAAATGGTTCGTAAGCTGGAATTTCATAAAATGAATAAGCAATGACCATTGATTTATATGGGAAAAATTTGTGAGCGTTCCCAGACCCAAAAAATAGCCTACAAAATCATGCCAAAAAACACATAAAACCAAAAATAATGGTAACATATAGTAAAAGCAGGAACGATCTGATAAGTACACAGCCTATATAAAGTAGAAATACTTTTCTGCAATCATTGCAGCACTGTCTAGCATGGTGTATTATCTCACTACGCAGTGGAAGCAGTCTCTCCGGAAACACTCTCTCCAGTAACCTTTAAGCTATGAAGCTACCAAATAACACCAAATAACACACAAAAATACACAGTCTATATAAAGTAGAAGTAATGTATGTGCAGTGTAGTTTCACTTACTGGAATTGGGAAGACAGTGAGCACAGTGATGATGGTGTGTTAGGCTGAGTCAGAGGTTGGGGTGCTCAGCAATTTTTTCCAATAAATTGCGGTTTCATCACAGTTAAGCACTTGCTTATACAAATAACCACCTTCTGTAATTATTTTCTTCAGTTCTGCTGGGAACTTTTAGTCAGCTTCAGTATCAGCCGAAGCACTCTCTCCAGTAAACTTTAAGCTATGAAGCTGCCCTCGCCTCAGAAACTGATTAAACCACCCATGACTACCTTTAAATTCTACTTTCACAACACTTTCATCACCATCGTCCAGTGCTTTCTGTTTCAGCTTATTAAAAAGACTGACTGGTTTCTCCTTAAGTATAAGATAACCTAATGGAACTTTGTACATGTCATGCTTTGTACACCCATCAATCCACTCAAGCAATAGACTTTCCATTTTATCCATTATTGGATGCCGACTAAGAGAGACCACTTTGCTATGAGCAGAACCAACAGTAACATAGGCAGCTTTCAAGATTCTTTCTCTCTGCGTATAAATAGTGTGAATGGTTCAAAACACGGACAATGTCTTTACTTCATTCACCACAATTGAAATGCTTAATTATGTCTAGTTTTACGCTAAATGTAACACCCTTACGAGCTCTTTTAGGCTTTTCCGATACCTTAGAACTCATCTTGCTAACGGAAGCACAAAATAAATTGACATACAGTAAAGCGCAGATGCTCACAGGCACGTGTTTAAGCAATGCTGGCTAAAATGCAGTTCCAGGGAAGGAGCTTGGCTGCTCAGCACACACAGCCTTTTTTCATAATAGTGAAAGCACCTCCTGTTAGCGAAAACAGGTAACTAATGTAGGTCTTTCGTAACAGCGAGGTGGTAAAGCGAACATTCGAAAAATGGGGGCCGCCTGTCCTCAAACCACCTCATCTGGCACCAGCAATCATTCCACGATCAAAGTTGCTTAAGATCACATTTCTTCTCCATTCGGATTATTATTCCTCTCAACCCCATTAACCTGCCTTCTGCCTGTAACCTAAGATGTCTTCACTAATCAAGAACCTATCAATCTCTGTTTCAAATATACCCCATGATATGGCTTCTAGTTGTCTGTAACAATGAATTCAACAGGTTCACCATTCTCTGGATAAATAAACTCCTCATCATCTCAATTCTAAAGAGTCATCCTTGTGTTCTGAATCTGTGCCCTCTGGTCCTAGACTGCCCCATTATAGGAAACTTTTTCTTTTTTTCATTTCTTCCCTTTCTGGTGGAAGAATGTGTTGGTTTTTGTTTCATTTTAACAGTGCACTGGTGTAACCTCCTTATCTATCTTTTACCAAAGGTGGCAAAAAAAGGCCAACAATATCACAAAGGATATCACCCACCCTGCTCATGAACTGCTTGCCTTACTCCCATCAGGGAGGAGACAACGTAACATCCACTCCAGGACCAGAGCAGACTCAGAAACAACTACTGCCCCCAAGGCATCAGGCTGATCAACATCTCCAGCCATTAATCCACCCACACCTCCCACCACAACCAAATACACATTATCTCGCGTCACTTTATGTACATACAATCAGATTAAGTCTATAACACTTACTTGTACATGGTGCTTTATAGGATAGTTTTTGTATTTAAAAGAGCTGAGTGAGAGTATGGATTAGGACATCAGGAAAGTGTCATAAGACACCACTTTAACTGAGATGCCACGGATGTTCTGACGCGGGCAAACATGATACAGGCATGAGAACTTTTAGAAGCGTGGTTCTCTTCTGATAATTCCATAAACAAACATATCGAAATAGATGCCATCTACAATCCTCTATGAGCCAAAGAAACACAAGCCAATAGAGTTCAAAGGTCAACTGAAGGGGTAGCCAATCAGGACCAAGACAAGAAAAATGGGGACTATATAAACATGAGCACTCCCAGAGAGAAACACCAACAACTGCGCTATGAGGTTGTCACCTCGACAGGTGACGAAACGTCTCCAAGGTCATTGCAAGCTCGGCAAAAACTGCAACATTACACTCCCAGTAAGTGTCACAAGGGAGACCCCAATGATCCTCTCAGAAGTTTTTACCATCTTCTGTAGGGTCTTGTAGTCCGATGCCTTTCAGTTTCCGTACCACACCATGATGCAGCCAGACAGGACGCTCTCGATGGTGCTCCTGTAGGAAGTTGCTAGAATGGGGGTTTGGGAGCCTTTCACGCCTCAGTCTACTCAGAAAGTGTAGATGCTGCTGTGGTTTCTTGTCTACTGTGGAGATGTTGTGGGTCCAGGTTAGATTGTCCATTATGTGCACACCCCAAGGAACGTTGTGCTCTTCACTCTCTCCACAGCAAAGCCAATAACGTGTTATGGAGAGTGTTTTGACCTGAGCCTTCCTGAAGTCCACTATCATCTCTTTTGTCTTATCCATGCTGAGATCACATTGTTGTTCTCACACCATTTGACAAGACTCTCTTTCTCCTCCCTGTATGCTGGCTCATTAATGTGGGCCACAAATGCCCATTCAATTTATAAGTGACTTTGATGATGTGCGAGAAAGCCTATATCCAACTCTGTGTGGCTATTTGAGCAGAGTGGGTGGAAAATGAAGCAATGAAGCAAACGGACAAATGGAAACTATAGCATGCTGTTTGGCAAAATAGTTATGCCGGGTGGGATTGACTCAGAACTGATCTGACAGCAATAAACTGGGCACCATGAACCATTCGAGGATGTGTACACTGTCACAAGCTGTAACTGTCTTAGCAAGCAATTAAAGTTCCCTGACTTCATTGCATCACCAACCCTGAGGCCTGATAGAGTTGCTCTGTCAGAAACCTCTAAGCAGGTGGTCATGGTAGAACTGACAGTTCCTTGGGAAGACCGGATTGAGGCAGTGTTTGAGCATAAGAAAGCCAAATACCAGGACTGGTAGAGCAGTGCCAGAGAGAGGGGTGGAGGGAATGTTGTGACTCTATAGAGATTTGGCTGGCTGCTAGCTGTTCAGAACCTACTTTCTCCTTGGAATTATGGGGGCTGCAAAGAAAAGAGCCATCAGGACCATCACAGAGGCTGCTGAGTGAGTCTCCAGGTGGCCATGGATAAAGAGATGTGACCTATAGATCAATGCTGCTGGGACACAAGCCGGGGCCTGATCAACCCTGGTTGTGCTGATGGTCAAGGGTTTCTGATGTTGGAAGACCTGAAACACTCGATGACCCCGTCTTACATCAGTTGTGTTCCAGCACTTCTTAGGATGTATCTCAACATCATGGCCTGACATCATGCACCCCCTATCATTGGTGTCAAACCCGTGGATCAACACTGGTTGAAGATTCAGTTTTATTTATCACATGTTCATGCAGTGAAATGTCATTTGCATTAACAACCAACACACCCCAGGATGCACTGGGGGCAGCCCGCAAGTGTTGCTCCATGTCACGGCAACAAGGTGACTTGGCCTCAATACTTGCCAGAACAAGAGTTTATTAAGGAGTGGCAGCACAGTGGCCTTCATAAATCAGAGTACAGAGTCCTGATGAAGGTTCTCAGAACCGAAACGTCGACTGTTTACTCATTTCCATTGATGCTGAGTTCCTCCAGCATTTTGTGTGTTTTTTTTCCTGGGGTTGGGATGTTATGTTGAAGTTGGTGAGTTTGTATTTAGAGTATTGTGTACATTTCTGTTCACCTGCCTACAGGAAAGATATCAATAAGCTTGAAACAGCACAGACAAAATGACAGGGATGTTGTCAGGATTCAAGACCTGAGTTACAGGGTAAGTTTGAATAGATTAGGACTTTATTCCTTGGAGTAAAAGAGAATGAGGGAAGATTTTATAGTCTGCAGGTTGTATAATTTATACATCCTTTGATAATAACTGTACTTGAATCTTGGATCATGGTTCAGAGTGTGTGTAAGTTTCAAAAAGTTCATTTTCTATAAGGTGGAGGCCAGCATGCCCAATTACAACAGCTTTGCCTTTGTTGGAAAAATCAACAACATTGGGCTTGGCCCTTAATGATTTGAGTGTTACAGAGTGGGAGAGGGATCAGTGTGAGTGATAAGTGGAGTGGAACATTTCAGAATCAGAATCAGGTTTATTATCACCGGCATGTGACGACAAATTTGTTCACCTAGCAGCAGCAGTTCAATGCAATTCATAATCTAGCAGAGAGAGAAAAAATAGTAAATAAAATAAAACGTTATAATAAATAAACAAGTAAATCAATTATGTATATTGAATAGATTATTTAAAATGTGCAAAAACAGAAATACTGTATATTAAAAAAGTGAGGTAGTGTCCAAAGCTTCAAAGTCCATTCAGGAATCGGATGGCAGAGGGGGAAGAAGCTGTTCCTGAATCACTGGGTGTGTGTAAAGATGGTACGTTGGATGGTATTTGGATGTACTGACATTGGAAAGGGTTCAAAGGACGTTCACAAAAATGATTCTGGGATTGAAAGGCTTATCATATGTAAAGAGTATGAGGGCCTGTACTCACTGGAATTCAGAAGAATGAGGAATGACCTCATTGAAACCTATCAAATGTTGAAAAACCTGGATGTGGAAAGGATGTTTCCTATGGTGGGGGAGCATAAGAACAGGGGACACAGAATAGAGGGATGTCATTTAGAATGGAGATGAGGAGGAATCTCTTTAGCCAGAGGGTGGTGAATCTATGGAATTCAATGCCTCAGGTAGCTGTAATAGCAAAGGCAGAGGTTGATAGATATTTGATTAGTCAGGGCATGAAGGAGTATGGGGAGGAGGCAGGAGATTGGGACTGAGAGGAAAATGGGTTAGCCATGATGAAATGGCGGAGCAGACTCATTGGAGCAAATGGTCTAATTCTTGTCCTCTATCTTGTATGGTGTATGGTATTATGGTATTTCTACAGTCAGAACTTTGCAATAAAATTTGGGTCCAAAATGGCGTTGAGGTGCACCATTCAGGGACATTTTGTGCATTTCATATTCTAAACTCCTTTGCTGCAGTCTCTTTCAATATTGCAATGTTCAATGCACATTCTAATGTTAGGTCTCTTTCTGACGTGACCTCTTTTGAGTGCCTTGACTATGTATGCCACATACAAGTCTGTCCCTTAATGCACCAGAAAGTCTATTGCTGAAGTCACAGTACTGGGAAAGTTTGCGCAATTCTGCAATGTATTCAGAAATGCTTTCATCCTTTGACTGGTTCCATTTGTAAAATCTAAATCTCTCAGCTATTACCAGTGGTTTAGGACAGAAGGAGCATAGGAGGATGATGGCATCTGAAGGTGACTCCTTTGCTTGCAGCTTCAGAAACAACTCTATTTCTATCTTTAATATCTCTATTTTTCCCTTTCAGGGTTCTTTTGAAGATCCTGGCCTGGAGTTACACGCTGACTTTGGTTCTTTGCGGAAATGGGACCCACTCCCGGGGCCTCATGACCGGCCACTTTTTGATATACCAAGGACGCGGCCTGGAAGACTAGTGTGCCTTCAGGGTACCAGATTTTCGTGGCTCTGGAAGTGGGCAAATTCAAGGCCAATGCTGCCACCTGAGGCATTGTGAGAGTACATGGAAGATTGAAAGCAGCAGGCACAGTGCTTGGAAAAATCGGCGCAGCAGACTTTTAACACCATAAATCAGCGAATTGTTTTGTTATATCTCCCCTCTCGCTGTGAAATGGGGACACCACTTTTTCCCTAATTAGGGAGAGTGAGAGCCTGTGGTGAGTCGAATTACTGGGTGACCAAGTAGTCTTTGGGGTACTGCAAGTCTTTGTCTTTATTGATGCTTTGCTGAATACTTGAGTGCCCGGTGGGGGGTGCCGATGCTTTTTGCTGGTGGGAGAGGATGGTCATCGCTTTGTTGCTGCTTATGTATGGGAGGGGAGAGTTGGGGGTCTTTGAAGTTCTAACATTTAACTGTCATTCATTCTTCGGCACACTCCTCTGTTTTTGCGGACGCTTACGAAGAAAAAGAATTTCACGATGCGTACTGTATACATTTCTTTGGCATTAAATGTACCTATTGAAACCTATTGAAGTGATTTTGTGAGATTGTAACATTTTCATCGAACGCCTTGCTTGCTGGTTTTTCTGGAGTTACCAAGTTGTGTAAGAGACTGTGTGTCCGAGCACCCATTAAGTTAAGAAGCATTGGGGACTTCCTTTTTCTCATCCATGTTTTTTACATTACAATACAGTTCAACCCTCTCGATATACGACTTCACTAGCATTGTCAAATTCATCAGCATTCCTGACTAAGGCCATCGTCACATTATTTTCACTTTAACTTTGCTAGTTGTGCATCTTTCACTGTGTACTGTACAGTTACTCACGCATCCCTTTGTTAGTGTCCGTGTTGGCCTACTCCATACTGTTTAACTCTTTCCTCTCGGTGTTTTGTCCTGTAACCTTTAGTTGTCCTGTAGTTGGTGATACTCTCGAATATTCAGTTTGTACTCATCACCAATTTGTTGTGTCTTTGCAACTACTTATCGATTAAATAAAAGAACACACATGGGAGATAGCTTTAACTGTTGTCTACGCATGCAGATTGTTCTCACTCTCTCTCGCTGCAATGCAAATACGCAAGTTAAAGCCATCTCCCGCTAATTAATATGTAGTTGCAGAGACATAACAAAAGGACTGTGCATGTGCGTGGGTGGAAGGGACAAACAGGATTTGTTTTTTCTATTGGTGTTTGTTGCTTGTTGCGTTCTATGTTCTGCTGAGCACTGTGGGTAAGTTATGTTCGCGCTGGAAAGTGTAGCGACACTTACGGGTTTCCCTCAGGTGCGTTGGTTGTCAACGCAAATGACGTATTTCTCTGTATGTGTATGTGATAAATAAACTTGAATATTGAAGCTTAAATTCTCACCGCACAGCACTGAAAGAAGCTATTTCGCCTAATTGGTCCACACTTCCCTCCCCACCAAGGATCACTAAATAGTGCGGTTTCAAAAGTACTGGTAGACAACACAATGTATTATCTGCCCTACTTCTGTTAATTATTCCTCAGTCCTCCTCTCTCTACTTTATTCCTCATTCTGATTCCCCCTTACCCCTTCTCTTCTCCTCACCTGCTCATAACCTACTGGTACCCCTCCTCTTCCCCTTTCTTTCAAAGTCCACCTGCCTCTCCTATCAGATTCCTTCTTCTTCAGCCTTTTCCACCTATCGATGTTCAAAGTAAATTTATTATCGAAGTACATATCCATCACCATATGCAACCCTGAGATTCATTTCCTTGCAGGCATACTCAATTAATCCAATAACCATAATAGAATCAATGAAAGACTGCACTTAAAGGGCGGACAACCAGTGTGCAAAAGACAACTGCACAAATACAAAAAGAAAGAAAAAATAAATAATAGTAATAGTAAATCAGCGATAAATATCGAGAGTTCAATAAGTCAATTTAAAAGTACATTACTTAAATGGAAATTATGTACTGCAGCTTCTAGTGCGAATAATTCAAAAGATCTAAATTTAGTTTTGTCTGTAGCCTGCTGAACGTTGCTGTGGTTCATTGATGCTATTTTATAAATTTACAATTATTGCATGTAACCCGCAGAACATCACCGTGGTTCACAGGCATAATTTCCCATTGCCTCCCCCCACTTCTCCCATCCCACCTACCTCCCCACTCTTCTGGTTTCACCTATCACCTGCCAGCTTGTACTCCTTCCTCTCTCCTCTCCCTCTCGTTCTGGCTTCTTACTTCTTCCTCTCTTGTCCTGACGAAAGGTCTCAGCCTCAAACACTTACTGTTTGTTCTTTTCCATGGATGCTGCCTGACCTGCCGAGATCCCCCAGCATTTTGTGTGTGTTACTCTGCGTTACCTGAGAGGCTACTGAAGGAATCAGCAAACACGTCATGCTTTGTGGGTATCCTGGTGTCAACAGTCTTGACATGTTATGAAGAAATCACAAGAGCATTGTAAGTAACTCGGGATTTATTGAGGTCTGTTTATTTTATCGCAACATGAGTAAGTTCCACAGCAACATTTTTGGGCTGGCCAGACACAGAGATATTATAATGAACAACGGTTAAGTAGAATTAGTTAAAGTTCTTCGCAAGAGTCAAAAGATAAATTATAGCTCGCTGTCAATCAAGACCAAAAATAAATAGTCATGTCATATTTTGTGACTGAATGCACAATCGTTATTTCAGCACAGGGAGGATTAAGTTGGTGCGAATATATTCTGGTTGCTAAGATATCTGTATTCATATAAGAAAATTGGCATATTTTAGCTTCTGAGATGGAAAAGATCTGTCATCCCTAGGGGTTCCATCGTGGACAGGACCAATAAATAATGGAGTGCTAAATGTCAAGGCAGATATCTCTGCATACACAATCGCAGGTCCAAAAATTACACAACTGTCACTTCTGTGTACCAGCTTCAGTTTGCTATGCGTTCAGTTCTTTTTAAAGTCTCTGATTTTTTTTCTCTCTGTCTCCCCTTTAATGAATTCCATTCATTTGCCGTAAATTATTTACAGGCACGGCCTCTGTTTGATAATAGGTAACATGTTTGAGAAATTAAATTCAAAAAAATGTAATGAAATCCCCATTGCCCTGCCACAACCATGAACTATTACACACAGCTTCTTTATCTATTTGACTTGATGACCCATGATTGATGTGCTATTAACCCTTTAAGGCATGGTTTTAATGGGTAAGGCAATTTCTCATGCTCCAACGTGATGTGGATTCACTGTGATGTTAACCATGACTAATTCTCTGCTTCCATTCACTTAGAATCTTGAAGCTATATTTCCACTGTGGCTTGATGACGCTGTATATACTCTCAGTGGCCACTTTATTAGGTACATCCTGTACCTATGGAGTGGCCACTGAGTCTACACTCATGGTCTTCTGCTGTTGTAGCCAACCACTTCAAGGTCTGACGTGTTGTGCACTGTGTGCTTCAGCACTGTAACGCGCAGTTATTTGGGTTCATGTTGCTTGGACGAAGTCTGACTGTTCTCCTCTGATCTCTCTCATTAGAGAAGAGCAGAGGAGAGGTCAGTCGAAAAGGGTGGCATGGCAGCATAGCAGTTAGCATAAGGCTTTACAGTGCAAGCGACTGGGGTTCAGTTCCTGCTGCTGTCTGTAAGGAATTTGTCCATTTTCCCTGTGGCCACGTGTGTTTCCTCCGGGTGCTCCGTTTTCCTGCCATATTCCTCCGGGTTAGTAGGTTAATTAGTCACATGGGTGTAATAGGGCAGTGTGCGCTCAATGGGCTGGAACCTGTTACCCTGCTGTGTTTAAATAAATTATTTAACTAGCATTTTTGCCATAGTTACATACTTGAGTTGGTGTTGTCTTCCCATCATCTTGAGCCAGTCTGGCCATTCTCCTTAAACCTCATTTACTAACAAGGCATTTTCACCCACAGAACTGCCGCTCTGGATGTTTTTTTGTTTTTTGCACCGTTCTCTGTAAACTTTAGAGACTGTTGTGCATGAAAATCCCAGGAGATCAGCAGTTTCTGAGATACTCAAACCACTCTGTCTGGCACCAGCTATCATTCCACGGTCAAAGTCACTTCGATCACATTTCTTCCCCATTCTGATCTTTGTTCTGAACAATAACTGAACCTTTTGACCATGCCTGCCTGCTTTTATGCATTGAGTTGCTGCCACATGATTGGCTGATTAGACATTTCTATTAACAAGCAGGTGTATATGTGTACCTAATGAAGTGGCCACTGGCTGTACATTTTTGACAAACCTATATTTGTGCTGAAAATTGTGTAGGCATGCATAGCTTATTGTAACCTCTTCTCCAAATTCAGAGTGGTGCATTAGCTGAAAGTTCAGGCGATCACAGTCAGCACGGCTCAGTAATAACATCCCCTCTTCACTGACCATCGACACAAGTGCACCTCCAGTATGCCTGCTTAGCCCACTGTTGAAGGCTCTCTACACTCATGTCTGTGTGTGGCTAGGTACAGCTCAAATGCCATCTATAAGTTTGCCAAAATCACAATTCTAGTTGGCAGAGTGTTAGATGGTGATGAGGAGGCATACAGGAGTGAGCTCAGCTGGTTGAGTGGCATCACAACAACGTCCTTGCACTCAATGTCAGTAAGGCCAAGAAACTGATTGTGGACTTTAGGAAAGGGAAGTCAAGGGAACACACACCAGTCCTCAGCAAGGGGGTTGGTAGGGGACAGGGTGAGTAGCTTCAAGTTCCTAGTTGTCAACATCCCTGAAAATCTATCCTGGACCCAACAGATTGATGCAATTATGAAGAAGGCATGGCAGCAGCTATGTTTGATTATGAGCTTGAGGCGATTTGGTTTGCCATCAAAGATTCTAGCAAATTTCTGTTGATGAACTGTGGAGTGGATTCTAACTGGTTACATCACTATCTGGTATGTAGACACCACTGCACAGGATCAGAAAAAAGCTGCAGAAAGTTGTGAACTCAGCTAGCTCCATCATAGGCAGTAACCACCTTGTCATCGTGGACAATTTCAAAGCGTTGCTGTATCAAGAAGACGGCAACCATCATCACCCAGGACATTTCCTCTTCCCATTAGGAAGGGGATACAGGAGCTTGAAGAGACACACTCAACATTTTAGAAACTGCTTCTTCCCCTCCTCCATCAGATTTCTGAATGAACCAGGAATCCACGAACGCTACCTTACATTTTGCTCTCTTTCTGCACTACTTATTTTTTAATATGTTTCTTATTGTATCTTATAGGGTGGTGGGACTGAGAAACATCTCTACCAAAGGCACTGTAGAGGTTACTGCTGTGTCTGTGATAAGGGACTGATGACCAGTCGAAGGTGAAGCCCCTCTTCATCAGCACCTTATCACAGACACAGCAGGAGGCTCCACACTGGGTATTGCAAATGCTGCTTGCATGCTGAGAATTAATGTTAATTATAATGACTCTAATGCACTGATTAAGCTTTGAAACCATTATTTTCACAACTTTGTTTTCTATTAACCTGGAACCTTGAGAAAATGATGATGATTGTTATTATTTCTCTATCGTTCCTCTCTGTAGAGAGAGTATCTGCACTCTTAATTCAAATGGGTGTCTAACATTTTCAAGATTCAAGAGTCATTGTCGTTCGTCAGTACACAAGTGTGAAGAAAAACAAAATGATTTTTATTTGGGTCTGATGCAGAATAAATAAATTGAAAAATCATAAAGAAATATGGATGTATGTCAAGTCTCTTGAAGAGGTTAAAAGAAACGTAGGATGGGAAGTTGACTTACTTCACTGACACCATCTATACCCTGTTATACTTGTTTGACAAGATTACACTGAAATTTTCCTTTACTTTTTAAACTTATTGACGTCCAATGTATCAGTCCAACTTTTGGTAATTTATTTCCCTTTCCACTTCACTCTTCTTCAATTCCTCAATCTTGCCTCTTATTTCTTCTCCTTCTGTTCTGCTTTCTTTTGCTCTGTGTTGTTCTGCCAAGCATTGTGGGCATGCTGTGCTGGCACCGGAATGTGTGGCGACACTTGGGGGGCTGCCCCCAGCACACCTTTAGGTTGTGTTTGTTGTTAATACAAGTGGCACAATTCACTGCATATTCTGTGCACATGTAACAAGGAAATGAACCTAAACCTGAATTGTGTAGCATGTCAGATTGTAGTAGTACTCTCCCACCGCTGACAGTGCTATGATGATTCTAATGGGTTTGACTGCCACTCAGCCTGTTTCTGAATCACAATCACGTTTATTCACACTGGCATGTTAAGAAAATTTGCTTCTTTACAACAGCAAAGTTCAAGGTAAATTTATTATTAAAGTACAGGTATATCACCATATATGGTATAGTGCAAGATATTCAGAAATTTACAAAAATATATAAATAGTGCAAACAGAGTTATAGAGAAGTACAGCACAGAAACAGGCCCTTCAGCCCATCTAGTCCATGCCAAAATGATCTAAACGGCGTACTCACATTGACCTGCACCGGGACCATAGCCCTCTGTATCCCCATTATTCATGTACCTATCTAAACTTCTCTTAAGTGTTGAACTTGTGCTCACGTGCAACACTTCTGCTGGCAGCTCATTCCACACTCTCATCACCCTCTGAGTGAAGAACTTTTCCCCTCAGGTTCCCCTTTAACTTCTCAGCTTTCACCCTTAACCAACGACCTCTGGTTGTAGTCCTACCCAACCTCAGTGGAAAAAGCCAGCTCACACCCTATCTATACCCCTCATAATTTTGTATACCCCTATCACATCTCCTCCTTCAATCAGAATCAGATTTAATATCACCGGCATATGTTGTGAAATTTCTTAACTTTTTGACAGCGGTGGAATGAGATACCTGACAAATAAATATAGAGGAAGAAACTGAGTTACATTAAATATATATATATATGTATAATAGTTACATTAAAATAAGAAGGGCAAAATAACAGAAATAAAGAAGTAGTGATGTAGTGTTCATGGGTTCAATGTCTATTTAGAAATCAGATGGCAGAGGGGAAGAAGGTGTTCTTGAATCACTGACTGTTTGCCTTCCAGCTTCTTTACCTTCTTCCCAATGGTAAAGGTGTGAATAAGGTATCTTAAGGTGGTAAATCTTAATGATGGATGCCACCTTCCTAAGGTACGGCTCCTTGAAGATGTCTTGGATGCTATGGGGGCTGGTACGCATGATGGGGCTGACTAACTTTACAAGTTTCAGCAACCTATTTTGATGTTTAGTGCAGTTCTCCCCACCCCCATACCAGATGGTGATGTAGCTAGTCCAAATACTTTCCGGTACATTTGTAAAAGTCTTTGAGTGAAATATAGTTACTGCCTTGCCTTCATCAATTTGTTTCATCTAGGTTAGGTCCTCAGAGATATTGGCACCCAGAAACTTGAAATTGCTTGCTCTCTCCAGTTCTGATCCCTCTATGAGGACTGGTGTGTGTTCTCTCATCTTACCCTTTCTGAAATCCACAATCAGCTCTTTGGTCCTGCTAATGCTGAGTGCAAGGTTGTTGCTGCGACTCCACTCCACCAGCTGGTATATCTCACTCCTGTGCACCCTCTCGTCACCATCTGAAATTCTGCCAACAATGGTTGTATCAGCAAATTTATAGATGCTGTTTGAGTTATGCCAAGCCACACAGTCATGGATGTAGAGAGAGTAGACCAAAGGGCTAAGCACACATCCCTGTGGAGCGCCAGTGTTAACTGTCAATGAAGTGGAGCTATTATTTCCAGTCTGCTGGTCTTCTAGTTAAGGGTTCGAAGATCCATTTGCAGAGGGAGGTACAGAGGTCGAGCTTCTGTAGTTTTTTGATCAGGACTATAGGAGTGATGCTGTAGTCAATAAACAGCATTCTGACAAAAGTATTTGCATTGTATTGGAAGATTGCAGCTATTGCAATCTTTTACATTCTAAAGAATGCAGTTTTAAGCTATTCGATCTTTCCTTATAACTCAGGTCATCCAGACCAGGGAACATCCTTGTAAATTCCCTCTGCACTCCTTTAACCTTGCTTACATCTTTCCTGTAAGTAGATGACAAAACTGCACATGATACTCCAAATTAGGCCTCACCAATGTCTCGTACAATTTCAATGTAACACCCCATCTCATGTACTTAATACATTGATCTACACAGGCCATGACAATGGCATACTTACTTTGAAACTAATGGCATTGTGATCACTGGATGTAAAGTTTCCCCCTTCACAAACTTCTGACACCTGTCCTGTCTCAATCCCTAATAGCAGATCCAGTATTGTATGCTCTTTCCTTGGGACTTCTATGTACTAATGAAAGAAACTTTCCTGAACATATTTGACAAACTCTAACCCATCTAGTCTTTTTACAGTATGGGATTCCCAGTAAATACGTGGAAAGTTAAAATCACCTACTATAACAACCTTACGTTTCTTGCAATAGTCTGTGATCTTTTTACAAATTTGTTCCTCTAACTCCCTAGGACTGTTGAATGCTCTGTAATATAGCCCCATTAACGTGGCCAGACTTCTCTTATTTCTCAGTTCCAACCATAATGCCTCACTCGTCAAGTTCTGCAGTCCATCCTGATGGAGCACTGTCGTGACATTTCCCCTGACTAGTGACACCAACTCTCCTCCTTTATTTCCTCCCTCTGTGTCATGTCTGAAACAACAGAACCCTGGAGTATTGAGCTGCCCGTCCTGCCCCTCCTGCAGCCAAATCTCACTAATAGCTAGACGTCATAATTCCGGGTGTTGATCCATGCTCTGAGCTCGTCCGCCTTTCCTACAGTACTTCGTGCATTGCAGCTGAGGACACTAGTCACATCATGTTCAACCTTTTGATTCCTGACTTTGTCCAAAGTCTTACCAACATCTGCCTCCACAACCTTTCCACTAACTGTTCTGGCACTCTGGTTCCCATCCCCCTGTAACTCTAGTTTAAACCCCACAGTGCAGCATTAACAAACCTCCTGCTAGGACATTAGTGCCCCTCCAGTTCAGGTGTAAACCATCTCATGTGTACTGGCCCTACCTTCCCAGGAAGAGGCCAATGATCCAAAAAATCTTATATCCTCCCTCTTACACCGACCCTTTAGCCACGTATTAAATTGTATAATCTTCCTAGTTCTGCCTTCCCATGTTCCACAAGAGGAACATTCCACTATCCTGTCTATCATCTCTACTGTCCTAACTGGGCAGATATAAAGAACAGAAGAAGAAAAAACTTAAACTAGAGCTTTTCTTTTCTTGCTTTCTCTGACTGAAACCTTTCTTCAGCGAAGCCTCGTTCTCCATTCTGACTCCGTCCACTTAGACAATGGCCGTTGCGCTTGCCCCCACCTTCCTTTAATCTGCTCTTGCTAATCAATCCCAAACACTGATAGTCTGTTCTATTCAATCAAGTCGACTTCCCAAGCAAGTGAGTAAATAGCACTCATATCTACTGTGATAAAATGCTTTGAGAGGTTAGTCTTCACTAGAATTAACTCCTGCCTGCGCAAGGACTTGGATACACTACAATCTGCCTATTGCCACGTTAGGTCTACGGCAGATACAATCTCCCTGGCTCTTCAACCGGCCTTGGATCACCTGGACAACAGCAATACCTACATCAGGCTGCTTTTTATTGATTACAGTTGGGTGTTCAACACAATCATTTCCATAAGAACATAAGAAATAGGAGCAGGAGTAGGCCATCCAGCCCATCAAGCCTGCCCCACCATTCAATAAGATCATGGCTGATCTGTCCATAAACTCAGATCCATCTACCTGCCTTTTCCCCATAACCCTTAATTCCCTTACTATGAAAAAACCTATCTAACTGTTTCTTAAATATATTTAGTGAAGAAGCCTCAACTGCTTCCCTGGTTAGAGAATTCCACAGATTCACCACTCTCTGGGAAAAACAGTTTCTCCTCATCTCCGTCCTAAATCTTCTCCCCTGAATCTTGAGGTAATGTCCTGTAGTTCTAGTCTCACCTACCAATGGAAACAACTTCCCTACTTCTATCTGATCTATCCCTTTCCAAATTTTGTACATTTCTAGTTCTAATCAACAATTTGAAAACCAGGGCCTTTGTATTTCCCTCTGCACCTGGATCTTGGTTTTGTCATCAGGAGACTACAGTCAGTGCAGATTGGAAATAACATCTTCTCTTTGCTGACAATCAGCACCGGCTCACCCTAAATATGGATGCTTAGCCCACTGCTGTACTCCCTCTATACCCATGATTGTGTGGTTAGGCATGGCTGAAAAATTCACTGATGACACCACGGTTGTTGGCAGAATCTCAGATGGGGATGAGGAGGCCCACAGGAGTGAGGTTGATCAGCTGGTTGAGTGGCGTCACAACAACAACTTTGTACTCAACCTCAGCAAGACCAAGAAACTGATTCAGGAAGGGAATACTGGGAGAACACACACCTGTCCTCATTGAGGGGCGGACAGAGGAAAGGGTGAGCAGCTTCAAGTTCCTGGGTGTCAACATCTCTGAAGATCTATCCTGGTCCCAACATGCTGATGCAATTACTAAGCAGTCTTGACAGCTGCTATATTTCAATAGGAGTTTGCTACATCACCAAAAATTCTGGCATGTTTCTATGGAGAGCATTTTGACTGGTTGCATCACTGTCTGGTATGGAGCATAGAAAAAAGCTGCAGCAAGCTGTAAACTC
The DNA here is from genome assembly GCF_030144855.1 of Hypanus sabinus. NCBI lineage: Eukaryota > Metazoa > Chordata > Chondrichthyes > Myliobatiformes > Dasyatidae > Hypanus > Hypanus sabinus. Next base: position 173,355,412 of record NC_082712.1, on the reverse strand, counting down.
AGCCAGCTCCATTATGGGCACTAGCCTCCTCATCATTGCAGAAAAAGAGATGTCTCAAGAAGATTGAATCAATCATGAAGGTCTCTCTGAGAAATGCCCTTTTCTCATTACAACTATCAGGAAGGAGGTACAAGAGCCTGAAGATGCACACTCAATATTTTATAAACTGCTTCTTCCCTTCACCATCAGATTTATGAATGGTCCATGAACATTACCTCGCTATTTTACTCTCTCTTTGTGTATTATTTATTTTATTTTTATTGTAATTTATGATAATTTATACGTATTGCAATGTGCTGCTGCTGCAGAACAACGAATTTAACGATGTATGTCAGTGATAATAAACCTGATTCTGATTCTGTAAATCTTGTCAGTGAGCGGGAAATACCGATCACAGTAGTGTAGTGATTAGCAAGTCACTATTACAGCTCAAGGCATTACAGAGATCAGAGTTGAATCCTGGAGCCTTTCTATATGTCCACCCTGTGGAGGGCATGGGTTTCTCCAGGTGTTCTGGTTTCCTCCCACAGTCCAAAGGTGTACTGGGTTGCTTAAATGGTTATTGTAAATTGTCCCATGATTAGGTTAGGGTTAATTGTGTTGTTCCAGAAGAAGGCAATGACAAATCACATCTGTAGAAAAATTTGCCAGTAACAATCATGGTCATAGAAAGACCATGATCACCCGCACCATATGACATGGCACGTAACGAACGACCGGATCGGGGTTGTGGGGTTGCTGGGGCAGTGTGGTTGGGAGGGCAGATAAGCCCTAGTTTGTGCTCATTTGCTAAATAATAAATTTAAGCTCCACAATAGACTGAATAGTACAACACACAATCTACTGAAGGAATTCAGTGGGCGTAGTGGCATCCATAGTGTGGGGGAGGGGAGATGGGGGACGGAATTGTCAACTTTTCCAATGTCATCAGTTGCTCTTCACAGCAGTAGTCACATGCACACATTTACCCCACATCCCACAATCCCATTGACCTACTTCCCTCTGGGAGGAGGTACAGGAGCATCAGGATTAGGACTGCCATACTGGAGAACAGCTTCTTCCCCCAGGTTGTGAGACTAATGAATATCCTGCCATCACCAAGGTATGATTACTAGGACAGCGAGCTGTTTACTGTTTACCTATGCTGCACACTACATGCATTTTGAATTATATTTTAATAACTTATTTATGGTACTATTTTGTTTTATGTGTTGTGTGTGATATATGTATAGTGGGTGCACTGTAGCCTAGAGGAAAGTTGTTCTATTTGGACATTCATTGCTGCCCTTGTTTGGTGGTATGACAGGTGGCGAGGCAGCAGTGTTGCCTCAGTTGTAGATAGGACTAGGCCTCAGTCCTCGGGCTTGCATTGTAGTGGGCGTCTGGACTCAGGTTGGGGTGACCTCTCCTGTCAGTAGTGCCATCTAGTGGTAAATCGGTGCAATTACAGACTGGACTGACTGGAACCATCAATTTGCCAGACTTGTTGCTCAGGACCTTGGTCAAAAATTTTGTTTTCTTGCTTGGCTATGTTCTTTTTTCCCTTTTCGTGATATTTTGAATGTGTGTGTATGCTTTTGCACCTTGGCCCCAGAGGACTGCTTTCTCATTCGGCTGAGTCCATGTATTGTTTGAATGACAATTAAACTTGATTTGATTTGTACATTTATTTATTGAGATACAGGATGGAATAGGCCCTTCCGACCCCTTTGAGACACTCTGCCCAGCAATCCCCGATTTAATCCTAGCCTAATCAAGGGACAATTTACAATAATTAATTAACCTACCAAAAGCTTTGGAATGTGGGAGGAAGCCGGAGCACCTGGAGGAAACCCGCGCAGCCGCGGGGAGAACGTACAAACTCCTTACAGGCAGCGGCAGAAATTGAACCCAGGTCTTCTGTACTGTAAAATGTTGTGCTAACCACTACACTACTGTGCTGCCCCATACTGTATACCAGTACTAGTCAAATGGCAATGAACTTGAACTTGAAATTGAACCAGCAAGTGCTCTGAGTTCAAGATCAAGGTCGTTTATTGTCACTCTTCAGTACATGAGTGTAAAGGAGAACAAACTGATTGTTACCCTGGATTTGATGCAGCACAAAGAACACAATAAATATAAAATCAATCCTTGTACAAGTGATGGTTGGGTGTGACCGTGTACACATAGGATGGGCTTTTGTGCACAGGCTGACTGGATGTACATAAGGTGACACCAGGTGAAGGGGTACCTCAACAGGAGGTGACTCTGACAGGAAATGATGAAGTGAGAAAGTGACTCCTGACAAAAAGAACTCTTCTAGATGGCAGAAAGGCTTCTGAAGATGCTGCCTGTGTCAGCATAAGTTTGAGGTGTGGAGCGTAAGCTTAAAGGATGTCGCGGTAACATATTGGTTAGCGCGGGGCTGTTCCGTCTCGGGGTGTTCCGGAGTTCAGAGTTTAACTCCAGCACCATCTGCAAATGGTTTGTACGTTCTCCTTGTGACTGTGTGGGTTTCCTCCCACAGTCCAAAGGCGTATTGGTTCAGTCAACTGGTCATTGTAAACTGTCCTGTGATTAAATCCGTGGGTTGCTGTGTGGTGTGGTTTGACGGGCAGGAAGGGCCTATTCCACACCATATCTCTAAATAAATATAGTGAGAATGCATGGGGGTTGGAGTGGGAATGAAGGGTGGTGAGAGAGAGGGCTGATGTGCATTTCATATGCATGCAGTGGTGACTGTAGCACGGTGACAGGGTACAAGGCGTGGAGTGTAAATATAACATGACTGAATGGAGGGAGTGAGGCATGCTGAGGGGCTCAGGAGAGGAGCAGCTGATGTGTATGTGGTGTCGTGTCATGTTTAATTTTGCATGGCAAATGAAATAGAACAACATATGTCACATGATTGAGTTGCTCGCTGAAGGCCCTCTAATTCCAAATTGGTTTGTTTGAACTATTGGCCAGCTAACATATATATATATATATATATATATATATATAGAGAGAGAGAGAGAGAGAGAGAGAGCAGATAACATATCAGCTTCAAGATACTTATCAGTCCAGGACCAGAGAGCACAGCCTCAGAATAGAAGGATGTCCCTTTAGAACAGAGATGAGGAGCAATTTCTTTAGCCAAAGAGTGGTGAATCTGTGGAGTTCATTGCCACAGACAGCTGTGGAGGCCAAGTCATTTAGTATATTTAAAGCAGAGGTTGATGAGTTTTTGATTAGTTAGGCTGTCGAAAATTATGGGAGAAGGCAGGAGAATGGGATTAAGAGGGATAATAAATCAGTCATGATTGAATGGCGAAGCGGATTCGATAGGCCAAGTGACCTAATTCTGTTCCTATGTGTATGATGGTCACTATTGTTGGCTGACCAAAGGTAGTGATAAGCCCATAGACTCACTTTCAAGGACTCTACAACTCATGTCTGTAGTATTATTTATTTACTTTTTCTGTTATTTGCACAATTTGTCTTCTTTAATGTATTGCGTGTTTGTCATTCTTTGTTATTGACAAATTCCATTGTTTTTTTTTATTTTTCAGTAAATGCCTGCAAGAAAATTAATCTGAGAGTTGCTTAACCCCATAAGACACAGGAGAAGAATTAGGCCATTCAGCCCATCGAGTCCAATCTGCCTCCTGCCTTTCAGCTATTTCTCTATCCATGTCAGTATACTTCCTGTAACACCATAAGATTTTATCTTGTTAAGCAGCCTCCTGTGAGGCATCTTATCAAATGCTTTCTGAAAATCTAAGTAAATGACATCCATTGCCTCTCCTTTGTCTGTCCTACCTGTTACTTCCTCGAAGAATTCTAACAGATTTTTAAGGCAAGGTTTCCCGTACAGAAGCCATGCTGACCACGACTTATTTTATCATTAGTCTCCAAGTACCCCGAAACCTCGTCTTAATAATGGACTCCAACAATTTTCCAACCTCTGGGGTTAGACTAAATGGACTATATTTTCCACTCTTTTGCCTTCCTCCCTTCTTAACGAGTGGAGTGACATTTGCAATTTTCTTGTCCTCTGGGACCATGCCAGAATCAAGTGATTTTTGAAAGTTCATGAAAAATACATCTGGTATCTTTTCAGCAACCTCTCTCAGGTTTCTGGGATGTAGTCCATCTGGTCCGGGTGACTTATCCACTTTAAGACCTTCAGTTTGCCTAGCACCTTTCCCTTTGTAATAGCAATGGCACTCACTCTGGCTCCCTGACACGCCCGGACCTCTACTGTACAGCTGATGTCTTCCACAGTAAAGACTGAAGCAAAATACTTGTTAAGTTCATTGCCATTTCTTTATCCCCATTCCCACCTCACCAGCATCATTTTCCAGTGGTCCACTATAAACTTTCACCTCCCTTTCATTCTTTATGTAGCAGGAAAAACTTCTAGTGTCCTGCCTTATATTATTGGCTAGTTTGCCCTCATATTTCATCCTTTCCCTTCTTAGAGCTTTTTTAGTTGCCTTTTGTTGGATTTTAAAAGCCTCTCAATCATCCAACTTCCCACTCACTTTTGTTACTTTATATGCCCTCTCCTTGGCTTTTATGCAGTCCTTAACTTCCCTTGTTGGCTACTGTTGCCATTTGAGAACAACTTTTTCTATGGGATATATCTATCCTACTCCTTGAGGACTATTCCCAGAAACTTCAGCCACCTCTGTTCTGCCATCCTCCCCACCAGTATCCCCCTCCAATCCACCTGGGCAAGCTCCTCTCTCGTGCCTCTGTAACTCCCTTTTATTCCATTGCAATACTGATACATCTGACAAGTTTCTCCCTCTCAAATAGTGGTATGAATTCAGTCACATTATGATCATTGCCTCCTAAGAGTTCCTTTACATTAATCTGACTAATAAAATCTGGGTTATTACACAGTCTAAGATAGACTTTCCCTGAGGAGGCTCAAGCACAAACTACTCTACAAAGCTGGCTTCGTTGGCTTTCAGCAAATCCCCTCTCTTGCGATCCGACACCAACTTGATTTTCCCAATCCCCTTACATTTTGAAGTCCCCCATTACCATTGTGACTTTACTCTTATTGCATGCCCTTTCCAGCTCCCTTTGCAATCTCAACCCCACACCTTGGCTGCTCTTTGGAGGCCTATATACGATTCATCCTTGCAGTTTCTTAACTCCATCCACAAAGATGTCCTATGTCACTTTCAAAAGATGTAATTCCATCTCTTACCAATAGAGCTGCCCCACTACCTGCATTTTCCTGCCTGTCCTTTTGATGCAAAGTATATCCTTTGATGTTAAGCTCCCAACTTTCTTTCAGCTATGACTCAGTGATGCCCACAATGTCATACTGACCAATCTCTAATTGTGCCATGAGATCATCCACCTTATTCCAAATGTTATGTGCATTTAAATACTGCACCTTCAGTCCTATATTCTTCGCCTTTATGAATTTTGCCTCTGTGGTACAACTTAAATCTGCTCTGTCTGCAGTTGTACCCAATCATTGGCTTGTCCTTCCTTAAGTTCATATTACATCTTTCAACATCTATTTGTAAACTTGCTGGTTCATCCTCAGCTCTATCATACTGGTTCCCATCCCTCTGCCGTATTAGTTTCAACCACTCCCAACAACTCCAGTAAACCTGCCCACGAGGGTATCGGTCACCTTCGGATTCAAGTGCACCCCGTCCCCTTTTGTACAGGTCGCAGTTGCCACAGAAGAGGTCCCAATGTTTCAGAAATCCGAATCCCTGCCCCCTGCTCCAATCCTTCACTCACACATTGACCTGCCTCCTCATTCTATTCCTATCGATATTATACCTATATGTACTTATTTTGACAATAAACTTACTTTGAACTTCGAATTTTCCTCTCCTCATAACCCCAGCAAATTTCATGACATATGTCAGTGATATTAGAGCAACAAATTTTTCCCCTTTGGTTTTTCCAGCTGCCCAATCAAATCGGGGGCGAGAGAAGAGGTGACTCACAGTTCCGTCACTGAGATTTGAAAAAAAGAGCATTTGCAGGCTTTTGGCATTTTCTGGCAGCCAAATCAAATTGTGATTCATCAGCAAGGGCAAATAAAAATAGGGCAGGGATATGCCGAGTGGCTACCGTTGGAGTGTGCCAGTGTTACCCCTAGAGAGGCTTTGGCTCATCAGAGTGGTGTAAACAGACTTGGGTGAAGTGCGTTTCTTTTTCTTCATTCTTTATCCGTTAGTACATAGTTTGAGCATTGAGGATGGCTCCAGGGACAGTGATATGTTCTTTGTAGGAATTCTGGAACCTTTCAGCCTCTCGGATAACCACACCTGCATTGAGCTGCAGAGGCTCAGAGAACGTGTTAAGGAACTTGTTAAGCTGCTCAATGACCTTTGGTTCATATAGGAAACCGAGGAGGTGACAGAGGAGCCAAAGAGGGGTGTTCACCGCTAAGCTGCATGAAGCAGGTACCTGGGTGATTTTCAAGAGAGAAAGGAAATGGGCAGCTGGTGCAGAACACCGCTATGTTCATTCCCCTCGGTTGTAGGGTAGACATATTTTTCGGATACAGCGACTGATAGTGACAGGAGCCGCAGCAATCAGGTCTCTGGCACTGAGTCTGGTGCTCTGGCTTAGAGGGGAAGGGGAAAGAAGAGGACTGCAGTAGTGATAGAGGATTCCATAGTTAGAGGAGCAAAAACAAGTTTTATAACCAGTGAAAAAGAGAAGCGAGAGTAGATATTGGACCACGAGAAAATGATTCTGGAGAGGTGCTAATGGGGGCAAGGAAATTGCGGACAAACTGAACAAGTATTTCGCACCTGTCTTCACTATGGAAGTCACTAGAAGTATCCCGGAAATTCCCAGGATATATTATAAAATAATATTTAAAAAAAAATATATTTATATTTAATATAAATATATATATATTTATATATATAATAAATGGAATTTTTGCCATAGGCTGTTGTGAAGGCCAAGTAATTAGATGTGCTTAAGGTGGTGATTGATATGATCTTGATTAGCCAGGGTGTGAAAGATTACCAGAAAAGGCAGGAGAATGGGGTTGAGAGGGAAATGGATCAGCCATCACCAAATGTTGAAGCAGACTCGATGGGCCAAATGGACTAATTCTGCTCCTATATCTTATGGTCTTAAAATGCTGGAGGAACTCATCAGGTCAGGGAACATCTATAGAGATGAACGAACATTTGACGTTCTGGGCTGTTTATTCATTTCCATAGATGGAGCCTGACCTGTCGAGTTCCTCCAGCATTTTGTGTGTGTTGCTCTGGATTTCCAGCATCCGCAGAATCTCTTGTACTTATGCCTATGACATTAAACCTGATTCTTATTCCGAATCTGATCATCACACACAAGATCCCCTTACGTTGCCCGACAATTAAAGGGTTAAGTTTGTTTTCCCTGATTGCTGTTTGATAGCTGACTGACACCACTGACAGATCTGACACTGCCAATCAGCTTCTACTCAACAAGGTCACTTCTGCAATCCTACTTGTGATTGGCTGCCACTCCTCAGCCTGTTATTACTGTCTCATTTGATCTGAGACCGGGGCTGGTCTCTAATCAAAACGAGAAAAGGCCAGCAACAGCTAATTAAATCCTGTCAGAGGCAATTATGGGTTCCAGGGCTGGCGGACTCTGGAGCTGAATGCAGATCGGTGGGAAGCTCCTCTCTCACGAAAAAATAACTCAGAGAGGGTAAAAAGAGAAAGGAACCGGGTCCAGCGTGGAAACTGATGGAGATTGTGTTCATTAAACAAAACCTGTCCGCGCAGCCTGTTGTCGGATTCGGGCCAACTGTGGACAAATCCTTGTGAGGGGAGAGATATCCGAAAGGAGAGAGGGAAGAAGTAAGGGGGAGGGAAGGAAAGAGGAAGGAGGGAAGGAAGGAAAGAGAGAGGGAGGGAGTGAGAGATGAGAGGAAAGAGGGAGTGAGAATGGGTGAGCATGTGTGTATGAGAGAAAAGCAAACACTTTTTTTCTTGCTTCTGAGAGTGGGGGAGTCCAGGACCAGAGGGCACAGAGTCAGAGTAGAGAGACTGAGATGAGGAGGAATTTCTTCGGAGAATCTGTGGAGTTCACTGTCACATACTGCTGTGGAGGCCAAGTCACTGGGTATATTTAAAACAGAGGTTGATAGGTTCTTGATTAGTCGGGGTGTTATGGAGAGAATGGGGTTGAGAGGGATAATAAATCAGCCATGATGGAGTGGTGGAGCAGATTCAATGGGCAGAATGGCCTAATTCTGCTCCTTTGTCTTATGGTCTTTATTACTGTTTGCCTTGATCAGGCTGAATTTAATGTCTGCTCACAGTCTCAATTGAAAGCATCCTATCCTATCCATCTTAGCTCTGTACAGCACCTGCTCTGCCCGTGACCACGAGAAGCTGCAGAGAGTTATGAACAGGTATTTTGGATTTGTCTTCACTAGCGAAGACACAAACAATCTCCCGGATGTAATAGTGACCAAAGGAACTAGGGTAAAGGGTGAACTGAAGGAAATTTATATTAGGCAAGAAACGGTGTTGGATAGGCTGTTGAGTCTGAAGGCTGATAAGTTCCCGGGACCTGATGGTCTGCATCCCAGGGTACTTAAAGAGGTGGCTCTAGAAATTGTTAACGCATTGGTAATCATTTTCCAATGTTCTATAGATTCAAGAACAGTTCCTGCTGATTGGAGGGTGGCTACTGTTGTCCCACTTTTCAAGAAAGGAGGACGAGAAAACAGGGAATTATAGACCGGTTAGCCTGACGTCAGTGGTGGGAAAGATGCTGGAGTCAATTATAAAAGAGGAAATTACGAGACATTTGGATAGCAGTAGAAGGATCAGTCGGAATCGGCATGGATTTATGAAGGGAAAATCATGCTTGACTAATCTTCTGGAGTTTTTTGAGGATGTAACTATGAAAATGGACAAGGTAGTGTACCTGGACTTCCAGAAAGCTTTTGATAAAGTCCCACATAGGAGATTAGTGGGCAAAATTAGGGCACATGGTATTGGGGGCAGAGTACTGACATGGATTGAAAATTGGCTGGCTGACAGGAAACAAAGAGTAGCGATTAACGGGTACCTTTCGGAATGGCAGGCTGTGACCAGTGGGGTACCGCAAGGTTCAGTACGAGGACCGCAGCTGTTTACAATATACATTAATGATTTAGATGAAGGGATTAAAAGTAACATTAGCAAATTTGCTGATGACACAAAGCTGGGTAGCAGTGTGAAATGTCAGGAGGATGTTATGAGAATGCAGGGTGACTTGGACAAGTTGGGTAAGTGGGCAAATGTATGGCAGATGCAGTTTAATGTGGATAAATGTGAGGTTATCCACTTTGGTGGCAAGAACAGGAAGTCAGATTACTATCTAAATGGAGTCAAGTTAGGAAAAGGGGAAGTACAATGAGATGTAGGTGTTCTTGTACATCAGTCAATGAAAGCAAGCATGCAGGTACAGCAGGCAGTGAAGAAAGCTAATAGCATGCTGGCCTTTATAACAAGAGGAATTGAGTATAGGAGTAAAGAGGTCCTTCTGCAGCTGTACTGGGCCCTGGTGAGACCCCACCTGGAGTATTGTGTGCAGATAATTGTTACTTTGGCTCCAATGCAGCATATAAAAACAAACTAAGATAAAGAGCACACTAATAGAAACAATAATAGTGTATAAATCCATAATGTAGCTTATATACCGTACATAGATTGATTGTATGTCCATTAAGTGACGGTAGGCACAGAATTGTCTGTACACACGGTAGCTGACAGAAAATGATGAAGTAGTGATAGTTAAAGGAGTGGGTTAGACAGGCTAACAGACATACTTTATTGATCCTGAGGGAAATTGGGTTTCATTACAGTCGCACCAACCAAGAACAGTGTAGAAATATAGCAATATAAAACCATAAATAATTAAATAATAATAAGTAAATTATTCCAAGTGGAAATAAATCCAGGACCAGCCTATTGGCTCAAGGTTCTTGACACTCCGAGGGAGGAGTTGTAAAGTTTGATGGCCACAGGCAGGAATGACTTCCTATGACACTCACTGTTGCATCTTGTTGGAATGAATGGTGGTGCTTGGAGAAAGTAACTGTTTTAGATCTGGTAGTCCTGGTCCTGGCATAGATACGACATACTCCTTCCTGATGGGAGTGGGACAAACAGTCCATGAATGGGGTGGGTGGAATCCTTCATGATGTTCTGGCATCTTTCTTATTTACTTAACTTAAAGTCTGTGGTCAACACTGCCTCGGCTGGGGCTCGAACTCACGACCTTCAGATTGCTAGTCCAACGCCTTAACCACTTGGCCACACACCACACAAGCATCTTTGTGCATATATGTTATTGTTTCTCTTTGTATTACCTCAATTTATCAATTGTTCTGTAAAAATGGCATGCTGGATGAGCTTTTCACTGTATCCTGGCACCTGTGACAATAATCAAGGATGAACTTTATTCTCCATATACTAAGCATTTAATTGTACTAGGAATACGTTGTGGTATGTTGGTGCGATATGCAACGAGAAACAACATTCAACAATTAGAAAGGATTATAAAAATAGAGGTTAAGGTATGGATATGAAATACGATAATTGTACATATCTGAATAATTTACAAAGGAGGACACTACTGTTGACACAAAGTATTCTCCCTAATGCAAATTGAAAGACTCCCTATTATGGCAGAGATGATCCAAAGGGAAAGCAGAAAAGTCCCTTCATTGTCTCAGGTCTACGTGGCCACTCAAAATAGCCAGAACGCAGCAAAAGTTCCTGTTCTCCCATCTTTTACCAACGCTGGAATGAACTAGCCCTTGACAGGGGATGCTATATGTGGGGATTGATTGTTGTTGTACCACCTAAGCTGAAGGCTAAAGTGTTGGATGAGTTACATGCTGGTCATCTAGGCATGGTCAAAATGAAAGCATTGATTTAAAGCTTTGTTTGGGGGGCCTGGGATAGATCAGCATATCAAACAGCTCGTTATGCCCTGTTCAGGATATCAACATGTGCAGAGGAAAGGTGTCCAGAGCTGTATGAACTACTTTCTGCAGCCCCAGACTCAACTCCTACAACCAGCACGGAAGAGGCCCCAGAACCTGAGGTTGTTTCAGAGCCACAAACCTCCCCTGCCAAGCAAAGTGATCCCCCTTGTCAGGAAATACGTTATCCCACAAGAGCAAGAAATCCTCCACAGTGAATAAATCTTTAGAATAGTTCCGCATCATGTTCAGGGTATTTCATCTTCAGATCAACATGTAATTGCATTTGTTACATTGTTGGCAAGAAGGGCTATTTTATTAAAATTGAAAGATATCTCTTCCCCTACATTAATTGAATGGTTTTCTCAAGTAATGTTATGTCTCAGCTTGGAAAAAATTAGTAGAACTTTTGAACCTCAGTTTGATTTTGAGAGAAGATTGGGTTCTTTTGCCAAATATTACCATTTAATTTGAATTATTCTATATGGTTTCCTTCCAATTTTATTATCTTTTTAAAAAAAAATGTGAATTGGCGTTTGATGAATTTTTTCTGTATATCTAGATGATGGTTAAGTGTATTGCTTCTGGGGGTTGATTCCTAATGGGTTTTTTTGTAGTTAATGGGGGTTTTATTTCTCAGTTAGATGGGGTTCTTTTTTTTTCCTTTTTTCTATATATAATTTTTTTTTCATTTTTATATATTACGATTAACTTTTTTTCTTCAGCTCTATTAATTGTATACATATTAATTTGTGGAAATTTTGTATTATTCTATAGTTGTAGAAGATTATGTATTAATAAAAAGATTCTAAAATGAAAATAAATCTTTAGGCCCAAATGGGAGAACTTAAAATTTAGTCTGATTTATGCTGCTGCGGATGTGCATATAGTGGTTGTATAATATACTGTGTGTGTATATATTTACACACACCTCAGTGGTTGGAAAGATGTTGGAGTCAATTGTTAAGGATGAGGTGACACAGGACAAGATAGTACAAAGTCAGCATGGTTTCCTTCAGGGAAATCCTCCCTGACAAACCTGTTGGAATTCTTCGAGGAGATTACAAGGAGGATAGATAAAGGGCATGCTGTGGGTTTTGTATATTTGGACTTTCAGAAGGCCTTTGACAAGGTGTCACACATGAAGGGTTTTTTAAGAGACTTTTAGATAGGTACATGGAGCTTAGAAAAATAGAGGGCTATAGGTAAGCCTAGTAGTTTCTAAGGTAGGAACATGTTCGGGACAACTTTGTGGGCCGAAGGGCCTGTATTGTGCTGTAGGTTTTCTATGTTTCTATGTTAAGCTGCTTACCAAGTTAGGAGTCCATGGTATTACAGGAAAGTTACTAACATGGTTAGAGCATTGACTGATTGGTAGGAGGCAGCGAGTGGGAATAAAAGGATCCTTTTCTGGTTGGCTGCCAGTGACTAGTGGTGTTCCATAGGGTTTGGTGTTGGGACCACTTCTTTTCCAGCTGTATATAAATGATTTAGATGATGGAATAGATGTCTTTGTTGCTAAGTTTGCAGATGATACGAGGATTGGTGGAGGGGCAGGTAGTCTTGAGGAAACAGGTAGGATGCAGAAGGACTTAGGGAGATTAGGAGAATGAGCAAGAAAGTGGCAAATGAAATATAATGTTGAAAGATATATGTTCATGCAATTTGGTAGTAGAAATAAATGCATGGACTATTTTCTAAATTGGGAGAAAATCCAGGAATCTGAGATGCAGAGGGATTTGGGAGTCCTTGTGCAGAACACTCTGAAGGTTAACTTGCAGGTTGAGTTGGTGGTGAGGAAGGCAAATGCCATGTTAGTATTCATTTCAAGGGGTCTAGAATACAAGAGCAGGGATGTGATGCTGAGGCTGTATAAGGCACTGGTGAGGCCTCACCTTGAGTATTGTGAACAGTTTTGGGCCCCTAATCTTAGAAAAGAAGTCTTGACGAAGGGTCTCAGCCAGAAACATCAACAGTTATAGATGCTGCCTGGCCTGCTGTGTTCCACCAGCATTTCATGTGTGTTGTTTGAATTTCCAGCATCTTCAGATTTCCTCGTGTTTGCTGGTTAGAAAAGATGTGCTGGCATTGGTGAGGGTCCAGAGGAGGTTCACAAGGATGATTCTGGGAATGAAATGTTATCATACAAGGAACGTTTGATGGCTCTGGGTCTGTACTCGCAGGAATTCAGAAAGATGAGGGGGGAATCTCATTGAAACCTTTCAAATGTTGAAAGGCCTAAACAGAGTAGATGTGGAAAGGTTGTTTCCCATGGTGGGAGAATCTAGGACAAGAGGGCACAGCCTCAGGATAGAGGGACGCCCTGTCAAAACAGAGATGCGGAGCAATTTCTTTAGCCTAAGGGTGGTGAATTTGTGGAATTTGTTGCCACGTGCAGCTGTGGAGGCCAGTTCATTGGGGATATTTAAGGCAGAGGTTGATAGGCTCTTGATTGGACGTGGCATCAAAGGTTATGGGGAGAAGGCCAGGCACTGGGGTTGAGGAAGAGAAAGAAAAAAAGGATCAGCCATGATTGAATGGAGGAGCAGATTCGATGGGCCAGATGGCCTAATTCTGCTCCTATGTCTTATGTTCTTACATATAAAAAACTGGAAAGCAATATGTTACATAATATATTTGTGTTGAATTGCATTTTATATTGTTTAAGTTTAAGTTTATAGATAGGCAGGAGGGGTGTTGTGTATTTAATATTTCAGTAATATTTGAGTTTTATTGTAAATATTTTATTTGAATGAGCATTCTTTAGTTAAATAATTCATTATGGGTTATATGTAAAAGTACGCGAATGGCATACACCATCATGTCACCACGTCATATGTGCACGCCTCACTTATAGTAAAAGCAAAACTAGGAAATACATGCATTATTCCCAGTCTCCCCATGTTTTTCTTTCGATTAGTTTTATGTTTTGGAGTTAGTAAACATAACAGTTATGACACACTTATGGCGGTGTTCATACTATGTCTTTGTTTTAAAAAAGCAGCTTAACTTCCTCTTCAAAAGCTGCCGCGAAAAGCCTCCTGCCCTCAACATTAACAGACAGACCTGTGCCATTCAACCCAGGCTGAGTGTTGACAGAAAACCTGATGCTCCTGATTCCCTTCTTGCGTCTGGAAGCGTTTTAGCTTGTTTTGTACATGAAGGGACAAAGAGTGACAAGTTGTCCTCCTGCTGCTTTTCTCCTTCCCTCCCTTAAAGATTAGATCAGCTTTATTTGTCACATCTACAGTGAACTGTGTCGTTTGCATCAATTTAAAGAGTCTAAAGATTATACTGGGGGCAGCCCGCAAGTGTTGTCACGTTTCCAGTGCTAGCATAGAATGCGAGCAACTTGCTGACGTCTTTGGAATGTGAGAGAAAAGCAGGGAACCCTAGACAACATACACACGATCGCTGGGAGAACATACAGATTCTTTACAGTCAGTGGCAGGACTTGAACCCAGATCACAGGCACTATAAAGCGTTACGCAAGCGGCTATGATTCGGAAACCAGTTCTACAGTTCTACAGTCATATGGCTATGATTCGGAAACCAGTTCTACAGTCATACAGTGACCATGATGAAATTGAAGAGACATCTGGCACAGGTTCTAAAGCTACTTCCTGGCAGACTTTTCTCTGATATTTCAAAGTGCCTCCTTTCAGAATGTAAATACCGCATCACAAAAGACATCATGAGCTCAAGCATTTGAAATATAATTTTTCTTACGGCTGAGCGATTACTGATGGTCACATCAATACAATCTAGAATAATAGCTCACAAAATCACTATAAGCAGAGACCTGCAATTAAATATAAAACCAAATCTCCATTGAAAGACCGGTAAAAGATTGGTCTAAATTAAATCAATCCGAGCCATGGTCAGGACAAGTGGACAGGATTTGATTCCTTCCCAACCATTTCCAAACTGCCCTCCATTCACATTCAAGCACCTAAAGCAATTGTAAGAGTCATTCTAGTGAATACAAACAAGTTCTGTATTGATTGTTGGAATAAGCCATTTGAGACCGACAAGAGGCTATGTGAGAAGGACAGCTATGCTTTTACTGGGAATATTACTGGTAATCTTGGAGCTTTTAGGTTAACTAAATGAAATTGTTTTTCCTGAAATGAATAAAATACCTTAACTAAAATACTTTATTTACAGGATGGATGTGTGTTATTAAATTTAGCAAGTAGGATCTACACAATATAATAAGACCATAAGGCAGTGGAGCAGTATTAGACCATTCTGCCTGTTGAGTCTGTTCCACCATTCCATCATAGCTGATTTATTTTCCTTCTCAGCCTCTTTCTCCTACTTTTTCCCTGTAACCTTTGGCACCTAACTAATTAAGAACCGATCAACCTCCACTTTAAATATACCGAATGGGAGGGGGAGGATTGATGCTTTGTAGGTGCGTGCTGTGCATGGGGGGGTTGTTTTAGGAGCTTTGGGTTCTGATGTTTTTCTGTCATTCATTCTTTAGGGTTTTCTTCTGTTTCGTGGATGCCCATGAGAAAAAAGAATTTCAGGTTGTACACTGTATACATTCTCTTATATTAAGTGGCACCACTGACTTGGCCTCCACAGCCATCCGTGACAATCTCTTCCACAGTTGCTTTGCCTTCTGGAAAAAGAAATTCCACCACATCTCTGTTGTAAAGGGATGCCCTTGTATTCTGAGGTTGTGTCCTCTGGTCCTAGACTCACCCAC
The DNA here is from genome assembly GCF_030144855.1 of Hypanus sabinus. Classification (NCBI taxonomy): domain Eukaryota; kingdom Metazoa; phylum Chordata; class Chondrichthyes; order Myliobatiformes; family Dasyatidae; genus Hypanus; species Hypanus sabinus. The sequence continues at coordinate 173,339,753 of NC_082712.1, read as the reverse complement.
TCCAGGAAACATCTTCTTCACATCCACTCTAACTAGGCCTTCCAATATATTCAGTAGGTTTCAATGAGGAATTTAATCAGATCAAATTTAGTTTTTCTTAAGAATGAAAATTGTGTATTAAAAAAATCAATGATTTTTAAAAAGCAAAACTAAAAAAAGTAATTAAAACATGGTGTTGAATATTTGTTCTCATTTTTCTCTCAACTGTTGTCACTAAAAGCAGATTATTTGGTCATTATGAGATTGTTATTTTTGGAGTTGCCGTATAATAATTAGTTGCTGTGCTCGCGCAGTAACTACACATCAAAAACAACTACTGATGATCAGTAATGATATCTCCTTCTAGCTGACAATCAGTGCTTTGCACCACAAGGATGTGTTCCACTCTCCCTACTCGAGTGGCAATGTGTCTAGGCACTGCTCAAAACTATCCATAAATTCACCAATGTCACCAATGTTGTTGACAGAATCTCATATGGTGATGCGATGGCACACAGGAGTGAGATGGTTGGCTGGTCGAGAGATACTGCAACAATAGCCTTGCACCCAGCGTCAGCAAGACCAAAGAATTGATTGTGGGCATCAGGAAGGGGAAGTTGAGGGAACACACACCAGCCCTCATTGAGGGATCAGCAGTGGAAAGGGTGCGTAGTTTCATGTTCCTGTGTGTCAACATCTCGGAAGATCTATCCAGGATCCAACATATTGATGCAATTACAAAGAAGACATGACTGCGGCTGTATTTCATTACGAGTATGGGGAGATTTGGTATGTTAATGCCTCAGGGGTTCAATAGTTCATAGACATTCACGAAACAGAAGTATGAATGACAGAAAAATGTTAGAACCCCAAAAGCACCCCCCCCACCATGCACAAGCATTAACAAAGCGTAAACCCTCCTGCTCCCTTTATTTTATCAGGAAGCTAAAGACACTCGCAGATTTCTACAGCTGTACCTTGGAGAGCATTTTGACTGGTTGTGTCACTGTCTGATATGGAGGGGGCCACTGCACAGGATTGGAAAAAGCTGCAGTGAGTTGTAAACTCAGCCAGCTCCATTGGCACAAGCCTCACCACCACAGAGGACATCCTCAAAAAGTGAGGCCTCAAGAAGGCAGCATCATCACAACCTCAAGGCATTCTACAAGTATGTGAAGAGCAGGAGGAAGAGCCGAGTGAGAATAGGACCAATCAGGTCCGATAGTGGAAACGTGCATGGGGCCAGAGGAGGTAATGAAGGTAATTAATGAATATTTTTCTTCAGTATTCACCAGTGAAAAGGACCTTGGCAATTGTAGGGATGACTTACAGAGCACTGAAATGCTTGATATTAAGAAAGAGAATGTGTTGGCGCCTTTGAAAGGTATTAAGTTAGATAAGTCGCAAGGACCGGATGAAACAAACCCCAGACTGCTGTGGGAAGTGAGGGAGGAGATTGCTGAGCCTCTGGCAATGATCTTTGCAACATCAATAGGGACGGGAGAAGTACCAGAGGAATGGAAAGTTGCAAATGTTGTTCCCTTGTTCAAGGAAAGGAGTAGAGGTAACCCAGGAAGTTATAGACCGGCGAGTCTGACTTCAGTGGTGGGCAAATAGTTGGAGAAGATCCTGAGAGGCATTGGAGAGAATAATCTGATTAGGGATAGTCAGCTTGGCTTTGTCAAGGGCAGGTCATATCTTACAAACCTGATTGAATTATTTGAGGATGCAACAAAACACGTTGATGAAGGTAGAGCTGTAGATGTAGTGTATATGGATTTTAGTAAGGCTTTTGATAAGGTTTCCTGTGCAACATTCATTCAGAAAATAATGAAGCATGGGATCCAAGGAGACTGTGTGGCTAGGCATAGCTCAAATACCATCACAAATTTGCTGATGATACAACCATTGTTGGTAGAATTTCAGGTGATGACTAGAGGGTGTACAGGAGTGAGATATGCCAACTAGTGGAATGGTGCCACAGCAATGAAAGAGCTGATTGTGGACTTCAGGAAGGGTAAGATGAAGGAACACACACCAATCCTCATAGAGGGATCAGAAGTGGAGAGAGTGAACAGTTTCAAGTTCCTGGGTGTCAAGATCTCTGAGGATCTGACCTGGTCCCAACTCATTGATGTAGACATAAAGAAGGCAAGACAGCAGCTATACTTTATTAGCAGTTTGAAGAGATTTGGCATACACTCAAAAATTTCTATAGTTGTACCGTGGAGAGCATTCTGACAGGCTGCATCACTGTCTGGTACGGAGGGGCTACTGCACAGGACTGAAAGAATCTGCAGAATGTTTTAAATCTAGTCGGTTCCATCTTGGGCACTAGCCTACAAAGTACCCAGGACATCTTCAGGGAGCAGTGTCTCAGAAAGGCAGTTCCCTTTATTAAGGACCTTCAGCACCCAGGGCATGCCCTTTTCTCGCTGTTACCATCAGGTAAGAGGTACAGAAGCCTGAAGGCACACACTCAGCGATTCAGGAACAGCTTCTTCCCCTCTGCCATCCGATTCCTAAATGGACATTGAAGCTTTGGCACTACCTCACTTTTCTAAAATACGGTATTTCTGTTTTTACACATTTAAAAAAAATCTATTCAATATACGTAATTGATTTACTTGCTTATTTATTAAAGAATTTCACGTCACATGCCGGTGATAATAAACCTGATTCTGATTCTGATTCCAGAATTGGCTTGCCCACAGAAGGCAAAGGGTGGTTGTAGGTGGTCGTATTCGGCATGGAGGACAGTGACTCGTGGTGTTCCTGAAGGATCTGTTCTGGGACTCTTCCTCTTTGTGATTTTTATAAATGACCTCGATGAAGAGGTAGAAGGGTGGGTTGGTAAGTCTGCTGATGACAGAGAAGTTGGGATGTTGTGGATAGTCTGTAGGATTGTCTGGGGTTACAGCATGACATTAATAGGATGCAGGACTGGGCTGAGAAGTGGTAGATGGAGTTCAACCCAGATAAGCATGAAGTGGATCATTTTGGTAGGTCAAATTTTAAGATGGAATATAATATTAATGGTAAGACTCTTGTCAGTGTGGAGGATCAGCGAGATCTTGGGTTCCATGTCTATAGGACATAGGAGCTGCTGTGCAGGTTGACAGTGTTCTTTAGAAGGCATGTGGTGTGTTGGTTTTCATCAACTATGGGATTGAGTTCAGGAGACGTTAAGGTAATGTTACAGCTATATACCTTAGTTAGAGCCCACTTGGAGTACTGTGTCCTGTTTTGGTCACCTCACTGCAGGGAGGATGTAGATACTATGGCGAGAGTGCAGAGGAGATTTACAAGAATGGTGCCTTTCTTGAAGAGCATGCCTTATGAGAATAGGTTGAGTGAACTTCGTCTTTTCCCCTTGGAATGACGGAGGATGAGAGGTGACCTGATAGAGGTGTATACCATGATGAGAAGCATTAATCATGTGGATAGTCAGAGGCTTTTTTCCAGGGCTGAGATGGCAGAAACGAGGGGGGATAGTTTTAAGGTGCTTGGAAGTAGGTACAAGGAGAATGGTGGATGATTGGAATGCACTGCCAGCAACGGTGGTGGAGGTGGATGCAATAGGGTCTGAAGAGACTCTTAGATAGGTACACAGAGCTTAGAAAAATAGAGGGCTATGCAGTAGGGCAATTCAAATGTTCCAAAGGTACATTTAATATCAGAGAAATGTATATTATATACATCCTGAAATGCTTTTTCTTCACAATCAAATTCTAGGCAGTTTCTAGAGTAGGTTACATGGTTAGTACAGCAATGTGGGCCAAAAGGCCTGTAATGTACTGTATATTTCTACATTCTATGTAGACAGCTGGGATACAACATCCATTGTCCTGACCAACAGGACTATATAACCATATAACAATTACAGCACGGAAACAGGCCATCTCGGCCCTTCTAGTCCATGCCGAACGCTTACTCTCACCTAGTCCCACCGACCTGCACTCAGCCAATAACCCTCCATTCCTTTCCTGTCCATATACCTATCTAATTTTACCTTAAATGACAATGTAAAACCTGCCTCTACAACTTCTACTGGAAGCTCATTCCACACAGCTACCACTCTCTGAGTAAAGAAGTTCCCCCTTGTGTTACCCCTAAACTTTTGCCTCTTAACTCTTAACTCATGCCCTCTTGTTTGAATCTCCCCTACTCTCAATGGAAAAAGCCTATCCATGTCAACTCTATCTATCCCCCTCATAATTTTAAATACCTCTATCAACCTCAACCTTCTACACTCCAAAGAATAAATACCTAACTTGTTCAACCTTTCTCTGTAACTTAAGTGCTGAAACCCAGGTAACATTCTAGTAAATCTCTTCTGTACTCTCTCTATTTTGTTGACATCTTTTCTATAATTCGGTGACCAGAACTGTACACAATACTCCAAATTTGGCCTCACCAATGCCTTGTACAATTTTAACATTACATCCCAGCTCCTATACTCAATGCTCTGATTTATAAAGGCCAGCATACCAAAAGCTTTTTTCACCACCCTATCCACATGAGATTCCACCTTCAGGGAACTATGCACCATTATTCCTCGATCACTCTGTTCTACTGCATTCCTCGATGCCCTACCATTTGCCAAGTATGTCCTATTTTGATTAGTCCTACCAAAATGCAACACCTCACACTTATCAGCATTAAACTCCATGTGCCATCTTTCAGCCCACTGTTCTAACTGGCCTACATCTCTATTTCCTCTATGTTCTAGATTGTTGGGTGAAAATGGTAGGACTCCCCATTCAAGGGCAATGGTGTCGCTCATTCAATGGCCAGTTGCAGCCTTTCAACGAGTCATAGTGTTATAGAGCACTACATCACAGTAATAGACCCTTCAGCCCATCTAGGCCATGCCAAACCATTATTCTGCCTAGTCCCATCAACCTGCACCCGGACCATAGCCCTCAATACACTTCCTATCCACGAACTTATCCAAATTTCCCAAATGTTGCAATCAGTCCCACATCCACTACTTCCACTGGCAGCTCATTCCTCATGTTCACTACCATCTGAGTGAAGTTCAATAAGGCAGCTCATTACTGCCTGCCAGATGATGAAGGAGGGGCTGCTGATTGCAGGCCTATCCAGCTCCAAACACAAAAAAAATCTTACTAGCTGTAATTTTCCTTTTAAAATACCTGAAACCTATTCAACTTCAGGTGATAAAAAAACAAACATCCATTGCTTGAAAGAAAACCCTGAAGCAACAGACGACCCAGATGAAACCAAAAACATATTCTTACCATTGTGCCCAATATTAATTTTTTTTTGTTCTAATGGAACACACATTAAATGACCTTGAGTTGCCTGAGGTATTTTGTGCATCTTTTCAGAACCCAAAGGAAATTAGGGCCTTGTGTATCATTTTCAGGAACCTTATTTTCTCCGTGCTTTTGTTAAGAACTTGATACAAGGGATAGAGGCAAGGCTTGCAGAGTTAATGAAATATTGATCTGTTCTACCCTGGCCTTGCCTTCACCTTGTCCCAGTGCTATGAGTTACTGACTTTTCCGTTTTGCCTGTAATCGAAATTATTACAGCTGCCCTGCACCAGTAATTGCTAGTGGTGGAAAAAACCCAGAGTTCTCAGCATATCTTTTCTTTAAAGATGTTATTTACCAGACCTTTCACTCTTGGACTTGTCTGTTCTCACCTTGATTCAGTTCTTTTAACCATCATTAATCATACCTGTTGTCAGTGGGAGTTTTTCAAAACTCTGAAGGAACACTAGCTCACAAGTAACAGCCAAAGCCTGCCCTTAAATTTCGTACCAGGCAGGAATGTGGTGATGTATATCACCAAGCTTCCTGTGATATGGAATAGTTTATGTGCTAGGTTCTGGAAGCAGGTAACTCTGAAGAATTCTTCATCAACTACACTCAGTAGCCACTTTATTAGATACCTCCTGTAACTGACAAACTGGTCACTGAGTGTATGTTCCTCGTTTTCTGCTGCTCTAACCCGCCCAGTTCAAAGCTTGATGTCTTGTGCATTCAGAGATGCTCTTCTGCACGTCACTGTTGTAATGTGTGGCTATTTGAGATACTGTTGCCTTCCTGTCAGTCTAAACCCTCTGGTTGTTCCCCTCTGACCTTTCTCACAGAGTTGCCATTCACTGAATGTTGGTTTTGTTTTTCACACCATTCTCTGTAAGCACTAGGAACTGTAAACACGAAAGTCTTCAGGAGATCGGTAGTTTCAGAGACACTGGTACCAACAACAATTCCACGGTCAAAGTCACTTAGATCACATTTCTTTCCCATTCTGATGTTTGGTCTGAACAACAACTGAACCTCTTGACTGTGTCTGCATGCTTTAATGCATTGTGTTGCTGCCACATGACTGGCTGATTAGATAGTTGCATTAAAGATCAGGTGCACAAGTGCCGACATAGTATATTTATACTATGAAAAAGAGTTGTGAAATCCAACCACAATCGTGTACAATATTGTTTCTTCACTGAAATGAAGTACTTGTTATGTGCATCTATAAACAGTATTATTTGTGAGGTCTTGCTGTACACACATTCCCTGCTGTGTTTCCTGCATGGCTCATGTGAGGAGAACTTGAAAGGTTCTGAAGTACAAACTGGAACATAAATGTAAGGCTTACCCTTGTTCCTTTTTGTACTATTCTCCATGGAAGACAAAGCAACTTCTTCCAAAAGGTGATGCTCAAAAAGGTGGCATCCATTACTGAGGACCACCATCATCCAAGACATGCCCTCTTCTCAAATGTCTACAGATGTACAGTGGATGGCATTCTAACTGGAGGCATCACCCTCTGGTATGGAGGGGCCACTGCACAGGATTACAAAGAATTGCAGGAAGTTGTAAACTCAGCCAGCTCTATCATTGGCACTAGCATCTCCACCATCGAGAATGTCCTCAAAAGGCAATGCTTCCAAAAAGCAGCCCCTACTATTAAGGATCACGATCACACAGGACATGCCCTCTTCTCATTGCTACTATCAAGGAAGAGGTACAGGAGTCTGAAGACACACACTCAAAGTTTCAGGAACAGCTTCTTCCTCTCCATCATCAAATTTCTGAATGGAAATTGAACGCATGAATACTAGCTGAATATTTTTTTGCTCTTTCTGCACTACCTATTTAATTTAATTTTAAAAATATATTTCTTATTGTAAGTTATTTTTATTATTATGTATTGCTGCTGCAAAACAACAAATTTCATGTCAATGCAACCCTGAGATTCCTCTTCCCACAGTCAGCCACGAAACAAGGAAACACCATGGAACCAACTCAAAGAAAATATCAAACACCCAATGCGCAAGTAAACAAATTGTGCAAGAAATGAGCGAAAGAAAGCAGAATGTAAAGCATCTGACAACAGAGTCAATGAATCAGTCGAGGAATGTTCAGTTTAGCTTAGCTTAATTTAGCACTGTGTCGTTCATTGGCTGCAGGCCGCAGAACAGGTCCACCCTGATCAACATTGCACAAAATAGCAATAAAAGAAAGAAGTAGCCAGGAGCTAGAGACATATCGTAACATGAACTACAGAGTCCCATTCACATCATTAAGGACTCTTACTATTCAGGACATGCCCTCTTCTCAGGGAGGAGGTACAGGGACCTGAAGACACACACACAATGAGCTTCTTCCTCTCCACTATTAGTTTTACGAATGACCCATAAAGCTGTGAACACAACCTGGTTATTTTTTTAATTGCTCTATTTAATCACATGTAATTTGCAGTAGTTTTATGTCTTTGCCTTGTTGCTGCAAAGCAATGCCACGGTCAAAATCAAAATCGCCTTCATTGCTCCAGGTGCAAGTACACATATGCAGAGGAGCAATGAGATAAGTTACTTTCAGCAGCATCACAGGCACTGTCATGGGCTCCATGGGAGTGAGGTGGTTAACACGATGTTATTACAGATCGGGGTGTCGGACTTCGGAGTTCAATTCCGGCCTCCTCTGTAAGGAGTTTGTCTGTTCTTCCCAGGTGCACGTGGGTTTCCTCCGGGTGCTCTGGTTTCCTTCCACAGTCTGAAGACACACGGATTTGTAGGTTAGTTGCTCTTTGTAAATTATTGTATGATTCGTCTGTGGTTAAATCGGCAGCTTCTTGGGCTGGGAAGGGACTGTTTCGTGCTGCATCTCTAAATAAATAAATAAGAAGCATTCACAAGTAAAACATAAATTAACCACATATTAAACAATTTTTAACAAGAAAGAACATAATTAGAACAACAAACAAACTCTAATTTAGTGGAAAGTGATCAATGTGGTCATAATGTTACTGAGCTCAGGGTGACGGAAGGAGACGTTCCTGAACCTGGTGGTGTGGGACGTCAGAGTACTGTACCTCGTGCCTGATGGTAGCTGTGAGAATGTGGCATGACCTGGATGGTGGGGGATCTTTGATGATGGAACCTGCCTCCTGTAGGTACTTCCGAGGTGGGGTGGGTGGACCCTGTGATGTATTGGGCTGTGTTCACTGTTCTCTACAGTTTTATATTTGCCATACCAGAGCATGGTATAACCAGTTAGGATATTTTGAACGGTACAACTACAAGTTTACGAGTGTTCAGTAACTAACCAAACCTCCTTAGAAAATAAAGAGATTGTTGCACTTTCTTTGTGATTTTGGGATGTCACGGTAGTGTAGCAGTTAGTGTAATCACTCCACTGTGCCAGTGGTCACTGATTGGGGTTTCATTTCCCACACTGTCTCCAAATTTGTACGTTCTCGCCATAACTGTGTGGATTTCCTCCCACTTTCCAAAGATGAATTTAAGATTAGGGAGTTAGGGTGGCGCAGAGGAGATATGTCTCTACCAGAGGAGGTGTAAGGCACTCCTTCCATCCACTAGCCTGTAGGTCACCCTTGGGCAAGATGTAGCACCTGCTTAGCACTCCCCCTTCCCCTCACCAATCAGGGTCCTGTGAAACCATGGGAGCAGGTGGTGCATATCAAAAGTCCTGGTTATGTGACCACTGACCCAGAAAGACAATCTCTGTAGAGTATTGATAATGGCTGGGATACTGCCAGAAGAAGGCAATGGCAAACCACTTCTGTAGAAACAGTTGCCAAGAACTGTCATGGGCATGGAAAGGCCATAAGATATAGGAGCAGAATTAGGACACTTGGCCCATGATTTCCCACACAGATGACACGGCACAGACGAAGGAACAAGTTAGGGTTGATGCCAGAAGCATTGTGACACGTGGGTTACTGAGCGCAATCCTTGCTGATTTGCTTTGATGCAACTGACGCATTTCACTGGCCTAGCTGCTGTCCTCCGTGCCCGCTAATATGATGAACTGATAAGTGAGGCTTTGGGCCTACTCCGGGCTGCTCCGTGGTATGAATCTGAGGACTCAGTTCTGGTTCAGATTGCAGTTGTTTGCTTCAATTGTTTGCATGGTTTGTGTTTTTTTTTTCTCTTGCACATTGAGTGTTGGTCTTTTCTTTCTTTAATTGGGTTCTTTTGGGTTTCTTGCTTTGTGGCTACCTGTAAGCAAGCAAATCTCAAGGTTGTATGATTCATACATTCTTTGATAATAAATATACTTGAATCTTAACTTCTGTGTACATGTGACAAGTAAAGCAAACCTTCATCTACATGCACAGGTCCGCAGATATGTTACACCTAGGAATTTAAAGCTGTTGGTTTTCTTCTCAGTCAAATCCCCAAATGAGGACTGTCACATGTTCATCGTCCTTTTCCTTCCTGAAGCCAACAAGCAGCTTTTTAGTTTTCCTGACGTTGAGTGAGAGGTTGTTGTTGCAGTACCGCTCGACCGGTTGTCCTATCTTGTTCCCGTAAGCTGACTCATTGTCACCTGTGATTTACCCAACAACAGTGGTGTCATTGTCAAACCTGTATATGGCATTGGAGCTATATCCAGTCAGACAGTCATGTGTGTATAGACAATAGAGCAACCTTGAGCTACACGTATTTAAGGTCAAATTTTATCTCATCTAAGCCCGTGTTAATAAATCTGACTCTGAAACTTTTCCACTCAGTGTTTCATCAGCTTAGAGACATACAGAAGTACAGCACAGAACAGACCCTTCAGCCCATCTAGTCAATGCCGAACCATTTAAGCTGCTTAGTCCCATTGACCTGCACCCAGACCATATTCTCCATCTGATGCACCATCAATAACTCTCTGAGACGTGAGGCGAGATATCGGCTTTTATTGACTGGAAGAAAGAACAAGCAGCAATTGACCACCATGCTACATCCTGGAGACTGAGAGGCAGGGCTCAGACCTCAATCGCCTTTATACCGGGGTCCATGGGAGGAGCCACAGGAGCAGTCAGCGGGGGGGGGGGGGGGGGGCGTGTCCAGACAGGTATATGTAGTTCACCACATTATCACCCTGTCATCCATGTATCTATCCAAACTTCTCTTAAATGTTGAAATCAAGCTTGCATGCACCACTTGTGCTGGAAGTTCATTCCACACTCTCAGGATCCTCTGAGTGAAGAAGTTTCTCCTCACATTCCCCTTAAACTTTTCACCTTTCATCCTTAACCCATGACTTCTAGTGGAAAAAGCCTGTGAGCATTTATCCTATCTATACCCCTCATAATTTTGTATACTTCCATCAAATCTCCCCTCAATCTTCTACGTTCAGAGTAATCAAGTCCTGACCAATTCAATCTTTCCTCACAACTCTGGCCCTCCAAGATAGAAACAAAGAGCCATCAGCATTCTCAGTCACATCCTTGAAGATCACGTGTAAGCAATTCACCACAGATGACAGACTTGTAATTGTTGTTGTTACTGTTCACGTGATAAACCGAGGACATTCTCTGGAGTTAAACTGCCGATTGCATTGCTAATACCCTATCCTTTCCAAGTGCTTAGTAAAAGCTCATCGCCAACCATATGTCAGATCTGAGTTCCCTTTTTAAGGATCAGTCTACAGAAACCATGAAACTATTAAGCGTGCAGTGATCTGGTACATTGGCATACAAGGCATGAAGCAAAACAGTGCGCTATCAGCAAGCAATTAGGAAAACAAGTGACATGTTGTTCATTATTGACAATGTTTTGGAGGACAGAAGGAGGAAGTTTTATTGTGTGTTTATGACTTGTACTTAAGTTTTATTGAGATTGTGCCAGGATTCAATTAAACATTATTTTTGTCTCCATGTCAAAACGATACACTTCCTTGGAATCAGTGAGATATATACTCAGAGGCCACTTTATTAGGTACAGGAGTTACAGGAGGTACCTAATAAAGTGGATGCTGCAAACATGAGAAAGTCTGCAGACGCTGGAAATCTGAAACATCAACTGTTTGCTCTTTTCCATAGATGCCGCTTGACCTGCTGAGTTCCTCCAGCGTTTTGTGTTCTTGAAGTAGATACTGAGAGTATGCCCATGGTCTTCTGCTGCTGGAGTCCAACCACTTCTAGGTTCAATGTGCTGTGCATTCAGAGATGCTGTTGTGCACACCACTGTTGTAACCTGTGGTTGCTGAGTTGCCATCACCTTTCTGTCAGTTTGAACCAGTCTGGCCATTCTCCTCTGACCTCTCTCATTAAGAAGGCATTTTCACCTGCAGAAGTGCCATTCACTGGGCGTTTTGGGTTTCTTTTTTGTACCATTTTTTGTAAACTCCAGAGACTTTGAAATAACAAGAGATCAGTAGTTTCTGAGATATGGAAACCACCCTATCTGGCACCAATATAATTCCACGGCCAAAATCACTTAGACCACACTTCTTTCCCATTATGAAGAACAACTGAACCTCCTGACCATGTCTATATGCTTTTATGCATTGTGTTGCTGCCACAAGATTGGCTGATTTGATATTTAGATTAATGAGCAGGTGCGATTGAGTGCAAAGTCACTCTGGGATGAAAGGATGCCCAATAAAAAAGCATCCCATGAGATTTAGTTTTTTTAAGTTCATAGGAGTGGTTATTTGGAACAGCTTGGCTAAGGGCCGAGGCCGATCGGTCAAAGTCCCATGCTCGGTGCGTCCTGGGGTCCATATCCAGGGGTCAGCAGGTCTGCAGGTCAAAGGCTGTACTCAGCGAGTTTGGAGTTCCAGGCCCAAAGTTCAAAGCCCCTTTGTTGGCCAATGACTGGAAGGAGGGAGGAAGGTGGGGGGGGGGTGAGAGAGGGGGGGGGGGAGAGAGAGAGAGAGGGAGAGAGAGATTCCACAGCAGTTCATTCTTTCATTCATGCAAAGATAAGACTAATGACCATCTCATTACCTCTATGACTCTTAATAACCCTCATGAGATCGCTGTATCTCACAGAGTTTGTAAACCAGAAAAATACCCATCTTGGATCAGAACTCAAGAAGCTTCTCAGATGAGTGGTGAAACATCTTCTAGACCAGACAGCAAGTTCAGTTGCCTTGATTTACTACTACTTGACATACAATGACCTGGATGACTGAGAACCTCAGTTCTGACCCTCAGCTTCACCTGGTCCATTTCCAACACTTCCTTTCCCTTTCTCTCTCTCCAGAGACAGCTTATCCACCGTTGTCTATTATAAACTAACACTCTCACAGCTACCTGGACTACACAATATCCCATCCTGCTACTTGTAAAAATGCCATCCCCTTCTCTCAATTTCTCCATCTCCGCAGCATCTGCTTTCAGGAGGAGGCTTTTCATTCTAGAATGAAGGAGACATCCTCCTTTTACAAAGAAAAGGACTTCCCTTCCTTCATCGTCAATGCTGCCCTCAACCACTTCTCTTCCATTTCACGCATATCTGCTCTTACCCATCCTCCTGCCATGCTACCAGGGATAGTGTTCCTCTTGTCCTCACCTACCTCCTGACCAGCCACCGCGCCCAGCACATATTTCTCCGAAACATCCACCATCACCAATGGGAAACCCGTACCAAACACCTGTCCCCAGTTTCTACTTTCTGCAGGAATTGTTCCCCACACGACTCCCGTGTCCATTTGTTCCCTCCCCACCAATGTCCCTCCTGGCACTTTTTCTTACAAGCGGAACAAGTACTACGCCTCTCCCTACACCTCCTCCCTCACTACCATTCAGGGCCCTAAACAGTCTTTCACTGCGAGTCTTTTGAGGTTATTTACTATGTTCGGTGCTTGCGGTGTGGCCTCCTGTATATCAGTGAGACCCAACATAGATTGAGAGTGCACTTTGCCAAGCATCTACGCTCTGTCCGCCAGAACAAGCGGAATCTCCCAGTGGCCGCCCATTTTAATTCCACTGACCATTCCCATTCTGATATGACCATCCATGGCCTCCTCCACGTTCGGATATGGCCGCACTTAGGTTGGAGGAACAACACCTGATATTCCTTTTGGGTCGCCTCCAAGTTGATGGGATGAACATCGATTTCACAAACTTCCAGTAATGCCTCCACTCTCCCCTTCACCATTTCCCAACCCCTTTTCCTTTCTCATGTTATCTCCTTGCCCACCCATTGCCTCCCTCTGGTGTTCCTCCTCCACCCCCCTTCTTTCTTCCATGGCCTTCGCTCTCTTTCACCAACTTCCTAACTCTTTGCTTTATCCCTTCCCCTCCGGGTTTCACCTGTCACCTGGTGTTTCTCTCTCCTCTCCCCTCACCTTTCAAGTCCTACTCCTCAGCTTTTTTTCTCCAGTCCTGCCGAAGGGTTTCAGCCTGAAATGTCGATTGTACTCTTATCCATAGAAGTTGCTTGACCTGCTAAGTTCCTCCAGCATTTTGTGTGTGTTGCTTGGATTCCAGCATCTGCAGATTGTCTCTTGTTTGTGACTGAGAAACTTCATAGACAGTTGCATTTCACTGTTTTATTTTGATGTACATGTGGATCCTGGATTCCCTCACTTGCAGACTCCAGTCAGTTTGGATCGGCAACTCCATGTCTCCACAATCTCCATCAGCACAGGTACTCCGCCCGCTGTGTGCTTAGTCCCCAGTTCTTCTCACTTTACACTTAGGATGATGTGGCTAAGCACAGCTCCAATGCTATATTCAAGTTTGCTGAGAATACCACTGTTGTAGGCTGAACCAAAGGTGGTGATGAATCAGCATGTAGGAGAAAGAATAAAAATCTGGCTGAGTGGTGCCACAACAACAACATCTCACTCAATGTCAGCAAGATCAAGGAGTTGATTATTAGTTCAGGAGGAGAAAACTAGAGGCCCATGAGCCAGTCCTCAGCAGAGGATCAGGGGTGGAGAGGGTCAGCAACTTTAAATTCCTTGGTGTTGTTATCTCAGAGGACCAGTCCTGGGCCCAGCACGCAAGTGCAGTAAACAAAGAAAACATGGCAGTGCCGGTACTTACTTAGGAATTTGCAGACGTTCGGCATGGCATCTAAAACGTTGACAAACTTCTATAGATGTGCAGTGTATGGCTGCATCACAGCCTGGTATGAAAGCACCAATGCCCATGAATGGACAAACCTACAGAAAGTAGTGGATATGGTCCTGTCCATCACAGGTAAAACCTTCCCCACCAATGAGCACATCTACATGAAATACTGTCTCAGGAAAGCAGCACCCATCATTACTAACCCCCACCATCCAGGACATACTCTCCTCCTGAGCCGCCATCAGGGCGAAGGTACAGGAGCTTTAGAACTCATATCACCAGGTTCAGCACAGTTACTACCCCTCAACTGGCAGGCTGTGACCAGTGGGGTACCGCAAGGTTCGGTGCTGGGACTGCAGCTGTTTACAATATACATTAATGATTTAGATGAAGGGATTAAAAGGAACATTAGAAAATTTGCCGATGACACAAAGCTGGGTGGCAGTGTGAAATGTCAGGAGGATGTTATGAGAATGCAGGGTGACTTGGACAGGTTGGGTGAGTGGGCAAATGTATGGCAGATGCAGTTTAATGTGGATAAATGTGAGGTTATCCACTTTGGTGGCAAGAACAGCAAGTCAGATTACTATCTAAATGGAGTCAAGTTAGGAAAAGGGGAAGTACAATGAGATGTAGGTGTTCTTGTACATCAGTCAATGAAAGCAAGCATGCAGGTATAGCAGGCAGTGAAGAAAGCTAATGGCATGCTGGCTTTTATAACAAGAGGAATTGAGTATAGGTCCTTCTGCAGCTGTACAGGGCCCTGGTGAGACCCCACCTGGAGTATTGTGTGCAGTTTTGGTCTCCAGATTTGAGGAAGGACATTCTTGCTATTGAGGGAGTGCAGCGTAGGTTCACAAGGTTAATTCCTGGAATGGCGGGACTGTCATATGTTGAAAGATTGGAGTGACTGGGCTTGTATACAATGGAATTTAGAAGGATGAGAGGGGATCTGATTGAAACATATAAGATTATTAAGGGATTGGACACACTGGAGGCAGGAAGCATGTTCCCACTGATGGGTGAGTCCAGAACTAGAAGCCACAGTTTAAGAATGAGGGGTAGGCCATTTAGAACAGAGATGCGGAAAAACTTTTTCGCCCAGAGAGTAGTGGATATGTGGAATGCTCTGCCCCAGAAGGCAGTGGAGGCCAAGTCTCTGGATGCATTCAAGAGAGAGTTAGATAGAGCTCTTATAGATAGCGGGGTCAAGGGATATGGGGAGAGGGCAAGAATGGGGTACTGATTGTGTATGATCAGCCATGATCACGGTGAATGGCGGTGCTGGCTAGAAAGGCCGAATGGCCTACTCCTGCACCTACTGTCTATTGTCTATTGTCTATCGTCAACTATCAGGCTCTTGAAGCAAAGGGGATAACTTCACTCAATTTCACTTGCCCCATTATTGACATGTTCCCAAGCCAATTAATTCACTTTCAAGGACTCTTCATCTCATGCTTTTGATATTTATTGATTATTATTATTATTCTTTTTCTATTTGCACAGTTTGTTGTCTTCTACACTCTGGTTGAATGTCTTAATTGAGCATTCTTTCATTTTATTCTGTTATTTTCACTATTCTATAGATTTATTGAGTATACCTGTAAGAGAATAACCCTCAGGGCCGTCCGTATATGGTGACATATGGTGACGTCCGCATATGGTGACATATATGTACTTTGATAACAAATTTACTTTGAACTTTGAAGTAAATAAATCTGTTCTGAAATCTGATTAAGTCAATCTGATCCAAAGGATTCTAAGTGTTATTGACACTTCAGAGGGCATTGTTTCTGTCACGGCGTGCTCCTGGAGGGCTGGTCCCGGGAGCAGAGAGACAGCAGGCTTTCTCTGAACCAGGGGTCACTGGCACAGAATCGCCACAGGAGCTGCAGGTGTCAGGCTCTTACTCGACCTAGGAGTGGAGGAACTGTAGAATCTCCACAGAGGGACAGAAACAAAAGGTTAGATATAGGTTAACAAAGGGTTAGCAGGACCTCTGAGGACCAGCAAGACTATTTATTCTGTCTATACAATGAGTTGGGCACTACACTAGGGCACTAAACCAGAGTCCTGTTTAAATCATTGTAGACTGTGGGAGGCTTGTGCCCACCACAATTAACTTGATCAAATTAAACAGGAAGTACAAGGGCATAATGAACGTAGTTAAGGCAACGATTAGTAAATAGAGATTCTCCAAAACACTAGAAGCTGGACACTCTATGGCAAGCTGCATAGGCCGTGGGGCTCAAGACAGTTTCTGAGTTCCTGTATACAGCTCTCGACCAGTGTTCAGAATAAGGGATTTCAAACTCAGCGACCTACATCTCAGGGTTTTGTCAGATGTGGCTTTTGAGACACTTGTTTCCCTGGTTATCATCTTCCCAAGTTGTGCAGACTCAGGAAGCAAGAGGGTGGCACGTTGGAGGGAAGTGGACCATGCACTCGTGCAGCCTCAGCAAGGGAATGCAAACGCCACGTAGAGAGCCTCAACGGACAGGATTGAATTCCGGCCGCTGGAACTGTGAAGTAGCAGTTCTACCGGCTGTTTTACTGAGCACTTCTCGAGGAGAGCTGCCAAAAATAAACAACATCTATCATCAACCAGGCTCTCATCCATCCAGCCCATGCTCACTGCTCACTAATACCATCAAGAACGAGGTAAAGGAGCCAGGTTACCCGTAACACCAGGTTCAGGAACAGTTAGTTAATTTATTTATTTATTGAAATAAACATCTTACTTCCTCCACCTTCCTATTCTGACTTTTACACTTCCCTTCCAGTCCTGAAGAAGGGTCTCAGCCCAAAATATCAACTGTTTATTCCTCGCCATAGACGCTGCCTGACCTGCTGAGTTCCTCCGGCATTTTGTGAGTGTTGCTTTGGATTTCCAGCATCTGCAGATTTTCTTGTGTTTGCAGAATAGGGCCTTTCCAGCCCTTTGATCCGCACCTCCCAGCAACCTCCAATTTAACCCTAGCCTATTCACAGGACAATTTGGAACATCCAATTAATCTACCAACCAGTACAGCTTTGGAGAGTGGGAGGAAACTGGAGTACCCGGAGAAAACGCAAGTGGTCTCAGAGAGAATATAGAAACTCCCTACAGACATTGGCAGGAACCTACCCTGGGTTAGTACCCTTCTACTATCAGGCCCCTGAAGCTGCACAACTTCACTCAACTCAAACCTGAACTGACTTCAGAACCCATGGACTCACTTTTATAAGTCATGTTCTCAGCAATATTCATTCATCCATGATCAAGTTATTTATCTGAACAATTTGCTTCTTTTTATATTTAATTAATTAATTAGCAGTATAGCACGGGATAGGCCCTCTGGCCCAAAGAGCCACAGCACCCAGCAACCTACCTGTTTAACTCTAATATGATCACAGGACAATTTACAATGACCAATTTGCCTCCTTAACTCATACATCTTCGGACTGCGGGAGGAAACCGCAGCATCTGGCAGGAAACCGCATGGTCACAGGGGAAAAGGTACAATTCCTTTACAGACTGCGTCAGAATTGTACTCTGAACTCAAACACCCTGAGCTGTAGTAGCATTACAGTAACCGTTACGGTGCTGTGGTGCTTGAACATAGGTTGTCTGTTTGTGCATGTAGAGTTTTTCATAATTTCTATTGTATTTGTTTTATTTTCTTCTAAATACCTGCAAGAAAGCGAACCTCAGGGTCGTATTTGGTGACATATCGTACTCTGATGGTAAGTTTACAAGGACTACTTTGACTTCCAACTTCGACCAGTCCAGTGTGTAACCCCTCTGACTTTCCCGAAGTGTTAGAAACCACACAAGATTACACCGTGCAATTATTTCTATGTGTGAGCAATGGTCCCGTGGAAAAGAAGTCACAGTTCCCAAGTGTTAGGGAGCTGTCATGTCTTAAACTGAGCCCTGTCAACACATCCCTGTCAGAAAGCACTTCAGCCTCCAGACACAATGACACTTCCAGTATATTGAATCAGAATCGGGTTTGCTGTCGCTGAGATATGTCGTGAAATTTGTTGTTTTGTGGCAGCAATACAGTGCAATGCATAAAAATTACTAAAGAAAAGAGATACAGATTAGCTTTATTTGTCATCTTTGCATCAGAACATCGAAGCATACAGTGAAGTGTATCAATTGCATCAGTAACGAGCAGAGTGTTCAGGAAAACTGGCAAGTGTCTCTGCATTTCAGGAACCAACACAGCAAGCTCACACCCTAACCAGTACATCTTTGGAATGTGGGAGGAAACCAGAGAGCCTGGAGGAAACCAGGTGGTCGTGAGGAAAATGTACAAACTCAAAGACAGTGGCGGGAATTGAACCCCGATCTCTGATTGCTGGTGCTGAAAAGCATTATGTTAACTGCTACCTTACCATGACACCCATAAATTACAATAGGAACATATAAAAATATATAAACAGTACAAAAAGAGCGCAAGATTCTGAGGCAGTGTTCATGGGTTCATAGTTCGTTCAGGAATTTGAATGTGGAGGGGAAGAAGCTGTTCCTAAAAACACTGAGTGTGTGCCTTCAGGCTCCTTTACCTTCTCCTTGATGGTTGTAAAAAGAAAAGAGCAGCATCCTGGTTGCTGATCATCCTTAATGATGCATTTTGCCTTTTTGAGGCATCTATCACAAAGATACCCTCGATGCTGGGGAGGTTGGCTCCCATGATGGAGCTGGCTGATTTTTCTGATCCTGTTCACTGGCCCCTCCACACCAGACAGTGATGAAGCCAGTTACTGTCGAAACTACACCGAGTCTTTGGTGACTTAACAAGTCTCCTCAAAGTCCTAATGAACCATAGCCACTGGCATGCCTTGTGTGCATGCGTGGATATGTACAAGGCATCATGCTATGTATCAATATGTTGGGTTCAGGATAGATCTTCGGAGACGTTGACACACAGGAACATGAAGCTGCTCAGCCTCTCCGCTGCTGACCCCTTGATGGAGGCAAGTATGTTTTCCTGAATTCCCTTTCCTGAAGTCCACAATCCATTCATTGCTCTTGCTGATGTTATGTGTAAGATTGTTCTTGTGACACCACTCAACCAACCAGCCAGAAAAGAAGTCACAGTTCCCGAGTGTTAGGAGCTGAAATACTGTGTCCTGGAAAGTCTTCCCCAACATGCTTTCTTCTTGCTGTTGGCATCAGAAAGAAGTTCCAGGAGCCTCAGGACTCACACCTCCAGTTCAGCAACAGTTATTACCCCTCAACCATAAGGCTCCTGAACCAAAGAGGATAACTTCACTCAACTTCACTTGCTCCATTCTTGAAATGTCCCCACAACCTATGGGCTTACTTTCAAGGAATCTTTATCTCACGTTCTTGATATTTATTTGCTTATTTATGTATTATTATCATTATTCCGTATTTGCGCAGTTTGTTGTCTTGTGCACACCAGTTGAGAGCTCAACTTGGTGTGGTCTTTCGTTGATTCTTTAGTTATTATTCTGTGGATTTATTGTGTATGCCTGCAAGAAGATGAACCTCAGGGTTGTATATGGAGACGTACATGTACTTTTATAATAAATTTACTTTGAACTTTTGAACTTTGAACAAATCTCTCTCAGCCGTAGTGCTCTAACTGTCCCTGCATAACATCTGTTAAATCATCTTTCCTGCTCTCCTTGTTCTGTTGATAATTATAAGACCATAAGACAGGATTAAGCTACTTGGGTCATTGGGTCTCTTCTGTCATTCCATCATGGGTGAGTTATTATCCTTCTCAATCCCATTCTCCTGCCTTCTTCCTGGATTGGATCTGTTCATATATTCATATTTATTTAAGTTTGATTATTGATGCGTCTGCATGTGACCTTTCTGCTAATTGTTGATTGATCACAGCTGTTTGCACTAATGTCTTGTAAATTGTTGGTTGCTATATATTGTCTGTTATGGTACTGTCCTGCATTTCATGCTTGGCACTGAACCACAATCAATTCTGGTAGATTTCTCATACTGGCAATAAAGTGATTCTGATTCTGATTCTGATTTTGATGTGTGTGTTGATCCAGATTTCAAGCATCTGTGGATGTTTTTTCTTGTGTCTTGAATAAATATCTTTATCTGCCTGTTGCAGAATTCACACTGACTCTCAGCAAGCAAAGCCCAAGACTAGGCAGGTTTATGAGAAGAATCACTGGTGACCCACATATTCTTGCAGATAGCAGGCGGTGGTATAATGGAAGAGGAGGTTACAGGATTAAGGAGCAGCTCACAAGCAGCACAGCAACATGATGAATGAGTGGGATATTGTTGGCTAGCACAAGATCATAACTTCACAAAACAGAGTAGGCATACATTGAGTAACACAGCTCAACACTTTTCACCATGTACTTTTGCATGTGAAAAGATATATAATTTTACAATTTTTATTTACAGATGCAACACAATAACATGTCCTTCTGACCCAATGATCCCGCCCCACCCAGTGACATCCATGTGACCAATTAGCCCATACGTCTTTGGAATGTGGGAGGGGGCTGGAGCACCTACAGGAAACCTACACGGTCACGTTGAGAATGTACAAACTCCTTACAGACGGTGGCAGGCATTGATCCTAGATTGCTGGAACTGTAATGCTGCTATGCTAACCACCACACCACCATACCTCTACAGAGCTGAGGAGGGTAAAAAAAGAGGATCAGCTATGGCGGAGCAGACTCAATAGCCCAAATGGCCTAATTCTGCTCCTATACCTTCTGGTCTAATTTATTTCTGTGCTGTCATTCAAGTAGGGAGGCAATTTGAAAGGTTGGCCCGGGACAGAGAACTTTGGTGAGCCGCTGTCAGTGGCCAACGTCCCAGTCATGGTGATGGGTTTAACCAAACCCTTTGAAACCCATGTGGTCACAGGGAGAATGAACAAGTTCCTTACAGACTACGGTGGAATCGAACCACGGTCACTGGTGCTGTGATAGCATTTCAGCAACCATTATGTGATGGTGGCAAACCTGTGGAGTCATCTGCTGCAGAAGGCAGTGGAGGTCAAGTCACAGCATTTAATTAAGAAGTAGGCAGACAATCAAGGAATATGAGGGAATATGACACTGAGAAAAAGGACAGCCACAATTGTATTGGGTGATAGAGAAGGCTCGATGGGCCAAATGGCTCACTTCTGCTCTGCTTTCTGTGCTTCAGGTGCAGGCTCCTGACCAGGTGCTGTCTACACCTACCTCATATACCTGATTGCATTCAAAGTCTATGAAGAGCAGGATGTGATGTGTGCAGACAATCATACAACAAAGAGTGTTGCATATGTTAACTCAATTAACGGTGACCCAGAGCGAACCTTTATAAACAATCTCAGTACACAATGAAGATAAACAACTTCAAAGTGAAACTGACATCTCCTGTGCATGTAAACACTCCACTTATATTAGTATGCTTGGTACTTTAATTAGATAAACTACAATAAATCAAACATTTCAAAATCACTTGTTCTTTGTGTCACACCAGCTGAGATGTTCTCTG
Source organism: Hypanus sabinus (assembly GCF_030144855.1). Classification (NCBI taxonomy): domain Eukaryota; kingdom Metazoa; phylum Chordata; class Chondrichthyes; order Myliobatiformes; family Dasyatidae; genus Hypanus; species Hypanus sabinus. Next base: position 173,317,981 of record NC_082712.1, on the reverse strand, counting down.
CTTCTCATTTATATTTATAGAGTGCTTACTATTACTGTATGCTTAAAAATATTACAATGGAACTGTGTTCCTAAACAGTGGAAATCCTTCATATCACTTGATGGAATGAAATGGGATTGACTTTCTGCAATGCAAGCAAACGACTTTCCCTGACTCACATGTAGAAAGAACATAGAAGGTAGAACACAGGACAGTAGAGGCTCTTCGGCCCACAATTTTTTTCTGACCTTCATACTTACTCCAAGATCAGTCTAAACCTTCCCTCCTATATAACTCTCCATTTTTCTTTCATCTATGTGCCTTTCTAAGAGTCTCTAAAATGTCCCTGCCTCTACCACTACCCCTGGAAATATGTTACACACACTCACCACTCTCTGTAAAAAGCCCACCTGACATTCCCCTATACTTTTCTCGAACCAAAGTTCAAAGCGAAAAGAAAAATTATTATCCAAGTACATATATGTCTCTATATACGAGACAGAGATTCATTTTCTTGTAGAAATACTCAATAAGTCCATAATAGAATCAATGAAAGACTGCACTAACTTGAGTGTTCAACCAATGTGCTGAAGGCAACAAATTGTGCAAATATAAAAAGAAAAAAATATATATGAATAAACAATAAATATCGAGAACATGAGAAAGTGAGTCCATAACTTGTGAGAACATTTTAATGATGGGGCAAGTGAAGCTGGGTGAGGTTGTCCCCTTTGGTTCAAGAGCCTGATGGTTGAAGAGTAATAACTGTTCCTGAACCAGATGCTATGAGTCCTGAGGCTCCTGAACCTTCTTCCTGATGGCAGCAGTGAAAAGAGAGTATGACCTGGGTGGTGGGAGTCTCTGATGATGGATGCTGCTTTCCTGAAACAATGCTTCATGTAGATGTGCTCTGTGGTGGGGAGGGCTTTACCCGTGATGTATCCAGTACTTTTTGTAGGATTTTTCATTCAAGGACATTGGTGTTTCCATACCAGGCTGTAGTTCAGCAAGTCTATATACTCTCCACCACACATCTATAGAATGTTGAACGTTAAAATAAGTTTTTATAGAACTTTAAATGTATGCTCTCTTATATTAGCCATTTCCACCCTGTGAAAAAGTCTCTGGCTGGCTACTCAATCTATGCCTCTTAACAACCTCTCATCCTCCTCCCCAAAGAGAAAAGCCCTAGTTCTCTCATTCTATCCTTATAAGACATGTTCTCTAATATGGACAGCATCCTCTGCACACTCCGTAAAGCTTCCACATTCTCCCTCTAATGAGGCGAACAGAAGTGAACACAATACTCCCAATGTGGTCTAAACAGGGTTTGATAGTGCTGCAATAGTACCTCACAGCTCTTGAACTCAATCCCATCTAATAAAGGTCAACACACCATATGCCTTCATAACTACCCTATCAATTTGCACAGCAAATTTGAGGGATCTAGGGACATAAACTCCAATATCTCTCTGTTCGTCCACACTGCTAAGAATCCTGCCATTAACCCTGTATTCTGACTGCAAGTTCAACATGAAGTCTACGGGTCAAAGGGCCAGTTGTTTATGATGTGTGAACTCAATGGGGTCAACATTTGAAATGATGTTGTTGGTAGGCTGTGACTGAATAAAGGACAGACACAAACACTTGTGTCTATGTAATGTGTCTCAAACTGTCCAGACATCCAAAAGTGCTTCAGAGCTATTGAAAATCTTTGAGCAAAGCAGAAAATGTGGCAATTTGAACACAACAAGCCATCTTGAAGTTGTGGAGCAAACACGAGGAAATCTGCAGATGCTGGAAATTCAAACAACAACACACACAAAATGCTGGTGGAACGCAGCAGGCCAGGCAGCATCTATAGGGAGAAGCGCTGTCGACGTTTCGGGCCGAGACCCTTCGTCAGGACTAACCGAAAGGAAAGATAGTAAGAGATTTGAAAGTAGTGGGAGGAGGGGGAAATGTGAAATGATAGGAGAAGACCGGAGGGGGTGGGATGAAGCTAAGAGCTGGAAAGGTGATTGGCAAAAGTGATACAGAGCTGGAGAAGGGAAAGGATCATGGGACAGGGGGCCTCAGGAGAAAGAAAGGAGGGGGGGGACACCAGATGGAGATGGAGAACAGGCAAACAATTAAATATGTCAGGAATGGGGTAAGAAGGGGAGGAGGGGCATTAACGGAACTCAGGTTGGAGGAACACCTTATATACCGGCTGGGTAGCCTCCAACCTGATGGCATGAACATTGACTCCTCTAACTTCCATTATTGCCCCTCCTCCCCTTCTTACCCCATTAAACCCCCTCCTATCATTTCGCATTTCCCCCTCCCCCCGCTACTTTCAAATCTCTTACTATCTTTCCTTTCGGTTAGTCCTGACGAAGGGTCTCGGCCCGAAATGTCGACAGCGCTTCTCCTTATAGATGCTGCCTGGCCTGCTGTGTTCCACCAGCATTTTGTGTGTGTTGTTGTTTGAATTTGTGGACATTGGGTCAAGGATGGATCTTGTCCAGGACATCTGGGAAGACCATAAGACCATAAGACATAGGAGCAGAATTAGACCATTTGGCCAACCAAGTCTGTTCCATCATTTCATCATCTATCTCTTTATTAACCCCTTTCTCTTGTCTTCTCCCCATAACCTTTCACGCTCTGACTAATCAAGCACCTATCAATCTCCACCTTAAATGCACTAAATGACCTAGCCTCCACAGCTGCCTGCGGCAAAGAATTCCATAAATTTAGCACCCTATTCCTTTAAGCATAATACTGTATATCTTAAGCCCATATGAAAACGAAACCACCTTTGGTTTAATGTTTTAATGACATAAATAAATCTCTCATGAAGAGGCAGTTGGTTGTTTGTTTGCAGAATGCTTCAGCGTTGACGTTGGTATTGGATTGATATTGTCACATGTACCAATACAATGAAAAGCTTGTCTTCCACACTGTTCATACCGATCAGGTTACACAGTGCACTGAGGTAGAACAAGGTAAAACAATAACAATGCAGAATAAAGTGTAACAGCTACAGAGAAAATTCAGTGCAGGTAAACAATAAGATGTAAGATCATAATGAGGTAGATTTTAAGGACAAGTTGTCATCTTATCATATGAGGTCTGATAGCTTTTGTATCTTATTGTACAAGTGGTCTGATAATTTTCAGACTTTTGTATCTTCTGCACGATGGAAAAGGGGAGAAGAGAGAATGTCCAGGGTGGGTTGGATCTTTGCTTATGCTGGCTACTTTACTGAGGGAGCAAGAAGTAAAGAGGAGGAGTCTGGTTCCTATGATGTGCTAAACTGTGTCTGCAGCTCTATATGGTTTCTTGCCGACACACATGGTGCAGCAGCCAGAATAGACAAAATGCTTTCTGTGACACATCAGTAAGAATTGATAAGAGTCAACAAGGACTTGCCACATTTCTAGATGTATTGGTGAGCTTTCATGGCCATCACATCAGTACGGTTGGACAAGGACAGGCTATTGGTAGGAACTTGAAGCTGTCAACCCTCTCAGGTATCTTTAAAGTGGAGGTTTATATTTTATGAACATTAAGGTTTCAGAGGTTATGGGAGAAGGCAGGAGAATGGGTTTGAGAGGGAAAGTCAATGGGCTGAATGGCCAAATCCTGTCCCTATGCCTTAGGGCCTCATTTCAATGTCCTCCATTTTACTTTGGAATATTTGTTCTAATATCACCTGAACTGTGTTTTTGTTGTTTTTATTTTAGATTTCTGCTCACATTTCTCATTGTTGCTATAGTTATTTATTTCACGTAAATTTACCTGTCTATATTTTTTAACACACATTGATTTCTCTCACCCTATTGATCTCACCCTGTGCTTGCTGAACATCTCCAGAGAACCTGAGATGGACAATGGGCACAGGTCGAGGTCTCAGCTCCTGTCAGCTTGTGCCCTGCAGTGAGAGCTCCACATGTTTAGAAGCAATTAAAAACACTGCTTAATTGTATTTGGGTAATAAATCATTTTTCTCTCAGATCTTTCTTTCTTAATTAACGTGTTTTCTGAATTTTTTTAAGAAGCCTCTCACGCTTCTCTTTAGTTTTTTATGACTTCATTTATTCTTTATTCCCAAATGCCTTTGAGAAGTGGACAATGAGCTGCCTTCTTGAACCACTGCTGTTGCTCATGCCAATGGTGGAGAGGTTTTAGGATAACAAGCGGTAAGTCATTTAACACAGGATACCCAGTTTCTGACATACCATTGTAGCCGCAGTTAAACGGGCAGTTCCGTTTAGTTTCTCATCAGCGGTGGCCTCCAGGATGAAGACAGTGGAGAATTCAGTGAAGGTAATTGCACTAGAATACCCATGATAGGCTGGAAATGGCCATTTTGCATATGGGTTGTTTGACAGTCTTTAAAGTTCAAAGTAAATTTTTAATCAAAGTACATACATGTTACCATATACTACCCTGAGATTCAATTTCTTGCAGGTATTCACAGTGCAACAAAGAAATACAACAGAACCAATAAGAAAAACACTAAAAATTCACAAGCGATACACAAGAGATATGCAAATTCAAAACAAAGAAATAAATAGTACTGAAGTGTGTGGCAGGGTGGAGGTACATCTCTACCAAAGGAGGTGTAAGGAGCTCCTTCCCTCTGCTAGCCTGTAGGTCACCCTTGGGCAAGGAGTAGCACCTGCTTAGCCCCCCCAGTCAGGGTCACGTGGAGCCACTGAACGGAAACTGAAGAAAAAGTTCTATAGTCCTTGAAAGTGAGTCTTATAGGTTGTGGAATCATTTCAGTGTTAAGTAAAGTTATCCACGATAGACTTTGTGTGTAGTTTTTTTAAAAATTAATTCTATTGTATTTCATTATATGTTTCAATATAGATGTGACAAATAAATCCAATCTATTATAGGAAGGATGTGGAAGCTTTAGAGAGCATACAGAAGAGATCTACAAGATGTTGTCCATATTAAAGAGCATGTCTAATGACAAAAGGTTAGGCGAGCTAAGTCTATTCTCTTTGGAGAAGAAGATTGATTGTCAAGATGGTGCTGGTGAACCATTACAATGTTTGGTGGGTACACCTGCAAGAAAATGAATCACTGGGCTGTATATTGTAACATATATTGTATGTACTTTGATAATAAGTTTACTTTGAACTTTGAACTTTGAACTTTGAGGATGAGACACAACTTGGTAGAGGTGTTTAAGATGATAAGTAGCACAGATAGAATGGACATCAGTAAGGATTGCTGTATTTTTCCATGCTCTGTTTGATGTTTTATATTCTATGTTCTTTGTTCAACCATCAGGGGTCGGATTTTTTTCTCTCCCAATGTCATCGTGCTTTCAAATTCTCCCTCCGATCTACCAAAAGGGGGTTATTTATAATTAACTTACCAACACTCAAGTCTTTGGGGTGTGGGAGCACCTGGAGGAAGCCCGTGTGGTCACAGTGAGAACATGCAAACTCCACACAGGCAGCACCGGAGCTGTGATTGAGCCCAGGTTGCCAGAGGTGTGAGGCAGTAACTCTGTTAGGTAGACCACTGTGCTGTCCTACATTGTCAGCTTGAACTAGTCTGGCCATTCTTCTCCATCTTCTCTCATTAATCAGGCATTTTCGCCACTCGCTGGATGTTCTGTGTTGGTTTTCCACCTGTAAACAATCTCTGTAAATACTAGATACGGGTATACTGGCATGAAAATCCCAGGAGATCAGCAGTTTCTGAGATATTCAAATCACCCCAGCACCAACAATCATTTCATGGTCAAAATCAATTAACTCAAATTTCTGATGTTTGGTCTGAACAACAACTGAACCCCTTGAGCATTTTTGCATGCTTTTATGTATTGAGTTGCTGCCACATGATTGGCTGATTAGATACTTGCGTTAACAAGCAGGTGTACAGGTGTATCTAATAAAGTGGCCTCTGAGCGTAGGTGATGTGAAATGTATTGCTTTGCAGCAGTAGTACAGTGCAAAGATATAAAATCACTACAAATTACAAAATATATAAAGTGTGAGAAAAGGAATAGTGAGATAGGTAGAACTTATCTTTTATCTCAGCTGATAGCGGAACTTCAGTTTGAGTTTACAATAACAGAAATAAATCGTACACTTAATGTGAAATCCAGGACTTTGTGGTCCGACGATGAATTTGCACCGCCTCAATTTTTCGGCGCAGTGTTTAGGAAGGCTTTGTTTTAAAGTCCTAATTAATGCGTCCTCCTCAGTTTGACCATTATTTGTTTCCTTATTTACATGAAAGTGTTGTGTTATTTATTTGTTCTATTTGAGCGCACCCTTGCATTTCTCCACAATAAATTGATTAAACTTTGATTCAAGTGTCTTCTTTAGTTTAATTAAATGCCAAATGTTACCTGAAGTTCTTTTAGCCTCCTTAAAACCGGAATCTTTTAGCCTGCTTTTGAAAACTCGCAGGTGTTGGAACTCTGGGTAAGGGTGTGATTCAGATGGACAGATGAATTTATCCTTCATCTCCAGGCAAGATCAGAATCAGAACCAGAATCAGAATCACATTTAACATTACTGGCGTATGTTGTGAAATTTGTTGTTTTGTACATTGCAATATCTAATAATAAAAACTGAATTACAGTAAGTATATATATAATGTTCAATTAAATAAGTAGTGCAGAAAGAGAGAGAAAAAAAGAAAAAGTAGTGAGGTAGTGTTCATATGTTTGAGGTCCATTCAGAAATCAGATGGCCAAATGGAAGAACTTACTTATGGTTCATATTTTTTTTATTGTTATGCTGCTGCAAGCTGCTCGTCTGGGTTACTGTTGAAGATAAGGAGATAGGAGAATTGTGCGTCATCCATTTAGGATGGCCGGATTTAGGGGAGGTTTCTCTGGTGTGGAACACTGAGGTTGGGCTTGGGGCTTTGGTTCAAGGAGAGATGGAGAGAGACGAGGTCGTAGGATCCGCCGTGGAGCAGGGCCGTGATTCGACAAAGCCCGGGGTGAGATCGAAGGGGGATCGGCAATGGGGAAACTGTGAGCTCCCACTGGTGCACGTTAGACTGTTTCATTAAAATGGGCCCTTTTTATTCTTTCTTTACCAACCCTTAGTCAAATTAGTAACTATAAAGCTAAATCTTTTAATTGTATGTGGTGTAGTGTCTGTTATTTTGTGGTAGTTATTTGTAACAGGGGAACGGATCACACAGCATCCACACAAAAGGGCAGTTTTGGGGTGGGCTCGTGCCTCGATCTCACATGTTTGGCGGGGGCTGGAAACTGTTTTCCCTAGACTTATGCAGCCGACAGAACAAGAGCGTTTCACTTACTTGGGCCCTTTGCTTCCAGTGGAGGAAAGGCCATCGATGACCTCCCACCTCCATTGTCCTCTGAAGTCAATGGTACAGTGGGAATTCATCAACGCTTCTGCAATCCATTGCATCTACTGTACAGGAGATTGGCCGATACAGCTTCACCAGAGCCCTGTGGGCTGGCCTTACCCATTTCCACCTCTCATGATGGGGATGTAGGATTAGACTTTGAGAAGAAGAGAGCAAGAAGCTGCTCCTGAAACATTGAGTGTGTGCCTTCAGGCTCCTGTACCTCCACCTTGATGGTAGCAATGAAAGGAAGGCACGTCCTGTGTGATGGGGGTCCCTAATGATGGATACTACCTTTCTGAGATATTTCCTGGGTGCTGGGGAGACTAGTGCCCGTAATGGAGCTGACTGAGTTCACAACTTTCTGCAGCTTATTCCGATCTGGAGCAGCGGACCATCCGTACCGGACAGAGATGTGGCCAGTTAGAATGGCACATCTGCAGAAATTTCTGAGTGATTTTGATGGCATGCAAACTCCACACAGATAGCACAGGAATGAGGTCGAAGCTCGGTTGCTAGAGCTGAGGGCAGCAGCACTAACTGCCGTGACACTTTGATACTCCTTCCTGTAACCATCTGGGTTTTCACCTTCCACTCGAAACCTTAACATTCTCACTTGCAGGAAGTTACTTTATAGGGGAACTAATTTCAATCTATTTACACACACAAGACACTGAAGGAATTTAGCAGGTCAGGCAGCATTTAAGGAGGGGAATACACGGTCAATGTTTTGGGCCGAGAGCCTTCATCAGGAATGAAAGGAAGGCGGAAGAGCCCAGAATAAGAAGGTCGGGGATTGGGAACCTTCTTTCTGCTTGCAGCAGATGGGATTTCCCAGTGGCCAACCACTTTAATTCCACTTCCCGTTCCCATTCTGATTTGTCTGTCCATGACTTTCTCTACTGCCACAGTGAGGCCTCTCTCAGATTGGAAGAGCAACACCTCATATTTTGTCTTGATAGTCTCCAATCTGACAACATTGATTTCTGGTAGTTTCTCCCTTCTCCCTTTCCATTTCCCATCTTACCCCTTCTCTTCTCCTCACCTGTCTTTCACCTTCCTCTGGTACCCCTCCTTCTTCCCTTTCCCCCAGGGTCCACTCTCCTCTCCTATCAGATTCCTTTTTCAGCCTTTACCTGTGTACCCAGCGCCTCCCAGCTTTTCACTTCATCCACCCTCCCACACCAAACCACCTTCCCCCTCACCTGGTCTCACCGATCACCTTCTAGCTTGTACACCTTTCCCTCCCCTACCTCCTTATCCCTGCTTCTACCCCCTTTCCTTTCCAGCCCCGAAGAAGGATCTTGACCTGAAACATCAGCTGTTTATTCCTCCCTATAAATGTTGCCCGACCTGCTGTGTTCCTCCAGCACTGTGTGTGTGTTACTCCGGCAGCTGCAGAATCTCTTGTGTTTATGATTTCAATCTATTTTCCCTTTTATCCTTGCCATGTAGAGCAGAGGCGTATTGTTTCCTATTCTACATTGATCTTAAAGTACAATGTGCAGTCAGAGGAGTTTCTCTACAGCGATCGGTTGGGGGTTATGATATTTCATAAATATCCTGTTAATCCCCACCATTGAAGTGTAACAAGTGCATTTTCTTCTACCAGCTGTAAAATACAAATCCTGTTATTATCTCTTCAAACCTGCAAAGTCACTTTCTGTTCCCAGTGGGCAGGTTCTAGAATGGCTCAAAATATACACCAATGGTTGATGGCAAGGTGCGGCTGTCACTGTCTTAACAGGATGCTGATATGTCAAGTTCAAGTTTGCTGTCATTCAACGGTACACACGTATATAGCTACACTAAACAGTGTTCAAAGCACAGCACCTACAGCACATAAGATAATATTGACACAATAATATTAACAGATAATAAAAATAGTCTGTAGATGTACAAGATGTAAAGTGTATTTATGACTTACAGTTAAATAAACAACACTATTACAGCTACTGGCGGTTATTCATAAATAATATGAACTGGATGGTAGCAGGATATTCAGAAGCTTCATAGCCTGAGGCGAGAGACTATCACCCTGCCTAGCAGTACTTGTTCTTATTGGCTGGTTGAGATAAAGTGTTGACTAGGCCCTTCTGGCCTCTTGAGCCATGCTGCCCTGCAATCCCCTGATTTAATCCTAAATTATCATGGGATAATTTTAATCATTGTCAATTAACCTACCAACCAGTATGCCTTGGAGCCCCTGGAGGAAACCCACATGGTCACAGGGAGAATGCACAAACTCCTTACAGGCAGTGGCGGGAATTGAACCCAGGTCAGTGGTACTGTAAAACGTTGTCCCAACCACAATGCTACTGTGCTGCTCCACCGCAGTACACTTGCCTGACGGTAAGAGGCCAAAGGCTCTGTGGGATGGACGGAGGGTTCCTTGGTATTGCTGAGAGTTCTGTGAACACAGTGCTTTGGTGTTTGTCCTGGATAGGGTGGAGAGTACCTCAGTGATCCTCTCAGCAGTCTTCACCATCCAGTGGAAGGTCTTGTGGTCAGGTGCCTTGCAATTCCGGTAATAGATGGTGATACAGCAGGTCAGGACACTTTCAGTTTTGCTCTGGTAGAAATGAGCTTTAACCAGCAACCAATCTGGATGTCGGAGCTTTGAGAGGAGGTCCACTGCCCAAGTAGAAACGGGAGCAGCGTAATAGAGCTTTGACCAGTGACCAACTGTGTTTGAATTTGATTAGCAAGAGCAAATTAGAGGAAGGCCGGGGGCAAGCACAGCGACCATAGTCAGATTGGTTATTTGAGGCTTCAGCTCTTCAAGGTTTCAACAAGGAGAGGCTTCGGTCAGAGAAGGAAAAGAAAAGCTCTAACCTATGTTATTTTTCCTTCCCTTCTTTATATCTGTTCAGCTAGGACGGGAGGAATTCCAGGCAAGATAGTGGAATACTCCTCTTGTGGGATGTGGAAAGGCAGGGAGATCTGACAACTAAGAGTGAGAAGTGCTTCTACCTGCAGCTTCTAACAAATTGTGTTAAGGAGCTGGAGCCAGAACTGGATGAACTCCTGATCATTCGGGAGGCTGAAGGGGTGACAGATAGGACTTAGAGAGGCAGTTACACCCAAGCACAGGACACATAAAACTGAGTGACAGTCAGGAAGGGGAAGAGGATTAAGGAGCCAGTGCAACGCTCCCTTTAGATGTGTTCAATGGTGGGGAGGTCTTTGCCTGTGATGGACTGGGCTGTATCCACCACTCTTCTCCATTCCTGGGCATTGGCCACAGGACTCAGCCTGAAACATCAACTGTTTATTCCTCTGCCTGACCGGCTGAGCTTCTCCAACATTTTGTGTGCATTGCTCAAGATTTCCAGCATCTGCAGAGTCTCTTGTGTTTACATTTTGATTGACTGTTTGCCAGCAAAGACTGTTTCATTCGATCAAATGTGAAAACACATCTCCTCAGAACCTGCAGGGTTAAAAAGCTGCTGGACTCAGATTTTCAAACACAGTGGACTCGGATTTGAAACGCAACCATTATAGCAGTTCTGGAGGAAATCCTACACAATAAAAACAAAAATAATTTTGGGTGGTACTTTCAAATTATTCATCCTGATGGCAACTGCACTTCCAGTTCATTTATTGTTGTTGCCAGTGTAAATTCCAATTGTTTTGACCCTTATATTTACATTAGCTGTACAGACTCACTGTTGCTTACAAAGGAAACAATAATTGCTTTCTTTATTGCTGTATCCAAGACACTGGACAGACTAGGAACTAAACAGTCTTAAAGAAGAATGACATGGTGCTTTTAAAAGAGAACTGTGAAAACCTTAACCTAACTACACAACAATACCGCAATTATAAGAGCTTCAAGGTCCTAGGAGAGAACATCAACAATGGACTGTCCTGGTCCAATCACTTAGATACCATGACGGTGTGGTGAACTACATATACCTGTCTGGACATCCCCCCACCCCACCCCTGCTGACTGCTCCTGTGGCTCCTCCCACAGACCCCGGTAAAAGGCAATTGGGGACTCCGCCCCGGCCTCAGTCTCCAGGATGTAGTGTGGTGGTCATTTGCTGCTTGTTCTTTCTTCCAGCCAATAAAAGCCTATATCTTGCCTCACGTCTCCGAGAGTTATGGTGCATCAGACGGCTGCGAAGTATAGTGGTTAGTGCAACTGCTTACAGCACCAGTTCAATTCCGGCCACTGTATGGGTTCCTACATGGGTACTCTGATTACTAACCTCTGGGTGCTCCGACTTCCTCCCACAGTCCTAAGATGTACCAGTTGGTAGGTTAATTGATCAATGTAAATTGTCCTATGATTAGGATAGGGTTAAATCAAACAGCTGGAAGGGTCTACTTCACACTACAGCCCAATAAATAAACAAACAAACAAACAAACAAATAAATAAATAAATAAATAGCCCAAAGTACGTAGCAGTGTGTCTACTTCCTCAGGAGGCTAAAAGGATTTGGCATGTCCCCATCTTTATTAATGCACCATAAAAAGCTTGCTGCCCAAATTTATCATGGCTTGGTATGGCAACTACCCTGCCTAAGACCACAATAAACTACAGATAGTTGTGGAGACAAACTCAACGCATGACGGAATCCAGGCTCTGTCTACACTCGTCACTACCTCAGTAAAGCAACCAGCACATTCTCTCTTGTCCCATCTCCTACTGGGCAGAATCCTGGAAGCACGTAGAAGCTCAAGAACAGCTTCTGTCCCACAAAAACTGTTGAATCGATCCCCAGTGTGGTAAAATGGACTCTTACCTCTGAGATTCAGTTGGAATTGGAGTTTAATGTTGTCAAATGTACTAAAACACAGTGAAAAACTGTCTTGCATGCTGTTCATCTAGATCAAATTATTACACAGTGCATTGAGGTAGAACAAGCTAAAACAATAACAGAATACAGAATAAAGTGGAACAGCTACCAAGAAAGAGCAGTGCTGGTAAATGATAAGGTGTAAGATCATAATAAGATAGATTGTGAGGTCATGCGTTCAATTTATCGTTATAGAGAACTATTTAATAAAATGTAATAGAATGGAAAAGAACTTTATTGTCTTTGCCAGGACAAGGAGATTGCAGTGATACTCCATGCAAAACAGTTATTTACAAATCATGCAGTATGGTTTAATAAAGAAAAATCAATAATTACATGCAAAAAGTGACTCCTATAGTCCATAACACTCAGAGGCCATTGGCAAGCCAGGGTGGAGCATTATTCAGCTGCACAGCAGCCCTCGGGAAGAAGCTGGTTTTCAAGTCTTACTAACTTGGCTAAGATATTTCTGTATCTCCTACCAGATGGTAGGAGATTGAACAGACAGCGTCTGGGATAGGATGGGTCTTTAATGATTTTACGAGTGTGCCGTAAGCATCAAGAATTGTAGGTTGTCTCCAGGTCCGGTACTTGAGTCCCGATGATGTGCTGAGCCATCCTAACCACCCGCTGGAGTGCTTTGTGATCAATCTTATAACAGTGGGGTAGAAGCTGTCCTTGAGAGCCTGGTGGTACGTGCTTTCAGGCTCTTGTATCTTTGTTATGATTTTGCCTGTCTGCACTGCACTTTCTCTATAACTGTTACACTTTATTCTGCATTCTGTTATTGTTTTCCCTCAACGTACTAATGTGAAGAAATAATGTGACATGCCGGCATACAAAGCTGTTGTAACAGCATGTAAAATCATTATACTTTGGTTCATGTGACAATAGTAACCCTACTTGCAAATTTAGAGGACAGTTCAGGAAGCAGTGCTTGATGCAGAAGTGACTGTCAGGGAGAGTGATGGAGTCAGCAAACCTCATCCCATTTAACAAGAGGTAAGAGTAGGGAATAGAAGAAGACAAGAGGGGTGTTTCCCCACTTCCTTTCCAGTCCTGATGAAGGCTTTCACATCAAAATGTCAACTGAAGATGTGTAAAATGCTCTGAGTGTAAACTGAAAATTTCCACTGATTAGCCTCAGGGACTCTTCTCTAAGCTCATGACTAATGCAAGAATGTATGAAGGTAGGAGCAGGAGATGGCCATTCAGCCCCTCAATCCTACCCCACTGTTCATTACGATTATGAGTAATCTATGATGGCCTCAACTCCTCTTCTGTGTCAATTTCCACAACCTCAAATTTCTCTACTTTTCAACAGTTGAGCTATATTCACCTTAAATATCTCTAATGATCTGACTCCTACCATCCCGTGGGGCAGGGAATTCCTGATATTCACTAGCAGTACGGAAACACGACCTGGCCCGCGGCAGCCACCTACCGTTTACAGTACTTGCACATTCCCATCAATCTCCCCTAGATTTTACTGCTTAAGGTTAGCTTTATTTGTCACATGTATATGGAAACATGGAAACGTACAGTGAAATGCGTCACTTACGTCAAATCAAACCAGCAAGGACTATGCTGCTCACAAGTGTGGCCGTGCTTCGGGCGCCAAACACGTTTCCTGTGCTGAACTTATCTGCACACCTGGGATGCTATATAACGGGCACTTATCATCCGAATCAGAATCAGGTCGGGTTTACTGTCATTGATATAAGTCATGAAATTTGTTGTTTTCGAAGTCAAAGTACAAACGTATGCAGTGTACAACCCTGAGATTTGTCTTCCCTACAGAGAGCCCCAAAACAATGAAACACCATTGAACCTGTTCAGAGAAAAACATCAACCTCTCCCCAGGAGCATAAAAAGCCACACAAACAGCAACACAAAAGAGCAAAAACACAGAATATAAAACACAAAATTGAAAACAAAACACATTGATGAAGGTAGAGCAGTGAATGTAGGCATTTGATAACATTCCCCAAGCAAGGCTCATTCAGAAAGTAAGGAGGCATGGGATCCAAGGAGACCTTGCTTTGTGGATCCAGAATTGGACTGCCCGCAGAAGGCAAGGTGGGGTTGTAGATGATTCGTATTCTGCATGAGGACAGTGACCAGTGGTGTTCCACAGGGATCTGCTCAAGGATCCCTCCTGTTTGTGATTCTTATAAATGACCTGGATGAAGAAGTAGAAGGATAGGTTAGTAAGTTTGCTGATGACACAAAGGCTGGGGGTGTTGTGGATAGTCTGGAGGGTTGTCAGAGGTTACAGCGGAGCATGTTCAACCCAGATAAGTGTGAAGTGTTTAATTTTGGTAGGTCAAATTTGAAGACAGAATATAGTATTAATGGTAAGACTCTTGGCAGTGTAGAGGTTCAGAGATCTTGGGGTCTGAGTCCATAGGACACCTAAAGCTGCTGCACAAGTTGACAGTGTTATTAAGAAGGCCTATGGTGTGTTGGCCTTCATCAACCATGGGATTGAGTTCAAGAGCTGAGAGGTGATGCTAAAACTATACAAGACCTTAGTTAGACCCCACCTCGAGTGCTGTGTTCAGTTCTGGTTACCTCATTACAGGATGGATGTGGATACTATTGAAAGAGTGCAGAGGAGATTTACAAGGATGTTGCCTGGATTGGAGAGCCTGCCTTATGAGAATAGGTTGAGTGAATTTGGTCTTTTCTCCTAGGAGTGACAGAGGATGAGAGGTGACCTGATAGAGGTGTATAAGATGATGAGAGGCATTGATCGTGTTGATTGCCAGAGGCTTTTCCCCAGGGCTGAAATGGTTAACAGGAGGGGGCATAGTTTTAAGGTGCTTGGAAGTAGGTACCGGGGAATATCAGAGGGAAGTTTTTCACACAGACAGTGGTGGGTGTGTGGAATGCACTGCCAGTGACGGTGGTGGAAGTGGATACAACAGGGTCTTTTAAGAGACTCTTAGATAGGTACATGGAACTTAGAAAAACAGAGGGCTATGTGGTAGGGAAATTCTAGGCAGTTTCTAGAGGAGGTTACATGGTCGGCACAACATTGTGGGCTGAAGGGCCTGTAATGTGCTGTAGATTTCTATGTTCTTTGTTCTGTGAAAGAGTCCAAGTATAATTCAGTTCAGCTCAGCGTTCATTATCTGCACGCAACAGTACAGTGTAGACATTACTATAAATGACAAGAAATGCAAAAGGGGCGTTCATAAATTCATGGATTGTTCAGAGATCTGATGGTAGAGGGGAAAATAACTGTTACCGAAGTGTTGAGTGTACGTCTTCAGTCTCCTGTTTCTCCTCCCCAATGGTTGTAACAGGAAGAGGGCACTTCCCGGATGGTGAGGGTCCTTCATGATAGATGCCACTTTCTTGAGGCACCAAATTTTGAAGATGTCCCGATGATGGGGTGGCTAGTGCCCATGATGTACCTGGCTGACTCTACAACCCAGTGAAGCCTCTACAAACCTACCAACCTGCATGTCTGAGATGTGGGAGAAAACTGAAGCTGCTATGGAGAAGCTCGTGCAGTCACATGGAGAACGGGCAAACTGTGAGGCAGCTTCACTACCAGCTGACTTAGATCTGAATGACAGTATCACCAGTATCAGTTGCGAGCCCTAACTTTTGTACTCAACTTTCCTAAGTAGGATTTGAGCCCACAGACTTTGTGATGAGAGATAAAAGTGCTCAACTTACCATAAATTATTGGCACATTCAAGTTGAGTGTCTTTTGATATTGAGGTTAGAAGGAGGGACTGTTCATTGGTTCTGTGTTATGTCGTATGACACGGATGATCGTGATCTTTTCATGACCATGATTGTTCTTGGCAAATTTTTCTACAGAAATGGTTTGCTACTGTTTTGTTCCGGGCAGTATCTTTATTAGATATGTGACTCCAGCCAATATCAATACCCTTCAGAGATTGTCTGCCTGGAGTCAACGGTCGCATAACCAGGAATTGTGATATGCACTAGCTGCTCATACGACTACCCACCATTCTCCCATGGCTTTACATGATCCTGATCGGGGGGGTTAAGCGGGTGCTACACCTTGCCCAAGGGCGACTTGCAGGCTAGCGGAGGAAAGGAGCTCCTTACACTTTCTTTAGTAGAGATGTATCTCCACCCTGACACCTAAGAAGGAGGGGAATACATATTTCTTCAAACAGAGCATTAAGGACTATCATGAGAGGACATTCTTTAAGGTGAAGACAACACCCTTCATCCCACTGATCCTGCTCAACCCAGCAGATTGCTTATTTTAAATTCTATGTTCACAGACTTGAATCAATAGGGACTGGAAATATCAGATGAAGATATTAAATTTAAGTGCAGATTAATCCAATAGGATTGGAAAGCCTTGAACTCACCTTCAGAATAAGACCAGGTTTTAACTCCTTATTGCCCTGTTATGGTCTGGAGTATGCTGATCAATTGCAGTATAGACTCTTCCGAAGGCTGCAAATCCCCGTAAGACGATAAGATATAGGAATAGTATTAGACTATTCAGCCCATTGTGTTTGCTCCACCATTCAACTATGACTGATTTATTTTCCATTTCATACTCATTCTCCTGTTTTCTTCTCCCCGTAACGGTTGATGGCCTCACAAATCAAGAGCCTATGAATCTCTTCTTTAAATATAGCCAATGACTTGGCCTCCCATCTGTGGCAATGGATTTCACAGATTCAACACCCTCTGCCTAAAGAAAATCTTCCTCATTTCTGTTCTAAAGGGATGTCCTTCTATTCTGAGGTTGTGCCCTCTGGTCCTAGACTCCCCCATTATAGGAAACATCCTCTTCATGTCCATGGCCTTCCAGTATTTGTAGATTTCAATGAGAACCCCTTCATTCTTCTCTTTGCTTCTTTCAGCGAGTACAGACCCAGAGCCATGAAGCTTCATATGTTAACCCTTTCATTCCCTGGATACTTCTTGTAAACTTCCATTGGTCCATCTCCAATGCCAACCCATCCTTTCATAGATATGGAAACCAAAACTGCTCACAATTCTCTACTCTCATTTCGGTAATTTTCTTTGATAGCTGAAAGGAATACCTTTGGTAAACTTCAGGATGGGTATACAGGTACAGTCTTATGTCTCACCCCTCCATGTTCAGGAACAGATATTGCCCTACAAATATCAGTCTCCTGAACCAGCGTGGATTACTTCACTCATACAACCCTGATATGTTTCAATGACCTACAAACTTACACACAGTGACTCTTTACAACTCATGTTCTGAGATTTAATTTTTTATTTGTCCAACTTGTCTTCTTTTGCTATATGGGTCTTTTGTCCATCTTTGTTTATGTAAATTCTATTGTACTCTTAAATTTTTCTGAAAATATCTACAAGAGAAACAAATCTCAAGGTAGTATTATACAAATAATATATTTACTTGGAACTTTGAAAAGTCGGCCTTTACTAGCAATCTTTGTTAAGTCAGTGGTGCAGGTGGCTGTGCGCTGCCCTACCATGACCCTGACCTTCAATGGAACTCGCATGTTGATGCACCATCAATAACTCACTCCGAGACGTAAGGCGAGATATCGGCTTTTATTGACTGAAAGAAGGAACAAGCACTGAGTGACCACCATACTACACCCTGGAGACTGAGAGCCCGGGCTCAGACCTCAATTGCCTTTATACAGGGGTCTGTGGGAGGAGCCACAGGAGCAGTCAGCAGGGGGCGTGTCCAGACAGGTATACGTAGTTCACCACACATGTTCTTCCTGCAACCATTTTGGTTTCTCCAGGTGCTCCAGTTCCTTCCCACATCCCTAACGCGTGCTGGTTTGTAGATTCAGGAGCCACTGTGAATTGTCCCCGGTAAGGGGGGGGGGGTACAATCTAGAAGTTACAAGAAATTGTGAGAGGGAAATCTGATGAATGAAAGATAGAACTGACTCAGTGGGCCAAAGGGATCGTGTATATGGAAATATGGAAAGTCCTCATCCTGAACTTTGCCAGTTTACTTTCCCAGATCAATATGAAACTTTGATCTTTTCTAAGGCATGTGTTTCAGGAGCAGAACGAAAATAATATGTGTTTCATCCAGGGGTTGGTGAATGTTAGAAATTACTTACTAAACTGTGGAGCAGACTCAGGGGACAGATTGACTGAACAGTATATTGAGGGATTTCTACACGGGTCTTGTTGTAAAGGTGTTAACAGGAAGGAACCAGGAAACAGTTACTTCTTGTGGTGGTCTAAATTTAGCTGACAAACTAAAGAGCTGCAGATTCTGGAATCTGGAGCTAAACACAAACTGCTGGAGGAAGTAGGTGGGTCCTTGTCCATAGTTCACTGAAAGTGGCTACGCAAGCGGATAAGGTGGTAAAGAAGGAATACGGTGTGTTTGCTGTCATTGGTACGGATATTGAGTATAAGAGTAAAGAAGTCACGCTGCAATTGTATTAAACTTTAGTCTGACTGCACTTGGAATTCTGTGTGCATTTCTGATTGCCCAGATTATAGAAAGGATATGGAGACTATAGAGAGGATGCAGAGGAGATTTACCAGGAAGCTGCCTATATTAGATTGGACAAACCTGAATTGTTCTCCTGAGTGTTGGAGGCTGATGCGAGGCCAAAATAGAGGTTTCTAAGATTATGAAATGCATTGGTATGGTAGACAGTCAGAATCTCTTCCCCAATGCACCAGTGGATGTGCTTCTAAGTAGAAGGGGATTGGTTAAAAGCAAAATGAGGGCAGGAGAATGGTAGACAGAGAGTGGTAGGTGTCTGGAGAGGGTTACCAGGTATAGTAATGGAAGCAGGCAGTGTTGTGGAGTTTAAGACCTGCTTAGACAGACACATGAATATGAAGGGAATGGCAGAATCTGGATGATACACAGGAGGAGGATACAGTACAAATTGACATCAAGACTGGCACAAGATCATGGGACGAATGGCCTGTCCATGCTGTACTGTTTTCTGAGTATGTCCAAATGTTGAACCAAAGCATGAACATAAACAATATTGCAATCAGTAACCCTGTAACACTTTATCTTAAGGTAGTACTAATCCACCAACCTTAAGGTAATGGTTACACTACAGAGATTGTAGATGATCCACTCATTCCGAATATCATTCCACCCAATGGTATCTACAAGAATCTTCTGAGCAAATTGTGTTTGTCAACAATGGTTAGAACACATGCAATCTGCTGGAGGCACTCAGCTGGTCGAGCAGCACCATTGGGAGGAACGGAACTTTTGGGGTCAAAACATTGCATTAGGATTCTTCCCTCCATCCCCTACATTGAGATCCCCGAGCAGATTGTTCCAGTTTTGAGTATCAACAGAGTCCTGAGTCTCCAGCCAGTATATAAAACAATTTGTTAATGAGATACCTCCTGTTGCTCCAAGAATGCATAATCTCACCTTTAATAATTGGTAGTTAGATTACTGTTATTTATTTATTTAGAGACACAGTGCAGATCAGAGCCTTCGGACTAGACCAGCCGCACCAACCAGCAACCCACCTGTTTTACACCAGGCTTATCACAGGTTGGGTGGTGGAGTGGAGATACGTCTCTGCCAAAGCAGGTGTAAGGCGCCTCGTATATCACATATCACCCAATTCAGATTCAGATTCCACGTCCTCCTGATTGCAGCACATATCACTCTTCCTCCAGAATTAATATCCTGGAAGTTATACTTCATCCTGGGACAACATATGGACCTGCCATGGTAGAAGGCGAAGCCCGTCCTCATCAGTACAGACACAGCAGTAGACCCCACATTGGGTATTCCAAATGCTACTTGCATGCTGAGAATTAATATTAATTATAATATTAATTATAAACATACTGATTAAGCTTACATAGATATATATTTATCCATATCTATATCCATTTATATATCTATCTATATATCTATATCTATGTGTGTAGCTATTTTATATTTTTAATATATTTCTTATTGCAATTAACATTTAAAGTAATTTGGCTGGCAGGTTGGAGATATGTCTCTACCAAAGGAGGTGTAAGGTGTTCTTTCCCTCTACTAGCTTGCAAGTCACCCTCAGGCAAGATGTAGCACCTGTTTAGCCCCCTGATCAGGGTGACGTGAAGCCATGGGAGCAGGTGGTGGATGGTCGTATGAGCAGCTGGTGCAGATCACAAGTCCCAGTTATGCGACCACTGGCACCAGGCAGACAATCTCTGAAGAGTATTGATAATGGCTGGGGTCACCCATCTTGTAAAGACACTGTCCAGAGAAAGGCAATGGCAAACCACCTCTGTAGAAAAATTTGCCAAGAACAATCATGGGTCACGGAAAGACCATGATCATCGACATCATACAACACGTCACAGAACGAACAAACAAATCACAGGATAATTTACAATGGCTAATTAGCCTACTAACTGGTACACGTTTGGACCATGGGAACACCTAGAGGAAATAGTTGCATCTTTGGGAGAACATACAAGCCCCTTACAGATGGTGCCAGTCATATGTACCATGATATAGTATAGGGATTGTGTTCACATATCATCAAGATCATTCCATACATAGCTACAATGAGGTAGTAAAAGTTCAAAGCTCCAGGTTCAAAGTAAATTTATTATCAAGGTACATATATGTCATCATATACAACTCAGAGATTCATTTTCTTAAATCTGTAATAGAATAATAACCATAGTAGAATCATTGAAGTACTGCACCAACTTGGGGAAAAGACACAAATTGTGCAAGTACTAAAAAAAAAAGAAATAATAAATAAATAAACAAACAAACAAACAAACAAACAAATAAATAAATAAGCAAGCAATAAATATCAAGAACATGAGATGAAGAGTCCTTGACAGTGAGTTCATAGGTTGTGGGGATATTTCAATGATGGGGCAAGTGAGGTTGAGTGAAGTTATCCCCTTTGGTTCAAGATCTTGATAGTAGAGGGGTAATTACTGTTCCTGAACTTGGTGGTGTGGAACCGGAGGCTTCAGTGCCTTTTTGTTGATGGCTGCAGTGAGAAGAGAGCATGGCCTGGGTGTTGGGGGTCTTTGATGATGGGTGCTGCTTTCCACCAACGCATTTCATGTAGATATGCTCTTTACCTGTGATGGTCTGGGTTGTATCCACTACTTTTTTAAGATTTTCTGTTCGAGGGTATTGGTGCCCTTGAACAGGAAAACGGAATGCAGAATGTAAGGATACAGTCACAGGGAAAGCGCAGTGCAGATAGACAGTAAGGTGTAAAAGCCATAATGAGGTCGATTGAGAGATCAGAAGTTCATGTTTGTCATACAAGAGGTCTGTTCAAGGGTCTGGTAGCAGCCAAACTGAAGCTCTCAAGTTCAAGTTCAAGGTCAAATTTAATTGTCCTTCAACCATACATGAACACCCATGAATATGGTCAAACTAAAAAGCATTATTCTGGGCCAAGGTGCAAACCAACATTCACCCAGCACAAGGCACACACAGCGCTGGGAGCCTATACGTGCTTGCAGACTTCTGTATCTGAGAAGAGAAAAAGAACAGGGAGGGAGGGAGGGGTTCTTGATTTTGTTGACAGCTTCCTTGATGAGTGCCACACTCACTGTGCCATAAAGTTTGTCTGTTATGTGCCATGGGCTTTCCATGACCATATTGTTCTTCACAAATTTTTCTCCATAGGTGGTTTGCCATTGTCTTCTTCTTGGCAGTATCTCTTTACAAGATGGGTGACCCCTGTCATTATCAATACTCTTCAGAGATTGTCTGCCTGGTGACAGTGGCTGCATAACCAGGACATATGATGTGCATCAGCTGCTCATACAACCATCCATCACCTGCTCCCATGGCTTCACATGACCCTGATCGGGGGTGAGGGGGTCTAAGTAGGTGCTACACTTTACCCAAGGGTGACCTGTAGGCTAGCAGAAGGAAGGATCACCTTACACCTCCTTTGTTAGAGATGTATCTCCACCCTGCCATCCAAATTATTTTATATATAATTGTAATAAGACATATCTTAGAACATAGAACAGTTATCTACAGCACATTACAGGCCATTTGGCCCACGATGTTGTGCCAACCATGTAACCTACTCTAGAAACTGCCTAGATTTACCCTACCACATAGCCCTCTATTTTTCTAAGCTCTATGTACCTCTCGAAGAGTCTCTTAAGAGATCCTAAAAGACACTATTATATCCACAAACCCACACCCAATGATTTAGAAGCAGTTTCTTCCTCTGTCTCATTGACTTTCTAAATGACCCATGAGTTCTTGAACACTATTGCTATTTATGTTGTGACCTACAGTAGTTTTTATGTCTTGCACTGTACTGCTGCGACGAAACAACAAATTTCACAACATATGTCAGTGGGGATGAAGAGCAGTAATCCCCGTTGACAGGCCCCGAGGGTCAGTGACCTCCGGGGGCATCAAGTCCTGGGGTCGGAGGTTGGCCAGCAGGTCCTGAGGTCAGATTTGGGTATCGGGGGTTGTTGAAAGTGGCCTGCCCTGGGGTTAGAGGCACGATGGTGTTAGGTTGACGGTCCTGAGCTGATGGGGGAGGTGGGTGGTGTAAGAAGGAGTTTTTTTTTGCTGTTGTTCTGTCTGTCTTGAAGTATGCTGCTACCTGTTGTTCTGATGAACATTGTGGTCATGCTATGTTGGTGCCAACACCATGGAACACTTGTGGGCTGCCCCCGGCACATCCTCCGATTGCGTTGATTGTTAATGCAAACTACAGATTTCACTGTATATTTTGATGTGCATGTGACTAATAAATCTAACCTTGAATCTTGATAATAAAAACCAGGTTCTGAATTTGATTACCTCAGTTGCTGTTCTAACCTTAGGAGAAGGGTTGGTAGAGTGAGAGCTCTGTCTCTTTGCATCGTCCCTTTGAAAGTGAATTATGTTCAATGTGGTAATCCTTGCCGGACTTGGTCACAGAGAGTTGCCCTCCTGAGCACCCGCTGTGGTGGGGCTTTCGAGGAGGGGTGTGATGTCATGAATTGGATTAGAAAGCAGATCATCAGATGGATTTATCATCACTGATAGGGTCTCAATTTTATGTATTTATTTATTAATTGAGAAGCAGTGCGGAATAGGCCCTTCGAGCCATGCTGCTCAGCAACTCCTGATTTACTCATGGGACAATTTAGAATGAACAATTAACCTACTAGCTGGTTCGTCTTTGGACTGTGGGAGGAAACCGGAGCACCCTGAGGAAACCCATAGACATGAGGAGAATGCACTAACTCCTTCCACACAGTGGCGGGAATTGAACCTCGTTCACTGGGACTTCAAAGTGCTGTGCTAACCACTGCACTATCGCCCCAAGACCGCTAAGATTCCGTTCTATAATTTTAAAAAAACTCGTTCTCACTCCCTGTAATTAGTGGAACTACTCCTTGACAAATTAATCCAGGTGGGAGAGAGAGGAATTGCAATTTTTATGTAATCTTCAATGGCAAGCACCGCAAGAAATGTTAAGTGATGTCAAAAGTCATCTATGCTTTACATGATCATAATCTGCCGAGTATTTCATTTAATGAGGGGGTAACGTTTCCTCGTCTCACTCATATTCAGCCCCAAGGGGTTTTAAGGGAAGATCAATGCCTTTTGTTATGGTCTCACATTCAATTAAATATCCCCAGAGGCCGAGGACTGAGGATATGTTCCGAGTCATTCCCACAAACAATGAGCTTTGTAGAATACTGTTGGATGCAGCCTCTGGGGATCTGGATTGTGCAAACGTCTGGAGACTCTTTCAGTTGTTTGAAGGTGGGACTGGATCTTTTGAAATATAAAAGACACAAAAAAGTATTTAGCATTAGAAAGGGGATGGTTAGGTTAAAAAAAGAGATGAATTTGGACAGAATTGGGGTTAATGTCCAAGTGGAGAAGCCCATTTGCCTACCAGAGTGGAAGATGGATGCATAAAATCTGTAAACCGTTCCAGTCACGCTCCACGTGTCTCCAGCTGCAACTGAGAGTGGGAATATCGAATTATATCCTTATAGCCAGGACTTATAGAGTTCATTTCAAATAACTATCCTGTCCACAAGGACTGTAGTACTCACCAAACCTAAGACCTGATGGGTCTTTAGTATTCAATGAAGCAGGATACCCTTGAAGTCCTCACCAGAGACATTTTCCCAGGGTGGAAATGTCTAATCATGGGGGGCATAATTTTAAGATGGTTGGAGGAATGTATAGAGAGGATGTCAGAGGTATGTTTTTTAAACAGAGAACAGCTGGTGCATGGAAAGGGCGATAGTAGGGGGAGATACATTAGGGACATTTAAGAAACTCTTAAGTAGGTGCACAGATGATAGAAAAATGGAGGGTTATGTAGAAGGGAAGGCATAGGATAATCTTAGAGCAAGTTAACAGGTTAGCACAACACAGTGGGCCAAAGGGCCTCTACTATGCTGTAATGTCCTGTATTCTGTGTTCAATATATTCCAAAAATGCAATGAGACCACGGACAAACTCACCTTCAAGTGGTTGGAATATGTTTGCTAATACATACGGAAATCATGGGATCTCGTGCTCAGGTTTTGGAGAATAAGGTTCCAGGAAGGTTTGAGAAAAAAATATTTTTATGCGAGGAGCAGTTGCTAGCTGAAATTAGAAGCCTGTGGTAGGGGTGGGAGAGTGGAAAAGACTCATGCAGAGGTTTCCAAAGGAAATTGGATGGTCAGTTGAGAGGAAGTAACTCAAGGTAGCATGGTGGTTAGTGAAATGTTATTATAGCCCAGGGCATTGGAGCCTGGAGAACAATTCAAGCGCCATATGTAAGGAGTTTGTAAGCTCTCCCCGTGACTGGATAGGACTCCTTCAGGTGTTCCCATCTCCTCCCACAGTCCAAAGATGTACTGGCTAGTAGATTAACTGATCATTGTAAATTGTCCTGTGGCTAGGCAAGGGTTAAGTTCAAGATCAAGTTTAATTGTTATTCAACCATACATGAATGCCCATGGACACAGCCAAACAGAAGAGCGTTACTCTGGGACCAAGGTGCAAAACACTGCACCAACAGTCACACACAGCACAAAGCACATATAAGACAACAAGCAGATAGAAGGTATCAGAAAAACACAATCACACAAAAATTATCTAGTCCACAACCATGAATATTGCAGTAGTCTGCAGTTAACCACAATACAGCTTGCCTTCTGCTGAGTGAACACTGTGGGCAGCACCAACTCTAGTTTGAACGCCGCACCGCATGGCCTCTGGTGAAGCACACTGTCTCTGACGCCTCTCTCCAGGGTGGCTGTAAACAGGCGACACCCTGGCTTGAGGCCTAGTCATCGCTATGACCGAGACCACGCAGCTCCCCCGCCGTCTGTCAATAACTCAGTGAATCAGCCGTGTAATGTTCCATAGTAACAATGACCATCTGGGTCTTGTGATTCAGGTGATCACTCACTGTTAGATGCACATGTCCTTCGCGCACTGACTCCTCTCCCACCTCTCTTACACAGGCAGCAGCTGTAAGTCCATCTCCTTCACTTTCTCCACCAAAAAGCAACTCGTTGATGGGGCAGAACCTCACTACTCTGAGTTCTTAATGTCCAGCAGGGTCTTGTGATCATAGAAAATATGTTTGAAAAGGACAATAACACCAGTAGTTGACCCCATAAAAGTTGCTGCAATCAAATGCGCTGCTATGATTGTTATGCTGTGATTGTTATATGGTTTATATGGCTATCTTACCAGAAGTTCTGTTAGGTGGGTTAAAGAAGTGGGATGCTGGGCCAGAGAGGCCTGTTCCATGCTGTGTCTCTAAATGAAATAAAATATACGGTTAGGGTCAGTGAGTTGAGGCCATGTTACATTGGCGACAGAAGCATGGCGACATTTACGGGCTGCACGCAGCACACCCTCATACTGCATTGGTTGTTGACGCAAACAATGCACTCTAGGTTTCAAAGTACAATGACCAATTAACCTACAGAAAGGGGAGGGGAAGGTTTATAAGGTGGCAGGTGATAGGTCGAACCAGGGTGAGGTGGAAGTTGCGTGGAGGGAAGGTGTGGGTGGCTGGGAAGGGATAGGTGGATGTTATGAAAGGCTGATGAAGAAGGAATCTGATGGGAGAGGAGAGAGGAATAAAGGGAAGGAGGAGTGGCATCACAGGGGGGTGATGGGCAGGTTCTGAGGGCAGGGGAGGAGAAGAGAAGGGGCAAGAGAGCCACCAGAATAAGGGAAAGTGAAAAAATTGGTGATGGGTTTGGGAGCAGAAGGGAGTGGTTCCCAAAATTAGAGAAATGAATGGTTATCCCATCAGGTTGGAGGGTACCCAGTCAGGTACCGTTGATATGGATTACAATGTGCAGCTCCCTCAGAGCTCATTCCACCAGGTTCAGAAAGTTATTACCCTTCCCCCTCAGCCATCAGCCTCTTGAACCAGAGAGGATAACTTCACTCACCCCCTCACTGACTTCTACACTCTAATCAGCGAGATGTTTTGTTACGTCTCCCCTTTGCTGTGAAAGGGGGATACCTCTCTGTCTATTGGTTAGGGGGAGAGAGAGCCTGTGGCTATATCGATTTGTTCTTGTTGTACTGCAAATCATGGTCTTTCTCGGGGCCTACGAGATTGCTAGCTTGGTGGGTGGAGGGTGCTGATGATTTTATTTTGCTGAGGTAAGTGGGGGAGGGGGAGAGTGATGCCTTGCACTTCATGCATGGGAGGGGGAGCAGGGTCTTTGGGGTTCTCACTGTCACTCATTCTTTGGGGCACTCTTCTGTTTTTGTGGGTGTCCGTGAAGAATGAGAATTTCTCGTTGGATATTGTATACATTCTCTGATATTAAATGGAACTGATGAAAAGTTTCCAAGACCAATGGACTCACTTTCAAGGACTCTTCATCTCATGTTCTTTATATCTATTGCTTATTATTCATTAATATTTTCCTCTCTTTCGTATTTGCACATTTTGTTGTCTTTTGCTGTCCACCCTTTTGGTGTAGTCTTTCATTGATTCTATTACAGTTATTGGATTTACTGAGCATGCCAGCAAGAAAATGAATCTCAGGGATGTACATGGTGACATATACATTCTTTGATAATAAATTTACTTTGTTTTCACAAGCCCTGCAGGCCTCTGCTGTGAGCTGTAGACCTCTGGCCTTCTGGGTTCCCGAGCACCAGTATTTACTAATTGTTGTCTTAACTAGTCAGTAAGCTCTTGTGCTTCCTGTTTCAATCTTGTCAAGTTAATTGTGGAATGCGTGGGCTTTCTGCATTCTGTGATTATTTAAAGCACACTCCCGATTAGCGCTCATTGCGGGGTCCTTGTGTTGAGAATTCATCTCGCGGTGTCTCTCAGTCATACCACTGATGTTCTGTTTGGAATTCTTATGTATAACCTTCTGTTTCTGTCTCTACATGGGAGTCTGCTGTTCCTGCGTATCTGGGTTCAGTCGTTGCCAGTGCTCACTGAGACAGAGTCTGCCGTCCCTCCGTTCCTGGGTTGAGTCATTGCCAGCGCTCGCTGTGACAAATAGTACTTCAAACATTGGCCTTATTGTAGCAACGAAGGAGGACGTGGACTGACATGTCGGTCGAACAGAACTGGGTAGCCAGTGGGAGCCCCTGCCTTTTGCGACATCACTTGTGGGATCTTGCTGTGCTCTTCGTCTACAGCTGAAACAATTCAGAGGTATCCCACTCAGTCTAAAGTGCAATGGGGATGTCCTGAGGTTGTGGAAGAAGACACAAAATCACCCAGCGATTTTTTTTCATTTAACTTCTCTGCCTCTTTCATTTCGAGTGCATGTTTGCTTGTCACTTTTCCATTATTTTCTGGCCATAAAGAATTTCCTAAACAATCGATCTCTCAAATGTATATTTCATCAATGCATTTTCAGAAAAAAAACCTCCTTTGCCTTGACTTCCACTCACTTACTGATTCTGTCATCATGATCTATCGTGTGTCTGTACCTCTGTCCTTGAGTATAAAACAGGCTCATCAATTGTTTCTGATTTCCCATCATCCTGTTGCTCGACTACAATAGACGACATTCAATCATTAAAAATAAATGCACTTATTAAAGAAGCATGACCATGGGACTTTTAAAGGTGAGGGGAGGGGGATATAGACTTCAGTGGCCACTTTATTAGACACACCTATACATCTGCTCGTTATTGCAAATATCTAGTTGGCCAATTCTGCGGCAGCAATTCAATGTATAAAATCACGCAGACATGGACAGGAGGTTCAGTTGTTATTCAGACTGAACATCAGAATGGGGACTGAATGTGATCTAAGGGACCTTGATTGCAGAATGATTGATGGTGCCAGACGGGGTGGCTTGAGTATATCAGAATCTGCTGATCTCCTGGGATTTTCATGCACAACAGGCTCTAGGATTTACAGAAAATGGTGTGAGAAACACAAGACATGCAGACATAGTTAAGAGATTCAGTTGTTGTTCAGACCAAACATCAGAATGGGGAAGAAATGTGATATATCTGACTTTGACCATGGAATGATAATTGGTGCCAGATAGTAAAACCTGAGGTACAAGCATAGCCAAGTACGCTCAGTTCTTAATTCCTAGGAACTTTCAGACTTTTCTAGTTGTGTTTAGTATTATGGCTTTCTTGAGATTTACACAAATATTGCTGTGTAGGCCTAACTATTAAATGCTATTGAGTAGTGTCTTTGGGAAGATACCAGTTGTAGATATTACTATTTGGACAATGTATACCCTGTTAATGTTCCATAGTCTTTCAATTTTCTCTTCTAATTCAGCATATTTTGGATGTTTCTCACTTACTGATTTCTGTTAAGTTATGTGTGTTTGGAATGGCTACATCAATTAATTAAGTTGTTTGTGCTTGTTTATTCTGTATTATTATATCTGGATGGTTAGTATGGATTGTCCTATCTATAATAATGGATTAGTCATAATATAATATAACTGAATCAGACTTGTATTTATAGTGTGGTATAGTTTCTTTTATGAGTTTGTATTTTAAAGCAAGATTTTGGTGAATCATGTTTGCCACTTGATTGTGCCTGCGTAGGTAATCAGATTGAGTTAAACTGCTGCAGGATCCTGTACTGTGCTGGATTGTTTCTGGTTTCAGTTGATAATTCCCGCATTTATCATCTTGAATTTATTATGATCATGACATTGCTTTAGAATCATTTGCAACCTTCTGAGATTGCAGACAACTCAAAGAATCCAAATTGGGATCAGATTTATTATCACTGACTTAGATGATGTGAAATTTGCTGCTTTGTGGCAGCAGTTCAGTGTAAAGTCTAGATTTACTATAAGTGATGCAAAAAAAGGGAATAATTCATGGGTTCTTGGACCGTTCAAAAATCTGATTGCAGAGTGAAAGAAGCTACTCTTGAATCATTGAGTATGGATTCTCAGTCCCTTGTAGTTCCTCACTGATAGTGGCAATGAGAAGAGGACATGTAGAGACAAGAGTAGTGGTCCAGAATTCTTGAGCTGCAATGAAAGTTATGGCATTTGTGATCAACTCTCTGAACACTGCACCCCTAGGTTATGTCACTGCTAATTGATAAGTGATAACTTAATAGTTTTATTTCATTCAATAATATTAATTTTATTGGTCTCATTAATGGAACCCATGGACAACATGTTTTGAGCATCTTGAGATCCTCCTGTCACCCTTGTAATTTTCTGGAGCTCTAACGGTACCTAGTTTCTTAAACCTTCCGTAAGCTTTTCTTTTCTTCTTAGATTTTCTACATCCTTTGTACACCATGGTTCTTTTACTCTTCCATCCTTTCCCTGCCTCAATGGAATATACCGATGCAGAACAGTGATGCAGAATGTTCTCTGAATATTTGCTACATTTCTGCTGTGCATTCCCCTGAGCACATCTGCTCCGAATTTATATTCCCAAGTTCCTGCCTAATCAAATCATATTTCCCCCTACTCCAATTAAATAATTTTCCTCACTATGCTCCTATCCCTCTCTAGTGCTTTGGTAAAGGAGATAGAGTTAAGAGCACTACCTTCAAAATGTTCTCCCACTGAGAGATCTGAGACCAGACCAGGTTCACTTCCCAATACCAGATCAAGTACACCCTCTCCTCAAGTTGACTTATCTACATACTGCATCGGGAAACCTTCCTGAAAACACCTATTAATCACCCATCTAAACCTCTTGCTCTTAGGAGATGCCAGTCAATATTGGGAAAGCTAAGAACACCCATCACAACAACCCTATTATTGTTGCACCGCTTCAGAATCTGCTTCCTATCTAGTCCTCAATGTCTCTCTTATAATCTATAAAAAACAAAAATCTATAAAATAAATAATCTATAATCTATAAAAAACACCCAGTACTGTAGATTTATTGTCCCCTTCCTGTTTCTGACTTCCGCCCACAATAAATCAGTAGACAATCTCTCCACGAGACCCTTCTTTTCTACAGCTGTGACACTATCCCTGATTAGCAATGTCACTCTCCCTCCTTATCCCTTTCGAAACATCTAAAGCCCAGCACACTCAGCATCCATTACTATCCCTGACTCATCCAGGTCTCTGTAATGTCCACAATGTCATAATTCCACATATTGATCCACATTCTAAGCTCATCCTCCTTGCTTATGATACTCCTTAAATTAAAATAGACACATCTCAAACCATCTGGCTGAATGCTTCTTTACTCTATCATCTGCCCATCCTTCCTCAGAAACTCCCTACAAGCTGTCTCTACTTGTGCGCCCTATCCTCTGCCTTTTCACTTCGGTCCCACCCCTCTGCGAATCTGGTTTAAACACTCTCCAATAGCATTAACAAACCTCCCACCCAGGATATTGGATCCCCTCCAGTTCAGGTGCAACCCGTCCCACTTGTACAGGTCACCCCTTCCCTAGAAAAGCTCCGAAGATCCAAGAACTTGAAACCCTGCCCCCTGCACCATCTCCTCAGCCACTCCTTCATCTGTGCTGTCTTCCTGTTCTGACCTTCCCTAGCTCGTGGCACCGGGAGTAATCTGGAGATTACTACCTTGGAGTTCCTGCTCTTCAGCCTCCTTCCTAACTCCCTAAACTTACTGCACAGTCTTCTCCTGTCTACGTCATTGGTACCAACATGTACCACAACATCTGGCTGCTCCCTCTCCCCTTCCAGAATATTCTGCAACCGCTCAGACATATCTTGGACTCACTCTAGCACCCAGGAGGCAACGCCCGGTTTCCCTTTTGCTGCTACAGAATCTCCTATCTGTCCATCTAACTATTGAGGCCTCTGTGACTATTGCTCCATCTGACTTCACCCTACCCTTCTGAGCCTCAGAGCTGACCACACTGGTCCAGCTGCTGCTGCCTTGCCCAGAAAGGTTATCCCCCTCAGCAGTATCCAAAGGGGTACACCCATTGCTGAGGGGAATGGCCACAAGGGGACCCTGCATTGACTTCTTCCTCCCTTTACCTCTCTTGGTGTTTGCCCATCTACTCCTTGAATTTTGCACTCTGTGGGTAACCATCTGCTCAAAAGTCGTATCAGTGAATTGCTCTGCCCCTCGGATGATCCTAAGATTTTCCCAGCTCCAGCTGCAGCTCCCTGATGCGGTTTTCCATGAGCTGGAGTCGGCTGCACTTCCTGCAGGGAGACTGTCAGGTTCCATGAATTCCCACATCCTACAGGAGGAGCGTTCCACTGCCACATCTGCCATCCTGCCTGCACGGTACGATAGGCAACCAACACCAAGTCTTCTATCTTGTTCCTTGGCCTCAAGCCTCTTCTCATCGAAGCCTCTTGAGTCAAAACCTGATGTTCCCACTCTCACCACTGGTCCACTCCCAACAATGGCTGCCCCGCTGGTCCCTTCTGTACTTTTATTTACTTCGCAGTACTCTGTTCCCACTGCTGATTGGGCCGCTGGAATGTCTGAATGCCCGTGAAGCTCTCCTCCCATACAAACTTCGCCAGCCTGTGAAAAACCTCCTGGTAGTGCTCAGTTCCCACCTCTGAATCAGAGCTCCAGTTTTATGGGGGTATAGTCGTCTGGAGAAACTTTGTTTTGTTTGGTTGTGTATGTGTTCTGTCAGATGATAATAAATTTGAACTTGATTTGTTCTCTTTTGCACATTTGGTGTTTGTCAGTCTTTGTTAAGTATTACAACTCACACAAAATGCTGGGGGATCTCAGCAGGCCAGGCAGCATCTATGGAAATGAATAAACAGTCAATGTTTCAGGCGGAGACTCTTCTTCAGTCCTGATGAAAGATCTCGGCCTGAAACATCATCTCTTTATTCATTTCCATGGATGCTGCCTGGCCTGCTGAGTTCCTCCAGCATTTTGCATGTGTTGCTCTGGATTTCCAGCATCTGCAGACTTTCTCATGTTTATGATTTGTTAGGTATTGTTTTTCAGAGACTCTACTAAAAATAAAAAATAGATAGATGTGAGTAAAACTAAAATATCTGAAACCATGAACAACTATTAACTATTCATAGTATTAATGACCTGGAGACATGAGAGTCCTGCAGAAGATGGAATTCTGAAGCAACACACACAGGAGCTGCCTTGATGAGGCACAGAAGACATCATGTTCATCCAGAGCAACAAAGGAAGACCCCAGTTGTGATGACTATTTATACCACTGGGTTGGGCTTTGGAGATCGAGAGAGTAGAACAGGACCCCACCACACCAACCCCCCCTTCCCCGCCTCCCCCATGCTATGGCTTTTCCACTTTAAAACTCTTACGCACCTGTTTCAGATGGCCATTGCTGGATAGGGCAGACAACAGTAAAGCGCGGTAGTGTAGTGGTTAACACAATGCTTTAGAGTACCAATGACCCGGGTTCAATTCCTGTCGCCATCTGTTGAGGAGTTTGCACATCTTCCCCGTGACCGCATGGGCTTCCCCCAGGTGCTCTGGTTTCCTCTCACAGTCCAAAGACACAGTAGCTTGCAGCTTATTTGGTCATTGTAATTTGTCCCGTGATTAGGGTTAAATCAGGGGTCATGGTATGGCTTGAAGGGTCAGATGGGCCTATTCTGCATTTTATATCAACAAATAAAAATAAAACCAACCACATTTGACTATCTTAGAACATAGAACATTACAGCACAGTACAGGCCCTTCAGTCCACGATGTTGTGCCAACCTTTTACCCTTAATCTAATTCTTCCCTCCCACATAGCCGTCTATTTTTCTCACATCCATGTGCCTATCTAAAAGCCTCTTAAATGCCCTTAATTTACCTGCCTCTGGCACTACTCCTGGCAGGGTGTTCCACACACCAACCACCATCTGTGTAAAGAGCTTAACTCTTTCATCACCTCTACATTTTCCTGCAATAACCTTAAAATTATGCTCCATTCATTTCTGCCCTGAGAAAAAGTCTCTGGCTATCTGCTCGATCTACGCTTCTTATCATCTTGTACAGCTCTGTCAAGTTATCTCTTATCCTTCTTCACTCCAAAGTGTAAAGCTCTAGACGGCTCTGTCTATCCTTCTAAGACTTGCTCTCTAATCCATAAGACCACAAGACATTGAAGTAGAATCAGGCTATTTGGCCCATCAAGACTGCTCTGCTATTTCATCATGGTTGATCCATTTGCTTTCAACTCCATTTTCCTTTTTCCGCATAACCTTTTCCACCCTGACTAATCGAGAACCTATCAACCTCCGCCTTAAGTGCACCTGTGACCTGGCCTCCACAGCAGCCTGTGGCAATGAATTCCACAGATTCACCATCCTCTGGCTAAAGAAGTTCCTCTGCATCTCTGTTCTAAATGAATGTCCCTCTATTTTGAGGCTGCGGTCCTAAACTTTCCCAACAAAAGATACATCCTCTTTACATCCACTCTACCTGGGCCTTTCAACATTTGAGAGGTTTCAATTAAACACCCCCCCCCCCACATCATTCTCCTAAATCCCAGCAGTACAGGCCCAGAGCCTTCAGTCATTGCTCAGCAAATAACCCTGAATTCCCAGAATCATTCTTATACGCCTCCTCTAAACACTCCCTAAAGAAGGGGATTTCTCTAAAAATCCATGCAGCAACTTTATAAATCTCCTCTGCCCCCCCCACTCTAAAGCTTGCATACTACTTTCTTAATACTTGCAAGCTGTGCTCCAACTGCCAAAAGTGGGATTTCCTGGTGGCCAAGCATTTTAATTCCAATTCCCATTCCTGTTCTAACATGTCCGTCCTTGGCTCCTCTTGTGCTGTGAGGAGGCCACCCTCAGGATGGAGGAGCAACACCTTATAGTCCATCTGGGAACCCTCCAACCTGATGGCACGAACATCAATTTCCATTCCCAGTAAAAAATGTTCCCTCCCCTCCTCTCTTCTATTCCCCACTCTGGCTTCCTACCTCTTCTCACTTGCCTGTCACCTCCCCTAGGGAACCCATCTTCTTCCATTTCCCCTATGGTCCTCACTCACTTCTCTCCAGCGCTTTACCTATCACTTTCTAATTAGCCTCCTTCCTCTCCCCCTGAAAGGCGGGATATCAGCTTTTATTGACTGGAAGAAGGAACAAACAGTGAGTGACCACCATACTACATCCTGGAGACTGAGAGGCCGGGCTCAGGCCTTGATCGCCTTTATACAGGGGTCTGTGTGAGGAGCCACAGGAGCAGTCAGCAGGGGGCGTGTCCAGACAGGTATATGCAGTTCACCACACCCCCCCACCTTTTTATTGTGGCTTCTTCCCCCTTCCATTCCAATCTTGAAGAAGGGCCTCATCCTGAAACATCAATTGTTTATTCACTTCCATAAATGCTGCCTGATCTGCTGAGTTCCTCCAGCATTTTGAGTGTGCTACTCTTGACTTCCAGCACCTGCAGAATCTCTTGTGTTTATTGCTACTTCCCTATCCACTCTGTCTAAGCTGTTCATAGTTTTCATCACATCATTTAAATCTCTCACCCTAAATAAGGCAACTTCACCCAATCTTTCTGTTTGGCTAAATTTCTTTCCCTCCCTACAGCAACCTTATAAAACTTGATATTATGCCACTGCATAATTATACAAGCACCAAGACTAAAGATTACTTCAGAAGAAGCACTATGTCACTTTCACATTTAATAATCCCTGGATGGGGTGGTCTGAAATGAGTTTTTGCAGTCTTTGCAATAGAAATCTCTTATTTACTTTTTTTTTGCAATCCTCTGTACAGAAAAGGAAAAAATAACTCCCAGAACAATTTCCTTTGAGGTGATCTCGATATATTTACTAGAATAAAAGGGTTTCACAATGGACGAATGCACAGTTATATCTCTGCACATTGTATGGGGGGGGGGGGTGGGATATGGTTTTACTGTGCCGGCTAAGATGCTCAATTAGACTGAAATTGAATCAGATTGTTACATTAAAAATGTGGCCGGTGAAGGATCGATAGAATGTTAAATGGATATAGTGGTCTAGTCGTCATGGTAAGGAACAGGTCGCTAGTTCAAGTCCAAGGTAAATTGTGAAATTGAATTCAATGCAGTCGGTAACCATGGAAGCTGTAAAGTGATGCGAAGGCTAATTGGTTCACTGATGTTCATTGGGGGTTGGAAACCTGCCGCCGACTCCTGATCTGACTTCTTGTGATTCCGGACTAACACTCGGGGGTTGTAATTACATCATCAACTTTCTCTTAATGGATAAGTGTCAGCATGTGTGATATTTGAGAATTACCTGAAAAATAGGTTCTCTTTTCTTTTGTGTATTGCAATGCAGCGCTGCTGCAAAACAACAAATTTCACAACATACTGAATGTCAGTGATAATACACTGATCCTGATTCTGAACGGTAAATTCAAAATGATTCACTGTTCTACACTCAGTCTTCTTGTCTTCTCTTAAGGATGCTCTTCCAGGTGATAGAAATCACGGCAATCACCTTCTAACTTCTCACTCTGCCCCTCTCCCCCACTCTCACCTGGTCTCACCTATCACCTGCCACCTTCTTACTTCACTCCCGTCCCCCACCTACACTCATGCCCCCTTACCTATCACCTGCCAGCTTCCAGTCCTGATTAAGGTGCTCAGCCCCAAACGTCAACTCTTTATTCCTCTCCATAGTCGCTGCCAGACCTGCTGAGTTCGTTCAGCATTATGTGTGTGTTGCTCAAGATTTCCAGCATCTGCAGAACTTCTTGTGTTAGTCATTTCAAAGTTCAAAGTAAATTTATTATCACCGTACACACCCTTGAGATTTATTTTCTTGTAGGCATTCACAATAAGTACAAGAAACACTATAGAATTAATGAAAAACCACCCCCCAACAGGTCAGACAACATCAATATGTGAAAGACAGCAAACTGCAAATAAAAACTGAGAAAAGAAAACATAGTAATAATAATTAATAATTAGAAGATAAGTTGCATAGTCCTTGAAAGTGAGTCCATAGTTTGTGGATACAGTTCAGTGTTGGGGTGAGTGAAGCTCAGTGAAGTCATCCCCTCTGGTTCAAGAAACTGATGGTTGAGGGGCAATAACTGTTCCTGAACCTGGTAATGTGAGTCCTGAGGCTCCTGTACCTTCTTCCTGATGACGCAAGAGAGAAGAGAGCATGGCCTGCATGGTGGGGGTCCATGTAGATGGATATTGCTGTCGTGGTGTCCCATGACTAGAGCTTTGCATTGGGCTGGGTTAACTGACAGCACCAATGCATGAAATAAACAGTTTATATTTCAGGCTAAGACTTTCACTAGCATTGGATGGTGTGGGGACAGGGGATGAAGTGAGAAGCTGAGAGTTGAGAGGTAGAAAAGGTAAAGGCCTGAATAATCATAAACACAAGCAATTCTGCAAATGCTGGAAATCCAGAGTTGACGTCCTCCGATGGTTGTGTTCTGCATGGGCAGTACGATATGGAAAGCAAGCGTGTTACCCATGTAGCAGGCACCCCTTCTCCACACAGCCGATGAATCCAAAGGAATGGCAGAGAACAATACAGTTCAGCACCAGAGGCATCGTAGGAGTTGCTGGTCAGTGTTGAACTCAACGTAGGACTGCCTTAGGGACTCCAGCTCCAGATCTTTTCTTGGAGGTTACTCCCAAAGCCTTCCCCCTGAGTGGGTATGGCAACAAGGCAATGGAGGTTTGTGATCAGAGTTTTCCTTCTCCTAGATAAACTTCCAACAATGGCTGATAAGCCCCATCTGCCCTAGGCAACTGATTTTAAGGTGCCAGTACTTCTCATTTCTCCCTTCTCCTGGCAGTCGAAATGGTTCAGCTAGGCTTAGTACCTAAACCACATGTGAAGGCCAGGCACTGGACTTAGTTGTCAGAGATTCTCTGAGATGCACAGCATTGGGAGCATTTAATAGATAGTCAGAGGTTGTCCCTATTGGACCCTCCCTCCTAGGTATAACAACCTTAAGGAACCAAATCCTGAGTAACAAACACAAAATGTGAGACCTGATGAAGAGCCTCAGCTGGAATATTGACTTGCAGAGTTCTTCCAACATTTTGTGTGAGTTGCTCTGAATTTCCAGCATCTGCAGAATCCTTTGCTTTTATGATTCTTCCAGCCATTTACATCTTCCACCTATTGCCTCCTAGCTCCTTACATTGTACCCCTCTCTCCCACCTTCCAACCCACCTTGTCTCTTGTTTCACTGATCGCCTGCCAGCTTGTATGTCCTGACGAAGGGTCTTGGCCCGAAACTTTGACTGTTCATTTCCACGGATGCTGCCCGACCTGCTGAGTTCCTCCAGAGTGTTGTGCTTGTTGTGTTCCTTCTGTTCCTCCTCACCTTCTTATTCTGGCTTCTTCCCCCCTCATTTCCAGTCCTGTTGAAGAGTCTTGACCCAACATGTCAACTGCTTATTCCCCTCCATAGATGCTGCCTGCCCTGCTGACTTCCTCCAGCACTGCGTGTGTTGTTCTGGATTTCCAACACCTGCAGAATCCCTTGTGTTTATGATTCTTCTACCCTCTATGTCCTCCACTTATTACCCTCCTGGCTCCTCACACACTATCCCCCTCCCTCACTCACCGGTTTTCACTCCTTCCCCTCTTCCTTTCCCTTTCCCCAACCACGAATCCCCTCTCCCTGTCCCCTTCCCACTCTCAGTCCACAATAAAGACCAGTATCAGAATCAGGTTTATCACCACTCACATATGTATTGAAATGTGTTTTAATACATAAAATTACTAAATTCTGTGCAAAAGTCTTGGGCACAATTATTGCATTTGCTCTTGAATACCTTCTCAAGTGATGTATTCTAGAATGTGACAATTCAACACAGAAAAATAAAGTTCTGTTCATTTCCTTTTCAAAGTTTCAAAGTCCATTTATTATCAAAGTATGTATAAATTATACAACCTTGAGATTCGTCTGCTTACAGGCAGCCACAAAGCAAGAATCCTGAAGGAACCCAATTAAAAAACGACAGAATAACACTCAATGCACAGGCAGAGAGAAAAAAAAAAGTAACCATGCAAACAATAAAAGCAAGCCACAGCATTCAGAACCAAATTCATTGCGTAGACCCAGACGGAGCAGCTGGAGTAGGCACACAGCCTCAATCTTATTTCATCAGACAGTGGGCCATGAGTCTCGCCGATACAAAGCCTGGAGCAGGTGGAACAGACTCACAGCTTCAGCAACAGGGCAGGAGGAGTAAACATTGTAGATCAGCAAGCAGAACCGGTCCAACCCTTGCCTCCGGTCCTGACACCCTGCCCCATGTGTCTATCTAGGCTGACATTTAAATTACCCAAACAACTGGCCATTGCCGGCACTAAGACCCATGACCTGCTGTAGTGATACACTCTGGGCTTAGACCCTGCTGTAGTGATACGCTCTGGGCTTAGACCCTGCTGTAGTGATACACTCTGGGCTTAGGCCCTGCTGTAGTGATACGCTCTGGGCTTAGACCCTGCTGTAGTGATACGCTCTGGGCTTAGACCCTGCTGTAGTGATACACTCTGGGCTTAGGCCCTGCTGTAGTGATACGCTCTGGGCTTAGGCCCTGCTGTAGTGATACACTCTGGGCTTAGGCCCTGCTGTAGTGATACGCTCTGGGCTTAGGCCCTGCTGTAGTGATACACTCTGGGCTTAGGCCCTGCTGTAGTGATACGCTCTGGGCTTAGGTCCTGCTGTAGTGATACACTCTGGGCTTAGGCCCTGCTGTAGTGATACGCTCTGGGCTTTGACCCTGCTGTAGTGATACACTCTGGGCTTAGACCCTGCTGTAGTGATACGCTCTGGGCTTAAGCCCTGCTGTAGTGACACGCTCTGGGCTTAGGCCCTGCTGTAGTGATACGCTCTGGGCTTAGGCCCTGCTGTAGTGATACACTCTGGGCTTAGGCCCTGCTGTAGTGATATGCTCTAGGATTAGACCCTGCTGTAGTGATACGCTCTAGGATTAGGCCCTGCTGTAGTGATACGCTCTGGGCTTAGGCCCTGCTGTAGTGATACGCTCTAGGATTAGGCCCTGCTGTAGTGATACGCTCTGGGCTTAGGCCCTGCTGTAGTGATACGCTCTGGGCTTAGACCCTGCTGTAGTGATACACTCTGGGCTTAAGCCCTGCTGTAGAGATACGCTCTGGGCTTAGACCCTGCTGTAGTGAGACGCTCTGGGCTTAGGCCCTGCTGTAGTGATGCGCTCTGGGCTTAGACCCTGCTGTAGTGATACGCTCTGGGCTTAGACCCTGCTGTAGTGATACGCTCTGGGCTTAGACCCTGCTGTAGTGATACGCTCTGGGCTTAGGCCCTGCTGTAGTGATGCGCTCTGGGCTTAGACCCTGCTGTAGTGATACACTCTGGGCTTAGACCCTGCTGTAGTGATACGCTCTGGGCTTAGACCCTGCTGTAGTGATACGCTCTGGGCTTAGACCCTGCTGTAGTGATACGCTCTGGGCTTAGGCCCTGCTGTAGTGATACGCTCTGGGCTTAGACCCTGCTGTAGTGATACCCTCTGGGCTTAGGCCCTGCTATAGTGATACGCTCTGGGCTTAGACCCTGCTGTAGTGATACGCTCTGTGC
This sequence comes from Hypanus sabinus, assembly GCF_030144855.1. Taxonomy (NCBI): domain Eukaryota; kingdom Metazoa; phylum Chordata; class Chondrichthyes; order Myliobatiformes; family Dasyatidae; genus Hypanus; species Hypanus sabinus. The sequence continues at coordinate 173,277,959 of NC_082712.1, read as the reverse complement.
TTAGGCCCTGCTGTAGTGATACGCTCTGGGCTTAGGCCCTGCTGTAGTGATGCGCTCTGGGCTTAGGCCCTGCTGTAGTGATATGCTCTGGGCTTAGGCCCTGCTGTAGTGATGCGCTCTGGGCTTAGGCCCTGCTGTAGTGATACGCTCTGTGCTTAGGCCCTGCTGTAGTGATACGCTCTGGGCTTAGGCCCTGCTGTAGTGATGCGCTCTGGGCTTAGGCCCTGCTGTAGTGATGCGCTCTGTGCTTAGGTCCTGCTGTAGTGATACACTCTGGGCTTAGGCCCTGCTGTAGTGATGCGCTCTGGGCTTAGGCCCTGCTGTAGTGATATGCTCTGGGCTTAGACCCTGCTGTAGTGATACGCTCTGGGCTTAGACCCAGCTGTAGTGATACACTCTGGGCTTAGACCCCACTGTAGTGGTATGCTCTGGGATTAGATCCTGCTGTAGTGATACACTCTGGGCTTAGACCCTGCTGTAGTGATACACTCTGGGCTTAGACCCAGCTGTAGTGATACACTCTGGGCTTAGACCCAGCTGTAGTGATACGCTCTGGGCTTAGATCCTGCTGTAGTGATACACTCTGGGCTTAGACCCCACTGTAGTGATACGCTCTGGGCTTAGGCCCTGCTGTAGTGATACACTCTGGGCTTAGACCCTGCTGTAGTGATACACTCTGGGCTTAGACCCTGCTGTAGTGATACGCTCTGGGCTTAGGCCCTGCTGTAGTGATACGCTCTGGGCTTAGATCCTGCTGTAGTGATACACTCTGGGCTTAGACCCCACTGTAGTGATACGCTCTGGGCTTAGACCCTGCTGTAGTGATACACTCTGGGCTTAGACCCTGCTGTAGTGATACACTCTGGGCTTAGACCCTGCTGTAGTGATACACTCTGGGCTTAGACCCTGCTGTAGTGATACACTCTGGGCTTAGACCCTGCTGTAGTGATGCACTCTGGGCTTAAGCCCTGCTGTAGTGATACGCTCTGGGCTTAGGCCCTGCTGTAGTGATGCGCTCTGGGCTTAGACCCTGCTGTAGTGACGCGCTCTGGGCTTAGACCCTGCTGTAGTGATACACTGGGCTTAGACCCTGCTGTAGTGATACACTCTGGGCTTAGACCCTGCTGTAGTGATACACTCTGGGCTTAGACCCTGCTGTAGTGATACACTCTGGGCTTAGACCCTGCTGTAGTGATACGCTCTGGGCTTAGGCCCTGCTGTAGTGATACGCTCTGGGCTTAGATCCTGCTGTAGTGATACACTCTGGGCTTAGACCCTGCTGTAGTGATACACTCTGGGCTTAGACCCTGCTGTAGTGATGCACTCTGGGCTTAAGCCCTGCTGTAGTGATACGCTCTGGGCTTAGGCCCTGCTGTAGTGATGCGCTCTGGGCTTAGACCCTGCTGTAGTGATACGCTCTGGGCTTAGGCCCTGCTGTAGTGATACGCTCTGGGCTTAGGCCCTGCTGTAGTGATACACTCTGGGCTTAGACCCTGCTGTAGTGATACGCTCTGGGCTTAAGCCCTGCTGTAGTGACACGCTCTGGGCTTAGGCCCTGCTGTAGTGATACGCTCTGGGCTTAGGCCCTGCTGTAGTGATACACTCTGGGCTTAGGCCCTGCTGTAGTGATACGCTCTGGGCTTAGGCCCTGCTGTAGTGATATGCTCTGGTCTTCGCTGACCAGCCCACAGCCACTGCCACCTTTCAGCCTGTACTCAACCTTTCCAGATCAGCTCGGTGCTTAGATCGATGCAGCATTGCTCCTGGTTTAGGTGGACAGACTCCAAAACGCCGCCACTCTGACTCTAATCTGATTTGCTCACTCCAAGTCCATCTCCGACTCCAACACTGTCTCCAGCATGCCTCTTGGGAGCCTTTTGGGCTATTTTGTAAAGTAAGTATATATTTTTTAATGGCCATAAAGGCGTAAGTAAATGAAGTCAATCAAAAGACTCTACCTTTCCTTACCGTTTGATTAACGTGTTGGGTTGGATCCATGTATCGGTATTGGTATTGGTTTATTATTTCACATGTACCATGGGTGGTGGCCGGTTATATGTCTCTATCAATGGAGAAGTAAGATGTGCCTTCTCTCCACTTACCGGCAGATCATCCTTGGGCAAGATGTAGCACCTGCTTAGACCCCCGATCAGGTTCACATGAAGCCACGGGAGCAGGTGGTGGATGGTCGTTTGAGCAGCCGGTGCAGATCACAAGTCCTGGTTATGTGACCACTGACACCAGGCAGACAATCTCTGAAGAGTATTGATAATGGCCAGGGTCACTTCTCTTGTAAAGACATGGTTCAGAAGAAGGCAATGGCAAAACACTTATGTAGAAAAAGTTTGCCAAGAGTAATCATGGTCATGGAAAGACTATGATTGCCCATTATACAACACGGCATATAATGATGAAGACAATGTTACATTGAAAAGCTTGTCTTGCATACTGTTCATACAGATCAGATCATTACACAGTACATTGGGGTAGAACAAGGTAAAACAATAACAGTGCAGAATAAATGTTTTGCACAAATCCGAACCACACACACAAAATGCTGGAGGAACTCAACAGGCCAAGCAGTGTTGAGGAAAAGAGTGCAATCAACGTTTCGGGCCAAAACCCTTCAGCCGGACAAATGGCCTGCACGGTAGTGTAGTGGTTAGCACAACGCTTTACAGTACAGGTGACCCAGGTTCAATTCCCACCACAGTCTGTAAGGAGTTTGTACATTTTCCACATGATTGCACGGGTTTCCTCTGGATGCTGCAGTTTCCTTCCACAGTCAAAAGACCTACCGGCTGGCAGATTCATTATTCAGTATAAATTGATCCATGATTAGGCTAGGGTTGACTCGAAGGGCCAGAGAACCCATTCCGTCGAGAACGTACAAATTCCTTACATGCAGCAGCGGGAATTCAAACCACGTCACTTCTGCTGTAAAAGCGTTTATCTAAATAAATAATAAACGAAGTATAAAAGCGACAGAGAAAGTGTTGTGCAGGTAAATGATAAAGTGCAAGATCATAATGAGCTAGATGTGAGGACAGGAGTTCATCTTATTGTACAAGAGGTCTGTTCGAAGGTCTGATAATGGTGGGGCAGAAACGCAGATTCAGACAGATTAATTTATTTATTAGATGTACCTACAGTTTGTATGTGTTGCTCAAGATTTCCAGCATCTGCAGAATCTCTTGCCTTTAGGGCAGAAGACAAGTCTGACAGATAGAACTCTTGACAGTGCCGCACTAGAATGTGAAGTCATTGATTTGGGGGACAGAAGAACATTAGCTGCACTGAAGTCCACCCACTGTGGGTCCCACTTGCCTCCTCTGTTCCCTCTTGCAAGATAATGACTGCTCCCAGTTCCCAAATAGAAGTTTAAAAGCAGAAAACCCAGCAATAAAATATGATGGATGGCTGTGTGTTATGACACAGATAAGTCTCTAACATTTAGGATTATGCAGTCAGTCAGCAGAATCCATGTCTCGTTAATTAAATTCCAGGAATAAATAATAAATAATTTGTCAGTCATGAGAAAAAGAAAACGAAGAGAATATGTTTTGTAGATTCACAGAGGTAGGTCACACAGTACAGAAACAGGTTCTTTGGTCTTCTACATCCATGCTGACCTTTTTAAGACCATAAGTCATGAAAGCAGTATTAGGCCACTCGGCCCATTGTCTGCTCTGCTATTTCATTGTGGTTAATTTATTTTCCTTCTCAATCCCATTCCGTGCGAGCAGCAGAGCTTACGTTGCCGGTAACCAGCAGGAACTCAAGAAATTCAGCTATGATCTGCGCAAGGTCATCAAGGCAGCAAAACAACAATACAGGGACAAGATTCAGACACAACTCTCCACCAACGACACATGCAGCTGATGGCAAGGTCTGCACACCATCGCAGACTTCAAAGCTAAATGCAGTGGAGTTTCTAACATTGCTGCCTCTCTCCCAGACGAGCTAATCTTTTTTTACGTCTGATTTGATGTTGCCAACACTGAGCCCCTGATGCGACCTGCAGTTTGGTCATCTCTGAGGCTGAAGTACACAGGTGTTTCCAAAGAGTGGACAGTCGCAAGGCTGTGGGACCGGATGGGATCCCAGGCTGGGTATTCAAAGTGTGCATGGCACAACTGGCAGGTGTGTTTATAGACATTTTTAACCTCTCCCTCTCCCAGAGTAGAGTGCCCTCCTACTTCAAAACATTCCTCTACCTAAAAAGACCAAAGTAGCATGTCTGAACGACTGGCATCCTGTTGCACTCACCTCAATAACAAACAAATGCTTTGAGAGGCTGGTCAAGGATTGCATCTGCAGCTTGCTACCACCCACACTGGACCTCCTACAATTCACCTACCGACACAACCGATTGACAAATGATGCAACAGCCACAGCTCTACACACCGTCCTTACACATCTGGAGAAGAAGGATGCTTATGTGAGAATGCTGTTCTTGGATGACAGTTCAGCGTTCAACACCATAATTCCATCCAGGCTCAACAAGAAGCTCAGAAACCTTGTCCTTCACTCTGGCCTTGAGTAGCTGGATCATGGACTTCCTGTCAGATTACTGGCAAGTGGTTAAGAGGCTCATCTTTGCCCCTCTGACACTCAACACAGGTGCCCCTCAGGGCTGTGTCCTAAGCCCGCTCCTTTACTCTCTGTATACCCACAACAGTGCAGCCACCCAATCTGCTAATAAAATTTGTCGATGATACTAAACTGAATGGCCTAATCTCAAATAATAATGAGGCAGCCTACAGAGAAGAAGTCATCACCCTGACACAGTGGTGTCAAGAAAATAACCTCTCCCTCAGTGTCACAAAAACAAAGGAGCTGGTTGTGGATTACAGGAGGAATGGAGACAGGCTAACCACTATTGACATCAATGTATCTTGGGTTGAGAGGGTGAACAGCTTTAAGTTCTTCAGCATAAACATCACCGAGGATCTCACGTGGTTTGTACATATTGGCTTTGTGGTGAAAATTTTTGCTCCTTGGCAGTACACTGATGCTATTTGCGCTCATTGGCACCATATCTAACTATGCCTTACCTTTTTAGGTGTCCATCTAAATGCCTCATAAACGTAGTGACTCTATCTGATTCCACCACCTCCTCTGGCAACACGATCAAGATACAAATCTCTCTCAGTATATAAAAAAAAGCATCTCAGAACGTAAAACTTCATCCTTTCTCCTGAAATCAATATCCTCTTATTTTTGATACCATTATCATCAGGAAAAAAATTGTATATGCCTCTCATAATTTTATATATATCTCTCAAGTCACACATCAGCCTCCTTCGCTCCAGGGAAAACAAACCTAGCCTATCCAACCTCTCCCCATAGCTAAAATTGTTAATTTGGAACGATTATCAGTACAGAGTGGGTACCTGGATGCTCGACAACAGTCTGAAAAGGAACAGAATACTAGAACCATAATGCTACTTATGTGCTCCAGAAGATGGCCTAGATGAATTGGAACTGGAATTGGTTTATTATTGTTACATGTATGGAGATACAGTGTAAAGCTTATCTTGTATACAGTTCATACAGGTCAGATCATTACACAGTGCATTGAGGTAGAACAAGGTAAACAATAACATTGCAGAATAAAGTGTAACAGCTACAGAGAAAATGCAATGCAGGAAACAATAAGGTGCAAGGTCATAACAATATAGATTTTGAGGTCAAGAGTCCATCTTATCGTACTAGGGAATTATTTAATAGTCATAACAGAAATGTAGAAACTGTCCTTGAGCCTTCAGGCTTTTGTATCTTCTGTCCAATGGAAGAGGGGAGAAGAGAGAATGACGGGGCGGGTGGTTTCTTCATGTATGCTGATTGCTTCACTGAGGCAGTCAGAAGTGTGAACAGAGGGCAGGCTGATTCCACTGGTGTGCTGAACGGTGCCCTCAACTCTTGCAGGTTCTTGCAGTCATGTGCAGAGGAGCTGCCATACTACGCTGTGATACATACAGATAGGATGCTTTCTAGGGTGTGTTGATATAAAAATGGGGACATGTCAAATTTCTTTAGCCTCTTCAAGAAGTATGGGCCTTGAGGGACTAGGTTTCTTGGTTGTGACATCTTCGTGGTTGGAGCAGGACCAGGACAAGCTATTGGTGATGTTCACTTCCAGGAAGATGAAGCTCACAGGTCTCAGAACCTCAGCACCATTGATGTAGCCAGGACCATGTGCACCACCCCCTTCCTGAAAGTCCATAAGACAGGAGCAGAATTAGGCTATTTGGCCCATCGAGTTTGCTCTGCCATTCTATCATAGCTGATTTATTATCTCCCTTAACCTCATTCCCCTGCCTTCATGCTGTAACTTTAATACGCTTATTAATTAAGAACCTATCAACCTCTGCTTTAAATGGACCTAATGACTTGGACTTCACAGCCAGCTGCGGCAATGACTTCCACAGATTCACCACCTTCTGGTCAATGAATAAATGGGTGTCCTTCCATTCTGAGGCTGTGCCCTCTGCTCCTAAACTACTCCACTATAGGAAACATCCACTCTGTTTAGGCCTTTCAACATCCAATGGGTTTCAATAACGTTCCACCCCCCCACCACCATCCTTCTAAATTTCAGTGAGTGAGCCATCAAATACTCCTTATACATTTACCCTTTCATTCCTGGGATCATTCTCATGAACCTCCTCTCAATGCTTTCCAAAGCCAGCACATCGTTTCTTAGATAAGGGGCTGAAAACTTCTCGCGATACTCTAAGCGTGGTCTGACCAATGTCTTATAAAGCCTTACATGTCAATGACCAGCTTTTCTGTTTTGCTGACGTTGGAGTAATTGTCTGATATCAGCAACGTTTCTTATCAATAGGGCAAACAGAAAATGTAGAATACTCAACAGTTCAGGCAACATTGGGAATTCCATGTAGTACTGAACAACATAACTGTTGCAAACATGAAATACTAGATCAACAAAGCTCGATTCATGATGTAGATCATCTACAGTTCTCAAAGAAAGAATCCCAAATATCATCTCCCATTCCAGAATGTCCTTCCAATCATCAGGACAGTTAATTGGGACCGAATAGTTTCTTCCAGCATAATTTAACTGTCTGAAATAAAAACTGAAAAACACTTGAGAATTTTATTCAAATTTCTATATTGTATTTTTATTATATTTGTATGGTTTATAAGTTGCATTTATTTAATATGAATTAACAAAAAACCTGAGGGCAAATTAATTTTGCTTAATTGATGAAATGCTAAGACCTTCAAACGATAAACAGTTTTCATTAGATGCACATTTAAAAAATAATCTCAGGGAATTGCAGCTTTATTTGCATTTCTAAGCAATAATAGAATATAAATAATTTTAAAATTTTGAATTAATAGAGTTCAGTTAAATAATTTTACTACACATTTACATGCAACACTTTTGCAGGAAAGCAGCATCCATCATCAGGGACCCCCAGCACCCAGGACACACTCTCTTCTTGCTGCTGCCATCGGGAAGGAGATACAGGAGTCTCGGGTCCCACACCACCAAAGAACAGTTATAACTCCACCGCCATCAGGCTCTTGAATCAGAGGGGATAACTTCACGCATCTTCACTTGCCTCATCACTGAACTGTTCCCACAACATTTGGACTCACTTTCAAGGACTCTTCATCTCATGTTCCGATTTGCATTACTCGTTAATTTCTTTTGTTTCTTTGCACTTACTGTAAATGCCCACAAGAAAATGAAACTCGAGGTTGTATATGGTGACATATATATATATATATATATATATATATATATATATATATATATATATATATATACTTTGATAATAACTTTACATTGAATTTTGAACTTTGATGATCCTACTATTTGCTGAGTAAGGCCCGCCCTGGTTTAACTAGCCAAAATTGTTTAGAAAACCCTTATCAATATAAACTCAGCAGGTCAGGCAGCATCTATGAAGGGAAATGAACAATCGACATTTCAGGCTGAGATCATACATCAGGTCTCAGATCTACATTCTTCACACCAATGACATAAAAAACAGTTCCAGTCTGCCCCTGCAGCTGAAAGCCCCTTATTGAACCACTAAGGGTGCCATAGTGACACAGTAGTTAGCACGAGGCTGTTACAGCTCAGGCATTGGAATTCATTTCTGACGTCCTCTGTAAGCAAGTCTGTATGTTGCTCCCCATTAATGCGTGGATTTCCTCTGGGAGCTCCAGTTTCCTCCCATGTTGCAAAGATGCACCAGTAAGTAGGTTAATTTTTCATTGTAAATTGTTCTGTGATTAGGCTAGGGTTTAATAGGTGGGTTGCTGGAGCAGTGTGAGTTGGGCCAGAAGGGTGTGTACCATGCTGTATCTCTAAATAAAATAAAAATAAAGTTACTGTGGAAGAAAATGAGAGGGAGCAGCATTAGGAAGAGAAACCATAAGACCATGTTCGACCCACCAATTCTGCTCTGCCATTCCATCATGGCTGCTTTATTAACCCTCTCAAATCTATTCTGCTGCCCACTCCCCATGACCTTTGTCACCCTTACTAATCAAGAACCTATCAACCTCTGCTTTAAGTATACCCAATGACTTGGTCACCACAATTGTTTGTAGGAAAGAATTCCAAAGATTCACCACCTCGTCTAAAGAAATTCCTCATCTCTGTTCTAAATGGGTGTCCTTCTTTTCTGGGGCTGTGCCCTCTAGTCCTAGACTCACTCACAATAGGAAGTATCCTCTCCATGTCCAATGTTGCTATTGGAAAAAATATCTGCCTGTATTGCCAGGAATATATTTTTAGCTGTTTTGTTCTCGCATTTGTGCAGAACTGGCTCAGACTGAAATGTTTCCATTTCACAGGAATTGGAGGGTATTTTTTGACAAACACCAGCTATCTTTCTAAAGTCTGCTTAGTATGACACTGCACAAAGACAGCTCAGTCACTTCAGTTGCCTGACTGAACCCATAGTGAACACAAGGCAGTCTCGGCAATTATCTGTCAACCGAAACAGTAATATGAATTTTGCATGAAAAATTTATATTGAGAGTCCCTGGGTAAACATTAGTGTGGGGAATATCTTCTGGCAATACTAATTGCCGATTCGTCACTGGAACCGGCCAACTCTTCCATTTTTCATCCTACAGGTTTTTCCTGATGTAAGACTTCTTAAAGATTTTCTGGCTCTACTCAATTCAGAAATATGAACCTGCTTGGCTCCTACTTTCTTCAATTAAACAAAAAGAAGTCAAAGGAATATTTTTATCTGATTAAAAATTCAGATTCAAATTCACTTATTTATCCCAGGTACATCGAAACCTAATGAAATGCATTGTTTGCATTAACAACCAACACACCCAAGGATGTGCTGGGGGCAGCCCGCAAGTATCGCAACACATTCCAGTGCCAACTTAGTATTTCAATAATGCTCAGAAGACCATCACAAGCAACAACAATGCAACAATGCAACAATGCAACTCCTTGCTCACGCGAGGCTCACACAGAGTAAACAGCCCATATGTTAATCGTAAATACAATGCGCACAGCAGTGCACATAAAAACAACCCAATGATGCAAAATTTAGTAGTGCAAACAGAGTAAGTGAAAAAATTGGGTTAGGATGTTACAGTAGCATCACAGTCAATGTAACACTATTATAGTCAACAGTGACGCTGGTTCTGTTCCACTGCTGTCTTTGTGGAGTTTATACGTTCTCCCCATGGCTATGGGTTTCTTTCGGGTTCTCCAGGTTCCTCCCACATTCCTAAGATATATCAGTTAGTAGGTTAATCAGTTGCGTGAGTGTAAATGGATGGTGCAGTCTTGTTAGACCGTGCAGTATTTCTGAATAAGATAAAATAAATAAATAAAACAACAGGACTAATCAAAATAGGAAGTACATGGTACATGGGCATTGAGAATGCAGTAGAACAGAGTGATCTAGGAATAATGGTGCATAGTTCCCTGAAGGTGGAATCTCATGTGGATAGGGTGGTGAAGAAAGTTTTTGGTATGCTGGCCTTTATAAATCAGAGCATTGAGTATAGGAGTTGGGATGTAATGTTAGAATTGTACAAAGCATAGGTGAGGCCAAATTTGGAGTATTGTGTACAGTTCTGGTCACTGAATTATAGGAAAGATGTCAACAAAATAGAGAGAGTACAGAGGAGATTTACTAGAATGTTACCTCAGTTTCAGCACCTGCGTTACAGAGAAAGGTTGAACAAGTTAGGTATTTATTCTTTGGAGTGTAGAAGGTTGAGGGGGATCTTGATAGAGGTATATGAGGGGGATAGATAGAGTTGATGTGGATAGGCTTTTTCCATTGAGAGTAGGGGAGATTCAAACAAGAGGACATGAGTTGAGAGTTAGGGGGCAAAAGTTTAGGGGTAACACGAGGGGGAACCTCTTTACTCAGAGAGTGGTAGTTGTGTAGAACAAGCTTCCAATAGAAGAGGTAGAGGCAGGTTCAGTATTGTCACTTAAAAAAAAAATTGGATGGTTATATGGACAGGGAAGGAATGGAGGGTCATGGGCTAAGTGCAGGGCAATGGGACTAGGTGAGAGTAAACATTTGCACGGACTAGAAGGGCTGAGATGGCCTGTTTCAGTGCTGTAATTGTTATATGGTTATAACAGAACAACAGCAAAACACCTCCCACCCATCCATCTACCAACACACACTGACAGTCCTCCAACCAAGGAAAGGCTGCCTCTGGGTCTTAAGCCTCCAGTGGACTCATAGAGTTGCAGACCCAGGGTTTCAGCCATTGGAACGGCATCAGGACAAACAAAACAAAAAGAACAGTCAGCCATATTGCCCCTTGAGCTTCCTCTCTCATTCAATAATCTAATCTTGGCCATAGTTCCACTTGTTTCTGGTTGACCATGGACAGATTGGCTGCAGTTGACCAGGTTCAGATTGGCTGTAGTTTTGTAGGGTTAACTTAGATTTGTTGCAATGGAATCCAGTCGAGTTTGGATTGGTTGTGATGGCATCTGGTTGAGTTTGGATTGGTTGTGATGGCATCAGGTCGAGTTTGGATTGGTTGTGATGGCATCCGGTCAAGTTTGGATTGATTGTGATGGCATCCGGTCGAGTTTGGATTGGTTGTGATGGCATCCGGTCGAGTTTGGATTGGTTGTGATGGCATCTGGTTGAACTTGGATTGGCTGTCATGACATCTGCTCAAGATTGGCAGTGGCCAGATCAGGTTCAGGTTGGGTTGGGTTTGGATTGGTCATGTTTGGGTGCTATGAGGGGAGATTGGAAAAGCTTGAGTTGAGAACGTGGAGGGGAGGTTTTATGGAAGTTTATGGAATAGTGCAAGGCATAGATAAAGTAGTCAGAGTCATAGAGCAACAGAACCAAAATAGGCCTTAAATTCACTATGTCAACAACTGGGTTGTACGCTCTGGAGTGGCAGTAGCTGAGGGGAGACCAGATAGAAGTCTATGCAATTACGAGTGGCATAAATTCAGTAGACAGTACATATTCCCCAGGATTGAATCAGAATCAGGTTTATTATCAATTAAATATTATCAAGTGACATTTGATGTTCTGAGGTAACAATACATGAAAAATACTATAAATCATAATAAGTAATGTTTATTAAAAATTAAATTAAATAAGTTGTGCACAAAGAAAGAAAAGTAGTGAGTGTTCATGGGTCAGTTCATTATCTGTTCAGCAATTTGATGGCAGATGCTGCTCCTAAACATTGAATGTGAGTCTTCAGGTTCCTGTATGTCTTCCCTGATGGTAGTAATGAGAAGAGGGCAAGTACTAGATAGTGAGGGTCCTTGATGATGGACGCCACCTTCTTGAGGCTTCACCTTTTGAAGATGTCCTCAATGGTGGAGTGGTTAATGCCCATGATGGTGAAATGTCTAGTACTAGAGGCCATCTATTAGAGGTGAGACGGGGAGAAAGTACAATGGAGATAGACAAGGTAAGAGTTTGCACGTAGAGTGGTGGGAGCCGGGATTGCATTTTCAGGGGAAGTGGTGAAGGCAGATAACAGAAGAGCATAGGAACAATGGAAACTTGGCTGCATTGATTTAGAACTGGCTTGCCCACAGAAGGCCGAGGGTGGCAATTGATGGAACGTATTCTACCAGGAGATCAGGGACCACTGGTGTTCCACAGTCCCCTGCTGTTGCTTTTTTTATCAGTGACAGATGAAGCATTTACAAAGGTAGGCTAGTAAGTTTCCAGGTGACAAGAAGGTTGATGGCATTGTAGATTGTGTAGAAGATTGTCGTAGGTTACAATGGGACATTGATAGGATGCAGAATTGAGCTGGGAAGTGGCAGATGGAGTTCAATCTGGAAATGTATGAAGAGATACACCTTGGAAGGTCAAACTTGAGGCAGAGTACAAGGTTAATGAGATGACTATTAATAGTGTGGAGGAACAGAGATATCTTGGGGTCTAAGTGTATCGGTCCCTCAAAGTATTCACACAAGTTGATACAACACACATATTGCTAGAATGGTTAAGAAGGCCGATGTGTATTGGCCTTCATTAGTCAGGGGACTGAGTTCAAGGGCCATCAGGTAAGTTTGCACCTCTATAACACTCTGGTTAAACCACATTTAAAATATTGTGTTCATTTCTGACCACTTCATTATAGGAAGAATTTGAAGCTATAGAGAGGGTGCAAAGGAGATTTACCAGGATACTGCCAGGATTTTTCTGTTTTATGTGCTATGTTCTATGTCCTGTGAGCATTAAGGGAAACTTAGACAGGCACATGAAAATATCAAAATTCAAATTTCAAAGTAAATTTTATTATCAGAGTACATATATGTCACCATGTACAATGCTGATATTCATTTTCTTATAGGAATCCTCAGCAAATCGATAGAATAGTAAAAAATACAATCATTGAAAGTAGAACCAGGGTGTAGAAGACAACAAACTGCGCAAATGCAAATATAAATAAATAGCAATAAATAACTGTAACATGAGATAACAAGATAAGAAGTCCCTAAAGTGAGGTAATTGGTTGTGGAACATCTCAATGGGGCATGTGACTGTATTTATCCCCTTTTGTTCAAGAGCCTAATGGTTGGGGTGTAGTAACTGTTTTAGAAACTGGTGGTACAGGAGAAGGGAGGGGTATGGTCAATGTCCAGAGATTATATTAATTAGTAGTCATCAGCTTAATTAGTTTGGCAGAACATCATGGGCCCGTTATTGTGCTGTACTGTTCTATATTCGCTGCTTAATGTCCCTTGCCCATTCCCAATAAACAAATACCTCAAAAAATCTACCTATCTTAGCAATGAATATATTCAATGACTCCACCACTAAATCTCTCTGGGTTGACAGTCCAAAGTGAGCAGAGAAATTTCTCTTCATCTGAGTCTTAATGGACAACCCTTTATCTGGAGCCTATATGATGGAATGCACCTTCATTCACGAAGCTCTGATGATGTAATGTATCATAGAATGAATCTCCGAATGAAATATTTTTTGCTTCTGCCCATTTTGTTGTCAGCATTTAAGAAAGAATTTGCACATCTCTCACAGCTTTCACGACGTCCCAAAACACATTAGAGTCAAAGGAACAGCTTGTAAAGATTAGTTGCTGCTGAGATACAGAGGAACAATGAGGCAGTGAAAGATTTTTTTCCTGTGTTTAAGATGAAATAGTTTGACATCAATGATTTTTGCTTTTCTAGTGAAGAGCAGCCTGTGCTAGGAGCTCAGGTCAGGAGTTCAGAGATCAGAGGTCAGAGGCATTTGAGGACCTTTGTACTGTCGAGCAGACGGATAAAACTGTTTAGATTTTCCTTCGATTTTTAGATGCTTAGATTTTTCTGCATCCGCCGAGAGTTAAGCAGGGAATAAATTACAAATGTCTTGAGAAATTGGGAAAAGTGAAGATGGATTACATTTTGAGATGAGTTTTGTGTCAGACTGTGAAGAACTTCTGGGTCCGTTATTCGCACGTGGCTTTTCTAAGTCCGATACAAATGGAAGTAGTAGTAGTAGTGTGATCACTCGAGTCAAGTATGATGTTCTCCAAAGAGGCAGGCTCTGGCACGTTAGGGTGCATTCCCTCAATAGAGCATGATTAACATGAGGAGGTTGATGCATAGGCAGCCACCAGACAGTCCTCAATAGATCAGGGTCCAGGTTCAGCGGCATGGAGTACAGGATGACCGGGGACCCATCACTGCTGCAGCTTTCCTCCACTTTCACTGCCGTTCTGATGTGTCATCCGCCAGCTCCACAACTGAGGTTGTGGTAGGATCGCTCTTCGTCTGGAACCTGCCCCTTGACCTCACTGCCATGGGTGACCCTATTAGGAGCCAAGCGATTGATGGTTAAATGCCAGATGGTATCACCCTCGGGATTTCAGGAACTCACAGCCTCTCTGCCACAGCAAGGCAATGCTCCTTGGAGAAGAAAACAAAATGAAAGTACAATGGTCCTGTTTCCCAGGTCAGCCTCCCGCTGACTGTTCTATTCTGCTTCCTTTTCAGGTAGACTTTTCCAGTTTCATGTTTTCCTTTTAGGTTCTCTCTTCACACCAGAATTTAGGCATTCAAGACCTACAGTGAACACTGTGAACTGGGAATTTTGGGAGTCCATGGATCAATAATCTACTCTTTAGATCTTCCAGTTTAATGCTTGGATATTTAAAGTTAATTATTTGTGACCAATCATTTGCCAAGTCTACTTGCTCATTGAGAATCTAATGGTGTGTCATGGAAGCCTTGATAAAGAGCTAAGTGAAAATCTATTTAGAATGAGGAGAGGGGATTATTGAAAAGTGTATGCAGAGTAATTGTTCTTTGAGTGATAAGACTGGCCATTGTCAGATTGGGTTTGGATTGGCTGTTGTCAGATTGGGTTTGGATTGGCTGTGGTCAGATTGGGTTTTGATTGGCTGTGGTTAGACTGAGTTTGTATTGGCTGTCATCAGATTGGGTTTACCTTGGCCATGGTCGGATTGGACTTGGATTTGCAGTGGCCAAATTGGGTTTGCATTGGCTGTGGTCAGATTAGACTTGGAGTGGCTGTGATCAGATTGGATTCTTTCTACCTAGTTCTGACAGAAAAGGTGGTTATTCAATGCATCTAGTTTCAGCAGAGAAATGCCATTAGTCAATTCCCCTAACCCCACTTCCTTGTCTCCTCATACCCCTGAGACAGCAGTCCTAGTGGTTAAATTGAGTTTGCTTTGAATCAGTCATGCATGGATTGGGCAGTATTTGCAGTGTCTGCTTCAGATAAGAACTAGCCTTGCTTGAGTTGGATCAAGTTTAGATCGGCCTTAGTAAGGTCAGGCTGTGACTAGTTTGTGTCTGTTTAGTGTGGGTTCAGGAACAAAAAGCAATCTGCGGGAGGAGCTCAATGGGTCAAGTGTACAGGTAAGAAATTGCTGATGTTTCAGTTCAAAAGTACTGATGCTTGCTTTCAACCTAAAACTTTTACAGTTTCTTATCCCCCACAGATGCTGCTCAACCTACTGAGTTTTTCTAGTGTATTGTTTATTGCCCCAGATTCCAATCTGCAGTCATGCTGTAGGAGATTCAGGTTTAGACTGGCTATGGTTGGGTCAGGTATGGATTGCAAGTGCTTGGGTTGGGTCATCTTGGATTGGCTGTGATGGGGCTGGATTTGGATTGGTCATGGTAGGATCTGTTTGGGTTTGGACTGGCTGTAATTGGCTCAAGCCAGGATTGGATTGGCTGTGTTGAGTTGGTCTTGGATTAGCTATGGTTGGTTTGGACTGGCTGTGATTGGGTTGGTCTTGGACTGGCTATGGTTGGATTGGACTGCCTGTGACTGCATCAGGTATGGAATGCTTGTGATAGGGCTGGGTCAGCTTGGATTGGCTGTGATGGGGTTTGACTTGGACTGGTTGTGCTTGATTTGAGCTGGCTGTATCTGGATCATTTCAGTCTGGGATTGGCCGTGGAAAGGGTTGGGTTTGGATTAGTTGTGGTCAGGTCAGTATAGACTGAATGTGATCAGGCTCAGTTCAGATTGGCTCATGTTATATTTAGGTTGACTTTTACTTCTATACCTAAGCAAATCTCCATTTAAAATCTCAATGCTGATCTATCAGACAATTTATCTGATATTTTCTGGTCAAAGAGTAAGGCAATGATAGCACATTTCCATTGAAAACTTACTTGTCTAAGGGCATGATTGTTTATTACTGTGTTAATCGCCTCAGTTGACAATTCTCCAGCCTTCTAATATCAGTGATATTTCATCTAATATCGATAAGTCTGCCTGCTTCATCTTACCTGTTGTTAGCTCATAAAAATTAATATCGGAGGCTTATAAATACAAATTTATTAAAGAAATAGGGAGGAGAGATCGCTGCAATAAAAACTATTGATTGGAGACTCTAAGCTTCAAGATTTAATGCAATGAACGGCAAAGTTAAAAGCTATTGGGAAAAAAAACAGTCAAACTTTTCAATGGATGTTCATTACAGAGGGAAAAATGAGAAAGGGGTGTGGCAGAGGGAGAGAGGGAGACAGACAGACAGGTGTGTGTGGGGGGGAGAGAGAGAGAGAGAGAGAGAGTCATACAGGGTGAGAAGAGGTGTGGGGGAGACAGAGAGAGGAGTGTGAGAAAGAGTGTGCAAGATAGAGATATATAGAGAGAAAAGGAAGAGAGGGAGTGAGGGAGAGCAGGCAAAAGGGAGGAAGACAGAGAGGGAGAGAGAGAAAAGTAAGCATTTTGTTTCTTTGGCATTGCTCACCTTGATTAGTCAGATAATTTTATTTCTGCCATTTGAAAGCAACCAGCGTGATGCATCATGGCTTGACGTGGCAGCTGCTGTACCTATGATTACAAGGGGCTGCAGAGAGTTGTGGATGCAGCTCCAGCACATCACAGAAACCAGCCTTCCATCCATTTACTGACTCTGTCTTCACTTCTCATTGCCTCGGTACAACAGCCAGCGTAATCAAAGACCCAGCCCACCCTGGACCTCTCTCTTCTCCCCCATCCCCCTCCCATTGGGCAGAAGATACAAACTCGTGAAAGTACAGCATTTAACCACTAGGCCCAACGGCAGCTTCTAACTGTTCTCACTGTCGAATGGTTCCCAAATACGATAAGATGGACTTCTTGATCCCACAGTCTACCTCATTATGACCTTGCTCCTTTTTGTCCACCTGCACTTCACTCTCTCCACAATGCTTTACTCTGCATTCTGTTATTGTTTCCCTTGTTCTACCTCAATTTACTGTGTAATGATCTGATCTGTATGAATAGTATGAAAGGCAAGCTTTTCATTGTATCTCAGTACATGTGACAGTAATAAACCAATTCCAATTAGAGAGAGAGGAAGCAACAGAGAGAGACTGAGAAAAATAGAAAGAGAGAGAGTGAGAGAGAGGGACAGAGAGAGAGGGAAAGAGTAATAGAGTGAAAGAGACAGAAAAAGAGAAATGGAAAGACAGAGAAAGAGAGGGTAAGTGTTAGAGAGAAAGAAAGAGATGAAACAGAGAGTGAGAGAAAGAGAGAGACGGAACAGAGTGGGAGAAAGCAAGAGGGGGAGACACCAAAGAGACAAATAAAGAGAGAATGAGAAAGAGAGAGGGAGGGAGAGAAGGAGGGAAAGAGGGAGAGAGAGAAAAGTAATCTTTTCTCAGTCACTGAGCGAATCACAGCTGGGACATTGCAACCACCTCTGGACTTGGCTCTCAAAGCCAAAGTTGAGTTTATTGTCACGTCCACAAGTACTTCTTCGCACGGCTGCAATGGAAAACTTACATTCAGCAGCATCATAGGCTCAAAGCATCATATGAGCAGAGTTCGCAAGAAAAACATCAATTAACTATATACACAATATTTACAAGAAAGAATACAATTACAATAAAAAAAAATCCATTTTAGTGCAAGTGATCATATTGTTGCTATGCTGCAGACAATAGATTGGTTCAAGAGTGAAATAGTTGAAGGGAAGTAGCTGTTCTTGAAGTGATTTCAGGCTTCTGTACCTCCTGCCCAGTGGTAGGTGCAAGAAGATGTCATGGCCCAGATGGTGGGGATCTCTTATAGGAATCTTGTTGAGGGAGTGCCTCATGTTGATTATATCAATGGAGGGGAGGGACGTGCCTGTGAAATATTGGAAAGAGTCCACCACTCTCTGCAGCTTCTCGTGTTCCTGTGCATTTGAAATGCTGTACCAGAGCATGACACAAGCAACAGTACATCTGGAGAAGTTTGTAGAGTGTTTGGTGACAAGGCAAATCCCTTTGACCTCCAAGGAAAGTAGGTGCTGGCACAACTTCCTCATGATTACAACTATGCACTGGACCCAGAATAGGTCATCTAATATGATAATGCCCATGAATTTAAAACTGCTGACATCTCCGTCACCGATCATCCAATGCAGACTTGCGCACATTCACCCTCTTTTCCCTTCCTGAAGCTTCTTCAGCCCTTTACCATTTCCACCTATCACCTCCCTGCTTCCCACTTCATCCCCCTCCCCCACCCAACTACCTTCCCCCTCACTTGGCTTCACCTATCACCTCCTAACTTGCACACCTTCCCCAATGCCACCTTCTTATTCTGGCTTCTTCCCCGTTCTTTTGCAGTTTGCAAAAATGGTAACTCAATGGGGATTTTGCCTGAGGCAGCCCGCAAGTGCCGCCATGTTTCTGCTGCCAACGTAGCGTGTCCGCAACTCACTAACCCTGACTTGCACACCTTTGGGAAGCGAGAAGAAACCGGAGCACCTGGATGAAACCCGTGCCATCACGGGGAGAATTTGGGTGAATAATTGTCAAGGCAATCATTGGTCAACAAACTATTGGAAATAGGTTGGGGGGGTGGGGAGTGAAAAAGGCTGTCGTCCCAGCCAGGAAGGGAGGTTATGGATGAAATCTCCAACTGCAAACTGTAAGGCGGTGCTCCATCATTGTTACATCATGGAATTCCAAGATGTAGCCATCAACTATTAAAGCATTTGTCAATGAATAATGTTCCTACCCCAGTGGCAGAGTTATCTTTGACACTAATCAATGAATGATCCCCTAGACAGCACTTGGTTGCTTTAAAAGAATCACTGATGTATTGATTGCACAGTAGTAATGAAAGCAACGTTGGTGTTCTGAGCCTTTTATGCTATGACATTTCTAAAAACATTTCCTGCTTGATTCTCTGACATAGTCTAGGAAATTATAAAATAACTGACGGATTGACACAGTGATATAATACACACAGCCACTGCTTCAATGGGATCACACGGCAGTTAATATGTGGGAACAGACCGAGCATTTCTGCTCTGGATGATGCTCCTATACACACACGGCCATCACTGCCGTGCTCACCCATCCGGTTCCCGTACTAGTGTCAGTACTCATATGACGTTCTTCTAAGGGGTTGTGTGTTAGTGGGTGCCCAGGTGGCTGTGGAGGCTGGTCCAGAATCCACATATTCTGGTGCAGTGTCGGCTTCCAGACCTCACAATCCTGCCCCCTTTGTCACTTGCTGATCACCGACCAACTTAATCCAGGATATTAGGCTGTTACTCCCTTCTTGGAGAGCACCTGTGATTGACTTTGTTTAACGTTGGGAGGTAGATGCATGGGCAGCCACCACATGGTCTTTGGCAGATCAGGTTCCAGTGGTGATTGGGGACACTTAAATGCTGCAGCCTCCCTCCATCTTCACTGCCACCATGACGTGTCATCATGCACCATTGAGGTCTTGGTTGGATTGCCTGGAAACTTTCCCTTGACCTTACCACCGTGGGAAATCCTACCAGGGACTGTGTCAGATGGCTGAGATTTGGGTGGGCTCACTCTCAGGATTTCAGGAACAATCAATCTCTCCACCACACCAAGTTGATGAACATGAGAGAAGATCCCGTTCTTCCACTTCCCTCGTGCACCTACCTAATGTGAAAGGATCACAAAATATCACAGTGCAGAAGGAGATAACTTGGCCAATTTGGACCACCAATCATGTGAACTTCAAAATAATCATTGGCCCATTTCAGAATCAGGTTTAATATCACTGACAAGTGTTGAGAAATTTGTTGATTTGCGGTAGTGGTACAGTGCAGTACATAATAATATCACTATAGGTTACAATAAGAAATATAAAATATATTGGAGTGCACGGTACCCTAGAGGTTAGTGAAATTGTTTTACAGCACCAGTGATGGGGAGGAGGGGGTTCAATCCCGCCACTGTCTGTAAGGAGCTGGTTCTCCATGTAACCATGTGAATTTCCTCTGGTGTTCTGGGTTTGTCCCACATTCCAATTGGTCACATGGCAACTGGCTGCCATTGGCGTTGAGCCAGAAGGGGCTGGTAGCACGTTGTACCTCTAAATAAATAAATAAATGAGTACGTAGTGCAAAAAGAGAGTAAAATGGTGAGATAGTATTCGTGGTTGCCTCTCCTGGAAGGACTGAAAGGTAGTGTACAGCAGACGACCCCAACAGACTCACAGATGAAGTGTTTCCTACACTTGATAGAGGGGAGAGTGGACCTTGGGAGAAAGGGAAGGAGGAGGGGCACAAGAGGGAGGTGACTGGTATGTGAGGAGAAGAAAAGGAATTGGAGGGGATCCAGAATGGGGAATGGAATAACAAAAGAATGGCGAGGGGGAGAAATTACCAAAAATTGATGTTCATGCTGTCAGGTTGGAGGCTACCCAGGTGGAATATGAGGTGTTGCTCCTCCAGCCTCAGAGAGGCTTCATTATAGCAGATGAGGAGGCCATGGACCAACATGTCGAAGTGAAATTAAAATGCTTGGCTATCAGAAAATCCTGCCTGTTGCAGATGGAGTGAAGGTTCTCCTCAAAGCAGGGGAGCCAAAATGGGAAATGGAAAAGAAGTGACAGGAGAGGGGGTGGGGGAGAAATTACTGGGAGTCAGAGCAATCAACTCCAAGTCTTTGGGTGACAGTTCAAAGTCGGTCTCTGAGTTGAAGATGAATGATAATATTGTCATCGTTATATGCTGTGTCGTATGTTATAGGTGATCACGGTCTTGACCATGTTTGTTCTTGGCAAATCTTTCTACAGAACTGGTTTGCCATTGCCTTCTTCTGGGCAGTGTCTTTACAAGAGGGGTGACCCCAGCCATTATCAACACTCTTCAGAGATTGTCTGCCTGGTGCCAGAGATCACATAACCAGGACTTGTGATATGCATCAGCTGCTCACACGACCATCCACCATCTGCTCCCATGGCTTCACGTGTCTCTAAGCAGGTTTTACACCTTGACCTAGGTTGGCCAACAGGCTAACAGAGTGAAGGAGTGCCTTACACCTCCTTTGCTAGAGACACATCTCCACCCTGCCACCCTCTAATGACAGTATAGGGGCCCTACTTTAAAGTAATCACATCAACGACTACCCTTCAACAGACACATTTCAATGCTCTGGGACCTCCCGAAGTCATGATAGGCATGATGTTAATGCAAGCTCTTTCTTTTAATGAATTCTATTTAAAACCAGACTTTGATGTTTCAATTAGAACAGCAGGCTATCACACAGAACTGGTAATGCCTCAATAAGCCAATAGACCTTACTGTGATTTCCAGACTAATATACACCTACTACCACAGAGCTTCCTCATCCAGTTACTTTCCACAGGAACCCGTTTAAACTCTGTTTCAGATCTGATTTAACAGGCTGGTTGGGTGAGCTTATGTTTCTCTGAGGAGTCTTTGCCCGCAATATCTTTTAATTTCTCCCAGATAGGTTTCTTTTCTTGGTCGTGCAATCACTTCACAGTTTAACATGCTCCGCTCTTTTCACAACAGACATTTTCCAAGTATTCTGCCCCTGCCCGTTGAACTTCCCAACGATTGCCTCGGTGCCCACAGGATCCACTGGTAATGCTGGCATTCAATGAGGTGTGAACTGAGGCAAGCACTGGCATAGTTGAAATGTATGTAAGTGTGCCTACTAATCTGTCTAACCATGACATAATCCTATGAATACTTTGAAGAATATATACCCTTTGTTATTTCATAACTTAAGTAGTTTTTATTATTTTATACCTGATATAGATACCACAAGTTTTTGTGCCTCTGATTTTTCAGATGATATGATTCTAAATGCGTGATTTAGAATCAATGGGTTGATGGATCTGACTGTTTAATTGATGTTTTCTTTGTAGTTTAATAATTGTCTGCTTGTATTTTATACAGTTACTTATGTACAAGAAACTGCTTAAGAAGCTTCCTAGTGGCCACTGTTTTTTATGCAGTTGTTGACTGTGCCCCTATACTGTGGGTATAATTCTGGAAGATTTTCTTGGTACTGCATTATTTGAATAAGAGCTTCCTCATCAGCTGATTCTAAACTACAAATTTTAATGGAATTTTTCTTATCTATGGGTGCAGTTTTGGTATCTTAACTTTTTTGTCTCTCCTTTCACTTAGCAGACCTCTGTTACTGTTGGTTTCAATTTCTCTTCATTCTACTAACGCTTGCATCTCACCGCCCAGCCATTCTCTCTTCATGCCGCTGCCACTGCGAGGAGGGTGCTGAAGCCTCAGGACTCACACCATCAGGTTTGGGAACAGTTCTTACCCCTTAGACATCGGGTTCCTGAACGAAAGGAGATGGCTTCATCTCAGCTTCAGTTGCCTCATTACTGAGGGGCACCCATGGCCTATAGACTCACTTTCTCTGTCTCATGGTCTTGACGTTTACTGCTTATTTATTTATGTTTATTATTTTTTACTTTTTGTATTTGCCCATTTTGTTGTCTTTTGCACACTGGTTGAACACCCATGTTGGTGTGGTCTTTCCTTGATTCTGTTATAGTTACTATTCTATTATGGATTTATTGAGTATGCCTGCAAGAAAATGAATCTCAGGGTTGTATATGGTGACATATTGACCTTTAATAAAATGATTGTGAAGCAACAAGTTTCCTGACTTCTTAAAGAAACTTGGATTAAAATATCAGAATCCATCAAAACTCTTGCTGGATTTTAGAGTCTTTCTTTGTACTGAACAGTTTCACACAGAGGGTGGTGAGTACATGTTCAGGGATTAGTGACTCTGAACGCCTGAGTTTCCACCTGGAGGGTGGGGATCAGATGGTGTGTGTGTGTGTGTGTGTGTGTGTGTGTGTGTGTGTGTGTGTGTGTGTGTGTGTGTGTGTGTGTGTGTGTGTGTGTGTGTGTGTGTGTGTGTGTGTGTGTGTGTGTGTGTGTAAAAGGGAGGAATGAAAGGGGCTTGTTTTGCTGTTGTTACTTTGTTGCTGTGTTGTTGATGTTATTATTCAAGTTCAAGTTCAACTTTAACTTAAATTGTCATTCAACCATACATTAAAACCCATGAATACAGCCAAATGAAACAGTGTTACTCCGGGACCAAGGTGGAAAACAATTTACTAACAGCACACAGCATGAGATAGCAAATAAACATAAATAAAAAGATAATATTAATAATATAATTTTAACCAATTAGTAATAATTTTATTGCATAATATTATAATCACTCGTCAGCCTGTGAAGGCAGCCCATCTAAGAGAAGGAAAACTCTGATTTTAAACCTCCGCTGCCTTGTGGCCATACCCACTCATGGGAAAGGCTTCAGGAGTAAACCCTGTGGACAAATCCGGAGCTGGAGTCCCTAAGGCAGTCCGACGTTGTCTTCAATCTCGTTCTGACAACTCCCGCGACGACACTGGTGCCAAGCTGTATTGGCCCTTGCCGTTCCCTTGGACAACATTGGTGGTGTGGAGAGGGGAGACTCGCTGCATGGGCAATAGCCCATCTTCCATACAACGTTGCCCAGGCCTATGCCCTGGAGAAGACTTTCTAGGTGCAGATCCATGGTCTCGTGAGTATAATGGATGCCATACCATACATAATCACTATATTATTAATTTATATAATATTCAAAAATTGTTGTTTGTATTGTTCTGCTGAATGTAGTGGGGATGTCATGTTGGCCCGGATTATATTACGAGACTTGTAGGCTGTCCCCAGCACATTCTTAAGTTGTACTCATTGTTAACGCAAATGGCACCTGCACTGTAGGTTTCGATGTGTATGTGATTAATAAATGAATTTGAATCTGAATGTGTTTATAGAGGCATAAAGTAACACAGCAGGGAAACAAGCCATTCAGCCCAAACTGTCCCTACTGACCAAAGTACCCAGCTAAGCTAGTCTTATTTGCCCATGCTTGGAGTATATACCCTCTAAACAGACTCAATGGACCAAATGACCGAATTCTGCTCCTGTGTCCAATGGTCAAAACCTTTTCTATCGCTGCACTTATCTAAGGTTTTTTAAATGTTGTTATTGGTCCTGCCTCTTCTGCTACCTCATTCTGCGCACACCAACCCACTGTGTGAAAAAGTTGCCCCTCAGGTCTCTCCCCTTAAATCTGAGCCCTCTAATTTTCTTTCATTCCTCGAGTGGGAAAAAGACAGTGGGGGTTCACCCTGTCTATGCCCCTCACGATTTTGTACACCTCTATGAGATCATCAGTCAGACTCCTATGATCCAAGGAATAAAGTCTTGGCCTGTCCAACCTCTCCCTATAACTCAGTCCCTCAAGTTCTGGCACCATTCTCATAACCTTTATTCTTTTATTTATAACTATCCATCTAACACTCCCTCTCCATAGGGATAGGGCAGAGAAATGCCCTCATTAGTCTGCAGAGGTATAGGTTCCCAAGGGTGACCAACCTCTACATCCATGATAATCACCAGCAACATCTCCTGAACAATATTAAGTGTTTACATATAAACAGTTTAACCAGCAACAGGCTGGGTTGCACACTACAGATTTAGCCAGTGTGAACCTCTTTTAGAACATGACAGCACAGTACAGGCACTTTGGACCATAGTGTTATACCAACCTTTGAACCTACTCTGAAATCAATCTAACCCTAGCCCTGCATTTTCTTTTCATCCATATGTATATCTAAGACTTCCTCAAATTCCCATAATGCATCTGCCACCCCACGCAGCATGTAACACGCATTCTCCACACTTCGTGTTAAAAACCTACCTCTAACTTCCCCCTATGCGTTCTTCTGATCAACTTAAAACGTTGCCCCTTCATAGTAGCCATTTTCACCCTGTGAAAAAATCGCTGTCTGTCCACACTACCTATGCCTCTTATACCTCTATCAAGTTACCTCTCTCCTTCCTTCTCTGCAAGGAGATAGACCCCAGCTCACTCAACCTATTCTCACAAGATATGCTCTTTAATCCTGGTAAACTGTGGACAGCCTTTCCTTACAACCGCTACACCACAGTAGTGACACCACTACAATTTGAGGTATCGTAGTTTTGAGTTGATATAAGAACATAGAACATTACAGCACAGTACAGGCCCTTTGGCCCACGATGTTGTCGCAACCCTTTAACCTACTGTAAAATTGATCTAACCCTTCCCTCCTACATAACCTTCCATTTTCCTTTCATCCAATCTAAGAGTTTTTTTTTAAATGTCCCTTATCTATCTGCCTCTACCACCCCATTGGCAACACGTTCCATTAGTTTCTCTGTAAAAAAAAATTACTTCTAATATCTCCCATACACTTTCCACCAATCACCTTAAAATTATATGCTCTGGTTTGAGCCATTTTGACCCTGGGAGAGTGTGTGTCACACAGCATCAGATAAACAGCATTCACAAGAAAAAAACATAAAGACAATTTTTACAAGAACGAACACAATTGGAACAAAAAAACACCAATTCCATTTTAGTATGAAGTGATCAAAGTGGTCATATTGTAGTGATTAGGGAGGTGCTTGATGTTTCAAGAAACGAATGGTTGAAGAGAAGTAACTGTTTGTGTATGTAATATTGAATTAGATAATTGAATTATATTGAGATTGATGGAGAAAGAGAGAAAGAGTGAAAGAAAAAATCTTGCACAGCATATAATGATGATATATTAAGCCTTGAATACTTAGTTAAAACAGGGAAAGAGATTTTTTTATTTAAAGATGCACCACAGAACATATCCTTCTGCACAGCCCAGCTACCCTCCAATTTAACCCTAGCCTAATCACAGGCCAATTTACAATGACCAATTAAACTACCAACTGGTACAACTTAGGACAGGGGGAGGAAACAGGAGCACACAGAAGAAACCTATGTGATCACAGGGAGAACTTCTTCAAAAAGTTCAAAGTAAGTTTATGATTTAAGAGCATATATCCTCTATATCACTATAAAACATACTGTAATTCATTTTCTTGCAGGCATACTCAATAAATCATAATAGAATAATAACCATAATAGAATAAATGAAAGACCATACCAGCTTGGGCATTCAGCCAGAGTGCAAAAGACAACAAACTGTGCAAATACAGAAAGAAAGAAATAATAATAAATAAATAAATAAATAAATAAATAAATAAGCAATACATATCAAGAACATGAGATGATGAGTACTTGAAAGTGAATTCATAGGTTGTGGGAACATTTCAATGATGAAGTGAAGTTGAGTGAAGTTTTCCCCTCAGGTTCAAGAGCCTGATGATTGAGGGGTAATAACTTCCTGAACCTGGTGGTGTGGTTCCTGAGGCTCCTGTGCTTTCTTCCTGATGGTAACAGTGAGGAGAGATCATGTCCAGGGTGGGGGGGGGGGGGCTCTATCCATTAGTTTTGGTAAGATTTTCCGTTCAAGGGCATTGGTGTTTCCGTACCACACTGTGATACAGCCAGTCAATATTCCCTCCACTACACACCTTTAGAAGCTACAGGCAGCATTGGAATTGAACTCCGAACTCTGCTACCCTGAACTGTAATAGCGTTGTGCTAACCGTGGCGCCCCCATTTACTCAGAGACATTATACAAAAAAAGAAGAATTTCTGCAGCAGTAGGTTTTAATACCCTGCAGCCTGATCGCAGTGTAAAGAACAGCTTTCATTTACTGACCCAGGATGTGTTTTTTTGGGCTACAACACAAATCGTTCAATCTGATCAATTGTCGCTGTGAGGAAATGGAAAGTCATTAAAGGCTAAAGTTGTGATGATCAGTGGATTAACACATGGAGATGGAAACTACTGAATTACTTCAGTTCATTAAAATCATTAATAGTCATGGAAAGAAAACCACTTGAGTACAAAGGCTTGAGAATCCATCCATTTTAATTAGATGCCAGCAAATCTGAAGTGAAATGTGGGCTTTCTACTAGCACAAGCTATACAGAACTGCTACTCCTCTCCACAGGCCAGTAGGATCTCAATTAAAATTCCGTTTAATTAAAATTGATCGCATTAAAAAACTGATGTGCTTAATTAACTGAATTCCAGGAGTTCCTTGAAGACTTTACAGCTACATTGTCCCATCATTGTTTGGCATAATAAACAAACCACACAGGAGAATGAGGTTTTTAAATGAAACTCTCCAAGTTCTATTCAATTAACTTTGTTCCGAAGTTTCAAAGGAAGTTTCAGCAATTCTAACTTGTTTGTTTTGGTGTAGTGAGCAGTTGAAAAGGTTATAGCAGAGGCAGATTCCTAGGAAGACAATTGCTTAATGCTGCATATAAAATCTTACACCTTCGCACATACTCTGCCAGTTCTTAATATTATCAATCTAAGTGAATACGGAAATAACTGTGCCAGCCAATGGAAATAGGGCATTCTCATGGCAGGACTTAAAGCTGTCTTTTGGTTGGCTCAATCCTCAATCCATTGAAAGAGATCTGTCACCATGCTAAAGCTATAATCATGCCTCAAACCAATAACTTGGCTGTGTGGGGTGTCCAGGGAGGGGTAGCCTCTCAGATGAAGGGGCTTATTGTGTCCAATCTGCAACAGTACACTCACCTTTGGTCCACATCAGCCACTCAGCTCTCACGTGTGGCTCCAAGTAGTTGTTTACATGTGACAGCGGCTACCACCCCACCACACTGCTTTGACAGATGGGCCCCATACCACAGTGACCGTCCGTCCTAGTAAACAAGGTCAGCTGTAGTGAACTGGGTAGGTGAGATCAACAGTGAGATCCAACAGCCAAGAGGGTAGCTCTACAACACTCCAAAGCGAGCACAGGGCATGACAAGGCACAGAAGAAGACATGGCGTTTCACTGCAACCAAGGAAGACCCCAATTGTGATGACTACTTGTACCACTGGACCTGGGCTTCTAAGGTTGAGGAAGCAGAACTGCCCCAGTCCTGACGAAGGGTCTTGGCCCAAAATGTCAACAGTGCTTCTCCCTGTAGATGCTGCCTGGCCTGCTGTGTTCCAGCAGCATTTTGTGTGTGTTGTTTGAATTTCCAGCATCTGCGGATTTCCTCGTGTTTGCCAATGCAACAGTTTTTCCACTTTAAAACTCTCCCACACAGGTTTCCAGTCATCATCAGATATGATGGACAGTCTCCAAACCGTTAACTTAGCTGCAGCATTGGTCATCCATTTTGTTATCAGTGAATCATTTTGAATCTGGTTAAATCAGTGCTATTAGCCTGTTGCAGACAGAACACTGTTCGTTGTCAACCTGATGTAAGGTTCACTCTTTCTCCAATGTACCACTTCAAGTTCGTTTATTGTCATTCAGCCACGCACATATAATTGGCTAAACAAAACATCGTTCCTCTAGGGCCAAGGTGTAAAACACAGTACCGACAGTCACACGTAGCACATACAGTCACAAAATAATATTAGCTCAAGTCCCTGAGGGTCATGGCCTGTAGAAAGATGGTGCATGAGATGTTGTCCTGGAGCCACGTTTCTGCAAGAACAAGCACGCAGCAGTTCAAGCTCAAGGTTAATTTTCAATCATAATGAATACAGCCAAACGAAACAATGTTACTCCGAGCCAAGGTGCAAAACACAGCACCAACAGCATACAGCACTAGGCACATTCTAGTAGTAGGCAGCCACTGATCCCAGGGGATCATGGGTTTGCGCCTCTGGCGGACTTTGTCCTCTCCAGGGCACAAGCCTTGGCGGGAAGATTTGAAGAACTGGCTGTTGCCCATGCGGTGGGTTCCCCCTCTCCACGTCACTGATGTAGTCCAAGGGAAGGGCAGTGTCATCACAGAGGTTGCCAGAGTGAAGTTGTAAACAACATCAAACCACCTTAGGGACCCCAGCTCCAGATTTCTTCCTCGGGGTTTACTCCCGAAGCCTTTCCCGTGGGTGGGTATGGCCGCAAGGCAGCGGAGGTTTAGAATCAGAGTTTTCCTTCTCCAAGGCTGACCAGCCCCACCTACCCGAAGCAACTGGTTCTGAGGCATCAGTGGTCTGCCTTTGCCCCTTCTCTTGTCACTAGAAACAGTTCTGCCGGGCCTAGTAGCTAAGCCGAATGTGAAAGGCAGGAGTTGGAAGGTTGTCAGAGCCTGTTAGTGACGCACATCATTTGGAGCTCTTTATGGGCAGTGCGGGCTTCTCCCCACTACCAGCCCTGGCTATGACAACCTTGGGAACAACAAGGCACATATAGTACATTTAAGGTACAAGTAAACATACAGGATGTGTAACTTGATGGTGCATGAATCTTATTGCCAAGAACAAGCAGTTATCAGCAAGCTGCAGACAAACATACACACACATACATGCAATCCAGCTGGACAATTGAACACTGGAGGACAGCACCAACGGGGATGGGGGTTTGTCAGCCCCTACCCAGAGTGGACACAAAACTGCACTGCCTCCGGCGTCTCCTCTCCTGGACTGCTGCAATAGGCAAGCCCATGATTTGAGGGCTGGTCCTCACTACAACCGAGGCCACGCAGCTTCCCTGCCGTCTGTCTCACCAATGAACAAGGGATATGGACTTGCAGCATTTTGCATTATCAACGTCTGACTGGGTCTTGCAATTGCTAGGGAAACATCCAAGACAATCACTCGCTGTTAGACTGTACATCACCTTTGAGCACCGACTTTGATGCCCGTCTGTAGCAGGCAGTAACAGTCCAGCACCAAGTCCAGCTCCTCTACCCACAAGCAACTCGCTGATGGGGTAGACCTACAGTACCAGACGTTCTTAATGTCCAATGTTGCTCTGCGACTGTAAAGTAAACATTTTAAAAAAGACAAAAATGAGGGGAACTTCACTCAGAGGGCCATGAGAGCGTGGAACGAGCTGCCAGTGCAAGTGGTGAATGTGAGCTCGATTTCAACTTTCAGTTGAGGTTGCTGCATCCCACCATGCTGCCATCTTACCGGAAGAGTCAGCATTGAGTTGCCCGCACATAATGGGCTGATTAGGTGAAGTCATAGAGACGTAGAAAAGTGCAGCACAGAAACAGGCCCTTTGGCCCATCTAGCCTGTGCAGAACCATTTAAACTGCCTACTCTCATCGACCTGCACCGGGACCATAGGCCTCCATACCCCTACCATCCACGTGCCTACACAAGCTTCTCTTAAACATTGAAATCGAGCTTGAATGCAGCTCTTGTGTTGGCAGTTGTTCCGCCCTCTTTCGACACTCTGAGTGAAGAAGTTTCCCCTCATGCTCCCCTTAAACTTTTCACTTTTTGTTCTTAACCCATGACCTCTGGTTGATATTTTCATTAACGATCAGGTGTGTAGGAGGTACCTAATAAAGCGAGCACTGAGCATTATGGAGACACGCTTTCGCATACGGTTAACCCAGTGTAATGTGGGTCCCCTTTCAGTGTTTTAGCAGCGAGTCACGGACTGGTGGCCTGCCACTGCACTGTATTGGTGTGTGACTTATTGTAGGAGGAAAGAGAATGCATTGCACCATGGAATATTGAAGCTGTCAGCATGGCTGTTTTACGTCTCCAGTTCTTAATGTTATCAAGAAGAAGTCAGATGCTGTATTTCCAAATAAGAATATTTTATTTTATGTGCTTTTTTTAACTGTCCTGGGTCAGACTCTGCCCTCATGTTTCACAATGAATAATACCACATGAGGATTTATATACAGTTAACACTCTGCCTGTGTGTTAGAAGCTTCTGAATGAAGTGCACGGGGTAGATGTTTCCTATCGCTAATGGTATTGGTATTAGCTTATTATTGTCCATGTACCGATACAGTGAAAAGCTTGTCTTGCACACTGTTTATGCAGATCAGATCATTACACAGTGCATTGAGCTAAAACAAGGTAAAACAATGCAGAACCAAGTGTAGAAGTTACCGAAAGAATGCAATAAAGGATAAATTGGAAGATCATAACGAGATAGATTGCAAGGCCGAGAGTTGATCTTATTGAACAAGAGGCCCATTCTGGAGCATGATAACAGTGGGACAGAAGCTGTCCTTGAGCTTGGTGGAACGTGCTTTCACACTTTTGTGTCTGCTGCCCAATGGAAGAATGAGGAGAGAATGTCCAGGGTGGGTGGGGTCTTTGATTATTTTTTACTGAGGCAGCAAGAAGTATAGACAGAGTCCACGGAGGGGGGGGGGGGGGCTACTTTGTGAGATGTGCTGAGCTGAGGTCCACAGATCCCTGCAGAATATTCAAGGAGTTGGGTATCGTACTCAGAGGGAAAAAATCAAGAGAAATGCAGAGGGAACTTGAAAAGGGATGATCAGTGCATTGATCAAAAATTGGCAGTAGTCATTGGGGACAATCTGAATTTCTGCAGCCTTCAGAAGAATTAAAGGCACTGATGAGTTTTCCTGGCCTTATTGATGGACCAGGATAGGCTATTGGGGATGAGCCTAGGAACTTCCTCGACCTCAGCACCATTGACTTAGACAGGAGCATGTGCACCCCACTCCCCACCGTTTCTGAAGCCAATGGCCAGCTCTTTTGTTGACATTGAGGGAAAGGTTGTTGCCATGAAATCATGTCACGAAGCTCACCATCTGCTTCCTGTACTCTGACTCACCGTTCTGCTTCAGGTTATTAGATGATTATACACAATGGTTGCAGGAAAGGCCTTCAAGTGTGTCTAATTTTTCCTTCCCAACTTGGACTGTTTTCTTTGGAGTGGTAGAGGCTGAGGAGAGATCTGATGGAGGTTTATAAAGTTATGAGAGGCATAGATTATCAAGCGGGGATTTTTTTCCATAAGTTAAATGTCTAATGCAAGGGGACCTGCATCTAAAGTGAGTGGGTGTGTATGTGGGCATGTATGAGAGAGAGAGAGTGTGTGTGTGTGTGTGAGAGAAAGTGAGAGTAAGAGTGTGTGTGTGTGTGTGAGAGAGAGAGAAAGTGAGAGTAAGAGAGTGTGTGTGTGTGTGTGTGAGAGAAAGTGAGAGTAAGAGAGTGTGTGTGTGTTTGTGTGAGAGAAAGTGAGAGTAAGAGTGTGTGTGTGTGTGTGTGAGAGAGAGAGAAAGTGAGAGTAAGAGAGTGTGTGTGTGTGTGTGAGAGAGAGAAAGTGAGAGTAAGAGAGTGTGTGTGTGTGTGTGAGAGAGAGAAAGTGAGAGTAAGAGAGTGTGTGTGTGTGTGTGTTTGCATATGCATGTCAGGACAGGTGGGAGTGGAGGGGAGGTTGTGAGTTTAAATATGATAGTAGTGTTTAGGAGGCTGTTAGGCCAGAGAATGGAGGAATATGGACCAGGACAAGGCAAAAGGAACTAGGTGTTGGCAAAGGAGCAATATTAAGTAACAGTGAAGGAGCATTTGATGGCTCTGGGCCTGTACTCACTGGAGTTTAGAAGAATGGGATGGGGTGGGGATCTTATTGAAACCTATCCAATATTGAAAATCCTAGTGAGAGTGGATGCGGACGTGGGAGGGGTGGTCTAGGACCAAATTGAACAGCCTCTGAATAAAGGGGTGTTCATTTAGAATGGAGATAAGAAGGAATTTCTTCACCCAGAGGCTGCTGAATCTGTGGAATTCAGTGCCATAGGCAGCTGTGCAGGCCAGGTCATTTGGTGTATTTAAAGTGGAGGTTGATAGGTTCTTGATTAGTCAGGGTGCCAAAGGTTAGGGGGAAATGGCAGAGAATGGGGTTGAGAGAGATAATAAATCTGTCATGGTGGAATGGTGGAGCAGACTCAATGGGTTGAATGGCCTAATTCTGCTTTAATGTCTTATAATCATGTAGTCTTATGGGTGGGTGTCTGAACTTGTTAAGTTCAACATTGTTCTGAGAGCATGGAGCAAAATGGAATTGGAGATACAAGAGACTACAAAGGAAGTAGCAAGTGATCTACAGAAGGAACTCAACATGTCTAGCAGCTTCTGACATTTTGAGTTAAAACCCCCTGTTGGACTGTGCTCAGGCACTGAGTTTCCCCAGAAGACTGTGTGATGGAATTTGGGAATCCAATTACAAACAAGAGAAAATCTGCAGAAGCTGGAAATCTGAGCAACTCACACAAAATGCTGGAGGAACTCAGCAGGCCAGGCAGCAGCTGTGGAAAAGAGTACAGTCGACATTTCAGGCTGAAACCCTTCGGCAGGACTGGAGAAAAAAAGCTGAGGAGTAGATTTAAAAGGTGGGGGGGGGTCAAGGAAGAGAAAAACACAAGGTGAAATATGAAGGAGGAAGGATGAAGTAAAGAGCTGGGAAGCTGATTGGTGAAAGAGACTGAAGACCATGGAAGAAAGAGAAGGATGGAGGAGCACCAGAAGGAGGTGATGGGTGGGCAGGGAGATAAAGTGAGAGAGGGAAATGGGGATGGGGGATGGGGAAGGAGAAGATGGGTGGAGGGCCACACTCAGGTTGGAGGAACAACACCTTATATTCCGTTTGGGTAGCCTCCAACCTGATGGCACAAACATTGATTTCTCAAACTTCCAGTAATACCCCCCACCCTTCCCTCTCCTTCATCATTCACCATCCTCTTTTCCCCTCTCACCTCATCTCCCTGCCCGCCCATTGCCTCCCTCCGGTGCTCCTACCCCCTTCTCCTTCCCAGCTCTTTACTTCACCCCTCTGTCCCCGGTTTCACCTGTCACCTTTTGTTTCTCTCCCCTCCCACCACCTTTTAAATCTACTCTTCATCTCCGGTCCTGCCAAAGGGTTTTGGCCTGAAACGTTGACTGTACTTTTTTTCCATAGATGCTGCCTGGCCTGCTGAGTTCCTCCAGCATTTTGTGTGTGTAGCAAGGAAATGTGGGAGGAAGCTGAGTTCCTCCGGCAGGCTGTATGAGGAAATGTGGGAGGAAGCTGTAACTGTAACACTTCATTTTTCATTCTGTTATTGCTTTCCCCGTGCTACCTCAGTGCACTGATGTAATGAAAAGATCTATATAGATGGTATGCAAAACCAAGTTTTCACTGAATCTCAGGATGTGTGACAGTAATAAACCGTGTATATAGTTCATATTTTTATCATAACACGGTATATTTTATATATTGCACTGTACTGCTGCAGAAGAACAACTTTCAATAGACAATAGACAGTAGGTGCAGGAGTAGGCCATTCGGCCTTTTGAGCCAGCACCGCCATTCAATATGATCATGGATGATCATCCACAATCAGTGCCCTGTTCCTGCCTTCTCCCCATATCCCTTGACTCCGCTATCTTTAAGAGCTCTATCTAACTCTTTCTTGAATTGGCCTCCACTGCCTTCTGAGGCAAAGCATTCCATAGATCCACAACTGTCTGGTTGAAAAAGTTTTTCCTCAACTCTGTTCTAAATGGCCTACCCCTTATTCTTAAACCTCTGCTTCTGGACTCCCCTAACATTGGGAACATGTTTCCTGCATCTAGCGTGTCCAATCTCTTAATAATCTTATATGTTTCAATCAGATCCCCTCTCATCCTTCTAAATTCCAGTGTATACAAGCCCAGTCGCTCCAATCTTTCAACATATGACAGTCCCGCCATCCCGGGAATCAACTTCGTGAACCTACACTGCACTCCCTCAATAGCAAGAATGTCCTTCTTCAAATTTGGAGACAAAAACTGAGCACAATACTCCAGCAAACACAAGGAAATCTGCAGAAATTCAAGCCACACACACAAAATGCTGGTGGAACACTGCAGGCCAGGCAGCATCTCTAGGGAGAAGCACTGTCGACGTTTCGGGCCGAGACCCTTCGTCAGGTCTAACTGAAAGGAAGTTCCAACTGCAGAAGGACCTTTTTGCTCCTATACTCAGCTCCCCTTGTTAGGAAGGCCAACATGCCATTAGCTTTCTTCACTGCCTGCTGAACCTTCATGCATACTTTCAGTGACTGATGAACAAGGACACCTAGATCTCGTTGTACTTCCATTTTTCCTAACTTGACACCATTCAGATAGTAATCTGCCTTCCTGTTCTTGCCACCAAAGTGGATAATCTCACATTTATCCACATTAAACTGCATCTGCCATACATCTGCCCACTCACCCTACCTGTCAAAGTCACCCTACATTCTCCTAACATCCTCCTCATATTTCACACTGCCACGCAGCTTTGTGTCATCTGCAAATTTGCTAATGTTACTTTTAATCCCTTCATCTAAATCATCAATATATATTGTTAATAGCTGTGCTCCCAGCACTGAGCCTTGTGGTACGCCACTAGTCACTGCCTGCCATTCTGAAAAGGACCTGTTAATCCCAGCTCACCAGGGATAGAGTCCCCCTGGTCCTCACCTATCACCCTACCAGCCTACAAATCCAACGTATAATCCTCCGTAACTTCCGCCACCTCCTACGGGATCCCACCACCAGACACATCTTCCCCTCCCCCCCACTCTCGGCTTTCCGCAGGGATCGCTCCCTACGTGACTCCCTTGTCCATTCATCCCCCCCATCCCTCCCCACCGATCTCCCTCCGGGAACTCATCCCTGCAAACGGAAGAAGTGCTACACCTGCCCCTAAACTTCTTCCCTCACCACCATCCTAGGCCCCAGAC
This sequence comes from Hypanus sabinus, assembly GCF_030144855.1. NCBI lineage: Eukaryota > Metazoa > Chordata > Chondrichthyes > Myliobatiformes > Dasyatidae > Hypanus > Hypanus sabinus. The sequence goes on along the minus strand of NC_082712.1, from coordinate 173,242,310 downwards.
AGTCCTTTCAGGTGAGGCACCACTTCAGCTGAGAGTCAACAGGGGTGATATACTGTATCCGGTGCTCCCGATGTGGCCGTTTATACATTGGGGAGACCCGCCGCAGACTGGGAGACTGTTTTGCCGAACACCGGCGCTCGGTCCTCCAGCAGTGGCGGGATCTCCCTGTGGCCACGCACTTCAATTCCACAGACCACTCCCACTCCGACATGTCTGTCCATGGCCTCCTCTACCGTCAAGGTGAGGCCACACACAGGTCGATGGAGCAATACCTTATCTCCTGCCTAGGTAGCCTCCTTCCTGCCGGCATGAACATTCAACTCACAGACCTCCGTTGATACCCCTGCCCCCCCCCCTTACCCCATCCCTATCTATAATTTTAGTCTCGTTCTCTTTCTCTCTCTTTTCCCCCCTCACTATAATCTCCCCCAGCCCTACCTTTCTTTCTCTTTTATTTCCCATAATTTTCCACCTTCCCCCTAGTCCATTTCCCTTCAGCCTATCACTTCCCAGCTCTCTACTTCATCCCTCCCCCCACTTCTTATCCCCCCTCGACCATCCCATGTTACTTCACTCCTGATGAAGGGTTTCGGTCCAAAACGTCGTCACCACCTCCTCCCATAGATGCTGTTTGGCCTGCTGAGTTCTGCCAGCATCTTATGTTTTATTTAATCCCTACTCTTTGTTTCCTGTCTGCCAACCAATTTTCTATCCATGTTAGTACCCTACCCCCAATACCATGTGCTCTAATTTCCACTAATCTCCTACATGGGACCTTATCAAAGGCTTTCTGGAAGTCCAGGTACACTACATCTACTGACTCTCCCTTGTCATTTTCATAGTTACATCCTCAAAAAAAAATTCCGGAAGATTAGTCAAGCATGATTTTCCCTTCATAAATCTATGCTGACTCGGACCGATCCTGTTACTGCTATCCAAATGTGCCGCTATTTCATCTTTTATAATTGACTCCAGCATTTTCCCCACCACTAATGTCAGGCTATCTGGTCTATAATTCCCTGTTTTTTCTCTCACTCATTTCTTAAAAAGTGGGATAACATTAGCAATCCTCCAATCCTCAGGAATTGATCCTGAATCTATAGAACATTGGAAAATGATTACCAATGCATCCACAATTTCTAGAGCCGCCTCCTTAAGTACCCTGGGATGCAGACCATCAGGCCCTGGGGATTTATCAACCTTCAGTCCCATCAGTCTACCCAACACCATTTTCTGCCTAATGTGAATTTCCTTCGGTTGGTCCATTACCCTAGGTCCTCTGGCCACTATTACATCTGGGATATTGTCTGTGTCTTCCCTAGTGAAGACAGATCATAACTTTTATCAGTGATAATAAACCTGATTCTGATTCTAATTCTAATAACAGAATGCCGAATAAAGTGTAACAGTTAATAGAGAGTGCAGTGCAGGTAAACAATGAGGTGCAAAGCCATAACAAGGTAGATTGCTGCTGTTGTACGGTTAGACAAATTTGTGTTCTTTATGTTTCAGAACAATATGAAATGGTATGCGATTAGAGGATGGGACAGATGGACTGTCCCCTCAGGGATCTTCAGAAAAAGCAGATAGGATAAATGATGCTTTGAACTTAATAAACTGGAAAAGAACTGTATTTACTGCTCCTAGCCCTTCTTCATTGGAAACCAGACTACCAGAGTGTGAGGAATCTGCATATATTGATTTGCACTGTGTTGACGAAGATAAATTAATTGCCACACAGTTAGAATAGCTTTTGGCCATCTAAAGCTCCGAGAGAGAGAGAGAGAAAAGTAATCAGTTTGATTGATAAACAAGGAGCCAGTTAAAGCAGGTTTAATGAACATCTGCCTTGGTTCAGTTCAATAAACAGCACAGGCTCTGTACCTCTGGAATCTTAAATAACAGCTAAACGACTGCAACGGCAAAGGAAATTCATCGTCATAAAACTCAATGTTAGCACTGTTTTCCCTGATGGAAGGAATCCTGCTGCCCTTGACTTGTTTCCCAAGTGTGTACCCAGTACAAGACCTTACGTTAAAGCAAAATGTTGGAGGAACTCAGCAGGTCAGGCAGCATCTATGAGGGGAATGAACAGTTGACTTTTCAGACCAAAACCCTTCACTGGAAAGGAGGATAGCTAGAAGGTGATAGGTGAAGCCAGGTGGGTAGGAAAGATAAAGAGGGAGGGGAAGGAGTACAACCCGACAGGTGATAGATCAGACCAGGTGAGAGGAAAGATGGGTGGGTGGGGGAAGGGGACGAAGTGAGAAGCTGGGATGTGATAGGTGGAATGGGTAATGTGCTGAAGAAGGGGGAATCTGATAGGAGAGGACAGTGAGCCAAAGGAGAAAGGAAAGGAGGAGCGGCACTAGGGGCAGATTTTGGACAGGTGAGGAGAAGAGAAAAGATAAGAGCGGAGCTTAAATGAGGAATGGAAAAAGAGAGAAGGGAGAGAATGGAGAAATTTCCAGAAGTTAGAGAAATGTGTTCATGCCATCAGGTTGGGGGCTACTCAGACAGAATATGAGGTGTTGCTCCTTCAACCAGAGAGTAGCCTCATTGTGGCTATTGAGGAGACCACAAACTGACATATTGGAATGCGAATTTAGAATTGGAGTTGGTGGCTGCTGGGAAATCCCAACTTTTCTGGCGAACTGAGTGAAGGTGCTCGACAAAAAGATCCCCCAATCTACGTTGGGTCTCACCAGGAGCACTGCAGACCATAAAATGGCCCTGACAGATTTGCAGGTGAAGTGTTGCCTCACCCTGAATGGACTCAGGGACCTGAATATCAATGAGTGAGGAGGTGTGAGGCAGGTGAAGCAGCATCTATTGGTGCTTCAGGTCTGGGATACTTCCTGAGAGTCAGGATGTTATAAGAAAGGTTAGTTTTCAGTCAGAGAGGGGTCGAGGAGGGGTGGACAGAGCAAAAAGGAATATCTCAGATAGGGTAACAGGTGCATTTGCAGGAACATTAAGCATTTTTGCCTCAAAATCAGGATATCATTACTGTCATATGTCAATAAGTGTGTTGTTCTGTGCTTGCTGTACAGTGCAATACATAAAAATTACTATAATCTAAATAAATCTACAATAAGAAATATATAAAATTAAGTAGTGCAAAAGGAGAGGAAAGCGTGAGGTAAGGTTCATGGGTTCATTGTGAGTTGGTAGGTTGTAGAAACAATTCATTGTTGAGGTGAGTGAAGTTATCCACTCTGAATCAGGAGCCTGATGGTTGATGGGTATTAACTGTTCCCGAAACTCGTGGTGTGGGACCTGAGGCTCCTGTTTCTCCTTCCTGATGGCGGCAGTGAGAAGAGAGCATGTTCTGGATGGTGGGTGTCCCCGATAATGGATGCTCATTCTCAAAAAATTCATATTTCAGGAACATATAAAAAAAACTAGAAAACTGCAAAGCGTAGAAAAAGAGGATACCTGGAGGATACGGTTATGCTGGATGGACTTTGTTGAGGTCGAATGGTCTCCTTCTCTGAGGTAAACTTTTCTGACCCTTTGGCCCAGTGGATTATGGTTCTGCTTGCGGGGGATCCCTTGGAAAAAGCAAGAAGAGAAATAAATGGCATTTCTCATGATCAAAGTTCAGCGATTGTGGGGTTGGATACTTTGATTTTGCACCGCCGATCTGTGACATTCTCAGAAAATCTCCTGAGCTGGTTTCACTGTTCTTGATCTTCTCATTAAGGGCTGGAGTTACTGAGATTTACCAGCACCTGAACATTTCATTTGCCTCCAAAGACAAATCAGTCATAGAACACAGAACCGAGATGCTATGCCAAAGTAATTAAAATAATGATGTGTAATTACATCAGTCCCTTCTGCCTGCACATGGTCCATATCCCTCTATTCCCTCTATAATTGCCTATCTACGAGTACTTTAAATGCCTCTGTTGTATCTGCTTCCACCCCCTTCCAGGCACCTGTCAATCTCTGTGAGAAAGACTTGCCCCACTCTCACCTTAAATAAGTGCTTCTAGCATTCTACATTCCAATACTGGCAAAATGGTACTGGTCACCTCTATCTAGTAGATGATCTATTTTGAAAGGTTATAATTCTCTGAGTTTATGAAGAGGGTATGGAGAAAGATGCGCCACAGTTCACCCTGAACAGCTGTGTGACGGAGGACTCTGTGATCTACAGTCTGTTTCCAAGGACATGCACGGAGACAGACATCCGATGGGCAGCATGGTAACACGATGGTTAGCACAAAGCTTCACAGTATCAACGACTCAGGTTCAATTCTCACAGCTGTCTGTAAGGAGTTCTTATGTTCTCCCTGTCACCGCGTGGGTTTCCTCCAGGTGCTCTGGTTTCCTCATGCAGGTTAGTAGGCTAATCGGTCATCATAAATTGTCCACTGATTAAATAGGATTAAATAGGTGGGTTGCTGGGCAGCATGGGCCAGAAGGGCTGAAGGGCCTTTTCCAAACTGTATCTAAATAAATGGATAAGTGCTGCTAGATCATTAGCTCAGAGAAAGACACCATTATGTCTGCCCAGGAGTTGCTGGTGTGCCAGCACATCGAGATGTCCTTGGAGGAGTGCTACCGACTGGCACAGTCCGGGCAACAGGAGTACGTGCTGAGGAACACAGTGCAGCCACCGCAAGGGCTCGGTGGGGAAGGACCTCAGTGTAGGGTTCTTCCACTTCTGGAGAGGGAGGGCAGTGTTGGATGAGGAAGCCCCTAGATTATTATAGTTGTGAACCATCTGGGAGGCGCAGGAGTGTCTGCAGTGCAGTTTTTGTGTAGGAATGTAACAGGTCAGTGGGGAAAGCTCTCCCTGGAGTTGTGAAGAATGAAGGGGGATCTCATTGAAACCTATCAAATATTGAAAAGTCTGGATCGAGTGGATGTGGGGAGGATGTTTCCCATTCGGATGGGGAAGTGGGGGTGCGGATGCTATCAAGGACCAGAGCCTCAGATTCGATGGACGTCTCTTTAAAACAGAGATGAGGAGGAATTTCTTTAGCCAGAGGGTGGAGACTCTGTGGAGTTCATTGCCAAGGACAGCTGTGGAGGCCAAGTCATTGGGTATATTTAAATCAGAGCTTGATAGGTTCTTAATTAGTAAGGCTGTCAAGGATTATGGGGCGAAGGCAGGAGAATGGGGTTGAGAAGGTTAATAAATCAGCCATGATGAAATGGTGGAGCAGACTCAATGGGCCAAATGGCCTGATTCTGCTCCCTTGTCTTGTAGTCTTATGAAAGCATTGGCTGAGAATGTTATGGATAAAAGAAGCATGCATGGTTTATTCTAGTCAGGATATTTTAAGTTTATTTGATAAAAAATGATAAATCTCCCTCAGCCTCCAACACTCTAGAGAAAACAACAATACTTTGTCCAGTCTCTCCTCATAGTCTTACCTACTGCCTGTCACACTGCTGGTATTGAAGGTCCTCCATCTCTGGCAGTGCTCAGGGCCTCCTTCATCATTTCAGTAGCTTCCTCTCGGTTTTCACCACCGTCAGCCATGCAAGTCCCGGGTGGAGACTCAGGAAACACCGTTGCATTCGGGATTCTTCATTGCTGTTTCCGAAACGGTTCCGTTTTTACCAGTCAGGATTGCACGCCCTGACCTGAACTCATGAACCTGAAGGACCACTCTCAGTCTGACTTCTGCCCTTTGACCTGTTTGGCATGGGTGACCCCACCAAGGGCAAAGCGTAAAGCCGTGATTCCAGCTGGCGAAGCTCCCCAGGTCATTGAGGCATGCAAGGTTGAGGTCCACTTGGAGGTCTGCTCGTAACACATGCTCTCTAATCCAAGCAACATCCTGGGGAACCACTTCTGCCCCCTCTCCAATGACTCCACCTCCTTCCTATGATGGGATGGCCAGAACTGAATGCACATGTCGCACCTTCCTTTCTAACACACATGGAATCTAGGAGAGGACTTCAGGATACTTAAAACAACTTTGATTTAACCGGGAAAATGTTTGCACCCTGATGATAAGAGGCAGAGATCGAGTGGATAGCCAGAGATTTCATTTTTCCCCAGGGCAGAAATAGTTAATACAATGGGAGCATAAGTTTAAGGTGATTGGATGAATGAACATGGGGGGGGGGGGTGGTGTCAGAGGCAAGTTGTTTACTTGAGAGAGTGATAGGCACATGGTAAAAGCTGCCAGGGGTATAACCATATAACAATTACAGCCTGGTCTTTCATATCTCTACTTGGCTGATCAGAGTGGAGACACAGGAGACTGCAGACATCGGGTTCTGGAGAAGAAAACCAGCCGGTCGAGCAGCATCAATGGAGGGAAATGGACAGTTGGCATTTTGGATCGAGAGATGGAGGGGAGGGGTGGAGCAAGAGCAGGGAGGTGATGAGTGGATCCAGCTGAGGAGGGCTGATGGGCAGATAGAGGAAAGGAGAGTGAGAATAGTGATAGACGCTGGGAGGTGGCGGGTGGATCCAGATGAGGAGGGCTGATGGGCAGATAGAGGAAAGGAGAGTGAGAATAGTGATAGACGCTGGGAGGTGGCGGGTGGATCCAGATGAGGAGGGCTGATGGGCAGATAGAGGAAAGGAGAGTGAGAATAGTGATAGACGCTGGGAGGTGGCGGGTGGATCCAGATGAGGAGGGCTGATGGGCAGATAGAGGAAAGGAGAGTGAGAATAGTGATAGACGCTGGGAGGTGGCGGGTGGATCCAGATGAGGAGGGATGGTGAGCAGATGGAGAAGAAGAGAGTGGGAATTGCAACAGAGCCTGGGCGGTGATGGATGGGTCCGGATGGAGAGCAGCCAGAGGCAGATGGAAGAGGGGAGAGGAGGTGTAGTAGCAGAGGCTGGGCGGTGATGGATGGGTCCGGATGGAGAGCAGCCAGAGGCAGATGGAAGAGGGGAGAGGAGGTGTAGTAGCAGAGGCTGGGCGGTGATGGATGGGTCCGGATGGAGAGCAGCCAGAGGCAGATGGAAGAGGGGAGAGGAGGTGTAGTAGCAGAGGCTGGGAGGTGATGGGTGGATTCAGGTGAGGAGGAAGGAGTGATAGGAAGATGAATGAGGGGACAGTGGGAATAGTGACTGAGGCTGGGAGGTGATGGGTGATCCAGGTGAGAAGGGTGATGGGAAGATGGAGGAGTTTAGAGTGGGAATAGCAACGGGGTGGGGAGGAAATGGATGCAGGAGACAAAGAGCTGCAGATGGTGGAATCTGATTGGAGAAAAAGGTGGAGCATGGAACCAGAGAAGGGAGGTGGGGACAGTGGGTGGAGGGGATCCAGTGGGAGCAGTGTGTGGGTGATGGACAGATGGGGTATGTAGAGGGGCAAAATTCACCAGTTTCAGGTAACTGCCTCTTTCCCTTACTCATGATTTAGCCAGTTCCTCACCTCCAGTCTGCCCCTACCACCTAACTTCTTTCCTTTCTTCCACTTACTCCATCTGCTCATCTGCAGTCCTTTGTTGCCTCCATCCACCATCTCTTAGCCTCTGTCACTATTGTCACCCAACTCTCCCCATCATTCCTCCTCACCTGGATCCACCCACCACCTCCCGGCCTCTGACACTCTCCTCTCCTCCACGTCCATATCACTGCCCCTCACCTGACATCCCTTTCTCCATCCCTTCCCACATCTCTCCACTCCTCCATCTGCCCATCACCTTTCTCACCTGGAACCACCCATCACCTCCTAGCCTCTGTCACTACTCCCACTCTCCACTTCTCTATCTGCCTATCACTCCTTCTCATCTGGATCCTTCTTGTTGGCTATCTCCCCTTTAACTTTTAATCCAGATAAAGGGTCTCAACCCAAAATGTCAGCTCCATTTTCCTCTACGGATGCTGCCTGGCCTGCTGAGTATTTCCAGCAGTTTGTTTTATGCGAGTCCAGGTGTCCAGAGTGGGTAACTAGCTGGTGTTTTCCTTCTCTGCACCGTTGTTCTTAAAAACTGCTTTGACTGAAAATTTTTCTAGAAATAATATCTGTGTGTTGATCTCAATGGTGCCAACGTCCTGCAACTTGGGAGCCATCTGGTGGCGACTGTACACATCTGCAATTGGAGTGAATATTCAGAAGAGCAGATACTAAACACAACGGGTACAGAAACCTGGAGAAAGGTTGAAAGCATCTTTGGGGGGAAATGGACAGTTGACGTGGGTGCTGGGCATATGGAGTGTGTGGGGGAGAGGAAAGAAACAGGATGATGGAGTGAGCGAGGGAAGAACTGTGTAAGGTACTCTATTTTCAGGGAAATGGAAGATAAAGATTAACTTTACCTGTCACAAGTACATCGAAATACATAATTTTGTGTCAATGACCCACCCAGAACGAGGATTGTACTGGGGGCAGCCGGCAAGTGTCACCATGCCTCCAGCACCAACGTAGCATGCCCACAACTTACCAACCCAAACCGTTTGTTGAGACCGTTCTGTCCTGGGAATGCCGAATGATGTCAACCACCGAACTCCCATTCACTCAGTCACAGAACCATTTACTCCAGAAAGTGCCTGAGAAATGTCCGGGAAACCATTGTAGAACATTTCACTCTCGTAAGAAAATGATTCCAGTTGCAAAAACTGCTGATAAAGGCAGTGTGGTGTAGTTATATTTCTCATTGACATTGTTCCAAATCCAGAGCATGAGGAACCCAGGGAGGACCTTTTCCAAAATTAATAAATCAAAGTAAGTTAATTATCATATGTACAAGTACATGTATGGACAGATAGAATGAAAAACTCACTACAGCACCATCACAGCTACATAACAACATTCACACAGTACAGCATTCACACGAGGAACATGCTACAGAATTAAATTCATTCTAAAGTTTGGCCTTGTCCCATGCACATTGAAAGGTACAGTGAAATACGCCATCTGCGTCAACGACCAACACAGTCCGAGCAGCCCGCAAGTGTCACCACGCTTCTGGCGCCAACATAGCGTGTCACAACTTACTAACCCGAACCAGTGCACCTTTGGAATGTGGAAGGAAACCGGAGCACCCGCAGGAAACCCATTTGTCATGGGGACAAGATACAAACGCCTTACAGACAGTGGCAGAATTGAACTTGAGTCGCTGATGTTGTAATTGCATTACACTAACAGCTACATTTCTATGCTGCCATAATGCATGGAGTCAATTTCACAGATGGAATGGGAAATAGAACAATTCTTTGGAATGCAGCAATATGGGTTGGAGAGGTCAGCTGTGAACTTTGCCCAGTCAGCTCTCCTGAGAAACCCAAGTACATTGGGCCATGGGGTTTTGACTGCTGACAATGATCAAAAGAATAGAAATGAAGACTTGAGTCATAGAGAAGTGAAACTTAGAAACAGGCCCTTCGGCCCATCTAGTCAATACTGAAACCATTTAAACTGCTAGCCCCCATCATAGGTCAGAATTAGACCATTCTGCCCATTGAGTCTGCTCCACTTTTCAATCATGGCTGATTTATTATCCCTCTCAACCCCATTCTCCTGCCTTCTCCTTGTAACCTTTGACACCTTTACATATCAAGAACCTATCAACCTCCACCTTAAATATACCCAATAACTTGGCCTCCACGGCCAACATTGAAATGTTCCCACAAACAAAAGATTCACTTTGAAGGACTCTTCATCTCATTGCCTATTTTATTATTATTAGTATTTCTTCTTTTTGTATTTGTGCAGTTTGTTGTCTTCTGCACACAGATTGAACACCCTGCTTTGGTGGTCTGTCATTGATTCTGTTGTGGTTATTATTCTATGGATTAGTGGAGTGTGCCCAAAAGAAAATGAATCTCAGGGTTGTATAGGGTGACATATATGTACTTCTATAATAAATTTCCTTTGAACGGTGAACTTTGTAGCAACAAATTCCACCGATTCACCACTTTCTGGCTGAAGAAATTCCTCATCATCTCTGTTCTAAAGGGACGTCCTTGTATTCTGAAGCTGTGGTCCTGGTCTTAGATTCTTCCACTATAGGAAACATTCTCTCCACATCCAGACTGGTCAACAGTGAACAAGAGGTTTATTATTTCCAGGTATCTGTTTATTCTTAGAATAACCAAAGAAAGGTGAGAACAAAATTTTATTTTCAGAAAAGTAAGGAAGGGTGTGAGGTGAGTTAGAACACAAAACTGTTACACATAGTGAGGTTTTATTTTGGCTTCGTTCCAGTCCTCAAGATCGACTTTTATGTTTGTAGGCTTGGCTATTCCAGGATATGGATACACTGAAGTCTGGGAAAAATTAACATTCCATTGCCAATGGCAGCAGCAAAGGATTTACTTTGGTCCTGCCAAAGATTGGAATGTAGATATCATCATTACTGGCAGCAAAGAAAATATCTACAAACATTATTAAGTCACTAAAAGTTGCACTAGAATATAGGACAGTACAGACCAAGAACAGGCCCTTCGGCCCACAGTGTTGTGCTGAAGCAATTAAATTAGTAATCAAATGGTCAAGTAAACTAATCTCTTTTGCCTACACAAGGTCCAAATCCTTCCATTTTCCTCATATTCATGTGCCTATCTAAACACCTCTTCAAACTTGCTAATGCTTTGGCCTCTACCACCCCCTCAGGCAGCACACCACTCTGTGTCACCACCAACACAGAATGCCCATGACCCTCGGCAGAACAACACAGAGCACAACAAGCAACAAAACGGGCAAAGAACAACAGCAAGAAATCAACAGGAGTATAACCAGCACAACTCACCCATCCCTGTACACACACAGACAACCCTAGGGAAGGCCACCTCTGGGCCTCTGGCCTCCACTGGGCTCACAGGCATCGAGCCTCGGACTTCCCCAGTGGATCCAGGACTTTGGCCAGGCCCTCAACAGAAATACTTAGTGGAATTATATTTTATTTTAATTACTTTATTTAGAGATACAGCACAGAACAGGTGCTTTTGGCCCAATGAACTGCATTGCCAGCAAACCACCAATTTAATCCCAGCCTAGTCACAAGACAATTTACAATGACCAATTAGCCTGTTATGCAGTATGTCTTTGGAATCTTGGAGGAAACCAGAGCACCCAGAGGAAATCCATGTGCACATGAGAACAACGTACAAGCTTTCTTGCAGAGAATGGCAGAATTGAACTCCCCGAGCTGTAATGGAGTCATGCTAATCGCTCACCCCAACCAAATGCATAAATTACAATTCACAGGAGGGTCTTGAGGTTGTTAAACAGGACAGTGGGATTTCAGAATCAGAATTAGAATCACTTTATTGCCAGTATGTGAATGTACCAGAATTGATTGTGGTTCGGTACCATGCATAAAACACAGGACAATAACATAACAGATAACACAAGAGCAACCAACAATTTGCAAGGCAATAGTGCAAACTGCCATGAACAATAACAATTAGCAGAATGGTCACATGTACAAACTTCAATAATCAAACTTAAATAAATGTGAACATATGAACGAGACTCAATAATTATCCACAGATCAAGAAGAGCGGGAAGGAACATTTAACGGATATTGTACAGGGACAGCTAGGGTATTACACTGGAGTGAGCTTTGTGGAGAAGCTGGATAGCTACAGGAAAGAAGCTTCAGAGATGACATGTAGTCCTGGTGGTGATGGACTTGCAGCCTCTCCCTGGTGAATAGATGACTGCTAGGGTGGGTGGTAGGTTGTTAGAGCCGAAGAGTGGGGTGGGTAATAGAACAAGTTTTCACTACCAATTTAACGCTTCCAATGGTGTGCAGCTCAAATAGCCTCTGACAACCAAGTCCGGCTCCTGGCCTTCATGCGTGGTTTAGCTACTAAACCTGATGGAACCATTTCTACTGATAGGAGAAGGGGCAAAGGCAGGTTACTGGCCCCTTAAAACCAATTGCTTCGTGCAGATAGGGCTCGTCTGCCATGGTTGGCAGCTCATCTTGAGAAGGAAAACTGTGACCTCAAACCTCCTTGTCTTTCGGCTATACCCACTCATGGGGAAGGTTTTGGGGGTAAACCCTGAGGGAAAATCCAGAGCTGAAGCCCCTAAGACAGTCCTACATTGAGTTCAGCGCTGACTGGCAACTCCTGCAATGCTGCTGGTGCCAAACTGTATCTGCCATTCCTTTGGGTTCTTCAGCAGTGTGGAGAGGGGGAGCTTGCTACATGGGCAACAGCTCACTCTCCATATCATACTGCCCCGGCTTGAGTAACTAGACAGCTAGGATGCAACATCCATTGTCAACCTGACTAATGGAGGCCTCATTCATTCAAGATAGGTGGAGTCAGCTGTAATTTTCTTCACTCTGGTGATGGATAGGTCATTTAATATTGGTAGCTGACGGCCAATGACCTTCTCCACGGTGTGGACCACTCACTGAAAACTTGGAGAGAGAGATAGGTCTATACTTTATTGATCCCAAAGGAAATTACAGTGTCACAGTCGTGTTACAAGTACACAGATATATAAATTTACAAATACTACAAGAGCAGCAAGAAAGAATGAAAACTAAGTTACCTCAAACAGTCTAACAGGAGGGTGTCATCACTTCCCTGGCTATAAGTTGACTCATTGTAGAGCCTAATGGCTGAGGGTAAGAATGACCTCAGATAGCAGGGTTGTCTTAGTCTATTACTGAAAGTGCTCCTCTGTTCAGCCAAGGTGGCATGCAGAGTGTGAGCAACTTTGTCCAGAATTGTCCGGATTTTCTGTAGGGTCCTCTGTTCTACTGCAGCCTCCAGAAGAGGCAGTGCGAAATCAAACGGTGGCAGAGGTGGTCACAATACCCTCAGTGATGGCTGAGTAAACGTTCACCAGTATACTGTGCCAAACTGTGCCAATTTTTGCCGTTCCTTTGATACATCAGCTTAGTGGAGAGGGGAAGCTGCCTGCATGGGCAGTCTCACTCTCCATACAGTACTGCCCTGGCTCATGTACCGGTGTAGACAGCTGGAACGTAACATCCATGGTTGGCCCCTACATACCTGCTGTATCTGCTTATTTGAGACAACTCTTAGAGAACAAAAACAAGTCAAGAAAATAGCCGGGATTCCCTTTGTTTATTTGGGACACTATGCCGCTTAATTGAGGCGGGGCCAGTTGCCAAACAGTTTCTCACTCGTGCCAGTTGCGTGCCTGTCATGTAGCCGTTAGACACTACACCATGCTTAGAGTGAACAGTTTTTAACAGTGCCACTTGCATGTTTGTGTTCAAAAAGCAGCAATTTTTGTCACTAAATAGTTGATGAGAAATAAGAAGTAAGACAATTCCAAACTGTTTAGCTCACTGCGGCCTCAAGCATTCAGGCTTGGAGATGCCAGAAACGACCAGGGGTGAAAATGAAACTGTTACACTATTTCAACAAGTTAGGAATGACAAAGAATTTGAAGGTATTGACAATCATCTGGATTGTTAGAATGAAACTGAAGGTTTGGAAGATGTGATCATTGAAAGTATTGGTTGAAAGCAATTCACAGTCTGCACTAGGTGTTTGTGCTGATATTGTTCACTTACAAACATAAGGATAAGCCAGCACACACTGAGAGAATTCGTCTGGCGATAACTACTAGGAACTGATACACAGTTTTACACTACTGTAGAAATTTTAGGAATGTTCTAATTTATTCTGTATTTTATTTAAATATGTAAATTGTTATTCAGTTTATTTTTAATACGTTTTAACTATTTTCATGAAACTTCAGCGAATTGGGACAGCCACTTAATTGGACCAAAATGTACTTGTCCCAATGTGTCCCAATTAACTGGAATCCATTGCAATACATAAAATAATCTATAAATGATAATAGTAACAAATCTGAACTATAATTAATTCTATGTATACATTTTGATATTGCAGTTTATGTTCTATGTTCTATTATGTATTACAAAACAAATTTCACAATATATGGCGGTGATATTAAACCTGATTCTGACTGTGAATCTGAGTCTAAGAGGTGAGAGAAGTCCTGACGAAGGTCCTCTGACCCAAACTGTTAACTGTATATTCCCCTCCACAGACACTGCCTGACTTGCTGAGTTCCTCTGGCATTTTCCTCCAGCCAAGACCGCTATGTTCGAACATGGTGGGTCATAGTTCCATTAATGAAAAAGCTTTATGAAATAAAAGTTTTAATTTACTCTGCACTAAATTGCATGTCATAACCCAACTGGATCTGTTGTGCATCAAGTACTTTATTGCTGCTTCACTTCTTCATCGTAAAGATTAACAGCTAGTTTAGAGAACGGTCAATAATTAATTTCCTTTTGCAGCGAGAACATCATAAAAACATTATGCTTCAAATAAACTCCTAAATTGTCCAACCCGATATTAATGTATGCTCAAGCGTTGAATGGAGGAAATTAATCATCTGTTCTTATTAAAGTCATCAAAAGTATGTTAGAAGATAGATGTGAGCTCTCTGTTGAGGTAACTGGATAGCATGAATATAGAGGGTTCAAACTTCTGGTAATATTTTCTTCTTCCCATTTCCTATTTTCCCATTCTCTTCTCTGGCTCCGCACTTACCTCTTCTCTTCTCACATGCCTATCACTTCTCCTGGTGCCTTTCGTCCTTCCTTTTCTCCTACAATACCTTCTCCACCCATCAGATACCTTCATCTTCAGCCCTTTATCTTTCCCACCTGTCACCACCCAGCTTCTCACTTCATTCCCACTCTCCCATCCCACTTGCTTTACCTATCAACTTCTAGCTTGTACTCCTTCCCCACCTTTTAATTCTGGCTTCTCTTCCCTTCCTTTCCAGTCCCGATGGATGGTCTTGGCTTTAAACATTAACTGTTTATTTCTTTCCGAAGATGCTGCCTGGCAGGCTGAGTTCCTCCAGCATTTTGTGTTATATGACTGTTTGTTCCTTTCCATAGATGGTGCAGGACCTGCTGAGATCTGCCAGCATTTTGTGTGTGTTCCTCTGGATTTCCAGCTTCTGAAGAATCTCTTGTGTTTATGGTTAAGGAAATGCCTTGCTCATCTAATATAGCTCAAGAAGACTCTCAATTCAGATCCAGCGTGAGACATTAAGGAAAATCAGATAAATCCCACTCCCAATTGGATTTGAAAATACCTCAGTGGTACAATCACTTGAGTCGAGTATGATGTTCTCCTAAGCGGTTATTCCCTTAATGGCAAAGGCCTGTGCGTGACTTTGCTTAACATGGAGAGGCTGGTGAATGGGCAGCCTCCATGTGGTCCTTGACAGATCCTGGAGAGTCCAGTGGCAAGGAGTTCAAGACAATGGGAGATCCTTCAGTGTGGCAGCCTGCCCCCACCTTCACTACCATTGTGATAATGGATCAAAAGACATAGGAGCAGAATTAGGCCATTTGGCCCATCAAATCTGCTCCGCCATTTCATCATTGCTGATCAATTTTCCTCTCAGCCCCAATCTCCTGGCTTCTCCCCATATCCCTTCATGCCCTGACCCTAACCCTAACCCTAATCAAGACTGATCAAGAATCTATCAAACTCTGCCTTAAATATTCATAAAGCCTCCGCAGCTGCCTGTGGCAAAGAATTCCACGGATTTACCACTTTCTAGCTAAAGAGATCCCTCCTCATCTCCGTTCTAAAAGGACGTACCTCTATTCCGAGGCTATGTCCTCTGATCTTACTCTCCCATCATAGAAAACATCCTTTCCACGTCCACTCTATCAAGGTATTTCACCATTTGATAGGTTTCAATGAGATCATCCCTCATTTTTCAGAATTCTAGTGAATACAGGCCTAGAGCCATCAGACACCTTTCATATGACAATCATTCAATTCTGCAAACATTTTTGTGAAGCTCCTTTAAACACTCTTCAGTTTCAGCACAGACTTTCTAAGGTAAATGTCCCAAACCTGCTCGCGATACTCCAAATGAGGCCTCACTGGTGTTTTATAAAGACTCAGCATTACATCCTTGCTTTTATATTCTAGACCTCAAAATAAATGCTAATATTGCATTTTTCCCCCTCACTATAGACTCAACCTGCAAATTAACCTGTAGGGAATACTGCACACAGACTCCCAAGTCCCTTTGCACCTCAGTTTTTTTTTGTATTTTCTCTCCATTTAGAGAATAGTAAGCCCTTTCATGTTTTCTACCAAAGTGCATGACCATACTCTTTCCAACATTGTATTCCATCTGCAATTTCTTTGCCCATTCTCCTCATCTGTTTAAGTCCTTCTGTAGCCTCTCTACTTCCTTAAAACCATCTGCCCGTCCACCTATCTTCATATCGTATGCAAACTTTGCAACAAATCCAACAATTCTATCATCAAAATCATTGACATATAATGTAAGAAGAATGAGAAGTGAACACAGAGCCCTGCGGAACACCACTGGTCACAGTCAGCCAGTCAGAAAAGGCTCCTTTTACTCAAACTCCTTGCCTCCTACCAATCAGCCACTGCTTTATCCATGCTAGAATCTTCCTGTAATACCATGGGCTCATAACTTGCTAAATAGCCTCACATGTGGCAACTTATCACAGGCTTTCTGAAAATATACAACATCAACCAATTTTCTTTTGTCTACCCTGTTAGTTGTTTCTGCAAAAAATTCTTATAGATTTGTCAGGCAAGATTTTTTTCTTGAGGGAACCATGCTGACTACAGCCTATTTTATCATGTGCCTCCAAGTACTCTGATATCTCATCCTAAATAATCGACTCCAACATCTTCCCAACCACTGAGGTCAGACTAACTGGCCTATAGTTTCCTTTCTTCTGCCTCACTCCTTTCTTAAAGCTTTTAGCATCTTCTTTGATATTAGTCACCAGCTTCCTCTCATAATTCATCTTTTCCTTCCTAATGACCTTCTTAGTTTCCTTCTGCAAGTTTTTAAAAGCTTCCCAATCCTCTATCTTCCCACTAGCTTTGGCTTCCTTGTACTCTTTTACTTTTATTTTAGCTCTGACTTCACTTGTCAGACATGGTAGTGTCCTTCTTCCATTTGAAAATTTGTTCTTATTTGGAATATATCTGTCTTGCACTTCCTTCGTTTTTCACAGAAACTCCAGCCATTGCTGCTCTGCAGCAATTGTCCTTCCTGCTAGTGTTCCTTTCCAGTCAACTTTGGCCAGTTCCCCTCTCATGCCATTATAATTTCCTTTATTTCACTGAAATACCGAGTCGTTGGAATTTAGGTTTCTCTTCTCAAATTTCAAAGTAAACTCGATCATATTGCGATCACTGTTCCCCAAGGGTTCCTTAACCTAAAGCTCTCTTATCACTTCCGTATCATTGCACAACAGCCAATCTAACACAGCCTAGTGGGTTCAACAACAAGCTGCTCTAAAAAGATATTGCTTAGATAGTCTACAAATTCTCTCTCTTGAGGTCCAGTACTGGCCTGGATTTCCCAACCCACTTTCATGTTAAAATGCCCAACGATTATCATGACGTTGTCCTTCTGACACTCATTTTCTATTTCCTGCTGTAATTTGTAATTCACATCCTGGCTGCTATTTGGAGGCCTGTATACAATTGCCATTCAGGTCCTTCTACTCTTGCTATTTCTTAACTCAACCAATAGAGACTCTACACCTTCTGATCCTATGTCATCCCTTTCTAATGATTTAATGTTATTTCTTATACACAGGGCCACACCACCTCCTCGGCCTACTAACCTATCTTTCTGATACATCGTATATCCTTGGATGTTCAGTTCCCAATGGCAACCATCTTTAGCCAAGTTTCAGAGATGGCCACAACGTCACACTTGCCAATCTGTAGCTGGATTTCAAGAGGTAGTTTTATTTCTTATGCTGCATGCATTCAAATACAACACTTTCAGTCCAGTATTTGTTGCTTTCTGTTTTAACTGCACCATGCCTCTATTGCCCTGTAAATCATCCCATTGGTTGTGACTAAGCCTCATCTCCTGCCTGTCCTTTCTATCATCTCTGTTGCATGCTATCTTTGATTTATTTTTGTTTTCTCCTTCCTTAGCCCTATCACTCCTGTTCCCATGCCCCTACCAAATTAGTTTAAACCCTCCCTAACAGCTGCATTAAACCTGCCTGTGAGGATATTGGACCCCTTTGGATTCAGGTGTAACCCATGCTTTTTGTACAGGTCATACCTCCCCAATGATCCAGGAAACTGAAGCCCTGCCCCCTATACCAGTCTCTCAGTCACACATTAATATGCCTGATCGTAATATTCTTGTACTCATTAGTACGTGGCACTGGCAGCAGTCCCAAGATTACTACCCTGGAAGTTCTGCTTTTCAGTTTCCTACCCAACTCCCTGAATTCTCTCTTCAGGACCTCTTCCCTTTTTCTACCTATGTCATTTGTACCAATGTGTACCAAGACTTCTGACTGTTCACCCTCTCCCTTCAGAATACTCTGCACCCGATATAAGACATCTCATACCCTGGCACCTGGGAGGCAACACACCATGCAGGTAACTCTATCAGGCTGACAGAACCTCCTATCTGTTCCCCTCACTATGGAATCCCCTAGGCCACCACATTCCTCATCTTTTTCTTTCCCTTCTGCTCCATGGAACCAGGCTTAGTGCCGATCGCCGTGGTCGTCCTCTATCAGGTCACCCTCCTCAACAGCATTCAAAATGAGATAACAGTTACAGAGGGGAATGGCCACAGGGGTGTTCTCTACTATCTGAGCTCTTCCCTTCCCTTCCCTTCCCTGTCACCCACTTGTCTAACTCCTGCCGCCTCGGGGTGACTAACTCCTTGTTGCTCCTGTCTATCTCAATCACTTTCCCTAATAAGCTGTAGGTCATCAAGCCACAGCTCCAGATCCCTAACACAGTCTCTCAGGAGCTGCATCCTGGTGCACCTGGCATAGATGGCAGACTGAAAGATTCCCAGGATTCCCACATCTGACACCCAAAGCAAAGCACTAACCCTACAGACATGCACTCTATTCCTCAAAAAATACAAGGAAAAATCAAAGTCCACTTACCACCTTACCTCCAGAAACCCAAATGAGCCAAAGCCCTACCACTCTGACTCAGACCACTCCATCGATGACCGCTCTGCTGGGCAGTGTCTCCCTTTTAAGCCTGAGCCTTCCCTGCTCTCCAGCACACGATTGGTGCTCCAGTTAAAGCCGAGTTCCTGCAAAACTTTCCCCTTTTAAACTTCGCTCCCGGGCCTGCGCCGCCTCCTATCTCGTAGCTCTCCAACTCACAATTGGTGCGCTGGTTATAGCCTTATAGTCTTATGGTCACCTTACTATTCCAACATCTTCACTATACAACAGAAAGGAGATCGCTGCAAAACTTTTGGGCACCTCGCTCTGCTCAAACTGGTATATTAGACATGGGAATGAATGAGAGTTTGCTGGTATTTTGCATTTTGTTTACAATCCACTCCCAGGGAAAGGGTTTTGATCAATCCAGCCATTGATTAAAATTTAACAACGTTCCGCAGCCAATGTTAATACTGAAAGAAAAATAAGAAGCCAAACACAAAAAGACGTACCACAGATCAGAGGTGCCTTTGATCTGCAGTTAGCTAGGTAGGCTCATGTGTAAACAATTATCCCGTTAAACCTCAAAGTTCAATTTCACATAGAATATAAATCCTGCTGGTAATTGCATGCAGCCCAGAATGAGATGAACTGCACTGTGGTGGGTGGTCTGGTTTGAACAGAGTCCTCTCTGTTACCAGCTGCTCAAAGCTGAACTTGTACTAGAAGCACTAGATATAGGAGCAGAATTAGGCCATTTGGCCCATCGAGTCTGCTCTGCCATTTCATCATGGCTGATCCATTTCCCCCTCAGCCCAGATCTCTTGCCATCTCCCTGTAGCCCCTCATGCCCTGACCAATCAAGAATCTATCAACCACCGCCTCAAATATACCCAATGACTTGGACGCCACAACGAATTCCAGCATCAAAATCAGAATAAAGATCGGGCAACAAGAAGAGGAATGGGGGTCGAATAGTCTTTAATATCATTAGGATATGGCCAACAGAGTTTGCCCGAGCTCATGTCACTGGGACATTGGACTATTTTCCAAACCCTTACCTATAGAAAAAAAGAAGGAATCTTAAACAGACAAGGTGATGACAAAGTGACTAGGTAGAGTGGCCATTAATATGCATTCACACCTTTGAAAATGTTAGCCAATTGTACACTCTACATTCTATGAGTTTGACAAAAGGAATCATTTCAATGAAAGCCATACAAAGAAATTGCTCTCCAGCACATTATTCAGATTCTGATGATTTATCATCACGTTCAGCAGGGAGCAATGATATTCCTTGCTCAAAGAGCAAACAGTGTACATGGTTATAATAAATACATCAATATATATACATCTGTGGACTGTTTCAGTTTTGTGTTTTATTTTCTGTGTTTTCACCCACTCTTTCTTGTTGCGATTTGTGCAATTTGTTTTTTGTGTCAGGGGAGGGGGTAATGTTCCTGTTGTTGTTTGAGCTTTTTGTTTATTTATGCGTGGGAATAGGTGTAGATGATTTTTTTGAACAGATTCCATCGTTTTTTTTGTTTCGTGGCTCTCAAGATCTAGACACAACTCTCCACCAACGACACACGCAGCTGATGGCAAGGTCTGCACACCATCGCAGACTTCAAAGCTAAATGCAGTGGAGTTTCTAACATTGCTGCCTCTCTCCCAGATGAGCTAATCTTTTTTTTTACACTCAATTCGATGTTGCCAACACTGAGCCCTTGAGGAGAGCCACTGATGTGACCTGCAGCTTGGTCATCTCTGAGGCCGAAGTACGCAGATGTTTCCAACGAGTGGACAGTCACGAGGCTGCAGGACCAGACAGCATCCCAGGGTGGGTACTCATGATGTGAACGGCACAACTGGCAGTTGTGTTTACAGACATTTTTAATCTCTCCCTCTCCCAGTGTAGGGTGCCCTTCAAAACATCCACCATTGTTCCTGTACATAAAAAGAAGAAGATAATGTGTCTGAGTGACTGGCGTCCTGTCACACTCACCTCAATATTAAGCAAGTGCTTTGACAGGCTGGTCAAGGACTACATCTGCAGCCTGCTACCACCTACACTGGACCCCTACAGTTTGCCCACCAACACAAGCCATTGACAGGTGACGCAATAGCCACATCTCTACACACCGTCCTTACACATCTGGAGAAGAAGGATGCTTATGTGAGAATGCTGTTCAAAAGTTTCAAAGGTACATTTAATGTCAGAGAAACATATACAAGGGGAAAGTAACCAAAATTATCGATTCACATGTAGAATTGAGGACTACCATCAATTCTAAACAATTTACTACCGTAGGGCAGGAGGTATTGAAATCTCAGGTCCTACATCACCAGGTTCAAAAAATGTTATTGCCCTTCAACCAGCAGGCTCCTGAACTGGCATGAATAACTTCACTCCCATCAATTCTGAACTGATTCCACAACCTAAAGACTCAATTTCAAGGTCCCTATAACTCACGTTCTCAATTTTTTTTATTTGCTCAATTTGTCTTCTTTTACACACATTGGTTGCTTCTCAGTTTATTATTACTGGCTTATGTCACAATTGTTTTGGCATCAGTGCATTGCAAAGCATAGTAATAAAAACTATCTATCCAATTAGTATATATATAGAAAAGTTAAATTAAATAAGTAGTGCAAAAAGAGAGGAAAAATAGTGAGGTAGTGTTCATGGGTTCATTATCCATTCAGAAATCTGATGACAGAGGGGAAGAAGATGTTCCTGCATCATTGAGTGTGTGTCTTCAGGCTCCTGTACCTTGATGGTAGCCATGAGAAGAGGGCATGTCCTGGGTGATGGGGGTCCCTAACGAAGGGTGCCACTTTTCTGAGGCATCATTCTTTGAAGGTGTCCTGGATGCTGTGAGGGCTAGAGCCTATGATGCAGCTGACTGAATTTACAACTTCAAACAGCTTTTTCCAAACCTGTGCAGTGGCCCGTCCATACCAGACAATGATGCAACCAGTTAGAATGCTCTCCACGTACATCTGTAGAGATTTGTGAGTGTCTTTGGTGACATACCAATTTACTCAAATGCCTAATGAAATATAGCCACTGTCATTGCTTCTTTGTAATTTCATCAGTGTGTTGGGTCTAGGGTAGATCTACAGAGATGTTGACACTTGGGGACTTGAAACTACTCACCTTTTCCACCTCTGACCCCTCAATGAGGATTGGTGATGTGAGTTCCCTTGACTACCTCTTCTTGAGGTCCACAATCAATTCCTGATGTTGAGTGTTTATGTACAGTGATATCTTTGTTCAGTTTACCGTTAGGGCCAGTGACACGGGGTGATGTGGCGTAGCATCTCAGCTGGAGTTGGTGCAGAGTTGGTGCCCCAGTGTTTGCTCGGCAGAAGACAAGCTGCGTTGCGGTCATTTGCAGATTTTGGTGGCATTGGATGAGTTGAGATTAGCCTCAGTTATTGACTGGCTGTGTCTTTCCATCTTATGCATACGATGTGTGCTTTGTACTGTGTGTGACTTAGTACTGTGGTTTGCTCCTTGATCCCCGAGTAACGCTGCCTCGTTTGGCTGTATTTGTGTATGGTTGAATGGCAATTAAACTTGAATTGAACTCCTTCAATGGAATTCAAGGGATCGCTCCCTACGCAACTCCCTTGTCCATTTGTCCCTCCCAATCCCTTCCCACCGATCTCCCTCCTGGCACTTATCCTTGTAAGCAGAACTAATATCTATACCTGCCCTTACACTTCCTCCCTCACCACCTATAAGTTGGCTGGTGCATCTGGTGCTCCCATTGCAGCCTTATATATATTGGTGAGACCCAATGCAGACTGGGAGACCATTTCACTGAACACCTACACTCTTTCCGCCAGAGAAAGCAGGATATCCCAGTGGCCACACATTCCAATTCCACATCCCATTCCCATTCTGATATGTCTACTGTCAAGATGAAGCCACACTCAGGGTGGAGGAACAACACCTTATATTCGTTCTGGGTAGCCTCCATCCTGATGGCATGAACATTGATTTCTCTAACTTCTGTTAATGTCCCCTTCCCCTTCTTACCCCATCCCTTATTTAGCTATCTATCTATTTATTTAGTTATCCTTTTTTTCTTCTTTTCTCTCTCTCTGTCCCTCTCACAATCACTCCTCGCTTCCTCTCTTTCTCCCTCTGGTGCTCCCTTCCCCCTTTCTTTCTCCCTAGGCTTCCTGTCCCATAATCCTCTCCCTTCTCCGGCTGTGTATTCTTTTTGCCGATCAACTTTCCAGCTCTTAGCTTCATTCCTCCCCCTCCTTTTAGTTCTTTCCCATGAACACTACCTAACTTCTTTCAGTTAGTCCTGACAAAAGGTCTTGGCCTGAAACGTCAACAGTGCTTCCCCTTATTGATGCTGCCTGGCCTGCTGCGTTCCACCAACATTTTGTGTGTGTTGCTTGAATTTCCATCACTTGCAGTTTCCTCGTGTTTGCGTAAAGAAATACTAATTTAATATCAACCTAAATGGAATGGATTGTCCTAAAATTGGTAAGATTCCATAAGAATAAAAACATAAGAAATAGGAGCTGGAGTAGACCATCTGGCCCATCAAACCTGCCCCACCATTCAATAAGATCATGGCCGATCTGTCTGTAAACTCAGCTCCATCTACCTGCATTTTCCCCATAATACTTAATTCCCCTACTACGTAAAAATCTATCTAACTGTATCTTAAATATATTTAGTGAAGAAGCCTCAACTACTTCCCTGGGCAGAAAATTCCACAGATTCACCATTTTCTGGACGAACAGTTTCTCCTCATCTCCATCCTAAATCTTCTCCCCTGAATCTTGAGGCAATGTCCTCTAGTTCTAGTCTCATCTACCAATAGAAACAACTTTCCTACTTCTATCTTATCCATCCCTTTCAAAATTTTCCTGGACACATATTGACAGCTGAGCTTTCTACTTCGAAACAAGTATTTCACCCAGCTGGACACATTGCGGAGGAAGGAATTTTAGAATATTTGTTTATAAAATTAGAACTCATGATAGCGAGTTAGACATCAATGACGAGCCGTGTCAAAAGTGTTAATGAGTTATTCAGTAAATATCTTTAAAATGTACCGACAGCTCATAGAATCCCTATCCATTTTGAATAAATCAAGCCATGCATTTTACTGAGCAGTAAGTTTGAGATGCAGTGTTTTTAGGAAGTAGCCAAAGAGGAGTTGAAACCTAAACAATCACTTGCTCTCTCATGCCATTGGTAAAACAGCACAGAGGTCAGAGAGACCATGTGGAAATGGACTGCAGGATGAACATATCCATGCATATACACTCAGTGGACACTTGATCTCCTTCTGTACCTAATCAATTGGCCACTGAGTGTATGTTCATGGTCTTCTGCTGCTGCAGCCCATCCACTTCGAGGTTCAATCTGTTGTCATGCATCTGCACATCACTGTTGTAACGTTTAGTTATTTGAGTTACTGTCAACTTGAACCATTCTAGCTTTTCTCCTCTGAAATCTCACCTCTAACCCCTTCTCATCTGACTATCACTTCCCTCGGTTTCCCTCATCTTTCCCTTTCTCTTATGGTCCACTCTTCTGTACTCTCAGATTCCTTCCTGTCCAGCCCTTTACCTGTCCTACCCACCTGGCTTCACCCATCACCTTCTAGCTATCTTCCTTCACTCCTCCTGCCATTTTTTGTTATTCTGGCATCTTCCCCTTCCTTTCCAGTCTTGAAGAAGGGTCTTGGCCTCTTACTGTATATTCATTTCCATAGATGCTGCCTGTCCTGCTGAACTCCAGCATTTTGTGTGTGTTGCTCTGGATTTCCAGCATCTGCAGATTTTCTTGTGTTTACAATTCATGGTTTCTCATTAAAAAAGGTCTTTTAACCCACAGAAATAATGCTCACTGGAAGTTTTTCTCCCACCATTCTCTGTAAGCTCTAGAGACTGTTGTGCATGAAAATCCCAGGAGATCAGCAGTTTCTGAGATACTTGAACCACCCCATCTGGCACCAGTGGACACAGCCACTTAGCTCACATTTCTTCAGTATTCTGATGTTTGGTCTGAACAACATGTGGACCTCTTGACCATGTCTGCATGCTTTTATGCATGGAATTGCTGCCACTCGACTGGCTGATTAAATATTTGCATCAATGAGCACATCTGCAGCTGTATCTAATAAAGTGTAAACACTTTATAGATGTGCACCTGTTCAATTTCACTCTCTTTCTTTGATGAAGCTTTTACATATTCAGTACCAATAAACCACTTGTGGTTTGCTGCAATGCACTATAAATGTGTTTAGACCAACTTTGTTCTGTTCAGTCAGCAAGCTATTAATCAACTGGAATCAAAACAACAATGAAGCTCCGAGGAGTAGCTGCAGTCAACTCTTTTTGCCATGGTAGGTGTCCAAGAAGGAAACTTTCAATATGCTGATCATTATTATGTTGTAGGCTGCCCCCAGCATGTCCTTAGGTTGTGTTGGTTACATCTCACCGTATGTTCCAAAGCCCCTCTGATAAATAAATCTAATCTAAATGAAATATTTAATGAAACCAAACCATAAGGCAAAGGAGCAGAATTAGGCTATTCAGTCCATTGAGTCTGCCCCACCATTCTTTCCCTCCAGGAGGACCACAACCTTGCTATGGTTTGGAGGCTTGCATGCTTCATAGCCCGGAGAGCTATGTTGGCTGAGATCAGGGCTTTATACTTTGGCCCTTTGTAGGGTCACCCTTGCCAAATAGGTCAAAGGGTAGAGGCCAGACTAAGAGTGGTCCACCGGTCCTCCAGGCTTGGGGGTTCAGCTCAGGACTAACAACCCTGACTGATAAAATAAAATTGTCACAGAAATGGCAATGAAGAATCCTTCTGCATCTGAGTGTGACGGTATTCCTGAGTCTCCATCCGGGACTTGCACAACTGACAGTAGTGAAAACAGGGAGGAAGCTACTGACATGATGAAGGAAGCCGTGAACACTGCCTGCGACAAAGGATCTACGTTGCTGCCCTAAATGCCAGCAGCATAATGGGCAGTAGAGGAAATTCTATCGTGGCTGATACATTATCCCTCTCAATCCAGTTCCTCTGCTTTTTCCCTGTAGCCTTTGATGCGCTGACTAATCAAGAAAAAAAATATCAAGACTATTCTAAGGTTGTAAACTTTGATCTGAAACCATCTGTGAGGTAATATTTTGACAACTACATTATCAGAGATGTGGGTTTTAAGAGAGAGAAGATAAGTATTATCTGAGTTATAGGGAAAGGCTGAATAGATTAAGACTTTATTCCCTGGGGTATAGGAGAATGAGGAGGGATTTGACAAATGTATACAAAATTATGAGGGATAGAGATAAGGTAGATTCAAGCAGGCATTTTTCCACTGAGGTTGTGTGAAGAACTAGAGGTCAGAGGTTAAAGGTGAAATGTGAAATACTGAAGGGGAACTTCTTCACACAGTGGATGGTGATAATATGGAATGAGCTGCCACTGGAAGTGGTGTACGCAGGTACGATCGCAATATTTAAAGAAGTTTGGTTGGGTACATGGATTGGAAGTATATGGAGGGCTATGGTCCCAGTGTAGTTCAATGTAATAGCTTGGCATGGACCTGTTTCTGTGTTGTAGAGTTATGTTTAGTGAAGTTTGTCCAGCTGGGACCATTTCTTTACGCGCAACATGCTGGATGAACTCAGTAAGTAAGGCAGCATCTATGGAAAAGAGTAAATACAGTCGTTGACATTTTGGGCCAAGTCCCTTCTTCATGACTGAGAAGGAAGGGGGAAGACACCTGAATAAAAAGTCGGGAGGCAGGGGTGAAAGGTTAGCTAGAAGGTGATAGGTGAAGCCAGGTGGGTGGGAAAGCGCAAGAGCTGGTGAAGAAAGAATTTGATAGGAGAGGAGAGTGGACAATACGAGAAAGGGAAGGAGGAGGGGACCTGGGGGAAGTAATAGGTGAGTGAGAAGAAGAGAAAGGTCAGAGTAGGGAATAGAGGAAGGCGGGGGAAATTTGTTCACCGGAAGGAGAAATTGATTTTCATGTCATCGTTGGAGGGTACCCAGACAGAATACAAAGTGTTGTTCCTCCACCCTGACGGTGGCCTCATCTTGGCATAAGAGGAGGCCCTGGATCGTTACATTGGTGAAACTGCTTTGCAATGCGACGTGACCTCCATGATATCACGTGGTCCAGTTTCAGCCCTGTCTACTGACATAAATCCACCTGCAAATGTTTCTTAAATGCATTCTATTTACATTTAAGTGCAGCTGGCTTGATCTAAAATAAACACATTTAGATTTGTACTGTCCAGTATGAGCCAGTAATTAAGTTAGTCTATGATTAAGGTACACACTGCCTCCCCCGGGCTAGTTCATATGAAATTACATCTAAACATGCCACTGAGCTTTGAAGTTTGCTGTTTAACTCCTGACCGATGGTGTCAGAGACACTTTGATACTTGCACACGGATCCCAGAAAGCAATTGCTCATCCCCCAGCCCCCTCTATAACATTTAGAGTCTACAGGC
The DNA here is from genome assembly GCF_030144855.1 of Hypanus sabinus. Lineage (NCBI taxonomy): Eukaryota > Metazoa > Chordata > Chondrichthyes > Myliobatiformes > Dasyatidae > Hypanus > Hypanus sabinus. The sequence continues at coordinate 173,214,937 of NC_082712.1, read as the reverse complement.
TTTCTACTTTGTGGAATTAATCTTTAATGAAATCAAACATCCCAGGACTCTTCTTAGCCAAGGAGGTAAAATTTGATCCCAAGCCACTGACTGGGGTAATATTTTTTTTAAATGCTTGTTCAAAGAAGTGGGCTTTAAGAGGAAGAAGATAGGGTTAGAATTCCAGAAAGTTCCCAGGTAGTTTATGGCCAGGCCATTGGAAGGGAAGTACTGGAGCCTTAGGCCCACCCCATCATCGGGCACAGGAACCATTATTACCCTTCAACCATCAGGCTCCTGTACCAGCATGGATAATTTCACTCACCTCAACACTAGGCTAATTGCACAACCTATGGATTCACATTCAATGACTTCAATATGATGAAAGGCGTTGATCATGTGGATAGTCAGAGGCTTTTCCCCAGGGCTGAAATGGCTGACACGAGAGGGCACTGCTTTAAGGTGCTTGGAAGTAGGTACAGAGGAGATGTCAGGGGTAACTTTTTTTACACAGAGAGTGGTGTGTGTAGAATGGACTGCCAGCAATGGTGGTGGAGGTGGATATGATGGGGTCTTTTAAGAGACTCCTGGATAAGTACACAAAGCTTAGAACAATAGTGAGCTATGGATAACCCTAGGTAATTTCTAAAGTAAGTACATGTTCAGCACAGCATTGTGGGCCAAAAGGCCTGTATTGTGCTGTAGGTTTTCTATGTTTCTATATTTCTAATTTATGTTCTCAGTATTATTTATTAATTAATTTATTTTTTTATATTTGCGTAGCTTGCCTTCTTTCGTACTTTGGTTGTTTGCTAATTCTTGATTGTGAGCGTTTTTTCATTAGTTCTATTGTATTTCTTTATTCTATTGTGATGCCTGCAAGTAAATGAATTTCAAGGTTGTGTAGGATAACATATACGTACTTTGATATTTAATTTACTTTGATTTTTGAATCCTGGGCTTTGTCACCTTAAGACTCAACTTAATGACCTAATCCCTCTTCCACTAGATGTCACTTCCCCTTGTGGGTCTTCCTCCACCTATCCAGCACAGCCTACAACCTCGTCCTCTCACTCAGCCTCACTCTGAATTTCTGTTCCTGCCCATTCTTTATCTCAAAGACCCTCACCTCACCACAACACCCACCTTAGTCTTCTGCTGGCATTCGTGTAGTTGTCAGGTCTAGATTTAATTATCCAATATTTTCCTCAACAAAGAGCACTCAGAGACCATCTACTTCAGTCCCCATTCTATGTCAATCTGAAAGCGGCATAGTAGTGCAGTGGTTAGCACAATTGTTTTACGGCATCAGTGATCACTGATTCGGGTTCAATTCCCACTGCTGTTTGTAAGTAGTCTTCCTGTGTCCTCATTGGTTTCCTCCAGGTGCTCCAGTTTCCTCCCACAGACTACAAATATACAGGTTAGTGTTAGTGAGTTGTGGACATGCTATATTGGTGTTGGAAGTGTGGTGACATTTGTGGGCTCTCCCCAGCACATCCCCAGGGTAATGGAAATGGCTCATGAACGCGTAATAAATAAATTTGAATTGGAAGGTCTGCACTGTTCCTTGTCCTACAGTATAACCTGCATGAGTATCACAGCAACCATTTAAAACAATATTACCACTTAATTCCATAACTTCTTAAGATTCAAATTACCATTTCAACCCTTCCTTAGATATTTCAGAGCCTCAGCCCTTCTACTGTCCACTCCCAATGGAGCTTTTTCAATCAATTCAGTCCTATTTGGAGGATTGCCTCATTTTAGGGAGAATACTTATCACTCAGTGTGGAGATTAGCAGGAACATCTAGAGCAAGGGTTCCCAACCTTTTTTATGCCATGGATCCCTACCATTATCAAAGGGCTCTACGGTCCCCATGTTGGGAACTCCTGATGTAGAGGGTAAAAGGACTTTAGCATTGTGGAGCGTAGAAATGCTGGAATTATGCAGAATGAAAATCAAAATATTCAATATATTATTGGAATTATTTTATTATTCTCATGTGTAATGAGATGCGTGTTTGTTTTGCATGGTATCTGTACAGATCATCGGTGTATTGAGGTACAACAAAGGAAAGCCATGACAGAATAAAGTGTTACAGTTACAGAGAATTTGCAATGCAGGCAGACAATAAGGTGTAAGACCACAAGAAGCTTGATTATGTGGTCAAGGGTTCATTCATTCATTATGTGACATATCATAGGACATGGGTGATCATAGTCTTTCCATGACCATGATTGTTCTTCCACAGAAGGTATTTGCCATTGCTTTCTTCTGGACAGTGTCTTTACAAGACACCAACCTTTACCAATACCCTTCAGAGATTGTCTGCCTGGTGAAGGTGGTTGCATAACCAGGACTTGTGATATACATGACCTGCTCATACAACCATGCACCACCTGCTTCTATGGCTTCACGTGACCCTGATGGGAGGGGGTGATGGCTAAGCAGTCGCTATACCTTTCTAAAGAGTGACCTACCTGCAGGCTAGTGGAGGGAAGGAGCACCTTACACCTTCTTTGGTAGAGATGTATATCCACCCCATCACAGAGTAGTCAAGGGTAACGCACACAAAATGCTGGAGGAACTTTGCAGGTCAGGCAGCATCTATGGAAAGGAATAGAGTGAATGTTCTGGCCTAGACCCTACAGCAGGACTGGAAAGCAAGGGTGAAGAAGTCAGAATTCTGAAATGTTGACTCTTTGTTCCTCTCCATAGATGCTACTTTATCTGCAGAGTTCTCTGTGCTTATGAGGTCAAAGTTCTATTTGATCATACTGAGGGACCATTCAATAGTCTTATAACAGCTGGATAGAATTTGTCCTTGAGGCTGGTAATATGCTCTTTCAGGCTTTTGATTCTTCTGCCTGGTGGGAGGGCAGAAAATATATTTAGATAGGGTAAACAGGGAGAAACGCCAAGCTGAGAGGTTAAAAATTCAGGATACATTGCCTGAAGAAGAAATCAAAACACATTCCATAGCAAATTTCAATAACAGTATGAGAAGGAAATAGTGTATGTCCAAAGTATGAGAGAATTAGACATGGGATTCAACAGAATAGTTTTTGTTTCCAAAGAGCCAGCAGGGAATATTGGGGTGAAAAGGCTTCATTGTGCTTGTAGGATATCTTGATATATTCAGTGGGAACTGCCTGGGGAAGGGTGCTTGTCTGTTCAATATGGACGAATTCAATTTTGTGTAATGAAGCATAAAATGCTGGATGCAATCACAGCTCAGGCAGAATTAACACTTCATTTTGACAACTTTCTTCTATAATTAATTTCTCTCTCTATAGCTGCTGCCTGACCTGCTGAGTACTTGGACCATTTTGTGCTATTTCAAGTTTTTAAACATCTGCAACTACATCTGTGTTGGCGCGTGGCCTAGCGGATAAGGTATCAGACTAGTAACCTGAAGTTCACTGGTTCGAGCCTCAGCTGAGGCAGCGTGTTTGTATCCTTGAGCAAGGCACTTAACAACACATTGCTCTGCGACAACACCGGTGCCAAGCTGCTTGGGTCCTAGTGCCCTTCCCTTGGACAACATCGGTGGCGTGGAGAGGGGAAGGCCTGCAGCTTGGGCAACTGCCGGTCTCCCATACAACCCTGCCCAGGCCTGCACCCTCCAGGCGCAGATCCATGGTCTCTTGAGACCGACGGATGCCGCCTTTTTAAACATCTGCAGTATTATGATTTTGAGTTACAGTTGTTGTTTGAAAGAATGACCACTAATTGCTTTATTGGTTGGGAAAGACTTTTCTTGGTTTTGCTTCTGATAAATTCCCAGTTACTTATTTTGAAATTTAACCAAATCTTAACTTGGTAGTCACTTGCTTCTATCCCACTCTTATCAGACTTAAGAATGGACCTCTTGATTCAGATTAGTTAATTTATCACATCAAAACATACAGTGAAATGCATAACAACTAACACAAGCGAGAGATATACTGGGGCACCCAGCAAGTGTCACTGCACATTCAGATGCTAACATAGTATGCTCATAATGTTCAGCAGAACAACAGCAACAAAAAAAAACAAACACAGATTCTGCAGATGCTGGAAATGTTGAGCAACACACACAAAATGTTGGAGGAACTCAGCTGGTCAGGCAGCGTCTATGGAAATTAATAGTCAACATATCGAACTGAAAAGGTGGGGGGGTGGGAAGGAAGGAGGCGAGCTGGAAGGTGATAAGTAAAGCTAGGTGGGTGGGAAAGGTCAAGGCCTGGAGAAGAAGGACTCCTACAGGCAGTGAAGACAAGCTCCCAGGAAGAATAGGTGGCTGTGGTAGTAGATCTGGTCAAAGAGTCAGAGGTCAGGAGATCTCAGAGGGGGTGCAGTGAGAAAGGGTTTCACTGAACTCCCATTGAACAGAAGAAATAATCACAGCAAAGCAAGCCCCTTTCCTCCCACTCATTCACATGGACAGCCCTCCAATTCCAGGACGGACCACCTTCGGGCTTCCGCCTCCATTGGACCCATCAGCCCTCTAATTTCCCCAGTGAACTCACAGACCAAGGACTTCAGCCATCTACTTATATGATAAGATGGACTCTTGGCCTCAAAGTCTATCTCATTATGATCTTGCACTTTATTATTTACCTGCACTGCACGTTTTGGGTAGCTTTTACACTTTATTATACATTGTTAAGTGTTTTACTTTATTTTACCTCAAAGCACTGTGTAATGATCTGATCTGTATGACTAGTATGCAAGACAAGCTTTTCACTGTATCTTGGTACATGTGACAATAATAACCCAATACCAATAAAATCGTCCCACCCAACCGGTCTTTGCAGGTACTGCTTCATTAAACCAGGCAACATGAAGATTCCAGATATTCCTCTTGAATTATTCATCCTTCATCATCAGTTCTTCTTGGAGCTTCATTCTCTTGTGGTGACACTTTGAAGATGAAGGGAAGTTGAAAAGGTTGACAACAAGAATCCACTGCAATTTGACAAATCCATTTTCTCATCAGGAAATGTTGGGCTTTAGGATTTGTATTAGGATAACTCCAAAGTCTTCACTGCAATCAGGAAAGTAGAGTTATGCCATAGAAATTGGTTACACAAAAATCATGTGAACTATTTTCAATCCTGTTACAGAAGACATTGTTGGCTGGAGACAAGAGGTTCTGCTGGTGCTGGAAATCTTGAGCAACACGCAAACAGTGTTGGAGGGGCCTCAGTACATCAGGCATCATCAATGCCTCAATGTACTTTGTGATAATATTTTCAGTTGTTATAAAATTTCATTTAGAGTTTAAGGAAATTTGGTATGTCACCAAAGACTTGAGCAAATTTCCACAGATATACCATGGAGAGCATTCTGACTGGTTGCATCAGCATCTGGTATGGAGGGACTATTGTACAGGATTCGAAAGCTGCATAGGATGTAGCTCCATCGTGGGCACTACCCTCCATACCATTAAGGACATCTTCAAAGATAATGCTTCAAGAAGGCAGCATCTATCATTAGGGACCCTTACCATCCAAACCATGCCCTCTTCTCATTACTACCATCAGGGAGGAGACACAGAAGCCTGACAATGCTCTCTCAATGTTTTAGGAACAGCTTCCTCTCTTCTGCCATCAGATTTCTGAATGGTCCATGAACACTACCTCATCCTTTTGCTCTCTTTTCTGTACTATTTATTTCTATCTCTATTTGTTTTATATATTTATTGTAATTTAACAGTAATTTAACAGTAATTGGTACCTATGACCCAACATGTCCAGACCAATTATTTTTATTTATTTTGTTTATTTAGAAATACAATGCAGAACAGGCCCTTACAGCCTAACAGTTGCACCACCCAGCCACCCACCTATTTAACCCTACCCTGATCACAAGACAATTTGCAATGACAAATTAACCCACTGGCTGGTATGTCTTTGCAATATGAGGGGAAACTGGAGCACCCAGAGGAAGCCAATGCAGTCATGGGGAGAACATAAAAAACTCCCTACAGAAGGTGCTGGAAAGGATCTCTGAGCTCCGATGCCCCGAGATGTAATCATATCAAGCACTTGTCCACACCAATCCCATTTTCTCTCTTGCATCCCCATCCTCATGTTCCTCCCTCGGAGTGTCAGACACCCTGAGCCAATAGGCTGGTCCTGGACTTATTTCCACTTGGCATAACTTACTTATTATTATTTAATTATTTATGGTTTTATATTGCTATATTTCTACACTATTGTTGGTTGGTGCGACTGTAACGAAACCCAATTTCCCTCGGGATCAATAAAGTATGTCTGTCTGTCTGTCTGAGTGTTAAGTTGGTGGTGAGGAAAATAATAGGGGTAGTATTGGGGGAAGCAGCAATGGTCACAGAGAGTCATAGATTCATAGAACTCTACAGCACACTTATAGACCCTTCATCCCAGCTAGTCCATGCCGAACTGTTATTCTGTCTAGTCCCATTGACTTGCACTGGACCATATCCCCCCACACTCCTCCCAACCATGTACCAAATACTTCTTAGATCTTTCAATTAAATCACCATCCACCAACTCCACTGGCGGCGTGATCCACATTCTGACCGAAGAAGTTCCCCCTTCAGGTTCTCCATAAATATTTCACCTTTCACCTTTAACCTGTGACCTCTAGAACATGAGGATGGGGATGCAAGAGAGAAAATGGGATTGGTGTGGACAAGTGCTTGATATGATTACATCTCGGGGCATCGGAGCTCAGAGATCCTTTCCAGCACCTTCTGTAGGGAGTTTTTTATGTTCTCCCCATGACTGCATTGGCTTCCTCTGGGTGCTCCAGTTTCCCCTCATATTGCAAAGACATACCAGCCAGTGGGTTAATTTGTCATTGCAAATTGTCTTGTGATCAGGGTAGGGTTAAATAGGTTTGGTGGCTGGGTGGTGCAACTGTTAGGCTGTAAGGGCCTGTTCTGCATTGTATTTCTAAATAAACAAAATAAATAAAAATAATTGGTCTGGACATGTTGGGTCATAGGTACCAATTCCATAGTGTATGACCCTGTGACAATAAACAGGCACTTCTCCAATCCTTCAGTTATAACATGCTGAGAAACGTGATTGTTATAGTTGATTAATGGCAGATGAAAGCACTAACAGTTTCATTAGGATATAATTAAGGCAGAAGATTTATTGTGATTAGCTGCTTACCTGTCTTGTTCATTCATTAATATCTCTGCCTGGGAGAAGGGCCAGAAATGGGCTGGGAGCCTCAGCCTGTGAGTATAAAAAACACACAGGCTAAGAAATATATCAAAACACAGCTGCTGAAAGATTAATATTTTCTTATGATGTTTCTCCCAAATTGGTCACCACCGTGGGCAGATCCTCAAATTGATAAATTGATAAATACTTTAGAGATAAAGTATCAGAATTGGGTTTAATATCACTAGCATATGTCATGAAATTTGTTGCTTTGAGGCAGCAGTGCATTGAATATTTAGCAATGTACATATGTTTAGAAAGTTAAATTGATTAAGTAGTGCAAAAGAGAAAATCAATGGTGAGGTAGCATTCATGGGTTCATTGTCCATTCAGAAATCTGATGGCAGAGGGGAAGAAACTGTTCCTAAAACATTGAGTGTGTGTCTTTGGGCTCCTGTTCCTCCTCCCTGATGGCAGCAATGAGAAGAGGGCATGACCTGGGTGATCGGGGCCCTTAGTGATGGATGCTGCCTTTCTGAGGAATTGCTCCTTGAAGATGTCCTTGATGCTGGGGAGATTAGTGCCCATGATGGAGCTGACTGGGTTTACAACTTTCTGCAGCTTTTTTCGATCCTGTGCAGTGGTTCCCACTATACCAGACTATAACAGGTGATGCAGCTAGTTAGAATGGTCTCCATGGTACATTTGTGAAATAGCATGGAATAGTCCCTCCATTCCCCTAAGCTGCACCACCCAGCAAGCACTGACAACCCTGATTTAACCCTAACCTAACCACAGGACAATTTACCATGACCAATTAGCCAACCCGGTATGTCTTTGGATCGCGGGAGGAAACCAAAGGACCCATTTGACTATATTAAGGGTCAACTTCATTCACGATTTACATTACATATATTATGAATTTGCTGTGGTGTGTTGCTGCAACATGCAACAAAAAACAACATTCAACTATTATAGAGAATAAAAAATTATATAAAAATTAACTTAGAGGTTAATGCATGGATATGGAATACTGCACATAAATACCATCATGTATTTGCAATGTAAACAGTGTTATAAAAGCAAGTTTAAAGTGTTAACGTTGCAATGTAGTGATGGGGTATTAGAAGAAGGGGTAAGATGGGGATCAAATTAACTGATTAATCAGTTAACTGGCTATGAACAGTATGCAAGACAAACTTTTCACAATCTCTTGGTACATGTGGCAATAATAAACCAATTCCAATGCAACTGTTCCTTTAGAAGAGTCTCATTCTCCTTTGATAGGGAGTTAGGATGGAGACAGATTCTGACTTTATTCTGGATCCTGGAGTTTATTTTGTTCCAGAGCTAGACCTGTACAGCAGCTTTAGTTAATGTGAAGTCTTCAAAATCGAAAATAACCTATTCTAGATCTCAGAAATGTTCTGAAGTTAGGCTGAGATGCCCCGTACTAGTGGTCAAGACTCTACAATTCATGTACTCTGCATTATTTATCAATTTGTACAGTTTGTCTTCTTTTGAACATTGTTTTTGTTTCAGCCTTGGTTTATGTATAGATATTTTCAAAATTTTCTTGCATTTTTTTCCCTGTAAATGCCTGCAAGAAAATGAATCTCAGCGTGGACACATAACCTATATTAAATTTACTTTGACATTTAATGACCTTTATATTTTATTTTATTTATATTTTATTTTATTCCACAAAAGTGGAATAGGCCCTTCTGGCCCTTTGAGCCATGCTGTCCAACAACCCCCATTTAACCCCACATGACCACAATCATCATGAGGAAACGTTGGAGATAGATTGGACACATGATGAGAAGAGAGGCTGACTCCATCATCAAGGCAACACTTCATTGGAACCCTGAAGAGTGGAAGAAGCATGGGAGACCAAAGACAACTTGGTGCCATATCATAGAGGGACCCTGAACCACGCCTGGGGCACAATACAGAAGATGGCCAAGGACAGACAGAGATGGAGGACTTCCATTGCTGTCCTAATTGCCAGTAGTATAATAGGCATTTGATGATGAATTGTGGGACAATTTACAATCAATTGACCTATCTTTGGACTGTGGGAGGAAACCGGAGCACCTGGAGAAAACACACACATTCCATAAGGAGAACATACAATGACTCCTTACAGGGGATGAACACTGAGCTGTAATAGCATCATGCTAACCGCTATGCTACTGTGGTGAGATCCTTTAATAGAATATGAACCCTCGGTTGGGGTGTATAAGATTTAAAGGATTAGTGTTGTATATTTGAAAAACTGTTTAAAGTTCCCTTGTTCCTAATACAGCGAACAATTTTAGATCAGTCATTTCCTGTAGCAAGAATTCCTTACCTGTGATTTGAGGTTTATACTTGATTTAATAACAATGTTGGTGATGCCTTGCCCATATTCTTTCCGCATTCTTGCATAGTTGGCTCTGATCTCCACTCTTTGCCGGCTCCCTGGAGGAAGAATCTGGAGGTCAATAAATGCAGCTATTGTCCATTGCAAACTCTTGAGATGCCTGCCCATAAACCAGAGGTGCAGACAGTGGCAGCTTCTACAGACCACTGATAACCTGCTGAGAATTCCACTCCATGGCCATTTCATTAGGTATCTCCTATACCAAGTGAAGTGACCAGTGAGCATATATTCATGGTCTTCTGCTGCTGTAGCCCATCCACATCAAGGTTTGATGTACTGTGCATTCAGAGATGCTCTTCTGTACATCACTGTTATAACATGTGGTTATTTGAGTCAATGTTGCCTTCATGTCATCTTGAACCAGTCTGGCCATTCTTCTCTGACCTCTCTCATCAACAAGGTCCACAGAAATGCCACCAACTGTATTTTTTTTTGTTTTTCGCACCATTCTCTTTAAGCTCCACAGACAGCTATGGAGGCCAGGTCATAGGGTATATTTAAAGTGGAGGTTGATAGGTTCTTGATTAGGAAGTGTATCAAAGGTTACGGGGAGAATGCAGGAGAAAGGGGTTGCAAGGGATAATAAATCAGTCATGATGAAATGGGGGAACAGACTTGGTGGGTTGAATGGCCTGATTCTGCATATGGCCATAAGATGTTATTGTAGTGGAAACAAGCCCAGTGACATTCCTTTTTCAACAGATTGTTCAACAGTCCAGAAAGTTGAGGAGGGAGTCGGGTGATGCTGAAAATCTGCTTTGGACTTTAGAAGTTAGGGGTTCAAAGATCAAAGAAAATTTATTATCAAAGAACATGCTTTCAGTGGCCACTTTATTAGTGGTACCTCCTGAAAATAATAAGGCAGCCACTGGGTGTATGTTCATGGGCTTCTGCATCCTAGCCCATCCACTTTGAGGTTCTGCATGTTGTGCATTCAGTGATGCTGTTCTGCATATCTCTGTTGTAATGCATGGTTATTTGAGTTACTGTCACCTTCCTGTCAGCTTGAACCAGTCTGGCCATTTTCCTCTGACCTCTCTCATTAACAAGACATTCCTGCCCACATAACTGTCGCTCAATGGATGTTTTTTTAGTTTTTTGCACCTTTCTCTGTAAACTCTAGTCTGTTGTGTGTGAAAATCCCAGGAGATCAGCAGTTTCTGAGATACTCAAACCACCCCGTCTGGCACCAACAATCACTCCATGGTTAATACCACTTAGGTCACATTTCTTCCTCATTCTGAAGTTAGGTCTGAACAACAACTGAATCACTTGACCATGTCTGCATGCTTTTGGGCATTGAGTTGCTGCCATGTAATTGGCTGATTAGCTATTTGCATTAATGAGTATGTGTACCTCATAAAGTGGCCACTGTGTGTAAAGATCCTCTCAGCATAAATCCCACACTTCTAAAGCTAACTGTTTGAATTTAAATTAAATTAAATTCAGATATCTGTTGAACATGGTAGAGATTTAATCAGGCATCCACAGGCAATCTCTTTAGTACCACATAAATAACAACAATCCACATTCATATTATTGAAATAGTATTACTACACCGAAGTCCATCAGGTTGTATATTGTCCACCTTTCCCGATGGTGACCACTGGATTCAAAGTTGTTCCACATAATTCTGAATTTGCTTTCTATGTCACTTTTCACCTACATAGCACTGGATGTTTTCAAGTGAAATTAGATCTACAACGAGGGTTTCTGGAACACGTTATATAGACGTGGGACACAGTATGTAATTGTTACCTCCAAGAGAACCACAATTTTGTTGTGGGTTGGAGGCTTGTGTGCCTCAATGACCTGGAGAGCTATGTTGCCTAGAGTCAGGGCTTTGTGTGTTGGCTCTTGGTAGGGTCACCCATGCCAGACAGGTCAAAGGGGAAAGGCCAGACTAAGAGTGGTCCACCACTCCTGCAGGTTCAGTGCTAACAAACCTGACTGGTAAAACAAATTGTTATGGAAACAACAAAGAAGAAGCCTTCTGCATCTGAGTGTGATGGTATTCCTGAGATTCATCCTGGAACTTACACAGCTGACAGTAGTGAAAAATGAGAGGAAGCTACTAAAATGATGAAGGAAGCCCTGAACTCCACCAGAGATGGAGGACCTTCATTGCTGCCCTAGACACCAGCGGCAAAACTGGTATTCAGAATCAGAATACAACGGTTAAGCTACTGGAGGATGGACAGTTCACAATATCAAATCAAGTCAAGTCAAGTCTCTTTTTATTGTCATTTCGACCATAACTTCTGGAACAGTACATAGAAAAAATGAGACAATGTTTTTCAGGACCATGGAGTTATATGACACAGTACAAAAACTAGACTGAACTATGTAAAAAAAAACACAGAAAAAAAAACTACACTAGACTACAGATCTACCCAGGACTGCATAAATTGCACAAAACAGTGCAGGCATTACAATAAATAATAAACAAGACAATAGGGCAGTAAGGTGTCAGTCCAGGCTCTGGGTACTGAGGAGTCTGTAAGCTTGGGGGAAGAAACTGTTACATAGTCTGGTCGTGAGAGCCCGAATGCTTTGGTGCCTTTTCCCAGACGGCAGAAGGGAGAAGAGATTATATGATGGGTGCATGGAGTTCTTCATAATGCTGTTTGCTTTGCGGATGCAGCGTGTAGTGTAAATGTCCGTAATGGTGTGAAGAGAGACCCCAATGATCTTCTCAGCTGTCCTAACTATCTGCTGCAGTGTCTTGCGATCCCAGATGGTGCAATTTCCAAACCAGACAGTGATGCAGCTGCTCAGGATGCTCTCAATATAACCCCTGTAGAATGTGATGAGGATGGGGTTGGGAGATGGACTTTCCTCAGCCTTCGCAGAAAGTAGAGATGCTGCTGGACTTTCTTTGCTATGGAGCTGGTGCATCTAAAAATTCTTTGGCTGCTTTAAGTTTGTCTGTGCCCAAGCCTCCGCGGTACCCCAGTGAAAATGGTGTATTTCTCAATCCTCATGTACCGAGATCAGCGACAATGGATCGTGTCTCCGAATCACCAGTTTATATTCTCATCAACAGGTTGAGAGTGTATGTCAAAATATGTATATGTGACCATAGACTAGCTTGAGATTAATTTTCTTACAGGCATTTACAGGAAAATAAAAAATGTGGTAGAATTTGTGAAAATATTTGCACAATTTGTCTTTGTTTCTCATGCTGTTTGTTTGATAGTCTTTGTTTATATATAGTTTTTCACAAATTCTACTGCATTTTTTTATTTTCCTGTAAATGTCTGCAAGAAAATTAATCTCAAACTAGATTATTGTCGCATATACATATTTTGACATACACTCTCAACTATATTTGTCCATTCAGAAATCGATGGCAGAGTGGAAGCAACTGTTCCTGAATCATCAAGTGTGTACCTTCAGGCTTCTGTACCTCCTTCCTGATGGCAGCAATAAGAACAAGACATGTCCTGGGTGATGGGGGTCTATAACGACGGATGCTGCCTTTTTGAGGCATCGCTCCTTGAAGATGTCCTGGGTAGTACGGAGGCTAGTGCTCATGATGGATCTGACTAAGCTTACGACTCTCTGCAGCTTATTTCGATCCTGTGCAATAGCTCACCCCCGCCATATCAGACATTGGAATGTGGGAGGAAACCAGAGCACATAGAGGAAATCTATGAGGTCCCAGGGAGAACATCTAAATTCATTACAGCAGTGGCAGGAATTGAACTCTGATCGGTGAACACTGGTGCTGTAAAGCAATTGCACTAACCACTCAGCTACCATGCCACCCCACAGTACAATGTCTTTATCTTTTATCTTTAATTTTCTTCAAAGAGCAACATGAATGAAATCCACATTTTCTGTCACTACAAGGTAGAATGTGTTTCTATCAGGCATCATGTGATGTAGGAAATCTAATGAAAGGCTTGTTTTTCCAAAGTTTTCATTAAGGTCCTTTGATGTATATTTACAATTCCAGGGGAAAGGAAAAGAGCAGTCGATCTTATCTGAACCAGACTGGGATGAGTGCTACGGGCTGCCTGGCCTTCTAAAATTTCAAGGCAGCAACTTTCAATTTTCAACTGTCCATATCAGTTTGTCTAAAATAATAGTTTTCCACCGTTGCTGGTAACTTTTACAGACCTTGCCACGGTGTGCTTGGGTTCCTTTAAGAAATAAACCATTGTGGAGAGCTGAGGTACAGAAATCTAATCTCATACACTTGTGTGTATGCCAGCAGAGGTTTAAGGTGAAGAGAAAAATGTTATAAGGAGATAATTCAATAATATAATGAGATAAGTAGGGTGGGGTGGTGGGGTGTGTGGCAGCCCGAGCAGAAGTAATGCATCAAGATAGGGCTGACTGTGCAATTTATATTCACACTTAGTGCAATTCCAGAGGAGCCCAAGGAGTCAATTTTTCCCTGAATCCAACCACATTCTACCACAGCACCATCGAGAGTGTCCTGACCAGCTGAGTCGCATCCAGAATGGGAATCTGACTGCAATGGATTGTGAGGACTGCTAAGAGAACCATTAGGGTCTCCCCTTCACCCCCACACCTCTGCCAGCCAGGACATATCCCAGAAGGTCTCAGCATTGTCAGGGACCCTGCACCTGTCCCACAATCTCTTTGACCTCCAACCATCAGGCAGAAGGTACCGTGGTATGAGAACAGGGATTGTTTGGCTGAGTAACAGCTTCATGCCCCAGGCTGTGAGGCTCCTGAACACCCTGCTACCACCCAGTACACATTATTTATGATAGCACCAGTACCAGTATACTATTGTATATTTAACCATATGTCACATAAGACACTTTGTGTCAACTTGTACATCTACAGAATACATTTTTATTGTCTGTTAATATTATTGTGTAAATATTATTCTATGTGCTGGATGTGATATATTTACTGTGTTTTGCATCTTGGTCCCCGAGGAACATCGTTTTTTTTTTCCTGTATGCATAAACTTGAACTTGAATTTGAACTAATTTGAACAGATTCAGAAATGTTATTTGATAAGGGTGACTCTTGTAAGACCTGAGCATGATTTTATAGGTTTATACTCAACCCGAGTCTGTGACTCAAAATGTCCTAAGAATCTCTTGAGGGGAAACTCTCGCGAGGAGACAGGCCCGACGGAGTACCTGATAGGTCTCTGAAAACCTGAGCCAACCACCTGGTGGGTGTGTCCAAAGACATTTTCAATCTCCCTCGGAAGTTCCCACCTACTTCAAAAGGACAACAATTATAGTAGTGCTCAAGAAGAGCAGGGTGAGCTGCCTTAATGACTATCATCCAGTAGCACTCACACCTACGGTGATGAAGTGCATTGAGAGATTGGTTATGGATAGAATTAACCCTTGTCTCAGCAAGAAATTGGACCCACTGCAATTTGCATATTGCCACAATGGGTCTACTGTGGGTGCAATTTCATTGGCTCTTTACATAGACTTAGATTACCTGGATTATACAAATACCTATATCAGAATGCTGTTTATTGACTGCATCTCAGTGTTTAACACAATCATTCCCACAGTTCTGATCAAAAAATTCCAGAACTTGGGCCTCTGCAGCTGGGTCCTTGACTTCGTAACCAGTAGACCACAATCTGTACAAATTAAAAACAGCTCACTGGCAATCAACACTGGCATACCTCAGGGATGTGTGTTTAGCCAGCTTTTCTACACTCTCTACACCCATGACTGTGTGGGTAGGCACAGCTCAAAAGCCACCTATAAATTTGCTGATGACCCAACCATTGATGGCAGATTCTCAGTCAGTGATGAGGAGGCATACAGGAGTGAGACAGATCAGCTTGTTGAGTGGTGTTGCAGCAACAACTTGCACTGAACCTCAGTAAGACCAAAGAGCTGATTATGGACTTCAGAAAGGATAAGATATGGAACATACACCAGTAATCATAGAGGGATCAGAAGTGGAGAGAGTGAGCAATTTCAGGTTCCTGGGCGTCAATATCTCTGAGGATCTAAACTGGACCCAACTTATCAATGCAGCCACAAAGAAGGCATTCAGTGGCTATATTTCATTAAGAGTTTTGAGAAGATTTGCTATGTCACTAAGAGCACTTGAAAATTTCTACAGATGTACCATGGAGAACATTCTAAATGGCTGCATCACCATCTGGTATGGGGGGGGGGGGGTGCTACTGCACAAGATCGAAGTAAACTGCAGAGGGTTGTAAACTTAGTCAGCTTCATCATGAGCACTGGCCTCCACAGTAACCTGAACATCTTCAAGGAGCGATGCCTCAAAAAGACAGAATCCATTATTAAGGACCCACAACACAGGTTTCATTGTTTTCATTGCACCATATCGGGAAGGAGCTACAGGAGCATGAAGACACACTTTCAGAAACTCAGGAACAGCTTCTTCCCCTCTACCATCAGATTTCTGAATGGACAATAAACCCAGGAGCACTACGCACTAATTTTTTTATTTCTATTTCTATTTTTGCATTAAAGTAACTATTTAATATACAATGCCTATAAAAAGTTTTTGTCTCCCCCTTGGGAGTTTTCATGTTTTATTGTTTTACAACATTGAATCACAGTATATTTAACTTGGCTTTTTTGACACTGATTAATAGAAAAAGACTCCTTTGTGTCAAAGCGAAAAATGGATTTCTACAAAGTGATCTAAATTAGTTACAAGTATAAACCACAAAATAATTGATTGCATAAGTATTCAGCCCCCCTTTAGTATGATACACTAAATCATCACTGATGCAGCCATTTGATTTTTAAAGTCACATAATTAGTTAAATTACTCAATGTGTTTCAATTGACCGTAGTAAAATAACACCTGTATCTGGAAGGTCCAACCACTGCTGAGTCAGTATCCTGGCAAAAACTACACCATGAAGGAAAAAGAACACTCCAAACAGCTCTGTGAAAATGTTATCGGAAAGCACAAGTCAGGAGATGGATACAAGAAAATTTCCAAGTCACTGAATTTCCTTTGGAGTACAATTAAGTCAATCATCAAGAAATGGAAAGGATATGGCACAGCTGTAAATCTGCCTAGAACAGACCGTCCTCAAAAACTGAGTGACCGTGCAAAAAGGGAGTAAGTGAGGGAGGCCACCAGGAGATCTTTGACAACTCTGGAGGAGCTACAAGCTTCAGTGGCTGAGATGGGAGAGACTGTGTGTACAACAACTGTTGCCTGGGTGCTTCACCAGTCACAGCTTTATGGGAGAGTCGCAAAGAGAAAGCCACTGTTGGAAAAAAACTCACATGAAATCTCAGCTAGAGTTTGCCAGAAGACATGTGGGAGACTCTGAAGTCAGCTGGAAGAAGGTTCTATTGTTCGATTAAACCAAAATTAATCTTTTTGACTATTAGACTAAATGCTATGTTTGGTGTAAGCCAAACACCACACATCATCAAAAACACACCATCCATACCAGGATGCATGGTGGTGGCTGCGTCACGCTGTGGGGATGCTTCACTGCAGCAAGCCCTGGAAGGCTTGTGAAGGTAGAGGGTAAAACAAATACAGCAAAATATAGGGAAATTCTGGAGGGATCACCTGATGCAGTCCGAAAGAGAACTGCAACTTGGGAGAGGATTTGCTTTCCAACAAGACAATGATCCCAAGCATAAAGCCAAAGCTACAGAGCAATGGATTAAAAACAACAAAATTAATGTCCTGGAGTGGTCAAGTCAGAGTCTAGACCTCAATTCAATTGAGAATTTGTGGCTGGACTTGAAAAGGGCTGTTCACGCATGATCCTTATGCAATCTGAAAGGGTTTGAGCAGTTTTGTAAAGAAGTTTGGGGAAAATTTGTAGTGTCCAGATGTGCAAAGCTGATAGAGACCTATCCACACAGACTCAAGGCTATAATTGCGGCTAAAGGTGCATCTACTAAATACTAACGAAGGGGGTGAATACTTATGCAATAAGTTATTTTGTGTTTGATAATTGTAATAAATTTAGACCAAGTTGTAGAAATTTGTTTTCACCTTGACACAAAAGAGTCTTTTTCTGTTGATTAGTATCAAAAAAACTAAATTAAATCCACTGTGATTCAATGTAGTAAAACAACGAAAAATGTAAAGTTCCGCAGGGGGTGAATAATGTTTATACGAACTGTGTATATACTTATTGTAATTCACAGCCTTTCCTCTGTTATTATGTATTACATTGTACTGCTGTTGCAGAGATAACAAATTTCACAACAGATGCCAGTGATAGTAAACCCAATACTGATAAAGTTATACAACTAGGAAACAACTCCTTGGACCCAGTTCATCCCTGCTGAGCCAGATGTGTCTCTGAGCTAGTCCTGTGTTTGGCCCATATCTCTCTGTATCAGTCTAAATGGGTGCTCTGGTAGTGTAGCGGTTAGCATGATGCTATTACAGCTTGGGGTGTCAGAGTTCAAAGTTCAATCCCGATGTCCTCTGTGGATTTTCCCTGGGTGATCCGTCAGGAAATAGTTCTACTATCCACCAAGTCTAAATGTGAATGATGACCCTCCAAACATGGAGTCAAAGAGCCACAGAGCACAGAAACAAGCACTTCGGCCCATCAAGTCTGTGCCATACCGGTCTTCTGCCTACTTTCATCTCCAAGCACCTGGACCATTTACCTCCAAACCTCTCTCATCCATGTTACAATCCAAACTTCTCTTAATATTACTACTGAACTCGCATCCACTACCTCTGCTGGCAGCTTGTTCCACATTCACACCACCCTCTGAGTGAAGAAGTTCCCTCTCAGGTTCCACTTAAATATTTCACCTATAACCCTTAACCTATGACCTATAATTTAGGTCTCACCCAACCTCAGTGAAAAAAGTCAGCTTGCACTTACCCTAACTATACTCCTCATAGTTTTGTACACCTCTACCAAGTTCTCCTACGCTCTAGGGAAAAAAATTCTAATCTGTTCAACCTTTCCCTATAACTCAAGTCCTGGTAACATCCTTGCAAATTTTCACCGTACTCTTTCAATTTTATTGATATCTTTCCTGTAGGTAGGTGACCAAAACAGCATATGATACTTCAAAAAATTGGCCTCACCAATTTCAGAATCCAAATCAAGTTTAATATCACCAGCATACGTCATGAAATTTATCCTTGCTTCAGCTGCATATCACAACACACAATAATAAAAACTCTACAACTTCTAAAATTAATACAACTTTTATAAACTTATAAAAAATATATGACTTCAACATAACATCCCAAACTCCTGTACTCGGTACCCTGATTTATGAAAGCTAGTGTACCAAAAGCTTTCTTTACGACCCTGTTTATAGAGCAAAACTCATCCTGAACATTGTGAACATTAGCTGGTCCTTGAGGAATATGCAGTCAGTTCTGAAGTTGCCCAGTCAGGCCTCCTGACTTGAGCAGATCGTCCCTTTAAATCCTGTCTGAATGAAGTGTGCTGTGCTCCTAGCTCTTCTGGGGCTTTCCATGCCTGTTTAGGTGTGGAGCTGAGAGATACACTTCATGTAGGTGTGGGCAATAGTTGCTGTTATTGGGTGCACACCCCCCCACAACAGGAAAATACCAGGCTTTGTAATGTAAATGAAGACTGGATCCACTCAGCCAAATTTCATATTTAAAAGAAAAAGAAAAATTAAATTGATTTGTCACATGTTCATCGGAACATACAGTGAATTGCATCATTTGTGTCAAATTAAATCAGCGAGGGTGTGCTGTGCAGCCCAAAAGTGTCGCCACACCTTTGGAATCAATAGAGCAAGGTCACCACTCACTGACCCTAACCCATAAGTCTTGGAATGTGGGAGGAATCTGGAGCACCCAGAGGAAACCCACAC
This sequence comes from Hypanus sabinus, assembly GCF_030144855.1. Classification (NCBI taxonomy): domain Eukaryota; kingdom Metazoa; phylum Chordata; class Chondrichthyes; order Myliobatiformes; family Dasyatidae; genus Hypanus; species Hypanus sabinus. The sequence continues at coordinate 173,195,586 of NC_082712.1, read as the reverse complement.
GTTCATGGCACGTTTTCACCTAGTAATGTGATTTACTGGAAGTGAGATCAATTTTAAAGGTTCAAAATTGTTTAATGTCACTTCCAGTACACAAGTGTAAAGGACAATGAAATAATCGTTACTCCAGATCTGATGCAGCACAAAACAAAATCACAAAAAGGTAAAGACCCAGTAATAAAAAAAATACAATAAATATAAATACATAGGCTGATTGTATGTCCTGAAGTGATGCTAGGCACAGGAGCGTCTGACAGGAAATGATAAAGCAGTGGTAGAGGGTGGGTGAGTGGGTGGAGGAGTTCATCGGTTTTATTGCTTGGGGAAAGTAACTGTTTTTGAGTCTGGTGGTCCTGGCATGCATCACATAAAATTGAAAGTAAACTTCGACAGGATGCTATTTCTAGGCTCATAATTTTCTACCTAATGCAGCTGAGAGAATCTTAATTCTCAGTGCCGTAGGTAACCTTGTCTTCTCCTGGGTCTATGTAAAGTATAACACGATAAAAAGGTACTGATTCACACCACCATGTGATAAAGTACGGTCTGCTTTTTACTTTTCATCACAGCTTCAAAATCATTCCCTTTCAGAAACCCATTATCTCGATTCTTGGCCTCCGTGATAAGTTTTAAAGGGGCTGACTTATGTTTTCAACTCCAATAAGCTTAGAGCCATGTGAAATATTCTGCATACTTTTCCAATAAGGGGAATGTTTATGTCCTGGTTTCAATGTACAGTACTGTGCAAAAGTCTAAAGCAAATATATATAGCTAGGGTTCCTAAGCCTTTTGCACAGTACTGTAGTAATTTTATGTATTGCACTGTACTGCTGTCACAAAAAAAAAACATATTTCATTACACATGTGAGTGATGATGAACCTGATTCTGATATGGATCTCTATTGTGGACTGAGAGTGGGAAGGGGGCAGGGAGAGGGGAGTCATGGTTGGGAAAGGGGGAAGGGAGAGGGGAGTCATGGTTGGGAAACGGGGAAGGGAGATGGGGAGAGTGGGAAGCACCAGAGAGATATTCTGTAATGATCAATAAATCAATTGTTTGGTATCAAATGACTTTGCCTGGTGTCTCAGGGCTGGATATGTCTGCACCCATGCCCCCCAATGCCCCAGTACTTTTCCTCTGCCATCTGTCCTACACCACTACTGAGGCACTCCACACTGGCCATTGCCAACATCCTTTGCTCCTGCCAGATTTACAAGCTTGCTCTCCGCTCCACATTGAGAAACACAGGACCGTGCAAAAAGTTTTAAGCATGCTAGCTATATATATGTGCCCAAGACTTTTGCACAGTACTGTAAAATTCAAAGTTGGAAGTAAATTTGTTTTCAAAGTCTGTACAGTATATGTCACAATACACTACTTGTGCTTTAGAAGACAAACTGTATAACTACAAAAACAAATAATAATAAATAATATTGAGAACATGAGTTGCAGAGTCAGAATATGAGTTGTAAAGTCCATCTGCCAGTTTGTTAACCAGCCAACATGGTTAGATTTGCCTCTTTCACATCCCCTTTCTGGTGGTGCTGCCACGTAATCTTACCTCTTCCATCATTGTCACATTAAAGTTACTTTTGGCATTAGCTTTGTTTGCACAACTACATTTTGCACCATTCCACGGTTTTACACTCATCATAGTTACCGTTGCATCCTCACTGTTAACTCTGTAAGCTTCAAATGAGCAAGGAATTTCATTACATCCTGGCATCATCCCATGACGTCCCTTCTGCACCCTCTCTGAAGCTTCCACATGCTTCCTCTAATGAGGAGACCAGAACCAAATACAATATTCCATCTGTGGTCTAACCAAAGTTTCTTAGAGCTGGAACATTACCTTGCGATGTTCAGCTCAGTCCCCTGACTAACGAAGGCCAAGACACCATATGCCTTCTTAACCATCCTGACAACAACTTGCCCTACAACTTTGAGGGATCAATGGATGTAGTTCATTCTAAGTTCCTCCACACTGTTTAGAGCCCTACCTGTACTCTTCCTTTGAGTTCATCCTTCTACTTTTCTGGTTTGAGCTCCATCTGCCACTTCTCAGCCCAGTTCTGCATCCTGTCGATGTTCTGTTGAAACCAATGACAACCTTCTGATGAGGCCTCCTGTTGGGCAGGGTGGACCATAGATGTTGCATCCTAGCTGTCATACACAAGTCAGTATGCAGGCTAGGGCAGCACATATGGAAAAAAGGCTGTTGCCCTTGCAGCAGGTTTCCCCACTTCCTGCAGTTGATGAATCCAAAGGAACAGCAGAGACCGATACAGTTTGGCACCAGCTATATCACAGGAGTTGCCAGTCAGTGTTGAACTCAACATAAGACTTCTTAGGGACTCCCGTTTTTGATTTTTCCTCAGGATTAATACCAAAGCCTTCCCAGTGATTGGGTATAGCTACAAGGCAGAGGAGACTTGAGATCAGAGTTTACCATCTGCTAGATGAGCTGCTAACTACAGCTGATGAGCCCCATCTGCCCAAAGTGACTGGTTTTAAGGTTCCAGTATCCTGCCTTTGCCCCTTCTCCTGTTAGTAGAAATGGGTCTGCCAGGTTAGTAGCTAAAGCACATGTAAAGGCCAGGAGCTGGACTTAGTTTTCTGAGGGTATTTGAGATGCACACCATTGGGAGCATTTAATAGGTTGGGGAACTTATCTCCACTACCATCCCCAACCATAACAGCCTTAAGAAACCAACGATAAACTTCTACACTGTCCACAACACCACCAACCTTATTTCTCCTGTGCTATATTTTGGGAGCAGGATGTCATTGAATCAATAGGTTTATAGAGACCAGGTGCATCCCTAGTTTCTCACCACATCCACGTCCTCACCTTCACCATCAGTAGTAACAGGGAACAATGTAGGCTTAGTCTTCCTAAAGTTCGTCACCATCTCCTTTGTCTTACTATTGTTGAGCTGCAGATGATTCAGCTTGCACCATTCGACAAAGTCTTCCTCGAAGACCCAGTACTCATTGTCCATCCTTCCTTTATACACCCAACTATTGCCGAGTCATCAGAGAATTTCTGCAGATGATGTGACTCAGTATTGTAAGTCCAATGTATATAGTGTAAACCGCCATAGACTTCATAACTTCGTACCTAAAGACTTCAGAAATACAAGAGATCCTGCTAGAAATCCAGAGTTGACATCATCATCATCATCATTTTGTGCCATGTCATATGATCAGAATCAGAATCAAGTTTAATATCATCGACATTTGTCACAAAATTTGTTAACTTGGCAGCAGCAGTACAATGCAACACATGATTAATGCAGAATAAATAAATAAATAGATGAATTACAGTAAGTATATATGTATATTAAATAGATAAATTTAAAAATAGTAGTGTAAAAACAGAAATAATAAAAAAAGTGAGGTAGTGTTCATGGGTTCAATGTCCATTTAGAAATCAGATGGTAGAGGGGAAGAAGCTGTTCCTGAATCGCTGAGTGGGCCAGCAGGCTTCTGTACCTCCTCCCTGATGGTAACAATGAGAAGAGGGCACGTACTGGGTGACGGGGGTCCTTAATAATGGATACTGCCTTTCTGAGGCAATCTTGGTCTCAAATCCAGAGTAACCAAAAGCTTGAGGAACTCAGCAGATCTGGCAGTATCTATGGAAAGGAATAAACAGTCAGTGTTCTGGGCTAAGATCTTTCATCAGGACTGGAAAGGAAGGGGGAAAAAGCCAGAAAAAAAATAGGGAGGGGGTAGAGTACATAATAGCAGGTGATAAGAGAAGCCAGGTGATGGAGAAGGTAGGTGGATGGGGGGAGGGGGTGCGAATTGAAGTGAGAAGTTGGGAGGTGATAGGTGTAAAAGGTAAAGGGCTGAAGAAAGAGGAATCTGATAGGAGAGAGTAGACCATGGGAGAAAGGGAAGGAGGAGTGGCACAAGAGGGGGTGATGAGCAGGTGAGGAGAAGAGAAGGGGTGAGAAAGGAGACTAGGTTATCCTTGAGGAAGGATGAATAAGATCTATGAGCCTTGTTTGTTTTCTACGGTGCAGCTAGCGAACAGATTCAATTTAAAATGTAAATGTAAGTAATGGGAAAGGAGTAATCAACATACTGTAGCTGCTTCAGCACTGCCCAAAGGCATGCATTGTACTGATGTGATTAATTTTGGAAGCTTGCCAAAAGGTAATGCAATTTATATGGGGCTTGCTTATTCCTGAGTTTGACACTGCACATTTATAAATGAGTACTGATGGAAGTTCATCCATTGCTTCTGTTGAGATTGAGATCTCCCTTATCAGCCATCAAAACAACAGCAATCACAGTCATGTACAGAACATATTGAGCAGACTGTATTACCATGGTGATAACAGCTTCTGTTCTCATGCAATAGCTTGCACTAGATTGCGGCTTCAGTGTTATCTGCCTCCCTTCAAAACGTCTTGATCTGAATTATCAAGGTTGCTAAAGAAGGTGGCATGTTCCGTCTGGGTAGTCTCCAACTTCCCTTTCTGGTAAACAAAATCCCTCATCCCACCCTCTTCTTCTTTTCTGCACTCTGGCCTCTTACCTCTTCTCACCTATCTATCACCTCCCCCTGGGTCCCTTCCTCCTTTTGTTCACTCTCCTCTCCCATTAAATTCCTTCTTCTCCAGCCCTTTACTTTTCCTAACCACCTGGCTTCATCTATCACCTTCTAGCTATCCTCCTTCCTCTCCACCCCCCCACCTTTTTATTCTGGCATTTTCCCCTTCCTTTCCAGACCCGATGAAGGGTCTCAACCCAAAAGGCTGACTCTTTATTCATTTCCAGAGATGCTGCCAAAACTGCTGAGTTCCTCCAGTATTTTACGTGTGTTGCTTTGGATTTCCAGCACCTGCAGGATTTCCTGTATTTATAGATTGCTGTTCCACTGCTCGAGAGCTGTACAAAATTATGGTTGGCCTCCACATGGAGTACAGTTTCAGATGCCATACTGCAGGAAGGTCACAAGCCTCCCTAAAGGGGGTGGATTCCCTTAATGGAGAACGTCCGAGCATTGTCTGTTTAATGAGGGGAGGCTGATGCACGGGCAGCCACCACACAGTCCTTGACAGATCAAGGTCAGGGTCCAGTGGCATGGAATGCAAGACAACTGGAGACCCTGCATTGTTGCAACCTTCTGTTATGCTTTGAAACACCAAATCTAATTAAAAAAAACACAGGAGCCCTGGGATAATGTGTGCTTCGTTTTTACTTTGGGCGAAGTCTTTACATATGGCGTGGTTGTATGATGATGTGTGTCATTCACGCAGTTTTACATATGCATTTTCCATCATGCATTGTGTAAATAACAAAGAATGCTTAATCAAACAATATATTTACAATATGACTTAGATATTACTGAAATATTAAATACACAACACTCCCCCTTGCTTAGTTATAAACACCAACTCAACATAGAGTAAATTTTACATTGTCCCATTCAGGTCTAAAGACTTAACTGCTCTGGAGGATTTCTTACACTGGTGGGACAATATGCTCCTGACAAGGGGGGGGGGGGGGTCACTCTGCTTGGCAGATGAGACTCGTGGCTGAGAAACAATCTCAGGTTCTGGGGCATCCTCCATGCTGGTTGTAGGAGTTGACTCTGGGATTGCAGGAAGTGGTTCTGACAACTCTAGACTAGGACTGGTTGTCTAGGATTGAAACATTGAAGCTTCTTGTTTGAGGAGACAATTTCTCTCAGCTGTTTGAACTGCATACTCGTTCTGAGACTGGGTTTGAGGAGATCCTAACATGGGCACAAGGGACAACCCAGGAACAGCATAGCTGGTGAGTTGTTGGTTGCGGAGGGTGCTGCATTGCAACATGCAAGGAGGAAATAGGTGAGCTTCTGATTCAGTGTCAGTGTAGTGTGTTCTGCTGACATTGTCTGCAGTGCATTCTTTAAACTCTGGACAAACCTTTCCCCCAAGCCATTTGCAGCTGGGTGGTATGTTGCTGATGCAAAATGTCTTACTATAGGAAAGACTGAAACTTTTCCACCACAAACTGTGGTCCATTGGCACCGAATAAATGTCCTGGATCACCAGTCCTTGAGAAGAGTTTTCTCAACACCTCAGCAGTGTGTGACGCTGTAGTGGAGGCTATTGGGAACGCTTCTGGCCACTTTGTAGCTGCATCCACTACTACCAAGAAATTTGTGCCTACAAACAGTCCAGCAAACTCCACATGAATTCTCTGTTAGGGCAATGCAGGCCATTCCTGGGGATAAAGTTGTGCTACTCTTGCCATCTTCTGGACATGTTGGCATCCTGATCAGCGTACGGCAAGCTGCTTGATCTGCTGATCTATTCCAGGCCCCTAGACAAAACTTCAAGCCAGTAGTTTCATTTTGATCATGCCTAGATGACTGGCATGTAGCTCCTCCAACACTTTAGCTCTCAGTTTGAATGGTACAACAATCTTCAATCCCCACCCAAGTTGATCCTGGTGCTGGTAAAAACAGCGGAACTGGAATTTCTGCTGCATATTCCAGACTTTTTGCATGAGTGACCATGTAGATGTGAGACAGTATGGGGTCTTTTCTAGTTTCCTTTTGGATAAACTCTGCCACTATAGGAAGACTTTCAATTTGCTTTGGGAGAATATGTCAAGAGGAGCGTCATCTTTTGTAAAATATTTAGGTGTTTCCTTTTCCAACAGTAAACAGGACAATCCATCAGCATTTCCATGCTTATGTATCCTCTTGAATTTGATCTTGTAATTGTGTCCTCCATAAAACAGAGCCCATCTCTGCATGCGTGCTGCTGCTGTTAGTGGAACAGCCTTCTGTGAATTAAAAATGGACACTAGTGGTTGTTGATCAATAACAAAGGTAAACTCTCTCCCATACAGGCACTGGTTGAAATGTTTTACACCCCAAACCAGAGTCAAAGCCTCTCTGTCAATCTGTGTGTCATTTTCTCTGCATTGATTACGGAACGCGATACAAAGGCACTTTCATCACTCTAAACATGTGACATTCGCCACTTTCATCATAAGGTGAGGCATCACAGCCAAATTTCACTGGACAACGTGGATCATGACGTGACAGGACAGAGTCTGATGTCATCACTCCCTTTGTCCCTTGGAAAAGCACTTCACATTGCTTTGTCCATTGCCATTTTCCCCCGATCTGTAGCAATGAGTTCAAGAGGTGGAACACCATAGCCAGATTTGGCAGGAACCTATAATAGTATTGACAATCCTAAGAAAGATTGAAACTGTGACAACTTTGGCCTTGGGGTGTCGACCACTGTTTGAATTTTCTCAGCACACTTGGGTAATGCTTGTGTATCAATGGTATGACCTCAGTAAGGAAAGCTTCGTTTAAAGAATTCATACTTGTTTCAGTGAGCTCTGAGTCCATAATCTTCTAATCTTTTTAACACTGTCTTGAGATTTTGGAGATGTTCCTTGTCATCTTTACCAGAAACAATGATTCATCCAGGTAACACTGAGTGTTTGGGCAGCCTTGCAGCATCTGGTCCATAGCTTCCTGCCAGAGTGCAGGTACAGGTGCTACTTCAGAAATACGCCTACTATAGCATATACTAAAGCATGCTCTGTGTGTTTGTGGTGAGAAAATTCAGCATCTTATTCCATCTCCATCTGTAGGGAGGCCTGAGCTAAGTCCACTTTGCTGAAGTGTTTTCTTCTAGAAAGGTTTGGAAAGCTATCCTCTGTCCTGGGCAGAGGGTTTTGATCTACTTTCACAACTGGGTTGCTGGTGACCATAAAATCACCACAGATCCCTACAGACCCATTTTTCTTGGCTACTGAGACCACGAGTGTTGCCCATGGGCTCCACTCAAACTTGGAAAGTCTTCTTTCAGCCTCCATGCAATCTAGCTCACTGGCCACTTGATCACGGATGTTATAGGAACAGGATGGGCTTTGAAAAACTTGGGTGTGGCATTTTCATTTAATACTATTTTACTCTTGAAAACTGTTTATCTTTCCGATGTAGCCAGTCATCTCTACTTTATCTTTTATTTATTATTATTATTATTGTCACTCAGCACTCACCGCTTATGAACTTGTGAATTTCATCTGTTATTAGTCTTTTTTTAACTGGAGCGTCTCACTACGATTTATCAGATAGGTAGTTGTCTTGGGTTCATTCTAAAACTTACTCATCGCCTCTGTTATGTTTTGTGACTTCAAAGCTAATCAAAAGTGAAAGATGATAGCTCAGGAATAACAAATGCTTTGTTCCTACTTCCTGCGAGGTGCTCAGATAGGACATGGTGGTGAGATGGCGCCTGTCATTCCTGTACTTATACTTCCCATACTGAATTATGTAAACAACAAAGTATGCTTAATCGAACAATATATTTACAATGTTACTCAAGTGTTACTGCCATTCACTCTTCTGCCAGCTCTAATGTTGAGGCCTTCATTGGATTGCTCGTTGTCTGAAAGCTCCCCCTTGACCTTATCAGTTTGCATGAAAATACCAGGAGCTAAACTCCAGAGAGCGTCAGTCTTGGGATCTCAGAAGCTCACAAGGCTCTCCAAAACAACAAGGAGATGATCCTCAGAGATGTGATTACACACTACCAGCCCTTTTGAAGGGTCTCATCCCAAAACATCTCCATAGATGCTGTCAGGCCTACCGAGTTCCTCCAGTATTTTGTGTGTGTTACACTACAGGAAAGATCTGGTGACATTGGAATGGGAACATTTACTTGGACTATTGAGTTCAGTTCTGGTCACCTCATTATAGAAAGGATGTAGAAGCTCCAGAGAGAGTGCTGCTTAGATTAGAGAGCATGTTTTATGAGGATAAGCTGAGCAAGCTAGAGCTTTTCACTTTTAAGAGGATGATGAGAGGAGACTTGATAGAGGTGTTCGAGATGATAAGAGACATAGATAAAATGACACAAAGCTGGGTAGTAGTGTGAAATATGAGGAGGCTGTCAGGAAAATGCAGGGTGACTAGGACTTGGATGCGTGGGCAGATGTATGGCAGATGTAGTTTAATGTGGATAAATGTGAGATTATCCACTTTGATGGCAAGAACAGGAAGGCAGATTACTATCTGAATGGTGTCAAGTTAGGAAAAGGGGTTAGTACAACGAGATCTAGGTGCCCTTGTTCATCAGTCACAGAAAGTAAGCATGCAGGTACAGCAAGCAGTGAAGAAAGCTAATGGCATGTTGGCCTTCATAACAAGGGGAGCTGAGTATAGGAGCAAAGAGGTCCTTCTGCAGATGTACAGGGCCCTGATGAGACCACACCTGGAGTACTGTGTTCAGTTTTGGTCTCCAAATTTGAGGAAGGACATTCTTGCTATTGAGGGAGTGCAGTATAGGTTCACAAGGTTAATTCCCAGGAAGGTGGGAGTGTCATATGTTGAAAGATTGGAGTGACTGGGCTTGTATACACTGGAATTTAGAAGGATGAGAGGGGATCTGATTGAAACATATATTAAGGGATTGGACACACTAGAGGCAGGAAACATGTTCCTGATATTGGGGGAGTCCAGAACCAGAGGCCACAGTTTAAGAATAAGGGGTAGGTCATTTAGAACAGAGTTGAGGAAAAACTTTTTCACCCACAGAGTTGTGGATATATGGAATGCTCTGCCTCAGAAGGCAGTGGAAGCCAATTCTCTGGATGCTTTCAAGAAAGAGTCAGATAGAGCTCTTAAAGATAGTGGAGTCAAGGGATATGGGGAGAAGGCAGGAACAGGGTACTGATTGTGGATGATCAGTCATGATCGTATTGAATAGTGGTGCTGGCTCGAAGGGCCGAATGGCCTACTCCTGCACCTATTGTCTATTGTCTAAAATGGATAGCTAGAGAGCTTTTCTCAAAGCAGGAGTATTATTTCAACATTTCATAAGGTGGTTTGTAGAGGTACTGTGCACTGATAACACATTTGAGGCTAAAGTTTCATTGCTGTGATCTACACCAATTAGGTAAGAAAATTAAAATGTATTCAGTAATTGAGTTAGTCATCTTACCTTATCAGAAACTTAACCTTTGAGTCCCTAACTGTTACTACTACGCTTTTGTTAGGAAAGGAATGAAACACAGGCATTAGTTCAACTGTATTTTTATGAAAAATGTCCTTTAGCATCATAAAAACTTCAAAAGCAGAAAAGGATCCTATTAGACCCATCAACCTGCACCAATTCTTTCAAAATCAATCCAACTTGCCCTGTTCCATTGCCTGCAATATGTACTTATTTAGTGATAGAGCACGGAAAAGGCCCCACTGGCCCAAAGTGCCCCACTGCCCAGCAGCCCACATATTTAATAATCACAAAACAATTTACAATGATGAGAGAAAACATGCCGAAGCTGGGAATCCAAAGCAACACCCAAAAATTGCTGGAGGAGCTCAGCAGATCAGGCAACATCTATGGAAATGAATAAACAGTCGATGTTTCAGGTGAGACCCTTCTTCAGGACCAACTAACATACTTATTGGTACGTCTTTGGAAAGTGAGAGGAAATCAGAGCACCCGGAGGAAACCCTTGCACACATGAAAAAAACGTACAAACTTTCTTACAGAGGGTGCTGGAATTGAACTCAGAACTCCTATGTCTCTGAGTGCTTCGAGTATTTATTCAACTTCCTACCATTGAATCGACACTCATGGCTGAGTTATGTTTTCAAATCCAACAACATGTTATGTGAAACTTTATATTGACTGTGGTTCTTCTGACAATCAGAATAAATTTGGTTATTGACTCTGGAGTTTCTATTTGCCTCTTCCAGCATTGCATAATAATGAAGGGTAAGTTATAAGACCACAAGATATAGGAGCAGAATTAAGCCATTTGACCCATTGAGTCTGTTCCATTGTTTCAATACGGCTGATTCATATTCCCTCTCAACCCCCAATCTCCTGCCCTCTTCCCGTATCCTTTCATGGTTTGACTAATCAAGAATCTATCAATCTGTGCCTTAAATGTGCCCTATTACTTGGCATCCACAGCCACCTGTGGCAATGAATTCCACAGATTCACCACACTCAGGCTAAAGAAATTCCTCCTCCTCTCCATTCTAAAAGGACATCCCTCTATTTTGAGGCTGTGTCCTCTGGTCTCAGGCTCCTCCACCATAGGAAACATCCTCTCCACATCCACTCTATTGAGGCCTTTCAACATTTGTTAGATTTCAATGAAGTCAGCCCACATTCTTCAGAATTCCAGTGAGCAGAGGCCCAGAGCCATCAAACGCTCCTCATATGACAAGCCTTTCAATCCAGAATAATTTTTGTGAACGTCCTCTGAACCCTCTCCAATGTCAGCACATCCTTTTCTAGATAAGGGGCCCAAAACTGCTCACAATCCTCCAAGTGAGGCTTCACCAGTGCTTAGCAAAGGAGCTGGTTGTGGACTACGGGAGGAATGGAGACTGGCTAACCCCTATTGACATCAATAGATCTGGGGTTGAGAGGGTGAACAGCTTTAAGTTTTTTGGCATAAACATCACCGAGGACCTCACGTGGTCTGTACACACCAGCTGTGTGGTGAAAAAGGCACAACAACACCTCTTACACCTCAGATGGTTGAAGAAGTTTGGTATGGGCCCCCAGGTACTAAGAACTGCCTACAGGGCCACAATTGAGAGCATCCTGACTGACTGCTTTACTGCCTTGTATGGGAACTGTACTTCTCTCAACCGTAGGACTCTGCAGGGAGTGGTGCGGACAGCCCCTCACATCTGTAGATGTGTACTTCCCACTATTCAGGACATTTACAAATACAGGCATGTAAAAAGGGCCCGAAGGATCATTGGGAACCTAAGTCACCCCAACCACATACTGTTCCAGCTGTTACCATCTGAAAAAATGGTCCACAGCATTAAAGCCAAGACCAACAGCTCCAGGACAGCTTCTTCCACCAGGCCATCAGACTGATTAATTCATGTTAATACAATTATATTATGTTAGCAAACACAAGGAAATCTGCAGATGCTGGAAATTCAAACAACACACACAAAATGCTGGTGGAACACAGCAGGCCAGGCAGCATCTATAAGGAGAAGCACTGTCGACGTTTCGGGCTGAGACCCTTTGTCAGGACGAAGGGTCTCGGCCGGAAATGTTGTCAGTGCTTCTCCTTATAGACGCTGCCTGACTTGTTGTGTTCCACCAGCATTTTGTGTTATGTTATATTGACCGTCCTATTGTACATACTATTTATTATAAATTACTATAAATTGCACATTGCACATTTAGACAGAGATGCAACGTGAAGATTTTCACTCATCATGTATATGAAGGATGTAAGTAATAAAGTCAATTTAATTCAATTCAATTCAATATATTTCAATCTATGTTATGTCATGTCTTGCAATTAACATGTGGGATGGTATCCTAATGCCTAACGAAACATTTTTCAGCAGCAGCGATCAGGAGATGAGGGCTCTATTCCCACTGCTGTCTGTAAGGAGTTTGTACGTTCTCCCTGTGACTACCCGAGTTTCCTTTGATGCGCTGGGTTCCTCCCACATTCCAAAGACGTGTCGGTTAGTCTTTGTTTATGTATAATTATTCATAAGTTCTATCTTATTTCTTTATTTTTTTGTGAATGCTTGCAAAAAAATGAATCTCAAAGTAGTATATGGTGATATATACACTCAGGGGCCACTTTATTAGATAGATGTCTACACCTGCTTTTTAATGCAAATATTTAATCAGCCAATCATGTGGCAGCGACTCAATACATAAAACTTTGCAGATGTGGTCAAGAGATTCAGTTGTTGTTCAGACCAAACTTCAGAACGGGGAAGAATGGGGCATTAACCATGGAGTGATTGTTGGTGCCAGACGGGGTGGTTTGAGTATCTCAGAAACTGTTGATCTCCTGGGATTTTCATACACAACAGACTCTAGAGTTTACAAAGAATGGTGCAAAAAACTAAAAAACATCCAGTGAGCGACAGTTCTGTGGGTAGGAATGTCTTGTTAAGGAGAGAGGTCAGAGGAGAATAGCCAGACTGGTTCAAGCTGACAGGAAGGCAACAGTAACTCAAATAACCACCCGTCACAACAGTGATATGCAGAACAGCATCTTAGAATGCACAACATGCAGAACCTCGAAGTGGATGGGTTAGGATGCAGAAGCCCATGAACATACACCCAGTGGCTGCCTTATTATTTTCAGGAGGTACCACTAATAAAGTGGCCACTGAGAGTACATTCTTTGATAATAAATTTTCTTTGATCTTTGAACCCCTAACTTCTAAAATCCAAAGCAGACTTTCAGCATCACCCGACTCCCTCCTCAACTTTCCAGACTGTTGAACAATCTGCTGAGAAAGGAATGTCACTGGGTTTGTTTCCACTAAAATAACATTTTATGGCCATAAGATGTAAGAACAGAAATAGACCATTCAACCCACTGAGTCTTCTCCCCCATTCCATCATGGCTGATTTATTATCCCTCTCAACTCCATTCTCCTGCATTCTCTCTGTAACCTTTGATACACTTACTAATCAAGAACCTATCAACCTCCACTTTAAATATACCCTATGACCTGGCCTCCATAGACGTCTGTGGCAACAAATTCCACAGATTCACCACCCTCTGGCTAAAGAAATTCCACCTCATTTCTGTTCTAATTATCTCATCCTCATGGTCATGAATTGTTTAAAATAAAAGTGTATTATAACCAAAAACATAGTAATTATACATTAGGCCATGTCATGTGTCTGATTTAAGCTCTTTAAGTTGAAACGTGTGTGTGCACAGACTATCAATTAGTGTGCCAGACAATATAAAGCAGGCTTTATATTCCCTGTTCTGGCTGATAAAGCCCATTAATTTAAGGGGCAATGTGTATGTCAGCACTATTTTTCATCAGCTCTCCAGCACGTACAGGATGTCGATATAGTACCAACCTGCGCTGGTTAGGAACGGCTCCCCCAGGGAGACGCACACCATCATGTCTCGTTCTATTCTTTCCCACGAGGTGATCTGCTCTCCATCAGGACTGAACAGAACCTTGGCTGCGGATCTCAGCTTCAGCCGCATTGTGCAGCTCTCCAGCAGCTAGGGAAGGCAAAGAACAACTCTAAATACTCATCACCATGACCAAGTAACAGAATTAACACACACTAAATGCTGGAGGAACTCAGCAAGTCAGGCATCTTCTAAACAGAGGAATAAACAGTCAACATTTCAGACTAGAGGGGAATGGGGCAGAGGACAGAAGAAGGAGGTTGGGGTAGGGGAAGAAGTCCAGGCTGGCCAGTGACCAGGTGAGACCAGGTGATGGGGAGGAGATGAACTAAGAAGCTGGGAGGTGATAGGTGGAAAATGTAAAGGGTTGAAGATGAAGGAATCTGATAGGAGGGGAAAGTAGACCACATGAGAAAGGGAAGGAAGAAGGGCACTAGAGGGAGATGATGGGCAGGTGAGGAGAAAGGATAAGGGTTGAGCCAGAGTGTTAATAGAGAAGAAAGAAGGGAGAGGGGGGAAAGAAATGAAATTTCTTCATTTAGGTGGTGAGAAATAAATGTTCGTGGCATCATGTTGGAAGCTACCCAGACAGAATATGCTCCTCCAACCTGAGAGTGGACCTATCATGGAAGTAGAGGAGATGATGGACTGACGTGCAAATGAGAAGTGGAATTAAAATGGGAGGTCACCAGGACATCTCACTTGTTGAAGTGGATGGAGCAAAGGTGCATTTTATAGTAATATTTCAGAAGCAACACAGGGCAGTTTAGTGGTTAGCGTGACGCTTTACAGTGTCAACAACCTGGGTACAATTCCCACCACTGTCTATAAGGAGTTTGTACATTCTCCCCATGACCACATGAGTTTCCTGCAGGTACTTGGTTTCCTCCCATGTTCCAAAGACATATGGGTTAGGGTGAGTAAGTTGTGGGTTTGTTATGTTGGCACTGGAAGCATGGCAATATTTGAAGGTGACCCCCCCCATCCCCAAATTCCAAAGATCACTATATGGCTCGACGTTGAGAAGTAATGTTACAAATAAAACTAACCTTCCTTTAGGTCATGCACCGACATTCTCCATCAAGGGAATAGCATCAAGTTTGACTCGAGTGATTGTAATACTACTACCTCAGTATTCAGTTCCACTGCATCTCCTCAGAAAATGAAGGAACCCATCAAGACTTGGACCAGACCAAAGAATGGGTTGGTAAGTAACAAGCAACATTTACAATACAAAGTGCCAGGCAATCATCATCCCCAACATGAGAGAAATTAACTATCCTTCCATAAACCACACACAAAATGCTGGAGGAACTCAGCAGGCCAGGCAGTATCTATGGAAAAAAAAATTCAGTTGACTTTTTGGGCCGAAACCCTTCAGCAGGACTGGAGAAAAAAAAACTGAGGAGTAGGTTTGAAAGGTGGGGGGAAGTGAAAGAGAAACACCAGGTGATAGGTGAAACTTGGAGGGGGAGGAATGAAGTAAAGAACTTTTCATGACCATGATTGATCTTGGCAAATTTTTCTACAGAAAATTATTTTCCTCTGCCTTCTACTGGGCAGTGTCTTTACAAGATGTGTGACCTCAGCAATTATCAATACTCTTCAGAGATTGTCTGGCTGGCATCAGTGGACATATAACCAGGACTTGTGATGTGCACCAGCTGCTTATACGACCATCCATGACCTTCTCCCATGGCTTCACGTGACCCTGATCGGTGGGGCTATGCAGGGGCTACATCTTGCCCAAGGGCGAGCTTCAGGCTAGTGCAGGGAAGGACTCCTTTGGTAGAGACGTATTTCCACCCCACCACCTGAGGGAAGACTATCCTGAGGAAAATGACTCAGCTGTTGAGACTCCAAATCCTTTTCATCAACTATATGAAGAGTCAGAAGTATGATAGAACATTGTTTGCTGGCTTGGATGAGAACAGCTCTCAAGAAATGGGACACATGCAAGGCAAAAAAATAAAGATTAAAGTTTTATTTGTCACATGTACGTCAAAACATACAGTGAAATGTGTCATTTGAGTCAACGATGTATACAATCCAAATGTGTGCTGGGGGCAGTCCACAAGTTTCGTCATGCTTCTGGCACTAACATAGCATGCCCACAACTCACTAACCATAGCCCACATGTCTTTGGAATGGGGGAGAAAAACTGATCACCCAGATGGAATCCAGAAGACTTACAGACAGTGACAGGAATTGAACCTCAGTGAACCCCTGTCGCTGTAAATCATAATGCTAACCGTTAGGCTACTGAGCCTCCAGATTCCAGCATTCGCCACCTCTAGTGTGGCTACATCATAATCAATATGAAATTAAGTTACGGACGACTCCTTTTCCACAGGCTAAATAGCTGCTGTGTACACTGTCCAGAGTCATAGCTGACCCAGATAGTCATCTTTGTTATTCTGTTTACAGTTGATGCCGATGGATGATGTACTATATGTCGTCCACCGTCACAGGTAATATATAGACATAGATATAGGAGCAGAATTAGGCCATTCAGCCCATCAAGTCTGCTCTGCCATTCCATCGTGGCTGATCTATTATCCTTCTCAACCCCATTCTCTGGCTTCCCCCTGTAATCTTTGATGCCCTGATTAATCAAGAACCTATTAACCTCTGCTTCAAATATACCCAATGACTCTCTCCACAGCTGTCTGTGGCAATTAATTCCACAGATTTATCAGTCTCTGGCTAAATACATTCCTCCGCATCTCTGTTCTAAACAGACATCCTTCTGTTCTGAAGCTGTGTCCTCTGGTCCCAGCTAAAGCAACCCATATTGTAATGAGTCAAGTCTGACACACAGGGCAATGTGTATCACACTGAACCACAACAGATACCTATATCTATTACACAGAATGACAGCTGATGCACATTGTAATCTGTATTCATGGGAGTCACAGCATACGTGTGTGATATATAAAGTAATCGACACTGTATTGAACAACAGCTGAACATGTAGTAATCTATATTGTACTGAACTACCAGATCACACACATATTAACCTTATCTTGCACAGAGCATTAGGTGCAGTAGAAAGCATCTATTGTTCCGGGTCGCAGCTGACATGAATAATAATCCGCACTGCTCTGTGCTGGAGCTGATGTATGAAGTAATCTGCATGAAGTCATCTGAGCCATCCTTTAAGCACATTGTAACTTGCATTACATCATACCACGCTGACAGGTATAGGGACCTACATTGCATTCAATCACAGCTCAGGCATACTGTCATCAATAATGAACTGAGCCCAGCACACACTTTATTTTATTTTATTTAGAGATTTAGAGGATGGTAATAGGCCTTTCTGGCCCAATGAACCCATGCAAGTGATGAGCTGTCTTTGGAAACTGGAGCATCCACAGGAAAGCCTTGTGATCACTGGGGTGTGGGGGTGGAGAAGGTTCAACCCTTTCACAGAGACCAGTGCGAATTGAACCCAAGTCACAGGTGCTGTAATGGCATTACACTACTGTGCTGCCTTAGTTATCTAGTACCTTAGTTATGCAGTCTGCAGAGCAACATGTCTGATGTGTATCGTAATTGATATTGCCCCAAGTCACGATTGATGCTTAGGTATTCTACAACGTACTGAGTCCCAGCTGACATATGAAGCAATTTACATCACACCATTCCAGAATCGCAATCAGGTTTAATATCACCGGCATATGCTGTAAAAGTTGTTGTTTCGCAGCAGCAGTACAGTGCAATACATAATAACAAAACTATCAACTGCAATAAGGAATATAGTTTTAAAAGATAAATTAAATAAATAGTGCACAAAGATCAGAGATGGCGTATATATTAACTTATAAAGCCAAAGTCTGCAACTGACATATAAAGTTATCTACACTGATAATCTAAACTGCACCGAGCTGCAAATCACAAATACATGCATCTGTATTGAAGAGTCATGAGTCTTGATGAAGGGTTGAGACTCATGAGATCCAGAGAGAGCCTGACCAGGTAGACATCGAGATGTTTAAGAGAAGTTTGGATAAGTACATGGATAGTAGGGATATGGAGGGCAGGACATTGGGAGTCGTTAGTTTAAATGGTTTTCAGCATGCATTAGATGGGCCAAAAGACCTGTTTATGTGCTGTCTTTCTCTATGACTCTATGTTTCCTCCCATGAGTGAGTCTTTAATGAGGGGGCATAGTCATTAGAGGATGGACAATTAAAATGAAGTACATAGAGATTTCATTTTGCAGGGGATTGTCTACCCCAGGGGAATGCAGAGGTTGGATAATTAGAAATATTTAAGGTCTGAGTGGACAAAAGAATGGGGAATATGAGGAAGAGAAAACTGAACCCAGCGTTGATATGGAAGTTGGTAGGTAGGCTCCAATGCGCAGGAAAGATAAAAGCTGCAGAGGGTGCAAACTCAGACAACTCCACCTGGAACATTAGCCTCCCCACCACTGAGGACATCTTCAAAAGGTAGTGCTTCAAGAAGACGACATTCATCATTAAGGATCCTCACCATGCGGGATATGCCCTCTTTCTCATTGCTACCATCAGGGAGGAGCCACAGGAACATTCAATGTTTTAAAACCAGCTTCTTCCCCTCCAGCATCAGATTTCTGAATGGTCCATGACCCTATGAACACCACCTCACTATTTTTGCTCTCTTTTTGCAATGCTTTTTTAAAATATTAAACGTTCATGTTTTGCCTTGTACTGCTGCCTCAAAACAACAAATTTCACGGCAGTTCTGGACAGTCTGCAAGTGTCGCCAGGCTTCTGGTGCTGACGTTGCATGCCCACAGCTCACTAACTCCATCCATACGTCTTTTGGAATGTGACAGGAAAGCAGAGTGCCTGAAGGAACGCCATACAGTCATGGGGAGAACGCACAGACTCCTTATAGGCAGCAGTGGGAAACAAACCCCAATCTTACCACTGGCACTGTAAAGTGTTCCAGAAACTGCTATGCTACTGTGCTGCGCATCAGGCACCGGTACAAGGTACCGACTCACCACTGATGTACATTGCTCACAATCACGTCACATTAGTATAGCGGTTAGTGCAATCATTTTACAGTACCAGCGATCATTCATCAGAGCTCAATTACACTACTGCCTGTAAGCAGTCTGTACATTCTCCCTGCAACCCCATGGTTTCCTCCAGGTGCTCTGGTTTCCTTTCACAGTCCAAAAAAGAGATGCATTTAGAGTTAGTAAGTCATGGGCATGCTATGTTGGCTCTGAAAGTGTGGCAATACTTGTGGGCTGCCACCAGTGCATATTTGGACTTAGTTTACTGTCTGTTCTGGTGTACACGTGACACATCTCATTGTAATCTATACTGCGTTGAAGCACTTTCACACATAGAGTATTTTACTGACACAGAATATAGCTGGCATCTATAGGATTCAACACTATACTCAGCTCCACCTGAAGCTTATATGTAATATGCTGTCATATACTCACCTGTAAATGTAATCAGAATCAGATTCAAGATCATTATCACTGATATATGCCGTGATGTATGTTGTCTTGTGGCAGCAGTACAGTGCAATACATAAAATAACCATGTGTTACAGCGGTGGTCTGCAGAACAGAGCATCTCTGAATGCACAACATATCAAACCTTGAAGTGGATGGGCTACAGCAGCAGAAGACCATGAACATATACTCAGTGGCCTCTTTATATAGGTGCAGGGCACACTTAACAAAGTGGTCACTGAGCGCAGATGGCCATATGCGTCAGCTACTGATCAGCACAATATAGTTTACTGTATGTAAAAGATGTGATAGGGCAATAATGGTTTACATAAGTATAAGCTCCCAACCATTGAGCACATCTACATGAGACGTTGCTATAGAAAAGCAGCATCCATCTTCAAAGATCCTCACCACCCAGGCCGTGTTCTCTTCTCACTGCTGCCATTGGGTAGAAGGTACAGGAGCCTCAGGACTCTCCTCACCAGGTTCAAGAACAGTTATTCCCCCTCAACTATCAGGCTCTTAAACAAAAGGGAATAACTATACTCCTTTAAGGACTTTTTTATCTTGTTATTTCATGCTCATTATTTATTATCTGCATTTGCACAGTTTGTTTACAGTTCACAGTCCCGTTTACAGTTACTGTTCTATAGATTTGCTAAGTATGATGGCAGAAAAAGAATCTCAGGGTTGTATGTGGTGACGTATGTACTCTGATAATAAATTTTACTTTGAACTTTGAAGCTGCTGCTCAGCTGCATATAGATGGTTCTATACATTTAATGTGTCCCAGCCCATATAAATAACTGCAGGTGTCATCTGTGTCTTGGGATATTGTTCATTACTATGTACTTCTGTTGCAGGCCGGTGCAAAGCAGATTAAAATTTGTGGCAGATATGGCTCAGTGCAATATTGATTACTGAATCTGTCAGCTGTGAATCAGTTCAATGTTGATTTCAGTATCTGGGAATTGTGACTCACTGCAGTATAGATGATTATACATGTCAGTTGTGGCTCAGTGGAATATAGATAATTAGAACACGGAGCATAGAAGAGCACAGGACCTTCGGCTCACACTATTGTGCCATCTTTTAACCTACTCTAAGATCAATCTACCCTTTCCTTCCCACATAGCCCTCTATTTTTCTAATATCCATTTAAGAATCTCTTATATGTCCCTAATGTGTCTACCTTTACCACCACATCAGGCAGTGCATTCTACGCATCAATCACTCTCTTTTAAAAAAATCTGCTTCTGACATCCCACTATATAAATATCCAAACACTTTATAACTATGCCATATCATATTAGCCATTTCTACCCTGGGAAAAAGTTAATGGCTGCTCACTCAACCTATACCTCTTATCATCTTGTACACCTCTATTAAGTTGCCTCTCATTCTCCTTCACTCCAAAGAATGCTCAACCATTCCTCATAAGACACACTCTCTAATCCAGGCAGTGTCCCAATCTCCTCTGCACCCTCTCTAAAACTTCCACATCTTTCCTATAATGAGGCGACGAGAACTGAACACAATACTCCAAGTGTGTTCTAACCAGGGTTTTATAAAGCTGAAACATTACCTCAAGGCTCTTAAACTAATGAAGGCCACACACCATACATCTTTTTAACCACTCTGTATAACTATAATTTATACTGTCCTGATCACCGTAATCAAAATTGTCCTGATCCTTAAGCTTGTACATTAATAACAAATGCATAAGGGTGAGGAACAGGACAATATTGATTACTTCACAAGTCAGCTGTGGCTCGGTTTATATAATTCAGAACATGTGTAGATCAGGTTGTTGATGCCTGGGTTGAGTTGTCCTCCGACCATGATGAATGATCGCTGGTACTGTAAAATGACTGTGTCAACCACTGCACTACAGTGATTGTGATATGTCCACTGAATGCTTGGTCTTTATATACTTTTTGATCATCTGATTCGACATCATTTCAGAAATGGAATTGTGATATGGGGAGGAAATCTCATCGCTGATTGGTTGAGTCTCGAACTTTGTTCATTGCCCGCAACAGCTCATAAATAGGATCAAGGTCTACGTGATTGTTTACAGAACTGTTCACAGAAAACCACACTTCTAAAAATTCCCTTACGTACAGCGCTTACTTGCACCATGACTTTCAATGATGCCCAGTTGGATTTGTGTCCTTCTCGAGCTTCATGATGGCAGAATATAGTTAAAATGGTAAGACTCTTGGCAGTGTGGAAGATCAGAGGGATCTTGGGGTCCGAGTCCATAGGACACTCAAAGCTGCTATGCAGGTTGACTCTGTAGTTAAGAAGGCATACGGTGCATTGGCCTTCATCAATTGTAAGATTGAGTTTAAGAGCTGAGAGGTAATGTTGCAGCTATATATTACCTTGGTCAGACCCCACTTGGAGTACTGTGCACAACTCTGGTTGCCTCACTACAGGAAGGAGGTGGAAACCATAGAAAGGCTGCAGAGATTTACAAGGATGTTGCCTGGATTGCTGAGCATGCCTTATGAGAATAGGTTGAGTGAACTTGGCCTTTTCTCCTTGGAGCGACAGAGGATGAGAGGTGACCTGATAGAGGTGCACAAAATAATGAGAGGCATTGATCGTGTGGATAGTCAGAGGCTTTTCCCCAGGGCTGAAATGGATAGCATGAGAGGGCACAGTTTTAAGGTGCATGGAAGTAGGTATCGAGGAGATATCAGAGGTAAGTTTTTTTTTTACGCAGTAAGTGGTGAGTGTGTGGAATGAACTGCCGGTGGCAGTGATGGAGGTGGAAATGATAGGGTCTTTTAAGAGACTCCTGGATAGCTACATGGAGCTTAGAAAAATAGAGGGCTATGGGTAAAGCCTGGGTAGTTCTAAGGTAAGGACATGTTCGGCACAGCTTTGTGGGCTGAAGGGCCTGTATTGTGCTGTGGGTTTTATATGTTTCTATGTGTTTTCTATGAAGAGTTGGCCATGCGACTTTACAGCCAGCTGATGTTCATAGACCCTTGTGGGTAGTTTTCTCCCAGTTTGGCAACGTAATATTTGCTGCAGTCCCCACATTTGATTTTGTAAACCACATTGGTCTTGTCTAATAGCTTGCTCAATACATTCAAAATATCTTGAAAATGATGACCTGACTGCTCCAAAAGCATAGATTTTCTGTCGTGATCAAGTAAACAGCAACATTGAGGCGAGTACTTTGCAGACCAAAAGAACAAACCAAGCTATTGCCAAGATCGGAGAACAACTCAACCCAACCAGCTCGTTCTATGGTTCAGCTGTGACTCTTCAGTATAGTAAGCATCAACAATGGGTTTTTTAAATAAGGAATGCTACATTCTGCACTATGTCTTAGTGCTAGATTACCACAAACAGAAGGTAAGGTTCATTATAATGATGGTTTCTACACGTTGTGGCTTCAGTGAATGCGAGTGTGGTGAACTACATTTACCTGTCTGGACACACCCCTCTGCTGACTGCTCCTGTGGCTCCTCCCACAGACCCCTGTATAAAGGCAGTTGGAGGCACTGCTCCTCCCTCAGTCTCCAGGATGTTGTGTGGTCGTTTCTTGCTACTAATTGTGGTCTCTTGCAGCTAATAAAAGCCTATCATTCGCCTCTCATCTCCGAGAGTTATTGATGGTGCATCAGCGAGATATTAAATGCATCAGAAGTGGCCAATTATAATATAATAGGCAGCTCAGTGCAGTGTGGGCAATGGATGTACCTCATTAAGAGGTACCTAATAAAATGGCCTCTGAATGCATATTCATTTTTGTGACTGAAATTGGTAAATGCTTACATGATTTCTCAGCACTGTTTGATCAAACATGGAAATAGTTAAGAGTTCATGATCTCAGAGAGGAAAGAGTGCTTACCTCTGGAATAGTCGTGCCCCAGGCATACACTCCTTGATCAGGGTAATCACCATTTAGATATGCTAGAACTCTCTTGACATTTGGTTGGCTGTACAGAAGCCTTTGATTGGAGACCATCTTGCTGAGAACTGATGGGCGTTCCTTCATTAGTATATTTTGGACTTCCGACAGATGCATCTAAGAGATAAGCGTGTTGGTATGTTAATATGTTAAGTCCATGTTAAGTCTGCACAGTTGTAATTGCTGAGAATGTCAGGCAGGAAAACGTTCAATGTCCAAACTAAGAAACTTGGAGATATTTTTCCTTAGCATGTAGGCTGAGGAAAGAGCTGCACCTGGAGTTGCAATCTACTACATCAAGGCCCTTGCAGCTTATTGTCTACCTGCCCTGCACTTAATCTGAAACCCATATTCTACATTGTTTTTTTTTCCTTTAATGTATGGAATAATCTTACTGAAATGCAAACAAAATACTTTCACTGCATCTTGGTACAAATATTAATTAAGAATGCTAATGTATAGAGTTTAAAAGCGAGAAGAGTTTAAAAGGATACGGTTATTTCTTCAGTGGTTTGATTGAGGCATAACTGCACAAGCACGTGGACGTCAGCTAGTTAGAACAGCGAGAAAAGTTTAAAAGGAGACAGCTTTATACAGCAGGCACAGGAGAAAATGTAGGAGTAGAGGGAGACAGAGTAGGAGGGCTTTGGTTCAATTGGGCTTTGGCGATAACGGGTCGAGGCAAGGTAGGTGGCCTGTGTAGAATACAGACAGGGAGTATGTGTGTGAGGCCAGTGTTCTGTGCTTAGTGTCAGATGTGGGAGGACCTGGAGACTCCCAGCCACCCGGATAGCCTCACCTGCGCCAGGTGTGTTGAGCTGCAGCTCCTGAGGGACAGTGTTAGGGAACTGGAGATGCAGCTCAATGACTTTCATCTGGTCAGGGAGAGTGAGGAGGTGATATATAGGAGCTACAGGCAGGTAGTCACACCAGGCCCTCAGGAGACAGATAAGTGGGTAACAGACAGGAGAGGGAAGGGCAGGAAACAGATGCTAGAGATACCCTTGTGGCTGTCCCCCTTAACAATAAGTACTCCTGCTTGAGTACCGTTGCGGGGGGACGGGCTACCTGGGGAAAGCAACAGTGGTCGTGCCTCTGGCACAGAAGGGTAGGAAAGGAAGAGGATGGCAGCAGTGATAGGGGTCTCTATAGTTAGGGGGTCAGACAGGCGATTCTGTGGGTGCAGGAAAGAAACACAGATGGTAGTTTGCCTCCCAGATGCCAGGGTCCGGGATGTTCCTGATCACGTCCATGATATCCTGAAGTAGGAAGGAGAACAGCCAGAGGTCATGGTACATATTGGTATCAATGACATAGGTAGGAAAAGGGAGAAGGTCCTGAAAACAGACTACAGGGAGTTTAGGAAGGAAGTTGAGAAGCAGGACCACAAAGGTAGTAATCTTGGGATTACTGCCTGTGTCACATGACAGTGAGTTTAGGAATAGGATGAGGTGGAGGATAAATGCGTGGTTGAGAGATTGGAGCAGGGGGCAGGGATTTAGAATTCTGGATCTTTGGGACCTCTTTTGGGGCAGTTGTGACCTGTACTAAAAGGATGGGTTGCATTTGAATCTGAGGGGGACCAATATCCTGGCAGGGAGAAAGAGGTGGGTGGTTCACAAATAGAGAAAGCTTGGTGACAGTGTGAGAGGGAGGGTAGGCAGGTGATAGAGAAGTGACACGCTCAGACTGATGGTTTGAGTTGTGTCTATTTTAATGAAAGGAGTATTATGAATAACATGGTTGAGCTGAGAGCGTGGATCAGTACTTGGAGATATGATGTTGTAGCCATTACAGAGACTTGGATGGTTCAGGGACAGGAATGGTTACTTCGAGTGCCAGGCTTTAGATGTTTCAGAAAGGACAGGGAGGAAGGCAAATGAGGTGGGGACATGGCACTGTTGATCAGAGATAGTGTCAAGGCTGCAGAAAAGGAGGAAGTCATGGAGGGATTGTCAACTGAGTCTCTGTGGGTGGAAGTTAGGAACAGGAAGGGGTCAATAACTCTACTGCGTGTTTTTTATAGACCACCCAATAGTAACAGGGACATAGAGGAGCAGATAGGGAAGCAGATTTTGGAAAAGTGTAATAATAACAGGGTTGTCATGGTGGGAGATTTTAATTTCCCAATATCAATTGGCATCTCCCTAGAGCAAGGGGTTTAGATGGGTTGGAGTTTGTTAGGTGTGTTTAGGAAGGTTTTCTGACACAATATGTAGATAGGCATACAAGAGGAGAGACTGTACTTGATCTGGTATTGGGAAATGAACCTGGTCAGATTTGTGGATCCAGAACTGGCTTGCCCACAGAAGGCAAAGAGTGGTTGTAGAAGGGTCATGTTATGCATGGAGGTGAGTGACAAGGGGTGTGCCTCAGGGATCTGTTCTGGGACCCCTACTCTTCGTGATTTTTGTAAATGACCTAGATGAGGAAGTGGAGGAATGGGTTAGTAAATTTGCTGATGATACAAAGGTTAGGGGTGTTGTGGATAGTGTGGAGGGCTGACAGAGTTTACAGCAGGACATTGATGGGATGCAAAACTGGGCTGAGAAGTGGCAGATGGAGTTCCACCCAGTTAAGTGTGAAGTGGTTCATTTTGGTAGGTCAAATATAATAGCAGAATATAGTATTAATGTTAAGACTCTTAGTAGCGTGGAGAAGCAGAGGGATCTTGGGGTCCGAGTCCATAGGACACTCAAAGCTGCTGTGCAGGTTGACTCTGTGGTTAAGAAAACATATGGTGCATTGGCCTTAAAGTTCTGAGATGCAACAGGACTTGGGAGTCCTCATGCAGGTTACCCTTAAGGTTAACCTCCAGGTTGAGTGGGTGGTGAGGAAGACGAATGCAATGTTGGCATTCATTTCTAGAGAAATAGAGTATAGGAGCAGGGATGTGATGTTGAGGTTCTATAAGGCACTGGTAAGACCTCTCTTGGAATACTGTGTGCAGTTTTGGGCTCCTTATTTAAGAAAGGATGTGCTGACGTTAGAGAGGGTTTAGAGAAGATTCACTAGAATGATTCCGGGAATGAGAGGGTTAACATACAAGGAACGTTTGACCGCTCATGGACTGTACTCCTTGGAGTTTAGAAGAATGAGGGGGGACTTCATAGAAACATTTCGAATGTTGAAAGGCATGGACAGAGTGGATGTGGCAAAGTTGTTTCCCATGGTGGGGGAGTCTAGTATGAGAGGACATGACTTGAGGATTGCAGGGCGCCCATTCAGAACAGAGATGTGAAAAAACTTTTTTAGCCAGAGGGTGGTGAATCTACGGAATTTGTTGCCACGGCAGCAGTGGAGGCCAAGTCATTGGGTGTATTTAAGGCAGAGATTGATAGGTATCTGAGTAGTCAGTGCATCAAAGGTTATGGTGATAATTGACAATAGACAGTAGGTGCAGGAGCAGGCCATTTGGCCCTTCCAGCCAGCACCATCATTCACTGTGATCGTGGCTGATCATACACAATCAGTACCCCATTCCTGCCCTCTCCCCATATCCCTTGACCCCGCTATCTATAAGAGCTCTATCTAACTCTCTCTTGAATGCACCCAGAGACTTGGCCTCCACTGACTTCTAGGGTAGAGCATTCCACATATCCACCACTCTCTGAGTGAAAAAGTTTTTCTGTATCTCTGTTCTAAATGGCCCACCCCTTATTCTTAAACTGTGGCCTCTAGTTCTGGACTCATCCATCAGTGGGAACATGCTTCCTGCCTCCAGTGTGTCCAATCCCTTAATAATCTCATATGTTTCAATCAGATCCCCTCTCATCCTTCTAAATTCCAGTGTATACAAGCCCAGTCGCTCCAATCTTTCAACATATGACAGTTCTGCCATTCCGGGAATTAACCTTGTGAACCTACGCTGCGCTCCCTCAATAACAAGAATGTCCTTTCTCAAATTTGGAGACCAAAACTGCACACAATACTCCAGGAGGAGGAAGGCGGGGGAATGGGACTAAAGGGGAGATTGGATCAGCTCATGTGGAGCTCGATGGGTCGAATGGCTGACTTCTGCTCCTTTGTCTTGTCTTATGGTCTAATCAATCATGGGATTGAGCTTAGTAGCCGAGAGGTAATGTTACAGCTAATTACGACCCTGGTCAGACCCCACTTGGAGTACTGTGCTCAGTTCTGATCGCCTCACTACAGGAAGGATGTGGAAGCCATAGAAAGGGTGCAGAGGAGATTTACGGGGATATTGCCTGGATTGGGGAGCATGCCTTATGAAAACAGGTTGAGTGAACCTTTTCTCCTTGGAGCGAAGGAGGATGAGAGGTGACCTGATAGAGGTGTATAAGACGATAAGAGGCATTGATCGTGTGGATAGTTAGAGGTTTTTTTCCCAGGGCTGAAATGGTTGCCACAAGAGGATACAGGTTTAAAGTGCTGGGGAGTAGGTACAGAGGAGATATCAGGGGTAAGTTTTTTACTCAGAGAGTGGTGAGTGCGTGGAATGGGCTGCCAGCAACGGTTCTGGAGGCGGATATGATAGGGTCTCTTGAGGCTTTTAGATAGGTACATGGAGCTTAGAAAAATAGAAGGCTATGGGGAAGTCTAGTAATTGTGCGCTATAACAGCTGCTTAGTAGTGCTTGCACAGTACCAAGCAGAAGAACAGAAGGTAGGGATATGTTTGGCACAACTTTGTGGGCCGAAGGGCCTGTATTGTGCTGTAGGTTTTCTGTGTTTCTATGTTTCTATAAATGCTAACATTGCACTTACCTTTTTCACCACTGATTCAACCTGCAAGTTAACCTTTAAGGAATCCTACACGAGGACTCCCAAGTCTCTTTGCCCTCCGTTTAGAAAATAGTCTACACTTTTATTTCTTCTACCAAAGTGCATGGCCACACACTGTTTTCTATCTGCCATTTCTTTGCCCACTCTCCAAATCTAAGATTGCTTCCTCCCTGCTTCCACAACACTACTTGTCCATCTATCTATCTTTGTATCATCCACAAACTTGTCCACAAAGTCATCAATTAAGTCATCCAAATCATCGACATATAACATACAAAGAAGTGGTCCCAACACTGACCCCTGCGGAACACCATTAATCACTGGTAGTCAATCAGAAAAGGCTTCCTTTATTCCCACTCTTTACCTCCTGCCAATTGGTCAATCCTCTATCAATGCTAGAATCTTTCCTGTAATACTATGGGCTTATAGGTTGTTTAGCAGCCTTATGTGTGGTACTTTGTCAAAGCCCTTCTGAAAATCCAGTACAAAACATCCACTGAATCTCCTTTGTCTATTCTACTTGTTATTTCCTCAAATAATTCCAAACAGATTTGTCTGGCAAGATTTTCCCTTGAGGAAACCATGCGGGCTACGGCCTATTTTATCACGTTCCTCGAAGTACCCTGAGACCTTATCCTTAACAATCAACTCCAACATTTTCCCAACTACTGAGCTCAGACTAAGTGGCCTATAATATCCCTTATCCTGCATCCCTCCCTTCTTGAAGAGTGGAGTGACATTTGCAATTTTCCAGTCCTCCGGAACTATGCCAGATTTTTAGACTTGGTAATGGGTTCAGGTTTGACTTCAATGTATGGATGCACATTGGGTAACTTTCTACCTTTATGAATGCCATTGCCTACATTAAGCATTCAAGATCATAAAATTATGTAGATGTAAAGCACAATGACAGATATTATCCAAATCTCAATAAAGCATTTACAACCATGCCAATGTAAACTTTTCCTTTTATTATCCCTCAGTTTCAGACCACCAAACTATTCACAGCATTTTCAACTTCCCTGTCACTATTCAGATACAATTAGAATCAGAATCATGCTTTTATTGTCTCTCTCTTACATGATGTAAACATTGGGTGGAGGAGCAACATCTTGTATTCTGTTTGGGTACCTGCCAACCTGATGACATGAGTATCAATTTCTCCATCTGGTAAACAATTTTTGCTACCCCCTCCCTCTAATCCCCAATCTGACCTTTGACATCTACTCATGTGCCTATGTCTTCCACTGGGTACCCTCCCCCTTCCATTTCTCCTATGGTCCAGTTTCCTCTTCCATCAGAATCCTTCTTCTCCAGCCCTTGAACTTCCTCACCCTCCTGGTTTCACCTATCACCTTCCAGTTTGCCTCTTACCCCATTCCCCACCTCTTTATTCTGGCATCCTTCCCTTCTTTCTCAGCCCTGATGAAGGGTCTCAGTCCAAAATATCGACTGTTTATTCATTTCCATACATGCTGCCTGACCTGCCAAGCTCCTCCAGCATTCTTTGTGTGTTGCTTCAGATTTCCAACATCTGCAGACTTAATGATGTGATATTTGTTGTTCTGTAGCAGCAGTGCAGTGTAAAGACACAAACGTGCTTTAAGCTACAATGACAGGATCCCTCATAGCAGGCTAATCCAGAAGGTTATGAATTTTAGTCTTAAATGGGGACAGAAGCAAAGAAATGGCCACCTACCTCCATGTTCTGTACATCCTCCGTGAGTCTCACTTCCTCTGGGGAAGGCTTCGTCCACCCACCCTCCACTACCACAGGCTGAACCGGACACTTTGTTGGAACCATGTTGGCAGGGTCCATTGATCCCACCCGCCTCCCTGTGAAAAACATTTGTAATGGAAGTATTTTAAAATTCAGTACATGTTCTTTTCCTGATTCGGTAAAGGGGTACCCATGTACATATCTGCGAACAAAGGAGTCACTATACATGTGTTAAACCACAAGAAATCACTTTATTAGAATGAATACAAATGCAATACAGAGAGAAAAGCAAAAAATTACTGAACTAGTCATACAGAGACGACCATAATACTTGTTGGTCCATGGCCTCCTTGTGTGGCCAGATGAGGCCACACTCAGGGTGGAACAGCAACACTTTACATTCCACCTGGGTAGCCTCCAACCTGATGACATGAACATCAGTTTCTCCTTCCAGTAACTTTTCCCTTCTCACTTCCCTCTTCTTCTAATCCCCACTCCGGCCTCTTACCTCTTCTCACTTCCCATGGTTCCCCTACTCCATCCCTTTTTCCTTTGCTCCACTCTCCTCTCCTATCAGATTCCTTCATCTCCAGCCCTTTACCTTCCCACCCACCTGGCCTCACCTATCACCTTCTAGCAGTCCTCCTTTCCCTCCCCCACCCACCTTTTTATTCTGGTGTCTTCCCCCTTCCTTTTCAGTCCTGAGGAAGGGTCTCGGCCTAAAATATTGACTGTTTAATCATTTCAAAAGATGCTGCCTGACCATCTGAGTTACTCCAGCATTTTGTGTGTGTTGCTTTGCATTTCCCAGCATCTGCAGAATCTCTCGTGTCCATAGCACTTATAATCCACCTAATGAGCCAACCTGTACAATATTAGAGGGAAAGTACAGATCCTCTCACAATCTCTCCCTCCCTCCCTCCCCCTCTCCCTTTCCCTCTCTCTCTTCCTCTCTCCAACTCTCTCAATGTACTTCTCCTTACATAAGAACACAAGACATAGGCACAGAATTAGTCCATTTGGCCCATCCAGTCTGCTCCACCATTCAATCATGGCTGATCCTTTTCTCCCCTCCTTAGCCCCATTCCCCAGCTTTCTCTCGGTAGAAGCCATGTTGAATCAAGAACCTATCAAGCTTTGCTTTTCACATTTACTTCGCCTAGTTCTTTCAACATTCGAAAAGTTTCAATGAGATCCCCATCTTCCTTCTAAATTCCAGCAAATACAGACCCAAAGCTATCAAGCGTCCCTCATATAATAACCTTTTCATTCCTGGAATCATCCTTGTGAACTGCCTTTGGACCCTCTCCAATGCCAGCGCATCATTTCTTAGATAAGGTGCCCAAAATTGTTCACAATACACCAGTGCCTTATAAAACCTCAGCATCATATCCCTGCTCTTGTATTCAAGACCCCTTGAAATGAATGCTAACATTGCATTTACCTTCCTCACCACCGACTCAACGTGCAAGTTAACCCTTAGCGTGCTCTGTACACAGACTCCCAAGTCCCTTTGTAGCTCAGATTTTTGGATTTTTCTCCCCATTTAGAAAATTGTCTGCACATTAATTTTTTCTGTGAAAATATATGACCATGCATTTTCCAACATTGTATTTCACTTTCCACTCTCTTGCCCATTCTCCTAATCTGTCCTGCAGCCTTCCTGCAACACTACCTGCCCCTCCACCAGTCTTCATATCATCTGCAAACTTAGCAACAAAGCCAACTATTCCATCATCTAACTTATTGATTTAGAGCATAAAAAAGCGGTCCCAATACTGACACCTGCTCTCCAATTCTAGTACTAAATGTGACCCAGCGTAAGAGATGATTCTACCCTTACAGAAAGAAATTGTCCCTTCTGTACCCTTCAGAACATGAAAATAACTATTACCCCAGTACCATAAGACACCATTTGGTACCTGTACCTGCACAATCACAAACATGTTTTCATCATTATCTTCTCTCAAGGCTGTAGACTTGTACTCCTTTAACTTCCACAAAACTATCCCACTCCGGTTTAATCCCATTTTCTCTCACAGACTTCCATTTCATTAATTAACTTATTCAATTTAAAGATACAGTTTTCTCTTACAGACTTCCATTTAATTACTTGATTTACTTAATGATACAGTACCAAACAGGCCCTTTCAGCCCAATGAGCTCCCCAATTCAACCGTAGACTAATCACGGGACAATTTACAACGACCAATTAACCTACCAACCAGTATATCTTTGGACTGTGGGAGGAAACCAGAGCTCCTGAAGAAAACCCACACTATCACAGGGAGAAACATACAAACTCCTTATGGAACTCCGAACTCTGATGCCTGAAGCTGTGATAGCGTCGCACTAACCACTACGTTTCTGTGGTGACCATTTTGTTTTAGCATATAACCAGGAGGAATCACATTTAACTCTTTCCTTATAACACCGAAGCAACATAACCCCCCGACACTTTCTCAAATAATCTACATATGGATTCAAAAGAAGGAGGAAATGAGCCTGATTTTAAATAGGGGCCTCAAAGGGAACACTACACTCTGATTTTCATGGGCACATTTGGTTGGGTTGGCCCAGAGGGCATCATTACTGAATTCAAAGTTCAAAGTAAATTCATTATCAAAGTACATATATATTATTATATACTACTGAGAATTTTTTTTTACAGGCACTTACAGAAACAAAAGAGTTTTGCAAAAAACTATATATAAGCATACAAAGACCAGCAAATAATATGCAAAAGAGGATAAACATCAAAAAATTCTGAGAACATGAATTATAAAGAGTTCTTTAAAGTGAGTCTTTAAATTGTACAATGCGCTTGGTTAACTTGGTAGTGTGTTGGCTAGCACAATGCTTTACAGTACCAGCGACCTGGCTTCAATTCACCACAGTACGTAAGAAGTTTGTACGTTCTCCATCATGACTGCATGGGTTTCCTCTGGGTGCTCCAGTTTCCTCCCTCAGTCCAAGGACAGACCATTTGGTAGGTTAATTAGTCATTGTAAATTGTCCTACGATTAGGCTCGGGTTAAATTGGGGGACTGCTGGGCAGTGCAGCTCGAGGGGCCTTAAGGCCTGTTCTGTGCTGGATCTCAATAAATAAATAAACAGTTCAGAGAATGATGATTGAAGTTGTCCACATCATTTCAAGAGCTTAATGGTTGTAGGGTAATAACTGTTGCTGAACCTGATGGGGGTGGTGACTGAAACACGGAGGCATAGTGGTTAGTGTAACTCTTTACAATGCCAGCGATCGTGCTCCAATCCCACCACTATCTCTCCGGTATTTACATGTTCTCTCCGTGACCATGTAGGTTTCCTCTAGGTGCTTTGGTTTCCTCCCACATTCCAATGACATGCGGGTTAGACGAGCTGTGGGCGTGCTATGTGGATGCCAGAAGTGTAGTGAAACTTGCAGGCTG
This sequence comes from Hypanus sabinus, assembly GCF_030144855.1. Lineage (NCBI taxonomy): Eukaryota > Metazoa > Chordata > Chondrichthyes > Myliobatiformes > Dasyatidae > Hypanus > Hypanus sabinus. Next base: position 173,162,371 of record NC_082712.1, on the reverse strand, counting down.
CCCCCAGCACTTCTTTAGACTGTGTTGGTCGTTGATGTAAAACGTTGCATTTCACTGTATGTTTCGATGATCAGCGGACATCTGACAATAAAACTAATCTCTAAATCTTTATCTGACATCTGTACCTCCTGCCCACTGGTAGTAGCAAGAATAGGGCATGGCCTGGATGGTGGGGGTCTTTGATAATTGATGTCAGTTTGTTGCAACACTCCATGCTATTACCCTTCAACCATCAGGCTTCTGAACCAGAGTGGATAACTTCACTTATCCCAGCACTGAACTGATTCCACAACTTACGGCCTCACTATTAAAGACTCTAAAATTTATGTTCTCAGAATTAATGTTTTTTTTGTAATTATTATTTTGTTCTTTTTCTTTTTGTATTTGAATAATCTGTTGTCTTTTGCACATTGGTTGTCTGTCTTTGTGTACAGTTTTTCCTTGATTCTATTGAGTTTCATTGTATTTACTGTGAATGCCCACAAGAAAATGGATCTCAGGGTAGTACAAGATGACATTCTCTCAGCAGTCACCTTATTAAGTACATCTGCATAATTATACAAATATCTGATATGTTTCTAGTAAGATGGCAGCATACTAGGATGCAGCCAACAACAAGAGTTGCTTTTCATTCTTTACATCTTTTTTATGATTGCAAGACTCTGCTTATTATCTGGAATATTGAGTACTAGCGAGTTGCTGGATAGCGGTAGTGCTGGGCTCGTTGTGCACCGTGTTACAGCATGTTTCATCCACTTAGGGAAGAGGCGTCATAGGCAGTGCCTGGTCCAACAGATGGTGTGGTGATTGATCTGGACGTTTTGTTGTCATTGCAAGACCCTGTTGGACATTGGTAATGTAGAATACTAAAAGTCCAATTTGTAGGTTCATTGGCGAGACCAAAAAAAAAGTGGGGGAGCTGTGTGGCCTCGGTTGTGCCACGAACCAGACCTTTATGCTTGGGATCAGCTGTTGCAGCTAACGAGGAAGGAGACACCAGAGCTGGCTGTATGCCATTGGATTTGGCGCTGAATTGGGGGGGCGTGGTTTGGCCCTTCCCATCGGTGCTGCCCTCCAGTGTTCGCTCTGTAGAAGATAAGCTCGATAGTGTTCATCTGTAGCTGCACTGCATGATATGAGGAATTGCTGAGGCTTGTTCTTGCAGAAATGTGGCTCCAGGACAATGTCCATACACCATTAATCTGCAGGCATGATACCCAGGGCCTTGGGCTATATTATTAGTTTTATATTATTTTTTGTAACAGTATATTTTTCTGCTATAATAATTATATGTGCTCTATATGTTGTGTGTGAGTGTTGGTACTGTGTTTTGCACCTTGGCCCCAGGGGAACACTATTTTGTTTGGCTGTGTTCATGGATATAGTTAATGACAATTAATCTTGAACTTGAAACAAATCAGCCAATAATGTGGCAGCAACTCATACATAAAAGCATTCATACATAGTCAAGATGTATAGTCATTGTGCAGACCAAGCATGGGAATGGGGAAGAAATGTGATCTAAGTGACTTTGGCCGTGGAATGACTGTAAGAGCCAGACAGGGTGGTTTATGTATCTCCGAAACCGCTGATCTCCTGGGATTTTCACACTCAACAGTTTCTAGAGTTTACAGAGAATGCTTTGCGAAACAATGAAGCATCCAGTGAGCGGAAGTTCCGTCAGTGAAAATGCCTTGTTAATTAGAGAGCTCAGAGGAGAATGGCCAGACTGGTTCAAGCTGACAGTAACTCAGATAACCACATATTACAATGGTGGTGTGCAGAAAAGCATCTCTGAATGTACCACATGTCAAACTTTGAAAGTGGTGGACCACAGGAGCAGAAGACCACAAACATACAGTCAATGGACATTTTACTAGATACAGGAGGTATCACATCATGTGGCCACTGAACAATATGTACTTTGATAATAAATTTACTTATAACTTAGAGACCCACTCAGTGGTGGGGAGGACTCTCCCTGTGATGGACTGATGTGAATAGAACTCAGGAAGTGAATAACCTAAGAGAGCTTAACCTAAGGATACAGAGTCCACTTTCGAGTTCATTACCTTGAAGGTGGCGTATCTTGTGCTTCATCATATCAAGATCAGAGAGAAACTTCTCCTTCTGCAGCCACTGTTTTCGTTGCATCCTCAGTCTTTTGTTCGACTCTGAAATTTAACAACAGCTGTAGTTACCATTTCACTGAATGCAGAACAGTAGATTAACATGATAAAGTCATTTTTATAAATTACTCATACACCAGAGCTGCTTTAAAATTAAGGCTTACTTGGCAAAGAAGATGCTGATTCGAAGGTGTTTATTCTATGTTAGCAGATCTCCCGAGGACTTAGCCACAATAACTGAGAAACTGATGTGAATCCACTTGTCTGCCCCAAGGGGCAAACTTCCCAATTTGTTAGGGCTAACATGAAAAGATGAAGTGGAAGACTCTGTATCTATTTCCGCTCAGGGAGACTGGGGGAGTATAATACTCTCCAATTCAAGATTCAAGATTATTTATTGTCATTCGTCAGTACACGAGCGTAAAGGAGAACAAAATGATTGTTACTCTGGATCCAAATCAGCCATAAAATAAATATAATAAGCATAAAGAACACATAGAAACACAATAAATATAAATACATATGATTAGCTTATATACATAGATAGATAGTATGTCCATAAAGTGACACTAGACACAGGAGTGTCTGTACAGAAGGTAACTGACAGGAAATGATGAAGTAGTGATGGTTGGAGTGGAGAGGTGGTTTAGTGAGTAGAGGTGGACTGGTGGTCCTGGTGTGGATGCCATGTAGCCTCCTTCTTTATGTATATAAGAAATCTTATGTACTTATATTTATTGTGTTTTCATTGTGTTCTTTATGTTATTCTGTTTCAGATCCAGAGTAACAATTATTTTGTTCATCTTTACACTGTGTACTGGAAATGACATTAAACAATCTTAAATCTTGAATCAGAATCAGAGTCAGGTTTATTATCACCGGCATGTGTCGTGAAATTTATTAAGCAAACACGAGGAAATCTGCAGATGCTGAAAATTCAAACAACAACACACACAAAATGCTGGTGGAACACAGCAGGCCAGGCAGCATCTATAGGGAGAAGCGCTGTCGACGTTTCAGGCCGAGACCCTTCGTCAGGACTAACCGAAAGGGCAGATAGTAAGAGATTTGAAAGTAGTGGGGGGAGGCGCACCAGCATTTTGTGTGTGGTGAAATTTATTAACTTAGCAGCAGCAGTTCAATGCAATACATGATAATATAGAAAGAACAAAAAAAGTAAATCGATTACAGTAAGTATATATGTAAATGTATATTAAATAGATTAAAAATAGTGCAAAACAGAAATAGTATTTTAAAAAAGTGAGGTAGTGTTTATGGGCTCAATATCTATTTAGAGGGTTCCTGAATCACTATGTATGCACCTTTAAGCTTCTGTACCTCGTTCCTGATGGTAACAGTGGGAAGAAGGCAAATTGACAAACAGTCCATGAGCAAGGTGGGTGGGATCCTTCATCATGTTACTGGCCTTTTCAGGCACTTTTCTGTATGCACTTCATGTCTTTGATGATTGGTAGGCTGGTGCTGGTGATGCATTGGTCAATTTTAACTACCCGTTGCAGAGCCCTCCTGTCTACTGCCGTGCAACCCTCGGCAGTGCCGTGCAGTGTAGTAAACACTCACTGTGAACCATGAGATTGGCTGCACAGAGAGGTGTACATTACAGAATGATAGAGTATGTGAAAGCAAGGGTTTGTGTAGGTTCCTTAAAGCAAATATGCGTTGCAAATACGTTGCAAATATGCATAGGTTGGTGTATGACAGAGAATCTGAATGTGAACGGAATTTACTGCAGACAAGTGTGATGTGTTACACTATGGGAGGACAAACCAGGGTAGAACTTGCATGGTCGGGCACTGAGGAGTGTGGGTACAACAGAGAGATCTGGGAATTTAGAACCATAATTCCTTGAAAGCGGCATCACAGGTAGATAGGAACATAAAGAGAGCTTTTGGCATGTAAGCCTTCATAAATCAAAGTATGCAGTACAAATGTTGTATTCTTGGGTTGAAGTTGTATAAAACTTTAATGAGGACTAATTTTGAGTATTTTGTACAGGTCTGGTCAGCACAAGAAAGATGTCAATAAAATTGAAAGAATGAAGAGAAAATTTGCAAGTATGGTGCCAGGACTTGAGGACCTGAGTCACAAGAAAAAGTTGAATAGGTTAGGGCTTTATTCCCTGGAGTGTAGAAGATTGAAAGGGTATTTGAGAGAAGTATACAAAATTATGAGAGGTAAAGAGAGGGTAAATGTAAGCAGGCTTTTCCACTGAGGTTGGCTGAGACTAAAACTAGAGGTCATGGGTTAAGGGTGAAAGGTGAAATGTTAAAGGAACATGAAGGTGGCAAGAATGTGGAGCGAGCTGCCAGGGGAGGTGGTGCATGTGGGTTTGATTTCAGCATTTAAATGGTTTGGATAAGTACACGGATGGAGAAGAATAGGTCCATGCAAAGGTCCATGGAACTAAGCAGGTTAATAGGGTGCCATAGACTAGATGGGCCGAAGGGCCTGCTTCTGTGCTCTAGCACTCTTTGACTCTAATGGTACAATATGTGAGAGCTAGTGTTTGTGTGAGTGCAGCAAGGCAGGTGTATGGTGCAAACATGCAGAGGTATAGTGTGTGAGACAGAATGGGGAAAGTTCATCAGTACAGTGTGTAACAACCAAGAGGACTACAACCTTGTCGTGGTTTGGAAGCTTGCGTGCCTCAATGACCCAGGGAGTTATGCTGGCTGGAGTCAGGGCTTTATGCTTTGGCTCTTGGTAGGGTCAGCCATACTGTACAGGACAAAGGGTAGAGGCCAGATGAAGACTGGTCCAGGTTTGGGGGGGTTCAGCGCAGGGCTAACAACCTTGACAGGTCAAACAAAACTGTTATGGAAACAGCAATGAAAAACCCTTCTGCATCTGTGTGCAACAGTATCCTTAAGTCTCTAGCTGGGATTTGCATGTAGTGAAAACCAAGAGGAAGCTACCGACATGATGAAATAAGTTGTGAACACCTCCAGAGATGGAGGACCTTCACTGCTGCTCTAAATGTCAGCGGAAAAATTGGGCAAAAGAAGAAGAACAGTGTGTGAATGAACATGAGTGTAATCATCTGAGAATACAGTATGTCGTAGATCATTTCTGCTGGAGTGAGACAGATAGTCTGAGGTTATGAGAGAGTGTATCATTTCTGCTGGAGTGAGAAAGGTAGTCTGAGATTATGAAAGAGTGAATCACGAGACTATCCTCTGTTGTGCTGCAGAGAACGGGCAGCAGCTGTGAAAGGAGAGACTTAACAACCACAAGACCTGGCCACCAATCATAGATGCCACCTACCCTTCCCCACACTGCACCAGTAAATTCTGGATCAGACACCCGAGGACCCAATAGACAACCCCTTGGGAGAACAGCATACTCGACTTGAGTGTTCACAGTACCACTACAGGGACTACATGTAAGAGAGAGTGAGGAAGTGTGAGAGAGTGATTGAGTGAGTATGTGAGAAAGAGAATGTTTATCAAAGTCAGTGTAAATATATTATCAAGTTTCCTATATTTTACCATAGACTGGCTTGAGATTCATTTCTTGCAGGAAAACAAAGAGATACCACAGAATTTATGAAAAAATATAGCCAATATGCAAAAGAAGACAAATTGTGCAAATAAAAAAGTAATGCTGAGAAGATGGTCAGCATAACATTGTGGGTCGAAGGGCCTGTACTGTGCTGTCATGTTCTATGAATTCTGCAGTCTTTGTAAGTCTGTAAGTACAATAGAATTTATGAAAATCCTACATAATCAATGACTGTCAAACAACCAATTTGCAAAAGAAGACAAATTGTGCAAATAGAAGGAAAAATACAGAGAACGTGAGTTGTAGAGTTCTTGAAAGTGAATCCATAGGTCGTGGAATCAGTTCAGCATTGTGGTGAGTAATGTTATCCACGTTGGTTCAGGAGACTGATGGTTGAACTGTTTCTGAACCTGGAGGATGGATACCAATAACTTGCTCCATTTACTGTTAAAGGCACTTTACATCATGTGTTTTTGAGAAGTTGCCAACTACAGAAAAAGCTCCACATTACTGATAGCCTCTGGCTCGTCAAGATCATATTACTTTATAAATATAAATTCACTCTAAGCTAAAATGGTGACCAATGCATGCAAATTGGTTTTCCTCAGTTTAAATCATATAGTTGAATTTTCTTTGATCCTTACTCTTCAACTGATACGAACATCAGGAATTGGAAAAGAGAAACAATTATCTTCCATTTCTGCGACTCTTCACCCAACCTTAGGGTGCCCAGAGCACTTCATAGTGAAATAACTGTGGACTGTAGTTATTGCCTGCCACTGAGCCTGTCTGCAAGGACTGCAGCTACAAGGAAGCCGCATCTATCGTCAGGGAGCCCCCACCATCCAGGCCGTGGTCTCTTCTTGCTACGACCATCAGGCAGAAGGTCCTGACCTACACCAACAGGTTCAGGAACAATTATTACCCTTCAGCCATCAGGCACTGAACCAGTGTGGGTAACTTCAATCACCTCAACTCTGAATTGATTCCACATTCTAGTCTCTCTTTCCAGGACTCTACAACTCACGTCTTGGTATTACACACAAAATGCTGGAGGAACTCAGCAGACTATGCAGCATCAATGGAAAAGAGTAAACTGTCACCGTTTGGGCCGAGACCCTTCATCTGTTCTTTATGCTTATTGTGTTTTTATGCTGCACTGGATCTGGAGCAACAATCAGTTTGTTCTCCTTTACACTCGTGGACTGAAGAGTGACAATAAACAATCTTGAATCTTGAATCCGGAAATATTCCATTTGCATCATCATTTACAATGTGCTGGGGCAGCCCATTAGGGCCACCATGCTTCAGCATCAAAATATCATGTCCACAGCTTACTAACCCTGACCTGTATGTGTTTTTGTGCACATGGGTGGGGGGAACGGGAGTGCCCAGGGGAAACCTGCACAGTCATGGGAAGATCATACAAACTCCTTGCAGACAGTGGCAGAAATTGGACCCCAATATTCCAACTGCGAGCGCTATATAGCACTATGCTAACCACCACACTACCATGCCAGCCTCTTGTCCTCTTGACACACAACAGACTCCAGTTTCCAATACTGAAAACTCAGGAGGTCAATCACCATCTGTGAGGGCAAAAACCCTTTCCCCTACACTAAATTCCTCCAGCAGATTGTTCAATGCTCCTTTTTCTACTGCATTTCCTGTGTTCTTTAAACTCATCATGGTCATTATGTGCCATGTCGTATGACGTGGGTGATCATGACCTTCCATCTGTTGACCATGATTGTTCTTGGCAAATTTTTCTACAGAAGTGGTTTGCCATTGCCTTGTTCTGGGCAATGTCCTTACAAGACGGGTGATCTCAGCCAGTATTCAGAGTCTGTCTACCTGGCGTCAGTGGTCGCATGGCCAGGACGTGTGATATGTATCAGCTGCTCACACAACCATGCACCACCTGCTCCCATGGCTTCACATGACCCTGATCGGGGGAGGGGGGCACTAATTACAAACTAGTAGCAATTTGCCAGAAAACATTTTAAAAGAAGAAAAAATATAAACTTGTCATTTGTGTTGTTAATATAATAATAGAACATAGAACAATACAACACAGTACAGGCCCAACAGCCCAGAATGTTGTGCTGACCTTTTAAACTACACTAAGATCAATCTAACCCTTCCCTCCCTTATTACTGTCTATTTTCCTATTATTCATGTGCCTATCTAAGAGTCTCTTACATGCCCCTAAAGTATCTGCTTCTACCACCCCTAATTCTTGTCTCACCCAACTTGTAGGGAGAAAGTTTGCATGCATTTACCCTATCTATCCTCATCATAATTTTGTATACCTCTATCAAATCTCCTCTCATTCTCCTGCGCTCTAGAGAATAACAACCTAACCTGTTCACCCTTTCCCCGTGACTCAGGTCCTCAAGTCCAGGCAACATCCAGGTAAATTTTCTCTGCACTCTTTCCAGCTAATTGATGTCTTTCCTGTAGGTAGGTGATCAGAACTGCAAGAAATACTCCAAATTACACCTCACCACTGTCTTACACACCTTCAATATAACATCCCATCTTAATTCACCGACCTAAGGCCAATGTACTAAAAGATCTCTTTACGAATCTGTCTACTTACTGAAGGGATCAGGGGGTATGGAGAGAAGGCAGGTACAGGGTTCTGAGTTGGATGATCAGCCATGATCATACTGAATGGCGGTGCAGGCCGAATGGTCTACTCCTGCACCTATTTTCTATGTTTCTACTTTCAAGGAATTATGCATCTGCATACCTAGGTGCTTTTGTTCTACCACACACCTCAGTACCCCACCACTCACTGTTTAATTCCTACCCTGATTTGTCCTTCCAAAGTGCAACGCCACACATGTCAGTATGAATCCTTTCATGGAAGTTTCATACATTGATGATTATGTCTGTTACAACCAGAAACACACAGGCACACAACGCCCTCTCAAGGTAAAAGGTGGTATTTCTGGTGTATGGATTTCCATGGATAAAGAGCGGCAGTGGATTGAAATACACACAGAAAATGCTGGAGGAACTCAGCATCTATGGAAAAAAGTATAGTCGACATTTCAAGCCAAAACCCTTTGGATTTCCAGCATCTGCAGATTTTCTCTTGTTTGAGAGTGAATTGAAATGATGTTATTATGATGACTTAGAAAGTTGTGTCTAAACACACAGCAGACATAATATAAAGGACACAGCCAGGGATAGACAATCAAATGGAAAGCTTATTACTTCAACAGTCGACAAAAGTCCTATCACAAAAATCAGCTCTGAGTTCCAATCCTAGACCACTACACAGGACCAAAAAAGCTGCAGAAAGCTGAAAACTTAGCCAGCTCCATCATGGGCACTAGCCTCCCCAACAACAAGGACACCTTTGAATGGCGAAACCTCAAAAAAAGGTGACACACATCATTAAGGACCCCCATGACTGAGGACATACCCGTGTCTCATTGCTACTCTCGGTGAGGAGGTACAGGAGCATGAAGACACAATCTCAACATTTTGGGAGCAGTTTCTACCCCTCTATCATCAGGTTTCTGAATTGGCTATGAACCTCTATCTTTCTTTGTTCTCTTTTTGCACTACTTATTTAATTTATATTTATGTATTTCTTATTGTAATGTATAGTTTTTTTTATTATTACGCATTGCAATGCATTACTGCTGCAAGACAAATATCACAAAATAAGCCAGTGATATGAAACCTGGTTCTGATTTTGAGCCTCCCTTCTATCAGAAAAGCCAACCTCTCCTCCATTGCTACAGTCTGCACTTGTCATTGCCTCAGTGAAGCAGCCAAGCAGTGAAGCCCCACCCACCACAGACATTCTCTCATCTCCCTCCTACCATTGGACGGAAGATATAAAACACTGAAACCATGCCAGGCTCAAGGACAACTTCTTCTCTTGTACAATAAAGGTGATCTCTCAATCTACCTTGTTGTGCCCGTTGAGCGATCTTGTTATCTACCTGGACTGTACTTTCTCTGCAGCTGTTCTGTGTAATGCTATTTTCTGAATTCTGGTGTTACTTAACTTTTCTCAACTCAACGTACATATGTTTGGCATGATCTGTATGGATGGAAGGCCAAACAAAGCTTCTCACTGTATTTTATTCAGAGATACAACGCAGAAAAGGCTTTTCTGGCCCCTCGAGCTGTGACATCCAGCAACCCACCTATTTAACATGAGACTAATTGCAGGACAATTTACAATGACCTATTAACCTACTAACTGGTACATCTTTGGAAAATGGGTGGAAACAAAACAGTGGAGAAAACCCATGCACACACAGGGAAGTTGCGTATAAAACATGCCTACAGAGGGTGGCAGAGTTGATCTCCGAATTCTGATGCACTGAGCTGTAACAGCATCGCGCTAAGCGCTAGGCTAACACAGGGCCCCAAATTCCAGTACTTGTGACGATAATCAAGGGCAAACTTCATTCGCCTCATACAGTACATTAGCATGTATTGGATATTTATGGTGTGTTGTTTTTAATGAATAAAGAATTATTTCAAAAAGAGTTAGAAGTTGATTGTCATCAAGGATGTAATTTCCAACCCACACGGACTGTGATCTCCTGATGAGGAAGGAAAGGCTCCATTTCAGAGGGAGATATAGAGGTCATGGTTTAAAAGTATTTGACTATAGAAAAAGAAAGGCAAAAGAGAAATGAGGCGTGGCAGCCTCGGTAATGACAATGTGATGAAAGCAGCAAGGGAAACGGAATTTAGCCTGGAAAGCCAGAACATAGAGCAGTGTGCATGCAAATGAGATACACAGGAACTGGGAATTGATGAATAACTCCCCTAAATCTTTGAAGTCAATACTTCTCCTATGGAAAGAGCACGGCAAGAAGTAAATTAATTAGCTAATATATCTAATTATCATTAAGGACCCTACCACCCAGGACATGACCTCTTCTAATTTGGGAGGAGGTACAGATGCTCAAAGGCACACATTCAGTGTTTTAGATTCCTGAACGGGCAATGAACCCATGAACACTAACTCACTATATTTGCTCTTTTTTTTGCACTATTTTATTTGATGTTCCAAATATATTTCTTATTATAATTTCTGGTGTATTTTATGTCTTGCATTGTATTCCTGCTGCAAAACAACAAATTTCACTACTTTTGTAAGTGATAATAGATCTGATTCTGAGTTATGTTATTTAACTAACTGGGCTGCGCAATAGCTTTACCATTGAGCCAGTGGCCTGGGTTCAATTCTACCACTGCCTGTAAGGAATAAGGAATATATACATTCTCCCTGTGACCACGTTAGATTTCTCTGGGTGCTCTGGTTTCCTCTGACATTCCAGAGACATACAGGTTCGGATTAGTAAATTGTGGGCAAAGCATGGTGACACTTGAGGGCTGCCTGCCCCCAGCGCAATCCTCAGACTGTGTTGGTCGTTGATGGAAATAATGCATTTAAGAACATAAGACCAAAGGGTATAGGAGAAGAATTAGGTCATTTGGCTCGTTGAGTTTGCTCTGTCTTTTCATCATGGCTGATCCATTTTCCCCCTCAGCACCAGACTTCTGCCTTCTCCTCATATTCTTTCATGCCCCAACTAGTCAAGAGTCTATAAACTTCTGCCTTAAATATACCCTATGGTTTGCCCTCCACAGCCTTCTGTGGCAATAAATTCCACAGATTCACCACCCTCTGGCTGAAGAAATTTCTCCTTGTCTCAGTTCTAAAAGGATACCCCTCTATTCTGAGTCTGTGTCCTCTGGTCTTAAACTCCTCCACCATAGGAAACATCCTCTCCACATCTATCCTATCAATTTCATTATATGTTTCGATATACATGTGACAAATAAAGCTAATCTTCTTCTTCCAGCTAGAACTTTGAATCAGTGGAGGGCAGTATATTTGACTTGCCTGAATTATCATGATTCCTCACACTCAATAGACTCTGAATCCTACCCTTTGACCTGTTTAGGTTCGACAGTGACTTTATGTCAGCAAAGCTCATGCAAAGTATAAGCTTTTGAGTGCTTCCACCAAGTTAACATGCAGCCTCCAGCAAAGGCTATTTAAAGAGTTTCCTCAACTGAGTGTTTAAGTTTTGATTAAAATAAAATAAGGAATTTAATGCAAAGTTATTAAACTATCATATAATAAAATTGTACCGCATGATACCTGGACACAGTTCTATGTAAAAGTGTACTGAAGCATGAAAAGATCCAAATTACAAATGTAACTAGTTTAATATCAATTGCAAGGTTCAAAGCAACTTGCAAATAATTATTAATGCAAAATGCTGTCGACATTGGAAATGTGGGATAAAGCAAAAATGGCTAAATACTCACTTCTCGCTGCTGCAGTCAGGAAGGAGGTACAGGGACCTCAAATCCCACAACACCACATTCAGGGACAATTACCCTTCAGCCATCAGTCTCTTGAACCATTGTGGGTAACTTCACTCATCCCAACACTGAAGCGATTCCACGTCTATGGCAGGGGTTCACAACCTGGAGCCCACAGACCCCTTGCTTAATGGTATTGTTTCCTGGCATAAAACATATTGGGAACCCCTCATATGGACTCACTCTTAAGAACTCACGTTCTTGATATCTATTGCTTATTTTGTTGTTATTACTATTATTTTTTCATTTGTTTTCTGTTGCACATTGGCATGTGCAGCTTCTTCCATCTTTGGCGTGTGCAGTTTTTCACTGATCCTATTGCTTTTCTTTCTGTCAGCTGTGGATACCTGTAAGAAAGTGAATCCCATGTGTTCGAGCCATGTATCTATTTTCTGCCTGCATGTTATTGTATTTTGTGTTGCGCATTTATTATGGGTTATGGTAATTTGTCATGTGGGTTGTGGCGTGGTAGGTGTAAATGAGTATAGTCACATATTTACCTTTTGTGGTGTTAGTTTAGTTACAGATAGACTGAGGAGGGCTTGGACGGTGGCTATGTTTCATTAGGAGTTTGTGGAGATTTGATATGTTATCAAAGACACTTGCAACTTTCTATAGATGTACAGTGGAGAGCATTTTAACTGACTGTATCATCACCTGATATGGGCAAGGGATAGTTACTGCACAGGAGCGAAAAAAGCTGCAAAGACTTGTAAACTTAGTCAGCTCCATCATGGACACTAGCCTCCATAGTATCCAGGACCTCTTCAAGAAGTGATGCTTCAAAAAGGCGGCATCCAACATTAAAGACGTCCATCACCCAGGTCATGTTCTAATTGCTACCATCAGGAAGGAGGTACAGAAGCCTGAAGGCACTCGCTCAATGATTCAGGAACAGCTTCTTCCCCTCTTCCATCCGATTTCTGAATGGACATTGAACCCATGAATGTTACCTCACTAAATGCTGGAGAAACTCAGCAGGCCAGACAGCATCTATGGAAAAAAGTACAGACAATGTTTCAGGCTGAGACCCTTTGGCAGGACTGGAGAAAAGAAGATGAAGAGTAGATTTAAAAGGTGGAGGAAGGGGAAGGAGGAACACAAGGTGATTGGTGAAATCAGGATGGGGAGGGATGAAGTAAAGAGCCGGGAAATTGACAGGTGAAACAGGGCTGGAGAAGGGACAGAAGAAAGAAAAGGTGGGGAGGAGCACCAGAGAGAGGTGACGGGCAGGCAAAGAGATAGGTGAGAGCGGAAAGAAGGGATGGGGAATGGTGTAGGAGATGGTGGGGGGGGGGCAATTATCAGAAGTTCAAGAAATTGATGTTTATGCCATCAGGTTGGAAGCTACCCAGACAGAATATTAGCTATTGCTCCTCCAACCTGAGTGTGGCCTCATCACAATAGAAGAGGAGGCCATGGAAAAACATCTCGGAATGAGAATGGAAAGTGGAAGTGGAATTAAAATGAGTGGCTACTGGGAAATCCCACTTTTTCTAGCAGACGGAATGTAGTGCTTGGCAAAGCGTTTTCCCAATCTATGTCAGGTCTCAACAATAGACAGGAGGCCACAATGGGAACACCAGACACAGTATATGACCCCAACAGATTCACAGGTGAATTTCACCTCACCCAGAAAGAAAGTTTGGGGCCTTGAATGGTAGTGTGGGAGGAGGTGTAGGGGCAGGTTGAGAACTTGTTCTGCTTGCAAGGATAAGTGCCAGGAGGGAGATCATTGGGGAGGGACGAATGGGCAATGGAGTCGCGAAGGGAGCAGAAAGTGGGGGGGGGGGGAGGGAAAGATGTGTTTGGTGGTGGGATCCTGTTGCAGATGGCGGAAGGTGTGGAGAATTATATGCTGGATGCGGAGGCTGGTAGGGTCGTAGGTGAGGACAAGAGAAGCCTTATCCCTGGTAGGGTGGCAGGAGGATGGGGTGAGAGCAGACATTGAAATGGAAGAGATGTGGTTGAGGGTAGCGTTGACGGTGAAGGAAGGGAAGCCCCTTTCTTTGAAGGAGGAGGATATCTCCTTCACTCTGGAATGAAAAGCCTCATCCTGAGAGCAGATGTAGCGGAGACAGAGGAATTGAGAGAAGGGGGTGGAGTTTTTACAAGTAACAGGGTGGGAAAAGGTATAATCCAGGTAGCTGTGAGAGTTCGTGGGTTTATAATGGACATCATTAGATAAACTGTCTCCAGAACTAGAGACAGCTCAGAAAGTGAAGTGACATCAGAAAGTGACATCAAGAAAGTGAAGGGAGGTGTCAGAAATGGACCAGGTAAATTTGACGGCATGAGGGAAATCGGAAGGAAAGTGGATGAAGTCGACGAGCTCTGCATTCTCCATTCCTTCACCATTCCCCATCTGCTTTACCCTCTCTCACTTTATCTCCTTGCTTACCCATCACCTCCCTCTGATGCTCCTCCCCTCTTTTCTTTCTTCCTTGGGCTTCTGTCCTTTTCTATAAGATTCCCCCTTCTCCAGCCCTGTACCTCTTTCACCAATCAACTTCCCAGCTCTTTACTTCACCCCCCCCCCCCACACACCAGGTTTCACCTGTCACCTTGTGTTTCTCCCTCCCCTCCCCACACCTTTTAATTCTACTCCTCAACTTTTTTCTTTGGCCCTGCTGAACTGGACTCTTTTCCATAGAAGCTGCCTGGCCTGCTGAGTTCCTGCAGCACTTTGTGTGTGATTTGGATTCTGATTGTTGACCATTTGTATCGTTAATATTGTTAATTTCACTTATTATGCTAGGTTCACTAATATCACTAAATTTGTTTGTTCATCGGTGCTGGTTTCATAATAAAGAATCAAACATACTTTTTTCAGCTTGGAGCTCTGTTATTTGGAGGTTTGTCATACAGTGTCTTCCACTCAGTCTTCCAGCAGCTTTGCTGTGTCTTACAAGTAGCTGTCGCATCACAGTTGTATGTGGTGACGTACTGTAAATGTACTTCGTTAATAAACCTGCTTCAAACTTTGAACTTTGAACGTGCGCAAAATACAACAGCCTGCAAAGGCAAGCTGATTGAAAGGTAGAGGACAAGGGGCAGGGCAGAAGCCCTATTCTAGGAAGACTGGGGAGTCAGGCTAACAACAGAAAGAACACAGAACATAGGACATGGAGCAGTACAGCACAGAACAGCACCGGCTCTTCATCTTGTGATGTTGCGCCCTCCATAGATGCTGCCTGGCTTGCTGAGTTCCTCCAGCATTTTGTAAGTGTTTATAATGATGCACAATCTTTGTTGCTATGCATGAATGAATTATTACCAGCCCTTTCAGTGGTAGTTGCAAATCTTTCATTCATCTGCTTTAGAAAGGTTGCAGAGGAGGTTTCCCAGGATGCTGCCTGGATTGCAGAGCAGAGAGCTCAGAAAAAAGAACACAATGGACTTTTAACATCATAAAGCAGTGAGTTGCTTGTTCTGTCTCCCCGCTCACTGTGAAATAGAGACATCACTTTCTCCTTTATGAGGGAGAGAGAGAGAGCCTGTGACCTTTGGGGTACTGCAAGTCTGCGTCTTTGCTGTTGCTTTGCTGTGTGCTTGAGTGCTCGGTGGCGGGTGCCGATGCTTTTCTTTTGCTGGTGGGGGGAGGGGGGATTGTTGCTTGCTGCCGTTTATGCACAGGAGGGAGGGGAGCTGGAGTAGACTTAGCGGTTCTAACATTTAACTGTCATTCATTCTTTGGGGGCACTCCTCTGATTTCAGGAAGGGTCTCGGCCCGAAATGTCGACTGTGCTTCTTCCTATAGTTGCTGCCTGGCCTGCTGCGTACCACCAGCATTTTGTGTGTGTTCCTCTGATTTTGTGGATGGTTGTGAAGATCGAGGTGTACAAGATGATTAGAGGCATAGCTCAAGTGGACAACTAGAGCTTTTCCCCAGGGTAAAAATGGCTAATATGAGAGGCCATAATTTTATGGTAATTGGATGAAAGTACAGGAAGACGTCAGATATAAGTTTTTGACAGAGTGGAGGGTGTGGGGAACAGGGGTGGTGGTACAGACAAATACACTGGGGGACATTTAAGAGACTCTTAGATGGTGACATGGATGAAATTGGAGGGCTGTGTGAAGGGGGAGGGTTAGAGTAGGTTAAAAAGCTGGCATAACATTGTAGGCTGAATGGCCTGTAGTGAGCTATACTGTTCGATGATCTATGTTCACGTCACACAGGGTGTGGCACATTAGCTTGGTAGATAGTGCGATCGCTTTACAGGGCTAGTGTTTACCATTCAGGGTTTAATTCCTGTTAATGCCTGATAGGGAGTTTTCCCAGTGACCGTGTGGATTTCCTCCAAGTGCTCCAGTGTTGTCACACATTCCAAAGATGTACGGTTAAAATGTGGGCATGCTATGTTGGTGCCGGAAGCATGGTGACACCTGCAGGATGTCCTCAACACAATCCTCATTGATTCGATTTGGCGCAAACACATTTCACTAAAGGTTTCGATCTCCATTTGACAGTTAAAGCTAATTGCTTTATCTCTTTCTAAGTTCACATTTAAATACTCACCACTCAAAGGTATAAATGGTTCTCCACAGGACACCCAGACCTCTATAGGCTTCCTGGTGCTGGGGCTAATCTTCAGCTCCTCACAGGCCACCAAGTGAGGAGACAACTTGCTTGAGTCTAGTGGTGAAGAAAAGCAATACCATAGTTAACTAATCGGCATGGCAAGTACACAAGAACGCAGAATTAACGAGTAGTGGCCACTTTATTAGGTACACCTGTACGCCTGCTCATTTATGCAAATATCTAATCAGCCAATCACGTGGCAGTAACAAAAGCATGCAACATTTTCAAGAGGTTCAGTGTTTAATCTGTCCAAACAGCAGAATGAGAAAGAAATATGAACTAAGTGACTTTGACTGTGGAATGGATGTTGGTGCCAGATGGGGTGGTTTGAGTATCTCAGAAACTACTGCTCCCCTGGGATTTTCACATACAACAGTCACTAGAGTTTACAGAGGATGGTGTAATAAACAATAAGCATTCAGTGAGCTGCAGTTCTGTGGGTGAAAATGCCTTGCTAATGAGAGAGATCAGAGGAGAATGGCCAAACTGGTTCAAGTTGACAGGAAGGTGACAGTAATTCAAATAACCACACGTTACAACAGTCGTGTGCAGAAGAGCATCTCTGAATACACATGTCAAACCTTAAAGAGGATGGAGTACAGCAGCAGAAGATCATGAAGTGTCCACTGAGTGTAGAGAAGTAGAACCGAAGAACAGGCCCTTTGGCCCATGATGTCTGTGCTGAACATAATGCCGAATTAAACTATATCTTTCCTGCCTGTATACAATCCATATCACTACATTCCCTGCCTATTCATGTGCCTGTCTAAACATCTCTTAAGTGCCTCTGTTGTACCTGTTTCCACCTCTACTCCTGACAGCCTGTTTCAGCCAGCTCCGGGTAATGAAAAGATAACGCATATGGTCCATGGTGTGTTATCATTCCTTGTGTCCTGAGAATGCTATTTTCTACATTCAAGGTTCCAACTCTGAAATTTTTGTTAACACATGCACATTAAAATATGCAGAATCACAAGCTTTTCATTTCAACAGGTCATTCCACTTATTCCTTCATCCTGTTTTGCCATTTATGTCCCTATAACCATTTCTCTCTCACATGCTTATCTACTCCACTTGATTCTTTTACAACACACGCACTCCAGGGATAGTTAACTAGAACCAATTAACCTAACGGCCAACACAACATTGGGATGTGGGAGAAACTGGAGCATCAGAGGCAAACTCACGTGGCTAAAGGAAGAATGCACCACCTGCCCGGAAACTGGATCAAATCTGGGTTTCTATCCCCAAGAGGACCACAACCTTGTCATAGGGTTTGGAACTTGAGTGCCTCAACAACTCAAGAGAGCTATGCAGGCTAGAGTCAGGGCCTTATGCTTTGGGTATTGGTACCGCCATGACAAATGGGTCAAAGGGTGGAGGCCAGACTAAAAATGGTCCACCAGTCCTCCAGGTTCAGGGGTTCAGCTCAGGGCTAGCAACTCTGTCTAGTAAAACAAAAGTGCAATGAAGAATCCTTCTATTATCTGTGTGTGACAGTATGGACAGAGATGGAGGACCTTCATTGATTGCAGTCCTAAATGTCAGCAGCGTAATGGGCTGTAAATAAGTAAGTTTCTATACCAGTACCAGTTTGTGTTTTACTATGGTATCGTAGCAGTTAACACAATCCAATGACAGCTCAGGTCATCAGAGTTCAGAGTTCAGTTCTAACGCTGTCTGTAAGGAGTTGTTACGTACTCCCCGTAACAGCATGGGTTTCCTCCAGGTGCTCCAGTCTCCTCCCATAGTCAAAGATATACAGGTTAGTAGGTCAATTGGTGACTGTTAATTGTCCTGTAATTAAGTTAGAGTTAAATAGGCAGGTTTCTGGGCAGTGCAGCTCATTGGGCCGGAAGGAGCTAAATAAATAAATCTCAAAGCAAATACCTAAATAGTGGCCTTAAAGAAAGAGGCAAATTTGAGGGAATATATCTGCAAGCATGCGTTGGGCCCCAGACTAGTGTTAACTTTGGTCATAGATGCAAGTGAACCTTTCTTTGTTTGACCTATTCATCATTTCTTCAGGTCTCCTACCTTTGTCTTCGTCAGTACGTGTTACTTCACGCTCTTGTTCCTGTAGACAGTCATTGACAGCTCTAGCGATCAGTTCACTGACAGCCAAGATTAGGCTTCCATCAGCTGTGTACAGTCTGTGTGCAGGTCTGGCCAGCTTCAATCTCTGAGTGCACGTGGCAAGCAACTGGATCAAGGCAACCAGCAAGTTAAGTGTAAATACCGTTCACTGATAAGAGAAGATAATTATTACTATCAATGCTGCTTGCACAGCAATTTTCTCTCTAGTACTGAAGAGCGGGATTAACAACTTTCAATTGCCCAGTAGCATTCTGGTTAGCGTAACGTTTTACAGTATCAGCGACCTGGGTTCAATTCCCACTGCTGCTTGTAAAGAGTTTGTACGTTCTCCCCATGACCACAAGGGTTTACTCTGGGAGCTCCAGTTGGTCACTGTAAATTGTCCCATGATTAGCCTAGGATTAAATCAGGGGATTGCTGGGCCGCACAGCTTGAAGGACCAGAAGGGACTATTCCACGCTTGATCTCAATAAATTAATCAATCAATCAATCAATAAATTCAATACTTCAATTCTGTTGTTGTGAGGCATTAGTAATGACCTTTCAAGACTCACTAGATTCTGGAATGGTTCCCGAGGACTGGAAAATTGTAAACATTACTCCACTGTTTTAAGAGGGGAGGGAAGCAAAAGACAGTTAGCCTGATCTCAGTGGCTGGAAAGACATTGGAGTCTATTATGAAAGGTGAGATTTCTTGGAGAGTACTTGGAGGCACATGATAAAATAGGCCAAAGTCAGCATGATTTCCTTAATGGGAAATTTTGCCAGACAAATCTGTTGGAATTCTTTGAGGAAATAACAGGCAGGATAGACAAATGAGAGTCAATGGACGTTGTTTATTTGGATTTTCAGAAGGCCTTTGACAAAGTGCTGTACATGAGGCTGCTTAACCAGATAAGAGCCCATGGTATTACAGGAAAGATACCAGCATGGATTGACTGACTGGCAGGAGGGAAAGAGTGAGAATAAAGGGGGACTTTTCTGGTTGGCTGCCGGTGACTAGTGGTGTTCCGCAGGGGTCAGTGTTGGCTTCTTTTCCCGTTATAAATAGATAATGGGAGGGGCAGAAAGGGTTGAGGAAGCAGGGAGTCTGCAGAAGAGATTAGACAGATTAGGAGAATGGCCATAGAAGTGACAGATGGGATATAGTGTAGGGAAATATATGGTCATGCATCATGAATAAAGGTGTAGACTATTTTCTAAACAGGGAGAAAATTTAGAAATCAGATGTACAAAGGAATTTGGGAGTCTTCATGCAGGATTCCCTAAAGGTTAACTTGCAGGTTGAGTCATTGGTAAGGAAGGCAAATGCAATTTTAGCATTCATTTTGGAAAGACTAGAGTTCAAAAGCAAGGATGTTGTGCTGAGGCTTTCTAAGATGCTGGTCAGATCAGACTTATTGTGAGCAGTTTTGGGTTCCTTGTCTAAGAAAGTGTATACTGGCATTGGAGAGGGTCCAGAGATGGTTTACAAGAATTATCTTGGGAACAAAAGGGTTAACATATGAGGAGTGTATGATGGCTCTGGTCATATATTCGCTGGAGTTCAGACAAATGAGAGGGGATCTCACTGAAACCTATCAAATATTGAAAGGTCTAGACAGAGTGAATGTGGAGAGGATGTTTCCTGTAGTTGGGGAAGTCTAGGACCTGAGAACACAGCTCAGAATGCAAGGACATCCTTTTAAGCCACATTCCAAAGATAATAGTGAATATTTGGAATTCATTGCTACAGATGGTTGTGGAGGACCAGTCTTTATCTTCGACCTTAGCCCCTTCTCGGACCCACATGCAGAAGAGTTGCATGTGTCTGCAATGGAAAATCTAGCATTCACTTTCTCATTAAAAATAAGCCCAATTCTGGTCTGGGCATTAGGTGAGCTGGGGATTTATGTTACAATGTTGTTGTTCCTTGCCACGCCTTGTGGTACATCGGGCAGCAATCTTGCTGTTTCTTTAGCAATTTTGTCTTTTTTTAAGAGGCCAAGTTGTTAGCTTGATGCTCAACCCAGCACAGATGGAAAGCGTGCAAGGAACTAGCTGGATTTGAACCTGGAACCACTGACCTCAAAGTCCAGTGTGGATGCCACTACACCACCGACTGGCACTTATATGACAAAACTGCACCTAAAAGGTGGACCAGTATTTTATATTTATCAATGAGCTTGTCTTACTCAAACTGAAGATGAAGCCCCCATGATCCCATTAACAACTCTGGGATCTGACTCTTACCACTGCCCACTGTTTCTGCATTCAGATTATTCCTTCTTCCCCCACCACTCCCCATCTCCTTTGCAATCTATCAATCCCACTACAATCAGTCACCTCCATCTCTTCCCCACCACAATTGATTCCCTCAAGCAAATCCCCACTGTAATCGATCTCCTCCATTCAACCCATACCACAACTGATCCCCACCTGAACAAATCTCCTCCACCCATTCCTACAACGATCAGTCACCTCCACCCAATCCCCACCACAATCTCCTCCATCCAATCCCCACCATAATTGATCTCCTCCACCCAATCCTACCATAATCAATCTCTTCCACCCAATCCCCATTACAATCAAATTCCTTCAGCTGATGCCAACCAGAATTAAATTCCTGTCCCCAACCACACAGTCACCTCTTCAATTTATTCTCACCATAGATGATCTTCACCACCTATCTCCACCATAATCAGTCTCATCTTCCTCGCCTTCATTGCCATCAGCCCCCTCCAGCTACCCTCCATTTTGATCCTCAATGAGGCATTCTACTGTAGACCCTTCCAGACAATTTGTCTGGTTGACCAAATAAGTTGCAAGGAAGTAAAATTCAGAAGAATTCAGTAAAATTCACTTTGAAGTGGTTAGAACCTACAAGTTCTTGGGCCTGCACATATAGATACCTCCCAGTTGCCACCCTGCTAATAGGAATCACCTGCCACTTGTTTCAAACTCATCACCTACTTAAACCCAGTTTTCATTCACAATCCTTGTATACTCGTATGAACCAGCCATCAATCAGTTGCTCCTAGCTTTCAGTTACCTTGTTGTGTTAACTATCTTTTCTCTCTTGTTTTGTGGCCCCATGTGGCTTGTTATTTTGCAATTTATTCGTAAAATATTATTTCCTGATAAATCATCTCTGCTGCTCTGCTTTTGCCTCAAACCTCCTCTATATTTCCTGACACAAGTTAACAGCATATCTAAATTCTCCAGCCTCAGGATGGCATGGTAGCGCAGTGGTTAGCACAACACTTCTTAATACCGGCGACCCAGTTTCAAGGAGTTTGTATGTTCTCCCTGTGACCATGTGGGTTTCCTGTGGGTGCTCTGGTTTCCTCCCACAGTCCAAAGACAGACCGGTTGGTAGGTTAATTGGTCATTGTAAATTGTCCCGTGATTATGCTAATATTAAATCGGGGGATTGCTGGGCAGCACGGATTGAAGGACCAGAAGGGCCTGTTCCATGCTGTATCTCAATAAATAAATAAACAAACAAAAAGCAGACAGGTAGCTAGATAAATAAATAAACAAACAAATAAGAGGTACCATATTGTGTTGTTTTGCTTGTATTCAATTTGTTTTCGTTTAAGAGTTTTAACTTGTTCCTGAGATACAGAAAAATTGCAGATGTAGAAAGATTAAAGATTATTAGCTTTATTTGTTCAATGTACATCGAAATATTGAAACATCCAGAGAAATGGGTCATTTTGTGTTAACGACAAAACAGTCCGAGATTTATTGGGGCAACCCACAGTGTCACCACACCTCTGGCATGAACATAGCATTCCCAGAATTTACTAATCCTAAACCATATGTCTTTGGAATATGCAAGGAAACCCATGCAACCACAGAGAGAACAAACAAACTTCTTACAGACAGTAATGGGAATTGAAAGTAGATCATACAACTAACTGCTACACTGCCCTGATGCCCACACCATTCATTTCAAACATTGCATATACAAGAATTACAAAATGTTTTGCTTAATGTCCAGACTTAGTGTTTGCAATTAATTAAATGTAACATTAAAGCTAACAAGCTTAACTCAACTTGCAGACATCTAAGTTCTTCCAGTCACTTTTAAAGCATATTTCAAATTAGCAGCAATAATAGTAAGATGTTTCAGGGTATTTGTTACTGACTGAATATAGCCCTACTGTTTAATTATGAGTACTGTTAGGGTAATTACTCATGAAATGAAAGGATTATAGCAAGTTCAAAGTAAATTTGTTATTAAAGCCATAAGAAGCCGTGTCACCATATATAACCCTAAGATTCATTTTCTTGTGGGCATTCACAGTAGAGCAAAGAAATACAATAGAATGAATGAAAAAATACACAGAAAAAAGATCAATATGCAAAAGACAAATTGCACAAATGTAAAATGATAGATAGATAGATAGATAGATAGATAGATAGATAGATAGATAGATAGATAGATAGATAATGAGAACACGAGTTGTAGATTTCATGGAAGTCTGTAGGTTGTGGAATTAGTTGAGTGTTGAGGTAGAACTAGGAGACATAGCCTTAAGATTTGGGGGAAGTAAATTTAGGATGGAGATGAGGAGGAACTGCTTTCCCCAGAGAATGGTGAATCTGTGGAATTCTCAATTATACAGTGGATGCTAACTCAGTAAATATATTTAAGATAAGGATAGATTTTCGTACAGTACTGGTTTTAAAACCATAAGACTATAAGTCATAGGAGCAGAATTAATCCATCTGGCCCATTGAGTCTGCTTCATCATTTAATCAAGGTTGATCCTTTTTTTTTCCTCCTCCTCAACCCCATTTCCCACCTTTTTCTCCATAACCTTTGATGCCATATCCAATCTCTTCCAATCATATTCCAGTCTCCTCCTTAAATATACCAACAACCTGGCCTCCACAGATGTACATGGCAACAAATTCCACAAATTCACCACCCTCTGGCTAAAGAAATTTCTCCGCATCTCTGTTTCAAATGGACCCCCCTCTATCCTGAGGCTCTGCCCTCTTGTCCTCGACTCTCCCAGCATGGGAAACATCCTTTCCACATTTATTCTGTCTAGTCCTTTCAACATTCGTAAGGTTTCAATAAGATCCCCCTCACCCTTCTAAATTCCAATGAGTACAGACCCAGAGCCATCAAACGTTCCTCGTATGATAACCCTTTCATTCCTGGAATCATCCTTGTGAACCTCCTCTGGACCTTCTCCAATGCCAGCAGATCTTTTCTAAGATGAGGGGCCCAAAATTGTTCACAATATTCAAGGTGAGGCCTCACCAGTGCCTTATAAAGCCTCAGCTTTATAAAGTCACATCCTTGTTCTTATATTCTAAACCTCTTGAAATGAATGCTAACATGGCATTTTTCTTCCTCACCACCGACTTGACCTGCAATTTAATCTTTGGAGTGTTCTGCACAAGGACTCCCAAGTCCCTCTGCATCTCAGATTTTTGGATTTTTTTCTCCGTTTAGAAAATAGTTCATACATTTATTTCTACTACCAAAATGCATGACCATGCATTTTCCAACATTGTATTTTATTTGCCGCTTTCTTGCCCATTCTCCTAATCTGTCTAAGTCCTTCTTTATCCTACCTGTTTCCTCAACACTACCTGCCCCTCCATCGATCTTCATATCATCTGCAAATTTGGCAGATCTATTCCATCTATTCCATCATCTAAATCATTTATATACAGCATAAAAAGAAGTGGTCCCAAAACCGACCCCTGCAGACCACCACTGGCAGCTAACAAGACAAGGATCCTTTTATTCCCAATCGCTGCCTTCTTCCAATCAGCCAATGCTCTAACAACCTTGGTAACTTTCCTGTAATACCACGGGCTCCTAAATTGGTGAGCAGCTTCATGTGTGGCACCTTGTCAAGGGCCATCTAAAAGTCCAAATATACAACATCCACTGCATCCCCTTTATCTATCTTACTTGTAATCTCCTCAAAGAATTCCAGCAGGTTTGTCAGGCAGCAGCAAACTCAACAAGCTCCATCATGGGCACTAGCCTCCTCAATTTCCAGGACAGCTTCAAAAGGCAATGCTTTAGAAAGGCAGCATCCACTAAGGACCCCCATCACCCAGGACATGCCCTCTTCTCATTGCTACCATCAAGGAGGAAGTGCAGCAGCCCGAAGACACACACTTAATATTTCAGGAGCAGCTTCTTCCCCTCCTCCATCAGATTTCTGAATGGACAATGAACCCATGAACACTATCTCACTTTTTTTTGCTTTTTTTGCACTACTTATTTATTTTAATGTTTTTAATATATGCTTATTATTGTGATTTATAGTTTTTATTATTATGTATTACGATAAACTGCTACCACAAAACAAATTTCACCGCATATGCCAATGATATATGACATATACGACATATGTCAATCAGCTTCACTTGCCCATCACTGAACTGTTCCCATACCTATGGACTCATTTTCCAGGACTCTTCATCTCATGTTCTCAATACTTATTTTGTACTATTTATTTCTTTTTTGTATTTGCACAGTCTGTTGTCTCTTGCACATTGGGTAAATATCCAAGTTGGTGCGGTCTTCCTGTGATTCTACTGTGTGTATTATTCCATTATGGATTTATCTAGTATGCCTGAATGAAAATAAATCTGAGTTGTACAGTATATGGTGACGTATGTACTTTGATAATAAATTTACTTTGAACTTTGATATTGAACCTGATTCTGATTCCTTCAGTGCTTTACGAGTTGATCCAGATTCCATGATCTGCCATCTCTAGTGTCCCTAGATGATTAAAAGTTAAAGCTGGAATATCCTGAAACACGGCTTCAGCTCAGCTGAGATATCCTGTGAGATAATTTGTACTGTTTTCACTGACTAGCAATGGGAAAACACCCCAACAGTTTGAACAACTCACTAAGGCTTTCATCAGCTCTTTTGCCAAGGCTAGAGGAATTGCCTCTTTCCCAATCATGGAATTCGCTCCATTGCATGCCTCTGGTAGAGAAGCTTCATCAGAACAAGGTGGTCTATCCCGAAGTTTCAAAGGCTGATAATCCATTCTGTATTCTTAGTGACTGGGTGGCATGGGAGTGTAGTAGTTAGCATAACGTTTTACAGTATCAATGACCTGGGTTCATTTCCTACTGCTGCTTATAAGGAGTTTGTATATTCGCTATGTGACCATGTAGGTTTCCTCTGGATGCTCCAGTTTCCTCCCACAGTCCAAGGACATACTGGTTGGGAGGTTAATTGGTCATTGTATATTGTCCCGTGATTAAGCTAGGATTAAATTGGGGGATTGCTGGACGGCATGGTTCGAGGGCTGGCAGGGCCTATTTCATGCTGTATCTCAGTAAGTAAATAAATAAAATTCTGCCTAATTTGCGAATATGTTTACTTATCCTGGCTTTATTACCGAAGAAAATGTTGTTCCAATAACCAATTCACCATCCTTGTATCCGGCGCCATTTCGATAGGCTAAGATTCTTACTGCTGGCTGGGTCTTGGCAGCTGAGATATCCCATGAGATGGTTTGTACTGATGTTTCCATCTGCAAGGAATTCAGTTTTGCTTCCAAGTGAGCCAAGCTGCTTTTGGCTACAGAGGTAGAAAGGTCAACCTATAAACAAATGAATTAAAATCTTTTAAAATTTCATACATAATGTGTGAAGGAAAATATAACTTAGTGCCAATCTTGACCTGAACACAGAGGAACTCTACATTCCTTCACTCTATAGACACAAGAGATTCTGTAAATGATGGAAGTCCATACCAACACGCAGAAAATACTGGAGGAACTCAGCATGTCTGGCATTTATGACAAGAACTAGAGAGCTGACGTTTCAGACGAGACCCTTCATTGGGACAACAAACAATAAATGACCAGCCCAAAATGTTGACTGTTTATTCCACTCCACAGATGCTGCCTGACTTGCTGAGTTCCTGGAACATTTTGTGCTTTTTGCTTTGGACTTCCAGCATTTGCAGAATAGGTTGTGTTAGTGATTCCTCCGCCCTTTACCTTTACCACCTCTCACCTCCCAGCTTCTTACTTCGCACCCCTTGTCCATTCACCTGTTTTCACCTATCACCTGCCAGCTTGTACGCCTTCCACTCAGCCTCCCCTCCCCCTGCCACCATCTTCTTATTCTGGATTCTTTTCCCTTCCTTTCCAGTCCTGAAGAAGGGTCTCATCCTGAAATGAGTTCCTCCAGTATTTTGTGAGTTGGTTCTTCATTTTGTTATACGTTCTAAATTTTCACTGCCCGTAATTAGTTTTTTTTCTCTCTCTCTTTCTAAAGTTCTCTACTTCACATCAAGAAATCTCTTCAAAACTGGCTCCTTTATAGAGAGGCCATTTGGTCCATCATGTTAAACCTCTCCACTTCTGCCAACCGAAGTGCTATTTAGCTTAATCTCAAGACATAGATATAATAAGACAGGGATTCAAAATTAGGCTATTTGGTCAATTCAAGTCTGCTTCACCATTCTTTAAAGCTGATTTATTTTCATTACCTTTGAGTGAAAGTGATTATCCTCAAATATTCTGAAGCATTTCCAGCAATTATCTTAAATATACAGTATGTCTCTGGTTACTGTCTCTGTCAAATGAAACAAGTTCTTCCTGGTTACCAAGAAAGTGGATGAAGGCAAGGCAGTGGATGTTGTCTACATGGACTTTGACGAAGTCCCACATGGGAGGCTGATCAAGAAGGTTCCGTCTCTCAGAATTCAGGATGTGGTAGTAAATTGGGTTAGACATTGGCTTTGTGGAAAAAGCCGGAGAGTGGTAGGAGAGGGGTGCCTCTTTGACTAGTGGCCTGCCACAGGAATCAGTGCTGGATCCTTTGTTGGTTGTCATCTATATCAATGATCTGGATGATAATGTGGTTAACTGGATCAGCAAATTTATGGATGACACCAAGACCAGGCGTGTAGTGGGCAGTGAGGAAGGCTATCATGGCTTGCCGAAGGATCTGCCTCAGCTGGAAAAATGGGCTGAAAATGGTAAATGGAATCCAATGCAGACAAATGCGAAGTGTTGCACTTCGGTAGGACCAATCAGGTCAGTCTTACACAGTGAACGGTAGAGCAGTGAGGAGTGTGGTAGAGCAATGGGATCTGGGAATGCAGGTCCATAATTTGTTGAAAGTGGCATCTCAGTTACATAGGGTCATAAAGAAAGCTTTTGGTGCATTGACCTTCATAAATCAATGTATTGAGTACAGGAAATAGGATGCAATGTTAAAGTTGTATAAAATGTTGGTGAGGCATAATTTGGAGTACTGTGTGCAGTTTTGGTCACCTACCTGCAGGAAAGATGTAAACAAGATTGAAAGAGTGCAGAGGAAACATATAAGGATGTTGCCAGGTCTGAAGGACCTACCTGAGTTATAAAGAAAGATTGAGTAGGTTAGGACTGTATTCTTTAGAAGATAGAAGACTGATAACAGATTTCATAGAGGTATACAAAATGATGAGGGCTATAGATTGGGTAAATGCAAGCAGGCATTTTACCCTGAGGTTGGGAGGGTTTACAACCAGAAGTCATGGGATAAGGGTGAAAGGTGAAAAGTTTAAGGAGAACATTAGTGTAAACTCCTTCACTCTGAGGGTTGTGAGAGTGTAGAATTGGTTGCCAGCACAAGCGGTGCACACAAAGTTGATTTCAATGTTTAAGAGCAATTTGGATAGGTAAATTGGAGTACTGTCTCCATTTCTGGTCGCCTCACTATTGGAAGGATGTGGAAGCATTGGAAAGGGTACAGAGGAGATTTACCAGGATGCTGCCTGGTTTAGAGAGTATGCATTATGATCAGAGATTAAGGGAGCTAGGTCTTTACTCTTTGGAGAGAAGGAGGATGAGAGGAGACATGATGGAGGTATACAAGATATTGAGGAATAGATAGAGTGGACAGCCAGAGCCTGTTCCCCAGGTCACCACTGCTCAATACAAGAGGACATGGCTTTAAGGTAAGGGGTGGGAAGTTCAAGGGGGATATTAGAGGAAGGTGTTTTACTCAGAGAGTGGTCGGTGTGTAGAATGCACTGCCTGAGTCAGTGGTGGAGGCAGATACACTAGTGAAGTTTAAGAGACTACTAGACAGGTATATGGAGTAATTTAAGGTGGGGGGATATATGGGAGGCAGGGTTTAAGGGTCAGTACAACATTGTGGGCTGAAGGGCCTGTACTGTGCTGTAGTATTCTATGTTCTATGTAAATGGATAACAGGGGCATTGAGGGCTATGATCCTGATGCAGGTTGATCGGAGTAGGCAGCTTAAATGGTTTTTGCATGGACTAGATGGGCCGAAGGGTCCATTTCTGTGCTGTATTTCTCTCTGACTCTATGACTGTATCTCAGCCTTTCATCAGAGAACAATAGATCTGTTACAGCCCAGAACCAGACACCATTCAGCCCAGCAATTCTGTGTATGTTCTGAGTTGTGCTGGTTCCGCCACTGTCTGTAAGGAATTGGTATATTCTCCCTGTGCCTGCATCGGTTTCCTCGGGTGCTCCAATTTCCTCCCATGCTCCAAAGATGTACAGGTTGGAAGGTTAATTGGCCATTGTATTTGTCCCATGGTTAGGCTAGGGTTAAATCGGGAAATTGCAGAGCAGTACAGCTCATGGGGCCCGAAGGGTCTGTTCCACGCTGTATCTTAATAAATAAATACAGTAATCTCGCTTTTTCCATGATCTTGCAAATTCAACTCTCTCAGCTGCAAGCTCCAATTTTCTTTTGAATTAGACAGTTTATTTCATTTAAAGATACAGCACAATAACAGGCCCTTCTGGCCCAATGAGCCCACGCTGCCAACTACACCCATATAACCAATTCACCTATTAACCCGTTTCTGTCTTCGGAATGTAGGAGGAAACTGGAGCACCCGGAGGAAACCCACATAGTAATGGGGAGAATGTACAAACTCCTCACAGACAGCGTCACAATTGAACCACTGCACTACCACGTTGCACAGTTTCAGTTTACGTTGAAGGGTTTTCCATCTGAAATACAATCCCTCTCCGTCTCCCCCCTCTCTCTCCAACACTGACTGATCTGTTCTCAGTTCAGATTTTCGGCATCTGTGTTTTTATTCCTTTTGAGGAGCTAACTGAATTAGATTCCATTTTCTTCTTAAGCAGTTAATTCCAGATCCCAACTATTCTTGAACTAAAAAAAAATCTCCCCTCCATCTTTTACCCCTTCCTTTATATCTGTGTCCCTTGGTCCTGTAACCATCAACTAATGAGAATAGTGTCTCTCTATTGACCTTCTCTAATCCCATCAAAACTTCCATCTTATCTCCTCTTCACCTTCAATGAGATCATCCTCACCTTCTCCAATCTAAGCTTTTGGCTGAAATCCATACTTTCTGGAACTATAGGACATTAGGTCCATCAATTGTACTCCACCATTCAATCTTGGCTGATTTATTTTCCCTCTCAACCACATTCCCCCACCTTCTCCCCATAACCTTTGACACCTTGACTAATCAAGAACCTATCAAGTCCCACTTTAAAAATACCCAGTGACTTGACCTCCACACCTGTCTGTGGCAATGAATTCCGCAGATTCACCACTTTCTGGCTGAAGAAATTCCTCCTCAGCTCTATCCTAATGGGACATTCTTGTATTCTGAAGATGTGCCCTCTGTCTCCCACCATTGGAAAAATCCTCTCCATGTCTATCTAGGCCTTTCAATATTTATTATGTTTCCATAAGATCTTCAGACATTCTTCTGAACTCCAGTGAGCCCAATGCATGTATTAACCCTTTCATTTCCAGGATATTTTCTCATAAACCTCTTCAAGACCCTCTCCAAAGACAGCATTTGATTTCTTAGATATGGGGCCCAAAGCCTTTCATAGTACTCAAGTGCAGTCTACCAAATGCTTTATAAAGTCTCAACATCACATCCTTGCTTTTATATTCTAGTCCTCTCAAAGTTAATGCAAACATTCACCATTCTCATAAACCCTCAGTGCATTCTTTCTAGGACCTTCACATCTTTTCTAAAATAAGGTGACCAAAACTGAGGGTGGTGTGGTGTTCTAGTGGCATGGTGTTCCAACGTTAATAACTTCAAAGTTCAACATAAATTTATTATCAAAATGCGTATATATCACTATATATGACCTTGAGGTTCAATTTCTTGCAGGCATTTGTGGTAGAACAATGAAATACAATAGAATCAATGGAAACCTACACATATAGACCAATGTACAATTTAAACATTGGTTCAATTTTTTTTTAAATGTTTAAAATTTAAACAATTCAAACAATTAAAAAGAAAGACTTTTAAAATATACTGTCTGCTGCAAAATTTTTCCTGTGAGTTTTGCCTTAATCCTTGCCCATCTCCTTTTTATTGGCTGAAACAACATTAAATACCAGCACAAGTTAAAGCTGAACGTTACCTTTGTGACTCTGATGTACTTGAAGGGTCCTGTTGCTTCTAGCTGGCTCTCTTTGCAGCCCGTGGCACAGGTGAATGGCACACCTGGCTGCAACTTGGTCATGACATTCCGTCCCCTCAGTGTCCTGGCGCAAGCCAAACAAACCACAGTTCTCTGCTTTGTACTGGGATGAGTGAAGTAGTAACCCTAATTCAGGGGAATAAAATGGGAAACCTATTAACAAACATTCTAACTAACATGACTGAATGAGAACATCTTGCACAAATGACGTATGTGTACAAAGTCCCAATTAGAGCACTGTGCAGATTACCATATTATAGAAACACACACACACAAAATTTGGGAGAAACTCAGCAGGTCAGGCAGCATCTACGGAAGGGAAGAAAGGGTCAGGGTGCCACTGTAGAATAGCAGTTAGCACCACGCTATTACAGTTCGGGACATCAGAGATCGGAATTAAATTCCAACGTCCTTCATAAGCAAAATTGTACGTTCCTTCCCGTGTGCATGTGGGTTTCCTCTGGTTTCCTCCCACAGTCCAAAGATGTACCAGTTAGTAGGCTAACTATTCATTGTAAATGGTCCTGTGATTCGGCTTGGTTGCTGGGTGGTCCATTCAAAGGGCCGGAAGGTCCTGTCCCACACTCTATCTCTAAAAAGTTATATAAAATTGATGCTTCAGGCTGAAACACTTTGTCAATATTCTTCTGGTGAAGTTCAAAGTTCAATGTAAACTTATTATCAGAGGATGTATCTGTCACCATATACAACTCAGAGATTCATTTTCTTGTGGGCATTCATAGTAGAAATGCAACACAAACAAGACTGACAATCAATGTGCAAAAGAAGACAAGCTGTGGAAATACAAAACAAAATCAAATAATTAATAAATTCCCAGGTAGTTAAATAACTATATAATACTTATGAGTTGAAGAATCCTTGAATCTGTGTCCTTAGGTTGTGGAATCAGTTCAGTGCTGAGGGGAGTGAAGAGTGAAGGGTCTCAGCCCAAAATGCCATCTGTTTATTCCTCTCCGCTGATGCTGCCTGACCTTCTGAATTCCTCTAGCTTGTTGTGTGTGTTACTCTGGATTTCCAGCATCTGCAGAATCTCTTGAGTTTATCAAATTCAAAAAGCTGTTCCCGTAAATGACACATTTCACTCTTTACCATCTGACAGAATTGCAATTAGAATATTGTATTTGCATTTAGACTGGACTGAGCAAGCTGGTGTCCTTTCATCCAGTAAACTGGATTAACATCAGCAACGTCAATGTGTAAGAAGTGTTTCCATTTTTAGGTAAGTTTAAAATGAGGAGCCATAAATATAAGACAGACAATAAATCCAGCAAAGAAAATCAGGTAAAATTAATTATCCAAAAAATGAATTGAATGTAAAGCTCACAACCATGGAGCAAAGGCAGAGGGTAAGATAGAGATTTGATGGCAAGTTTGATGGCTGGGGAATAGAAAACAATGCTCCTAAAGTTGAGTGGTTTTGTAAGGGTAGGATATATAACAGCAAAGATCATCTGAACTGAATTCACTCTTTGTCTGCTATACATTTGATCTAAAAATTAACTTAATTGTCACGTATATAGGAAAGGATGAATGGGGTGCCCAGGGAGAAGTAACACCTCTGATGAAGGGGCTTTTTGTGTCTATTCCAGGGCAACTCACTCACCTTTGGTCCCCACCAGACACTCAGCTCTCACCTGCAGCTTCAAGTTGCTGTTCGCAAGCGGCAGCGACCACACCCGGTACACTGTTTCAACAGGTGGGCTAAACCAGGTGGGGATAGCCAGTGGCCTGGTACCTCGGTGAGTTAGGGATTTTCACCCAATTTAGAAAATAGTCCACACATTTATTTCTACTATCGATGTATTTTCCAACATTAGCGTTCACATTCTTGCCTATCCTTCTAACCTGTCTAAGTCCTTCTGCATCCTATCTGTTTCCTCAACAATACCTGCCCCTCCACCAATCTTCGTATCATCTGCAAATTTGGCAACAAAGGCATCTATTCCATCATCTAAATCATTTATGTACAGCATAAAAAGAAGTGGTTCTAAAACCGACCTCTGTGGAATACCACTAGTCACTGGCAGCCAACCAGACAAGGATCCTTTTATTCCCAATCACTGCCTTCTTTCAATCAGCCAATGCTCTAACCATCTTAGTAAATTTCCTGTAATACCACGGGCTCCTAACTTGATAAGCAGCCTCATGTGTGGCACCTTGTCGGAAAGTCCAAATATACAACATCCACTGCATCCCCTTTATCTGTTCTACTTGTAATCTCCTCAAAGAACTCCAACACGTTCATCAGGTAGGAATTCCCCTTAACGAAACCATGCTGATTTTGTCCTATCTTGTCCTGTTTCGCCAAGTACTCCAACACCTCGTTCTTAACAATTGACTCTAATATCTTCCCAACCACTGAAGTTACGCGAACTGGTCTATAATTTCCTTTCTGCTGCCTTCCTCCTTTCTTAAAGATTGGAGTGACATTTGCAATTTTCCAGTCCTCTGGCACCATGCCAGAGTCCAATGATTTCTGAAAGATCAGTTGTAATGCACTACAAACTCTAATACTACCTCTTTCAGAACCCTAGGGTGCAGTTCATCTGGTCCGGGTGACTTAGGTACCTTTAGGTCTTTCAGCTTTTTGAGTACCTTCTCTCTTGTAACAGTAACTGTACCCACTTCTCCTCCTTCACATACAGTTAGTGTCTTACACAGTGAAGACTGATGCAAAATACTCATTTAGTTCATCTGCCATCTCCTTGTTCCCTGTTATTATTCCTCCAGCCTCATTTTCTATCAGTCCTATATCCACTCTCATTTCTCCTTTACTTTTTACATACTTGAAAAAGCTTTTAATATCCACTTTGATATTATTTGCTAGCTTGCTTTAATATTTCATCTTTTCCCTTCTAATGATTCTTTCAGTTGCCCTGTGTAGATTTTTAAAAACTTCTCAGTACTCTATCTTTCCACTAAATTTTGCTTTGTTGTATGCCCTCTCTTTTGTTTTTACACTGGCCTTGACATCCCTTGTCAGGCATGGTTGTACTATTTTACCATTTGAGTTTTTCTTCACTTTTGGAATACACACATCCTGCACCTTCCTCATTTTTCCCAGAAACGCATACCATTGCTGCTCTGTATGTTGACCAACTCCTCTCTCATACCACTGTAATTTCCTTTACTGCACTGAAATACTGCTACATCAGACTTTACATTCTCTATTAAATTTCAAGTTGAACTCAATTATATAGTGATCACTGGTTCCTAATGTTCCTTTTACCTTAAGCACCCTAATCACCTTCAGTTCATTACATAACACCTAATCCAGTATAGCTGATTCCCTAGTAGGCTCAATGACAAACTGCTCTAAAAAGCCATCTTGTAGGCATTCAACAAACTCACTCTCTTGAGATCCATTACCAACCTGATTTTCCCAATTGACCTGCATGTAAAAATCTCCCATGACCACCATAACGTTGCCCTTTTGACAGGCCTTTTCTATTTCCTGTTGTAATCAGTGGCCCACCTCCCAGCACTGTTGGGAGACCTGTATATAACTGCTATCAGGACCCTTTCACCCTTGCAGTTTCTTAACTCAGGAACATGGGCATTCTGTGGGCAGAGATTATTTAGGTTGCGCATTTAATTACTGGACCTGCACAACATGGTGGGCCAATGGCCCTGTTCCTCTGCTGTACTCTTCTATGTTCTGTGGCATGGCCATTGCTCACTAACCCTAACCTGTACGACTTTGAAAGGTGGAAGGAAACCAGAGGGCCTGGAGGAAACCATTCAGTCACGGGCAGGACGGACAAACCGCCTTACAGACAGCAGCTGAAATTGAACCCCGAATAGTGAACACTGTTGCTGCGATAACCGTTTGCTTCACTACCACGCCACCCAAGCAGAGGTAGGTTGATGCACAGTCTTTTTCCCAGAGAAAGGAAATAAAAAAACTAGAAGGGTTTAAGGTGATTCTGTGGTTCTTTATAGCTTAATGAGATGCACACAGCAGATTGGATAAATGTTTGGATTTTATTATTGAACAGGCAAGCAACTGAACTGGGGGCTGGAGTAGGTTACTCAGCTCATTGAACCTGCTCCACCATTTAAAATGAAGACATCAGATCTAATTGTAACTTAGCTCCACATTCCTGGTGATCCACAGGAACTCTTCACCCTCTGAACGGCAGAAATAAACTGAAGCTGAATTCCAGTGAATGCAGATTTAAAGTGGAATCGGTCTCCAAGTATTCATCAAACTGGGAATGCAAGTCAAGCTGAAGATCAGCTTCAATCTATAAAATTATAATGAAGAATGCCTGATGAATCACTTACAGGTTGGTCCGTTTCCTGAGTTCTGCAGATACAGAAGGTGCAGATATTGGCATGGTTTGCTGCTGTGACTTCATTGTCCAAGATAGAAGTAGAAAAAGCACACAGTATTTTCATCTTTGGCTCCCAGGACCATTTCTGATTGGCCGCCCCATTACTGTATTCCTTGTAGATCTGTTTGAGATATTAGATTGCAGTAACATAAATACAGGTAAAGATGATCGCTTATGACTATTTTTACAGAATATAATATTTCAAGATAAAAGGGAATGTTTCTCCTCAGGATACAGTAGGTGTCACTTTGCGAGTGAGTCAGAAGATGGTAGGTTCAAGCTCCATTCCTGAGACTCCATCACTTTGTGAGACTGATATTACAATCGAGTGCTGCTTCATTATCTCTGTGAGCTTTGCTTCACATCAGTCAGATTTATTTATTTAATCATCACATGTGCCACTTGCATTGAAGAATTTTGAACTTAGTAAACACAGGAGATTCTGCAGATGCTGGAAATCTAGAGTAACACACACAAAATGCTGGAGGAACTCAGCAGGTTAGGCAATATCTTTTGAGATGAATAAAAATTTGGCATTTCGGGCCAAGACCCTGATGCCCTGATAAAGGGTCTCAGCCTGAAACATTGGCTCTGTATTCCCCTCTATAGATGCTGAATGACCTACAGAGTTCCTCCAGCATTTTATGTGTGTTTTTGAACTTGAACTTCGAACATCTTGAACTTTATAAGTTCAAGAGCCATGAGGTAATATTGCAGCTCTATAAAACCCTGGTTCAACCACACTTGGAATATTATGTTCAGTTCTGGTGACCATATAAACCATATAACAATCACAACACAGAAACAGGCCATCTCGGCCCTCCTAGTCTATGCCGAACTCTTAATCTCACCTAGTCCCACCTACCTGCACTCAGCCCATAACCCTCCACTCCTTTCCTGTCCATATACCTATCCAATTTTATGTTAAATGACACAACTGAACTGGCCTCTACTACTTCTACAGGAAGCTCATTCCACACAGCTATCACTCTCTGAGTAAAGAAATACCCCCTCGTGTTTCCCTTAAACTTTTGCCCCCTAACTCTCAAATCACATCCTCTCATTTGAATCTCCCCTACTCTCAATGGAGACAGCCTATTCATGTCAACTCTATCTATCCCTCTCAAAATTTTAAATATCTCGATCAAATCCCCCCTCAACCTTCTACGCTCCAATGAATAGAGACCTAACTTGTTCAACCTTTCTCTGTAACTTAAGTGCTGAAACCCAGGTAACATCCTAATAAATCGTCTCTGCACTCTCTCTAATTTATTGATATCTTTCCTATAATTCAGTGACCAGAACTGTACACAATATTCCAAATTTGGCCTTACCAATGCCTTGTACAATTTTAACATTACATCCCAACTTCTGTACTCAATGCTCTGATTTATAAAGGCCAGTGTTCCAAAAGCCTTCTTCACCACCCTATCTACATGAGACTCCATCTTCAGGGAACTATGCACTGTTATTCCTAGATCTCTCTGTTCCATTGCATTCCTCAATGCCCTACCACTTACCCTGTATGTTCTATTTGGATTATCCATCTGCCAACGTTCAGCCCATTCTTCTAACTGGCATAAATCTCCCTGCAAGCTTTGAAAACCCACCTCATTATCCACAACACCTCCTACCTTAGTATCATCGGCATACTTACTAATCCAATTTACCACACCATCATCCAGATCTTTTATGTATATTACAAACAACATTGGGCCCAAAACAGATCCCTGAAGCACCCCGCTAGTCACCAGCCTCCATCCCGATAAACAATTATCCACCACTACTCTCTGGCATCTCCCATCTAGCCACTGTTGAATCCATTTTATTACTCCAACATTAATACCTAACGACTGAACCTTCTTAACTAACCTTCCATGTGGAACTTTGTCAAAGGCCTTGCTGAAGTCCATATAGACTACATCCACTGCCTTACCCTCGTCAACATTCCTCGTAACTTCTTCAAAAAATTCAATAAGGTTTATCAAACATGACCTTCCACGCACAAATCCATGCTGGCTACTAATCAGATCCTGTCTATCCAGATAATTATAAATACTATCTCTAAGAATACTTTCCATTAATTTACCCACCACTGATGTCAAACTGACAGGTCTATAATTGCTAGGCTTACTTCTAGAACCCTTTTTAAACAATGGAACCACATGAGCAATACGCCAATCCTCTGGCACAATCCCCATTTCTAATGACATCTGAAAGATCTCCGTCAGAGCTCCTGCTATCTCTACACAAACTTCCCTCAAGGTCCTGGGGAATATCCTGTCAGGACCCAGAGATTTATCCACTTTTAAATTTCTTAAAAGCGCCAGTACTTCCACCTCTTTAATTGTCATAGGTTTCATAACTTCCTTACTTGTTTCCCACACCTTACACAATTCAATATCCTTCTCCTTAGTGAATACCGAAGAGAAGAAATCGTTCAAAATCTCTCCCATCTCCCTCGGCTCCACACATAGCTGACCACCCTGATTCTCTAAGGGACCAATTTTATCCCTCACTATCCTCTTGCTTTTAATATAACTGTAGAAACCTTTTGGATTTACTTTCACCTTATTTGCCAAACCAACCTCGTATCTTCTTTTAGCTTTTCTAATCTCTTTCTTAAGATTCCTTTTACATTCTTTATATTCCTCGAGCAATTCCTTTACTCCATCCTGCCTATATCTATTGTAGACATCCCTCTTTTTCTGAACGAAGTTTCTATTATCCCTTGAAAACCATGGTGCTTTCAAACCTTTAACCTTTCCTTTCAATCTAACAGGAACATAAAGATTCTGTACCCTCATAATTTCACCCTTAAATGACCTACATTTCTCTATTACATCCTTCCCATAAAACAAGTTGACCCAATCCACTCTCTCTAAATCCCTTCGCATCTCCTCAAAGTTAGCCTTTCTCCAATCAAAAATCTCAACTCTAGGTCCAGTCCTGTCCTTCTCCATAATTATATTGAAGCTAATGCTATTGTGATCACTGGACCTGAAGCGCTCCCCAACACATACATCTGTCAGCTGACCTATCGCATTCCCTAACAGGAGATCCAACACTGCCCCATCTCTAGTCGGTACTTCTATGTATTGTTGCAAAAAACTATCCTGCACATATTTCACAAACTCTAAACCATCCAGCCCTTTTACAGAATGAGCTTCCCAATCTACGTGTGGAAAATTAAAATCTCCCACAATCACCACCTTGTGTTTACTACAAATATCTGCTATCTCCTTACACATTTGCTCTTCCAACTCACGCTCCCCATTAGGTGGCCTATAATACACTCCTATCAGTGTTACTACACCTTTCCCATTCCTCAATTCCACCCAAATAGCCTCCCTAGAGGAGCTCTCTAATCTATCCTTCCAAAGCACCGCCATAAGATTTTCTCGGACAAGCAATGCAACACCTCCTCCTCTAGCCCCTCCTACTCTATCACACCTGAAGCAACTAAATCCAGGAATATTTAGTTGCCAATCACTGGGCCTTTGGCCCTCAGTAGGTAGAAATATTTTGCAAAGATTAGCTTTATTTTTCACATGTACATGGAAACACCCAGGGAAATGCATTGTTTGCATCATTAAATAAGGATTGCGGTCATCGTAGTCAGTAGTCATCATTGTGACATTATTATTGGAAAGATGTCGAAGCTTTATAGAGGGTGCAGAGAAGATTTATCAGGATGCTGCCTTGACTAGAGAACATGCCTTATGAAGATATGTTGAGCAAGCTAGGGCTTTTCTTTTTTGAGCAAAGGAAGATGAGGGATGACTTGATAAAGGTGTGTAAGATAATAAGAGGCATAGATCGAGTGGCTAGCTGGAGACTTTTTCCCATGGTGCAAATGGCTAATATGAGGGAACTGTGCAGTAGAGTAGTGGTTAGCACAACATGTTGAAATACCAATGACTGGGGTTCAATTCCTGCAGCTATCTGTAAGGATGTTATACGTTCTCTCCATGATTGTGTGGGTTTACTCTTGGTGCTCTGGTTTCTTCTCACATTCTAAAGACGTAAGAGGTTAGGGGTAGTAAGTTGTGGACATACTATGTTGGTGCCAGAAGCATGGCAAGAATTGGGAGATGCTCCCAGCACACTCCTTGGACTGACTACGAAGACCGCAATCCTTATTTAATGATGCAAACAATGCATTTCCCTGGGTGTTTCAATGTACATGTGACAAATAAAGCTAATCTTTGCAAAATATTTCTACCTACTGAGGGCCAAAGGCCCAGTTACTATACTGTACTGTTCTATATTCCAATGTTTCATTAGAATTACACAGCTTAGACAAGAATTGATTTGTAAGCAGAAGAATGGAAACATTGCCAACCTGAAGGATAACTGGACGTCCTTGAAACTCCATCACACTCCTGCTATTGCCAGTGTTAATTTGAGGCATTGAGACTGTAAGTACAAGGTCAGGATTCCCCATTAAGTGTAAGGTCCTGTTGATTGACAATGCAAAGTGGTTTAGATGACCTTCAAAGAAAGCCAAGGCTTTAATTTCACAAGAACTTTGAAGAGTTTTAACAAGTCTATTGTATGTACTGGCTAACAGCATGGAGATGCATCCCTACCAAAGGAGATGCCAGACACTCCTTCCCGTTGGTAGCCTGCAGGTCACCCTCGGGCAAGGTGTAGCACCTGCTTATCCCCATGATCAGGGTTACGTGAAACCATGGGAGCAGGTGGTTGATGGTCGTATGAACATCTGGTGCATGTTACAAATCTTGGTTATGTGACCACTGACAACAGGCAGACAATCTCTGAAAAGTATTGATAATGGCTGGGGTCAACTGTCTTGTAGAGACACTGCCCAGATGAAGACAATGGTAAACCACTTCTGAAGAAAAATTTGCCAAGAACAATCATAGTCAGGGAAGGCCATGATCGCCCACATCGTACAACATGGCACAGAATAAATGAACGGATATCTCTGAATTATCGAGACAGTTTGTTCAACATCCTGACCTGTACAGTACAGTAGTGTAGTGATTAGCGCAATGCTACGCTGAGCCAGCTGTAAGAGCGGGGTTCAGTTCCCACCAGTGTCTGTAAGGAGTGTGTACATTCTCCCATGACTGTTGGCTTCCTCCCACATTCTAAAGATGCACAGCTAGGGTTTGTGAGTTGTGGGCATGCCATGATGGTGCTGGAAGAGTGGTGACACTGGTGGGCTGCCCAGCACAATCCATGATGATTTGGTTTAACCTAAATGACGCCTTTCGCTGTACATTTTATGATTTGATCTACATGTGACAAAGCTAATAATAAAAAAATCTTAATCGTAAAATCTGAATTAGCAGAATTTGGGAAGGTGTTTTTGTTGTCAGTCATGCTTTAACTTGAAAATTTCAAAATCAAATGAAAACACACTATGGCAAAATAAGAAACCAGTGTAATGTTTTCCTACTGACAGTAAACCAAAAGGAGGCTGCTGACATGTTGAAGGAAGCCATGAACTCGGTCAGAGAAAAATGACTTTGTTGCTGTTCTAAACACCTGTGGTGTAATGGCAGAAGTAAAAGAACTTACAGATGAACTTACAGCAGAATACCAGGTAAATGAGTGTCCATCGTTTATAAAACCAAAGCAGGGCTTGAATCTCCATCAGTGTGTTTAACCTAGGGTAATTGATTCTCCCCAATGGCCTCTGCATGTGCATGCATCATATTCAAGATGGAAAAATGTACAAAAGTGAATCATGTCCAAAGACTCACATCCATTTAACGATTAGGATCTAAAAGAAGTTCTTGAATGTAGCCTGCAAAAATAATGCACTATGCATTTAAATTTCTATGTCAGGGTGTTTAGGTGCTTTTTTTTTACCTGTTTTCCTCTTTTAATTTCCATTGCTGAAAGACGTCATCAGCTTTCCTCTCCACCAGTATCACCTCCATCCCTGGGTGTGCACTCGTCTCAGGAACTCCCACAACGAGCCAGGGGCAGCTACAGTTGACAATATATCCATCTTGGAACTGAAATTGCTGCTGATGTACTTTTTGTGGTGGTTTAAGAGATTTTATTTGGGGTCTGAGGTGAAAGTTAACCAGATATTAGAACATGTTTTGCTCTGCCTGTCAATAGGATTATGTCTAATCTGATTCCAATTTCCAGCCTGACCCCCTCCCCCACTCCAAAAATACATTACTTTAGGTATAGTCAGCCTTGAATATGTTTAGTGATGCACTCTCTACATCTGTCTGGAAGAGGAAATTCCAGAAGAAGGGAAGTCAAGGGAACACACAACAGTCCTCACTGAGGGACCATCAGAGGAAAGGGTGAGCAGTTTCAAGTTCCTGGGCATCAATATCTCTGAAGATCTATCCTGGGCCTAATTGCAAAGAAGCCACACCAGCAGTCATGTTTACTTGGGAGTTTGAGGAGATTTGGTATGTCACCAAACATTCTAGCAAATTTCTACAGATGTACCATGGAGAGCATTCTGATTGGTAGCATCACTGTCTAGAATGGAGGTTCATTGCACAAAATTGGAAAAAACTGCAGAGGGCTGTAAACTCAGACAGCTCCATCATAGGTACTAACATCCCCACCATCAAGGGCATCTTTAAAAGGCAGCAGCTGCCATTAAGAACCCTCATCAGCCAGAACATGCCCTCTTCTTATTACTATCATCAAGGAGGAGGTACAGGAGCCTGAAGACGCACACTCGAGGTATCTGGAACAGCTTCTTAACTTCCACCATCAGATTTTTGATTGGACAATTAACCCATGAAAAGTACCTCACTATTTTTGCACAACACACACAAAATGCTGGTGGAACACAGCAGGCCAGGCAACATCTATAAGGAGAAGCACTGTCAACGTTTCAGGCTGAGATCCTTCATCAGGACTGAATACGATATTCCTGACAAAGGGTCTCGGCCCAAAACGTTGACAGTGCTTTTCCTTATAGATGCTGCCTGGCCTGCTGTGTTCCACCAGCATTTTGTGTGTGTTGTTTGAATTTCCAGCATCTGCAGATTTCCTTGTGTTTGCTCACTATTTTTGCTCTCGTTTTGCACTGTTTATTTAATTTTACATACATTTATATTTCTCATTTTAATTTATAGCATTTTTATGTACTGGACTGTACTGCTG
Organism: Hypanus sabinus; assembly: GCF_030144855.1. Taxonomy (NCBI): domain Eukaryota; kingdom Metazoa; phylum Chordata; class Chondrichthyes; order Myliobatiformes; family Dasyatidae; genus Hypanus; species Hypanus sabinus. The sequence goes on along the minus strand of NC_082712.1, from coordinate 173,119,737 downwards.
TTGCCAAACAACAAAGTTCATGACATTTGTCTGTGATATTAAACCTGATTCTGATTCTGAGATTCACTGTTGAGAGGGTGGTTAAGAAGGCATGTGGTATGTTGGACATCATTAGTTGGGGGATTGAATTCGAAAGCCACAATGAAATGCTGCAGCTCCATAAAATCCTAGTTAGACCACACTTGGAATATTGTATTCAGTTCTCATTATAGAGAAGGGCGTGGAAATTTTAGAGGGGGTGCAGAGGAGATTTACCAGGTTGCTGCCAGGATTAGAGAATGTGTCTGATGAGAATAGGTTTAGTGAGAGAAGGAAGATGAGAGATGACTTGATAAAGGTGTACAAGATGATAAATGGCATAGATCAAGTGGACAGCCAGAGACTTTTTCTCAGGATTTTTCCATGTTATAGAATCAATGTGGCAACTTACAAAGACTCCTTAGGCGCACCTAACAAACTGGCTACCTCTAACAGCTAAAAGGACAATTAATGGTATAGCAATAGATCTTGGTGTCGTTAGTCAATATCTTCTGAATAAATAAAAATAATGTTGGGCTTCACCTGTATTTATTGTATTGATTCATGCTTGTATATGACCTCCCATCTTCCTGCTCTGTGACTTCATCATTATCAAATGCTCTTGAATTTCTCTCCCATGGATAAAGTCCTTTGGGAGGCTGAGCATCAAGAATAAGATGTGCCCTGGCATGTGCGTCTCTGAAAAGCAATACAGATAAGCGTGACTGACTAGTTCATGCAAAAGCTCACTTCATCATGGGGCAACATTTCCACCATGGCCTGTAGTGGATCTGAACATAGAACACAGCTCAGGAAAAGGTCTTCTGGCCAACAATATCGTGCTGACCTTGTTGCCATATTAAACTAAACCTATCTGCCTGTGCCTGACCCACATCCTTCCATTCCCTTCAGGATTTTGACCCGAAATACCTTTTCCTCCACAGATACTGCTCAACCAGTTGAGTTCCTCTAACAGGACCAGTCACGCACATGGGGCATTGCCAAAGATCTTACTGAATACCATGTAAATCATTGCCCTCAGCTTTGTCACCACTTCAAAAAAAACCTGTGAAATTAGTCATACGGGATTTACCCTTGACTAAGTCCAAAAGACCACAAGACATTGGAGCAGAATTAGTCCATTCAGCCCATTGAGTCTGCTCCACCATTCCATCATGGCTGATTTATTATCCCTCTCAACCCCATTCTCCTGCCTTCTTCCCATAACCTTTAACAGACTTACTAATCAAGAACCTATCAACTTTCACTTTACATTTACCCAATGACTTGGCTTCCATTGCCTTATGTGACAATGAATTTCACAGATTCACTACCCTCTGACTAAAGAAATTCCTCCTCATCCCTGTTCTAAAGTGATATCCTTGTATTTTAAGGCTGTGCCCTCTGCCTAGACTCCCCACGACAGAAAACATCCTCTCTACGTCCACACTATCTGGACCTTACAATAATATTGTCATATTACCCATCTCCAATTAGATCCTGACTTCCTTACTACTAATGATAGACTCACAAGAATACAATTATTGGACCATTCCTTGTTGCTCTCTTTGAAATGTCTTGAACCCCCACCACCCAGACCATGCTCTCTTCTTGCTACTACCATTGGGCAGGAGATAGGGGGAACTTAGGTCCCACAGCACCAAGTTCGGGAACAGTTATTATCCTACATGTATCAGGCTCTTGAAGCAGTGTGGATAGCTTTACTCACCACAACTCTGAACATATTCCACAGCCTACGGACAAACTTTCAAGCAGTCTTTACAACTCATAAGATATAGGAGCAGAATAAGGTCATTTGGCCCATTGAGTCTTCCCTGCCATTTCTTCATGGCTGATCTATTTCCCTTTCAGTGCCAATCTCCTGCTTTCTCCACGTATCCCTATCAACTTCTGCCTTAAGTATACCCAATGATTTGGCCTCCACAGCCACCCATGGCAATGAATTCCACAGATTCACCACTCTGTTTAAATGAATTCCTTCTCTTCTCCAATCTAACTTGATGTCCCTCTATTCTGAGGCAGTGCCCATTGGTCCTACACTCCCCCACCATTGGAAACATCCTCACCACATCAACTCTATCAAGACCTTTCAACTTTCAATTGGGTTCAAACAGATCCCCCTTCATTCTTCTAAATATCAGCAAGTACAGACCCAGAGCCTTCAATCGCTGCTGGTATGATAGCCTTGTCAATGCTGGAATCATTCTCATGAACCTCCTTTGAACCCTTTCTAATGTCAGCACATCCTTGCTTAAACAATTGCCTAATACAATTTAAACAGAGCAGAGTTTTAAGCAGAATGACTTCAGTTTCTTACAGTAAGTCATGAAAGAGGCTTTCATCCCTGCTAAGGCCTTCATCAGTTGTTAGAGAGCAAGTTTGGTCTGGTTTATCAGATTCACAGCAGACATCTTCACAATCAGTGGGGACAGCACATTCAGCTAATGCCAATCTGGCTCCAGCAACGACGTTACCCACAACCTCAAGGACCAGACCTGTGTGGCAAAAATAAAAATATGTTAGCATCTTGGCACAACTTGTACTATTTTTTGAAGTCACTTATATTTTCCATTTTCTAAAATATCCATTCACTTCTTTAACCTTACAGAGTCCCAAAAGAACTGAAGTACTATTGGAGAGTTATGACTAAACTATGAACTACAGTAGCAAATTTACACATAGAGAGGTCCCACCACACCATGGAATAATGAGCGGATGGTTAGAATATTGGGGAGAATTGGGCCTTTCAGTCCATTGAGTCTGTTTCACCATTCCACCATGGTTGATCTATTAACCAAACCGATACCATTCTCCTGCCTTCTCCCCATAGCCATTGACACCCTGACTAATCAAGAACACATCAACCTCTGCTTTAAATATACCCAATGAACTGGCATCCACAGCTGTCTGTGGCAATGAATTCCACAGATTCACCACTCTCTGGCTAAAGAAATTCCTCCTCGTCTCTGTCCTAAAGGGACATCAGTCTATTCTAAGGCTGAGCTGTCTGGTCCTAGACTTCTCTGCTACTGGAAACACCCTCTCCATTTTCACTCTATATAGGCCTTTCAACATTTGAGGGATCGCAATGAGATTCCCCCCTCATTCAAAATACTAATATTGCGCTGCAGTTAAGTGGGGCATTGGTGTGGCCACATATGAAGTACTGTGTACGGCTTCATTCTCTTTATTTAGACAGTCAAGATTCAAGATTGTTTATGTATTTTCATTTTACAGTAATCAAGGAGAGATATATATACAGAAAAGGGGCAGTAACATCATGAAGGATCCCATCCACCCCCCACTACTCATGGACTGTTTGTCCCACTCAAATCAGGAAGGAGGCTACATACCATCCACACCAGGACCACCAGGCTCTAAAACAGTTACTTCCACTAAACAGTAAGACTGATAAACACCTCTGCCACTACTTTATTATTTCCTGTCAGTCACCTTATGCACAGCCTAGTGTCACTTTCTGGACATACAATCAATCTATGTATATAAGCTAGCTTATGTATTTATATTTTGGTGTTATTAAACATTACTATTATGTCCTTAATCTTTTGTGCTTTTTTTGTGCTTCATAGGATCTGGAGTAACAATAATTTTGCTCTCCTTTACATTTGTGTTCTGGAAATGACATTAAACAATGTTGAATCTTGGATTTGCAGTACATGAATGTAAAGAACAAAATGTTACTCAGGATCTGATGCAGCATAAAAAAACACAGCACGCATAAAGAGCATAATAATATGCAAATATAAAAGCAATCCCATTAAGTACAATGTACATGTAAGTGTTTTGAGTGCAGCCATATATACATAAGTTTAGCTTATATATGCATAGACTGATTGTATATACATAAAGTGACGCTAGGTGCAGGAGTATCTGTACTTTGAGTGACTCTGACAGGAAACAATGAAGTGACAAAGTGACTCGGCAAGAGGAACTTTTTTAAGTAGCAGCAGGACATGTGTTAATGTGGGTATGAGGGTGTGGAGGGCAAGTGTAAAGTGACAGTGAGGGAGAAAAGGGAGGGTAAAAGGTACTGAGGGGTTTTGGAGAGGAGATGCTGATGTGAATGTAGTGGTGGAGGGTGGTGGGGTGGGCTAATGAGTGGAGGTGCTGGGGGAAGTAACTGTTTTTGAGTCTGGTGGTCCTGGTATGGATGCAGTGTAACCTCGTCCCTAATGGAAGTGGAACAAACAGTCCATGAGCGGGGTGGGTCGGAAACTTCACGATATTGCTGACCTTCTTCCGGCACCATTCTATATATTGATGGCATAACCTAATAAGGAAATTTGGTCAGTCTAGGCTTGTATTCACTGCTGTCTAGAAGAGCGAGAAGAAGTCTTAATTGAACTATTAAAGATCCTGAGGGGTGTTGTCAAAAGATAAAGAGGCATTCATTTAAGTTATAGGTGAGAAGAGCATTTCTCCCTCAGGATTATGAGTCTTTGGACCTCTTTTATTCAAAACAGAGACATTGAATATTTTGAAAGTAGTAATAGATGATAAGCACCAAAATGAAAGTTTTTTTTTAGTGTAGATGAGAGAACATGCTCTCCTCACTGCTGCCATCAAGAAGAAAGAACAGAAGCCTCAGGACTCACATTACCAGGTTCAGGAGCAGTTATTACCCTTCAATCATCAGGCTCCTGAACCAGATGGGATAATTTCACTCAGCTTCACTTGCCCCATCATTGTAATGTTCCCACAATCTATGGATTCACTTTCAAGGACTCTTCATCTCATATTCTAGTTTTTTATTGCTTATTTATTATTATTTTGTTTGTTTTCTTCTTTTTCTATTTATACAGTTTGTCGTCCTCTGTGCATTGTTATTTTAGGCCTCATATGTGATTTTTAATTGATTCTATTGTGCTTCTTTGTATTTACTATGAATGCCTGCAAGAAAATGAATCCTGGGGTTGTATATAGTGACATATATGCACTTTGATAACAAGTTTACTTTGAACTTTGGAAGGCTGTTGGAATCAGATCAGCTATGATCTTGTGAAAGGCAAACCCCCATCAAGGGGTGGAGTCTCTTCCTACTGATAATAATTTGTGTGTTCGCTTATTCTCATTTCAGAAGAGAGACTTAAACCAGTCTGTTACCTTGTGGATCACACGTGGCACAATAAGTGTGGATCATCGCAACATCAGTGGTCAGGCTTGCAAGGCAGAGACGCTTCTTTTGTTCCACAGAGATTACCTTTGGATCTATCCAAGCCTCCCCACAAGACACGTACACCTAAAACACAACAGGCTGGATTAAGCCATCGGGAGCACTCAAAGCTCAAAGTAAATTTATTATCAAAGTACGTACTGTATATGTCTCTACGTACTACTCTGAGATTCATTTTCTTTCAGGCATTCACAATAGAACAATAGAATATAATAGAATCAAAGAAAAACTACACAAAACAACTGACAACCAATGTGCAAATAGATAGATAGACAGATAGATTGATTTATTTATCAATCAATAAATACTCAATCAATAAATGGATAGATAGATAAATAAATAAACACTGAAAGCATGAGTTGTGAAGTCCTTAAATGTGAGTCCATAGTTTGAGGAACCAGTTTAGTGTCAAGGTGAGTGAATTTATCCTTGATGATTCAGGAGTCTGAAGGGTAACGGGTAATACTGCTCCTGAACCTGGTGGTGTGAGCCCTAAAGGACTTTGCATTTTGCAGAGAATCAGGATTTTGCATCTTCTGCCTGATGGGGACTGGAAAGAATAAAGAAGGTTTGAATGAAGGAATGAAGAATGAAGAATGAATAATCTTTGATTATTTTAGCTGCTTTACCAGCACACTGAGAAGCATAGACAATTTATCCACCTCCTCTGTTATGAGTATCAACGGAAAAGCAAGATGAGATTATAAATAAACACAAGATATTCTGCAGATGCTGGAAACTTTGAATGACTGACACAAAATGCAAGAGGAATTCAGGAAGTCAGGCAGCATCGATGGATGGAACCTAATGAAAGGCCTCAGCCCAAAATATTGACTGTTTGTTCCACTCCATAGATGCTGCCCGGCCTGCTGAGTTTAGTGCATGAGATTATGATTAGGTCACTTAGAAGGGAAATCAGAAACTCCCCTTTTGTGAAGAGAGTGGCAGATGTGTTGAACTCTTACCCTCTTCTGCCATCCCAATCCCTCACCAACACCACCTCCTCACACTCCTTCCAACAGCAAAGTTAATGTTCCCTTGGGAAGTTAAGATTATGAAGGACAAGGGATAATAACTTTATTTACGGAACTGGCGGAGAATTTGAATGATTTTCTCCTGTATAAGAATATAAAAGCAAGTATGTAATTTTGAGGTTTTATAAGGCATTGGTCAGACTGCTGGGAGTACTGTGAGCAGTTCTGGGCCCCTTATCTAAGAAAAGATGTGCTGGCATTGGAGAGGGTCTAGAGGAGGTTGATGAGAATGATCCTGGGAGTGAAAAGGTGAATGAGGAGAATTTGATGGCTCTGGGCCTGTACTTGCTGGAGTTTATAAGAGTGAGGGGAGATCTCATTGAAACCCATCCAGCATTGAAAGACCTGGATAAAGTGGATGTGGAGAGGGTGTTTCCTATGGTGGATGAGTCAAGAGCACAGCTTCAGAATTGAAAGACATCCCTTTAGAACAGAGATGAGGAGGAATTTATTTTGATGAAGAGTGGCGAATTTGTGGAATTCATTGCCACAGGTGGCCGTGGAGGCCAAGTCATTGGGTATACTTAAATGCAGATGGTGATAGATGCTTTAGTCAGGGCATCAAATGTTCCCGGGAGAAGGCAGGAGAATCGGTTGAGAGGGATAATAAATAATAGCATGGTGGAACAGACTCATTGGGCTGACTGGCCGAATTCTCCTCTTATGGTTTATGGTCTTATGCTGTTATGTTCCCTCCACTAAACAAACTTACCAACTGATCCCTCTGAAGGTCTGTCAGAAGACTCCACTCCTGTCCACTTTCATCAAACAGTCGGCGGGCTGCAAAAGGTAGGCCTAGCACTGAGGTGCACCTGGAGTAAGATTCAGGTTCAGATTCATTTATTCTATACAGTATATCACTTGACTTATTGTTGAGTTCTTAAGAACCTTATCAAAAATATCATCTTCAGATCCAGCAGCATTGGGTGTGTGGCTTCAATATCTGATCCCTCAGTTGACTATCATGGGCTTCCTTTAGCCAATAAATGCTCCCACAAGGTTTGGAGAAAATAATCCCCTCCAAAATAACAAATGCTGCCAATTGTTCCACATTAACGACTCACACAAAATGCTGGAGAAACTCAGCAGGTCAGGCAGCATCTATGTGGAGCAAATAATGGTCAAGAATTTGCATGGAGACCCTTCATCAGGAAGGATGGGGATGGGGAAAGCACCGAAATAAGAAGGTGGGGGAAGGGGAAGAAGTACATGCTGGCAGGTGATAGGTGAGTCCAGGTGAGGGTGAAGGTGGGTGGGTGGGGGAGAGGTGATGAAATGAGAAGCTGGGAGGTGATACGTGGTAAAGGTAAAGGGCTGAAGAAGGAATCGCATAGGAAAAGAGAGTAAACTGCAGGAGAAAGGGAAGTAGATTATTTTACATGGTATTCCCTCATCAAACTTTGTACAACTACATTACTTAAGTAGCATCCTTTGCCATTCATTTACAACAGGGGTTCCCAACCTATGGTTCACAGATACCCTGGTTAATGATAGGGGCCCATGGCATAAAAAAAGTTGTGAACCCCTGATATATAATAGCTGTATTTGTCCACATTGGTTACTCATCACTAACCACTTGCAACCAAAAATTCTGTCATCTGAGGAGGAAGATTTCCTGACTTTGTATGGACAAGGACTTCCAGGCATCCCTCCAAGAAGGCCAAATACTTCATCTTTAATTATGCTCTTTTAATCAATTTCCTCATCATAGTTCCTCGTTGCTTTCAAAACCTTTTATCATTTTAAGCACTTTGATTAATTGTCTATTCAATGTTTTGTATTCAAGAGAATACAATCCTGTTCTGTGCAATCTAGTCTTACAATTCGGCTCTATTAGAATCAGGTTTAATATCTCAGACATATGTCATGAAATTTGTTGTTTGGTGACAGCAGTACAGTGCAATACATAAAAACAAATAAATTACAATAAGAAAAAATATACATTTAAATATATAAAATTAAATTAAATCAGTAATGCAAAAAGTGAGCAAACAAAGTGAGGTAGTGTTCATGAGTTCATTGTCCTTTCACAAATCTGATGGTGGAAGGGAAGAAGCTGTTCCTGAAACAGCTAAAGTATAAGCTTTGATAGCACTTTCACCTTTAAAAGTCATCTTACCATTACAGTTCAAACACACACCTCACCTGGTGGAGTAGTTTTCTATTTGGTATCGGTACCAGGAATATTGGATAAGGGAAGGTAATTTTTTTAAGCCTGAAATTTCATTTGAGGAGAAATTTTTTCATTTTGTGACCTCAAAATTCAGAATGCATGGCAAACAGGAGTTTTGACTGTAAATACTACTTGGTTTTGGTTATATTTGGAATTCATATGATTTAGGGGGATGCCATTTGGCTGTTCAAGTTAATGCCAGGTTTCAGCATAATCCCATAATTCCCAATCCTCTGCCTCTTCCTAATATTCTATTCCCTCATACAATCCCAAAATCTATCCTGATTCCCTAATCCCTCACCTGCACAAGGGGCAATGCACAGTGGCCAATTAATCTATCAACTGGCATGGCTTTGAGATGTGGGAGGAACCCATGCTGTCATGGAGAATACCTGCAAACTCCACTCTATAGGTGAGGGTAGAACCTGGATTATGGGAAGTTTGAGGCAGCTGTACTAACTAAACACATGACCATGCCACCCTAAGGGATGGTCCATTGGCTTCTGAATTAAAGATTAAGGATAGATTAGCTTCGTTTGTCACAGGTGCACCAAAGCATCAAAATAGAGTGAAATGCATCATTTTGTGTCAAGGAACAATAGATTCCGAGGATTATGCTGGGGGCAGCCTGCCAGTGTCACCCCGCTTCTAGCATCAACATAGATTCAGATTTATTTATTTGATTACTTTGCTGTTGTGGTTTTCTTGTTGTTGCTAAACATTGTCGTCATTCTAAAGTAGTCTGGTGGACATGCATGTCGTGCTTGGGTTGCTATGGTGAGCACGCATGCTGTGAAACATGCAGTGACATGCACTGTTTGCGTTATCAACCAACACAACCTAAGGATTTTCTGGGGCAGCCTGCAAGTGTTGCCATGAATTCCAGTGCCATCATAGCAATCCCACAATGCTCAGCAGAACAACACAGAACACAGCAACAAAAGCAACACAAGCCCCTTTCTTCTCTCAAACACACACACACACACACACACACACACACACACACACACACACACACACACACACACACACACACACACACACACACACACACACACACACACACACACACACACACACACACCTCCAATGTGTTCACCAAGGTTAATCCCTGTTCAAATAAGGTATTTCATAGTGGGAAAATGAGTCAGTGAATGTTAAAAAGAATTCCCATTTTTAAGCAGATCCTTTACACAAGGAGTATCTCTGAAGTCCGTTTAATAAAAATTTGTGAGCTGTGTTACCTCTCTAGGAACTGCTGAAATTCGAACTGGTGTGCTTTGATTGTGTTGCCCTCTTGTGTGTCTGTTCTCATCTGCAATTCATGGCTCCTTCTCTGCTGAACCTTATTCTTTGCAGAATTACAGCTAGAAACAAAAAAAGTGTTGTTTTAATACAGACTCAAGAAGTTGATTTCAAAGTTCAAAATGAACTTATGATCAAGGTATATATACAGTCCAACACACACAAACTGCTGGAGGAACTCAGCAGATCAGGCAGCTTCTATGGAAATGAATGAACAGTCGACGTTTCGGGCCAAGATCCTTCTTCAGGGTACAGTATGTTGCCATATACTAACCTGAGATTCATTTTCTTGTGGGCATTTCTTGTAGATACAAAGAAACACAATAGAATCAATTGTGCAGAGAAAGAAACAAAGATGGACAACCAATCTGCATAAGAAGACAAATTGTGCAATTACAAAAATCATCATAATAATAAATAAATAATATTGAGAATGTTGCTTCTTGAGTTGTTGAAAGTGAGTTCACAGGTTGTGAAATCACTTCAGTGTTGAAATGAGTGAAGTTACTCAATCTGGTTCAGAAGCCTGATACTTGAACAGTAAGAACTGTTCCTGAACCTGGTGGTGCGAGACCTAAGGCTCTCGTACCTTCTTGCCAATGGCAACAGCAGGAATGGCCTGGATGGTGTGGTCCTTGATGATGTCTTGTGGCAGCGCTCTTTGTAGGTGTGCTCAGTGATGCTCAAATCACAGTCTTAATATTAACAACAATAATTATAATGTAAATGCAGAGTAACTGTCGTGAAATCTGTTATATACCATAAAATATACTATAAATTACAATATGAAAATAATATACATTATATATAAATTAAATAAGTAGTCCAGAAAGAGAGCAAAACTAGTGAGTTAATGATCTTGTGTTCATGGATTATTCAGAAATCTGATGGCAGAGGGGTAGAAGCTGTTCGAAAACATTGAGTGTGGGTCGTCAAGCTCCTGCACCTCCTCCTTGACAGCAGCAATAAGAGGGCATGTCCTGGGTAATGGGATCCTTAATGATGGAAGCTATTACAACTAAGTTTAAATAATTTAAAAACATTTAAATAAAAATTGAAATAATGCATGTGAAAAATATTAATAAATAATAAAAGAAAACTAAAGTCAAATAGATGATGTACTTTTCTTTTTCCAGAAGGTCAGCCATTCATAAAAGATTAAAGTTTAAAGATTTGCTTTATTTGTCACATGTATATCAAAACATAAGGACATACAGTGAAATGTGTTGTTTTTGTATCAGTGATCAATCAGAGATTGTCCTGGGGACAGAAAGTGACGGCACGATTCCACACAAACATAGCAAGACCACAATTTATTCTCTTAACCTGTACATCTTTGAAATTTTGGAAGGAACCAGAGCACCTGGTGGAAACTCAAGTGGTTAGGGTGGGAATGTACAAACTTCTTGTATGCAACGATGAGAATTGAACTCTAGTTACTGACACCGGTAAAGTGTTACGCTAACCACTATGCTACCTTGCTGTGTGTGGAACTTTGCACCCATTCCACGATAAACTGGTGGAATGGATGCAAAGAGCATCTACTTCCTTTCTGTTGCACTGCTGGGCTCCATGGTGACTCAAGGGATGCAGTTTACAGTTAGGACAGGCAGACATCCAGGATGTCCTGAGGGATGCACATTGGACACATCTCTTCAACAAGGTTCAGTCCCCTATCTTGCCTCGTTATGCACTGAGTTGTACATTTATACAGAATTAATGCTCTCCATCAGAGATATTTGAATGGTAGGATGTCTTCAGTTATTTGAAGTAATTCTGTCTTGAAAACAGCAGTTACATATGGTACAAATATGGTACTTCAGAGCTTTCATCCAAATAAACAAAGATGAATTTCTATTCTATTATATCAATCTATTCTTCAGATTTCTGAATGAACAATGAATCAACCCATGAACACTACCTCAGTATTCTTGTTCTCTTTTTGCATTTATTTAATTAATTTATATATATATCTATATATTTCTTATTGTAGTTTATATTATATTTTATGGATTTTTAAGGCTATTATAGCTGGGAGTGATCATGAGGATAAGCTCCCAGGACCAATTAAGTGCTCCCAATGGTGTGCACCTCAAATAGTCCAGCTCCTGGTCTTCACACATAGCTTAGCTACTAAGCCCAGCAGAACTGTTTCTACTGACTGGAGAAGGGGCAAAGTCGGGTTACTACCACCTTAAAACTAGTCGCTTTGGACAGATGGGGCTCATCAGAGGTGGTTGGCAGTTCATCTAGGAGAAGGAAAACTCTGACCTCAAACTTACGCTGTCTTGCAGCTATACCACTCACGGGAAAGGCTTTGGGAATAAACCCCAAGGGAAAATCCAGAGCTGGAGCCCCTAAGGCTGTCCTGTATTGAGTTCAACGCTGACTGGCAACTCCTGTGATGAGACTGGTGTCGAACCGTATCGGTCTTTGCTGTTCCTTTGGGTTCATCAGATGCATTGGGAGGGGGGGGGGCTTGCTCTCCATATCATACTTCCCTGGCTTGCAAATATAGACAGTTAGGAACAACCATGGTTGACCCTGACCTTCAGAGGCCTCAAAGTGTATTTTATGGAATGCACTGTACTGCTGCAGAACAACAAGGTTCACGATGTATGTCAGTGATAATGAACCTATCCTGATTCTAGTCCAAACCTTATCATTTACTCTATTCACGGCCAAACTAATAACTAGAGATTCGACGGTATTAACATGTACAATCAGGAAACCACTTGATCCCCTTCCAAAGGTTTCTCCATTCTAGAAAGAATTAAAATGTTTTCTAATCAAGCAAGATGTTTTCAAAGGTGAGGTTGTCTATCTATTCAGCTGAGTGTTTTATATTAAATTTTATTAAATATTAAACTAACTGACAAAACTCTGATCACTCCTTCGGTATAGAAACACTCTTTGCACTAAAGCTGATTTTGTTTTTATTGTGTTATTTCACATTACAACTAATTTCTTCTCCGAGGATCATCACCTCATCATGATAAAGAGGCTTGTGAGTTCCTAAGATGTCTCAAAAAGGTGACATCCATCATTAAGGACCCTCAACACCCAGGACATGCCCTCTTCTCATTGCTACCATCAGGAAGGAGGTACAGAAGCCTGAAGGCACACACTCAACAATTCAGGAGCAGCTTCTTCCCATCTGCAATCAGATTTCTGAAAGGACAGTGAGCCCATGAACACTACCTCACTACTTCTTTTGCATTGTATATATATATTTTTTCTTGTGAATACTTCTCATCTGATACTCTGTGCCTGTGATGTTGCTGCAAGTAAGTTTTTCATTGCACCTGTGCCCACATGGAGTTGTGCAAATGGCAATAGACTCGATTTTGACTTTGACTTTTATCATCCCTGGAAGACTTTGCAAGAAATTTGCTGTGTATTTAGTATTTCAGTAATATTAGAGTACTCTTCTAAATATCTTGCTTGATCAAGCATTCTTTGTTGTTTATATAATTCATTATGGTTATATGTAAAATACATGAATTGCATGCGTCATGACACTACCACGTGATATGTATGCGCCCACTTAAAGTAAAAGACAAAGTTAGACTTGCATTTTTTGGCTTCTTGTTTTCCTTTGAATTAGTTTAATGTTTTGAAGCCATAAAACAACAAAATTTGTGGATTTTCACTGCAACTCACCTTAAAAACTTATTTCATAATCTCAATGTCAGTAACCTACTCTCCATTTATGGAGAGACACAGGATTGCAGATGCTGGAATCTGGAGCAACAAACAACTAGGTGGAGGAACTCATGGGTTGAGTAAACAGAATCAAAGTTCAAAGTGCAAAGTATATTTGTTAACAAAGTACATTTATGCCACCATATACAACTCTGAAATTAATTTTCTTTCAGGCATACTCAATAAATTCATGATAGAATAATAACCATAGTAGAACCAATGAAAGACCGCACCAAATTGGGTATTCAACCTGTGTGCAAAGGACAACAATTAGAATCAGTATCAAGTTGAGTATTACTGGCATATGTTGTGAAATTTATTGTCTTGTTGAAACAGTACTTTGCAATACAATGTACAGTAATAAAAACTATAAATTACAATAAGTATACATATAAAGAAATAAATTAAATAAGTTGTGTAAAAGGAGAGGGATAAAATTGTGAGATAATGTTCATGGGGTCATTGTTCATTCAGCAATCTGATGGCAGAGGGGAAGAAACTGATCCTGAAATGTTAAATGAGTGTCTTCAGGCTCTCATATCTCCTCCTTGACTGTAGCAATGAGAAGAGGTCTTGTCCTAGGTGATGGGGGGTTCTTAATGATGGATGCCCCATTTTTGAGGTTTCACCTTTTTAAGGTGTCCTCAGTGGTGTGGAGGCTAGTGCCCATGATGGGGCTGGCTGAGCTTACAATGCTCTGAAGCTTTTTCTGACCCTGTAAAATGACCCCTCCATACAAGACAGAATGATTCCCATGGTACACCAGTAGAGATTTGGTGAATATATCTCTTCTTATCAAATTGCTGCACCATATCAAAGCACCTACTGCTTGCCCAAGCCTACCAGCAACGTATAGCAGGCTTCATGTGGGAAATCAGGAGGATTCTCAGCATGGGTATTAGTAAGCAATGCATAATTTAAGATGTTCACATCCTTAAAAAAAGTATTGAATAAAATTCTCAGCACATGATTTCCATTTTAAACTCATGCCAGTGTTTGAACTGAGTTCTCGGTGAGTAGAGTTAGGCTGTATTGCTATTTTATTTTATTGAGATACAGTGCAGAATAGGCCTTTCCAGCTTTCGAACCACACACCCAGCAACACCTAATTTAATCACAGGACAACTTATGATGGCCAATTAACCTACTACCCAGTACGTCTTAGGCCTGTGGGAGGAAACCAGAGTGCCGGGAGAAAACCATGCATCCTGCAGGAAGGGCATACAGACTCCTTATTGTTGATGTTGGAATTGAACTCCAAACTCTGACATCCCAAGCTGTATAGCGTGGCGCTAACCCTTATGCGACCACATTGGTAGTGGTTTATTATTGTCACATGTTTCCAGACGCAGTGAAGGATTTTTTACATGCTGTTTATGCAGATCAGATCATTACAAAGTGAAGCAAAATATCACAGAATGTAGAATACAGTGTAAAAGCTACAGGAATTGTAAACAGTAAGGTGCAAGATCATAACAAGGTAGATTGTGAGGTCAAGTGTCCAACTTATCGCACCAAAGAACTATTTAATTCTATTTAGTAATCTGATATTCTTATTTTATTATTTATTTTATTACTTTATTACTTATTTCTTTTTGTATTTGTTATCTTTTACACACCGCTTGAAGACCCAAGTGGGTGCATTCTTTCATTAATTCTATTATGGTTATTATTCTATTATGGATTTATTAAATATGCCTGCAAGAAACTGAACCTCAGGATTGTATCTGGTGACATATATATGCTTTGATAATAATTGACTTTGAACTTTGAACTTGGAGCTTATACCATGAGATCGAAACTATCCTCATGCCTGGTGATATGTCCTTTCAGACTTTTGTATCTACTGCCGAATGTGAGGGAGGAGAAGTGAGATTGCACAGGGCTTGTGGGGTCTTTGGTTATGTTAGCTGCTTTATGAGGCATTTAGAAGTATAGACAGAGTCCATGGAGGGGAGGCTTGTTTCTGTGATGTGCTGAATTGTGTCCACAACTCTCTGCAGTTTCTTGATCTCACATGCAGAGCAGTTGCAATACCATCTGAATAGTTGTGAATCAACTGTGGGCGAGCAGTGTCCTTCATAATAGTAAATCAAGGTTAAACAAACATTTAATTCTCATAATCAAAATTCATTCTTTTCTGAAAATATGAATTAGCTAATCATGTGAAAGTAATAAAGCAAGATCACAAACCTTAGAATTCTTCAAACCGATTTATAGACAAGTTATACTCCTGATGTGTAGTCTGTGTTATAATATAGGAAAGATGATAACTAAATTACACAGTTCAAGCTTTCTCAAATATCAATGCAAAAAAAACCTGCTTTTTAATGTTGTAGGTTGGTGATAAACATAAGCTCTCTACATTAGGCAGTACAGGAGTTGGGATGTCATGATGAAGTTTTATAAGACATCGGTGAGGCCAAATTTGGAGCAGTTTGCAGTTTTGGTCACCCACCTGCAGGAAATATATCACTAAGACTGAAAGAGTGTGGTCTTTCATTGATTCTACTGTGTCTCTTAGATTTATTGTGGATACCTACAACAACACAAATCTCAGGATTGTACACAGTGACATATACAGTGCGTACTTTGATAATAAATTTACTTTGAACACTGAATTTTAAGGTTAGGACTTTATTTCCTGGAGTGCTGGAGAATGAGGAGAGATTTGATCATCATCATTGCCACATGTGTTGTGTCATATGACGTGGGCTCACAAGATGGGTGACCCCAGTCACGCTTCAGAGATTGTCTGCCTGGTCTCAGTGGTTGCAAAACCAGGACTTGAGATATGCCCCAGCTGCTCACATGACCATTCACCTCACCCTGTGGTGTCACATGACCCTGATCAGTGGCTAAGCAGGTGCTACACCTTGCCCAAGAGTGATCTGCAGGTTAGCGGAGGGAAGGGGTGCCTTACAGCTCCTTTGGTAGAGACCTATCTCCACCTCCTCACGCAAAGAGTTTTGATAGATGTATAAAATTATAAGGGATATAGATAGGGTAAATGCAAGCAGGCTTTTTTCCACTGAAGTTGGTGAGACTAGCACTAGAGAATCTGAAGCAGTAGACGATCTGTTGGAGCAACTCAGCAGGTCAAACAGCATCTATGGGAGGAAAGGACATTTTGGTTTGAATCACTGCATCAAAGAGTGGAGAAGGGAAATGGTCTGATAAAGTGGGGAAAGGGAATGGTGACACAGGATTATGAGGCGATTGGTGGAGTGAGGAGGGGCAAGAGAGAACAAATAGGTAGAACTAGGCAGTGGAGGGGAGAGAGGCAGAGCTGGGAGACAGTAGAGTGATAGATAGAGGGAGACAAAGAGAGGAAATAACTACATTATATGGAGAGGCAGATCAAATTCAAAGTTATAGTAAATACATGTCACCATACACTACATTAAGATACATTTCCTTGCAGACATTCTCAGGAAAACAAAGAAATACAATGAGAAACTACATAAATAAAAACTGACAAATGATCAATGTGCAAAAGAAGAAATTGTGCAAATAAAAATTATTATGTAAATAGATAATATTGAGAATGAGTTGAAGAGAAATTGAAAGAAAGCCAGTTTAGAGTTGAGGTGAATTAGATTATTCACGCTGGTTCAGGAGCCTGATGTTATCTAAGGAAGGATGTGCTGGTATTGGAAACAGTCCAAAGGAGGTTCATAAGAATGATGCCAGGAATAAAAGGGTTAAGGTAAGGGGAACATTTGATGGCTCTGGGCCTATACTCAGTGTAGTTTAGAAGAATGAGGGGGATCCCATTGAAATCTATTGACAAGGAGCGGATGTTCTATATAGTGAGAGAATCTAGGACAATTGGGCACAGCCTCAGAATAGAGGAATGTCCATTTAGAACCGAGATGAGGGAAAACTTTCTTCAGCCAGACAGCGGTGAATCTGTGGAATTCATTGCCACAGACAGCTGTGCAGGGCTGTTCACTGGGAATATATAAGGCAGAGGTTGATAGTTTCTTGATTAATCAGGGCATCAAAGGTTACGGGGTGATGGAAGAAGAATGGGGTTGAGAGTGAAAATAATCAGCAATGATGGAATGGAAAAGACCTGACGGGCCAAATAGCCTAATCCTGCTCATGTCTTATGGTCAGATGGTTATAGGTTAATAACTGATAATAGACCTGGTGGTGTGGGAAAAAAGGCTATTGTACCTCCTGCCTGATGGTAGTAATGAGAAGAGAGCATGGACTGGATGATGGGGTACTTGATGATGATTGCAGCTTTCTTGTGGCTGAGCGAATGTTATAAGATTTATGCTAATCCCCGATATTTTAGAGAAGTCATTTTAATTAAACCAATCAGCTCTTCTTCTAGGTTACTGCTGTAGTGTCAGTCTAGTTCTTGTATATCAATCTTCAGTGTAGAACTTCAAACAACAGCTTTGTGACTCAAAACAGACATACCCTAATCCTAACTCTAATAGATAGTAACATAATGGTTAGCATAACACTATTACAGCACCAGCGACAGAGTTTAGTTCTGCCATTGTCTGTAAGGAGTTTGTACATTCTCCCTGTGACTGCATGGGTTTTCTCCAAGTTCTCCAGTTCCCTCCCACAGTCCAAAGACACAAGAGTTAGTAGGTTCAGTCACAAACAAGAGAAAACCTGCAGATGTTGGAAATCCAAGCAATGCACACAAAAGACCATAAGACATAGGAACAGAATTAGGCCATTCAGCCCATTGAGTACACTCTGCATTTCATCATGGTTGATCTTGGATCCCATTCAACCCCATACACCTGCCCTCTCACCATATCTCTTGATGCTCCAACCAATCAGCAATCTATCAACTTCCACTTTCAATCTACCCACAGATTTGGCCTCCACCGCAGTCTGTGGCAGAGCATTCCACAGACTCACTACAGTCTGGATAAAAACAAATTCTTCCTTACCTCTCTTTTAAAGTGTCACACCTCAATTTTGAGGTTGTGGCCTCTAGTTCTGGATACCCCCACCAAAGGAAACATCCTCTCCACATCCTCCTTATCTAGTCCTTTCAACATTCGGTAGGTTTCAATGAGATCCCCGTTCATTCTTCTAAATTCCAGTGAGTACAGGCCCAAAGTGCCAAACTCTCCTCATGTGTAACCCCTCATTTCCAGAATCATCCTCATGAACCTCCTCTGGACTCTCTCCAATGACAATATAACCTTTCTGAGATAAGGAGCCCAAAACGCTTGACAATACTCCAAATGCATCCTGACTAGTGTCTTATAAAGCTTCAGCATTATCTCCTTGTTTGTATATACTATTCCCCTTGAAATAAGTACTAACATTGCATTTGCCTTCTTTACCACAGACTCAACCTGTGAATTAACTTTCTGGGAGTCTTGCACGAGGACTCGCTTTGCCCTCTGATGTTTGAACTTTCTCCCCATTTAGATAATAGTCTGCACTGTTCCTTTTACCAAAATGCGTTATCAGACATTTCCCAACACTGTATTCCATCTGCCACTTTTTTGCCCATTCTTCCAATTTGTCTAAGTCTTGCTACAATCACGTTGCTTCCTCAGCACTACCTACCCCTTCACCTATCTTTGTATCATCTACTAACTTTGCCACAAAGCCATCAATTCCATTATCCAAATCATTGACAAACAATGTGAAAAATAATGGTCCTAATACTGACCCATGAAGAACACCATTCATCACTGGCAGCCAACCAGAAAAGGACCCATTTATTCCCCCTCACTGCCTCCTGCCTACCAGCCATTCCTCTATCCATGCCAGTATTTTTCCTGTAACTCCATTGTATTTTGTCTTGTTAAGCAGCCTCATGTGAGGCACCTTATCAAATGCCTTTTGAGAATCCAAGTAAATGACATTGACTACTTCTCCTTTGTCCACCCTGCTTGTTACTTCCTCGAAGAACTCTACCAGAAACCACGCTGAATTTGACTTGTTTTATCTTTAGTCTCCAAGAACCCCAAAACATCCTTAATAATGGACTCCAACAATTTCCCAACCACTGAGGTTAGACTAACTGGCCTATAATTTCCTCTCTTTTGCCTTCCCCCTTCTTAAAGAGTGGAGTGACATTTGCAATTTTCCAGTCCTCCAGAACCATGCCAGAATCAAGTGATTGTTGAAAAGTCATGACAAGTGCATCCATTATCTCTTCAACAACCTCTTTCAGGACTCTGGGATGTCATCCATCTGGTCCAGGTGACTTATCCACCTTAAGACTTTTCAGTTTGCCCAGCACTTTTTCCTTTGTAATAGCAATGGCACATACTCCTGCTCCCTGACACTCACGGACCTCTGGCACACTACTAGCGTCTTCCATGGATATCACTGATGCAAAGTACCCATTAAGTTCACCTACCATTTCTTTGTCCCCCATTACTACCTTATCAGCATCATTTTCCAGTGCTCCAATATCAACCCTCACCTTTATATAACTGAAAAAAACCTTTAGTATCTTGCTTTATATTATCAGCTGGTTTGCCTTCATATTTCATTGTTTCCCTTCTTATAGCTTTTTTAGTTGCCTTTTCTTGGATTTTAAAAGATTCCCAATCATCCAACTTCACACTCACTTTTGCTACCTTATGTGCCCTTTACTTGCCTTTTATGCAGTTTTTAACTTCCCTTGTCAGCCATGGTTGCCTAGCCCTGCCATTTGAGAACTTCTTCTGTGGGACATATCTATCCTGCACCTTGTGAATTATTCCCAGAAACTTCAGCCATACCTGTTCTGCCATCATCCCCACCAGTATTCCCCTCCAATTCACCAGGGCAAGCTCTTCTCTCATGTCTCTGTAATTCCCTTTATTCCATTGTGATACAGATACATGTGACATGCATCTCCCTCTCAAACTGCAGTACAAATTCAATCACATTCTGACCACTACCTCCAAAGGGTTTCTTTACATTAAGTTCCCTAATAAGATCTGGGTTATTACAGAACACTCAATCTAAGATAGCTTTTTGCCTAGTAGGCTCGAACACAAATTGCCCTAAAAATTCATCTTGTAGGCTTTCAACAAATCCCCTCTCTTGCAATCCAACACCAACCTGATTTTCCCAATCCTCTCACGTATTGAAGTTTTCCATTACACTTGTGACATTACCCTTATTGCATAAACACAAAGTACACTACAGATGCTAGGGTCAAAGCAACACATACAACAAGCTGGAGGAATTCAGGAGATCGGGCAGCATCCATGGAAACAAACAGTCAATGTTTCGGGCCAAAACCCTTATTACATGCCTTTTCCAGCTCCTTTTGCAATCTCAACCCCACATCTTGGCTTCTGTTTGGAGGTCTATGTATGATTCTCATAATGGTGTTTTTACCCTTGCAGTCTCTGAACTCCACCCACAAAGATTCGACATTCTCTGATATTATGTTACCTCTTTTTAAAGATGTAATTCCATCTCTTACCAATAGAGCCAACCACCGCCTTCCTGCCTGTCCTTTTGCTATAAAGTATATCCTTTGATGTTAAACTCCCAACTATGACATTCTTTCAGCTATGACTCAGTGATGCCCACAATGTCATACCAACCAATCTCTAATTGTGCCACGAGCTCATCCACCTTATTCCAAATGCCTTCATTTTGATGAATTTTGTCTCTGCAGTACAACTTAAATCTGCTCTGTCTGCAGTTGTACCCAATCATGGGCTTGTCTTTACTTACGTTCATATTTTATACAACATCATTTACTTGTAAACCTGCTGGTTCATCCTCCCCTATCAAACTGGTTCCTATCCCTTGATCAACAGCCACTTATCTACAGAAAAACAGTATTTTGTGTCAAAGTGAAAACAGGTCTCTACAAAGTGATCTAAATTAAATACAAATATAAAGCACAAAATAAGTGATTGCATAGTATTAATCACCCCTTCTTAAAATGACACACTAAATCATCACTGGTTTGGCCAATTATTGGTTTCAGAAGTACACATAATCAGTTAAATGGAGATCTGTTTTTGGAGACCTGTGTGCAACCAAGGTGTTTTCAATTAACTGTAGTAAAAATACACTTGTATCTGGAAGGTCCAACTACTGTGAGTCAGTACCCTGGCAAAAACTACACCATGAAGACAAAATTACACTCCAAGCAACTCCACAAAAAGGTTATTGAAAAGCACAAGTCAGGAAATGGATACAAGAAAATTTCCAAGTCACTGAATATCCCTTGGGGTACAGTTAAGTCAATCACCAAGAAATGGAAAGAAAATGGCACAGCTGTAAATCTGCCTAGAGCAGGCCATCTTCAAACTTCGAATGAGCATGCAAGAAAGGGACTAGTGAGGGAGGCCACCAAGACACCTGTGACAGTTCTGGAGGAGCTACAAGCTTCAGTGGCTGAGATGGAAGAGACCGCACATACATCAACTATTGTCCAGGTGCTTCACCAGTCGCAGCTTTATGGGAGAGTGGCAAAGAGAAAGCTACTGTTGCAAAAAACTCACATGAAATCTTGGCTAGAGTTTGCCAGCAGGCATGTTGGAGACTCTGAAGTCAGCTGGAAGAAGGTTCTACAGTCTGATGAAATCAAAATTGATCTTTTTGGCCATCAGACTAAACGCTATATTTGGTGTAAGCCAAACACCCCACATCATCAAAAACACACCATCTCCTCTGTGAAGCATGGTGGTGGCTACATCATACTGTGGGGATGCTTCACTGCAGCAAGCCCTGGAAGGCTTGTGAAGGTAGATGGTCAAATGAATGCAGCAAAATACAAGGAAATACTGGAGGAAAATCTGATGCCATCTGCAAGATATATGTGAGTTGGGCGAAGATTTGTTTTCCAGCAAGACAATGACCCCAAGCATAAAGCCAAAGCTACACAGGAATGGCTTAAAAATAACAAAGTTAATGTCCTGGAGTGGCCAAGACGGAGTCCAGACCCCAATCCAACTGAGTATTTGTAGCTGGACTTGAAAAGGGCTGTTCACTCATGATCCCCAAGTAACCTTACAGAGCTTGAGCTGTCTTCTAAGGAAAAACAGGGAAAAAATACAGTATTCAGATGTGCAAAGCTAATAGAGACCTATCCACACAGAGGCTGTAATTGCTGCCAAAGGTGCATTTACTGACTTGTAGGGGGGGGGTGAATACTTATGCAATCAATTATTTTGTGTTTTATATTTGTAATTAATTTAGATCACTTTGTGGCAATCTGTTTTCACTTTGACACGAGTCTTTTCCTGTTGATCAGTTAAAAAAAATGCTAAATTAAATCCACTGTGATTCAATGTTGTAAAACAATAAAACATGAAAACTTCCAAGGGGAGTGGTCAACCGGCACCTTCTTGAATCCACAATCATCTCTTTTGTCTCATGCAATTGAGAATCAGGTTGTTGCCCTCACAGAATTTGACAAGCCTCTTTACCTCCTCTATGTATGCCAGCTCATCAGTGAACTTGATTATGTGGTTTGAGCTGAATCTGGCAGGGCAGTCGTAGGTCAGCAGAGTGAACAGCAGCAGACTGAGCACACAACCCTCAGGGGCAGGATGGAGCTTGAGATGTTGCTGCCAATTTGGACTGACTAGGGCCTTTCTGTCAAGAAGTCCAAAATCCAGCTACAGAGAGGGCCATTGAGTCCCTGTGAGGCCAATTTACCCACCAGCCTCTGAGGGGCGATCATGTTAAACACCAAGCAGAAGTCCATGAATAACATCCTGGCATATGAGGTATTGTTTTCTAGGTGGGACAGGACAGAGTGAAGGACCAAGGCTACGTACCAGTTTGAGCAATAGACAGACTGGAAAGGATCCAATGTACAGGTAGTTGTAAGGTGGGATTTTATACAATCCATTACCAGCTGCTGAAAGCACTTCATGATTGTTGAAGTCAATGCTACTGGGCAGTAATCATTTAGGCCAGTTTCCATTGCTCTCTTAGGCACCAGAATGATGGTGGCTGAAGCCTGCAGGGACACTGGACTGTTCTAGAGAGATAGCGAGGCCTCTGTTAGCTGGATTTAGAAATTTTTATCTCCAAAAAAATTAAAAAATAAATAAAAAGAAATGATCCAAAGCCAAAACCAGCAGTTGTGCTGTAAACAAGCATCATTAAGAAATAGAGAAAAAATAACATATTAGATTATTTGAAATAAATTAAAATTTCAAGACAGCTCTTTCTGCCTAATTAGAATCACTCCAGGCGGGCAACCTCGAGGGCTGGTGCCAAGTAACCCATTGGTATTTGATGCCAAGTGTCATTCTTCTTCCCAGAGGATTTCTCCTGCTGTGCTATGCTGATGCATTCTCTCAGCAAGCCTGTCATGATGCCAAACCCCAATTACTCAAATCTCAGACAAGCCCCCTCTGCTGTACAAACATTCACACTGCAGTGTCAGCAATTCATTTATTTTCAATTAGAGATACAACACAGAACAGGTCCTTCTGACCCAACGAGATCACACTGCCCAGCAACCCACCAATTTAACCCTGGACTAATCACGGAACAATTTACAGTGACCAATTTACCTCCTAACTAGTACGTCTTTAGCCTGTGGGAGGAAAGCAGAGCACCCGGAGAAAACACATGTGCGCACAGGAAGAACATATAAACTTTTTTACAGAGGACGCCGGAACTGAACAAGGAGCTCCTATGCCCTGAGCTGTATTAACGTTAATGTATTTCCAATTAACACACATTCTGGCAAATACCAGCATAATCAATTTCATTTTTTATTTAGAGATAGAGCATGGTAACAGGCCCTTCTGATCTAACAAGCCCGCTCTGCTCAATTACAACCATGTGAATTTAATATATTATGTTTGGTATGTGGGAAGAAACCAGAGAACACAGTGGAAACCCACACAGTCACGGGGAGAATGTCCAGGGAGTGATGGGAATTGAACCCAAGTACAGATGCAGTCATAGCATTACATTAACCGCTATGCAATCATGCTGCTCTTATTCTATTCATAACAGGCAAAATGCAAGATAATGACAAAATATTAACACCTTTAAGTTCAAAGTAAATTTAATATCAAAGTGATTACAGTATATTCTGCCATATATTACTTTGAGATTCATTTTATTAGGCCATAAGAACTAGGAGCAGAATTAGACCATTCAGCCCATTGAATCTGCTACCATTCCATCATGTCTGATTTATTATCTGTTTCAACCCCATTGTCCTATTATCCTGCCTTCTCCCTGTAACCTTTGATGCTCTTAATAATCAAGAACCTGTTAACCTCTGCTTTAAATACATCCAATGGTGGCCTCCATAGCCACCTGTGGTAATTAATTCCACAGATCCACCACCCTCTGGCTAAAGAAATTCCTCCTCATCTCTGTTCAAAAGAGACATGCTTTTATTCTGAGACTGTGCCCTTTGGCTCTGGACTCTCCATCTCAGCCCTTCAATCAACACACACAAAATGCTGGAGGAACTCTGCAGGCCAGGCAGCATTAATGGAAAAGAGTAAAGAGTCACTGTTTCAGACCAAGACCTTTAATCAGGACTGGAAACAAAAGATGGGAAGTCAGAGTCTCAAGGTGGGGGGGGGGGAGGAAGAAGCACAAGATGGCAGGTGATAGGTGAAACTAGGAGAGAGGAGGGGTAAGGTAAAGAGCTGGGAAAGAGGTACAGGGCAGAGAAGGGGGAATCTGATAGGAGAAGGTAGAAGACCATGGAAGGTAGGGAAGGGGAAGGAGAACCAGAGGGAGTGATGGATAAATAAGGAAATAAGCTGAGAGAAGGGAACAGGAATGTGAAATGGTGAAAGGGAGGCATTACCGGAAGTTTGAGAAATTAACGTTCATGCTATCAGTTTGGAGACTATCCAGACAGAATATCAGGTGTTGGTCCTCCAACCTGACTGTGTCCTCATTGTGGCAGTAGAGGAGGCCATGGACTGATACGTCGGAATGGGAATGGGAAGTAGAATTGAAATGGGTGGCCACTAGGAGATCCCGCTTTTTCTGAAGGATGGAGCATAGGTGCTCGGTGAAGTTGTCTCCCAATCTACATTGGGTCTCACCAATATACAGAAGGCCACACTGGAAGCACTGGATACAGTAGATGACTCCTACAGACTCACAGGTAAAATGTTGTTTCACCTGGAAGGACTGTTTGGGGCCCTGAATGGTAGTGAAGGAAGAGGTGTAGGGGCAGGCATGGCACTTGTTCCGCTTGTAAAGTTATGTGCTAGCAGAGAGATCAGTGAGGATGGATGAACGGACAAGGGAGTCATGCAGGGAGCGATCCCTACAGAAAGCAGAGAGTGGGGTGGAGAGAAAGTTATGTTTGGTAGTGGAATTCCCTTGGAGATGGCGGAAGTTTTGGAGAATTATGTGATGAACATGGAGGCTGGTGGGGTTATAGGGGAGGACAAGAGGAACACCCCAGTGGAGTGGCAGGAGAATGGGGTGAGGGCAGACATGCGTGGAATGGAAGAGATGCGGGTGAGTGCAGTGTTGATGATGAAAGAAAACCCCCTTCTTTGAAGAAAGAGGGCATCTCCTTAGTTCTGGAATGAAAAACCTCATCCTGAGAGCAGATGCGATGGAAACGGAGGGACTGAGAGAAGGGGATGGCATCTTTACAAATGACAAGTTGGGAAGAGGTATAGTCCAGGCAGCTGTGAGAATCAGTAGGTTTATAAAAGATATCAATAGATAAACTGTCTCCAGAAATATACAGGGAGTTTGAGAAAGGAGAGGGGGGTGTTGGAAATGGACCAGGTAAATTTGAGGGCAGGGTGGAAGTTGGAGGCAAAGTTGATGAAGTCGATGAGATAAGCAAGGGTGTAGAAAGCAGCCCCAGTGTAGTCATCAGTACAACGTAGTAAGAGTTGGGGAGTGATACTCTTGTCGGCTTGGAGCATAGACTGTTCCACATAGCCAACAAAAAGGTAGACATAGCTGGGACTCGTGAGTCCTCATGGCTACACTTTTTGTTTGAATGAGGTAGGAGGAGCCAAAGGAGAAATTATTGAGAGTGAGTACTAGTTCTGCCAGACGGAGGAGAGCGGTGGTGGAGGGGAACTGGTTGGGTTTGGTTTTTTAGAAAGAAGGGAAGAGCTTTAAGGCCCTCCTGATGGGGCATGCGGGTGTCTAAGAGGAAAATGAGATGACCGGGGCCAAGGAACTTGGAGTCACTGAAAAGATCCAGAACAAGTGAAGTGTCATGGATGTAGGTAGGAAGGGACTGAACCAGAGGGGATAAAACATAGTCGAAGTATGCAGATAAAAGTTTGGTAGGACACTATTAAGCAGCATCAATGGGTCTACTTGGACAGTCAGGTTTGTGGATCTTGGATGAGAGGTTTGACAGTCAATAAAATGCCCTCTCATTCTTCTAATCTGCAGCAAGTACAGGCCAAGGGCCACCAAAAGCTTCTCATATATTAGACCCTTCATTCCCAGGATCATTCTCGTGAACCTTCTCTGGACACTCTCCAATGCCAGACTGCCTTTCTTAGAATAAGAGGCCTAAAACTGCACCATATTCCAAGTGCATCTTGGCCAAAGTCTTATAAAGTCTCAGTATTACATCCTTGCTTTTATATTCTAATCCTCTTGAAATGAAGAGGATTTTTTTTAGGTATTTGCAGAAAAATTAAGAATTAAAGGAGAATATGAAAAACTGCATAGCACAGATTGTTATTTATGTTAATTAGATGTGTGCCAAAAGATTAATGAAAACACAAACACTAATTTTTTCTCCGATTTAGTTTGTTCTGATGTAATGAAAGAGGCAGAGGAACAAGAAGAAAGCTCTCTTGAAAGAGTAGTGTAACCCAATGTGAGTTAATGAACATAATGGAATGGTGATACTTCTCCCTCACTTGGAACTTTCTTTGTTATCTCATTTTACACATTAACTTTATTCTATATCAGCTCAAGATTATTTGTCATGTGTCCGGCATCGAAAAATACAGTGAAACATTTGGTTTGCTTTAACAACCAGTCCTGATGAAGGGCCTCAGCCTGAAACGTCAGCTCTTTATTGCGCTCCATAGATGCTGCGTGACCTGCTGAGTTTCTCCGGAACTTTGTGTGTGTGCCTGTCAAACATCCAGTGTGTAAAGGAGGACAAATCGTGCAAATAATAAATTTAAAAAGTAAATAAATAATACTGAGTCCTTGCTTTTGCTTTGCTCAGAGTACATGCAAATATGAAATAAATAAATCCTGATTAGTAATATGAACTCTGCACTTGCAGGATCCTCCTATTAAAAAGTAAATTAATGTAGGGCCCTATGTTTTGGTCAGGTAATGGGTGTTGTATTTTAAATCTAATTCATCCCGCATATTTAATGAAAGCCCATAAAAAGCACGCTACAAATTAGCCTATAAAGCAAAACCAAGCCTGAAATTGAAATCTCTGATGCATGGATTTTAATATCAAATATTTTATTAATACAGCTTGTGATCACTAAAACCTTTCAGAACACTTTCTGAGCATTTGAAGGAAAACCAATCACTTACACATCGAGTCAAGTAACTGCTGACTGTGACACGGGGGAAGTGTTGCAATTGAACCCATATCCACCACTTCTGCTGGGAACTTGCTCTACACTCGTACCTTTAGTGATAACTCAGGTCCTCATGTCCCGGCATCATCCCACTACATTTGTGCAATTGTGCAGTGTGGCTCAAAGGACCAGACAGACCTTCTCCATGCTATAGTGCTGAATAAATAAATAGATAGATAGATAGATAAATCAATCAAGGCATTGGCAGATTTCAAAGCAAAATAGTCCACAGGATAAAGCATAGTGTAAACAGGACTCAGCTCAGTTTGAGATATGGACAGAGAGTTTCAATGAACTCAGGGTTATGGAAAGTGGAATATGGAAAACCAACCAAGAGGGCAATGGAATGATTTGAAATAATAAAGGTATCAGTGACGGTTTGACGAGCAGTGAGCTGATGTAATGGTGGGGATAGAATGACACTGAGGTGAAGATTGGTGATCTGTATGATCAAGGAACTCATCAGCTAGTCCAGGGGTCAATACCAAAGACCAAAGCCCAAAGATGGATTGGAGTCTGGAAGTTGAAACCCATTGGCCGATGCCCAGTGGAGTTCCATGAGGTTGGAGGACTGACCGTGTGTGTGAGGGAAGGAAAGGGGATTGTTTGGCTGTTGTTATTTTATTGCTTGTTGTGTTCTTTCTTGTTCTGGTGAACCTTGTGGGCATACTAATGCATCGCCAACACCAGTCTACCTGCCAGCAAGGACGTATATACAGAAAGGTGTCAGAAAATGGGCTGCAACTTCATGAAGGATCACACCCACCCTAGTCATGGAATTTTTGTCCCACTCCTTGGCATCTGCTCCAGGATGACCAGACTCAAAAATGGTTATTTTCAACACCTGATCGACACCTCCACCCACTAACTCACCTCCTCCACACCCCCAACCACCACTACTTTATCATTTCCTGTCAGATAATCCTGTGCCTAGTTTCACTTTATGGACATACAATCAATCTTTGTGTATAAGCTTTCTTACATATTTACTTTTATTGTGATTTTATTATTATTGTGTTTTTGTGCTGCATCGGATCTGGGGCAACAAGTATTTTGTTCTCCTTTACACCTGTGAACTGGAAATGACGTTAAACAATCGAGTCTTGAACCTGGAATCTATGTTAGCACTGGAACATGTGGTGACAAGTATGAGCAGACCCTAGCACATCCCCAGACGTGTTGTTGACACATTTCATCGTATGTTTCGATGTGCATTTGATAAATAAATCTAAATCTGAATCTAGTGATGGAAGTGGATGTGATGGTGGCGTTTCATAGACATTTACAAAGGCACGTAAATATCCAGGGAACAGAGGGATGTGGATCATGCGTAGGCTGTAACATTCCCTCTAACTTTTTTTACAGCTGTGTGGACCAACTATTGCTCTGAGCAGGAAATTTTTACACAGTCTGAAAACTGCACAACACTTTAAATGTTCATCTTTTGTAATATGCAGACAATGAATGGTTCCTTAAGGGTATTATAGATGGGGGGGGGGTCGTAAATGGAGACAAGCTCCCACTACCTATTAAATGCTCCCAATGGCCTGCATCTCAAATACCCTCAGACAACCAAGTCCAGCTCCTTGCTGGACATGTGGCTTAGCTACTAAGCCTGGCAGAACCGTTTCTACTGACAGAAGGGGAAAAGGCAGGTAACTGGTGCCTTAAAACCAGTCGCTTTGGGCAGATGGGGCTCATCAGCTGTGGTTGGCAGGTCATCTAGGGGAAGGAAAACTCTGATCTCAAACCTCTGCTGCCTTGTAATTATACCCACTCATGGGGAAGGCTTTGGAGTAAACCCCGAGGGAAAAATCTGGAGCTGAAGTCTTATCCATACTGCACTAACCACCGACACTGGGCTATAAATGTGCAGGAGCAGTGTGTTGGTAAGTGCCTTGCTCAAGGGCACACACGCTGCCTCGGCTGAGGTCGAACTAACGACATTCAGATCACCAACCCAAAGCCTTAACCACTTGGCCACGTGCCAACATGCCCTAAGACAGTCTTACATTGAGGTCAATGCTGACTGGCAACTCCTGTGACACTGCTGGTACAAAACTGCATCAATCTCTGTGGTTCTTTTGGTTTCATCAGATGTGTGGAGAGGGGGAGCTTGCTACATGGACAACAGCTTGTTCTCCATATCGTACTGCTCAGGCTTTCATACCTAGACAGCTAGGATGCAACATCCATGGGCAGCTCTGACTGACAGAGGTCTCAGAATACAATGAAAATTGATGCGTCAGATACTTTTGGTTTTATTTAATAATTGACACATTTCATTAAATACAGGACAACAAAGAAAATATTTCAGGTGTTATAAGCCTTTATTTCTAGCTGCATAGCAACAAAGGCTATAGGCGTGGGAGCATTTCAGTTAGTGGTCAGCACAGACATCGTGGCCGAAGGGCCTGTTCTGATGCTGTACTGTTCTATCTTCCATTGGTTTGGCTTGCACTGTGTCACCAGACTCAGAGATGAAGATTTTTTTTCAGCCAGTTGGTGGTGAACCTGTGGAATTCATTGCCACAAGCAGCTGTGGAGGCCGAGTCAATGGGTGCATCTAAGGTGGAGGTTGATAGATTCTTGATTAGTCAGAGTGTGGAAGGTTAAGGAGAGAAGGTAGGAGAATCGGGCTGAAGCGGAAATGGATCAGCCATGATGAAATGGCAGAGCAGATGTGATGGGCAAAATGGCCCAATTCTGCTCTTATATCTGATGGTCACTATCTCAATGACTCCAATACAGTTGACTGCACAGAGAGCTAACCTAATTAGAAAGGCCCTAGACAGACAGTCACAAGGGTTGGTGATTGATTCCAAGTATCCTTCTTCTTTCCAGAGGATTTCCCCTGTGGCTGTGGTCTGGTGGTGCATTCTCTCAAAAAGTGTGTAATGATGCCAGACCTGTAAGTGGTGAACTAAAAGTCTTTGAACAGAGAGAGGCTTGAGTTGACACATCTCTGTTGGAATCGCACTCCTAACAAGAGGGAAAGTGATTACTTAGATCTGACAGCTATGAAGGATAAGTTAATCAAAGAGATTTTGTGATTGAAATAAAGAGGCAACCTGTGAGGGGGTGTGCACTGGATGGGTCCATGATGGTACACAATTCCATGCTTTTGCAAATGGATGACAAGGACTGAAGATTCTTCCCCAAGGAATATGCCATTTGGTGGAAAGGTTGTTATCTGTCTGGGTCTATGTTGTTAATTTGCAGAGATACACCACAGTAACAGGCCCTTCTGGCTCAGGACGCCCACATTGCCCAAGAGCATATCTGTGACCAAGTAGCGCAAAGAGAAAGCAGAAATAGTTCAAAAATCTGACAGCAGAGTGTAAGAAGCTGTTCCTAAAGCACTGAGTATGAACTTTCAGACTCCTGTACCTCCTCCCTGTTGGTAGTAATGGTGAGGGTCCTTCATGATGGATATTATTTTCTTGAGGCATCGTCTTTTGAAGACGTCTTCGATGGCGGGGAGACTAGTGCCCATGATGGAGCTGGCTGAGTTTATAACCCTCTGTAGCTTTTTCCAATCCTGTGCATTAGATCAGAAAAAGGGCGCCATGGTAGCGTAGCTTCCAGTGCAACGCTATTACAGCACGGAATGTTCTGAAGTTTGAAGCTCCATCTTAGCACAGTCTGTAAGAAGTTTGTATGTTCTCACTGGGAGTGTGTGCATTCCCTCCGGGTGCCCTGGCTTTCGCCTACAGTCCAAAGATGTACCGGTCAGCCGGTTAATTGCTCATTGTAAATTGTCTTGTGATTAGACTGTGGTTAAATATGCGGGCTGCCGGGCGGTGCAGCTCATGGTGCCAGAAGGGCCTGTTCCGTGCTGTATCTCTAAATAACCATATAACCATATAACCATATAACAATCACAGCACGGAAACAGGCCATCTTGGCCCTCCTAGTCCGTGCCGAACCCTTAATCTCACCTAGTCCCACCTACCCACACTCAGCCCATAACCCTCCACTCCTTTCCTGTCCATATACCTATCCAATTTTACCTTAAATGACACAACTGAACTGGCCTCTACTACTTCTACAGGAAGCTCATTCCACACAGCTATCACTCTTTGAGTAAAGAAATACCCCTTCGGGTTTCCCTTAAACTTCTGCCCCCTAACTCTCAAATCATGTCCTCTAGTTTGAATCTCCCCTACTCTCAATGGAAACAGCCTGTTCACGTCAACTCTATCTATCCCTCTCAAAATTTTAAATACCTTGATCAAATCCCCCCTCAACCTTCTACGCTCCAATGAATAGAGACCTAACTTGTTCAACCTTTCTCTGTAACTTAATTGCTGAAACCCAGGTAACATCCTAGTAAATCGTCTCTGCACTCTCTCTAATTTATTGATATCTTTCCTATAATTCAGTGACCAGAACTACACACAATATTCCAAATAAACAATAAATAAATAAAACTGCGGAGGGTTGTAAGACCCTCTTACAAACCTGGTGTCAACATCCGGCAAAAACCCAGCACGGCATTTTCCCATGGCAGGAATTGAAGCAAGTCAGAATCAGAAACAGGTTTAATATCACCAGCATATGTCACGAAATTTGCTGGCTTTGTAATAGTATAATGCAATACATAATAATAGGAAAAACATAATATATGTGTATATTAAGTAGTTAAATTAGCATTGCATAAATAGAAATAAAAAAGTAATGAGGTAGTGTTCATGGGTTCAATGTCCATT
Source organism: Hypanus sabinus (assembly GCF_030144855.1). Lineage (NCBI taxonomy): Eukaryota > Metazoa > Chordata > Chondrichthyes > Myliobatiformes > Dasyatidae > Hypanus > Hypanus sabinus. The sequence goes on along the minus strand of NC_082712.1, from coordinate 173,087,083 downwards.
CAGAAATCAGATGGAAGAGGGGAAGAAGCTGTTCCTGAATCATTGAGCGAGTGCCTTCAGGCTTCTGTACCTCCTTCTTGATGGTAGCAATGAAAACAAGGCCTGTTCTGGTTAATGGTGGTCCTTAATGATGGATACTGCCTTTTTGAGGCATCGGTCCTTGAAGATGACCTGGATACTACAGAGAAAAGTGCTCATGATGGAACTGACTAACTTTACAACTCTCTGCAACTTACTTCAATCCTGTGTAGTACCTCCAGCCATACTAGACGGTGATGCAGCCACTTAGAATACTTTCCACAATACATCTGTAGAAATTTGTGAGGGTCTTTAGCGACATAATGAATCTCCTCAGACTCCTAATGAAATATAGCCGCTGTTGTGTCTTCTTTGTAGCTGCATCGATTCAGGAACATAACCTTCTCCTCTGCCATCATATTTCTGAATGGACAGTGAACCTACGAACACTACTTCACTACTTTTTTTTGCACTGCCTATTTAATGTAACTTTACTATGTATAGCTATCACCTCTATCGCTATTACGATAGCAGGAAGATGGGGTGAGTGCAGATGCACGGGAAATGTAGTGGAGGGAGGGAAACCCTATATATATACTGTATATCCTTATTGTAACATGATATTGACCCTGATTCTGATTCTGATCATTCATCATTCTGATCACTGGGAAATACTCTGTGCATGTGAGGATATGGTTAGCTGCACATCTGACACTTGGTAAACATTGGCCATGCTAAGGAGAATTGTGCACTAAAATGTTCGAGCCAGTTTCCCCATGGGTAACAATTGACCTGAAAACAATTGGTAGCACTATCTAATTCGGGGGAAATTACTTTTACATGAGATTAAACAGGTTAATTTAAAAGGACAGGTTATATTTCTACACTGGTATTCCCCTCATATCGAGGTTTGAGAGGCTGAGTGTTTAGGATGATTTAAGCACTTTGGCAAACGGACACCATTTTCGGCCCATAATCTAGAACAAGGGGGCATAATCAAAAAGTTACATCAGGGTGATGTCAAAATATTTATTCATAAATTGAGAGTAGAATTCTGATTTACAAGACCAATTAAAAAAGTTTCCACATAGAGGATAATAGCTCTTTTTAGAAAAGGATTATTTTGACCAGCTGAGAAAACAGGGTGGAAAATGGGAGGTAGAATTTAATGCAAACAAGTGTGAGGTGTTGCACTTTGAGAAACAAATCACACTAAGACTTATCGGGCAGTGAGGAGTGAAGAAGAATAAAAGTACCTTGAATACAGATCTATAATTCCTTGAAAGTGGAATCATGGGTAGATAAGGTCATAAAGAAAAGAGATTCTACAGATGTTGGAAATCCAGAGCAACGCACACAAAATGCTGGAGGGACTCAGCAAGTCAGCCAGACTCTATGGAAAGGAATAGTATATTCCCCTTTCCTTTCTAGTCTTGAAGAAGGTCATAAATAGAGCTTTTAGGGCTTTCATACATAGAAACATAGGAATCTACAGCACATTACAGGCCCTTCAACCCACAATGTTGTGCTAACCATGTAATAGAAGCTGCCTAGAATTTCCCTACTGCATAGCCCTCTATTTTTCTAAGCTCCATGTACCTATCTAAAAGTATCTTAAAAGACCCTATTGTATCCGTCCCTACCACCATTGCTGGCAGTGCATTCCATGCACCCACCATTCTGTGTGTGGAAAAACTCACCTCTGACATCCCCCTTGTACCTACTTCCATACACCTTATATATATATATATATATATATATATATATATATATATATATATATATATATATAATGTACTATAATAATATAGTATTATAGTATAATACAAGAGATAAATATATACACACACACACAAATTGTAATATACAAAATATATTTATATATTATAATAGATCATTTATGTACCATAAATTACTGTATATAATCAATTATATCCTGCACATAATGCAATTAAATAAGTACTGCAAAAGGAGAGCAAAAAAAGTGAGTTAGTGTTTATCAATTCGCTCATTGTCTGTTCAGAAATCTGATGTCAGAAGGGAAGTAATTGTTCCTAAAACATTGAGTATGTGTCTTCAGGCTCCTGTAACTCTTCCCTGATGTAGTAATGAGTCCAAACTATTCCTATACGCAAAATATTACTGACTCTAATCAATTATTATCCTCTTCTTATAGGCTTTACAAATAATGACTTCAAGAGCAGGGAGGCAAAATTTCTAATCTTATGGTTTATTGACTGTGGTTATCCATATTATCTGTTTAGGTAAAGGTCACATACTTGGTTGGTTTAATAGGTTATTTATGGATTAATGTTAAAGAAAGTGCAAGATACTGTTGTCGAGACCCCACTTGGAGTTTTAATAGTTCTGTTATTGTAAAGACATCATTCAATTGGCAAGAGTGCAGAGCAGATTTACAAGGATGCTGCCAGGTCTTGAGGGGCTCAGATACAGAGAGAGGTTAAGCAGGGACTTTGTTCCTTTGAACATGGGAGATTTGAAGGGTGACGTTACAGAGGTGTATAAAATCATGAGTGGTTTTGATAGAGTGAAAGCATTCAGTCTTTTTCCCAAGAAAGGGAAACTAGAATTAAGAGAGTATAGGACAAATAAACTCTTCTTGGGCATCTAGCTGGGTACAGGTATTGACTTTAACCGATGTTTCAATGACAAATTTACTGGCATATAAAATGACTGGCGAACATCAACCAGACGAGATGCACGGTGAAAACTCTCATCGAGGAGCACAGAGGTGTATCCATTTGGGTTACCCAGAGAAATTGGCAGTAGCAGAACATTGCATCTGCAATGGCCATAGGATTGACTTTGACAAAACAAAACTACTATGCCATACCAGTGGCTTTTGGGACCACCCGGCGAAGGAAGCCATTGAAATAAAACTAGAGGAAAAGAACTTTAACAAAGGCAAAGGTCTCACTCTAAGTAAGAATTGGAATTCGATTGTAAGCAAGGTGGGACAGCAGAAACCTGATTGGATGAGGACTAACCAATCAGGAGTGATGGATAATGGGGGTATAAATACCATCAGACTGGACATCCCTGATGAAGATGGCAGAATTTGTCATCGAAGTGTCAGTTAAAATTGATACCTGTACATGGCTGGAAGCCCAAGATGAATTTATTCATCATCTATGCCAGGAAAACACTAGATCCTTTTTCAAGACAGCACAAGTGTTCAGTAAGGAGAAACATTTAAAAGAGAGTGCAGCACTGATGGAACGAGCCACCAGAGGAAGTGGTTGAGGCAGGTACAGCAGTATCATTTAAGAAGCAATTAGGTACAGGGAGAGGTATAGGCCAAATGCCGGAAGTTGGAGGTAGTTGAGTGGGGCTGTGGTTGACAGGATTTCACTGGACCAAAGGGTCTGGATCTATGCTTATATTCCTCTATGACTGTATGATTAACCATCAAGTAGCCACTTGCAGTAATCCTATTGAAAGATATTTGTAGAAGAACGTGGAAAGGAGGGGTTTAGAAAGATGTGGGCCAGATGGGGCTAGCTTAGTGGGTACTATAGTCAGTATGAATGAGTTGGGACGAGGGGCCTGTTCCCTTGCTGTATGATTCCATGGCTAGAATATAAACATGTGACTTTTACTCCATCACTTTAAGCATACAGAAGCATTTTGTTCCGCATCAAATAGCTTTAATAACTACACTTACAATGTACAAGTAAGTAGTGTTCACTCTTACATTTTTGAGGCCTTATGTCACTAAGAATACAGATCCAGTGGCTGTGAAAAGCTAAGATGTTCAGAATGTCAGTATATACTGCTTGTGCTGAGGTCTCAGGTGGAACTGCATCCACACTGTAACCATGACCGAAGTGATAAAGGTACTTTGCTGTCTTACGTTTTCTTGAGCATGCTGGTGATGTCTGGTCCTGTGACCTTTCGTGCCCTGGACTTGTCTTGTTCTCCATTCTTCAGAACCTTTAGTCTCACTGGGGTGTATACCTCTTGACTTTTCTGTTCTTGGGTTTTTAGCGGTGGGGCATTGGGAAGAAGGGATCCTTCAATCGGCCAATCATATTCCTACAAAAAAAATTATTTTGTTTCATCCACATATGCATACCTACATGTACTCAGTGGCCAGCTTATTAGGTACACCTGTACATTAGGTCATTAATGCAATTGCAATCATCTAATCAGTTCACCATGTGGCAGCAACTCAACGCATAAAAGCATGCAGGCATGGTCAAAAGGTTCAGTTGTTCAGACCAAGCAACAGAAGGAGGAAGAAATGTGATCTAAGTGACTTTGACCATAAAATGATTGTTGGTGCCAGATGGAGTGGTTTGAGTATCTCAGACACTGCTGATCTCCTGGGATTTTCACACATAACAGTCTATCTAGAGTTTACAGAGAGTGTGCGAAAAGCCAAAAAGATGTATAGTGAGTGGCAGTTGTGTGGGCAAAAACAACTTGTTAATGAGAGAGGTCAGACCAGAATGGCCACACTGGTTCAAGCTGACAGGAAGGCGATAGTAACTCAAATAACCGTGTGTTACAACATTGGCATCCAGAAGAGCACAACACATTGAACCATAATGTGGATGGGCTACAGCAGCAGAAGACTGGACCAGGTTCCACTCCTGTACCTCATAAAGTGGCTCCTGACTGCAAATCTCTTGTGACATTGTGTTCAACCATGTTTGCCTCATTTGGAGATATTGAGTCACTCTTCTGACTGCACCTTAACTCAGTGAGCCAATTGTGAAGATTTGGCCTAGACAGGTATATTGAGATAACTACCACTACTCAGAAATTCATGAGGTCAATCAAAGGGGAATTGGAACTGCCTATAATTATGGCACGTCAAGTTAGTACTTGACTTCCTTGTATTTTGAAAATACAATTTGTGTCTGTTTAGCATATCCCTTCCTCATGTGCTTGCGCACCAAGATCTGGAATTCCCTCTCAAAATCTCTCTGCCTTTATGACTCAGATTCATATTCAGATTTATTTATCACATGTACATCAAAATGTTAAGATTGTAACTCCATAACATATTGGTAGTAGAATTAGGTCGTTTGACCCATTGAATCTGCTCTGCCATTCCAAGCTGATCTATTATCCTTATCAACCCCATTCTCCTGCTTTTTACCCTTAATTCTTGATGCCCTGACTAATCAAGAACCTAACAATCTCCATGTTAAACATACATAATGAATTGCCCTTCACAGCCATCCATGGCAATGAATTCCAGACATTCACCACTCTCTCGCTAAAGGAAATTCTCCTCATGTCCGTTCTATTCTGAGGCTGTGGTCCTAGACTCCTCCACTGTAAGAAACATCTTCTCACCATCTATTCTATCTAGGTCTTTCAATATTCTATAGGTTTCAATGATTTCTATTGGTTTATATGTTAACCCTTTTGTTTCCAGGATCATTACTGTGAATCTCCTCTAGACCCTCTCTAATGCCAGCACATCTTTTTCTTAGATGAGGGGCCTAGAACTGCTCACAATATCCCAATGCCTTATAAAGCCTTAGTATTACATTCTAGTTCTCACAAAATGAGTGCTAACATTGCATTTGATTCTCTTACCACAGACTCAACATGTAAATTAACCTTTAGTGTATCCTGTACAACAATTCCCAAGTCCATTAGCAGCTGAGTTCTGAATGTTCTCCCCATTTAGTCCATGCCATTATTTCATCTACCAAAGTGCATGATGATACAATTTCCTACATTATATTCCATCTTCCAGTTGTTTTCCTGATCTCCCAATCTGTCAAAGTCCTTCTGCAGCCATCCCACTTTCTCTAACACTGTCTGCCCTTCCATCTTTCTTCCTATCTTTCACAAACTTGGCCACAATGGCATCAATTCCATCATCCAAATCATTGTCAAAAATGTGAAAACAAGCAGTCCCAATATCGACCCATGTGAAATACCACTAGTCATCAGCAGCCAACCACTCTTTACCTCCTGCTAGTCAGCCAAACTTCTATCTATGCAGGTAGCTTTCCTGTCATTTCATGGGCTTTTACCTAGTTTAACAGCCTCATGTACAGTACCTGATCAAACAGCTTCTGAAAATCCAAGCAAACAACATACACTGACTCTCCTTTGTCTATCCAGCCTGTTATACCCTCAAAGAATTCCAAAAGATTTGTCAGGCAATATTTACCGTTATGAGCCTCCAAGCACCCTGAAACCTCATTCCCAACTACTAAAATCAGCCTAACTGGCTTATAATTTCTGTTATTTTGCCTCCCACCCTTCTTAAAGAGTGGGGTGACATTTGCAGTTTTCCAGTCCTCCGGAACCATTCCAGAATCTAGTTATTCTTGAAAGATCATTACTAATGCCTCCACAATCTCTTCAGGTCTTTCAGAACCCTGGGGTCTACACCATCTGGCCCAGGTGACTTAGCTACCTTCAGAACTTTCAGCTTCCCAAGCACCTTCTTTTTTGTAATAGCAACTACACTCATTTCGTCCCCTGATGCTCTCCAATTTCTGGCATAGTACTGATGTGTTCTACAGTGAAGACTGATGCAAAATACTTATTGACTTTGTTGCCATTCATTTGTAACCCCATTACTACCTCCCCAGCTTCATCTTCCAGCAGTCTGATATCAGAATCAGAATCAAGTTTATTATCACTGGCATTTGTAGTAAAATTTGTTAACTTAGCAGCAGCAGTTCAATGCAATACATAATATAGAAGAAGAAAAAAAGTAAAATAATAATAATAAATTACAGCATACATATATTGTATAGATTAAAAACCGTGCAAAAAACAGAAGTAATATTTATTTAAAAAGTGAGGTAGTGTTCACGAGTTCAATGTCCATTTAGGAATTGGATGGCAGAGGGGAAGAAGCTGTTCCTGAATCGCTGAGTGTGTGCCTTCAGGCTTCTGTATCTCCTACCTAATGGTAACAGTGAGAAAAGGGCATGCCCTGGCTGCTGGAGGTCCTTAATAATGGACGCTGCCTTGCTGAGACACCGCTCCTTGAAGATGTCCAGGGTACTTTGTAGGCTAGTACCCAAGAATGAGCTGACTAGATGTACAACCCTCTGCAGCTTCTTTTGGTCCTGTGCAGCAGGACTCCCTCCCCCCCCCCGCCCCCCATACCAGACAGTGATGCTGCCTGTCAGAATGCTCTCCATGGTACATCTATAGAAGTTTTTGAATGCATTTGTTGACATACCATAACTCTTCAAACTCCTAATGAAGTATAGTCGCTGTCTTGCCTTCTTTATAACTGCATCAATATGTTGGGACCAGGTTAGGTCTTCAAAGATTTTGACACCCAAGAACTTGAAGCTGCTCACTCTCTCCACTTCTAATCCCTCTATGAGGATTGGTATGTGTTTCTTCATCTTACCCTTCTCCTGAAATCCACAATCAGCTCTTTTGTCTAATTAATTTTGAGTGCAAGATTGTTGCTGCAACACCACCCCACTAGTTGGCATTTTTCGCTCCTTAACGCCCTCTCATTTGCATCTGAGATTCTACCAACAATGGTTGAATTATCCGCAAATTTGTAGATGGTATTTGAGCTATGCCTAGCCACACAGTCATGGGTATAGAGAGTGTAGAGCAGTGGGCTAAGCACACACCCCTGAGGTGCACCATCATCAGTGAGGAGGAGATATTTTCATCAATCCGCACAGATGGTGGTCTTCCAGTTAGGAGAACAAGGATCTAATTGCAGAGGGATGTTCAGAAGCCCAGGTTCCAATACCTTCTGTTGCCTTTCTTTTACTCTTTATATATCTGAAAAACTTCTGGTATCCTAATTTATACTATTGTCTAGCATTTTGTCATATTTCATCTATTCTCTCCTTATTGCTTTTTTATTTAGTTTCTGTTTGATTTTAAAGTTCCCTAATCCTCCAACTCCATTAATTTTTGCTATATTGAATGACTTCTCTTCCTTTTTGACTTCCCTTGTTAGCCACAGTTACCTCATCCTCGCTTTTGAATACTTCTTCTTTGGAATGTATCTATCCTACACCTTCTGAATTGTTCCCAGAAACTCTAGCCATTGCTGTTCTGCCATCATCCCTGCTAGTGTCCCCTTACAATCAACTTTGGCCAGCTCCTCTCTCATGGCTCTGTAGTTCCTTTACTCCACTGTAATATTGATTTTAGCTTCTTCCTCTCAAACTAAAGAGTGAATTCTATAATCTTATGATCACTGCCTCCTAAGGTTTCCTTGAAACATTCAGTGCAATACGTAATTCGCATTAACAACTAACATATCTCAGGATGTGCTGGTTCCAACCCACAAGTGTCACAACACATTCTAACCATGGCCACTATGCTTGACTGATCAACACAGAACACAACAAAATAGAACATACCAAGTGACTAAGCAACAACAGCCTCCCTCCCAACACAAACATAGTCAGTCCTCCAACCCCAGGACAGGCCTCTTCTAGGCCCCCAGGCTCTGATTCACAAATATTAAACCTTCCCAAGTGGATAACTTATATGCTCAGGGCTGTTTATTTACTTACATGAGAAAATTTACAGATGCTAGAAATCCAAGGCAACATATACAAAATGCTGGAGGAACTCAGCAGGTCAGACAGCATCTATTAACAGTCAACATTTCTGGCCATGACGGCGAATACTTATTCCTTTCTATAGATGCTGTCTGGCCTGCAGAGTTCCTCCAGCACTTTTGTATGTGCTGCCTATTTATTTATTAATTGTTTATTGTATTTACAGAGTTTGTCTTCCTATACACACTGGTCGTTTGTCAGTCTTTGTGTGTAGTTTCTCATTGATTCAATTGTATTTCTTTGTTCTAATGTGAATGCCTGCAAGAAAACCTGGTGATGTACGCTCTTTGATAATATATTTACTTTGAACTTTGACCTTTAAATTTATTGCCCAAACCTCATGGCTCTTCTGGAAGATGGTAGCGCGTTCAGTCACAATGGCCTCTTGGGGGCCCAGCAAAGATGTCTTTTTTAAACTTCGTTTTGTGATCACAGGACAACGCTAGAAATTAAGAAGGTCAGTTACTACAGGTTCAGCCCATCAGCGAGGAGCTTGTTGTCAGAGGAGCTAGACTTGTTGCGGGCTGTGTTACTGCCTGCTACAGGTAGGCGTCAGAGTCTGAGTGTGAAGGTCTTGTGATAGTCTTGGATGTTTCTCTGCAATCGCAAGACCATGTTGGACATTGATAATGTAAAATGCTGGAAGACAGGATCTTTTGAACAAAACACGTGTTTTTTTTTTATGTGCTCAACAAAGATAGTCAGCTTACCCTGATGTCATTGTATCAGATACCGTCTCTGAAAGTGAAGACAACTCAGTAGCGATGTTTGTAAATTATGTAGAACAGTTTCTATTCAGGACAGTATGTGTCATCTGTCACTCATCACATTACCGGACACAGGACACCCACCCCAACTCCCCAGAGTTCTCCAAAACCAGCATTTTCTCTTTAACTAGAGCTCTTACAAACCGCCAAGCTCAGGTCCTCTGTGCCTTAGTTGGAGTAACAGCAAGTTCCTCTGGCTCGTCCAGGGGTGTGCTGACACACACGTGGTCATGTCATGATGCAGGGAGTATGGGAATGGAGCCATCCAGGTCTTGGAGGCAACCTACAGAAATAGATTTAAGTTTATCCTTCCTATCTACAATAAAAGTCCTTTTGCCAGGTTACAAAACATGGAACGGGTCGTTGTAAGGAGGCTTAAAGGGATTTTGATGTGCAATATGGCAGACAAAAATGAAAATGAAATAGGTAGAACATCGGTCAATTGGAACCCAAAAGTGCTGTGTGCGATGATGGGAGGTAGGAATAGGTAGAAAAGAATTGTTTACTGGGGTGGGCAGAATGTTGCTGAGACACTGACCAGGTGGTCACGGTGTCAGGAATAAAATCACCCGGTACCCGTGGTGGCTGCCCATACACTAGCTCTGCTGTGGAGGAATGCATGTCCTCATGGTATGATGTTGTGGCCATCACTGAATCAAGGCTGAAGGATGGTTGTAGTTTGGGGCTGAATGTCCAAGGTTACACATTGTATCGGAGGGATAGGAAGGTAGGCAGAGGGGGTGGTGTGGCTCTACTGGTAAAGAATGGCATCAAATCAGTAGAAAGATGTGACATAGGATCAGAAGATGTTGAATCCTTGTGAGTTGAGTTAAGAAACTGCAAGGGTAAAAGGACGTTGATGGCAGTTATATACAGGCCTCACAACAGTGGCTGGGAGGTGGACCACAGGTTACAACAGGAAATAGAAAAGGCAAATCAAAGGGGCAATGTTATGGCAGTCATGGGAGATTTTAATATGTAGGTTGATCAGGAAAATCAGAAAATGGATCTCAAGAGAGTGAGTTTGTTGATTGCCCAAGAGACAGCTTTTTAGAGCAGTTTGTTATTGAGCCTACTCGGGGATCAGCTATACTGGATTGGCTGTTAGGTAATGAACTGGAGGCGATTAGGGAGCTTCAGGTAAAAAAAACCCTTAGGAACCGGTGATCACAATATGACTGAGTTCAAATTGAAATTTGATAGGGAGAAAGTAAAGTCTGATGTAGCAGCATTTCAGGGGAGTAAGGGGAATTGCAGTGGTATCAGAGTTAGGAGTTGGCCAAAGTAAATTGGAAGGAGCTGCTGACAGGGATGTCAGCAGAGCAGCAATGGTGTGTGTTTCTGGGAAAATGCAGGACACATGTATTCCAAAAATGAAAAAATACTCAAATGATAAAATAGTAAAACCATTGCTGACAGGGGAAGTCAAAGCCATTGTAAAAGCAAAAGAAAGGCCATACAACAAGCAAAAATTAGTGGGAAGATAGATTGGGAAATTTTTAAAAATCTACAGAGAGCAACTAAAAAAATCATTAGAAGGGAAAAGATAAAATATGAAAGAAAGCTAGCAAATAATATCAAAGTGGATAGTAAAAGTTGATAGTGAAAGGCCTAGATAGACATGGAGAGGATTTTTCCAATGGTGGGTGACTCTAGGATTAGAGGGCACATCTTCAGATACCAAGAATGTCCCTTTAGGATAGAGATGAGGAGAAATTTCTTTATCCAGAAAATGGTGTATCTACAGAATTCATTGCCACAGACTGGTGTGGAGATCAAGTCACTGGGTATTTTTAAAGTGAGGCTTGATAGGTTCTTGATTAGTCAGGGTGTCAAAGGTTATGGGGAGAAGGCAGGAGAATGGGGTTGAGAGTGGATATAGGACTGCTAGAAAATGAGGCAGGAAAAATAATAACGGGGGACAAGGAGATGGCTGATGAACTAAATGAGTATTCCTCATTAGTCTTCGATGTGGTGGACACTAGCAGTATCCCTGATGTTATAGTGTGTGAAGGAAGAGAAGTGGGTGCAGTTACTATTTACAAGAGAGAAGGTGCTCAAAAAGCTGAAAGACCTGAAGGTATATAAGTCACCCGAACCAGATGAACTGCATCCTAGGGTTCTGAAAGAGGTAATGTTAGAGATTATGGTGGCATTACAACTGATATTTCAGAAATTATTGGACTAGAAAATTGCAAGTGTCACTCCACTTCTTAAGAAAGGAAATTATAGACCAGTTAGCCTGACCTCATTGGTTGGGAAGATATTAGAGTCAATTGTTAAGGATGTGGTGATGGAGTACTTGGTGACACAGGACAAGATAGCACAAGTCAGCATGGTTTCCTTCAGGGAAAATCCTGCCTGACGAACCTGTTGGAATTCTTTGAGGAGATTACAAGGAGGAAGGGATGAAGTGGAGGTTCTATATTTGGACGTTCAGAAGCCTTTGTTAAGGTGCCACACATGAAGCAGCTTACCAAGTTAAAAGCCTATTGTATTACAGGTAAGTTACTACCATGGTTAAAGCTTCAGCTGATTGGTAGGAGGCAGTAAATGGGAAATGGGAATAAAAGGATCCTTTACTGGTTGGCTGCCAGTGACTAGTGGTTTTCTGCAGGGGTCGGTGTTGGGACCACTTCTTTTTATTCTGTATATAAATGACTTAGAAGACGGAATAGATGTCTTTGTTGCCAAGTTTGCAGATGATATGAAGATTAGTGGAGAGGCAGGTAGTGTTGAGGAAACAGGTAGGACGCAGAAGGACTTAGACAGATTAGGAGAATTTGCCAAGGAAATGGCAAATGAAATATAATGTTGGAAAGTGCATGGTCATGCACCTTGGTAGTAGAAATAAATGTGCAGACTGTTTTCTAAATGAGATGAAAACCCAGGAATCTGAGATGCAGAGGGACTTAGAAGTCCTTGTGCACAACACACTGAAGGTTTATTTGCAGGTTGAGTCAGTGGTGAGGAAGGCAAATGCCACGTTAGCACTCATTTCAAGAGATCTAGAATACAAGAACAAGGATGTGATGCTTTATAAGGCACTGGTGAGGCCTCACCTTGAGTATTGTGAACAGTTTTGAGCCCCTCATCTTAGAAAAGATGTGCTGGCATTGGAGAGGGTCCAGAGGAGGTTCACAAGGATGATTCCGGGAATGAAAGGGTTATCATATGAGGAACGTTTGATGGCTCTGGATCTGTACTCACTGGAATTCAGAATACGATGGGTATCTCAATGAAACCTTTCAAATGTTGAAAGACCTAGACAGAGTAGATGTGGAAAGGACCATGGTGGGAGAGTCTCGGACAAGAGGGCACAGCTTCAGGATAGAGGGGCGCCCTTTCAAAGCAGAGATGCAGAGAAATTTCTTTAGCTAAGGAGTCCTGAATTTGTGGAATTTGTTGCCACATGCAGCTGTGGAGGCCAGGACATTGGTTGTATTTAAGGCAGAGATTGATAAGTTTTTGATTGGCATCAAAGATTATGGGGAGAAGGCTGGGAACTAGGGTTGAGAAGGAGATTAAAAAAAAGGATCAGCCATGATTGAATGGTGGTTCAGACTCGATAGGCTAGATGACCTAATTCTGCTCCACTGTCTTATAGTCTTATGGTCTCATTTGGAGCCATTCTGAACCCCAGGAGACAATTGTGCCAACATATGTCCATTAAGATGGCCCTCAGAGCAACACTTAAGGAAAATGGAAAGCACTCACACAGGCCATTGAACTGCGTGCAATACACCATGATGTGATTCAATTTAACCCTGAGGTCTGGACCGTTGTTGCCCAGGGGTCTGATGTGAAATGGGAACCACAGTTGGAGAAAGTATCAGACTGGGTGCTGAACCAAGCCACTCATTTTTGATGAATGCTGGAGCCACATCCGCAGCCGTCGTTGACATTAGAGGAACAACCTCTAGTCACCTGGTGTTACAGTCCACCATGGTAAGAAGATGCATGAAGCCATGAGGTAGTGGAGAGCACCAGCCAGGTCCACATTGGTATGGTCAAACCGTCACTCAAGGACCTCAAAGGCTGCCAGTAGAACATGAGCATGATGGCTAATTTTCTTTCATTAAGACACAACACAGATGCACACCAGTCTCACATGTCTGTCCTAAGGCACAAAACTTTAAAGCCAGCAGTTTCTGTGAAGCCTTCAGTTTGCAGGCACTATGTGGAATGGGTGACCGGCTGAGACTTGGACAGGAGGTAAAGTCCCCGAACTTGACGTCAGCCAACTGCAGGCTCGTGTCTATAGTCCAGTAAGCCTGGAACACTGAGTCAGTAGCTTGATTGGCTGCCATGCTGGCACAGTCAACCCCGGTGTGTATGGCATTGACAGCGGGCCCTGAGAGGCAATCAGCCACGGCATCATTTTTCCCTTTGATGTGCTGTATGTCAGTTGAGAATTCTGAAACGTAGGACAAGTGTCTGATGCTGTGGCCATCAGTTGCACAAGAGATTTGTGGTCAACAAACACAGTGAAATGCCAACCCTCCAGCAGAAAAATAAATTGGCAGACAGCCAGATAGAGGGCGAGAAGCTTGCAGTCAAACGTACTGTACTTCCTCTGGGGGAGGGGGTGTGCGGAGATGCCAGTTGAAGAAGACAAGCAACTGCCACACGCCTCCAACCAACTGTTCAGGCACAGCACCCACAGCATACTCTCAGGCATCAGTAGTAATGGCTATAGGTGCATTAGGCAGTAGGGTCGCGTTTGATAGAGTCTGTTTGGCGTTGTCAAATGCCCTGGTCATGTCCACTGACCACTCAAGCAGCCTTTAAGGGCAGCATACAAAAGCAGCATAAGTTCAACACTCATGGGATGAAACGGTGATAGAAATTCACCATACCTAGAAACTCTAGCAGTTGTTTGGTAGTGCGGGGCAGTGGAAAGTCCATAATAGCAGCGACTTTCGATGGCAGGGGTGTCGCATGTTCTGCAGAGATGTGGTAGACAACCCAAACTGGCATTTAGCAAGGTTAATAATCAATCCATGTTGGCTTCAGCCCTTGAGAACTGTGTGGAAATGTTGTAAGTGTTCAGTTTTGGATACGCTGGTGACAAGTATATTGTCCAGGTAAACATAAAAGTTAGTTGCTGGAACATCTGTGCTACATTTTTCAGCCCAAATGGCATGTGCAGAAACTCATATCGGCCAAACCAGGTTATAACAGCAGTTTTGGGTATGTTTTCAGTGCACACAGGCATCTGATGGTAGCCCTTACTAAGTCAACATTAGAAAAATTATCTTTCTGGCTAAACATGCTGAAACGTCTAGAAAATGTGGGACCAGGTAATGAACAGGGAAGGGGATGGTGGCCTTGTTAAGCAGCACTAACATTGGACAACAAAGATTATGCTTCCTGAATACTTTTGGGCATATCTTATGGATTTTGGACTGCTGATCATGACAATAACCATGAAATTTCCCAATCACACACCAGTTTTTTAAATCGCCTATATTTGTTATTTCAATTCATAAATAATCAATTAAAATGCTGCCTACAGTGTTTTCTATCTTGGTCAGGCATGCCTGGGTATGCTTAGGCAGTGTAGATGCTGCATGGCAGGACAGGTTTTAGAAAGGCTAGAAAAGCATCATGCACATGCCATTCTATGCACTGCATTTACATGTATATCGGTTTGTAATTATGTTGAGGCGCATGCTCTATGCGCATAACATATTGTGTATACTCATAATAAAATAATTATACTTTCAGGACTATCTGTGATAGCAAAGTATCTTGCCAATGTTGCAACAGCTGTGATATTTTCTGTAATACTTGTAGCCAGTACTCATTTAAACCTCAAAGATTTCTCTTATTAAGAAAGCCTATGAGTTCTACTTTTGGTGTAAAATTGGTGACCAAAACAAAGCCCTGGGCTCCTCACATTAGTTGCACAACATGTGCTGTCAATCTTAGAGTTTGCCTCAGAGGTACTCGGAAGTCAATGCCATTCACAGTCCCGATCATACGGTGAGAGCAGAAGGATTATGTGATAGACTGCTACTTTGGCTGACCACGATGTCTGGTTTTCCTCTGCTAAAATCAAGAAATCCATTGAATATCCCAATTTCTCTTCAGCCAAAAGACCTGTGCCACATGACAATAGTCTTCCAGTACCGAAGCCACCAGAGACATGGAGTCTAGAGGAGGCAGACGAAGATGCCATAATGCACAAGCCAGGAATGGAAATTGACACTGATACTGATACAGATTTGAAACCTTTATGTCGAGTAAGACTCATCTGATAAATCAATCTGAGTTAAATGAACTGCTCGGAATCTTGGGTTTATCAAAGCCAAAAGCAGAACTACTGGGTTCAAGTCTGCAAAGGCAGAATCTGCTGTTACCAGGCACAAAAATTTCTGTGAAGGATTTTGATATTTGAGGCAGATGTTTCCCAGAATAACTGATGCCAAGATTAAGGAAGGCATTTTTGTTGGTCCACAAATCAAACAGGTCATCAATAACAGACAATTTAAAGTACTTCTAGTGGGACTGGAGAAAATCACATGGATGACATTCAAGTATGTTGTCGCAAATTTTCTTGGCAACTACAGAACACTGAACTATGTGCAGCTGGTTGACAACATGCTTCAAGCACACAAAACCATGAAGTGAAACATGTCACTAAAG
This sequence comes from Hypanus sabinus, assembly GCF_030144855.1. Classification (NCBI taxonomy): domain Eukaryota; kingdom Metazoa; phylum Chordata; class Chondrichthyes; order Myliobatiformes; family Dasyatidae; genus Hypanus; species Hypanus sabinus. The sequence continues at coordinate 173,071,095 of NC_082712.1, read as the reverse complement.
ATTCATTTTCTGCATTCCCAGTTAGACTTCCCTGCAAATCTTGGCGCTATCAGTGACAAGCATGGTGAAAGGTTTCACCAGGACATTGCAGTAATGGAGAAATGGTATCAGGGCAACTGAAATCCAATGTTAGACACTGAGTAGAAATGAAACTCATCAACAAGACATGGCATGGATGGCAACCACTATCAAGCTTAGGGACCATGTTAAGTTGCGAAGGCCAAGAGATATTCGAGCAGCATACAATGCCGAGCATATCCATGTTAGCAGATCACCCTTTGTGCTGGCCAGCTTTTCTGAGTCCAGCCTACGAGCACGGGCACAGTCAGCCAGTTGTGAAAATGTGGTGCTGGACACCCTGCTTTGTGACTATATGGAAAAAAGGGGGCTTGCAAAGGTTTGGGAATTTGCCCAGCAGGTGAGTGAATTCACACGTGGTGGTGCAAGCACTAGACAGAGTCATCATAGGGAACTTACTGGGTGTACAGGGCAATGACCCAAAGTCTTCTGTGACCACAAGCCGGTAGTTCTTAAGGTCTAGTACGTTCTTTTGGCACACAGGAAGTCTGCATCAAACAGTGTTCTAGCAACTTTAGCCAAGACAATAGCCCACGTGTAGCATCGTTCACTGAAGCAGAGCTTCACGCTTTGTGACCTGTAAGTCCAGATCCTACTGCTGTTATCAGCCTCCAGTGAAGATCTGTTGCTCTCTGCCTTACAATCAATGGGCGATACCGACAGCACACTCTCTTGAGCACCCGTGTCACACAGGAAGCATGGCCCTGAAAGAGTGTCCACAATGAACAGTAGACAACCTGGCAGCTGGAACCCACAGTGTTCACAGACTTCTGGTGTCCTGATGTAATGGCACTGTCAAAGCTGCACTTCTTGGCGTTCATGCTGAAGCATTCATGGTAAAAACATAGACCCAGTGTTGTCCAGTTCGGAGCCGTGGGCGTGAGTCTGCTGGAAGCTCTGTTGATCAGGCATAATGAAACAGGGAAAGGAGGAGGAACTCTGCTTCTCTTCCTGGCTGAGTGTAGACTATCAGCCCTTTTAGCAAACTCCCTGTAATCTTTCATGAGTGTATTAGCAAGGGCTATGCAAACTTGATCAGGCATTCGTTGCATAAAGAGTTCTTTAAAAATAAAACAAGGGTGGTGATTGGCCAGGAGAGATAGCATGTGGTCCTTTAGTTCTGAAGGTCTAACATCATCTAAGCCAGGCAAGGACAGCAACTGTTTGACAGGTTCAGACTCAGAAAGTTCACAAGTTTGTAATAGGTGAGTTTTCAGAGTGATATATCTATCACGTGCAGGCGGGTCTTCCAGTAGACTCAACACTCTGGATGCACTATCAATAACTCCAAAAGACTGGAAGTAGAGTAAATACTGAAAGGCTTTTATTAGCAGCAAAATGGACCACATTCATGCTGGATGACTGCGGGAGGAGCAGTGACACAATTGCCTTTATTCAGGGGTCTGTGGGAGGAGCCACAGGAGCAGTCAGCAGAGGGGCGTGTCCAGACAGGTATACATGGTTTAACACAGCTACTTTGTGATGCTACAACGTAGGAAAATTTGGTATTGTCTGTGGTGATTTCTCACAGTGCGAACTGGGCTTCCATCTGTGCAAACAGTAGCACACAGCTTCCAAAACTCTGGCAGCTTCAAATCAACTGCATTGGTCAACATGTCATTGAGTAACTCTGGAACTGGTCAAGCACATCAGAGTCACCATTGTAGGAATTGTGATTAAAGAACACAAGAGTCATTTTATGCGCTTAACAAAAGCCACAGCCCTTTACTTCCATTAGGAACAAACCAAAAACTATCACCTCACACTAATGTCATTATCTCAGACACCATCTCTAAAAGTGAACACAACAACTCAATGACGGTGTTTGTGAATTATATAGAAGTTTCTCTTGTGGACGATATGTATTATCTATCACCCAGTACATTACCTTACAGTTTATCACTTATTGGAGAGACAAGTGGTGGGGGGAACTGCGTGGGCTCAGTCATAGTGACAACTAGGCCTGAAGCCATGGCCTATTGCAGCAGTCCAGGAGAGGAGATGCCAGAGGTGGTGTAGCACAGTGTTCATGCTGGTCCTACCTTTGGTGCAGATCTCCAGTGTTCGCTCAGTGCAATGGCAAGCTGGACTGTGTGCATGCATGCTTATGTTTGTCTGTGTACTGCTGAAGACTGCTTGTTCTTGCCAATAGCACCCATGCACCATCAATTTACAGGATATATCACTCCTGGACTTGCACTATAATATATTTTGTGTGTGACTGTACATGTTTACTGCTATCTTAAATATGCTATACATGTATGACTGTCAGTAATGTGTTTTGCACTTTGGTCCCAGAGGAACATCGTTTCATTTGGCTGTAATCATGTATGGCAGAATGCTGGTTAACCTTGAACCTGAAAAAAAGAAGACACTTCCCCATTAACATCTCTCTAATTGCACCTTGTGCTAAGGCAGTTCTTGGATTTCTGAATGAAGGATCAGCCATATATTTCTGGGTGTTCAGAATGAATGGAAGCTTTGCCAACTGTTGGATTTCTATGTGAAATATAAACCGGTTTGGGAGAGAGGTACACCATCTACCACCAGTAAAATTTCCATTACCTCATTCAATTCACCATCTGGCATCAAAGGCCACATGTAGGTCAGCTTGTTCCACAGGGCGTTCTCCTGCTTTGACTTCTTCCATTGACCTGGCTTTGCTATTCCTTCCTGTTTGATGGCCCATCTAATGAAACAAAAATGATTTTTTTTCATTGAAAAGAAGTTCAATCCAGATTTTTCTTCCCCAAAATACAGAAACACTAATATAAATATTGAATATTTCAACAAGGTGGCAAAATACTTACTCCAGGACTTGTTAACATATCTTGGATTTGAGACAGCATTAAGATTGTTAGATTAAGATTAGCTTCATTTTTGTCACATGTACATTGAAACATCGAAATATACAGTGAAATGCATTGTTTGCATCAAAACAAAACAGTTAACGGATTGTGATACTAGCAACACACACAAAATGCTGCAGGAATTCATCAGGCCAGGCAGCATCTATGGAAAAGAGTACAGTCAATGTTTCAGGCTGAGACCTAGAATTTTATACTAGAATATAAAAGCAAGGATGTAATGTTGAGGCTTTATGAAGCACTGGTGAGCCATCACTTGGTGTACTGTGAGCAATTTTGGGCCCCTTATCTTAGAGAGGATGCGTTGACATCAGAGAGGGTCCAAACAAGGTTCATGAAAATGATTCCAGGATAGAAAGGTTTGTCATACCAAGAGCGTTTGATGGCTCTAGGCCTGCACTCACTAGAATTCAGATGGATGATGGGTGACCTATTTGAAAGCAATCAAATGTTGAAAGGCCTTGACAGAGAGGATGTGGAGAGGATGTTTCCAATGGTGAGAGAGTCTAGAACCAGAGGACACAGCCTCAGAGTAGAGGGGTGTCCTTTTTGAATGGAGATGAGGAGAAATTTCTTTAGCCAGAGAGTGGTGGATCTGTAGAATTCATTGCCACAGGAGGCCATGCCTTGATGTACGTTTAAGGCAGAGGTTGATAGATTCCTGATTGGTCTAGGCATGAAGGGATATGGGGAGAAGGCAGGAGATTGGGGCTGAAAAGGTAAAATGGATCAGCCATGATGGAATGATGGAGCCGACCCGATGGGCCAAATGGCCTAATTCTGCCCCTATATCTTATGGTCTTATAGTGATGAGCAGCCATAAAGTCACCACACTTTGCAGCCAACATCACATGCCTGCAACTTACTGACTGCTGCTAGCAGAAATGGTGGATGTATGTTCTATTTCAATATTTACGAGAACTTTGGATAGGTACATGGAAGGGAAGGGTATGGAGGGATATGCTCTGGGTGCAGGTTAATAGTTCAGCATGGACTGGGTGGGCTTCTGTGCTGTAGTGTTCTATGACTCTATGGTCTTGGGCATGTGAGAGGAAACTGGAGCATCTGGAGGAGGGATTTGGGGGTTGATGTGCCTGTTCCGTCTTTGTTCGTATTTTTGTGGGGATGAGAGATTTGGGGGTTGACAATCATGCTTTTCTTTTGTGGTTTCATGGCTTGCTTTGCATTCGGTGGAATATAGAAGATAGAGTGAATGCAAGCAGGCTTTTTCCACTGAGGCTAGGGGAGAAAAAAACCAGAGGACTTGGGTTAAGGGTGAAAAGGGAAAAGTTTAAAGGGAACATTAGGAGGGGCTTCTTCACACAGAGAGCAGTGGGAGTGTGGAATGAGCTGCCAGACAAAGTGGTGAATGCAGGCTCACTTTTGACATTTAAGAAAAACTTGGACAGGTACATGGATGAGAGGTGTATGGAGGGATATGGGTCAGGTGCAGCTCAGTGGGACTAGGCAGAAAAATGGTTCGGCACAGCCAAGAAGGGCCAAAAGGCCTGTTTCTGTGCTGTAATGTTCTATGATTCTATAAGGTGACTGAAATTGTCAGAGCACAGGAACTGAAAACAAGAGACTAGAAAACTAAAGAGAAGAAACCAAGAGCAGTATTGAAAAATAATGCACAGACAGAAGTGCAGATAGAATAGATAAAACTATTGTTGTTTCCAACTTATTATCAAAATTGAGCTCCACAATTTAAGAAATTAAATCCTACAGGAAAATAATGATATTGGTACAAAGCTAAAGGTTTAATCAGGAAATTTTTACTTGTCAGCTTCATAGACTCTATCAAAACAAGTCGCCATCTGGGCTGGAATAAAGTGTGTTAATGTGTGTGAGTAACTAAATGAGCTGTTCCCTTGCTCGTTTGCATTGTGGATGGGTGGAATCTCACAAAACATCCCTTTTGTTTGAGAAAATGCTTCTATGGGACACAGAATTTTTTTCCTGCAGCAAAGATGTCAATAAGATTAAAAGAGTACAGAGTACAATGATGTTGCAAGGACTGGAGGACCTGAGTTATAATGAGGCTGGTGAGAGTGTAGGATGAGCTGCCACTGTAAGTGGTTTATGCGGGTTCAATTTCAAATTCTAACGGAAATTTGGATAGGTACATGGATGGGATGGGCATGGAAGGATATGGTCTGGGTGCAGGTCGTTGGGACTAGATTAGTAGTTCAGTATGGGCTAGATAGGCCACAGGGCCAGTTTCTGTGCTGTAGTGTTCTATAACTCTTGTGTATGACACACAAAATGGAACTGACAAAATTAGCAATGGTTGATGTCCACTTGACAAACCTGCATATATAACATACTTTTTGCTCAGAACAATTAAGGGGAGCTATTTTACCTGGGAGACAGAGAACATACACCACAAGATGGCAGTGTTCCACTATTTTTAAATATTCCCTCAATCACAATCTATTTCCCCACATCCTTTCTACTTAATTTTTATTTGAGATATAGTGCAGAATAGGCTCTTCCTACCCTTCCAGATGCACTGCTCAGCCAATCCTAACAACCCCAGTTTAACCCTAACCTAATCATAGGACTATTTACAATGACCAATTAACCTGCTGGGATGTCTTTGAACTGTGGGGGGAAGCCAGAGCACCCAAAAGAAATCCCACACATTCCATAGGGAGGACTTACAAAGACTCCTCACAGAAGAGGCTAGGATTGAACTTTGAACATTAACACCCTGAGCTTTAATAGCATCATGCTAGCTGCTACACTACTGAGGAGCCCATTGCCCTGCTTGGGTCGTAAATGTCATAACATGGGAAATGGCCATATGACCAATGTATTTCAGGAATTCAAAGACTGGTTTTACAAAGGTACTGGTCTAGGAAATAGCTCATAGAACAGTATTGCACAATACAGGCTCTTTAACCAACTCCTTAACCCTTTAACCAAGTTTAAGATCAATCTAATCCTTCCTCCCACATTGTCCTCCATTTTTCATCCATGTGTCTATCTAAGAGTCTCTTAAATGTCTCTAACACAGCTGCCTCTACCACCACCCCTGGCAGTGCATTGCACTCATCTACAATACAAATCTGTGTGAGAAACCATCCTGACATTCCCACTATACCTTCCTCCAGACACATTAAAGCTATGCCCGATGAAGGGTTTCGGCCCGAAGCGTTGTCAGTACCTCCTCCCATAGATGCTGTCTGGCCTGCTGAGTTCTGCCAGCATTTTGGGTTTTTATTTAAAGCTATGCCTCCTTGTATTAGCCATTTTGGCTCTGGGAAAAAGCTTCTGACTGTCCAATCTAATTATGACTCTTATCATCTTACACACCTCTAGCAAGTCACCTCTCATCCTCCTTCACTCCAAGGAGAAAAGCCCCAGCTCACTCAACCTTTCCTCATAAGACATGCTCTGTAATCCAGGCAACATCCTGGTGAATCTTCTCTGCACCCTCTCTAAAACTTCCACATCCTTCCTTGTAGAAATTGTAGTGCAGCTGAAAAGGCATTTCATACAGTTTCGGTCAAACATTGTTCAAAGTTCAAAGTTAATTTATTATCAAAGTACATATATGTCATCATATACCACCCTGAGATTCATTTTCTTACAGGCATTCACAGCAGATAAAGAAATACAATAGAATCAATGTACAACTGCACACAGAGACTAACAAGCAACCAAGGTGCAAAAGAAGACAAACTGCCAATACACCAAAAAGATCAAATAAGAATATTAACAAATAATATTTCAGAATCAGAATCAGAATGTGTCGTGAAATTTGTTGTTCTGCAGCCGCAGTACATTGAAATACATAATAATAAAAACTGTAGAATGTGATGAGGATGGGGGAGGGGGGGGTGGGAGATGGACTTTCCTCAGTGTTCGCAGAAAGTAGAGACACTGCTGGGCTTTCGTTGCTATGGAGCTGGTGTTGAGGGAGCAGGTGAGATTCTCCGCCAGGTGAACACCAAGAAATTTGGTGCTCTTAACGACCTCTTCCAAGGAGCGATTGATATTCAGTGGGGAGTGGTCGCTCCATGCCCTCCTGAAGTCAACAACCATCTCTTTAGTTTTGCTCACATTCAGAGACAGGTTGCTGGCTCTGCACCAGTCCGTTAGCCGCTGCACCTCCTCTCTGTAAGCTGACTCGTTGTTCAATATGAGGTATTGCTCTTCCAGCTTGAGAATAGCCTCATCGTGGCAGTAGAGGAGGGCATGGACTGACATGTTGGGATGGGAATGGGGAGTGGAATTAGATTGTTTGGTCAACAGGAAGTCCTGTTGTTGGAAAGGAACAAAGGTGGTCAACAAGTTCCTTTCACGATTCAGTCATTCCTTACCCTGAGTTAAAGATACTTTGAAATGCTTCAAAGGCACCGGTTTACCCCTTCCAGCTTAAAGGAATGAAGCATGAAGCAACTGTTCAGTTAAGCTCACAATGCAAGCCATATTAATGTGAAAGCTAATGTACTTTCCTAATGGAACAGTGGCCAAATCCCACTCGATCCTAATTGCAGTAAAAGTACCCCTGAAAAACACTTTCAATAAAAACCGCAGAGTTTGCACCTTGAATTAAGTTTTATAATGGTGTTAAGGTACTAAATGTCAGCAGAAATTGTGGCTAAAGATGTCAGTGTGTAAATTGTATGTGCTAATGTGTTCAGAATAATAAAAGCCAACATCTATTGCTGCCTATTGTGTGATTGAGGAATAACATAAAAATCTTTGGTTTCTGTTGTAATGTAGCAGCCTTGGTGCAAAGCTGTCAGAATGAGAATTAGAATCAGGTTTATTATCACAAACGTATGTCGTGAAATCTGTTGTTCTGCAGCAGCGGTACAGTGCAATATAGAAAATATGCTATAAATTACAGTAAGAAATAATGACAATCACAATCATATTTACAATTACTGACATTTGCCATGAAATTAGTTTTGTGGCAGCAGCACGGTGCAATACATCTGCTATAAATTAGAATGAGAAATATTTATTTATTTATTGAGGTACAGCGAGTAATATGCCCTTCGAACCATGCCACCCAGCAACCCTGACTTAACCCTAGCCTAATCACAGAACAATTTACGATCTCCACTTAACCTACATCTTTTGACTGTGGGAGGTATCCAGATCACGTAGTCACAGGGAAAATATACAGACCCAGCAGCAGGAATTGAACCTGGGTCGCGGGTACTGTATACTGTATATACGTGGCCACTTTATTAGATCCACCTGTACACCTGCTCATTAATGCAAATATCTTATGAGCCAATCATCTGGCAGCAATTCAATGCTTCAAAGCAGCAGACTTGGACAAGAGGTTCGGTTATTGTTCAGACCAAACATCAGAATGGTGAAGAAATGACCAGGGAATGATTGATGCCAGATGGGATGATTTGGGTATCTCAGAAAATGCTGATCTCCTGGGATTTTCATGAACAACGGTCTCTAGAGTTTACAGAGAATGATGTAAAAAAAAAGAACCAGTGAGCGGCAGTTCTGTGCGTGAAAGCACCTTGTTAAATCAAGAGATCAGAGAAGAGTTACAGGAAGGTGACAGTAACTCAAATAACCACATGTTACAATAGTGATGTGCAGAAGAGCATCTCTGAATGCACAACATGTCAAACCTTGAAGTGGATGGGCAACAACAGCAGAAGACCATGAACATACAGAAACACACTCAGAGCCACTTTTTTTCAGCTTATTTATTCTTCTCATGATATTGTAGATGTCCTCAAGATCACTCCTCAACTCAGAATCAGAAGCAGTGTCACGTTTATTATTGCTGACATATGTACAGTACAGTATGGTGATTTACATAAAATACACTTTATCATCAGAAATATGTATAAAAATTAGGTAGTGCTACAAGAGAACAAAAATAGTGAGGTACTGTACATGGGTTCATTGTCCATTTAGAAATCTGATGGTTGAGGGGAAGAAACTGTTCCTGAAACATTGAGTGTGTGTCTTCAGGCTCCTGTATCTCCTCCTTTATAGTAGCAATGAGAACAGAGCATGTCCTGGGTGGGGTAGGGGGAGGTCTTGTTAAACATGATCTACCCCTTACAGTGATCTTCCTGATGAGTTCAAGGACTCTCTGTTCTAATGTCCCCTTGACGTTTATTTTTTATTTATTAATTTTATTTAGAGACAAAATGGAGCAGGTCTATCTGGCCCATCGAGCCACGCTGCCCAGCTACTCACCTATTTAACACTAGCCTAATCATAGGACAATTTACAATGACCAATTAAATTTCCAACTGGCATGTTTTTGGACTGTGGGAAGAAATCTGAGCACCCGGAGGAAACCCACACATTCACAAGTAGGACGCACAAACTCCTTACAGACAGCACCACACTTGAACTCTGAACTCCCGTTCTCGTAACTGTAATAGCATTGTGCTAACTGCTACGCTATGTTGGATCTTTGAACTACAAAGAGGTAAAGTAAAAATAACTTGCATAATATAATGTTGCTCGTCCTTTTACTGTTCCCTTGCATTGGAATGTTACTTTCTCTACTTGTAGAGAGCAGACTAGCTGCTTTCTGGCTCTAAACACCGCTTCTGATTAGAAGCCTTCCGTCCCACACCACCCTGCCTGCTACACCGCTGGTATTTCGGGCAGCAATAAAGGTCCTCCTTCTCTGTCCATGGACACTCAGATGTAGAAGGTTTCTTCATTGCTGTTTCTGTAACAGTTTTGTTTTACCAGTCAAGGTTGTTAGCCCTGAGCTGAACCCCTGAACTTGGAAGACTGGTGGAACACACTCAGTCTAGCCTCTACCCTTTGACCTGTTTGGCATTGGTGATCTTACCAAGAGCCAAAGCATAAAGCCCTGACTCTACCTCTCCGAGTTATCGAGGCACACAAGGTTGTGGTCCTCTTGGAGCACCACCAGGTTCAGAAACAGTTATTACCTGTCAACCATCAGTCTCCTGAACCAGCATGGATAACTTCACTCACCCCAATACCGAACTGACTCTGTATGCTATAGACAAGGATTCATCTTCTCAGTGTTATTTATTTACTAACACAAGAGATACTGCAGATGCCGGAAATGCAGAGTAACATACCCAAAATGCACAAATCTGGCAGGAGCACCCATGGTCCACTCTCTTCCTTTCCTATCAGGTCTCTTCTTCTTCAGGCCTTTACTTTTTCCACCAATCACCTCCCAGCTTCTTACTTCATCCCCTGCTCTTCCACCTACCTATCTTCCCCCTCACCTGGCATCACCTTCTGACTTATATTCTAGACATTAGGCACTAAAATACTACAGCACAGTACAAACCCTTCAGCCCTCGGTGTTGTGCCGACCCAAATATTCCTTAAAAAAGTACTAAACCCACACTACCCCGTAACCCTCTATTTTTCTTTCATCCATGTGCCTGTCCAAGAGGCTCTTAAATACCCCTAATGTTTTAGCCTCCACCACCATCCCTGGCAAGTCATTCCAGTCACCCACAAACCTGTGTAAAAAACTTACCCCTGATGTCTCCCCTAGACTTCCCTCCCTTAACTTTGTACATATGCCCTTGGGTGTTTGCTATTCATGCCCTGGGAAACAGGTACTGACTATCCACCCTATCTATGCCTCTCATAATCCTGTAGACCTCTATCAAGTCCCCTCTCATCCTTCTATGCTCCAAAGAGAAAAGTCCCAGTTCTGCTAATCTTGCCTCATAAGACTTGTTTTCCAATCCAGGCAACATCCTGGTAATTCTCCTCTGCACCCTCTCCATAGCTTCCACATCCTTCCTATAATGAGGTGACCAGAACTGAACACAATACTCTAAGTGTGGTTGCACCAGAGATTTGTAGAGTTGCAACATGAACTCAATCCCCCTATTAATGAAGCCTAGCATCCCATAGGCCTTCTTAACTATCCTATCAACCTGTGCAGCGACCTTGAGGCAATGCATCTTATGCTGGCTTCTTTCCCCCTTCCTTTGAAGGGTCAAAACTGAAACGTTGGCTGTTTATTTCCCCCCATAGATGCTACCTGACCTGCTGAGTTGCTCCAGCAGTTTGTGTGTGCTATTTTTTAATATATTATTAGGATTGTTTGTCCTCTTTTGCACATTGAATGTTTGCCAGTTTTCATGCATATTTTTTTCATAAACTATTGTTTATTTTCCTGTAAATGCTCGCAAGAAAATGAATCTCAAAGTAATATATAGTAACATATACATACTCTGATAATACATTTATTTTTTATTTTGAACTTTGCTAGTCCGGGTGAGGTGATTTCTTCTACAATCAGCTTTAAGTGGGTTCATGCTGAGGCAAGTACAATAGTAACCTGCCTTTCTTAACCTACTTAAAAGCTGATCGTGGATGGAGTGGTGGGCACACAGCCATCACCAGCACAATGTGCCGCTGTGCTGACTCAACTCTGCCATGTGTGGGCAATTGATTCCAAACAAGTCATAATTCCAGAAAAAGGATTAAGTTCAAAGCCTGGGAGTCACTCAACATTTGGAATACACTGATACAGCTTAAGCGGTCGCAACTTCAGGCTGAACAAAGTCAGTCCAGTCTGAAAACTTCACCAGTTTCAATTGGAGAACAAAAACATCTTTGAAATCTGCCAAGTTGTAACAAGCACCAAGCATCCTGGACTTTTAAAGCTAAATTTCAGCTTAGAAATGTTATTTCAATCAGCTGTTGGTGGATACGGCCCAGTCAATCACAGGAAAAGCATTCCCACCATTGAGCACATCTACAAGAAGCATTGTCACAAGAAAGCAGCGTTCATCTTCAGGGAGTCCCACCATCCAGGCCACCTCTCTTCTCGCCACTGCCATTGGGAAGGAGGTACAAGAGCCTCTGGTCTGACACCGTCAGGCTCTTGAATCAACATGGATTAACACTGAACACAACCTATAGACTCACTATCAATGACTCTACAACTCAGTATTTTTTATTTACTATTATTGTTAGCTTCTTTATTTGGACAGTTTGTCTCCTTTGGCACATTGTTTGTTTGTCAGTCTGTGTGTGTAGTTTTTTATTGATTAGATTCTATTTTTTTGTCCTACTGCAAATGCCCACAAGGAAATGAATCTCGAGATAACATATAGTGACAGATACATACTTTGAGATTAAATTTACTTTGAACTTTGAGCAGTAGTTTACATTGAACTTAATCAGTCCTGAAGAAGGGATTTGACCTGAAACTCTGACTGTTTATTCCTTTCCATAGATGCTGCCTGATCTGCATTTTGTGTGTGTTGTTTTGGATCTCCAGCATCAGCAGAATCTCCTGTGTTTATTATTACTTACTTACTGCCTGTTATGCTGATGGTGTTTCGAGCAGCAATGAAGGTCTTCCATCTCTGTCTGTCCATACCAGTGCACACAGATGTAGAAGGGTTCTTCATTGCTGTTTCTGTAACAGTGCTTTTTGACCATTCAAGGTTGTTAGCCCTGAGCTGAACTCCCAAACCTGGAGGACCGGTGGGCCATTCTTAGTCTGGCCTCTACCATTTGACCTTTTTAGCATGGGTGACTCAACTGAGAACCAATGCACAAGGTCCTGACAACGAGGCTCTCTGGGTCGTAGAGGCACACAAGCCTCCAAACAATGAAAAGTTTGTGGTCCTCTTGGCAGAACTTGCTGAGAAGAAGCAGTGTAACGTGAAAAGCCACTTGATAAATTCTCCTTTTGTAATGTATAGTCTTAGTTATAGCTTCATCTAGTCATAGCGCACTACAGCTCACATACAGGCCCTTTGGCCCATCTAGTGCATGCCAAACCGTTGTTCTGCCTTGTCCCATCAACCTGGACCTGGAATGCACTGGTGACACTGTTGCATGTGCAAAGAACCTGCAGCATTTTAAATAGTTATATGGGTTCTGGAAATGAACTAGATTCACAGCAAGTACTAATGCAATTCCTGAAAAGCTCAGCAAATACTTATACCTTCTCAGAGATCCTCTGATAAATCTGAATATTCACAAAAATGCTGTGTAAGTATTGTTACATTCTCACTACTCTCTGAAAATATTATTACACTTGCAGGATTCAAACATTGACTTAGTCACAGAAATTCCCTACAAGTAGTGAAACACTTCCAGGAGTGCTCTGTAAAGTTTAACTTTTTCTGCCACATGTATGATAAAACATCAAAACATACAGTGCAATGCTTCACTGGCGCCAGTGATGTCCTGTGGTAAGTCACAAGTTTCACTGCACTTCCAACACCAACATAGGATGCCCACTGCCAACTAACCCTGACTCCTACGCCTTTGGAACGTGGGAGGAAACACACATGATCATGGGAAGAACATAAAGACTCCCTACAGACAGCAGTGGAAATCAATTCCAACTGGTGCTCGCTGATACTGTAAAGCCATTGCGTTAACCATTACACTAATGCCACCTTTACAGAAGTATCTTCCTGTAAATCTCAGAAAATATTAAATTCCCAGAAAATTCTTGAAAATGTTAGCACTTTGAAATAAAAGGGAAGGCTGGCTGCTTATTTGTAGGGTTGTTCGCCGAGCCTGGAGGCTGCAAATGTTACATCACCATTTGAGGTGACATCATCAGTGTGCATTTGAGCGTTGTTTCTGCCGTGTGCTCACGTTTGTATTGGTCTGACTCATTGTTCTGATTGGTTGCTCGTTGCTCTGAGCACTAGTCTCTGCTGGGTCCCAGCCAACTGGTTAGCTGAGTGATCTCCACTGGCCCGTATCCCTGGTTATCTGTTGTTGCAACGTTAGCACATTGCCTGGGATTCCCGGAAAAAAAATCCATTGCAAGTATTAACATTCTCTCAGACAACATTGACCTATATTGGCAAATGTTCAAGAATCTACTGAATAACACTGTTTTTGCACAGAAAGTCTGATGCTTCACTTTCAATATTGAAAAAATCTAGACAGAGTTAATGTGGAGAGGATGTTTCCTATTGTGGGAGAGCTTGGAACCAGAGGGCACACCCTCTGAATGCAAGGATGTCCATTTAGAATAGAGATAAGGAGGAATTTCTTTAGCCATAGGATGGTAAATCTGTGGAATTCATTGCCACATGTGGCCGTGGAGTCTAACTTGTTGGGTACATTTAAAGCGGAGGTTGATAAGTTTTTGATTAATCAGGGCATCAAATGTTATGAGGAGAAGGCAAGAGAATGGGGTTGAGGGATCAGCCATGATTCATTGCAGATTGGACGAAGCTCTGAATGCTCTAATTCTCTTCCTATGTCTTTTGGTGTTGTTTCCATTCAGTCTGTGAATGTCTGAATCCCACTGAGTCAGCAGAAACAAAAATGTACATTTCTAAAATGTCACCTTGTGGTGAACTACGTGTGCCTGCCTGGACATGCCCTCTGCTGACTGCTCCTGTGGCTCCTCCCACAGACCCCTGTATAAAGGCGATCAAGGCCTGAGCCCGGCCTCTCAGTCCCCAGGATATAGTATGATGGTCACTCACTGCTTGTTCCTTCTTCCAGTCAATAACAGCTGATATCTCGCCTTGCGTCTCAGAGTGAGTTATTGATGGTGCATCACACCTATCACATCGTTCACCATTTGAGATAGTATTGAAACATTATGTATCCATGCACACATTTTAGCTGTCATATGCAACTTTATTGTAGGATACTATATCTTTAAAAGCTAATAGCACTTCCATCTCCCAGAGGAACAGTGCTTCCCAGTACAGCCCAAGAACAGGCTCTTCGGCCCACAATATTGTGCTGAACCAATCAAATCCTTATTGCTTTGGCAGCAGTTGTCGGCAGTTTTGGTAATAAGTGTGAAGCCAAACGAGCAGCTTCCAAAGACATCAGATTCCATCAAGAGACTGAAGTAAGCCAGATAACAAATCTAGTCCTCACTTGATTATCTATAGGAACTTTTTAATATGAATTTAGAAAGGATATGCTGAATATAAAAGTACAGATGTGATGCTGAGGCATTAGTCAGACCACACGGAGTATTGTGAGCAGCTTTGGGTACCTTATCTAACAAGGGATGCGTTGGCATTCGAGGGGGTCCAGACAAGTTCATGAGAATGATTCCAGGAATGAAAGGGTTAATGTATGAATGGTGTTTGATGGCTCTGGGTCGGTACTCACTGGAGTTTAGAAGAATGGGAGGAGGGATTTATTGAAGCCTATCAAATATTGTAGGGCCTTGATAGAGTGGATGTGCAGAGGATGTTTTCTATAGTGAGTGAGTCTTGGACCAGAGGACACAGCCTCAGAATACAAAGACATCCATTTTGAACAGAGATGAGGAGAAATTTCTTTAGCCGGGGTGGTGAATCTGTGGAATTAGTTGGCAAAGACAGCTTTGGAGGCCAAATCATTGGGTGTATTTAAAGCGGAGGTTGACTCCACTTTCAGGGAACCATTTACTTGTACTCCAAAGTCTCTCTGTTCTACAACATTCTCCAGGTCCCTGCCATTCGCTGTGAAGTTCCTACCTGGATTTGACTTTCCAAAATGCAACACCTCGCAGTTATCTAGATTAAACTCCATTTGCCATTCCTTGGTCCATTTAGCTGATTAACATCCCTCTGTAATATTTAATATACTCCTTCATTGTCCACTTTACCAACTATGTTAGTGCCATCTGCAAATTTACTAGCAATTCCTTGTACAGGTTGAGCACCCCTTATCCAAAAATGTGAAATGTAAAAACCTCTGAAATCTGAAAAGTTTTTGAGTGTTGACATAACATCACAAATAGAAAATTTCACAAGGTGTTGGGAAGGTTTCCAGGCAACATTCAGGTCTCTGCACACCATAGACAACTCTGAGAAGTGACCTCACATACGTAATGAACAGAAGTTAATGAAAAATAGAAAAACACTGCCTAAAGTGAAAAGTGAAGATCTGTGTATTGAAAGAGTGGATTTGCCAGCGTTGGAGTGAACATACACCATTTAACGCTATGCTGATCATGAAACAAGTAAAGATATATCATGAAAAACTGAAAATTGAAGGTAATTGTAAATCTTCAGCAGGCTGTTTGCAGAAATTTTTAAGAAGGCACACTATTAATTTTTTAAAGATTTGTGCTGATAAAGTGTCTGCTGATCATGAAGCAGCAGAGAAATTCATTGATGAGTCTGCCTGATGAAAATCTAACACCAGAACAAGTCTACAATGCTGACTGTTTTTATACCTTACACAAAATCTAAAATAAAATACATATACAATGCACTGTAACTTTTTAATCAAAGCACAGCATCATAGGTGAAGACTGAAAGCCTGCTGATGCTTGTTGTTGTTCAACAGTTGATTCAGCTATTCTCTCGAAGCTGCTGTGCTGCTTTTGTTACCCGGCACACATTATGCCCATAAGATATATCAGCAGGATTCGGCCATTTGGCCCATCGAGTCTGCTCCGCCATTTCATTATGGTTGACCCAAGTTTCCTCTCAGCCCCAATCTCCTGCCTTCTCCCCATATCCCTTCATGCCCTGATCAATCAAGAATCTATCAACTTCTGCCTGAAATATACACTAAGATTGGCCTCCACAGCTGCCTGTGGCACAGAATTCCATAGATTCACCACTCTCTGGCTAAAGAAATTCCTCCTCATCTCTTTTCTAAAAGGACGTTCCTCTATTCCAAGGCAGTGTCTTTGACTCGCTCACCATTGGAAACATTCCCTCCACATCCACTCTATCAATCATTATATTGTCAATTATACTGTCATTATATTAATGGTATGGAACAATTTTTACTGTTAACTACATATGTATGATGAACAAGTGTATTACAAAACTGCTTGCTGGTAGTACATAAATTCAGATCCCTACCAATCTTATTATATATTCCTAAATCTGATATCACTTGCAGCTCCAAGCATTTCCAATAAGGGGTACTCAACCTGGATATTCTTATCCTCTCGTTTGTTGGAATGTTGCAACACACAAACATTGCCAGGACGCTATCAAAATCCGTAGCCTTTTCATAGACTGCCAGAAGCATGCAGGCTAATTTCCTCCAATAATCTTAAAATTCTGCCCCCTTATATTAGCCATTTCCACCATGGGAAAAATTTCTGGCTGTCCACTTGATTTATTCCTCTGTTCATCTTGTACACCTCTAACAAGTCACCGCTCATCCTCCTTTGCTGGGAAGAGAAAAGCCCTAGCTCACCCAACCTTCCTCATCAGACATGCTCTCTAGTCCAAGCAGCATCGTGGTAAGTTTCTGCACTCTCTCTTCCACATCCTTCCTATCACATGGCCACTGTTCCCTCTAAGCTGTGCAATTTTCAGGCCATGTAAACATTTCCTGTTCAGAGCAATGGTTGGTCCATGCAGCTGTTAAAAAAAATAGAGAACATTGCCTGAGGTGATCAGAACTAAATACAATATTCCAAATAAGTTACACAAATTGCTGGAGGAACTCAGCAGCTCAGGCAGCATCCCTGAGAATAAACAAGCAGTCGACGTTTCAGACTGAGACCCTTCTTCAGGATAGCTAAAAGTTGATAGATGAAGACAGGTGGGAAATGTAAAGAGCTGGAGGTGAAAGTCCAAGTTAATTAAAGTGTGGTTTAACCAGGGTCTTATAGAGCTGTGACATCAGTTCACAACAATACACACAAAACTTGCTCACAATACTCTAAATGCGGTCTGACCAGTGATTTACAAAGCCTCAGTAGGTAAGCTTCAGTTTGAATAGTGGTCAGATACTTTAAGCCATGATTGTTACAATTCGGAATCCTCTGCTGAGGGAGTAGTTACCACAGAGACCTTTGTATTTTCTCCTTGAAAGTACATCCACATGTACAGCAGAGGAAGATTCTGAGCTTTGGAAAGAGAACAGGGCTGTGGGATTTGTAACCAGTTCCTCTAACAAAGACACCAGTCAGACACCATGGGTTGTCTGGCCTCCTTCTGTGCGGTAAATGTCTTTGGCATTCTGTCAGGTGACAGCTTATTAACAAACTGCACAATTCCCCATATGTTGTTGAATGGAGAAAAACTCATGATCTTTCCCATCTCATTTTCTACATGCCATATCCTTTACGTTGGGCCATATTGAAATGAGGGTGTTAAACACAATAGGACACTGTCACTGTCCTACTGTGTTTTCATAAATCCTGCTGCTACCTAGATTTCCTCTTGCCAAGAGTCACTTTATGTACATACAATTCATCTAAGTACTGTCTAGAAGCTATGAAGACATGATGAAGGGACTTGATCTGAAACGTCAGATCTATATTCCTCTCTATAGATGCTGCCTGACCTGTTGAGTTCCTCCACCATTTTGTGTGTGTTACTCTGAATTTCTAACACCTGTAGAATCTCTTGTGTTTAGGTATGCGTGTGTGTGGCCTCTGTCGGTCATGGTCGACCATGGGTACTGCGCCTCTGGTAGTCACTGGTTTGTCGAGCAGCGTCAACTGTGGCTATTGATGCCGAGGATGCAGCGAAGGTTGTGCAGGTGAAAGCTATTGCGTTTCCTCTCCTGTTTTGGAGTAGATGGTCCAAGACTCGCTACCATAAAGGAGGGTGCTGATAACGTATGCAGTGTACTAGGCAGTCTTGGTCCTTGTAGCGATTTTCAGATTCTCACAGATCCGCGAGGAGACTTGAGCAAGGATCGATGCTGCTTTGCCAATACGCCTACTGATTTCAGCATCGAGGGAGAGAGTGTCACTAATGGTCGACCCCACGTATGTGAACTCGTGGACCACTTCTAGATTGTAATTGTCGATGGTAATGACTGGTGTCTCCACTACATTCTGGCAAGGACATTTGTTTTCTTTAGGTTGATGGTAAGCCCGAAGTCCTTGCTTATCTTAGAGAAGCAGTCCATGAGAGTTTGTAGTTGCTGTTTGGTGTGCGAGGTTATAGCAGCGTCATCGGCAAAGAGCATGTCACATATTAAGAACTTTCGCACCTTTGTTCTTGCTCTCAGGCATGCAGGGTTGAACAGCTGCCCATCAGGCCTGGTGTGCATGTAGCTGCTTTCTGTTGATGTCCCAAACACGTGCTTCAATAGCATAGAGAAGATGATACCAAATAATGTTGGGGCCAACATGCATTCTTGTTTGACTCCACTACGAATAGCAAAGGGTTCTGATGAGCTGCCATCGTACTGAACAGTAGTCCGCATGTTGTCATGGAATGACTTGATGGTACTTTGGAGTTTCAGGGGACAGCCGATCTTGTGGAGAATCTGAAAGAGCCCATCCCTGCTGACAAGGTCGAAAGCCTTGGTCAAGTCGATGAAAGCAACATAGAGGGGTTTCTGTTGTTCCCTGCACTTCTCCTGGAGCTAACAGAGTGAGAAAATCATGTCGACAGTTGACCTCCTTGTGCGAAAACCACATTGGGACTCAGGGTAGATCCGTTCTGCCGGAGTTTGTAGACGTACCAGAGTTACACGAGCAAAGACTTTGCTGACAATACTCAGGAGAGAGATACCCCTGTAGTTGTTGCAGTCGCTCCTATACACTTGTTCTCGTACAAAGTGACAATTTTGGAGTTGCGCATATCCTGTGGTACGGCTCCTTCCTTCCAGCACTGACGGAGGACCTCATGTAAAGGTTGGAGGAAAGAACTCTTGCAGTGTGTGATCGGGTCTGGAGGAATCCCATCGTTGCCAGGAGCTTTCCCTGGGGCCAGACTCTCAGTTGCATTGCTGAGGTCCTCAGTGGTTGGTATGGAGTCGAGTTCATCCATGACTGGTAGACAATTGATGGCATTAACAGCTGAGCTAACAACAACATATTCACTCAAGCAGAGCTCAGAGTAGTGTTCTACTCTGAATTTCCAGCATCTGTAGAATCTCTTGTGTTTAATTATATAAGCTAATTTAAAGACCATTAGATCATAAGACATAGGAGCAGAAACAGGCCATTCAGCTCATCAAGTCTGCTCCACCATTCCATCACAGCTGATTTACTATCCCTCTCAACCTCACTCTCCTGCTGTCTGTCACCTCAGGCACCCTTCCTAATCAAGAACCTTTTTAACTCCACTTTAAGACCCAGTGACCTGGCCTTGGCAGCTTGGCAACATACAGCAAAATGTGCTGTTTGTGTCAATGACCAACACAGTCCAAGGATGTGCTGGGGACAGCCCGTAACTGTTACTATGCTTCTATTGCCCACAATACATGCCCATAGCTTACTAACCCTAACCCAGATGTCTTTGGAGGGTGAGAGGAAACCCACATGGCTACAGGGAGAACAGCCACACTCCTTGCAGACAACGGCAGTTAGTGAGTGTTGGTGAAAGAAGCGTGGTGACGCTGGGGTGCCCAGCACAATCTTCGCAGTTTTGATTTGGCAAAAATGATGCATTTTACTGGTGTTTTGATGTACATGTGACAAATGAAGTTATTGTTTAATCTAAATCACAAACAAATGTGTAAGTGAATTTCTGCGCATTGATTCCCTCCTGAATCAATTGAATTTGCTTGCCATCCTCCAGAATTGCAGGCTGCAGCAATGTTTCATGATTCAACTTTCAATTTCATTAAAAGAATTTATCTGATATATTCGATAAAAAATAGAGAGAGTGTGAGTTTGTGCCTTCAAAAACATATCAAACATACCTAAGCCAGCAGATTCATAACTTGCTGAGATCTAAACCTGTGGCATTCAAGGCTGGTGATCCAGAGCTATACAAGAGGTCCAGGTACAACCTGTGGAAGCCTATCATTAGCAGTGAAAAAACAATTCTGATTGAGGCTAGAGAAGGAATCGGATACACGCCAGCTCTGGCAGGGCATTACATCCCACAAAACTAAGCCGAACATTATGAATAACTGTGATGCTTCACTCCCAGATGAACTCAACCCCTTCTACGCACCCATTCAAAGGGAAAATAAAACTACAGCTGTGCTGTAGCTTCTGTACAGCTTCTGTAGCTTCTGGTGACTTTGTGATTTCTATCTCAGAGGTCAATGTCAGAATTTTGCAAGAGGGTGAACCCTTGCAAGGCATCAGGGTCCTGATGGTGTACCTGGTAGGGCTCTGAAAACCTATGTCAACCAACTGACAGGAGTGTTCGAGTACATCTTCAGTCTCTCACTGCTGCAGTCAGAAGTGCTCACCTACTTCAAAAGGACATCAATCATACCAGTTCCCATGAAGAGCAAGGTGAGTTGCCTCAATGACTATTGCCCAGAAGCACTCACATCTATTGTGATGAAGTGCTTTGAGAGTTTGGTCATGGCTAGAATTAACTTGTGCCTAAGCAAGATCTGGACTTATCGCCATGATAGGTCTACAGTGGATGCATTCTCATTGGCTCTCCACCAGGTCTCAGATCACCTTGACAATAGCAATACCTGTGTCCGGCTGACTTTTATTGATTACAGCTCAGCATTCAACACAATCATACCTTCAGCTCCAATCAATAGGTTCCAAATCCTGTGCCTCTTTACCTCCCTCTGTAACTGGATCTTTGATTTCCTCACCAGGAGACCACAGTTTGTGTGGATTGGAAATAACATCTCCTTGCTGACAATTAATACTGGTGCAGTTTAAGGATAGATGCTTAGCCCACTGCTTTACTCTCGCTACACCCATGACTGTGAGGCTAGGCACAGCTCAAACCTTATCTATATGTATAACTGTGCACTTGTAATGCTACTGTGACACTGTAATTTCCCTTAGGAGCAATAAAATATCTATCTATCTAAATTTGCCGATGACACAACTATGGTTGATAGAATTTCAGATGGTGATGAGGAGGACTACAGGTGCGAGATAGATCAGCTAGCTGAGTGGGATCACAACAACATCCTTGCACTCTACGTCAGTAAGACCAAGGAATTGATTGTGGATTTCAGGAAGGGGAAGGCAAGGGAACACACACCAGTACTCATCGAGGGATCAGCAGTGGAAAAGGTGACCAGTTTCAATTTCCTGGGGGTCAACATCTCTGAAGATCTAACATACTGATACAATTATGATGAAGGTACAACAATAGCTATATCTCATTAGGAGTTTGAGGAGATTTGGTATGTCACCAAAGATACCTGCACACCTCTACAGATGTATCAGTGCATTCTAACTGTTTGCATCACTATCTGGTACGGAGGGGTCACTACACAGGATCGGAAGAAGCTGCCGAAAGTTGTAAACTCAGCCAGCTCCATCATGGACATTAGCCTCACGAGCATCAAGGACACCTTCAAAACATATCATCCATCATTATGGACCCCCAGCATCCAGAACATGCCCTCTTCTCATTGCTTCCATCAAGGAGCCTGAAGACACACATTCAATATTTCAGGAACAGCTTCTTCCCCTCCACCATCAGATTGCTGAATGGACAATGAATTAACGAACACTATCTCACTTTTTTTCCCTCTCTTTTGGCACTATCTATCTAAAAAAATTATACATATATTTACTGTAATTTATAGTTTTTATTATTGTGTAATGCATGCACTGCTGCCTAAAATCAACAAGTTTCAAGACATATGCCAGTGATAATAAACCTGATTCTGATTCCCATTCTAAACTTCAGTCCTTCATGCAAAACTGTTGTGAACTCAGGCAAACTGTTTCTTGTCCAAAGTGCAATTAGAACATGGAAGCAATCACAATAGAGAGCGACTGAGGTGAATCAAAGTTCTAAAGTTTCAAAGTAAATTTATTATCAAAGAACCTATATGTCACCATATAATATCCTGAGATTCGGTTTTGCAGGCATTCACAGAAGAACAAAGAAATACAATAGAGTTAATGGAAAACTACACACTAAGACTGGCAATCAATGTGCAGAATAAGATAAATTGTGCAAATACAAAGAAATATTAATAATAATCATAAATAAGTAAGTAAATAAGTAATACTGAGAAAATGAGTTGTAGACTCCTTGAAAGTGATAGATTATGGAATCAGTTCAGAGTTGCGTTGAATGAAATTATCCACTCTGGTTCCGGAGCCCAATACCTGAAGGATAATAGCTATTCATGAACCTGGTGATGTGGGTCCTGAGATCCCTGTACCTCATGCCCGATGGCAGCTGGGAGAAGAGAGCATGGCCAGCATTAGGGGAAGTACATGGTGATGAATGTTTCTTTCTTGTGGCCCAGAGGATCTTGTAAAAATAAACACCAGCTTTGACAAGGCCCACTTGGGAGCTCTCTGTAAATTTATAAATCCAATCCCTTAATGTTTGTCTGAGGAACCACTGCACAAGCTCTTTGACTGAAGGGGGCTACAAGCTACAACCCTCCCACTCCATCCTTACCCTCTTTGTCCTTCAAAATACATTGAAAATTACACGTCGCAGCCCAACATTGAACTTGTGATTATTTGCCTTTCCAATGTTCAAGTTATCAAAGTATCAGAATCAGAATCAGGTTTAGTTTCACTGACATATGTCAGGAAATTCGCTGTTTTTCTGCAGCACTACATTGCAACACATAATTTAAAAAATACATATAAATTTCAATAAGAAATCATTTCTAGAAAATTAAATAAGCAATTCAAAAAGGATGTCTAAGGATTCACTTTCATTCTAAATGCTGTTTGCTTACTTTTATTGCTTGCACATTGGGCCTTCCTTTTTTGAGTTCTTTTGTGTTTCTTTGTTTTGTGGCTGTCTGTGAGGAGATGAATCTCAAGGTTGCACAATGCACACATACTTTGATAATGAATGTAAACAAAACAAAGAAAAAATATTGAAGTAGTATACATGGTTCACTGTTCATTCAGAAATCTGATGGCAAAGGGAAAAATATGTTCCTAAAATACTGAGTGTGTGTCTTTAGGCTCCTGTAACTCCTCTTTGTACTGTATGTCACTATTTAAAACCTTGAGATTCATTTTCTTGCAGGCATTTACAGTAGAACAGGGAAATACAATAGAATCAATGAAAAATAAGAGGAAAACAACAGATGCTGGAAATCCAGAAGGGTCCTGCTAAAGGATTTCAGTTGGAAACATCAACTGTACTCTTTTCCATAGATGCTGCCTGGCCTGCTGAGTTCCTCCAGCATTTTGTGTTGAGAAGCAATGAAAACCTACACACAAACAAAGACTGACAAACAACCAATGTGTAGAGAAGCAACAAAATGTGCAATAAAATAATAAACACGTACAAAGAGTACAGGACATACATAAATATGTAAAACTCTGAACATGAGTTGTAAGATCATCCAAAGTGAATGCAAACACTGCTATCAAAATCAATGTACCATTCTCAGTTATAGAAAGGCAAATGAAAAAGTAATGTATAAGCACAAGAGATTCTGCAGATGCTGGAAATTCAGGGTAGACAAAATGCTGGAGGATCTCAGCAAATCAGGCAGCATCTATGGAAATGAATAAGCAGTCGACGTTTCAGGCCAAAACCCAACACCAGCAGGAAAAGAATGCATCCTTGGTCAACCCTGCTGATGTTGATTTCAGTTTACCAGCTCTCAAATCAGCCACCAGCCCAAATGCTTTTAGTAAAATCCAGCGGCGCCCAGAAAATTGCACTGCTTTGGTCATTACGTGAGTTTGGCGATATGGAGGGCTGGCCCTCTAATCAATAAAATATTTGCAGTGCACTGATGTATAAAATGCTGCGGCTTCTTGCAGGAGCTGCAAATGGCTTTCAAATTACAGGACTTTGTGATACTGAAACAATTACAAGTGTAAAAGGAAACATGGGTAATTAAAAGGCAATTTCTGTGCATTAGGTTCACAGCATCTTCAGAGACTGTGTACTGATTTGCTCGTCTTCAGCTGCTAGATGTTTATTTTCTTGCTTTGCTGATATTCAATCCCATCAGGGCTGACATTTAAATGAGCAAGTACACAACACAAATGTGATCATTTGTACTACATCCAATGCGGCACCATACTGAGATGATTACTGCCGCGGGTCTGTCCTGGTAGCCCGAAGGCGAAAAAAGGAGGTAAAATTTTACCAATTTACATTTTTCATGACAAATTTTTATGCAAAAAGGCGATCTGATTCTGCTCCTACCTCACCTGAATCATGCGGATCACCAAAGACTAATTGAGCGGTGGTTAATGTTTAAAAAAAAATCGGCTCCACAATACTCTACAGCTGTTCTGCACGGGTTTTGTAATACGGCGTTGAAAGGGACAAAGAACAAAAGTGCATTTATTTTCAAAATCAAGTGATTTGTTTACCACTTTTAACGAGCTCTCCGTAGCACAGCTATTATTGAAAGCTCAGTGACAAATGCAATTTATATCAGCACGTTTGATGAGAAATACATTGTTCTGGTGTGAGAAATGTCAGAATGGAAATGTTAACAATCTCCCTTTGTGGGGTCGAGCAGTGGATATAGTGGGTAACTAAACTAGGCAAAGTGAAATTTTACCTTTATAGTTGCTATCTTATTTACTGAGAGTTAATATCAAAACATGACTTTGCTTTGTAGGAACTTATCAAGGAGTGATTTTTTCACATCTCAAAGTATCTTCAGTGCCAAGAAAACTAATTTGAATTACAGTATGTCTATTTGCACTGAGCTCTTTATTTTAAAATGACTGTCAATCTAGCAATAAGATGTATCAATGGTTCAAAGGATCAATGGTTTAATTTAATATCAGAGAATGTACACAGTATACAACCTCAGTAGATCAATAGTTCCATTTAATATCAGAGAATATAGACAATATACAACCTGAAATTCTTGTTCTTCTCAGACATCCGCGAAACAGAAGAAAACCCCAAAGAGTGAACGACAGAACATATTAGAACCCC
The DNA here is from genome assembly GCF_030144855.1 of Hypanus sabinus. Taxonomy (NCBI): domain Eukaryota; kingdom Metazoa; phylum Chordata; class Chondrichthyes; order Myliobatiformes; family Dasyatidae; genus Hypanus; species Hypanus sabinus. Next base: position 173,045,486 of record NC_082712.1, on the reverse strand, counting down.
AAAGCACCCAGCCCCTCCCATGCACGAGCAGCAGCAAAAGCATCAACCCCCCCCACCACCACACTAAACCCCCAGAGACCTTTACCTAAAGACCATCAGAAACTACTGTCCATCCCAACACATTGACATCTCAGACAGGTTCTTGCTCACTAGCGAGGAAGAGAGAATCATCACTCCTGTCACAGTGAGAGGGGAAAGAACAAGCTGTTTTGATGTTACAATCTTGGGATGTTAGAAAATCATCAAATCTCATTTAATTAAGTTTTCTAACTGATATTTAAATGCATGTCAGAAAACCAGCCTTGGTGAAGGGTTAATGTACATTTTTGCCAGCAGCAAGTTTGAGTTTAAGTTTTAAGTACTCGTTATAAGAGAGGGGAGAGAAGATCTTAAATGGAATTTTTGCATCTGTATTTACTCGTGAGATGGTTACAGTCTATAGATCAGAGGCAACATAGCAGTGAGAGCATGGACCATATACAGAAGAGGAGGTGTTTACTGCCCTGATGCAAATTGGGCTGCTTAAATCCCCAGGGCCAGTCAAGGTGTTCCCTTGGACCTTGTGGAAGGCTTGTGCAGAAATTTCAGAGGCCCTAGCAGAGACGTTTAAAATGTCCTTCGCAGCAAGTGAGGCGCTGGAAGATTGCAGGAAAGTAAACGTTGTTTTGTTGTTTCAGAAAGCATAAACCAGGAAATTAGAGGTCAGTAAGCCTAACATCAGTCATGGTTAAGTTATTGGAAGGTACTATATTCTAAGGAACTGATATATAAATATTTGGATAAGCAGGAACCGATTAGGGATATTCAACATGGCTTTGTGAGTGGTAGGTAGTGTCTAACCAATCTTATTTTTCAGGGAAAGTTGATGAAGGCAAGGCATAGATGTTGGCTACATGGACTTCAGCAAGGCCTTTGACAAGGCCCCACATGGGAAGTTGGTCAAGATGGTTCAGTCATTTGGCATTCAGGATGAGGAAGTAAATTAGATTTGACATTGGCTTCATGGAAGAAGACAGAGAGTGGTGGTAGATGGTTGCCTCTTTGACTGGAGGCCTATATTGAGTAGTTTACCACAGGGACTAGTGCTGGGTCCATTGTTGTTGGTCATCTATATCAATGATCCAGATGATAATGTAGTAAACTGGATCATCAAATTTGTGGATTACAGCAAGATTGGGGGTGTAGTGGACAGCGAGGAACACTATCAAAGCTTGCAGCAGTGTCTGGACTAGGTCAAAAAGTGGGCTGAAAATGGCAGATGGAATTTAATGCAGACAAGTGTGAGGTATTACACTTAGAGAGGACACACCAAGGTAAGACTTAAATGGTGGGCGGTAGAGTACTGAGGAGTATGTTAAAACAAAGGGAATACAGATCCATAATTTCTTGGAAGTGACTTCAAAAGAAAATAGGGTTATAAAGAGAGCTTTTTGTACATTGGCCTTCATAAATCAAAATATTGATGTCACAAATTGGCTATGTTGAAGATCTATAAGACATTGGTGAGGCCTAATTGTGTGCAGTTCTATTCACCTACCTGTGGAAAGATATCAATAAGTTTGAAAGAATGCAGAGAAAGTTTACAAGGATGTTGCCAGGACTAGATGACTCGAGTAATAGGAAAAGGTTCATAGGTTCATAGGTTCAAAGGTTCATGTATGTATGTATGCAGTATACAACTCTAAGATTGTTCTTCTCCAGATAGCCACCAAACAAGAAAGAACGTGGAAGTCTTTTCAAAGAGAAACAACAAACCCACCTCCCCTGCAGAAAGAAAGAACAACACGATCATCAACCCCCCCAGACCCCTCTCCCTCTGCACAAAATGCAACAAAACATCGACCTCCAAATCCCCCGCTCCCTGCACCAAAGAAACTTTTTAAAAACTCAACAAGAACTTTGTTTCCCAAACCCCCCTCCCCCCACATAAAACACAACAAGAACATTGGAAAGGTTGAATAGGTTAGGACTTAATTCCCTAGAGCTTAGGATAATGAGAGCAAATTTGATAAGGGTATGCAAAATTATGAAGGGTGCAGATATGGTAAATGCAAGCAAGCTTTTTCCAGTGAGGTTGAGACTACAACTAGAGGTCCTGGGTTAAGGGTGAAAGGTGAAAGGTTCAAGGGGAACATGAGGGGAAACTTCTATACTCAGTGGATGGTGAGAGAATGGAATGAGCTGCCAGTGGAAGTGGTGGATTCAGGTTCTAATTCAACATTTAAAATAAATTTGGATCAGTACATGGATGGGAGGGATATGGTCCAGGAGCAGGTCAATAGGACTAGGCAGATTAGTTCAACACAGACTAGACAGGCCAAAGGGCCTGTTTCTGTGCTTTTCGTGCTTTATGACTATATGACTACTGTATAAAAACATGCAGGCATGGTCAAGAAGTTCATTTGTTGTTCAAGCTAAAGATCAGAATGAGGAAAAATATGATTAAGTGACTTTGACCATGGAAGAAATTGTTGGTGCCATATGGGATTGTTTAAGTATCTCAGAAACTGTTGATTTCCTGGGACTTTCATGCACAACAGTCTCTAGAGTTTACAGAGAATGGTGCGGAAAACAAAAAAAACATGCAGTGAGGGGCAGTTCTGTTGGTGAAAAAGCCTTTTTAATGATAGAGGTCAGAAGAGAATGACCAGACTGGTTCAAGCTGACAGGAAGGCAAAATAACTCACACAACTATGCATTACAATTGTGGTGTGCAGAGGAGCATGTCTGAAGACACAACATATCGAACCTTGAAGTGGATGGGCTGCAGGGCAGAAGAGCAGTTTCTGGACAGTTTCTTAGGTACAGGAAGTACCTAATGAAGGAGCCACAGAGAGTAAATTGAACGTGGTGTAAACCATAACCTTGTCTAAATTGCATGGTTGAATGCACTAAATCCGTTGCTAAAGTGCTTTAGAATATTGTGTTCAAGTATGGCTCACCATGCTATAGAAAAGGTGGCATTAAACTGGAAAGTGTGTAGAAAAGATTTACAGGAATATTGCCTGGACTCATGATACTGAGTTGTAGAGAGACTGAGCCAGCTGGGATTTTATTCAAGGGAAAGCAGAAGAATGAAGGGAGAACGAATAGAGGTGAATAAAACCACGAGGGGCATAGATAGGGTGAATGTGCAGTCATTTCGAGAAGACTAGAATATAAAGCAAAGTATGTAATGGTGAGGCTTTATAAGACACCAGAGAAGCCTCGCTTAGAGTATTGTGAACAGTTTTGGGTCTCTTATCGAAGAAAGAATGTGCTTACATTGAAAGAGCTTCACAAAAATGATTCAGGAATTGAAAGGCATATGATATGAGGAGCGTTTGATGGCTCTGAGCCTGTACTCACTGGTATTCAGAAGAATGAGGAGGGAATCTTATTGAAACCTATTGGATCTTATTGAAGTTGAAAGGCCTTGATAGAATTGATTTGGAGAGGATGTTTCCTATGGTAGCGGAGTCTAAGACCAGAGGACACAGCCTCATAATAGATGAATGTCCATTTAGAATGGAGATGAGGAGGAATTTCTTTAGCCAGAGAGCGGTGAATCTGTGGAACTTCTTGCCACAGGTGGCTGTGGAGACCAAGTCATTGGGTATAATTAAAGAAGAGGTTGATAGATTTTTGATTAGTTGAGGTATGAAGGGATATGGGGAGAAGGCAGGAAATTGGGGCTGAGAGGGAAATGAATCGACCATGATGAAATAGCAGAACAGACCCAATAGGCCAAATGGCTTAATTCTGCCCCAACATTTTATGATCTTATGGTCTTTTTTTCCCATGGTTAGGGCATCAAGGACAAAAGGACATTGAATTAAACTGAGAGGGGAGAGATTTAATAAGAATCTGAGAGCCAACTTCTTCACTCAGAGGGTGTACCATATATGGAATGAGCTGCCGGTGGAAGTGGTTGGAACAGATACATCAACAATGTTTAAAAGCCACTTGGGTGAGTACACGAACACAGTGGTTTCTGCAGATGCTGGGAATCCAGAGCACCACACAGAAAATGCTGGAGGAACTCAGATGGATGTGTATATGGAGGAGTAAGATTTAGGGGGACATAGATCAAAGGGAAGCAAATGGGACTGTGTTAGAATATTATCTTGGTCAGCATGGACCAGTTGTGCTGAAGGGTCTATTTCTACAATAAAAATCATGCGCCAGGAGATTCAGGAGATTGCTAAAGTTCCAATGAAGGCATCTCAACCCATTGATTGTTTGCTGATCATCTTTGGATTCTGCAATAGAAACCCCTGCCTAGACTAGAGGACATGTCTTATGAGGACAAGTTGAGTGAGCTAGGGATTTTCACTTTGAAGCCAAGAAGGATGAGAGGTGATTTGATAGAGATGAACAGGAACAGGAACAGAAACAGAAACAGAAAAAGAAGAGGAAAACAGATTATTTTCTGAATGGTGGCCAATTAGGAAAAGGGGTTTGCAACGAGACCTGAGCGTCAGTGTACACCAGTCATTGAAGGTGGGCATGCAGGTACAGCAGTCGGTGTAAAAGGCAAATGGTATGTTGGCATTCATAGCAAAAGGATTTGAGTACAGGAGCAGGGAGGTTCTACTGCAGTTGTACAAGGCCTTGGTGAGACCGCACCTAGAACATTGTGTACAGTTTTGGTCCCATAATCTGAGGAAAGACATTCTTGCCATAGAGGGAGTACAGACAAGGTTCACCAGATTGATTCCTGGGATGGCAGGACTTTCACATGAAGAAAGACTGGATCGACTAGGCTTATACTGACTGGAATTTAGAAGATTGAGGGGGGATCTTATTGAAATGTATAAAATTCTGAAGGGATTGGACAGGCTAGATGCAGGAAGATTGTTTCCGATGTTGGGGAAATCCAGAACGAGGGGTCACAGTTTAAGGATAAAGGGGAAGCCTTTTAGGACCGAGATGAGGAAAAACTTCTTCACACAGAGAGTGGTGAATCTGTGGAATTCTCTGCCACAGGAAACAGTTGAGGCCAGCTCATTGGCTATATTTAAGAGGAAGTTAGATATAGCCCTTGTGGCTAATGGGATCAGGGGGTATGGAGAGAAAGCAGGTACAGGGTTCTGAGTTGGATGATCAGCCATGATCATACTGAATGGCGGTGCAGGCTCAAAGGGCCGAATGGCCTACTCCTGCACCTATTTTCTATGTTTCTATGTTTCTAACAAGATGACAAGAGGCATATTTTGAGTGTATAGCTAGAGACTTCTTCCCAGTGTGGAAATGACTAATACAAGGGGGCATAATTTTAATGTATAGGAGAGATGTCAGAGACAAGTTTTTTTTACACAGAAAATGGTTGGTGTGTAGAACACCCTCTCAAGGTTGGTGGTAGACACAGATATATTAGGGGCATTGAAGAAACTCTTAGATAGGCTCATGGATGACAGGGATATGGAGGGCTATGTAGGAAGGAAGAGCTAGATTAATCTTAGAGTAAGTTAAAAGGCTGACACAATATCGTAGGCTGAAGAGCCTGTACTGTGCTGTAATGTTCTTTGTTCTATGTTGTATTGTTATATATAATCCTATGCTATGGTGAGAAATTGTTTCATTCTAAAGCAACCATGATCACTCAGATCTACAGGGGCACGAAGATTGCTGCTGGTTGCACTCAACAACAATAGCGCCCTTCAAGCTGTAACGTGTACCCAGTGCTTTGCTCATTCCGAAGAATAACTGAATACCAGAAGCACCCTTCAGCCACAAATATATTTCTGACCGTAGGAAGGAGGAGGGTACCCAGGGTGGGGGTGGGGTTGATGATAGGCAGGTGAGAAGAGGTAAAGGGCCAGAGTGGGAAATAGAAGAAGAGGGCAGGGGGAGGAGTTTTTTTTACTGGAAGAAGAAATCAATATTCATGCTATCAGGTTGGAGGCTACCCAGTTAGAATATAAGGTGTTACTCCTCCACTCTGAAGGTGGCATCATCGTGGCACAATTAGAGGACTGATATGTTTTACCAGGAATGGGAATCTGATTAAGATGTTTGGCCACCGCGAGGTTCCACTTTTGGCAGATAGAGTGCAGTATTTCTCTTCAGCCAGGAGGCAGCATTAAACACCTAATACAATTTACAGAGGACATTTACATGTTAATTGTCCTTCTTTTGTTGAACAAGTACACTTATTAGGACTGAACTATGCTGTTCAATTGGGCTACTTTAGTGGAAGTGGAACCTGCTGTGGGCTTCTCTCAGTGCAGCCCATCCACTTCAAGGTTCAACGTGCTGTGCATTCTCTTCTGCACACCACTGTGTAACATGTGGTTATTTGAGTTACTGTTGCCTTCTTGTCAGCTTGAACCAGTCTGGCCATTTTCCTCTGACCTCTCTCATTCACAAGACATTTTCACCCACAGAATTGCCGCTCACTGGATTTTTTTTTTGTTTCTGCACCATTCTCTGCAAACTCTAGAGACTGTTGTGTGTGAAAGTCCATGAAGATCAGTAGTTTCCGAGATACTCAAACTACCCCATCTGGCACCAAGAATCAATCCATGGTCAAAATTACTCCGATCACATTTCTTACCCTTCCTGATATTTGGTCTAAATAACAACTGAACCTCTTGATCATGTCTGCAAGCTTTTATGCATTTAGTTGCTGTCACATGATTGGCTGATTAGATATTTGCATTAATGCAAGTGATTCTGCAGATGCTGGAAATTCAGAGCAACATACACACAAAATGCTGGGCAAACTCAGCAAATCAAGTAGCATCTATGGAGAGGAATAATTAGTCAACATTTTGGTCTAAAACCCTTTATCAGGACTAAAAAGGAAGGAAGGAGATGCCAGAAAAAGAAGGTGGGGGAGGGGAAGGAGTACAAGCTAGAAGCTAATGGGTGAAGACAGGTGGGTGGGGAAGGTGGATGAAGTAAGAAGCTGTGAGGTGATAGGTGGAAAAGATAAAGGGCTGGAGAAGAATGAATCTAAAAGGAGAGGAGAGTGAACCATGGGAAAAAGAGAAGGAAGAGGGCACCAAGGGGAAGTCGTAGGCAGGTGCTGAGAAGAGGTAAGAGGAGCTTTAGAATTGGGAATTGAAGAAGAAGGAAAGAAGAGAGGAAAAATTACTGGAAATTGATGTTCATACCATCAGAATGGAGGTTATGTAGATGGAATATGAGGTGTTGCTCCTCCAACCTGAGAGCGAAACATAGAAACATAGAAAACCTGCAGCACATTACCGGCCCTTTGGCCCACAAAGCTGTGCCGAACATGTCCTTATCTTAGAACTACCAAGGCTTACCCATAGCCCTCTATTTTTCTAAGCTCCACATACCTATCCGGGAGCCTCTTAAGAGACCCTATCGTTTCTGCCTCCACCACCACCACCGGCAGCCCATTCCATGCGCTCACCACTCTCTGAGTAAAAAACTTACCCTTGGTATCTCCTCTGTACCTACTTCCAAGCACCTTAAAACTATACCCTCTCGTGCTAGCCATGGGAAAAAGTCTCTGACTATCCACACGATCAATGCCTCTCATGATCTTGTGCATCTCCATCAGGTCACTTCTCATCCATCGTCGCTCCAAGGAGAAAAGCCAGAGTTCACTCAATCTATTCTCATTAAGCATGCTCCCCAATCCAGGCAACATCCTTGTAAATCTCCTCTGCACCCTTTTTATGGTTTCCACGTCCTTCCTGTAGCGAGGTGACCAGAATCAAGCACAGTACTTCAAGTGGGGTTTGACCAGGGTCCTGTATAGCTGCAACATTACCTTTCGGCTCTTAAACTCAATCCCACAGTTGATGAAGACCAATGCACCGTATGCCTTCTTAACCACAGAGTCAACCTGCTTAGCAGCTTTGAGTGTCCTATGGACTCAAACCCCAAGATCCCTCTGATCCTCCACACTGCCAAGAGTCTTACCATTAAGGTTATATTCTGCCATCATATTTGACCTACCAAAATGAATCACCTCACACTTATCTGGGTTGAACTCTATCTGCCACTTCTCAGCCCCGTTTTGTAACCTATCAATGTCCTGCTGTAACCTGTGGCCTCATTGTGCCAAAGGAGGCCATGGACTGACATGTTGGAATGGGAAAGGGGATTGGAATTAAAATGATTGGACATTGGGAAATCCTGTTTTTCTCAGATGGAATGAAGGTACTCGACAAAGTATTTTCCCAGTGTATGTGAAGTCACGCCAATGTAAAGGAGGCTGCATCAGGAGCTCTGAGGCGGTAGACAATCCCAACAGATTAGGAGGTAAAGTGTTGCCTCATCTTGACGGACTGTTTGGGGGCCTGAATGAAGGTGAGAGATGAACTGAATGGGAAGATGTAGCACTTCTTCTGCTTGCCGGATTATTGGGGATGGATGAAAGGACATGGAGGGAGTGATCCTTGCGGAAAGCAGAGAGAGGGGGAGAGGGGAGGTAAAAATGTGTTTGGCGGTTGAGTCCTGTTGAAGGTGGAGGAAGTTGCAGAGAACGATATGTTGAATGCAAAGGGTCACAGGGTTAATGAGTAGGTGTACAGATTATCTAACAAATTGTCCACTGAGTGTATGTTTTCTAACAAGCACTGAGTGGTGGGGAGTGCAAAAATGGCTTGTCCAAGTGACCTGTAGATTCTTAAGGTGCAGAAACCCTTGCCTGAATGTTAAAATATGCTCATCACTTGTCAAACTAGCCACATAATTGTCACGACACACTCTGTCAGAAAATAAAAAGCAAAATATTCAACATGTCAACCACAACCCTATATCTTGAGAACTTTAGTTCAAGGATTATAGGATGGAAACTAATGGTAAATGATTTTGTCAATGACCCAGGGGAACAATAAGTATTTACTCACTTTGAAGAAAACATACAAGTCACTGTCACTCTGGATGTCTGTTGTCCAGTATGACTTTCACTTTAAGGATGGGATTGAAAGCAGAGAGTGCATAGTTTCATTCACGCAGACCGAGTAATAAAGTGATGCTTTGAGATGATTTCTGTCAGAAACAATCTGTTTGAAATTTCTCTGGCTTACTTATGAACAAGAGTCGCTTGTCTTGTTTCCTAACCCTAGGTGATACGATCTGCTGCCTTGTCAGATAGCATTTGATGCCAGTGACTACCTGCTTGTTGACTAAATGTAGAATCACAGTGGTGGCAGAAAGCCTGAAGGCAACTTGGGTCTAGTGCTTCCTGTAATTAGCACAACCCTCGGGTGTTAGAACCCAGCACAAAATGTTCCTGGGACAAAATATTTCATAGGGACTGAAATTCTTTTAGTCAGAAGTAAAATCATGATGCTTAATTTGTTACACAACACACTCAAAATGCTGGAGGAATGCAGCAGGTCAGGAAGCAACAATGGAAATGAATAAATAGTCAATGTTTTGTGCCAAGACCCTTCTTCAGGACTGAGAGGGAAGTGGGGAAGATGCAAGAGTAAAAAGGTGGGGGGGAGAGGAAGAAGGCTAGCTGGAAGGTGATAGGTGAAGCCAGGTGGGTGAGAAAGGTCAAGGGCTGGAGAAGAAGGAATCAGATAGGAGGAGAGAGTGGACAATAGGAGAAAGGAAAGGAGGGAGGACCCGGGGGAAGTAATAGGCAGCAGAGGAAAAGAAAAACATCAGAGTAGGGAGTAGAGGAAGGGGTGGAGCGTAGCAGAAAATTTGTTTATGGGGAGGAGAAATTGCTATTCATGCTATCGAATTGAAGGTGACCCAGATAGAATTTAAGGTGTTGTTCCTCTACTCTGAAGGTGGCCTCATCATGGCACAAAGGGAGGCCATGAACCAACATGTTGGAAAGGAAATGGGTATCGGAATTAAAATGTTTAATTTGCTTAAGTTGTTAGGTGATTCTTACCTGTAGAGCTTATTTTCCCTAATATATTGTGGAAAAGAGGTCTGTGTAGAAAATGCTATTTTAAAAGAGCACTATCATTTATTGGAATAGAATAGACAATTTCCAGCATTGGGTCAATGATAGTTAATGGGAAGGTAGGTTAAGGTTAGCGTCAATAGAATAAGTGGTGGTTAACATGCAGCATAGACAGGATAGGTTGAATGGCCTGTTTGACCCTGAAAATATATTAAGAATGCTGTATCTGACAAGTTTTAGGCAATAATATCTTCCAGATCAATATTATATTAACTCTCTTCAAATTCAGGATTTCACTGCACTGATATCCAAGATGCTAAAGTTTGATTACAGTAGAAATTTCAGAAGTATTTAGTCTATTTTTATACAGACAAATATAAAAACTTTAAAAGTTTTGTGTCCAAAAATGTGCTCTATGATTTATATTTTTAAACCATTTTTCAAGGTATGTAATTTTATGTAAAACTATCACACTACGGCATACCTGTAAAACTACAGGGAATTAGCTTAAAGTTGAAGTTGTTCCTTAACTTTTTTTCATCCCAATTTTATTATATTCCTGGATCAGTAACCCAATCTGAGGCCTCCAATAGTCAGGGTCGAACATGGATGTTGTTTCCTAGCTAGCTACATGATACGTAAGCCAAAACAGTACGATATGGAGAGCCACTGTTGCCCATGTAGCAGGCTCCCCCTCTCCATGGAGTTCATGAATCCAAAGTATCGGAAGAAAGCAATACAGTTTGGCACTTAGTGGTATCGCAGTAGTTGCTAGTCTGCATTGAACTCCAAGTAGGACTGCCTTAGGGACTCCAGCTCCATATTTTCCCTCAGGGTTTACTTCTGGAGCCTTCCCCATGAGTGGGTATAACAGCAAGACAGCAGATATTTGAGATTAAAGTTTTCCTTCTCCTACATCAGCCAACTTTAGCTGATCAGCCCCATATTCCGAAGTGACTGGTTTACAGTTGGAAGCAACCAGCCTTTTCCCCTTTTCCTATCAGTAGAAACAGTTCTGCCAAGCTTAGTAGCTAAGCCACACATGAAGGCCAGGAGCTGGACGTGGTTGTCAGAGGCTACTTGAGACGCACGCCATTGGGAACATTTAAAATGGTAGTGGGAGCTTATCTCCATTACTAACCTGGCCATAAAAACTTAAGGAACCAGTAATCCAGTATTCCAATGGAAAAGTCGATGAAATATGTTTAATTGGTCTGCCCAATTATAAGGCTACTACCAAGAGCTAGCTGGTGTTGAAGGTTGAAGAAGATAGCCTGTCATGGGGTTAGAGGACTTGGTGGGTGGGTTGCTGAGAGGGAGGAAGGAAGCGGGTTTAACTGTTGTTCCTTTATTGCTTGGTGTGTTCTGCTTTGTTGTACTTTGTGTTGTTCTGCGAATGTGATGGGCATACTTTGTTAGCACAGGAACGTGTGGTGACATTTGTGGGCTGTCCCCCAGCAACTCCTTGGATTGGTTGCTTGCTAATGCAAACTACACATTTCACTGTACACGTTTCAGTGTACTTATGGTTAAAAAAAAGTCTGAATCTGAATCAGCAGGAGGCAATGACTGAAATCTGGCTGATTATCTTTCAGCCGACTGGTTTGTAAACGGAAGATAGAGGGGAGAGAACCTATCACAGATTCCTGATGGCCTATATTTATTTTAATCATTTTTGAAATCTGAGTATTTCTGAACTGGTCAGAATATATTGTTATCCTTCAGAAGATGATAGTGAGCTGTCTTCTGGGACCACTACAGAGTTCTCCCACAGCAAAGTTGTGTATGATCTAGATCCATGGTGAGTGACCTTCATTACATTTCCACATTAGCATCACCTCATTACAGGTGTCCTCCGCTTTACGAATGTTCACTTTACGCCACTTTGCTTTTACAAAAGACCTACATTAGTAACCTGTTTTTGCATTACAAAGAGAATTTTGGCTTTTAAGAACATCTTTCCCATATAAATTAATGGTTCTTCGCTTTATGCCGTTTCGGTTTAAGAAAGGTTTCAACGCTCTACCTTTATAAAGGGGGGGGCACCTGTATAGGGAGGGTGTGGAAGCTTCAGAGAATGTGCGGAGGAGATTTACTAATATGCTGCTCAGATTAGAGAGTCTGTTTTATGAGAAAAGGTTAAGGAGCTAGGAATTTTCTCTTTACAGTGAAGGAGGGTGAAAAGTGACTTGATAGAAGCGTAAAAGACGATAAGAGGCATAGTTCAAGTGGACAGCGAGAGACCTTTTCCCAAGATAGAAATGGCTAATACAAGGGGGCATAATTTTAAGGTGATTGGAAGAAAGTATGGGGGGGGATGTCAGAGGTAATTTTTTACACAGAGATCGATGGGTGGGTGTAACCCCCTGATGGATGGCGGTAGAAGCAGATACATCAGAGATATTTAAGAAACACATGGATGATAGAAAAATTGGAGGGAAGGGCTAGATTGACCATGGAGTGAGTTAAAAGATTGGCAAACATCATGGGCTGAAGGGCCAGCACTGTGTTGCAGTGTTCATTGCTCTATGTAAAATAGTTTGATAGATTCTGAAAAAACATCTCTTTCTCATAATATTTTCTCCTGCAAATCTTGTATTTGAATTTAGAACCTTATAATCATACCTCAGTGGATACAGTCTGAGCTTTGTTCTCCCATTTTATAATTAAGAGTGCACAAGTGTGCATCATGTTGAAATGATGAATTGTAAATGGTAAACACATTCACATGGTTCTGGCAGCCTATTCCTGGATGCTTAAATATGTATTAATTCCTTGCTGTTAAATATCTTTCCACCACATTTCATCCTTTCTATTATCCCTGAAAGTATTCTTTGAGACATATTATTAGACATTTTGTGAGTCATAAGTTCACATGATAAAATACTCATAATTCATGAGTAAGGCAATGCTGATAACAGTCTTACGGGTCTTTGAATATTGTGTCCTGATAGAGGAGGCTCAGTATCATAAGCACTTGTGTTGACATGAAGGACCCCAGCCATGCAATGACTAATAGTGCCTTACAATTAAACCTTCCAATTTTCCATATTTCAGACGGATGCATGCAAGCAGGGTCCATAAATTACTTTTAAATTAGATAGCTGGTCGACAAGAGGAATACTAAAAGTGGTAGGAAATCAAAACGGGAGCTGCACTGGACAGCATTTCTTTTGTATTAAGGTGATTATCTGATTTATTACTATGTTGTAATAACTTTTTATAAAGGCATTCAGCTGGCTCTAGTTAGTTTGTTGTTCATTTTCTTGAGGTGGCTCTTCAATCCCAACCTACTTTACATGTAACATACTCCCCATGGTGGGGGAGTCTAGGACCAGAGGGTGCAGCCTCAGAATAGAGGGGCGTCCTTTTAGAACAGGGATGAAAAACAATTTATTTTGCAAGAGAGTGGTGAATCTGTGGAATTCATTGCTACAGGCAGCTATGGAGGCCAAATCACTGGGTATTTTTAAAGCAGAGGTTGATAAGTTCTTGATTAGTCAGGGCATGAAAGGATTTGAGGAGAAGGCAGGAGACAGGGGCTGAGAAGAAAAATGGATTAGCCATGCTGAAATATCTGAGCAGACTCGATGGGCCAAATGGCCTAACTCTTCTCCTCTCTGGTCTCATGGTCTTCCAGAACAGCACACCACAAATGCTGGAGGAACTCAGCAAATCAGGTTGCATCTACAGAAATGAATAAGCCATTGATGTTTTGGGCCAAGACGCTTCAATGGGATTGGAAAAGGAGGGGGAAGAAGCCAGGGTGAAGGGAAGGAGGACAAGCCAGATGATAGGTGAAGCCAGGCTGAGGGGGAAAGTGGATGGTGGGGAATGGGTGATGAAGTGTGAAGCTGGGAGATGATAGGTAGAGAAGGTAAATGGTTAAAGAAGGAATCTGATAAGATGGGAGAGTGGACCACGATAGAAGGGGAAGGATCAGAGGTACCAGAGAGAAGTGATGAGGATTTGAGGAGAAGAGGTGAGAAGGGATCCAGAATGGTAAATGGAAAAGGGGGACTGAGAGAAATTTTCAGAAGTTAGAGAACTTGATGTTCATACTGTCAGTCTGGAGGCAGCCCAAATGGAAATAACATGTGCCTCCTCCAACCTGTGAGTGGCAATAAAAGAGGCCATGGACTGACATGGCTCATTCTGAGGTCACTGTCTTCAAAAGAGGTTTGTATTAAATTGGGCAGTAGACCCTAAGGTACGTCATGGCAAAAGAACAATTGATAACAATATGTTAGCTGAAGGCATTTTGGATTTTTCTAATCTCCTTCCTTACGAACACTCAGAAGCAAGAACCTATATATCAGAGGAAACAAAGAAAGTCCTTTCAAAAGCTGACATGAAGTGTTCCCAAAACAGTACCAAACCAGTCTAGTTTATTATACTTTGTACTTTCTTTATTTTATTTTATTTATTATTATTATTTTCTCTGTTTGATTATGTATTGCATTGAACTGCTGCTGCTAAGTTAACAAATTTCACGTCACATGCCAGTGATAATAAGCCTGATTCTGACCTGCTACACTACTGCGGCACCTCATACAGTGGCCACTACATGTATGTTCTCATTCGCTGACCAGTTCCGTTCACTCAGGACCAGGTAACCTTGTGATTATGATATACATTGGAATGTTTCTTATTAAAGAAAGGTAAAATTCATCTTAAATAACACACACAAAATGCTGAAGAACTCAGCAGGCCTGGCAGCATCTACGGAAAAGAGTACAGTCGACGTTTCAGGCCAAGACCCTTCATCAGAACGGGACATCAGAACAAGAAAATTCATCCTTGTTCAACTAAAATAATAATGGACTTCCATCACCAACTTAAGTGTTTTCATGTAATACAAACCAGAATACACCAATTATGTCTTTGGAGATAAACTGGTCTACATATGTCCATATCATTATTGTACATGTTTTAAATTGATTGTACACTTTTTGCTGAAAATAGAAATAACTAGTTATGTTAATAATATTGGCATAGGAGAGACCTGGTGGATCTGACTGTATAATTGCCTGGGAACCTTCCTGGGAACATGTATAATTGTTACTTTCTTTGCAAATTAACATGTAATTGCCTGCTTGTATTTTATATAGCAAACTATACACAGCATTGTGCAAAAGTCATAGGTATATATAGCTGGGGTGCCAAAGATTTTTGCACAGGACTGTATTTGTCAACATGGAGCTGAGAGTGAGTTTGTAAGTCTGGTGGGAGCAAAGGATGTTAGGAATGACGAGGGTGGAGTGTCCCAGGAGGGGTGTGGGACAGGTGGCAGAGAAGGAGTGCCGGGGTGGGGGATGGCGCAGGTACAGACACACCCAACCCTGAGACAACAGGCAAGGTCCTTTGATTCCATACAATTGGTTTATTGATCATTACAGAATGTCTCTCTAGTGCTTCCCACTCCCTCCTCTCTCCCTCCCCTTTTCCAAACCATGATTCCCCTCCCCCTGCTCCCTTCCCACTCACAGTCCACAACAGAGACACATATTAGAATCAGGTTTATCATCACTCACATATGTCATGAAATATGTTGTTTTTTCCTTTTGCAGCAGCAGCAGTACAGAGCATTACATGAAATTACTGCAGTGTCGTGCAAAGGTTTTAGGCACTCTGTGGCTATATATGTGCACATTTCACTGTTTAGTTTGTTTCTTAGTGGTTACAGTATGTATATGCAATTGTTCATTATGTCGCCTAGTGGTCACAGTTCTTTGAAAGTTCTGGAAAGTTCTCTGGTATCACAATAGGAGCTACCTGATTGCTTAGCTCTTATATATATATTTGAATGGAATTTTTCTCATCTATGGTAAAAGAGCTCAAAGTTCAAAGTAAATTTATTTTCGAAGTACATATATGTTACCATATACAACTCTGAGATTCATCTTCTTGCAGGCATACTCACTAAATCCATTATAGAATAATAACCATAATAGAATCAATGAAAGAATGCACCAACTGGGCATTCAGCCAGTGTGCAAAAGACAACAAACTGCAAATACAAAAATAAATAAATAAGCAAGCAATAAATATTGAGAATATGAAATGAAGAGTCCTTGAAAGTGAGTGTATTGGTTGTGGGAACATCTCAATGACGGGGCAAATGAAGTTGAGTTACATTTTCCCCTGAAACTGGTGGTGTGAATCCTAAGGTTTCTATAACTCCTTACTGCGAACAGCAGTGAAAAGGGAGCAGGACCTGGTTGGTGGGGGTCCCTGATGATGGATGTTGCTTTCCTGCAAAATCATCAGCCTGCTGTCTTTTCTTCTTCTTTCCCCTTCTAGACTCCAGCTATTAGGGTCCAATTCCCATGGTTCTATTGACACCTAATAATAACGAACACAAAGCAATAAGTTTGGTGCCTCTTTCTTGAATTGCAAAAGAACCTTGGGTCAAAAACATCAGAATCCAACAGATCTAATAGAAATTTATAAAAATTATGTGAGGTAGGACAGTCAGAATCTTTTCTGTCAGGATAGAAATGTCAAATACTAGAGGCTATGCATTCAAAGTGAGAGGTGATGGGAGATTGGAAGGGTGAGTTTTTTTTTAAACATGGATTTTTAGCTTGGATCAGATGGGCCTGTTTCTGCATTGAAGTCTGTTTATGCCATGAACCCTTATCATTAACCAAGGGGTCTGTACACTCCTGTTCTAGAGAGTGGAAGGTGCCAGGGATAATGGTAAAAGTAGATTCAATAGTGGTATTTAAGAGGATTTTAGAGAGACAGGTGAATATGCGGAGAATGGAGTGATCTGGATCATGTGCAGGCAGAAGAGATTTATTTTAAATGATACTGAGTTCAGCACAGTCACTGTGGGCCCTAGAGTACATTCCTTCACTAAGCTCTTCTATGTTCTGTCTTCTTTTGCTTCTACAACTTAGGACTTAGGTCTGGTTGAATGTCCAAAGCATTGACATGAGCAACTACACAATGGA
Organism: Hypanus sabinus; assembly: GCF_030144855.1. Taxonomy (NCBI): domain Eukaryota; kingdom Metazoa; phylum Chordata; class Chondrichthyes; order Myliobatiformes; family Dasyatidae; genus Hypanus; species Hypanus sabinus. Next base: position 173,028,695 of record NC_082712.1, on the reverse strand, counting down.
TGAAAGGTCACATCATGACCTGAAAGTTGATGTTTTGGGCTGAGATCCTTCATCAAGAATCCAGCATTTGTTGAATCTTTTATGTTTAGGATGCTGATTCAGATGAACTTATTTATCACATTTACATTGAAATGTACAGTGAAATCTGTTGATTGCATTAACAACCAACACAACCTAAGGAAGGGTTGACACATTAGCGTAGCGGTCAGCACAACACTTTACTATACAGGCGACTGGAGTTCAATTCCCACCACTGCCTGTAAGGCGTTGGTACATTCTCCCCATGACCATGTAAACTGTTGTACTAACCACTACCTACAATTCACTTTCCTCCCACAGACCAGTTGATAAGTTAATTAGTCATTGTAAATTGACCCATGGTTAGTCTAGGGTTAAATCGGAGGTTGTTGGGCACTGTGGCTCAAAGGGCTGGAAGAGTCTGTTCCACAATGTAGCTCAATAAAATATAAGTTAAAAAAAATAGAATGTGCTGGGGGCAGCCCACATGTGACTCCATACATTTTGGTACAAAACATAATATGCCCACAATGTTCAGCAGAACAACACAGAACACAACAAGCAACAATACAACAACAGCAAAACAGGCCCCTACCCTTCTCTTCACCCATGCACATACTCTGTCTTCGGGATATGGACAGCAAAGGTAAAAGGAAGGGAAAGTTAGTTATTTATAATTAACTTTGCTGTTAGAGAGTCAATATGGTGAAATTGTTGAAATAAAGAGAAGTCAGCCAAGGTTCTTGCTTCTCATCAGTTTTTCAGTCACCAATCCTGGAAGAGCACATGTGTGAGCTCAGAATTGGACTCAGCTGTGATGTCTACAGAAATCAAATATTGTACCATCATTCACTCTCAAGGCTAACGCATGACTGATGATTACTAGGTGAGGTGCCAGAGTCTAATCATTGCCAGTTGGTGTATATGCCAACAAGAAGGCAATTGGATAAATGTGTTTTGTTTGTACTCCTCACACACAGCTTCGCATTTAAATGGGGAGTAGAGTGTTTTATCTCCCCTTGCATTTTCTGCCCTGTTTTAGGTAGCAAAGCTACAGTATGTAAGTATTGGAAACTTAATTAGGAACTAAAGGGTATAGGTTCAGGGGAAAGATTTAATAGGAACTTGAAGGGTAAATGGAACCAGCTTGGATGGTCAACTTAGTCAACATGGACCATTTGGGCCATTTCTGTGGTGTAAGACTCTAAGACTTTAAATAAATAGCACTTCAAATAACCACTCAGGTTATTTGTGTGCATGGCTGCCTAGGGCAGTGCATAGAGCTTTGGCAAACAAATAAAAAATAGAATTCCATGCTTATTCCCCAGGTTTCTCACATTGTCAACAACGTCTTGCAAATCATCTCACCACCAAAACTTTAAGAGAAGCCTGGATGACACAAGGATGACCGTCCTAAAGTCACCATTCGAACAGAAATTTAGAGTCATACAGTCATAGGACACTACAGCATAGAATTGGGCCCTTCAGCCCATCTAGTCCATGCTGAACTATTAATCTGCCTAGTCCTATCACTCTGCACCCAGACCATAGCCCTCCATACCTCTCCCATCCACATTCCTATCCAAATTTCTCTTAAATAGTGAAATTGAACTTGCATTCACTGCTTCCACTGACAGCTCAATTCACACTGTCACCATCCCCTGAGTGAAGAGGGTCCCTCAATTTCCCTTTAAACATTTTACCTTTCATCCTTAACCAATGACCTCTAGCTCAAGTCTCACCCAATATCAGTGGAAAAAGCCTACTTACATTTACCCTATCTATGTTCTAAATAATGTTATATACCTCTATCAAATCTCCCCTCATTGTCCTATACTCAAGGGAATAAAGTCCTAACCTATTCAACCTTTCCTTATGACACAGGTCCTCAAGTCCTGGCAACAACCTTGCAAATTTTCCCAATATTCTTCCAATCTTATTGATTTTTTTCTGTATTTGGATAGGTACACGGATGAGTGGAGTACAGACAGCTATTATCTGGGTGCAGGTCATTGCGACTAGCCAGATTAATGGTTTGGCACAGACTAGGGCCTGTTTCTGTACTGTAGTGTACTATGGCTCTGTGGCCATGTAGATAGTCACAGAACAGGACACAAAACTCCAAATCAGGCCTCACCAACGTCTAACATCATGACATCCCAACTCCTGGACTCAATACGATTTATGCTGAAAGCTCACTTTATGGCTGTATCTACCTGTGATGCCACTTTCAACTAATTATGGATCTGTTTTCCCAGATACCTCTATCCTACTACACTCCTCTGTGCCCCATCACTCACCATATAAATCCTACTCTGGTTTGTTCTCCCAAATTGACACACCTCTCACTTAACTGCATTAAATTCCATCTGCCATTTTTCCACCCATTTTTCCCGCTGCTCCAGATCCCGCTACAAGCTTGGATACCCTTTCTTGCTGTCCACTATGCCCCCAGTCATGGTGTCATCCACAAATTTTCTGATCCTGTTTACTGCATTATCATCCAGATCATTGATGCTTGAATGACAAACAACAACAGACGCAGCATCGATCCCCGCAGCACTCCGCTAGTCACAGGCATCCAGTCATAGAGGCAACCATCTACTACCGCTCTCTGATTTCTTTCACAAACAGAATATCAAATTCAATTTACTACTTCATCCTGACTCTTAGATTTTAAATTTAACACTTCTTTTTAAAACTGGAAGTATTGAGAGGCATGTATTTCAGTGAGACAACAGACGGGTTTAGCATGGTCCCTATGTTTCCCTTATTTGGAGCATGGGCCTATAATTCATTGCAATATATCCAAAAGCATCAGCAGGGATAAAGAAAAAGAATAAAAAAAGTAATTCCTATCCTTTGTGCGGTAACTTTGTTTCAGTGGAGCACTCTAGAGGCAATTAGTTAACTGAATCCATAGCTATTCACCACACTGACTTGCTCACATTTTTATGTGGTGAATTCCACATTTCCACCCATCTGAGATATTCATCAGGAGCACTGCCTTCATCAACTTTCCTGGCAACTTCCTTGCAAAACTCTATGTGATTGGTTAGTAATTTTACACACATGATAAGAAGAGTGGATTGAGTCCAATGGTTGCAGCAAGTCCCAAGGTTCCATTGATCTTTCCACTGAAGTGCTGCAGTTGTAGTCCAGAACTACTTATTTATTTTTATAACTTATAACAATTTTTATGTTTTGTACTGTACTTGCATTGTTGGTGGTATCTCAGATGGTGATGAGAGGGTGCACAGGAGTGACATATACCAACTAGTGGAGTGGTGTCGCAGCAACAACCTTGCACTCACTGTCAGTAAGACCAATGAACTGATTGTGAGCTTTAGGAACTTTATTCGGGGGAACACATACCAATCCTCATAGAGGGATCAGAAGTGGAGAGAGTGAGCAATTTCAACTTCCTGGATGTCAATATTTCTGAGCAGCAAATATAGACACAACATATCAACAGTATAAGAAGGCAAGCCAGTGGATATATTTTATTAGGAGTTTGAGGAGATTTGGTATATCACCTAAAACACTCAAAAACTTGATATACAGATATACCATGGAGACCATTCTAACTGGCTGGATCACTCTGGTTTTGGGTGGGGTGGGGTGGGCTACTGCACAGGATCAAAGTAAGCTGCAGAGAGTTATAAAATTAGTTAGCTCCTTCTTGGGCACAGGTCTCCATAGTATTCAGGACATGTTTAAAGAGCAGTGCCTCAAAAAGGCAGCGCCCATCATTAAGGACTCCATCACCCAGGACATGCCCTCTTCTCATTGCTACCATCAGGGAGGAGGTACAGAAGCCTGAAGGCACACACTCAATGAGTCAGGAACAGTTTCTTCCCCCCTGCCATCTGATTCCTAATGCACATTGAATCCATGAATGCTATCTCAATATTTTTTAATTTTTATTTTTTGCTAATTTAACTATTATATATATACTTACAGTAATTCAGATATTTTTTCTCCATTATTAAGTATTGCATTGTACTGCTCCCGCAAAGTTAACAAATTTCATGAAATATGCCGGTGATATTAAACCTAATTCAGATTCTGATACTGTTCAAGGATCAAGGATCAACTGTATTTGCCATATTAGAAGCTTGTTGTGGTGTAATGGCACTCAGCAACAACAACATCCAATGTTTAAAGAATAAATAATTAGATAAAAATAAATTTAGAGGTTAAAGTATAGATTTGGAATAAAATGGGCATAAATACACAAATACCAACTTGTATTTACAATGTAAACATAATAAAAATTGGTTTAAAGTGTTTGCAGTGCAGTGTAGGGGTCACAGACAGAGCAGGGTGGGGGACTAACTGTAACAAAGCAACTAATTTCATGATAATATGTCAGTGATAATAAACCTGGTAATAATAATATTAATAGCCTCAGTGAACAGTTCCAGTTTAGCTACAGTGGTAGTATTTATTTGACATGGAGGGACCAATTAAATCCTGACCACAAGTTTCATCCAGCTGACTTCCTCCAGCAATTCTAAAAGACAGATATGATGGGAAAGTTCAGGTTAAGCAAGGTTACCTATTTCCAAATGGGATAACTTGGTTTTCCTAGAGAAGTTTATGAAGCTTGTCTAAAAAGCAATTTTGAAACACAGGAGATTCTGCAGATGCTGGAAATCCAGGGTAACAAATGTAAAATGCTGGAGGAACTCAGCAGGTCAGGCTGCATCTATGGAAAGGAATAAACGGTTGACGTTTTGGCCCGAGTCCCTTCATCAGGACTGGAAAAGAAATGAGGAATAGAAGCCAGAATAAGGTGGGGGAGAGGAAAGAGAAAATGGAATACGATTAAAAATTGAAATTAGCAATGTATATGTCTAAAACTTCATTAGAAGCTGACATGAAACAAATAACCCAGAAAAGCAAATCAAGGAACAACTTTATCCACCATAAACATTTAAATATATTAGGAATTTTGTGTGACATACAACAAAAAATAACAATTGACAACTATAAATTATAACGAATTGTATAAAAATAAAGTTTGAAGTATGCATGTGCATAAATACATAAATACCAGCATGTATTTAAAGTCTATACAGCATTATAAAAATTGTTTAAAGCGTTTACAGCTCAGTGACAGGGGTAACAGAGAGAGGAGTTGGAGAGTAACTAGAATGGTTGATCAGAAAAACATTTTAAGATGGTGTGAAAGTTTTGCTTTAGTAGCCTTTTCGTGCTTTCCAGAAGGGAGCTTTTGGAAAAGGCAGTTTGCTGGGTGGGTAGTGTCCATAATGACTTTTCCTGCCTGCTCCTTTGTCCAGGACACAAGCAAGTCCTGCAGTGATGGTACTCTGCATCTAGTGATCTTTGAGAAGACATCAGTGGATGAAAGGTAGGATATAATGGACACTCAGTGCAGAGACGATTGTAATTGCCTAGTCAATCAGGAACGATGACTACACCAAATGATGGTGATCTTATGCATACAATTTATTAGTAACTGTCCTTCAATCACTGCAATTTTCTGGAAAAGTTAACCTGCTTCCACCAAGAGAACATTCTCTTTTATTAATCTCTATTTCCAGCACATCTTTCCTCTTCCCAATCCGACATGTTGGTACATGGCCACCTCTACTGCCACGATGAGGTCCCTTTCAGCTTGGAGGTGCAACACCTCATATTCTGTCTGGGTAGCCTCCAAATTGGTGGCATGAACATTATCTTCTCTATCTTCCAGTAATTCTTCCCCACCACCTTCTCTCTTTGTCCATTCCACATTTCGGTTCCCTTCTGAACCTTTCTCCTCACCTGCCTATCACCTCCCTCTGGTGCCCTTCCTCCTTCCCTCTCTTCCTCAGTTCGTTCTCTTCTTCTCTCAGATTCCTTTTCTTCAACCCTTCACCTCTTCCACCCCTCACCTCCCAGCCTCCTAACGTCATCCCCCTTCTCCCCCACCTGCCCACAACCCCCTTCATCTGACCTCATCTATCACATGCCAGCTTCTACCCTTTCCCCTCCATTCACTTTCTTTTTCTTGCATTTTTCCGCTTCCTTTCCAGTGCTGATGACATGTCTCAGCCCAAAACTTCAACTGTTTATTCCTCTCCATAGGTCCTGTCTGACCTCAGAGTGCCTCCAGCATTTTGTGTTTGTAGCTCTGAATTTTCAGCATCTGCAAAATCTCCTGTGTTTATGATCTGAGAATTGGGATTGAATAGCTCTAATTTTGTTTGCTTATATGGTACCCACCCCATTATCAGTCTGTTTTTAGGGAAGAAATGATTTTGTAGATGCTGGAAATCTTGATCAGAACTATGAAGGATCTCAGCTTGAAACATTGACTCTTTATTCCCCTCCATAGATGCTACCTGGCCTGCTGTTCCTCCAGAATTTGGTGTGTTACTCAAGATTTCCAGCATCTGTAGAATCTATTGTGCTTTTGAGAAAAATCTACATTTTTTTCTGCTCTTTACTGGCTAATCTCTGCCACATCTCCTACTTTGCATCTCACTGCTGCTGTAGAATGGTTCACTCAAGCTTCACATTCAAGAAGAAGAGATTTCATCCACTTTCTCTTTGGTCCACAGGAGCAGAGTGAGCACATACCCTCAATGCATGTTTACTCCTAGTGCAGACACACAGATTCAAGTAGTATTCCTTTTTACTAAGAATTTCCTGGCATTTTTCCCTAAAGTGCCTGATTGAAACTCTGAAGAATTCTTTTGTGGTCCCTTCGAAAAAAGGGGGTTGCTCTTCAGCAGGCAGTTCAGATCACACTGACCAACCCATTATTTCAGCAAGTAGCAACACTCTCCTGTAAATGGAAGAGTGCTGTCTCTATTATGGCATACCTCTTTAAGGGCTGATCATCGGCTATAATAGGTTTTAAAAGCACATAGTGCTCAAACTGCAGTCCAAGGTCAAGTTCAAGTTTAACTGTCATTAAACTACTACAAATAGAACATAAGACCCCTCTTTCAGAACCCTGGGCTGTACACCACCTGGTCTAGGTAACTTATCTATTTTCAGTCCTTCCAGTTTCTCAAGAACCTTCTCTCTAGTAATGGCAATTTCACACACTTCATGACCCTTGACATCTGGAATCTCCACTACACTGCTGGATTCTTCTACAGTGAAGAAGGCTAATGCAAAATACTTATTCAGTTCATCTGCCATTTCCTTGTCCCCCATTACTACCTCTCCAACATTGTTTACCAGAGGTCCAATATCCACTCTCACCTCTATTTTACACTTAATGTATCTGAAGAAACTTTTGGTATCCTCTTTAATATTATTGGCTGGCTTACTTTCATATTCACAAAAGAAACAGCATTCCTCTGAGGCCAAGGTGCAAAATGCAATACCAACGATCCCACACAGCACACAGCATATAAAGCACATATAATTATGATAGTAGAAAAATGTACAGTCACAAAAATATATTACAAAAATATAGTTTGATTCCCTAAATGTCATGGCCAGTAGGTCCATGGTGCATGGATTTCATTTCTGCAGAATAAACCCATAGTAGTTCCTCATTCCACACAGGTGCAGCCACAGACAACACAATCCGGTTTAAATCTTCAATCAAGCAAACACAGGAGAGAAGCAGTGATGGGAGGGGCCAGCTCCCAATCCAGCACGGAATCCAGTGCATATACATACACGTTTACAGATAAACAAAAGAGCATTCCTCTGGGCCCAAGGTGCAAAACATAGCACATACAGTCACAAAAAATATTAGAAAATTTACACGAGGAAGCCTAATATTGCTGCACAGTAAGCCTTGCAAATGAAAACAGAGCAACGCACACAAAATGTTGGAGGAAGTCAACAGGTCAGGCAGCATCTATGGAAATAGATATGTGGAAATGAATAAGCTGTCAACATTTCAGTCTGAGACCCTTCATCAAGACTGGAAAGGAGAGGGGAAGACGCCAGAATAAAAAGGTAGGGGGATGGGAAGGAGGTTAGCTGGAAGGTGAAGCCAGGTGGGTGGGAAAGATAAAGAGCCGAAGAGGAAGGAATCTGATAGGATAGGAGAGGAGAGTAAACTATAGCAGAAAGGGAAGGTGGAAGGATCAAGGAGGAGGGAGCCAGGGGAAGTGATAGACAGGTAAGAAGAGGAGAGGGGAAGGGATTTTTTTACCGGAAAGAGAAATCGATATTCATGCCATCAGGTTGGAAGCTACCCAGTCAGAATATAAGGTGTTGCTATTCATTCCTGAGGGTGGCCTCATCTTGGCACAAGAGGGGGCCATGGACTGACATGTCAGAATGAAAATGTCTGGCCACCAGAAAGTTCTGCTTTTAGTGGACAGAACAGAGGTGTTCAATGAAGCAGTGCCCCAATTTACAATATGTCTCACCAATGCAAAGGAGGCCATATTGGGAGCACTGGACACAATAGGACAATAGGCAACCCCAGCAGATTCACAGGTGAAGTGTTGCCTCATCTGGAAGGACTACTTGGGGTCTCAAACAAACGAAAAGCAAATTTTGCAAACATTGTTGGAGTGACTCATGATGGTATTTTAATATGATTAAAATACAGTAAAGGAATATCTGAAAAACATTTCTGTTTCAAGCTTATAGGTAATATAATGTCAGATTAAATAGACTTGATAGAGGTGTACAAGTTGATAAGAAGCATAGAATGAGTGGATAGCCAGGGATTTTATTCTCAAGACAATAATGTCAAGACAGATACATTAGGGACATTTAAGAATCTTTTAAATGGACGAATGAAAAACAGAGGGCTATGTGGAAGGGAAGGATTAGATTGATCTTAGAGTAGGTTAAAAGGTCAGCACAACATCATGGGCTGAAGGGTTTGTACTGTGTAATATTCTATGTTCTAAATATACACAAAATGCTGTAGGATATCAGTAGGTCAAGCAACATCCATGGAGGAAAATGAACAGTCAATGTCCTGATGAAGGGTCTTGGCCAAAAACGTCAAGTGTTCATATCACTCCATTCGTCTAGAATTTTGTAGGTGTTGCTCGAGATATCCAACTTCTGCAGACTCTACAGCACTTGCCAAATTAAATATATGTTACATGCACAAAAAATTGGAGGAACTCAGCAAGTCAGGAAGCATCTACGGAGAGGAGCTCCAGCCAAAACTGCTAGCAACCCCATCCCATAAAAGCTAAGTGCTACAGAAACACAACAGAAGCTCTAAACACCTCATCCTTGGGAGAGGAAGGATCTTCACCCAAAAGATGTATAAGACAGGCTACACTTGGGGACAACTTGAAAGACTGGCCTAGGACAGCGGATTCTGGTGAGCTGCTCTCGGTGGCCTACGCCCCAGTAGGGGTGGTGGGTTTAAGGAAGTATGGAGGGGAATAAACTGTTGATGTTTCGGGCCAAGATATCAGGACAACAACTGTTCATTTCCCTCCATAGATACTGCCTGATTAGCTGAGTTTCTCCAGTATTTTGTGCACATTGCTTAACATTTCCACCATTTGCAGTCTCTAGTGTTCATAAATACTTGTCACAGCCTTTAGCCTCATCAGCAAGTCTGCATTTTCTGCCCACAATGTAGCCATAATTCCATATCTTATGTCCACATTAAACTTGTGTTTCCTTTCATCAGCAGTGAACTTCACAAAATTTCAGCTAAAATATCCTAAATAAAATATATATGTGAATATTACCTACTTTGCCAATGCATATTTAACTTTGAGGAAGGGCATATGAGTGGGGCAGTATGGCACTGTAGCAGTTAACATAATGCTTTACAGCACAGTAATCTCCAATGAGGGTTCAATACCCGCCACTGCCCGTAAGGCGTTTGCATGTTCTCCCCATGACCGCGTGGGTTTCCTCCAGGTGCTCTAGCTCCCTCCCATATTTCAAAGATGTATGGGTTAGGGTTAGTAGGTTGCAGGAAAGCTATGTTGGTACCAAAAGTGTGGCAATATTTGCAGGCTGTCTCCAGCACATATTCGCCGTGTGCTAGTCATTGATGCAAACAATACTTTTCAATGTTTCGATGTTTTGAAGTACAGGTGACAAATAAAGCTAATCTTTAATCATTAAGGATTAGAAGCAAGGGTACACCTGGTGCATTAATAAGATCATGTTTATTCACTTTCCCACAATAACTGCAAATCGCTGGATTTCTTTAATATCTATAGACCTATCTATAACCGCCTTGAATATACAGTGTCTGAGCCCCCACTGCTCTCCTGGGTACTGATGGATCCAACTGTTTAATTGTTGGATTAGACTGTTTAATTGTTATTTTCTTTGCAGTTTAACAATTAATTATCTGCTTGCATTTTAAGCAGTTCATGTAAAGAGTTTAATATGCCTTCAGGTGCCATAGTATGTCTATACAAGTTCAGTGAGTTCCCTTATTGGTTATACAAAGTACGATTTTGGAAGCTTTTCTTGGACCTGCATTATTCAAATAAGAGGTATCTCATTGGTTTACTACTATCTATGAATTTGAATTGAATTTTCCTTATCTATGGGTATAGAATAGCTGCACCATAAGGCAGCAACATCTTAGTTCTTTTGTCTCTCTCTTTGCTTTGCAGACCTCTATCACTCTCTGCTTCAATTTTGCTTTGTTCTATTAACACTTAAGAAATGGATCTGAATTTATTTAAATCTTACATCCATCCTACAAAGTGAGGGAGTAAAAATCTTTGCATTATGACTCCATCGCAATGTACAGACATGTGAATTTATAAGTCTCGTAGCCTGTTGGTCCTGGCCTTAATGCTGCGGTACCATTTGCCAGACGGAAGTAGCTGGAACAGTTTATGGTTGGGTGACTGGTGTCCCTGATGATCTTCCAGGCCTTCTTTATGCACCTGCTGCTGTAAATGGCCTCAATGGAGGGAAGTTCACACTCTGCAGTGCCCAGCGATCAAAGTTGGTGCAGTTCCCGTACCAGGCGGTGATACAGCCAGTCAGTATGCTCTCAATGTAGAAGGTCTTGAAGAGACGCTGTTGTGCTTTTTTTTCCACAAAGCCAGTGTGTACAGTCCAGATGAAAATTCGGGGATGTGTATACCGAGGAACTTGAAACAACTCACCCTCTCAACTGCAGACCCATTGATGTTGATTGAAGTGAGCCTGTCTCCATTCCTCCTATAATCCACAATCAGCTCTTTTGTTTTTTGGACATTGAGGGAGAGGTTGTTATTTTGGCACCACCGATTTGGGGTGTTAACCTCTCCTCTGTCGGCTGTCTCATTACCGCTAGAAATAAGGCCAATCAACATTGTGTCATCTGCAAATTTGATAAGCAGATTAGAGCTGTGTGTGGCAGTACAATCATGGGTGTAAAGGGAATAGAGTAAGGGACTCAGGACACAACCTTGAGCCACAGGTTTTGTGCCTCTTTCTTGACTTCAAAAGAACCTTGGATTAAATATCAAAACCTGGCGGTGTGGAGTTCCAAAGCTTCACTACCCTTTAGTAGAAGACACTTCTTCCAATTTCAGATGATTGACATCTTATATTGAGGCTGACCATGAGACCTAAACACCCAGCCAGTGTGAAACATTCACTCCACATCTCACCTGTCCAGCCCTGAAGAATTTGGTGCATGCTCAATAAGGAACAATTTATCATTTTCCAAGTAAGAAAGCTGATCAAACAGGTAAATCTGGCATATCTATGCAGAGCAAACACTTGAAATAACCAACAATATGCATCATTAATTTCCATGGGTAATGGAAGCAATATTCCTAGATAATAAAATTAATTGCCTTCCAGCTATTTTCTCTTAACTCTTTTAAACCTTCATAAGTCAAAGATCTGAACATGAATTCAATAATAAGTCATAAGTACATGACACATGAGAATTCTTTCAAAACTCTGCCAATAATTGTGAAATGAAATTTGTAGATTACAGAGCCTTAGGGAAGTATCTTAGATGCTCCTTTCAACTCATTTATCTTTTCTCTGACTATCTGGTGCTCTTTTTTCATTTACACTCACTGGAAATCAATGAACTTCATACAATAAGCATCATATACTGCCTCCATGGTAATGTAAACACCATTAGGTGAACAGCATTTTTGCAAGGACAGGTATTGTGTAGTTGGCTGAGATAAGTGAAGGTCCTTTCCTCTGATGCATTAGAAGTGGAGCTTTACTGCTGTGCCTAAAACATGCAGGAAGTCCATATCTATTAGGAGCTATTACTGTGCAGTAGAGGAGATAGAGGAGGGGATGTGAAAAGCTGCAAATTGGTCTATTGCTTTGAAAAGAAGATTATATACTTCCTCATCCAATGGGCCACTCATGCAAAAAGTGCAAAACTCCAGCTGCACCGCATTTTGAAATACTACCTCACTTCTATTCACCAGGACATGACATCATAAGACATAGGAGCAGAGTTAGCCAACCAGGTCTTCTCTGACTTTCCATTTCTTCTCAACCCTATTCTCCTGCCTTCTTTATGTAAACTTCGATACCCTGACTAATGAAGAATCTATGAACTTCCACTTTAAATATACCCAATGACTTGGCCTCCACAACCATCTGTGGCAATGAATTCCACAGATTCACCAGCCTCCGGCTAAAGAAATTCCTCCTCAATGACCCGGGGGGAGCTAGGTTGACTAGAGTCAGAGCCTTGAGCTTTGATTCTTGGCAGTGTCATCCATGCCAAACAGGTCAAAGGGTAGAAGCCAGACAAAGAGTGGCCCACCAGTCCTCCAGCACTGGGGGTTCAGCTCAGGGGTAACAACGTTTATTGGTCAAAAAAAAACTGTTAACAAAAACTGCAATGAAGATGGAGAACCTTCAGTGCTGCCCTTAGCACCAGCAGTGTATCGGGCAGTAAGTAAGTAAGTCTCACACATATATTATCGATATGCTGAATGAATAGTGTGTAAGAATGTTCAGAACAGTCGGGAATTGCAGTTTTAAGTTAACAGGAGGATGAGGAGCCCTGTTCTCTGTTGATATAGCTATCCACACCTCATTAGTAAATCTGTCATGTATTTTTCAAAAATTTCAAATGAACTCCAACTATGCCAAATGATCATTTAAAATAAGGCACACTAAGGAATCCGTAGCAAATGAAGTGAACTTCATTTCTCCTCATAATGTTTAATTGCTTGTCACTGAAGTATACGTGGAGAGCATTCTAACTGCTTGCAACACCGTCTGCTATGGAGGATCGGGGAAACAAAGCTGCAGAGGGCTGCAATCTCAGCCTGCGCCGTCGTGGGCACTGGCCCTCCCCCAGCGTCAAGAACATCTTCAGAAAGCAACGCCTCGAGAAGGCAGCATTATGTTTTGTAACTTCAAAACATTGAATTAATTCAAATTAAGACGGGAGTCCGAATTTCGGGTCTAACTTCACCTTTGTTTTAAGCGAGGCGTGCAGTGTTGTGTGTTTAATATTTCAATAATATTTGACTAGTTTGATTAAGCTTTCTTGTTCGTCTAAATAATTATTTTATCCTTTTTTATGTTGTAAAGTTACAAAACATAACATTAAAAATAAACAAGCATGCTTGATCAAACTATATATACACAAGAATACTCAAAGATTATTTAAATTTATTTATTGATGCAGTGCAGAATAGGCCCTTCTGGCCCCTCGAGCTGTGCCAGCAAGCCCCATTCTAACCCTAGCCTCATCTCATGATGATTTACAATGAACAATTAACCTACCAACTGGTATGTCTTTGGACTGTGGGAGGAAACCCACGCAGTCACAGGTAGAACATACAAACTCCTTATAGTCAACAGCAGGAATTGAACCTGGGTCACTGGCTGTAAAGTGTTATGCCAACCATTATGCTACCATGCCACCCAAATATTAAATACAATCATTATTAAGTACCATTATGGTGACATCCATTATTAGGTACCCCTATCATTCAGGACATGCCTACTATCAAGGAGGAGGTATGGAAACTTGAAGACACTCTCAGCATTTTAGGAAACTCTTTTTCCCCTCTGCCAACAGATTTCTAAATGGACAATGAACCATGAACACTACCTCACTAGTTTTGCTCTCTATATCTATATTACAATATATCTATATGTACAGTATAGTCCTATTGTAATTTAAAGTAAACTTTGTGTTTTGCACTGTACTGCTCCCACAGAACAACTAATTTTGCAACGTATGTCAGAAATAATAAACCTGATTGTGATTCTGATTCCCGGCCAAAGACCTGTTTAGAATTCACTGACTCGGGCTCCAGCACTGCAGCATCATCAGGTGGATGTTGCTCAATGATCAGTGTTACTGTTGCGTGCCCGTCACTTCTTGTAGGCACCACACGTGCAAGGAAGTGAGCAATTCAAAGCCACATGATGTACCATGAGCTTAAACAGTGTTGATCAAATTTCAGGATCGATTTTATGTTTCAAATCAATCTCTCAGTGTGCAGAACATATACATTACACAATTGAATTACAAATCTCACAGATAGCTCATAAACACCTTTCCTAATAATCAATCTCAATTAAACAAGCAATATATTTGTGACTGCATTATGTGTTTATTTGCTGTTATAAAATCATCAGTGTTTCCTACAAATAAGCAATAAACAGTTTGCTGCAGGAAGTCAGTGGTGGAGCAGTACAAATGAGTACATTTACAAGGAGCACAGCCACAAGAAAGCAGCATCCATCATCAAGGACCCCACCATCCAGGCCGTGCTCTCTTCTCGCTACTGCCATCGGGCAGAAAATACAGAAGACTTGGGTCCCACATCAACAATTATTACCTTACAATCAGCAGGCTCCTGAACCAGTGTGGCTAACTTCACTCACTTGACAATGATTCTACCACCATAGGCTTAGTTCCAACTCACGTTCTTAAAAATATTTTTCTTGATTTGCATGTTGGTTGTTTGTCAGTCCTTGCTTGTTTTTCATAAATACTATTGTACTTCTCTTTTTTTCCTGTAAATATTTGCAATAAAATGAATCTCAAGGTTGATCATGGTAACATGTAAGGCCAGAAGACACAGTCTCAGGTCAGAAGACCATCATTTTAGAACAGAAATGAGGGGAGTGGTGAATCTGTGGAATTCGTTCCCACAGTCCAAGTCTTTATGTATATTTAAGGCAGAAGTTGATAGATTCTTGATTAGTCAGGGAATGAAGGGTTATGGGGAGAAGGGGTAGAGGCAGGATTCTGGGGCTGAGAGGAAAATTGGATCAGCCATGATGAAATAGCAACACAGGCTTGATGGGCCAAATGACCTAATTCTGCTCCTATATCTTATGGTCCTCTTATATATAGTATGTACTTTGATAAAAAAAATTACTTTGAATTTTTTGAACTTTGAACTGTGAAGGGAATTGGAAAACCTGGAGCAGAAGTTCTCCAGCTGTCTGTTAATCCAGATTCAGGATCTTCAGTCTATTGTCTCCAAACAGTTGTTGACAATGGATTAAAAGACTAAAGATTCAAGTTTTGTTTGTTGTCATTCTTCAATTCATAAGTATAAATAAAGAAGAACAAAATGATTGTTACTCCAGATCTGAAGCAGCATAAAAGCATAATAACAATAAGCATAAAGAACAGAATAACACAAATACCTGGGGACATGAATGGACAATAAACTGGACTGGTCAAAGAACACTGAGGCTGTCTACAAGAAGGGTCAGAGCCGTCTCTATTTCCTGAGGAGACTGAGTTCCTTTAACATCTGCCGGACGATGCTAAGGATGTTCTACAAGTCTGTGGTGGCCAGTGCTATCATGTTTGCTGTTGCGTGCTGGGGCAGCAGGCTGAGGGTAGCAGACAGCAACAGAATCAACAAACTCATTTGTAAGGCCAGTGATGTTGTGGGGGTGGAACTGGACTCTCTGACGGTGGTGTGTGAAAAGAGGATGCTGTCCAAGTTGCATGCCATCTTGGACAATGACTCCCATCCACTCCATAATGTACTGGTTAGGCACAGGAGTACGTTCAGCCAGAGACTCATTCCACCGAGATGTAACACTCAGCGTCATAGGATGTCATTCCTGCCTTTGGCCATCAAACTTTACAACTCTTCCCTCAGAGTGTCAGACACCCTGAGCCAATAGGCTGGTCCTGGACTTATTTCCACTTGGCATGATTAACTTAATATTATTTAATTATTTATGGTTTAATATTGCTATATTTCTTCACTATTCTTGGTTGGGGCGGCTGTAAGGAAACCAAATTTCCCTCAGGATCAATAAAGTATGTCTGTCTGTAAAATCAATAAATATAAATACATAAGATTAGCTAATATACATAGACTGTGTGTACATAAAATGAAAACTAAGTACTGGACTATCTATACATAAGGTGACTCTGACAGAAAATTATAAAGTAGTGGTGGTTGGGGTGTGGAGGGGTGGGTAAGTGGGTTAAGGTGTTGATCAGCCTTACTGCTTGGGGAAAGTAACTGTTTTTGAGTCTGGTGGTCCTGGCATGGATGCTACGTAGCCTCCTCCCTGATGGGAGTGGGACAAACAGTCCGTGGGCAGGGTGGGAGGAATCCTTCAAGATACTACTGGCCTTTTTACAGCACCTATTAACATAGAAAATAGGTGCAGGAGTAGGCCATTCTGCCGTTCAAGCCTGCACTGCCATTCAGTATGATCATGGCTGATCATCCAATTCAGAACCCTGTACCTGCTTTCTCTCCATACCCCCGATCCCTTCAGCCACAAGGGCCATAGCTAACTTCCTCTTAAATATAGCCAATGAACCGGCCTCAACTGTTTCCTGTGGCAGAGAATTCCACAGATTCACCACTCTCTGTGTGAAGAAGTTTTTTCTCATCTCGGTCCTAAAAGGCTTCCCCTTTACCCTTAAACTGTGACCCCTCGTTCTGGACTTCCCCAACATCAGAAACAATCTTCCTGCATCTAGCCTGTCCACTCCCTTTAGAATTTTATATGTTTCAATAAGATCCCCCTTCAATCTTCTAAATTCCAGTGAGTATAAGCCTAGTCCGGGGGTCGGCAACCTGTGGCTCCCGAGCCATTTGTGGCTCTTTCACCTCTGTGCTGCGGCTCCCTGTGGCTTTGGGAAATAATTGGTCAGTATTTAATTAAAATGTATTTTATGTTAGTTTGTTAGCTTTTGAAATGTAATTCTAAATTTGAAGATTATGGTGATCTTGTACAATCTAAGTGTGGCGACACATTTCCTGGCACATCCGAAACGGCTCACAATTAGCCAGCATTCCGGCTAAGGGAGATAGCCTACGGGGGTTTGTGAGTACGCGTCTTTTGCAGCATCTGCGTCCATGGGGGCTGGGTTGAGGGAGGCTTAAAAGCAAGGCTGTTTAGTTCGAATAAAGTTATTCGACTGCAGTTTACTGACTGCGTGAGCACACCGCTACAACGTGTTTTTATCGCTATTAATATACGTCACCACTGCCAATACCTGACACCCGCCAGTGCGCGATTTCTTTAATTTTTCGATCCAAGGTAAGCCAACTATGGAGAATTCTAAAAAAAGAAAAGTGACTGAAGAAAACAGAACGTTTAATGATACGTGGACAGATTCATTTGCTTTCACTGTTGACGAGACTGGTTTACCGGTATGCTTAATATGCAATGAGAAACTAGCAAACAACAAAAAGTCAAATGTCGCAAGGCATTTCCAGAGTAAACACGCAGCCTTTGCTCAAAAATATCCGGATGGAGATGAGAGAAAAAAAGCCGTTTCGGAACTGATGCGGAAGGTTGATCTGAGCAAAAATCATTTCCAGAAATGGATGAAGTCTGGAAAATCAACGACATACGCCAGTTATATTGCCGCTCAGGAAATAGTCAGGCACGGGAAGCAGTTTACAGATGGTGAATATATAAAAGAATCTTTCATTAAGATTTCAGAACATCTATTCACGGACTTTAAAAACAAGAGTGAAATTGTGCAGAAAATCAGGGATATGCCCCTCTCTGCAAAGACTGTCAAAGACAGAACCATAAAAATGGCAGAAGACATCACAAGACAGCAAATTAAAGACATCAATTCAGCTGTGGCCTACTCGATTGCCTGTGACGAGTCTAAAGACAAAGGTGATATTGAACAAATAGCGTTGTTCTGCCGGTATGTAAACTCTGCCGGGCCACAGGAAGAACTGATTGAGTTGATACCTCTAAAAGACCAAACACGGGGGGAGGACATCTGTGAGGCTGTCTTGAATTGTTTAAGAGCCAAAGGAATAAAGACCACCCATCTGGTGTCAGTAGCTACTGATGGGGCTCCGAATATGACGGGAACGCACAAGGGATTTGTGGCTTTACTGCAGAAGTCGCTGGACAGAAAGCTGCTGACTTTTCACTGCACCTTGCACCAAGAGGCACTGTGCGCTCAAACATTTCCTCCGGAATGCACAGAAGTAATGGATGTTGTCATTCAGATTGTCAATAAAATAATGGCAAAAAGTTTAAATCACCGTCAATTCCGTTTGTTACTGGACGAGATGGAAAGCGCATATTCTGATCTCCTGCTGCACAACAAAGTCCGGTGGCTGTCCAAAGGGGAGGTGCTGAAACGCTTTGTCGCGTGTCTGGAAGAAGTGAAAACTTTCCTGGGCAGCAAAGGGCTCACCTTTCCTGAGCTGGAACAGCCAGAGTGGCTGGAAAAGCTACACTTCATGGTAGACATGACAGCGCACCTGAACACGCTGAACACAGCTCTTCAGGGGAAAGGACGCACAGCCCTGCACATGTTGGAGGATGTTTTGGCATTCGAGCGCAAGTTGACAGTGCTTGCCAGAGATTTACAGAAAGGCACTTTGTCTCACTTCCCCAATTTGAGAGAGTTCAAACAAGGTCACGACATGATAATTTCGGAGTATTTACATTCTGCAATCATCGCAATGCAAACATCGTTTGGGAAATGCTTCTGTGAGTTCAGAGAGGAAAAAAACACATTATCCTTCCTGGTCACTCCCTTAAGCATCGATCCTTCCCTACTAAATACGACTGCATTGGCAGGTGTGAGTCAACCTGATCTTGAGATGGAACTGGCCGACATAGCCGACAAAGACATATGGGTGTCCAAGTTTAGACGCTTGACAGCAGACCTTGAAGATGTTGCCCGTCAGAAGGCCGTTCTTGCTCAGAATCACAAATGGAGTGATATTGAAAACCTTCCAAAACCGGACAAACTTGTGTTCGAAACATGGAATGCTATGCCCGACATTTATGTAAACATGAAAAAGTATGCGCTTGGAGTCCTGTCGATCTTTGGATCCACATATGTATGTGAGCAGGTGTTCTCCAACATGAACTTTATTAAAAACAAACATCGCGCACGCCTCACAGATGACAGCTTGCGATCCTGTGTAAAGATGAAGGTGACGTCATACAGCCCTGATGTGCAGACGCTGTGTGCTGAGGTCCAGGAGCAGAAATCCCATTAACCAAGTATGATAAATATTTTAATTGCCTATTATTTTATGTATATTCATATTTTTTCATTGTTCAGTGAAATAGTCCTTTTATTTTTCAGGCTGACAGCTGGCTGATGTTATTTTTGGTTTGCTGCTGGCGGCAAATTTAAGTTTGGCGTTTTTCATAAATACAAGAAGGACTCAAATAGACGTTGAGTATTTTACTTAAAAGTAACCTTCAACCCAACGTCTTTTTTTCGGAGTTCAAAATGTTTTTGTTGCATGCAGAAATGTAATTTCGTTTTCTCTGCAGGAGTTCATCAATTTCATAAATGCAACACATTATAGTTTGTTTATACATAGCATAAAGGCAAAAAAAACGTTGTATGCAGTGTTATTTCATTTTAAATGTCAAACGGGTTTTGTGGCTCCCAGTGTTTTCTTTTCTGTGGGAAACGGGTCCAAGTGGCTCTTTCAGTGGTAAAGGTTGCTGACCCCTGGCCTAGTCGATCCAGTCTTTCTTCATATGAAAGTCCTGCCATCCCAGGAGTCAATCTGATGAACCTTCTTTGTACTCCCTCTATGGCAAGAATGTCTTTCCTCAGATTAGGGGACCAAAACTGCACACAATACTCCAGGTGTGGTCTCACCAAGCCCTTGTACAACTGCAGTAACCTAACCTATCCAAGTCACCCTGCATCCTCTTAGCATCCTCCTCACAGCTAACACTGCCGCCCAGCTTTATGTCATCCGCAAACTTGGAGATGCTGCATTTAATCCCCTCGTCTAAATCATTAATATATATTGTAAACAACTGGGGTCCCAGCACTGAGCCTTGCGGTACCCCACTAGTCACTGCCTGCCATTCTGAAAAGGTCCCGTTTACTCCCACTCTTTGCTTCCTGTCTGCCAACCAATTCTCTATCCACATTAATACCATACCCCCAATACCGTGTGCTTTAAGTTTGCACACTAATCTCCAGTGTGGGACCTTGTCAAAAGTCTTTTGAAAATCCAAATATACCACATCCACTGGTTCTCCCCTATCCACTCTGCTAGTTATGTCCTCAAAAAATTCTATAAGATTCATCAGACATGATTTTCCTTTCACAAATCCATGCTGACTTTGTCCGATGATCTCACCACTTTCCAAATGTGCTGTTATCACATCTTTGATAACCGACTCTAGCATTTTCACCACCACCGATGTCAGGCTAACCGGTCTATAATTCTCCGGTTTCTTTCTCCCTCCCTTTTTAAAAAGTGAGGTTATATTTGCCACCCTATTCTGCATATACATCCTTGATGATGGGTTGGGTAGTTTTGACTCCCCGTTGTAGAGCACTTCTGCTCTCCTCAGTGCAGTTCCTATGCCACAGAGTTTTGCAGCATGTTAGGATGCTCTCTACTGCACATCTGTAGCAGGTCATGAGAACTGATGTGCGAAGTCCAACTGTCTTCAGCCTCCTCATAAAGTGGAGGCATGGTTGAACTTTCTTGACAGTGGAGGATGTACTCTGGGACCATGAGGGGTTGTGTGAAATTAACCAATATTAACAGACGGACCCTCCAAGAGGATCACAACCTTGTCATAGTTTGGAGGCTTGCATACCTCAATAACCTGGAGAACTATGCTGGTGGAGTCAGGGCTTTATGCCGTGGCTCTTGGTAAGGTCACCTTCGCCAAGAAGTTCAAAGTGTAGAGGCCTTACTAAGAATGGTCCACCAGTCCTCCAGGTTCAGGGGGTACAGCTCAGGGCTAACAACCCTGACTGGTCAAACAAAACTTTTACAGAAACAGCAGTTAAGAAACATTCTATTCTATATCTGTGTGCAGTGGTATTCTTGAGTTTCCACCTGGGACTTGAATAGCTGACAGTAGTGAAAACCTAGTCAAAGTTACTAGTGCAATGAAGGAAACCCTGAACACTGCCAAGAGCAAGACCAAAATTAGTTGAGGGAATATACGAATCATGTATGACACTGGCAAGCTGGTACAAATAACTCAGGAAGAACTGAAGACCCTGAACCACACTTGGGGCACAGTAGAGAAGATGGCCAAGGACAGACAGAGATAGAGGACCTTCATTGCTGCCCTAAACGCCAATGGCATTACGGGCAGTAAGTAAGTAAAGACAACATTCATGAAACCTCAATTAAATTAAAAACATATTTGTAGGCCCATAATTCT
Source organism: Hypanus sabinus (assembly GCF_030144855.1). NCBI lineage: Eukaryota > Metazoa > Chordata > Chondrichthyes > Myliobatiformes > Dasyatidae > Hypanus > Hypanus sabinus. Next base: position 173,007,167 of record NC_082712.1, on the reverse strand, counting down.
GTGAAAATACTTCTCACTACTTCATAAATTTACTTTCTAAAGATAAAAGTTTGCTGTATTATAATAAAAATGCTTTCTTGCAAAAACTTTCTTAGAAATCCCTACATAACTACATTGGACACTAGACAACAAACATTTTAGGCAAATCTCTTCTACTTTCATTTTAAAATAAAGATAACAATGTCTGCTAAGATGTTGGAGAGTGAAATTGAATTGAATGCATTCAGTGCACATTCATTAATCAGGATAATAGTTTGGCAATTTTAAGGATAGTAGAGTACATCTCTGCTAAATTGACCCATGTCTCCACTTGGTAATACACTAAATAAATAAAATCGATTTATTTTAAATCCTGTTACATTTTAACTTCAGTAACAGGCACATAAATTGTAGCTTATTATACATCTGATTTCATGCCTGAGTTTTGTTAAATCTAAACAAATTACAACATACAATGCCACAGGGATTTACATCATTAAATAGGCCATTAAGATGAATATTTCATGGAATTGTGACTTAACTTGTAGCATAAAGCAATAACAACTAAACTGTTCACATCAATATTAATCAGTAGCAGGCAAAACTGTTCTTAAATAACTAGAAATTACTTGCAGTAGGTTGAAATGTTCATTAGAAAAATAAATCAGTTGCTTGTACATTGAAATAATCTTGTTGAAATGATTTTGAACTCGTGTCAAATTGCTGAAACAAGAGTGGTACTGCTTAGTCTGAATAAAGGGTCCCTGCCCGAAATGTTGACGATTAATTCATTTCCATAAAGGCTACCTGACCTGCTGAGTTCTTCCACTTACTTATTTATCGAGATACTGCCCTCTGACCCTGCAAGCCACACTTCCCAGCAAACCCTCCTCCCTCGACTTAACCTGAGACTAATCACAGCACAATTTACAATCACCAATTAACCTACATCTTTGGTCTGTGGGAGGAAACCGAAGCATCCAGAAGAAACACACGAGGTTACAGAGAGAATGTACAATCAGCGGCAGAAATTGAACCCTGGTCTCTGGTACTGTAAAGCAGTGTGCTAACCACTACACTACCATGCTACTCAGGTATTGTTTATTTGTATTCAGAGAGCACACAGTGGAAGTGTCTGCTATGCACTTTACTGTGCATCTACTTTCAAACACTTCCCAAAAATAATAGTTCACATTTTGCTGGATGTGGACAGCAGTTCCAAGTGTTAATTTTTGAGATTCTAGCATGAATGCAAAGCTTCCAGATTTAGAGGCTAAGTATAGCTAGCATATTCACTATGGGGTCCTGTGGGGGACAAAACCTTACTTAAGTTCCCTAGCACTTGGACAGGAGAATCTGTTCCTAAATCCTGCACTGAAGTGGACTCTGTATAGGATCTATGTGTCCATTTACTTGAATGTCGACTGCATTGTTGAAGGGAAGAAAGGCTAAAACAAATTAATTTGTATTTTTAAATTATTTATGTTCTGTTAATTATAATTTCAGTTAAATAAAGGTGATCTGAACCTCTGTTGCTTTTGTTTTTACTTTCAATCTCTTAATTATCACATTAACAATTTCAAAATTTTCCCCAAGACCATAAGACATAAAAGCAGAATTAGGCATCGAGTCTGCTCAACCATTCTATCATGGCTCATTTATTATTCCTCTCAACCCCATTCTCCTGTCGTCTCCCTGTAACCTTTCACACAATTACTAACGAAGAACTTATCACACTCCACTTTAAATATACCCAATGACTTGGCCTTCACAACCATCCGTAGCAATTAATTCCATAGATTCACCATCCTCTCGCTGAAGAAATTCCTTCTCATCTGTGCTCTGAAGGGATGTCCTTCTATCTGAGGCATGTCCTAGACTGCCCCACTATAGGAAACATCCTCTCCCATGTCCTCACTGTCCAGGCCATTCAATATTTGATAGGTTTCAATGAGATCTCCCCTCATTCTTCTAAACTCAAGCACTCCTCAGACATTAACCCTTTCATTCCTGGTATCATTCTTGTGAACTTCCTCTGTATCAGAATTGATTCGAGAGCTTAAGATAATAAACCCATAGGGGAAAGTGATCATAATATGATCAAATCCACCCTGAAATTTGAGAAGGAGAAGCTAAAGTCAGAATCATCAGTATTACAGTGGAGCAAAGGGAATTACAGAGGCATGAGAGAGGCGTTAGCCAGAATTGATTGGAAAAGAAAACTGGCAGGGATGACAGCAGAGCAGCAACAGCTGGAATTTCTGAAAGCAATTCAGAAGGCACAGGATATATACATTCCAAAGAGGAAGAAGTAGCTTAAAGGAAAGATGACACAACCGTGACTAACAAAAGAAGTCAAAGCCAACATAAAAGCCAAAGTAAGACCATATAATAGAGTAATAATTAGTAGGGAGTCAGAAGATTGGATAACTTTTAAAAACCAATAGAAGACAACTAAAAAAGTCATTCAGAAGGTAAAGACGGAATACAAAAGTAAGCTAGCCAGTAATATTATAGAGGATATCAAAAGTTTCTTTGGATACATAAAGTATAAAGGAGAGGGGAGAGTGGATATCCGACCACTGGAAACTGATGCCGGAGAAGTAGTAATGGGGGACAAGGAAGTGGCAGATGAACTAAGTAAGTATTTTGCAGCAGTTTTCACTGTGGAAGACACTACCAATATGATGGAAGTTCTAGGTATCAGAGGTCATGAAGTGAGAAAGTTACCATAACTAGAGACCTGGGTGTCATTGTACACCAGTCATTGAAGGTGGGCAGGCAGGTACAGCAGGCGGTGAAAAAGGCAAATGGTATGTTGGCATTCATAGCAGAAGGATTTGTGTACAGGAGCAGGGAGGTTCTACTGCAGTTGTACAGGGCCTTGGTGAGACCGCACCTAGAATATTGTGTGTAGTTTTGGTCCCCTAATATGAAGAAAGACATTCTTGCCATAGAGGGAGTACAGAGAAGGTTCACCAGATTGATTCCTGGGATGGCAGGACTTTCATATGAAGAAAGACTGGATCAACTAGGCTTATACTCACTGGAATTTAGAAGATTGAGGGGGGATCTTATTGAAACATATAAAATTCTAAAGGGATTGGACAGGCTAGATGCAGGAAGATTGTTCCCGATGTTGGGGAAGTCCAGAACGAGGGGTCACAGTTTAAGGATAAAGGGGAAGCCTTTTAGGACCGAGATGAGGAAAAACTTCTTCACACAGAGAGTGGTGAATCTGTGGAATTCTCTGCCACAGGAAACAGTTGAGGCCGATTCATTGGCTATATTTAAGAGGAAGTTAGATATGGCCCTTGTGGCTAAAGGGATCGGGGGTATGGAGAGAAAGCAGGTACAGGGTTCTGAGTTGGATGATCGGCCATGATCATACTGAATGGCGGTGCAGGCTTGAAGGGCCGAATGGCCCTATTTTCTATGTTTCTATGTTTCTAGAGAGAAAGTTCTTGGGAAACTGGAAGGTCTGAAGGTAGATACATCATGTGGACCAAATGATGTATACCACAGAGTTCTGAAGGAGGTGACTAAAGAGATGGAGGACGAGTAATAATCTTTCAATAATTACTAGATTCTGGAATGGTTCTGGAAGACTAGAAAATTGCAAATGCCATTCCACTCTTCAAGAAGGGAGAAAGGAAATTATAGGCCAGTTACCCTGACCTCAGTGGTTGGGAAGATGCTGGAGTCGATTATTAAGGATGACATGTCAGCGTACTTGGAGACATGTGATAAAATAGGCTGTAGTCGGCATCGTTTCCTCAAGAGAAAATTTTGTTTGACATATCTGTTGGAATTCTTTGAAGAAATAACAAGCAGACTGGACAAAGGAGAATCAGTTGATGTTGTGTACTTGGATGTTCAGAAGGCCTTTGACAAGGCACCACAAGCTATGAGCTCATGGTATTACAGGAAAGATTCTAGCATGGATAAAGCAGTGGCTGATAGGCAGGAAGCAAAAAGTGGAAGTAAAAGGAGCTTTTTCTGGTTGGCTGCTGGTGACTAGTGGTGTTCCGTAGGGGGTTTGTATTGGGACCAATTCTTTTTACATTATATGTTAATGATTTGAATGATGGAATCGATGGCTTTGTTGAAAAGTTTGCGGACAATATGAAGCTAGGAGGAGTGGCAGGTAGTATTGAGGAAGCAAAGAAGCTACAAAAGGACTTAGACAGACTAGGAGAATGGGAAAAGATATAGCAGATCAAATGCAGTGTCAGGAAGTGTATGGTCATGCATTTTGGTAGAAGGAATTAAAGGGTTCACTAATTTCTAAATGGGGAGAAAATACTAAAAACTGAGGCACAAAGAGACTGGGAGTCCTTGTGCAGGATTCCCTAAAGGTTAATTTGCAGGTTGAGTCTGTAGTGAGGATGGTATATGCAATGTTAGCATTCATTTCAAGAGGATGAGAATATAAAAAGAAGGATGTAATGTTGACACTTTATAAAGCACTGGTGAGGCTTCACCTGGAGTATTGAGAGCAGTTTTGGACTTCTTATCTTTGAAAGGATGTCCTGAAACTAGAGGGAATTCAAAGTAGTTTCATGAAAATGATTTCAGGATTGAATGTTTGTCATATGTGGAGTGTTTGATGGATTTGGGGCTGTATTCACTGGAATTCAGGAGAATGAAGGGTCACCTCATTGAAACCTATCAAATGGTGAAATTTCTTGACAGAGTGCACGTGGAGAGGATGTTTCCTATGGTGGGACCAGGCCTCAGGATAGAGGGGTGTTTGTTTAGAACAGACTTGAGGAGTAATTTCTTTAGCCAGAGAATGGTAAATTTGTGGAATTCTTAGCCATAGGCAGTTGTTGAGGTCAAGCCATTATGTATATTTAAGGCAGAAGTTGATCGATTGGTCAGGGCATGAAGCAATAGAGGAAAACTGGATCAGCTATGATAAAATGGAGGAGCAGACTCGATGGGCCAAATGGTGTAATTCTGCTCCTATATCTTATGGTCTTATGGTCTCTGCAGAACTAGCACATCCTTTCTTAGATAAGGGGCCCAAAACTACTCACAATACTCCTGGCCAGTCTGGTCAATGTCTTATGAAGCTTCAGTATAAGATATTAAGAAAACAAAATCATTTACATTTTTTAATTATTTGTTATTTATTTATTTATAATTTTAGTTATATAAAAGTGATCTTAGTTGATGTAGCTTTTATTTTCACAGTAAAACTTAATTATCACATTAACAATTTTTAAAAATTTCTGAAAGAAACTTCTAAAAAACCTCGATTGCTTTGGAAGCTCACAAAGCTGTGTTCATACAGTCATACAGTCTCACCACAAGGAAACATGTCCTTTGGTCCAATTTGTCCCATGACTGTGTTGCCCACAGAGCTAGTACTATCTGTCTACATTGACCCGTAACCCACTAATCCCCTCTGATTTACTGTATGTACATATATAGAAAACTTTTGAATATTGCTAAGAACCACCAGACTCAAAAACAACACAAGTGAATCTGCAGATGCTGGAAATAAATAAAAACACAAAATGCTGGCAGAATTCAGCAGGCCACAGCATCTATGGGAAGAGGTAGTGACGACGTTTCGGGCCGAAACTCTTCATCAGGACACTCAAAAACAGTTACTTTATCCAAGCAGTCATGTTATAGACAATCAATCTGTGTATATAAGTCATCTTATGAATTTATATTTATTGGTTTTTTATTATTAATATTGTATTCTTTATCTCTTGTGTTTTTCTTATGTGCTGCATCAGATACAGAGTAACAATTATTTTCCTCTCCTTTACACTTGCACACAGGAAATGGCATTAAACAATCTTGAATCTTGAAGCTTATCACACCCACCTCAACCACTACCTTCAGCAGCTCATTCGAAATGCACACGGTCTTTTGTGTGAAGAAGGTGCCCATGATGGCCCTTTTTAAAGTTCAAAGTTCAAAATAAATTTATTATTAATATATGTTACAATATACCACCCTCAGATTCATTTTCTTGCAGGTGTTTACGGGAAAGCAAAGAAACTCAACTGAATTTATGAAAAACTATAACCAAGACTGACAAATATCCAATGTGCAAAAGAAGACAAATCATGCAAATGATCAAAATAAATAAATAATACCGAGAACATGAATTGTAGAGTCCTTGAAAGTGAGTCTGTAGTTGTGGAATCAGTTTATCTTTGAGATGAGTGAAGTTATCCAATGAAATGTGTCATCTTGTGTCAACAAGCCACAAGGTAATGTTGCAGCTCTATAAAATATTGGTTAGATCAAACATACAATATTATGTTCAGTTCTGGTCACCTCTTTATCAGAAGGATGTGGAAGCATTAGAGTAGGTACAGAGGAGATTTATCAGGAAGTTGCAGTGTGTCTTATGAAGAGACGTTGAGGGATCTAGAGCTTTTCTTTTTGGAGAGAATGAAGATGAGAGGTGACTTGATAGAAGTGCATAAGATGATAAGAAGCATAGATCATGTGGACAGCGAGAGATTTCCAAAAGGATCTAGTGCTTTCCTGGTGTATATGGTACATAAACTCTTTTCAGGCACCCAGCTGGGTCCAGGTGTGATTTTTAACCAAACTCCGCCACCTTCATCAGAGATGATGCCTTGACGTGTCTGGTTCGGTGGTTTATATACTCATCGCCTGTCGTCCGTCCCTCCCGATTGGTTAGTCCTCAACCAATGAGATTTCTGCTGTCCCACTTCATTTAAAATTGTATTCCAGTTCTTACTTGGAGCGAGACCTTTGTCTTTGTTGAAGTTCTCCCCATGCAACAGGCTCCCTCTCACAATGCACCTGAGACCGACACATTTGGGCAGCGGTGATGTTGCAGCAGTGGCGAGTCAGCATTGAACTCAATGTAGGACTGCCTGAGGGACTCCAGCTCTGGATATTTTCTTAGGTCATTCAATATTCGATAGCTTTCAATGAGATACCCCTCCCCTGACAATTCTTCTGAACTCCGGTTAGTATAGGCCCAGAGCCATCAAACGCTCTTCATACATTAACCTTTTCATTCCCAGAATCATTCTCATGAATTTCCCCTGGACCCTCTCCAACGCCAGCACATCAAATCCAAGTTCAAGTTGAAGTTTCTCGTCATCTGACTGTATATATATACAACCAAGTGAAACAACATTCCCCTGGACCACAGTGCACCTGCAAAACACATATCACATGCAGCATGTAAACTGCTAAGATACAACTCAAAATGAACCTAGTAAAGTATAGTACAGGTAAACAGTAAGCAGTGTAATAAAGAGCTTGCTGTACTCATGGTGAGACCTCAGTGGTGGCAGGGTATTGATTAGTCTCACAGCTGCACTCCACATATACGGGCACCCAGTTCGGAAGGGGGTGGGCGTGAGGAGGATCTCCCGGTGGGCTTGCTCCTGGGCCTGGCCAAGATGGCCATTCATGGGTCTAGGCAGCAGAAAGTGGAGGGGGAAGCCCAGGCAACTGTCTGCCTCCCTCCCAAGGATATGTTTGTGCCTGGTTGTCTTTGGAGAGGGAGCATGTGATCGCAATGGGTAAAGTGGGGACTTCCTGGAGCGGTGGACCCCCCCCCCTCCTCGCCTGGGGTATTGACTGTTTTATAGATGGTAGTAACCATATTTTAATATGAGTATACTTACTGTCTTGTAAATATTGAATGTCTGTACTTTGTGTATTTGTTGTGTAAGCGAACTATTATAGTGTTGTTATAAAAAAAAGGGAAGAAGCTATTATCCAGTTTGCTGGTCTTAGTCCTGATGCTCCTGTACCTTCTTCAGACAGTCAGAGACTGTAGGATGGATAGTAGGGATCCTCAACAATGCTTCAGGCCCTTCATGTACAACAGTCCTGGTAAATGTCACAAATAGGGATGAGAGAGAAACCAAGATTCTCTCGCTAGCTTTTAGTGCCCTCTTTAGGGTCTTGTGGCATGATACCTAGCAGCTTTCGTACCACACAATGATGCAGACAGACAGATGTTGCTCCTTTAGAAAGTTGTTAGAATAGGAACGGGGAGCCTGTCTCATCTCAATACCCTCAGAAAGTGCAGACGCTGCTGCGCCTTATCATCTAACGAGGAGGTGGTGTGAGTCCAGATTAGATCATCCATTATGTGCACACCAAGGAAGTTTGTGCTCTTCACTCTCTCCAGGGCAGAGTTATTGAGGTGCAATGGAGAGTGGTTGACCTGTGCCTTCCTGAAGTCCACAATCATCTCTTTTTTCTTGTTCTTACACCATTTGACAAGCCTTTCTAATCCTCTCTGTATGCCAACTCATCATTGTTGCTGATGAGGCCAACCACTGTAACATCATCAGCGAGCTTGATGATGCGGCTTCCCCCGGATCTGGCAGTGCCAGGACTCAGGACTGAGTCAGCAACGTGAACAGCAATGGACTGAGCACATGATGCACCATCAATAACTCTCGGAGATGGGAGGTGAACGATAGGCTTTTATTAGCTACAAGAGACCACGATTAGTAGCAAGAGACCACCACACAACATTCTGGAGACTGAGGGAGGAGCAGTGCCTCCAACCGCCTTTATTCAGGGGTCTATGGGAGGAGCCACAGGAGCAGTCAGCAGAGGGGTGTGTCCAGACAGGTATATGTAGTTCACCACAGCACACAACCCTGGGGAGGAGAGGTCAGTGTGATGTAGCTTGAGATGTTGCTGTACACTGGGACTGACAGGGGGCTTTCCATCAAGAAGTCCAAGATCCACTTATGGAGAGGAGTTTTTGAGTCCAAACATGTACAGGTTACCAAGCAGCCTCTCTGGGATGATCATGTTAAATGGCGAGCTGAAGCCAATGAACAACATCCTGGTGCATGAGTCGTTTTATAGGTGGGACAGGATGGAGTGGAAGGCTAAGGTTATGAAATCATCAGTAGAACAGTTTGAGCGGTAAGTGAACATCAAAGGGTCCAATATAACTCTAAGGTGGGATTTTATATAATCCATTACCAACTACTGAAAGCACTTAAGGATTGCTGAGGTCAGTGCCACTTGGCAGTACTTGTTTAGGCCAATTACCATTGCTGTCTTTTGAACCAGAATGATGGTGACTGCCCTGAAGCCTACAGGATCAGTGGGCTGTTTCAGAGAGATATTAAATATTAATAATGAAGATATTAATTTTCTAGATAAGGGGCTCAAAAAGGGACACACAATACTCTAAGTGTGGTCTGACCAATGCTTCATAAAGCTTCAGCATTACAAATTCGAATTCAAATTCAAAGAATATTTATTATCAAAATATGTATGCAGTATACAACCCTGAGATTCATCTTCTCACAGACAGCCATGAACCCATTCAAAGAAAACATCAAATACCCAATGTGCAAAAAAACCCCAAATCGCACAAATAGTAAAAAAAAGAGCAAAAAACACACAGAATATTAACCATCCATCTGCAGAATCCTTGAAACAACCCAGGAATGTTCAGTTTAGTTCAGGTCAGTTCAACTTAACACCGTATCATTTGTTAACTGCAGACTGTAGAGCAGTCAGCCCCAATCAAAATCACACAAAGTAACAATAAAAAATGGAGTGAGCAGAAATCAGAAACACATACAACGTGAACTGCAGAGTCATCTAAAATGAATCCAATGCACAAACCATGAGGGACAGTAATGTGGCGACTGTAACTACATAAAGTGCTGAGGTTGTGCCTATATTTGTATTGAATCATAACTTCCCTGCTATGCTTATAAATGGTTTAAATGTGACATTAATAACTCCTTGAAATCAGTCTTCATCTATATGTAAACACTGTACAGATTTGAACTATTCATCGCACACAGGAGGAAGTTGGACTGTTTGATTTGAAAATGCAAACAATCACAAGATGTTCCCTCTTTAGGCCTTCTGATATGAGGAAAGTCAGTGCAGAAAAAGCTGAAGATAGTTGGACCTAGCCTGAGGAACTCATATTGATGTCATGAGATGATAGACTTCTAATGGCCACAAACAGCTTCATGTGTATGAAGCTTAGTTCCAACACATTGGAAATTTCTCTCCATATCACGTGAAAATAATGTCATAGGAAGCTAGTTAATATTACAGATTATTTTCCCACATTAACATTAGTAAAAAATAGAAAATAACTATTTTATTGACAAGTAAGGACAACCATAGGAAAGCATTCCATTAGACCATAAGAAATAGGAACAGAATTAGGCCAGTTGACCCATCAAGTCTACTCTGCCATTCCATCATGGTTGATTTATTATTCTTCACAAACCCATTCTCCTGCCTTCTCCCCAACTTTAGTTGTCCTCACTAATCAAGAAACATTAGCCTCTGCTTTAAATATACCCAATGATTTGGCCTCCACAGCCATCTATGACAATGAATTCCACCAATTCACCACCCTCTGACTAAAGAAATTCTTCATCATCTCTATTCTAAATGGTCATACCTCTATTCTGAGACTGTGCCTTCTGGTCCTAGACCCTCCACTAATGGAAACATCCTTTCCACCTCCTCTCCATCTTGGCCTTTCAATAGTTTATAGGTTTCAATGAGATCTATTTTCCAGTGAGTACAGGCCCAAAGCCATCAAATGCTCCTCATACATTAACCTTTTCATTACTGAGATTATTCCTGTGAACCTCCTCTTGAGTATCTCCAAAGCCAGCAAGACGTTTCTTTGATAAGGGGCCCAAAACTATTCACAATAATCCAAGAGTAATGACCAATGCCTTATAAACCCCTTAGATAAATAATTAACCCACCCTCACTGAGCCTTGGATCACCTGAATAGCATTATCTACATCGGGCTGCTGTTTATTGATTACAGCTCAGCGTTCAATACAATAATACCCTCAGTTTTAATCAACAAGCTCCAAAACCTAGATCTCTGTATCCCTCTGCAACTGGATCCCTGACTTCCTCACCAGGAGACCACAGTTGGGGCAGATCGGAAATAACATCTCCTCCTTGCCTACAATCAACACTGTGCACCTCAAGGATGCATGCTTAGCCCACTGCTCTTGTCTCTCTACACACACGATTATGTGGCTAGGCACAGCTCTGATGGTGATGAGGAGGCATACATGAGCGAGACAGGTTAACTTGTTGAGTGGTGCTACAGTAACAACCTTACTCAGTGTCAATGAGATCAAGGAATTGATTGTAGACTTCAGGAAAGGGAAGTCGAAGGAACACACACCAGCCCTCAAAGAAGGATCAGAAATGGAAAGGGGAAGGAATTCCAATTTCCTGGGTGTCAACATCTCTAAGAATCTATCCTGGGCTCAACATACTGATGCAATTAAAAAGAAGACACAATTGCAGCTATACTTCATTAGGAATTTGTGGAGAATTAGTATGTCTCCAAAGATAGACACTCACAAATTTCTATAGGTATACAGAAATGATTCGGCACAGACTAGATGGGCCATAGGGCCTGTTTCTGTGCTGTGCTTTTCTATGACTCCATGTACAGTGGAGAGCATTCTAGCTAGCTGCATCACAATCTGGTATCGGATGGGGGAACAGTGTAGGATCAGAAAAGGCTACAGAAAGTTGTAAACTCTGCCAGCTCCATCATGGGCACTGGCCTTCCCAGCATCCAGGACACCTTCAAAAGGCAGTGCCTCAAAAAGGTGCCAACCATCATTAAGGATCCCCTTCCCCCATGTCATGCCCTCTTCTCATCAGAGTAGAGGAACAGGAGCCTGAAAACACACACTCAAAGTTTGAGGAACAGCTTCTTCCCGCTTGCCATCAGATTTCTGAATGGACAATGAACCCATGAACACTTCTATTTTCTCCTCTCTTTTTTACATTACTTATTTAATTTAATTTTCTTTTTCGTATATACTTATTGCAATTTATTGTTTTTATTATTATGTATTGCAATGTACTGCTGCCACAAAACAACATTTTTCACGACATATGCCAGTGACATTAAACCTGATTCTAATACAAGGAATATATGAGGAACTCCACTTAATATTCAGAAACTTGAGAGCTATAAACTGATATTTAAAAGGAAAAAATGTGGTTTTCTTAATGAGATTATGCTAATGAAACTGAATTATATTTATAGTCCCAGAATTAAAATGGCAAGCTATTTGATTCCTTTACACCTCATATATTTTTTAATGCTGGGACTGGGAAGGAATATAGTGTTCAAACAGCCATCACTAAATTATTGAAAGGGCATTATAGATTAGCAAGTCTTTTAAATAATTTAGATAGCATCATTATATAGAAAATGAGGTTCTTAAGTAAAGTGTCAGATCACCTTATAAATACTTAATTGGCCTGAGTGCACTTTTAAAATAGGACTTAAACAAATCTTGTTCTTTTGTTTACATCTCAATATGCTATATTTGCAAATGGAAAAGAAATAAGGTGAATGCGTATTTTTAAAATATTTTTTCTCATATTCCATTATAGTATTTTTTGTGTCTGTAAAAGGAGGAATGCATAAATGCCAAGTGCATCATCAGGACAAATGCCAGATTTGTCATTGACAGCTGCTTGTCCATAAAGCAGGACATAGTGGGAGGAGTGTAGCGGTTAGCAAAAGCCCACAGCAGTCTGCAAAGTCACTAGTGGGAACAACAAAGGCCTTTCTGTGCGAGTAACACAGATGAGCCTGTAGCCAAACTGTCAGAAATAGTTAAGATGACAGATACTCAGTGTTCATTATTTCCTTATCGCAGGTCACTTGGTGACAAGCTGGATCAACATGCCTCGTCAGCTCTGGTTGATTTAAATAAAGACCACTCTGGCTACCCTCGTACCTCTTCACTTCACCTCACCAACCTATCACCTCCCTTTCGTGTCCCTCTTCCTTTCCTTTCTCCCATGATCCACTCTCCTCTCCTATCAGATCCCTTCTTCTTCAGCTCTTTACTTTTTCCACCTATCACCTCCCAGATTCTTACTTCATTCCTCTCCCTCCCCCACAACCCTGGCTTCACCTATCACCTTCTAATTTTACTCCTTCCCCTCTCCTCACCTTTTTATATTGGTTTCTTCCCCCTTCGTTTCCAACCCGGATGCAGGTCTCAGCCTGAAACATTAACTGTTTATTTATTTCAATAGATAGTGCCTGACCTGCTGAGTTCCTCCAACAGTTTGTATGTCTTGCTCTGAATTTCCAACATCTGCAGAATCTGTTGTGTTAAATAAAGATGTGTTGCTTGGATTGGAAATCTAAATCACACCTTCAAACGGAGGCTGTGCCGACAACCAACTCACTTCCGTGAACTTCAGTTCTGAACGCTACTTGCTTACTTTTAAGTGATTTGTTTCTTTTACTCTCTTGCACATTGGGTGTTCAATGCTCTTCTTTTGTTTTATTGAGCTTGTTGGGGTTTTTTGTTTTGTGGCTGCCTGTAAGTAGATGAATCTCAAGGTTGTATAAAGTATACATATTTTGATAATAAATGTACTTTGAATTTTGAACTTTTAACTTTGAAATCCAACAACCGCATTGTTTACACTTCATAAGCAGGAAGACGCAAACCTATAGGAGCCTGCCATTCTGCCCCTTGAGCTTGTTCTACCATCCAATAGGATTTCATTATAACGTGAACCTACTGAATGGCGGAAGAACTCAAGGAGCATAACAGTAGTGTGATGGTTAGCGTAATACTATTACAATGCCGGTGACCCAGATTCAATTTCCCACTGCTTGTATGTTCTCCCCATGAATGCATGCATTTCCTCTGGGTGCTCCAGTTTCCACCCACATTCCAGAGATGTACCAGTTAGTAGGTTAATTTCTAGGCTATTTCAACCATTGGCTCTTTCATGTGACTGCAGTCATTCAACATTATTTGCCATGTCATATAACAGAGGCGATCATGGTCTACGACTGTGATTGTTCTTAGCAAATATTCCTACTGAAGTGGTTTGTCATTGCCTTCTTCTGGGCAGTGTTTTTACAAGACGGGTGACCCCAGTCATTATCAATACTCTTCAGAGATTGTCTGCCTGGCGTCAGTGGTCGCATAACCAGGACTTGTGATTTGCACCAGCTGCTTATAACCTACTCCCATGTGACTTTGACTGGGTTTCTAAACAGGTACTACACCTTGCCCAAGGGCAACCTTCAGGCTAGCGGAAGGAAAGAGTGCCTGACAGCTCCTTTAGTAGAGACGTATCTCCACCCAGGAAATGCAGTAGACCCCATAAATGGGCCTTATTCTTCATGATCTGCAGCTGTTACAATTTGAATTTTCATTTATTCACCATATATAAGGAACGTATAAAGAATTCTCTGTGGTGTGTTGGCACGAAATAAGACCATAACACTTAGGAGCAGAATTAGGTTATTTGGCCCATCGAGTTTGGCCCACCATTCCATCATGGCTGATCTAGTGAGCCTCTCAATCACATTCTCCTGCCTTTTCCCCATATTTGACACCCTCACTAATTGCCTTACATGGAACAAAAAACAAAATACAACTTAAAGGATTATATAAGAAAATGAAGTTCGAGGTTAAAGTACGAATATGGAATAAAATGGCATAAATACATATTTTGTACATACAGCATGTATTTACAATACTAAGTTGAAAGTAAATTTATTGTCAAAGTACATATAAGTCATCATATACAACCCTGAGATTCATTTTCTAATGAGCATGCCCAATAAATCCTTAATAGAGTAATAACTATAACAGAATCAGTGAAAGACCACATCAACTGAGCATTCAACCAGTGTGCTAAAGACAACAAACTGTAAATAAAAAAGAAATAATAATAATAAATAGATGAGCAATAAATATCAAGAACATGAGATGAAAAGTGCTTGAAAATGAGTCCTTGTGGGAACATTTCAGTGAAGGGATAAGTAAAGTTGAGTGAAACAGCATTATAAAAAGTGGTTTTAAGTGCTTACAGTGAATGATGTAATAGATAGAGAAGGTGGTGGGGGTAATTCAAATGGTTGATTAGATTACTCAGAAATTCAATTGCATAATACTATATTTTTTCCAGAAATAATCATGGAAATTGTATACCAATGGCAGGTCAATTTTGGAAAATTCAACCAGGTATTTCCTAGCATCAGTCATCTTTGCCAGCTGACCCAACTGCTGCATCAGGGACACACAAGATTATGTCAGTCTCAATGAGATACACTAACTGGGGGCTTGTGAGTTCCTGAGATCCCAAGATCAATGTTGTCTGGTGCTTAGATCTTGGTAGTGTAATGACCTCCTCTGGCCTGTGTGGAGAGCTGGAGAGCATTGAGCGCCAAGGTTTTCAGAGCACCAGAATGGGTTAATTGTTGTTTAATGAGAGTCATCAATTGTTTAGACCTCCTTGTGTTTCTCTCGTGACTTGCTCTTTGCAATTCAGTCTGCTGGTGCTTTCTGTTCAAGCTTGCTAAGTTTACTTTGATAGGCCTGGGGATTCTGAGTTACTTGTATTATTTAAGTAGATACCTGATTGACACTAATTGTGAGGTAATAGTTTTTGAGAAAGCTACGTCTCGAAGTGTCACTCGGCTGAGCCATTGATGTTTCATTGGAATTTTTATGAATAAAATCTGGATGCCGTCTCTACATCGGAGTCTGTCTTTCCTCCACATTTGGGTTCTGACTTTGCCAGCGCACATAATGACAGGTAGGGTCACCCATCGCGATATGTTCAAGGGGAAGGTCCCAGACAAGGACCAATCCAACCAAGACCTCAGTGGAAGATGATGACACATCACCACAGCAGTGGAGGCAGAGGAAGGCTGCAACAGTGGGGTCCCCACTATTCTTGCAAGCCATGCCACTGGACCCTGATCCTGAACTAACAATAACCATGTGGTGCCTGCCTGTACATCAGCCTCCCCATGTTAAACAAAGTCACGCAAAGGTGCTCTCCATAAAAGGAATCCACCTTCCACCTAACTCTTACAACACTGCAGGGGAACCTGGATCATGATGCCTTGGCAAGGTCTTTTGCTGGTGTTCGCAGGACAACATATGGCATATCAAAAGCACTGCATACGCTGTGCCCCCAGCATTTTTAAAGATCCCTCCCATTCTTCCCACAATCTCTTTGACATCCTGCCGTCAGGCAGAAGGTACCACAGCATAAGGACTAGAACTGTAAGGCTGGGTAACAGCTTCTTCCTGTTAGGCTTCTTAATACCCTGCTGCCACTCTGCACATACTGGTATGCCCTATCTGAAAGCCCTGCCACCCCACTCCCCAACTCACAGACACACTTCCATCCTGTGCTGCTCACTTCTTATCTTTTATTGCTACTGTTTCACATATTCAAACGACTGCTTGTTTTATTATAATGATGTCAGTAACACCATGCTGACTTACATAAGCATCCACCTCACACTTCATGTCAACCTGTCAACTTTCAGGCCATGTCACTCAGGGATTTGTGCTAATACTATTTTGTGACTGTATGCACTGGATGGTAACTATATGTGCTGTGTGTGGCCATACGTACTGTGCTTTGCAACTTGGCCCCAGTGGAACATTGTTTCATTTAGTTGTATACAGGTGTATAGCTGAATGACAATAAACTTGAACAACTGGGTTACCACCAAGATTATTCTTAGGTTTCTGCCTGCATTGAAGCAACCTCCCAATGCCCCCCAAACCTTTGATTGGTGCCCTGAACCCACCCCTATATAATCACTTCCAACACCTTTTCAAATTTGCTGCTGGTCCCATTCCAAACCTGAAACCAACTCCTCCCTGCCAAATATTATTTTTGTAACTCCGTATCTATCCCACCTCTGGCAGCAGCACAGGATTGAGTGGACCACTGACTGAGCTGAGCCCAAGTCAAATCTCTGGAAAAGAGATGAAATGCAAAATACTGCAGATCCTGTAAAGCTGAAGTAAAACATAAGTTTTCTTGGATACTCAACAGATGAGTTTGTCAAAGTTCAGATCAATTTATTATCAAAGTACATATATGACAACATATACTACCTTGAAGTTCATTTTCTTGCAAGCATTTACAGGAAAATTTTTAAAAATATTTAACAGAATGTATTAAAAACTAGATATATACAAAGACTGACAGACAAACAATAAATAAATAGTATTGAGAACATGAGTTGTAGAATCCTTGAAAGTGAGTCCATATGTTATGAAATCAGTTCAGATTTGAGGTGAGTAAAAATATCCACACTGGTTCAGGAGCCTGATGATTGTTGGAGAATAACTATTCCTGAGCCTAGTGGTGTGGGATCTAAGGCTCCTGTATCTCCTGCCCAATGGTAATAGCAAGAAGAGAGCACAGCCTGGATGGTGGGGGCCCTTGATGATGTTTGCTGCTTTTTGTGGTAGGGCTCTTTTAAATATGCTCAATTATCGGGAGAGTTTTGTCGGTAATGGACTGGGCTATGTCTACCTCTTTTCTATTCCTGGAGTTTGGTGTTTCCTTACCAGGCCTTGATGTAACCAGTGATGAGGCAGCTTCTGTGGGCAGAGAAGTAGATTCTGGCCCAGTGACCCTGCTTTAGCACGTTAAGTGTGATGAAGGGACATCAATCTGAAATGTTAGCATGTTTCACTCTCTACAGAGTCTGACTGACTTGCTGAGCATTTTCCCAGTGAAGGGGTGCTGGACAGCACATTCAAGCTACAGAAATCTGTAGAGCCTGAACTTAAGCCCCAAAAGCAAAGAAAAATTTCACTAGAATGGGCACCTACAACCAAAATAGTCATTAGTACCTCTTAGAAGCACCATTTTAGAAGGTTTTAATGTATACTTTATATACTTGCCACATTTCAAGAAGGCATTATCTTTATAGATACAAATGTCCTCACCAATATTACGCTCACATGCCTAGTGCCACAATGTGCATCAGATAACTAATAAGTAATAACATGGTTAGCACATCGCTTCACAGCGCCCACCAGTGATCAACAATCAGGGTTAAATTCCCACCTCTGTCTTTAAGGAATTTGTACATTCTCTCTTTGACTGCATGGATTTCCTCTGGGTTTCCCACATTCCAAAAAGATATACGGGTTAGAGTTAGAGAGTTGTGGCCATGTTATGTCGGCAAAGGAAGCTTGCTGGCACTTGCAGGTTGCTCCCAAGACATCCTCGCTGATTTGATTTGATATAACTGAGGAGTTCTTAACCGTTTTTATTCCCTTGACCGCCTTGGCAGTCCAATGAAATCTATGGAGCCCTTCACAGAATAATGTATTTAAACACATAAAATAAAATGCACAGGATTGCAAAAGAAACTAATGTATTTATCAAAATATCTAACAATCAGATTTGTGATGTAGTAACATATGTGCTTTATTAACACATTAAATAACACGATTATAGATTTAAAATATGGACAATTTAAAATTCAATTTTATTTTTAAAGACATATCAGCATGGACGATGTTGTTTAGCTTGAATAGGAACATTAAACTGTGGGGTGGTCTTTGACAAAG
Organism: Hypanus sabinus; assembly: GCF_030144855.1. Lineage (NCBI taxonomy): Eukaryota > Metazoa > Chordata > Chondrichthyes > Myliobatiformes > Dasyatidae > Hypanus > Hypanus sabinus. Next base: position 172,988,793 of record NC_082712.1, on the reverse strand, counting down.
CACCACATATCACATTGGACTTCCAATCACAGGGCTGCCCGACAGTTGGCCGGCTACATCACACAAGTGTCCGCAGACAAGATGACTGCAATCACGTTTGATCTAGCAGAAGGTCTAAAATTCAAGGGGGTCCGTGCACGCCAGGTTAAGAAACCCTGACATAAATTGATACATTTCACTAATTCAAACTTATCTCTTTGAATCTCAGAAACAGAATCAGAATCAAGTTTAATATCTCCAGTATATGGCATGAAATGTTTTGTCATGTGGCAGCAGTACATTGCAATACATAAAGACTGTAAATTACATTAAGTTTATACAGTATATAAAGTTAAAGTAAATAAGTAGTGAAAAAAAAGTAGTGAGGTAGTGTTCATGGGTTCAATATCCAGTCAGACAGAAGGAAGAAGCTTTTTTTGAATCACTGAGAGTGTGCCTTCAGGCTTCTATACTTCCTACCTGATGATGACAATGAGAAGAGGGTATGTCCTGGGCAATTGGGATCCTTAATGATGGATGTTGCCTTTTTGAGGCATCGCTCCTTGAAGATGCCCTGGATACTGAGGAGGTTAGTGCCCATATGGAGCTGGATGAGTTTAAACTTTCTGTAACTTATTTCGATCCTGCGCAATGCCCCCCACCCCACCCCACCCCATACCAGATGGTGATGCAACCTTCATATTTGGCATCTATACAGCACATGTTTTGTGACCAAAGGATTCTCCCAGTAGCTCTTTTGGAACTTGCAGTGATTTGTTCATTAAGGCTCATGATTACTGATTAACATAATAAAGGACAGTGTGGTAGTGTAACAGTTGGCACAACGCAGTACAGCACCAGCTAGGATTTGACAATTTAATTTCAATTCCCATCGCTGTCTGTAAGGAGTTTATACATTCTGCCTGTGTCTGCGTGAGTTTCCTCCAGGTGCTCCAGGTTCCTCTCACATCCCAAAAAGATGTTTGGTGCCATGGTCATGAAGATTCATTTGTTCGTTCATAATGTGCCCTGTCACGTGGCATGGGTGATCATGGTCTTCCCTTGACCATGATTGTTGTACAGAAGTGGTTTGCCATTGCCTTCTTCCGGGTAGTGTCTTTACTAGATGGGTGATCCCAGCCATTATCAATACTCTTCAGAGATTATCTGTCTAGTGTCAGTGGTTGCCTAACCAGAACTTGTGATATGCACCAGCTGCTCATACGACCATCCACCACCTGCTCCCATGGCTTCACATGACTCTGATTGGGGGCTAAGCAGGTTATACACCTTACCCAAGATGACCCACAGGCTAGCAGAGGGAAGGTGTGCCTTACACCTCCTTTGTTAAAGAGGTATCTCCAGCCAGCTACCTATTAAGTTTCATTACTTAATTCAAAAAGTCACTTGCAGTTCAATGTCTTAACAAGAACTCATTTACAACGGAATATTTTCCTACATTGGTAATTGACCATAAACCTAACCAACCAAGCCCGTCTGCTTACTGAGTTTAAATAATATTAGCCACAGGTTAAACATGATTTACAGAAATAATGAAATCACATTGACCACAATAGCAAACACAGTCCGCTAAAATGGTGAAATTTAAACTTTGCTTAAAGAATTGGTTTCTCCTGAACAATAAATCAATCACCTTAATATGGACAATAAACCAATCAGATGACTTCCTATAAATCTACAGTTCTACCAGTAAAATATGTAGAAACACAGTAGTATAGCAGTTTACACAATGCGTTACAGGACCAATGAGCACCAATAGGGATTCAATTCCTGCCACGATCTTTAAGGAGCTTATACGTGCTCCCCGTGATCATATGGATTTCCTCTGGGTGCTGTGGTTCCCCCCCCCACTTTCCAAAGAAGTACATACTAGAGTTAGTGCGCTACGTTGCCGCCAGAAGCCTGGCAACACTTACGAGCTGTCCCAGCACATCCATGGGCTGTGTTGTCATTGATGTGAAAGGCGCTTTTCACTCCATGTTTCGATGTTTTGATGTATGTGTGGCAAATTAACTTATACAGTACATATAAAAAAACTTTGGTGTCAGTCTCAGGGTTTGCTCAATCTTGGTGGCCTGTAGTTACTAACATGGTTAGAGCATTGGCTGATTGGTAGGAAGCAGTGAGTGGGAACAAAAGAATCCTTTTCTGGTTGGCTGCCAGTGACTAGTGGTATTCTGCAGGGGTCGGAGTTGGGACCACTTCTTTTTATGCTGTATATCAATGATTTAAATGATGGAATAGATGGCTTTGTTGCCAAGATTGCAGACGATACAAAGATTGGTGGAGGGGCAGGTAGTGTTGAGGAAACAGGTAGGATGTAGAAGGACTTAGATTAGGAAGAATGGGCAAGAAAGTGGCAAATGAAATACAAATTGGAAAATGCACATTGGTAGTAGAAATAAATGTGCAGACTATTTTATAAATGGGGAGAAAATACAGGAATCTGAGATACAGAGGGACTTGGGAGTCCTTGTGCAGTACAACCTGAAGGTTTTCTTGCAGGTTGAGTCAGTGGTGAGGAAAGCAAATGCCATGTTAGCATTCATTTCAAGAGGTCTAGAATACAAGAGCAAGGATGGGATGTTCAGGCTTTATAAGGCACTGGTGAGGCCTCACCCTGAGTATTGTGAACAGTTTTGGGCCCCTCATCTTAGAAAAGATGTGCTGCCTTTGGAGAGGGTCCAGAGGAGGTTCACAAAGATGATTCCAGGATTGAAAGGGTTATCATACGAGGAACGTTTGATGGCTCTGGCTTTGGGTCTGTACTTGCTGGAATCCAAAAGGATGGGGGGGGGGGGGGGGATCTCATTGAAACCTTTCGAATGTTGAAAGGCCTTTACAGAGTAGATGTGGAAAGGTTGTTTCCCATGGTGGGAGAGTCTAGGACAAGAAGGCACAGCCTCGGTATAGAGGGGCACCCTTTCAGAACAGAGATGCGGAGAAATTTCTTTAGCCAAAGGGTGGAATTTGGTGCCACGTGCAGCTGTGGAGGCCAGTTCGTTGGGCGTTTTTAAGGCAGAGATTGACAGGTTCTTGATTGGACATGGCTTCAAAAGTTACAGGGAGAAGGCTGGGAACTGGGATTGAGGAAGAGGTAGAAAAAAAGGATCAGCCATGATTGAATGGCTGAGCAGACTCGATGGGATAGACGGCCTAATTCTGCTCCTATGTCTTATGGTCATATGCATTTCTTGTTTAATAATTTACTGGCAGCCTTGGTGGCTATTGCAGAAATTTCTAACTTAGGAACTGACTTGATCCAATTAGCACCATGCAATTATGAAAAGAAAATGGGAGTCAGAAATGGCTTTTGTTACACAGTTCGTAGAAAGTACATCACAAACAATATTAATTTTATTTATTTAGAGATACAGCAGGGAACAGGCACTTCTGGCCCAACAAGATGCACTGTCCAGCAGCCCACCTATTTAGCACTAGTTTAATCACAGAACAACTTACAATGACCAATTAACCTACTAACCGGTATGTCTTTGGACTATGGGAGGAAACAGGGGAACCCACAGGAAACCCACATGCACATGGGAAGAACATACAAACTTTATTACAGAATTCTGAACTCTGACACTCCAAGCTGTAATAGTATCATGTGAACTGCTATGCTTATATGGCGCCCATGACGCATTGCACTGTATGTTTCAGTGTAAATGTGACACATAAAGCTAATCTTTATAATCTCTCTCTTTAAACCTGCTGCTTGTATTCTAACACCTACCACATTTCATTCACCCCTCGTCATTGTTCTCAGTAACCCCCTTGGCTCCTGGTCCAACAACATCTTCAATCCTTTCAAAACCTCATTTCTCTGTCGCTGTACCTTCTTCCAGATCTATAATCCCCTGAGCTGCACAAGTTTCTCCATCTCTGGCTTCCTGCTCACTTGTTAAGTGAGGGTCATGTCTGACTAATTCACTCAATTCTTTGAGCTAGTAATAAGGAGGTTCAAATAGGCAGTGCACTTTAATTCGTTCATGTTGATTTTCATGAAGTTTTTGACAAGAAATACTCAGATTCTTGAATTTTCTCCCCATTTTGAAAATTGTCTGCACTATTATTCCTTCCACCATACACATTCTGACACTATATCCCACCTGCCCCTTTTTTGCCCGTTCTCTGAATCTAAGTCCTTCTGCAGCCACCCTGTTTCCTCAACACTACCTGTCCATCTACATATTTTTATATCATCTGCAAAATTAGCCCCAAAACCATCAATTTCATCATCTAAATCATTGACATACAACGCAAAAAGAAGGAGTCCCAACACTGACTCATGTGGAACACCACTTGTCACCAGCAGCCAATCAGAAAAGGCATAATTTCCACTTTTTGCCCCCTGCCAATCAGCCAATACTCTATCCATGCTAGTATCTTTCCTGCATTCCTGCAATATCATGGGTTCTTATCGTCATGTCAAAATCTATTGATTCTTGAAGAATCAATACTAATGCCTCCACAGTTTCTTTAGCTATCTCATTCAGAACCCTGGTGTGTAGTCCATCTGGTCCAGGTGATTTATCTACTTTCAGACCTTTCAGCTTCCCAACCACTTTCCCCACTAGTAAAAGCAGTTACACTTCCTTCTGCCCCCTGACACTCTCAAAAATCTAGCATACTGTAGTGTCTTTCACAGTAAAGACTGATGTAAAAAGCTTATTCAGTTTGTCCGCCATTTCCTTGTCTCCCATTACTACTTCTCCTACAGTCCAATATCTACTCTTGTCTCTCTTTTACTCTTTATATTTCTGTAAAATCTGTTGGCATTTTCTTTGATATTATTGGCAAGCTTACATTTATATTTCATCTTTTCTCTCCTTATGGCTTTTATGGTTGCCTTCTGTTAGTTTTTAAAAGCTTCCCAATCCTCAAACTTTTCATGAATTTTTATTCTATTATATGCCCTTCCTTTTGCTTTTATGTTGGCTTTGACTTCCCTTGTCAGCAATGGTTGTGTCATCCTGCCTTTAGAATACTTCTTCTTTGGGATGTATCTATTCTGCTCCTTCTGAATTGTTCCCAGAATCCCCAGACATAGGTGCTCTGCTGCCAAGCCTACTAGTGTCCCCTTCCAATCAACTTTGTCCATCTCCTCTCCCATCCCTCTGTAATTCCCTTTACTGCACTGTAATACTGATACATTTGAATTTAGCTTCTCCCTCTCAAATTGCAGGGTGAATTCTGTCATATTATGATCTCTGTCTTCTGAAGGTTCCTTTATCTTAAGCTCCCTTATCAAATCCAGTTCATTGTAAAATACTCAGTTCAGAAAATCTGAACCCCTAGAGGACTCAAACCACAAGCTGTTCTAAAAAGCCATCTTGCAGGCACTCTACAAGTTCTCTCTCTTGGGCTCCAAAGTCAGCATGAACCTAATTTTCCCAATCTACCTGCATATTGAAATATTCCATGATTATTGTAGAATTGCCCTTTCGAAATGCGATTTCAATCTCCCATTCCGATTTGTATCTCACATGCTGGCCATTGTTCGGAGGCCTCAACATAACTCCCATCAGGTTCTTTTTACCTTTGCAGATCCTTAAGTCTACCCACAACCATTCTACATCTTCCGATCCTATGTCACCTCTGTGATTATGGATGCATTCCTAGAATTATGATTATAAATGCATTCCAGGAAAGATTAAATAGATTGGAAAGATAATATTGGATGACGGTGAAGATATCTCTGATACAATTATTTGTTCATGATGAACCTACACTCAGTGGCCACTTTATTAGTTACACCTATACACCTGCTTGTTAATGCAAATATCTAATCAGCCAAACACGTGGCAGCAAGTCAATGCATAAAAGCATGCAGACATGGCCAAGAGGTTCAGTTGTTGTTCAGACCAAACATCAGAATGGGGAAGAAATGTCACCTAAGTGACTTTGACCATGGAATGATTGTTGCTGCCAGACAGAGCAGTTTGAGTACCAGAGAAACTGTTGATCTCCTGGGATTTTCACACACAGCAGTCTCTAGAATTTACAGAAAATGGTGTAAGAAAGAGTAGTTCTGTGGGTAAAAATGCCTCATTAAGAGAGGTCAGAGGAGAATGGCCAGACTGGTTCAAGTTGACAGGAAGGTGACTACAACTCAAATAACCAGGTGTTACAACAGTGGTGTGCAGAAGAATATCTCTGAATGCACAACATGTCGAACCATGAAGTATTTGGGCTACAGCCAGAGATGACCAAGAATGCAACATTTTGTACAGGAGAAAACTAATAAACTGACTTCTGAGCGTAATTTACAAATATTGCTCCTGGTGACTACCTGCTTTGGATCCTTACATCTGATCATCAACTTGTGTTGCTATGAATTCCATATGTGGTTTTATTTACGTTTAAATAATGGTTAAATAGTGGTAAACTGGATCAGCAAATTTGCATATGACATCAAGATTAGGTGTGTAGTAGACAGTGAGGAAGCTACCAGAGCCTTCAGCAGAATCTGGACCAGCTGGAAAAAATAAGCATTTGGAATTTAATGCAGACAAATGTGAGGTGTTGTACTTCAGGAGGACCGTTCTTACACAATGAACGGCAGGGCACTGAGGAGTGCGGTAGAACAAAGGGATCTGAGATACAGCTGCATCATTCATGAAAGTGGCATCACAGGTAGATAGAGTCATAAAAAAGGCTTTTGGCACATTGGCCTTCACAAATCAATGTATTGCATACAATGTATTGCATAAGTTGAATGAGATGTTGGTGAGGCCTAATTTGGAGTATTGTGTGCAGTTTTGGTCACTGACCTGCAGGAAAATTGTACAAAGGTTATAAGAGTACAGAGAAAATTTACAAGGATGTTGCCAGGACTGGAGAACATGCATTATAAGGAAAGATTGAACTGCTTGGGGCTTTATTCCTTGGAAGGTAGAAGATTGAAGGGAGATTTGATAGAGGTGTACAAAATTATGAGGGGTTTAGATAGGGTAAATACAAGCAGGTTTTTTTTCCACAGAGGTTGGGTGGGACTTCAACTAGAGGTCATGAGTTAAGGGTGAAAGGTGAAAAGTTTAAGGAAACCATGAGTGGCAACTTCTTCACTCAGAGGGTCGTGAGAGTGTAGAACGAGCTGCCAGCTCATGTAGTGCATGTGAGCTCGACTTCAAAGTTTAAGAGAAAGTTTAGGTATGTACGGGAATGGTAAGGATTTGGAGAGCTCTGGTCTGTGTGTACGTTGATGGGAGGAGGCATTTTAAATGGTTTAGCATGGACTAGATTGGCTGAAGGGCCTGCTTCTGTGTTATACATTTCTATGACTTATTCAGCATATCAGATTTTTTTTTGATGAAATGTGATACGACCAGCAAGGTCCATAGAGTTCAAAAACAAGTTGTTAGGTTTAATTCCAGAAAGGATCTGCAATATGGAAAGTGAAATGCCATTTCCACCGCAGTAATATCAATCTGTTTGATGATCACAATGCTGTGCATCTGTCTATTGGTCAAAGCCCTGTGACATTGAATGCTTAGGGACTATGTAAGCAACTAATATTAAAGACAACATACATTGTCAATATTAATAAATCTATTCTTGCTTCCAGCTTATTGCTGTCTCATCCACTGGATAACTTTACTTTGAAAATGAACTTATTCTCAAAGCATTGCAAGGATTGACAAACAACAAAACCCTTTCTTACAGGGATAAAAACAGTGAATGAGGCTTTGAGCTGGATGTACCATTGTGTGGTTCAGAAGCTGTAGGGCATCAGACTGCAAGACCCTACAGAGGATAGTAAAAACTCCCAGGAGGATCACCAGGGTCTCCGCTGTTCCCCCTCCCCGAACCCCCAGTATTTGTTACATTTACAGTGAGTGTTGTAGATGAAGGGCCCAAAGGGCTGTTGTGGATCTCTATCACCCATCCCACAATCTCTTTGACCTACTACTGTCAGGAAGGAGATATAGGAGCATCAGGACTAGGACTGCCAGATTGAGTAACAGCTTCTTCCCTCAGGCTGTGAGATTAATGAATACCCTGCCACCACCGAGGTCTTGTCATTAGGACAGCAAATTGTTTACCTGTGCTGAACACTACATGCACTTTTGAATGATATTTTATTAACTCATTTATAGAGTTACAAGTTGAGCACCCATATACGAAATGCTTGGGGCCAGAAGTGTTTTGAATTTTGGATATTTTCTGCTTTTGGAATATGTAATGAGATAGCTTGGGATCACTATCATTCCCAACTCTGAATTTATGTGCTACTGGTAAGTAGTCCTTGTCTTACAATTGCCATTCATACATATGTACTGATGCAGCCATTCAGTGAGTTAGGTTTTCATCAGAGACAATCTTCAAAATTCAAAGTAAATTTATTATCAACATACAAATATGTTACCATATACAACCCTAAGATTAATTTTCTTGTGGGCATACTCAATAAATCCATAATAAAATAGCAGCCATAAAAGAATCAATGAAAGACCACACCAACTTGGGTGTTCAACCAGAGTTCAAAAGCCATCTGCGCAAATACAAAAAAAAGAAATAATAAAAATTCATAAATAAGCAATAAATATCGAGAGATAAGGTGAAGCATCCTAGAAAGTGAGTCCATAGGTTGTGAGAACATTTCAATGATGGAACAAGTGAAGATGAGTGAAGTTGTCCCCTTTGGTTTAAGAGGCTGATGGTTGAGGGGTAATAACTGTTCCTGAACCTGGGGGTGCAAGTTCTGAGGCTTATCTACCTTCTTCCTGATGGCAGCAGGGAGAAGAGAGCATGACCTGTGTGGTGAGGGTCCCGGGTGATGGATGCTGCTTTCCTGTGACAGTATTTTGTGCAGAAGTGCTCAATGGTGGGGAGGGTTTTACCCAGGATGGACTAGGCTGTAAGCACTATTTTTAGTAGGATTTTCCAACCAAGAGCATTGGTGTTTCCATACCAGGCTGTGATGCAGCCTTGGCAAACTCATCAAGAAAATTTCTCTGCTGCTTCATGATTACCACAAATCTTTAAAATTTTAATGCTCTGCCTTTGCTTAAATTTCTGCAACCAGCCTGCTGAATATTCACAATTACCTTCAATTTTCAGTTCATTGTGATAGATCTTTGCTTGTTTCATGATCAGGCTACCGTTAAGCGGCATATGTTCACTCTAACACCGATTAATCTATTATTTCAATGCACGATTAAGATCTTCATTTTACACTTTAAGCAGTATTTATCTATTTTTCATTAACTCTGTTCATTACATATGTGAGGTCACTTCTCGAAGCTGTCTGTGATGCACAGAGACCTGCGCATCACCTGGGAACCTTCTCACTGCCTTGTGGAATCTTCCATTTGTGACATCATGTCAGCACTCAAACAACTTTCGGATTTCGGCGTTTTTTAGATTTTTAAAATTTTGGATAAGGGCTGCACAACCTGTACTTTGTTTTATTTGCTGTGTGTGATATATGTTTTCCAGGTGCACACTGGTCCAGAGGAATGTTGTTTCATTTGCTTACATATATGTACGGTCAAATGACAATAAACTGAACTTGAGACAATTATTACAATTTCTTTCTTGCAGGGGCTGAATGGAATACTACAACACGAAGTGTTCTGCTTTGAATCTCTTGACACATTGTCAAGGTCTAGAGGAAATGTGTTTCCCAGGGAGACTGCATGTGCTGGAATCTGCTGGAGAAACTCAATGGGCTGAGCAGCATTCGAAGGGGAGAGAGAAATCATTGACATTTCAGGATCAAACTCTGCATTAGGTCTGAGTGGAAATGGACAATAACCAGTGTATGATGATCAGGGAGTGGCATAACAAGATCTGAGATATTTGGTGGACTGAGATGAGCCTAGTGATGGCTGACAGCTTGTGCAGGTAAGGGAGGGGAGAAGGTGTAGGAAGGTATTGGCAGGTGAATAATAGCTGAAGGCAGATAGAGACTTGTGCGGACAAAGCCCTCATGGCTATTGCTGCCACACAGGAAAGGAGATGCCAGTGGCAGTGTGGGAGAGGGCAGAAGCCTCTGTGGTCATGTTAGAAACTGTACTGGGATTGGGTCTCCTCCTCCTGTCAGTGCTGCCCTCCAGTGTTCATTGATTCTGCCTTCTGGTGTTAATTCAGTGCTGCCCTCTACAGTACATTCAGTGGAAGAATAAACTGGACCAGGACAACATCCCCTGCACTATCAATCTGTGGGCCATGTCACTCAGGGATTTGGGCTATATATTTTTGTGATTGCATGTTTTTTTTTGCCATTGTAACCAAATGTGCTAAATGTGCTACAGTATATGTGCAATGTGCTGTATGCTGTTGGTAATATGTTTTGCACCCCTTGGCCTGGAGAAATACTGTTTCATTTAGCTATATTCATATATGGTTGGATGATAATCAAATTTGAACTTCAGAGAAACAAAGAGAGGCAGATAGAACGAGATGGGGGTAGGGGAGTGTGAAGGTTTGAGACAGCTGCTGTAAGAACATGAACAGGAACACAACGGGCTGCCAGCGCTGAAATCTGTAAAGGAGATTATTTTTTAGAGATACATCAGAATAACGGACCCATCTAGCCTAATGAACCCGCACTGAACAGATGCACCCATATGAGTAATTAAACTACTAACCCATATGTCTTTGGGATATGGGAGGAAACCAGAGAACCAGGAGGTCATGGGAAGGATGTACATATTCCTTATAGACAGCAGCAGGAGGAAGTGATAACGGGGACCATTACAGCAGAGTTGAATTGCAGATGGAAAGGGATGGGGAGGGGGAAGACTGGCCAACTTATCCTCTCCACTCTCAGTTCTTTCTCAGGGTTTCATCCCAAATTGTTGACAATTTCTTTTCCCCTATTGATGCTGCTCAACCTGTTGTGTTCCTCTAGCAGATTGTTATTTCCCAGGGTTCCTCACTCAGTCCATTTGATTGGTGAGAAATCGAAAGCAGTGCTATGAATGGATTTAAACCAGATGAGTGGTTAGTCATTCTTCCGGAGGCCAATATCCACTGAAAGATCATTTTACCAGGAGCCTTGTCATTCCTCACAGAACATATGCCTCTGTTTTCCAAGGGGTATTTTCAAAGATGTTTGAACAGATGTATTGAGGTAATGGATAGGAACCCATGAAGCAAACATTAGCCAGGATTCAAGATTCACAAGCGCATTGATTTATCACAAGCGCATTGAAACATACAGTGCAAAGTGTTGTTTGCATTGATAGTGTGTTGGGGGCAGCCCACAAGGGTTGCCACACATTCCAGCACTAACACAGCATGCCCATAATGCTTGGAAAAATTACACAGAACACAACAAGCAACTAAACAACAACAGCAAAACAAGCCCTGTTCCTATCTTCAATGCAGTTAAAGCATCCACTAGTCATAGCTGGTGGGTGATCTACAATTATATTCCTTTCATATGACTGCAAAATTAATGGATAGCATCTTAAAGAATACAAAGTTCAAAGTAAATTTATAATCAAAGTGTTTATACGTCACCATAAATAACCCTGAGATTTATTTTCTTGTGGGCATACTCAATAAATCCAAAATAGAATTATAGAATAATTCCATAATAGAATAGAATAATAACCATAATAGAATCTGTAAATGGTTCCTCAACTTTCTAACCGGAAGACCACAACCTGTGCGGATTGGAACTAACATCTCCACCTTGCTGACAATCAACACTGGCGCACAACAGAGGCATGTGAGTAGCCCACTGCTCTATTCTCTCATCACTGATATCTGTGCACCTAAGCATAGCTCAAGTGGAATCTATAAATCTGCTCATGATACAACCATTGTTGGCAGAATTTCAGATGGTGACAAGAGGGTGTACAGGAGCAAGATATATTAGCTAGTTAGGTGGTGCCATAGCAACAACCTTGCATTCAATGTCAGTAAGACCAGAGAACTGATTGTGGACTTCAGAAAGGGTAGGACGAGGGAACACAAACCAATCCTCACAGGTGGATCAGAAGTGGAGAGAGTGAGCAATTACAAGAGCCTGGGTGTCAGTCTCTGAGAACCTAACCTGGTTGCAACATATCGATGCAGCTATAAAGAAGGCAAGACAGTGCCAACGGTTCATTAGGGGTTTGGGATTTGGTTTGTCACCTAAAACACTCAAACACTTCTACAGATGCACTATGTGTCCTGCAAATGCTTGGCTTTTATATTCTTTTCAATCAGTGACGAGATTTCCTCACATCACAACTGAGCTTCCAAAATGACACCCAATCGGCTGATTGAAAAGCAGATAAAGGCCAAGCATTTGGAGGACACACCAAATCAACAGTGAATTGACAACGTCTCCTCACATGGTGACAAAATGTTTGCAAGTAAATTGCCAAGATCAGAGAACAACTCAACCCAACCATCAACAACCCGAGCTACAAATTTTCCAAATTTTTTCCAATAATTGATGATTGCTTTGGCAGACCTGATCCATAAAGATATGGTCATTAGAGAGGTTAAAGTGGAAGTACATATCACTGAAAATGGGAGGGGGTGGCAGGGCGACATGGTAGCATAACAGTCAGCCTAACACTTTAGAGTGCCAGCGATCCGGGTTCAATTCCTGTCACTCTGTGTGAGGAGTTTGTACATTCTTCCCATGACCATGCAGGTTTCTTCCCACATTCCAAAGACTTATGGGTCAGACTTGTGGGCATGTTATGTTGGCACCAGAAGCATGGCAACACATGCGGGCTGCCCCCATCACATCTCGGGCTGTGTTGGTTGTGGACACATTTCAGAATCAGAATCATGTTTAATATCACTGGCATACGTCATGAAGTTTGTTGTTTTATAGCAGTGGTACATTGCAATACATAATAATAAAGAGAAATATAGATTAAAGTAAGTAGAATCTATCTATAGAATAGATAGGTAGATAGATAGATAGATATAATGAAATAAGTAACACAAAAAGAGGGGAAAATTACCGAAGTAGTGTTCTGATGGCAGAGAGGGAAAAACTGATCCTGAAATGTGTATATTTGTGTATATTATATACAAGTCTGTATATTTCAATGTACATGTGACAAAAAATGCTAATCTCTTTTTCTTTCTGTAAGCATGTGCACTTTGTGCTTCCCCCTTTGGAAATACCAGCCTTGATTCTGTTGTTACATTCAAATGCTATGTCCCAGCTATAACAGCAGAAGCACCCATTTTTATATAAAGTATTTTTTTATATAAGTAGAACTCAACAGAAGTATCTGTCAGGACTATGAATACTTGCATTGTTAAAACTAGCTCTAGATAACTTTTTCAAAGGCTGGTTTCCATTGTGAAGTGAGCAAACACTAATAAGCTTTTTAACTCAGCATGCAAGGCTGTGAAGGCAATCTGACCTTAATCCAAAAGCAACAAAAATTTAGATGAGTGTGTGTGTGCACATGCGTGATTGACAATTATTCATGTTCTGGCGACTAATGGGGAACCCTTCCAAACAGCCCAATGTATTTTGGATTTTTGGCTATGCAAACCATCCATTCATTTTAATTAACAGAAAATGGTGGTGGTGTGCCATAATTTCCCGATAAATGTTCCCAGTGTGACCCAAAAGTGCTGGATTCTACCCTCACACCCCAACCATTTAGTTAAATTTAAATTTGTTACAGCATAATTTGTCTATGTTCAAGCTGCAAAAAATGCCTCATTTCTGATATCAATTAGGGCTTTATCATAAATACGGAGGCAGCAGATCAGAGTTAAGTTTGTTGAAAAGACTGAATTCAACCACATTATCCATAAATCTTTATAAAATGCCTATAATTTTCAGCTAAGTGTGGAAACTAGAGCAAGCAATTTGTTCTATTGAGAATGCTTTACCATTTTGTTAGCACTGGCAGTCAGTCTTTTTAATTCCAGTTCTCTGGTGTTGGTAGCCGTACAAAAGCTCAACTCCTGAACTAAGTTTCTCTCTCTCTCTCTTTAGGTCGGTCACTTCAGCTTTCTGTTGCATGTGCTCCACATTCACAAAATGGTGATGCACAAGAACCTCTTTACCCATTCCAATCATCAACATACGTTCCCCTCCCAACTCCAACTGGCCATTCTCCTCTGACCTCTCTCATTAACAAGGCATTTTTCTCCACTGGATGTGTTTTTGTTTTCTACCATTCGCTCAGACCATTGGAAACTTCAATGTGTAGAAGCACAACAAAAATATTTTTTAAAAAACAATGGAACCTAGAGATCTGAAAGAAACACAGAAAAACCTTAAAAAGTTAGGAGAAAGAGAATCAAAGTTAATGTTTTAGGGCCGAGACTCTTCATCAGAATGGGGAAAGAGAGAAAGCAATTTAGTTTAGAGTTGAAAAGATTGAGAGGGGTGAATAAACTGAAGGTAGGTTATCTAATATCTTGAGATCAAGTATGTTACTATGGCACCTGAGTCATATTGTACTTCGTTGTTTTGTTATGTGGGTGCTCATAGCAGAGGTGAGGACAAGGCTGTACTAACAGAGAAAAAAAGGTCAAAATCAGAAATGGATGATAGGTAGACACGGCCAATTCGAATACACTCTGTGGCCCCTTTATTAGCAACCTCCTGTACTGAGTGTATGTTCATGGTCTTTTCTTGCTATAGCTCATCCACTTCAAGGTCCAACATGCTGAGTATTCAGAGATGCTTTTCTGCACATCACTGTTGTAATGGGTAGTTATTTGCATTACTTCACCATCCTATCAGCCTGAACCAGTCTGGCCACTCTCCTCTGACCTCTCTCATCAACAAGGCATTTTCGCCCACAGAATTGTCGTTCTCAGAATGTCTTTTGTTTATCATACCATTCTCTGTAAACACTGGAGACTGGTGTGCAAGAAAATCCCAGGAGATCAACAGTTCATGAGATACAAAGCCACCCCATCTGCCACCAATAATTATTCCACAGTCAAAGCCAATTAGATCACATTTCTTCCCCATTCTGATGTTCGGTCTGAGTAACAACGGAACCTCTTGACCATGTCTGCATGCTCTTATGCATTGAGTTGCTACCACATGACTGGCTGATTAGATAGTTGCATTAACGAGCACATGTACAGATATACCTAAAAAATTGGCCACTGAATGCATACGTAATTTGATAATAAATTTAATTTGAACTTTAAACTTTGAGATTCCAGCATCTACAGTCTCTTTTGGCTCTTCTAATCAAGCTAACTAGCCCACGTTTTCTTTCTCTGCCATCCTTTTTATTTTCCCATTGTAAACGTTATGTATGGAGTTGGTCATCCTCATTACCTGCTTTTCATCTTTCTTGTAAGATCAACAAACTTCAAGACAATATTGTCCATATGCATGTCATAACACAGATTCCAAATCACGGAGGCTTCAGCATTAATCTCCCTGGCATTCCCATAGTTCCAGTTTATCGGTCACCATACAGAGAAGTGCAGTCCTCTAGTTTTAGATAGCACGGTAGCATAGTGGTTTGTACGATGCTTTGCAGTACCAGCAACACGGGTTCGATTCCCACCACTGTCTGTGAGGAGATTTTTTTCTTCCTGTGACCGTGTTGGTTTCCTCTGAGTGCTCTGGTATGCTCTCACAGTCCAAAAGCATGCCGGTTGGTAGGTTAATTGGACCCATGATCAGGCTAGGGTTAAATCAGGGTGGTACAGCTCAAAGGGCTAGAAGGGCCTATTCTGCACTATATCTCAATAAATTGTCATTAATTTAAACTCTTTGGAACAAGAAGGGATAAATACCAAACAAAAAAATAAATGTTTTGTTGCCATGCCCAGAACTTGCTTTAAAATCCTGTCACTTTCACCTGGATTTATTTCAACAACTGTCTCTGTTGATGAAGCCAAGCCCCAGGGTATCCAGGGTATTTCAAAAATATCGAGAACATCAATGTCACATGAAACTGGAGAAAAGTATCTAATGTCATTGAACAATAAATATCATTTCTGTCATCAGCTTACCTCTGGGCTGGAGTCCAGGGGTGTTTCTCTTCCAGCTTTGTTAACAGTGCCACAGTCAGCTGCGTATCAACCTCGAGGGATCCTCCAGATATTAATTGGACTTCTGAGGCCCTGCAAACTTGTTTGTGTCTGCCCTTCCTGGGACTGTCTGCAGAGACCTGAGTTTGAGTACAATTATTGCAACTTTTCATTAAATTGATACATGAATTATTTTTAAAACTGTCATACTATTACTGTATTTAAGTCTTCATAAAGCTCTGAAAAGACACCGGGATAATTATTTACCATCCTTACGGCTAAACGGCACAATTACTCACAATAGTTCCTTCAGCTAATGAAAATAACTGAAGGCAGTGGGGGCAATTCAATGATAATTAAAACTTCTTCAATAAGCCATTTCATGGAAAGACACTGATAAATTTATCATTGCAAATCAGACTAACTAATCCTATCTATCTTCATCTCCAACTAATTGGCATTCCGGGGCATTATGATAAGAACAGTGAAATCCCTACAGTCGTGTGTTTTTAACAGGGTAACTTCAAGATTCAAGATTGTTTACTGTTATTCTTCAGTACACGAGTGCAAAGGAGAATAAAATTATTGTTACTCCAGATCTGATGCAGCATTAAAAAAACAACAAAAATTAAAAAGCACAATACATATAAAGATAAAAGCAATCCTATGTGGCCTCCTCCACATTGGTAAGACCTATTGTAAATTGGGGAACTGCTTAGTTGAGTACCTTCGCTCCCACTGCCAAAAGCAGAACTTCCCGATGGCCGAAGGGTTTAATTTCGACTCTCATTCCCTTTCTCACGTCAGTCCATGGCTTCCTCCTGTGCCAAGATGAGGCCACCCACAAGATGGAGGAGCAACACCTTATATTCCTTCCAGGTAGCTTTCAACCTGATGTTAAGAATATCAATTTCTCCTTTTGGTAAAAAAAATTCCCTCCCCCTCCCTTCTTCTCCTCTCTGGCTTCTTCCCTCTTCTCACCTGCCTATCACCTCTCCCGAGACCCTCCTCCTTCCCTTTTTCCTATCGTCCATTCTCCTCTCTTATCAAATTCCTTCCTCACCAGGGCTTCACCTAGCACCTTTCAACTAGCCTCCTTACCCTCCCCCCACCTTTTTTTTGGCATCTTTCCCTTTCCCTTCCAGTCCAAGGGTCTCAGCCCAAAACTTCAACTGTTTATTCATTTCCATAGATGCTGCCTGATGTGCTGAGTTACTCCAGCATTTTGTGTGTGTTGCTTTAGATTCCCCACATTTGCAGGCTGTCTCATGTATACAATGTACAGTTAACTGTTAAGTGTGTCTCTGTAGAGGTGAGATTATCTTATATACATAGACTGGGTGTATGGGGTGTCCATGGAGGGGTAGCACCTCTACGGAAGGGGCTTTTGTGTCCATTCCAGGGCAGCTCACTCATATTTGGTCCCTACTGGACACTCAGCTCTCACCTGTGGCTCCAAGTAGCTATTCGCATGTGACAGCAGCCACACCCTGCTACACCACTTTGTCAGGTAGGCTAAACCAGGTAAGGGTAGCCAGGCAGGCTTCATATCCTGTTGAGATAGGGACATGCCCGTCCTAGCAGGCGAAGTCAACTCTGGCAGACAGGGCGGATGAGATCCACAATGGCCGGGAAGGCGATCTTGCAATGCTCCATGGAGAGTGAAAGGCATGACGTCATGGTCATCCACTACAACCAAGGAGGGCCCCAGTTTGCATCTCTGGACCCTTAAGTCAAGAGAGTGGAACTGTCCTAGTACAACAGCTTTTCCACTTTAAAAAACTCTACTGCACAGGTGTCCTGTCATCATTGGACACATCAGACAACCATCACCATACACAGAGTGATTAATGTACGTAATGTAATGCTAGCTGCAGGAGTATCTGAACACAAGGAGATTCCAACAGGAAATGACAGGTGACAAAGTGACTCTAGACAAGAGGAACTCTTCTGGATAGTAGCTGGGCTTATGTAACATCAGTGGTAGGGTGGGTTAATGGGTGGAGGTGTTGATCAGCCTGACATCTTGCAGGAAGTAACTATTTTTGAGTCTGGTGGTCCTGGTGTTTTTGTTATGAAGCCTCATCCCTCTCAGCAGTGGGACAAACAGTCCACAAGCAGGGTGGATGGGATCCTTTATGATATTGCTGGCCTTTTTCTGGCAGAAATTTTATGATATTGAACAGCCTCCTTGCTATATTTAAATCCAAATGCACACTTTTGATTTTAATGTCATCTATTGTTTAGTGTTGGGTGGCGGGTGGAGATCCGTCTCTACCAAAGGAGAAGTAGGGTGCTCTCTCCCTCTGTCCAGGCTGTTCAATATTCAGTAGGTCTCACTGAGATTCTCCCCTCATCCTTACAAACTCCACCCTATCAAGGAAGCCAGGTATATCAAACTATTCTCATACGTTAACACCATTTTTGTTAATCCCAATGCTGTTAAGCAAATGATCTTCAGGATTTTGACCCAGTGATGGTGAGGATTGGGTGGCGGAGTGGAGATGTGTCTTAATCTAAGGTGCTCCTTCCCTCCGCTAGCCTGCAGGTCACCCTTGGGCAACGTGTAGCACCTGCTTTGACCCCAATCAGGGTCATGTGATGCCATGGGAGCAGATGGTGGATGGTCGTTTGAGCAGCTGTTGCAAATCACAAGTCCTGGTTATGCGACCACTGACGCCAGACAGACAATCTCTGAAGAGTATTGATAATGACTGGGGTCACCCATCTTGTAAAGACACTGTCCAGAAGGAGGCAATGGCAAATTACTTCTGGAGAAAAATTTGCCAAGAACTATGATTATGAGACCATAATCGCTCACATCATATGACATGGTACATAATGATGGTGATTATTTAGTGTGTTAACATGGAAAAAGGGTTAAAACTACAATTTTAAAATAATGTGATAAATATGGATACTTTGGTTACAAAAATCAAAATATTATCTAAAATATTTCATCAAATGAATAAATGTGATATTACAAAGAAAACAATAACCCACAAGATAATATAAAAGTCAAATTTATTATCAAAATACATATATGTACTATATACTATCCTGAGATTCATTTCAGTATAAAAATTTATAATATAAATGGCTATAAAATACAAATGCATGAAAGAGAATCACATATACTAATCAATCCTTCAAGCCTGTGCCAACTATAAGAGTGTGACTGATTCAGCCTTGGCTCCAACACTACTGCTGCACTCTTACCCATGCTCACTTAACATCCTTGTTACGAATATACTCCATTACATCAGTGAGACCTGACACAGACCCGGGGATTGCTTTGTCAAGCACCTTTGCTCTATGCACTGCGAAATCCTGTGGTGACCAGCCATTTCAATTTGACTTCCCTTTCCCATTCTGATGGCATGGTAGTGTAGTGGTTAGCACAGCACTTTACATTACCAGTGACCCAGCTTCAATTCCTGCCGCTCCCTGTAAGGAGTTTGTATGTTCTCTGCATGACTGCTTGGGTTTCCCCAGGTGGTATGGCTTCTTCCCACAGACCAAAGATGTACTGGTTGGTAAGATAATTGGTGGTTGTAAATTGTCCTGTGATTAAAATCAGGGGATTGCTAAGCAGAGCAGCTTGAAGGGCTGGAAGAGCCTATTCCACGCTGTATCTCAATAATTTTTAAAAAATATCCATTGCCTCCTCTACCTTCACAATGAGGCCAAGGTCAGGTAGGAGGAGCAATACCTTATATTCTATCTGGGTGGCCTCCAGGGATGGGAATTTCTCCAAAGTCAAGTAATTTCTCCTCCGTCCTCCTCCTCCTTTTCCATTTCCCATTCTGGTTATCCTCCCCCCACCCCTTCTACTCACCTGTCCATCACCTCACTCTGGTTTCCTGCCTCCTTCTCTTTCTTCCAATGTCTATTTATCCTCTCCTATCAGATTCCTTCTTCTTCAGCCCTTTACCACATCCACCTAACCTATCCCAGCTTCTCACATCACCCCCTTCCCCCATCCATCCACATTGCCCCTCACCTGGTCTCAGCCCAAAACATTGACCCCTCCTCTCCATAGATGCTGCCTGACGTGCTAACTTCCTCCAGAGTGGGATCTCTCCTGACACTGGATAATATTACAAATTCAGAAACATAAACAGCAAACTGAAGACACTGTTTGGAAGTCATAAATTCTGACTATTTTGGCAATAAACAGTAAAACTGAGAATATATATAATTTAGCAGTGCAGAAGTGAAACATATGTTGTTTCACAATAATAGCATAACACATGGATAGAAGTTTGTGTAGATTCGGCCACCTCATCTAAAACTCTGACAAACCTGTAGGTGTGTAGTGGAGAGTATTTTGACTGCTTGCATCATGTCCTGGTATGGAAACGCCAATGCCCTTGACAGAAAATCATACAAGAGTAGTAGATACGGCCCAGTCTGTCACAGGTAAAACCATCCCTAGAGCATTATTGCAGGAAAGCAGTGTCCATCATCGAGGACCCCCACCATCCAAGCTGCTGCCCTCGGCAAGGAGACATAAGGAGCTTTAAGTTCCACACCACCAGGTTCAGGAACAGTTATTACTCTACAACCATCAGGCTCCTGAATCAACATGGATAACTTCACTCACCTCAACGCTGAACTAACCACTGAACACAATCTATGAACCCACTTTCAAGGACACTACAACTCATGTCCTCAGTGTTATTTATTTATTTATTTATCATTATCTTTTCTCGTATTTGCACAGTTTGTCTTCTTTTGCACATTGGTGTTGCTTGTCAGTCTTTGTAGTTTTTCATTGATTCTATTGTGAATGCCCTCAAGAAAATGAATCTCAAGGTAGTCTATGGCGACATATATATATACGTTGATTATATATTTTAAACTTTGTAGCTACAATATATACTGATAAGTGTTATTAGACTCTGTATTAAGTTCTATGAACTATTTAGGACATACTAGTTGTAAGAAGTAGATGGTGATACAGAATATATAATACCAGATAATGAAAATAATGAAACAATTATGTTGAAGCAACAATTGAAATATAGTTTTGAGGATATGGCCTAGATAGAATGGATGTGAAGAGGATGTTTCCTATTGTGGGCAAGTTTAGGTCTAGCGAGCACAGCCTCAGAATAGAAGGATGTCCCTTTAGAACAGAGATGAGGAGGAATTTCTTTAGCTGGAGGGTGGAGAATCTGTGGAATTCATTGCAAATGATAGCTATATAGGACAAGTCATTGGGTACAATTGAAGGAGAGGTTGATAGTTTCTTAATTAATCAGGGTGTCAAAGGTTTCGGGGTTCAAAGGAGAAATAAATCAGCTGTAATTGAATGGCAGAGCAGACTTGGTGGGACAAATAGCCTTATTCTGCTCCTATGCCTATAGTCTTAAGAAGAAATGTCTACAATATCAACCTGATCCCTGGTTTGAATATCACTGAGCAAAGCTACAAGGAGCACTGCCACAAGAAGGTAGCATCCGTCATTTTTAAAAAAAAATTGGATAGGTATATGGACAGGAAAGGAATGGAGGGTTATGGGCTGAGTGCAGTTCGGTGGGACTAGGTGAGAGTAAGCGTTCGGCAGGAACTAGAAGGGCCGAGATGGCCTGTTTCCATGCTGTAATTGTTATACGGTTATATCAAGGATCTCCACAGTCCAGATTATGCTCTCTTTTTGTTGCTGCAATCAGGAAGGAGGCACAGCATTATTATTATTAATTTTTATTTTTTCTCAGCTCAAACTGATAAAACCTGAAGTATGTGCATAGCTAAACACACTCATTTTTTAATTGCTAGGTACTTTCAGACTATTCTAGTGGTGTTTAGTATCGTGGCTTTCTGGAGATTTACATAAATATTGCTATGTAGGCCTAATTGTTTAATGCTCTTGGTAGTGATTTTGGGACGATACCAGTTGTAGATGCTACTATTGGCACAATGTAACATCCTGTTCATGTTCCATAATTCAGCACATTTCTGGTATTTTTTCACATTGCTTTCTGTAAGTTATATGTGTTTGGAATGGCTATATCTATTGAGTAAGTTGTACTAGCTTGTTTATCCAGAAATATTAAATCCAGATGGTTATTATGGATTGTCCTATCTGTAATACCATGATCTAAGTGACTTTGAACACGGAATGATTGTTGGTGCCAGACAGGGTGGTTTGAGTATCTCAGAAACTGTTGTTCTCCTGGGATTTTCATGCACAACTGTATAGAGAGTTTATAAAGAATGGTGTAAAAAACAAAAAACAACCAGCTGGTGGCAGTTCTGTGGGTGAAAATGCCTTGTAAATGAGAGCGGTCAGAGGAGAATGGCTAGACTGGTTTAAGCTGGCAGGAAGGTGACAGTAACTCAAATAATCACACATTACAACAGTGGTGTGCAGAAAAGCATCTCTGAATGCCCACATCAAACCTGGAAGTGAATGGGCTACTGCTGAAGATTAAAATCATAAAATCACTGGCCGCTTTATTAGCGAAAGGAGGTATGTAATAAAGTGGTCACTAAGTGTATAGAGTACATTCAGGAACCAATTTTATTTCATGATGAGATTATTGTTTCACTATTGTACCCAGACATTGCAGTTTAGTTAAGAATCACTACCTTCAATAAAGAATACTCTCACAATAATCTTTTTTTTTGCTATTGTGAAAGGGGAATGTTTTCAAACGGTACCCAATCAAATTCCCAGTGTGACACAAAAGGACCAGAAATGGTCATAATCACATTTTATTCTGGAAAACAAAAGTGTTGATATGTAGCAACACACACAAAATGCTGGAGGAACTCAGCAGGTCAGGCAGCATCTATGTAAAAAAGTAAACAGTTGATGTTTCGGGCTGAGACACTTCTTCAGAATATGTAGTGTGTAGTTTAACTTTTAAGTAACAGTTACATTTTGTCATGCAAGTACTGCTACACCATTCGAAATTCAAATAAGCCATAATTTTTTTAACAACATACGCATCAATTAATGCATTGTGTAAGGTATCACTCCTATTCTAATATGTCGCTGTCTGTATGGTCAACATATCAGACATGAATTTGGAGACTAACTAGACAAACTAACATTCCTTAACATCACATACAAAATTTTGGAGGAACACTGCAGGTTAAGCATCTGTGGAGAGGAATCAACAATTTGGGCTAGGACCCTTCCTCAGGAGACATTCCTTATGACATGTGCTCATCAGAAATCCTAACTATTTCTTATAGAAAAGAAACTTGATTAAAGCAACATCTATTGACATTATTACAAGACTTATTTTTTTTAAAAAAAGACAGTGCATTCTTAGTCTCTTTATTATACAAGATATTTGGCAGCATTTGACACCTTCTCTTAAGTCACTTGAAACCATGTTTTCTAGTTTTAGCTGACTTTGGTGAATATTGTAACTGTACAACCCAAATATATTGTTTAAAATCATCGATTTATTTTACTTAAAGAAAATGTACATAGGCAACCATTTTAACAGACCTACAGATCACTGGCAGCTCACTACCTGTACATAGACTTTGACACCAGTACAATCCCTAGGCTTTCCCAATACATTCAGACCTCTTCCCCTAAACCAACCCCTCTGTAACCCCTGGACCCATGCATTTCTTCAAACCTGCAAGCTTTCTTCAGACCTAAAGCGCCACTGAATTTCCCAACATCGAGCTACGAGCCACACTCCCTTACATGTTTGTATTCATGAGTAACATATTATATCTTAACCAGCGATGAAGGGTCTCAGCCCAAAACGTCAATTGTTTATTTCTTTCTATAGATGCTGCCTGACCTGCTGAGTTCCTCCAAATTTTGTGTGTGTTACTCTGGATTTCCAGCATCTGCAGAATCTCTTGTGTTTCTATCTTAACTGTATTTCTTGTTGCCAATTTAAAACCTACAGTCAGCCACCACAGGATTACACACTGATGAAAACCTCCACATGCCTCTTTCAAACACACTAATTATTATTATAAGGACTGGTAATTCTGGAAATACTCAGCAGTCAAGCAGCGTCCATGGACAGACAGAGTTTGATTCAATATTGCAGCTTAATAGTCAGAAAAGGAAATGAGATATTATCAACCTGAAAAAAATCTTTCCCTCTCCTTATAACCTGCTGAATATTTTTTAATTTCACATTTCTGCATAATGCTGTTTTTAGTTAAAATCATTATATTTTAACCTTCCTTTCAGCTCCTATTTATATGTTGTAAGATATTTTATTCATCACCCACAGCTGAATCCACAAATATAATTCATACAGAAAATCAGGCTGAATTTACAAAAATGCACACTTGTTCTCACTTTATGATCTTCCATGTAATTTGCCTCCTTTTCCTAAACCTCTTCTCTCCTTCAGAATTGCACCCCTCCCTGTTTGGGGAGCAGAACTCAAAACGTACCTGGTGCTCTGTACACTCTTCGTCTGCCCTCATTTTCAAATCCCCCAGATATGTGAGAACCATTTTGGGATAAGCCTGTAGAGAGATGAACAAAAGAAGATGAAAGGAGCAGCAGGGAGGTTATCACATCCGTAGAATTACAGCACAGCAGAACACAGTGATGAAAATACTTTCTCAGGAATCAGAATCAGAATTAGGTTTACTGTCACTGACATATGTCGTGAAATTTGCTGTTTTGCAGCAGTAATACAGTGCAATGCACAAAAATCTATAAATTACAATAAGAAATATATAGTTAAAAGTTAAATTAAATAAGTAGGGCACCACGGTGGTGTAACGGTTAGTACAATGCTATTACGTCTCGGGGCATCGGAGTTCAGAGTTCAATTCCGATGCCACCTGTAAGGAGTTGGTATGATCTCTCCGCAAACGCATGTGTTTCCTCTGGGTGCACACAGCCCAAAGATTAGTAAAGTAGTAGGTTAATTGTTCATTGTAAATTGTTCTGTGATAAGGCTAGGGTTAAAAAGCTGGGTGGTTGGGCGGAGTGGTTCGTTGGGGCAGAAAGGCCTGTTCCACACTATATCTTTAAATAAAATAAATAGTAGAGCAAAGAGAGAGCAAAAATAGTGAGGTAGTGTTCATGAGTTCAAGGGCCATTCTGAAATCTGACAATGGAGGGGAAGAAGCTGTTCCTAAAGCATTGAGTGTGTGGCTTCAACATCCTGTACCTTCTCCACCTCCTCCCTGATGGTAGCAATGAGAAGAGAAAGATCATCCATTCCATACATCTTTAAACAAGCCCACAGGATTTTGCCTACAGAATTGCGTCATGTAGGAAGGAAGAATTGATATTAATTTAGCACCTTCCATAATCTTAGAATTCCTTAAGTGTTTCATTCCCAATGAAACAGTGTTGTCTTGTTCTGTAACACTGAGAAAGTGAACAATTCCTAGCATGCGCCATAAATAGTTAATTGCATTGCTTTTGTAATGTTGATTGAGAGATAAATGCCAGGCGAGCCTCAGGGGCAACAGCCCCCATCCCCCAGTGCAAAGGAATCTTTAAATTCCAACTTCAAGGGTTAACAAAGCCGTGATCTAAAACCTCTCTGCAGCAATGTCATGTCCTACAGTGCAGCATTCCGGCAGTATTGCACAGATACAGTCAACAAAGATTTAAATACCACTGCCAAATTTGAATTAACAATATGAGGCAACAATGCTGTCACTGGGGCTCATTGGAACAAAAGGTTGACTTTATTCAGTGTAGACAATAAAGGTCTTTATTCCACTTCAACACACAAAAAATGCTGGAGGAACTCAACAGATTAGGTAGCATCTATGGAGGTGAATAAATAGTAGATGTTTCAGGTCCAGACCATTCATCAAGACAGGAGATTTCAGGCCAAGGCACTTCATCAGGTCCAGATGCAGGGCCTCAGCCCAAAACATCAACTGTTTTTTTTCCGCTCCATAGATGCTGCCTGACCTGCTAAATTCCTCCAGCGCTTTGTGTGTGCTGCTCTGGATTTCCAGCATCTGCAGAATCTCTTTTCTTTTTTCCACAATATTTACTTAACTTTATTTTGTGTAGATAATAAAGTTCTTTATTTCACTTCAACACACACAAGTTGCTGGAGGAATTCAGCAGTTCAGGGAGTATTTATGGAGAGGAATAAATAGTCAACCTTTCAGGCCCAGAGCATTCATCGTGACCTGATGAAGAGTGTAAGCCTGAATCATCGATGGTCTATTCCTCTTCATAGATGTTGCATGACCTGAGTTTCACCAGCATTTGTGTGTGTTGTTCTGGATTTCCAGCATCTGCAGAATCTTTTGTGTTCATTCCATTTATTGCAATGAAAAATCTCAGCAAGTCTGGAGTTTCCATTTGTTTTAGAATTATAACTTTGATAGCACTTGGGCATAGTTATGTTGGCAGTTCACATCTTCCCATAAGATTCTGACCCATTACATTCAAAAAGATACTGCCGTGTTAGTGAACAATAGCCAACACACTTCACAGCAACACACACAAAATGTGGAGAAACTCAGCAAGTCAGGCAGCATCTATGGAAATGAATAAACAGTTGATATTTCAGGCTGAGGCCCTTCTTCAGGACTGGAAAATAAGGAGAAAGATGTCAGAATAAAAAAGTGAGAGGAGCAAACAAGGATAGCTCAAAGGTGATAGGTGAAGCCAGGTGGGTTGGAAAGGTAAAGGGCTGGAGAGGAAGGAACTTGATGGGAGAGGAGAATGGACCTTGGGAGAAAGGGAAGGAGTCGGGGACCCAAGAGGAGGTGATAGGCAGGAGAGAAAAGGAGGCCAGAGTGGGGAATAGAAAGAGGAGGAATGGGGAGAAAAAAACGTATAGCTTCAAAAATCTATGAGGTAATGTTGCAGCTCTACAAAACCCTGATTAGACCACACTTGAAGTATTCTGTTCACTTCTGATCACCTCATTATACAAAGGACGTGTAAGGTTTAGAAGGTGCAGAGAAGATTTACGAAGATGGTGCCTGGATTAGAGAGCATGTTTTATGAGAATAAGTTCAGCAAGCTAGCACTTTTCTCTTTGGAATGAAGAAGGATGAGAGATGTGGCGTACAAGATGATAAGAGGCATAAATTAAGTAGATAGCTAGAGACTTTTTCCCAGCACAGAAGTGGCCAATACAAGGAGGCATAACTTTAAGGCATTTCAAGGAAAGGGTAGGGGAGATGTCAGAATTAACTGTTTTTTTACACAGTAAATGATGGGTTTATGGAACACGTTGCCAGGGGTTGTGGTAGAGGCAGAGATGTTAGGGACATTTACGAGACTCCTCAATTACTTTGGAATCTACTTTCTGTTCAACACCTTTTGCTCAATAAAATATTTTTGGAAGGGTCCATTCACAAATCACGCACTAGCTCCCTGTACGTCTTTAGCAGAGCTTTTGAGATCAGTGCCTATCTTCACAGTCTTCTGAACTAATATAGAGTTAACATATGCTTTCTCTTGACCCCAATTTAATAGATCTTTAGTACACCACAGGAAACACACCCTTCATGTAGAGACAAGTGCAACATATCACAGTCATAATTCCTCATGGAATATGATGTTCATCATGGGAGTGACTCAGGATATTCCATCTGGGTAGCCTCCAACCTGACAACATGAATAATTTCCCTAGCTTCCAGTAATTTCTCCCCCTGCCTCTTCATTCTTTCTTCATCCCCCTTACCCTTTCTCTTCTCCACACCTGCCCATTACCTCTCTCTGGCGCCCGTCCTCTTTCCCTTTCTCCCATGCTCCACCCTCCTCTCCTATTAGATTCCTCCTTCATTAACCTTTTCCACCTATCATCTCCCACCTTGTCACTTCATCCCTACTCACGCTCCAGTTTATACTCCTTCCCCTCCACCCACCTTCTAATTTTGGCCTCTTCCCCCTCCCTTTCCAATCCTGATGAAGGATCTCAGCCTGAAATGTTGACTGTTTATTCCCCTCCATAGGTGCTTCCTGACCTGCTGAGCTCCTCCAGCATTTTGTAAATGTTACTCTTCATTATGGGGGTCACTGAAATAAAGTGCCAACATTGGCCAACCAGCTTGGTCTCCATCACATTCTGGTTAACAGAAAAGGCTCATGATGCCTACTTAGCCATAAAGCGACACAGTGTAGAAAGAGATTCAAGGAGGAACTAACTGGACCATCTACTCACACAGTTGTAATATATCAAGATGTTAAAATAGAAATAATGAAATCAATCAAACCATAATCTACCTCATTATGATCTTGTACTTTATTTCCTACCTGCACTGCACATTTTCAGTAGCTTTTACACTTTATTCTGCATTGACATTGTTTTACTTTGTTCAAGCTCAGTGTGCCATGCAATGATGTATGAACTGTATCCAAGACAAGCTTTTCACTGCATCTTGGTACATTTGAGGCCTCCATCAGTCAGGGTCAACCATGGATGTTGCATCCTAGTTGGTTAGATAGGCAAACCTGGGCAGTACAATATGGAGAGCAAGCTGTTGCCTATGTAGCAGGCTCCCCCTCTCCACACACGTGATGAACCCAATGGAATGGCAGAGACCGATACAATTTGGTACCAGCAGTGTTGCAGGAGTTGCCAGTCAGCATTGAACTCAATGTAGGACTGCCTTAGGGACTCCAGCTCCAGATATTTCCCTCATGGTTTACTCCCAAAACCTTCCATATGCGTGGTTATAGCCACAAGGCAGCAGGGGTTTGAGATCAGAGTTTTCTATCCCCAAAATGAGCTGCCAACCACGGCCGATGAGTCCCATCTGCCTGAAGTGACTGGATTTAATGCATTAAAACCCGCCTTTGCCCCCTCTCCTGTCAGTTGTAATGGTTCCGCCAGGCTTAGTAGCTAAGCTACAGGTGAAAGCCAGGAGCTGGACTTGGTTTTCAGAAGCTTAGTACACGTGAAAAAAATAAACCAATGCCACTGGAATTAGTCAAGACACTGAATTCCTATCAACAATATCTACAAGGATGTTGCCACCATGAAGTTACAAGGAACTTTTGAATAGGTTAGGACTTTATTCCCTAGAGCATAGAAGAATGAGTTGAGATTTGATATAGGCATACAAAATTATGAGGGGTGTTGGGTAAATGCAAGCAAATTTTTTCCACTGAGTTTGGGTGAGACTAAAACTAGAGGTTATGGGTTAAAGGTGTTAGGTGAAATGTTTAAAGGGAACATGGGGGGATCTTCTTCTCTCAGGGGATGGTGAGAGTGCAGAACAAGCTGCTAGTGGAAGTGGTATATTTGGGTTTGATTTCAACATTTAAGAGTATTTTGGATAACTACATGGATGGGAGGGATATGGAGAACTTTGGTCCAAGTCCACATCGATGGGATTAGGCAAAATAATAATTTGGCATGGACTAGATGGGTTGAAGGGGCTGTTTCTGTGCTGTAGACCATAAGACAAAGGAGCAGAAGTCGGCCATTTGGCCCATCAAGTCTGCTCCACCATTTAGTGCTCTATGACTCTATGCCTCGGAAATTCCAATACCATTACCATTGGAATTAGTCAGATACTAAATTCTGATCAGCAATGATGTTTTCAATCCAGTTCATCTTGCAAATGTTGTAAGTAGTATTTACAAAATGCACTGCTGTAACTCATTCCATCTAATCATCTAAAACTTTTACCACCAAGGACAAGGGCAGCAGGTGCAGGGAAACACCACAGCCTCCAGGGCCCCTTCAAAATGTCTCACTCAAATGTGAATGTGACATTCTGCAGATACTGGAAATCCAGGACAACACATACAAAATGCCAGAGGTAGGGGAATTAAGGGTTATGGGGAAAAGGCAGGTAGGTGGAGATGAGTCCATGGTCAGATCAGCCATGATCTTATTGAATGGCGGAGCAGGCTCGCTGGGCCAGATGGCCTACTCCTGCTCCTATTTTTTATGTTTTGTAGGTTCTCAACAGGTCAGGCAGCATCTATAGAATGGAATGAACTAAACAATTGACATTTTAGACTGAGACCTTACATAAAGACGTCTGATGAAAGATTTCAGCCCAAAACATCAACTGTTTATTATTTCCATAGATGCTGGCTGACTTGTTGAATTCCTTAGTCAAATGTATTACAGACCTTTCCTCCTCCTTTAAATCCCAAAACTCTCCCCAACAGAATTGTGAGAGGAACTTCACTTGAAGGACTGCAGAGGTTTAAGGAGATGGTTCATCACCACCTTTTTGTGTGCAATTATGGAAAGGGAGTAAATGTGTGTCTTGCAAGCAATAGCTAGATGCTGAAAAGGGATTTTATAAATTGCAAAGAAAATCATAGTCACAGAGCACTACAACCCATCAAGTCTGTGCCTAACCTAGTCTTATAGACCCACACCGAGACTGTAGACCTCCATACCCCTCCCGTCCATGTAAAACTTCTCTTAACTGTTACGATTGAACCCACATTCATTACATCCGCTGGCAGCCTTTTCCATGCTCACACCACCCTCTGAATGAAGAAGTTCCACTCAGTTTCTCCTTAAATATTTAATCTTTCATACTTAACTTATGACCTTTAGTTCAAGTCTCATCCACCTCAGTGGAAAAAGCCTGCTTGCATTTATGCTGTCTATACCCCTCATAATTTTAAAAACATCTAGCAAATCTCCCTTCATTCCCATACATTCTAGGGAATAAAATCCTAATCTATTCAACCTTTCCTAATGACTAAGATCCTGAAGTCTTGGCAAAATCCTTGCAAATTTACCCTTTACTCTTCCAATCACAGAACATAGAACACATTACAGCACAATGTTGTGCCGACCTTCTTACCTACTCTAAGATCAATCTAGCCCTCCAGTTTTCTATCATCCACGTGCCTATCTGAAAAGTCCCTAATGTATCTGCCTCTACCACCATCCTAGCATGTATTCCATGCACCTACCACTCTCTGTGTAAAATCACTACCTCTGACATCCTCCCTTAACATTCCGCCAATCAGTATAAAAATTATGCTCGGTTATATTAGCCATTTCCACCCCAGGAAAACGTCCCTGGCTATCTACTTGACCTGCCTCTTATCATCTTGTGCACCTCTATCAAGTCATCTCTCAATCTCCTTCACTCCAAAGAGAAAAAGCCCAAGCTTATTCAAAATAGACATGCCTTCCAGTCCAGGCAGCATCCTGGTGAACCAATCACAAACAGGAGAAAATCTGCAGATGATGGAAGTCCAAGCAACACACACAAAGAAGGGTTTTGGCCAGAAACTCAACAATTCTCTTTTCCACAGATGCTGCCTGGCCTGCTGAGTTTCTCTAGCATTTTTTGTGTGTTGCTTGCATCCTGGTAAATCTCCTCTGCACCCTTTGTCAAGTTTCCACATTCTTCCTATAATGAGGCGATCAGAAATGAAAACTAATTCTGTGTGTGGTCTAAACAGGGCTTTATAGAGCTGCAGCATTACCTTGCATATCGATGCCTTGCCTTTGGGTAGGTGACCAATGCTCCATAAGACCATAAGATATAGGAGCAGAATTAGGCCATTTGGTCCATTGAGTCTGTTCCAATATTTCATCACGGCTGATCTATTTTCCCATCTGCCCCAATCCCCTGCTTTCTCCCCATAACCCTCCATACCCTGATTAATCAAGAATTGATTAACCTCTGCCTTAAATATATCCAATGAATTGGCCTCCACAGCTGCCTGTGACAATGAATTCCACAGATTCAACACTCTAAAACAACTTCCTGTATACATCCACTCTATTAACACCTTTCAACATTTGATGCGTTTCAATGAGATTCCCTCCTCATTCTTCTTTATTCCAGGGAATACAAGCCCAGAGCCATCATATAGTAACCATTTCAGTTCAAGGATCATTCTCACAAACCTTCTTTGAACCGTCTCTCTCGTGAACCTCTTCTGAACCCTCTCCAACAGATAATAGATAAGAGGACCAAATCTGCTCACGATACTTCCAGTGATGCCTTACTTCCAGTGCACAAACATATATTCAAAGTTAACAAAATACGTAAGCATTGTACCAATGTTTAAAAGCATGGAATTGGATTTTTTTTGTTGGTTCATATTGAAATTGTTTATGCATCTGACATCATAGTTTCTCTGTAGTTAATGATGATAAACATGGTCCTGTGAGAAAATCTGCCACAGTGGTTAGAATTTTTTTATTGAGATATCCACAGAATAGGTCCCTCCAGCCCTTCAAGCCCTGCAGCCTAGTAACTCCCCCGATTTAATCCAGGTCTAATCATGGGACAATTTACAATGACCAATTAACCTACCAACCAGTACGTCTTTGAACCGTGGGAGGAAACCCGAGCACCCAAAGGAAACCCACACGGTCACGGGAAGAACATACAAACTTCTTACAGACAGCGGACAGCGGCAGGAATATTCTTCATCTAAAGAATTTATTTCAAAGCAATAAACAAAACACAAACCATCGAGTAAATGTTCCCAGCTGTGTTGAACCCCCACAGTTGCTGTGGACTCCGTTTCATCCTGTGAAAACAAAATAAAAATGAAAGAATGGATGAAAATCTGTGCCATATAGTGGAGTTCATCTGACTTGCAAGACCACAGGGAATCTAGTGAACTAAAAATTCAGAGGAAAAATATACAACACCTATTTCTGAAGTAGAATTCAACGGGCAGAGATTTATTTTGGGCAGTAACAGGGCAGGCACATTGGCCTTAACCTGATGTGTGACTCTGTTAACATTAATGGAACTGAATATTTCAAATGCGTATCAGGATCAGGTTTATTATGACTGACATACTGTATGTCGTGACATACTGTATGTTGTTTTGCAACAGCAGTACAGTGTAATACATAAAAAATGCTCCAAATTACAATATATAAATAAAGAAGAGTGCAAAAAGAGAGCAAAAATAGTGAGAAGGTATTGTTTATCTGTGGGTTCATTGTTCAGAAACCTGTTGCCGGAGGGGAAGAAGCTGGCCCTGAACTGTTGAGCGTGGATTTCCTGGCTCTTGTACCTCTTCTCTCTGATGGTCGTAATACAAAGACAGCATGTCTTGGGTCATTGGGTCCTTAATGATGAATGCCACCTTTTTGAGGTATTGTCTTTTGAAGATGTCCTTGATGCCAAGAAGGTGAGTGCCCATGGTGGAGATGACTCAGTTTGCAACCATCTGCAGATTTTTTCGATCCTGCATGATGCCTACCCCTCCCACATACCAAACTGATGCCATCAGTTTGGATGCTCTCCTCAGTCCATCTGTAGAGATTTGCTAGAGTCTTTGGTAACATACAAGACCTTTTCAAATTCTGAATGAAATATAGTCACTATCATGCCTTCTTTGTAATTGCATCAATCTGTTTTGCCCAGGATAGATCTTCAGAGATGTTGACACCCAGGAATTTGAAACTGTTCTCCCTTTTCTACTGCTGATCCCTCAACTTTCCCTTCCTGAAGTCCACAATCAATTCCTTG
Organism: Hypanus sabinus; assembly: GCF_030144855.1. NCBI lineage: Eukaryota > Metazoa > Chordata > Chondrichthyes > Myliobatiformes > Dasyatidae > Hypanus > Hypanus sabinus. Next base: position 172,955,490 of record NC_082712.1, on the reverse strand, counting down.
GTCTTACTGATGTTGAGTGTCCATCACTCCCATTGCCTCGTCAGGCCAATTATGGATTAGTTAAATGTGTGGTATTTTATCAATGTCACCCTGCTCAAGAATAAATGAAAGAGAATATTTTCACAAGTTCAAAAGTGAGGTGGTTCATTCTGACACCAAGCTTTCCAATCTAAACAAAGGAAGTTATGAAGCAGTGAAACGAAGGTTGTGTGGGGCAGATTGGAAAACTGCATTAAAGAATGTAGCAGTGTCTAGCATATAAAAATAAACATTTGCAATCTGTAACACTTAAGATATCCTCGCTGATTTGATTGTTTGTAATCTATGCATTTCGTTGCATGAAGCGATGTATATGTGACAAATCTTCGTTTATGACATCTTTTGGGGCAGCACAGTAGTATAATGGTTAGCACACTACTTTACAGTACCAGTGAACTGGGTTCATTTTCCACCACAGTCTATAAATCTCTCCTCTCTTATCAGATTCACTCTTCTTCAAATCGTGATCTTTTCTACCTATCACCTTCCAGCATCTCATTTCATTCCCCCAAGCCACTTTCCCCCTCACCAGGTCTCACCTGCCAGCTTGTACTTCTTCCTCCTGCCCCACCCTTTCTTACCCCTTCCTTCCCAGACCTGATGAAGGATCTTGGCCCAGAACATCAACTGTTTATTCCCCTCTGTAGATGCTGCCTGACCTGCTGAGTTCCTCAAGCATTTTGTGTATGTTACTCAAGTTTAAAGGGAGAGCAAGATCCAGAGAGAGTGGACAGGGTCTATGGGAAATGAAGACCCTGCTCACGTACAGGGGATTGGGAACTGGGGGCACTGGAGCCATGGAATTGATACCCTGATGACTGGGCAGGGAGAGTGGCAAATGTTAAATACTGAGGCAAATACTTAATCACTGGGATGTCCAAATAGTGAAACGGTGCTTTATTGGAATTGTATTGTGTTGTGTTGTATTCCTTTTGCTTAATTACAGGCAGAGGTGCCTTGACCTCCATAATCCTATTATCATCATAATTTTACCAGCAAGAAACATAATTCCAAGTTTTAGATTTCAAAAAATTGCTAAAGATTAAAAAAGATAATTTGTTTGCCCAGTTTCAAAGAAATAGATGCTATTGAATAGGTTTATAGTCTAGGCATGTATAGCAAAATTCCAATAATCCATAAACCCACACCTCAAAGACTGTAGTGGTTCAAGAAATGACCTCCTTCTCAAGGGCGAGTATGGTTAGAGAATTAAAAGCTGGCTCAGCCTGTGAAGGCAACATAAGACCATAAGACAAAGGAACAGAAGTTGGCCATTCAGCCCATCGTGTCTGCTCTGCCATTTCATCATGAGCTGATCCGATCTCCCCTTTAGTCCCATTACCCCACCTTCTCACCATAACCCTTGATGCCCTGACTACTCAGATACCTATCAATCTCTGCCTTAAATACACCCAATGACTTGGCCTCCACTGCCACCTGTGACAACAAATTTCATAGATTCACCACCCTCTGGCTAAAAATTTTTTTTCGCATCTCTATTCTGAATGGGCGCCTCGCAATCCTCAAGTCATGTCCTCTCGTACTAGACTCCCCCACCATGGGAAACGACTTTGCTATAACCATTCTGTCCATGCTTTGCAACATTAGAAATGTTTCTATGAGGTTCCTCCTCATTCTTCTAAACTCCAAGGAGTACAGTCCAAGAGCGGTCAAATGTTCCTCATATGTTAACCCTCTCATTCCCGGAATCATTCTAGTGAATCTTCTCTGAACCCTCTCCAATGTCAGCACATCCTTTCTTAAATAAGGAGCCCAAAACTGCACACAGTATTCCAAGTGAGGTCTTACCAGTGCCTTATAGAATCTCAACATCACATCCCTGCTCCTATACTCTAGAAATAAATGCCAACATTGCATTCGCCTTCTTCACCACCGACTCAACCTGGAGGTTAACCTTAAGGGTATCCTGCACAAGGACTCCCAAGTCCCGTTGCATCTCAGAACTTTGAATTCTCTCCCCGTTTAAATAATAGTCTGCCCGTTTATTTCTTCTACCAGAGTGCATGACCGTACACTTTCCGACATTGTAATTCATTTGCCACTTCTTTGCCCATTCCCCCAATCTATCCAAGTCTCTCTGCAGACTCTGTTTCCTCAGCACTACCGGCCCCTCCACCTATCTTTGTATCATCAGCAAACTTAGCTACAAAGCCATCTATTCCATAATCCAAATCGTTGATATACAATGTAAAAAGAAGTGGCCCTAACACGGACCCCTGTGGAACACCACTGGTAACCAGCAGCCAACCAGAATGGGTTCCGTTTATTCCCACTCTCTGTTTCCTGCCAATCAACCAACGCTCTATCCACGTATGTAACTTTCCCGTAATTTTATGGGCTCTTATCTTGTTTAGCAGTCTCATGTGTGGCACCTTGTCAAAGGCCTTCTGAAAATTCAAACACACAACATCCACTGCATCTCCCTTGTCTAGCCTACTTTTAATTTCCTCAAAAAATTGCACTAGGTTTGTCAGGCAGGATTTTCCTTTAAGGAAACCATGCTGAGTTCTGCCTATCTTGTCATATGCCTCCAGGTACTCCGTAACCTCATCCTTGACAATCGACTCCAACAATTCCCAACCACCGATGTCAAGCTAACAGGTCTATAATTTCCTTTTTGCTTCCTTGCCCCCTTCTTAAATAGCAGAGTGACATTTGCAATCTTCCAGTCCTCCGGAACCAGGCCAGAATCTATCGACTTTTGAAAGATCATTGCTAATGCCTCCGCAACCTCCACTGCTACTTCCTTCAGAACACAAGGGTGCATTCCATCTGGTCCAGGAGACTTATCTACCCTTAGACTATTCAGCTTCCTGAGTACTTTCTCTGTTGTAATTGTAACTGTGCATATATCTCTTCCCTGACACCCTTGAATGTCTGGTATATTGCTGATCTCTTCTTCAGTGAAGACTGATGCAAAATACTAGTTCAGTTCCTCCACCATCTCCTTATCTCCCATTACAATTTCTCCAGCATCATTTTCTATTGGTCCTATATCTACTCTCACCTGTCTTTTACTCTTTATATACTTGAAAAAGCTTGATTATACTTGATATTATTTGCTAGCTTCCTTTCATAGTTCATCTTTTACCTCTTAATGACCTTCTTAGTTTCCTTTTGTAAGCTTTTAAAAGCTTCCCAATCCTCTGACTTCCCACTAATTTTTGCTTCTTTGTATGCCCTCTGCTTTGTTTTGACTTTGGCTTTGACTTCTCTTGTCAGCCACGGTTGCATCCTTTTCCCACTCGAAAATTTCTTCTTCTTTGGAATATATCTGTCTTGCACCTTCCTCACTTCTCGCATAAACTCCAGCCACTGCTGCTCTGCCGTCCTTCCCACTAGTGTCCCTTTCCAGTCAACCTTGACCAGTTCCTCTCTCATGCCACTGGAATTTCCTTTACTCCACTGAAATACTAACATCCATAAGACCATAAGACAAAGGAGTAGAATTAGGCCATTCCACTATAGCTGACTTATTATCTCTGTCAACCCCATTCTCCAGACTACTCCCCATAACTTTTGACACCCTTACTAATCAAGAACCTATCAACCTCCGCTTTAAATACACCTAATGAATTCACCTCGACAGCTTCACCACCTTCGGGCTAAATAAATTCTTCCTCATCTCTGTTCTAAATGGACATCATAGTGTTATGAGACTCACCCACTATTGAAAACATCCTCTCCACATCCATTCCATCTAAACCTTTCAATATTTAATAGGTTTCAATAAGAAACTCTCTCATTCATCTGAACTCCAGCGAGTACAGGCCCAGAGCCATGAACATTTCTCATACACTATTTTTTTCATTTTCAATATCAATCTCATGAACCTCCTCTAGACCCTCTCCAATGCCAACACAACTTAGATATCTTAGATATGGGACCCAAAACTACTCACAGTACTCTAAATGTAGTCTGACCAATGCCTTATAAAGCCGCAGCATTACATCCTTACTTTTCTATCCTAGCCCTCTTTGAAATGTCCTAACATTGCATTTGCCTTCCTCATCACTGACTCAACCTGCAAATTAACTTCTAGAGAATCCTGCACGAGGACTCCCAAGTCCTTTTACACCTCCTCCATCCCTTAAATGAATGTGAAAAACATTCAGTACTTAGTGAATCCGCACTTTAAGGTTTACTGGGCAATTGGATATTATTCCTATTAAGGGATATTACAATAAATTTTCCAGTGAACCAGGGCCTGATGGGTTTCATGTGAACCCAGATAAATTGCATTGGTGGGGGGGGGGGGGGGTGCAGTATCTAGGATCCCAGTGAGTTTCAAGTGAATGGGCAAACCTCACCCATAAAGCAGGGACCAAATCAGTGGGACTTCCAAATAATTGGCAAGTAGATTATCAGAGTTTTACCATATTTACACAGCAAGCGTATCATGTCATAAATTAGTGACCTTTTCTGCACAGCTAACTTGTATCCTTCCAACTCCACGTTGTCCTCATTCTTCAGTCGGATTTGTTGATCACTCACGGCCAGGCAGAGTTGTGGGTAAGCGCGACACAAAATTATTCCAGACTTGGCATCCATTTCATAAAACAGGAAGAACCACAAAAGGCAAAAGCAAAAAGAATTTTGGTGAACTTATGACATTTGAATAGGTGATAATAAGACCATTCTTAATAAAATAAACACAAAATTGATCTGCTCCTGTGTCTTATCATGGGTAAAGCCTATTGAGCGTATCTACACGGAGTGCAGAAGGGAAGCAGAAAGATCTCCATTATCCAGGCCTATGGATTTATTAAGTATGCTGGCAAGAAAATGAATCTCAGGGGTGTATTTGGTGACATATATGTACTTTGATAATAAAATTACTTGGAATTTTGAACTCTCAAGATTTCTTTTGTGACAATATTTCAACTGGTTCATGTGCTATTTCCAACCTTTACCTCAGATATGTTTTCCACCTTATTTAATGACACAGCATGGTAACAGGCACCTCCTGGCAAACAAGTCCATGTTGCCCAATCACACCCAGGTGACCAATCAACCTACTAACCCATACATCTTTAGAATGTGGGAGGAAACCAGGGCACCCGGAGGAGACACAGGTAGTCATGGGGAGAACGTACAAACTCCTTACAGACAGTGGCAGGAAATCAACCAGCATTGCTGGCACTGTAATACTGTTACACTACCTATCTTTGTGACAAACACCATTCTTTTTCGATTTAGACCTGCTTCATCAACGTAACTCATTTGATTAGTTCAGTACCTTTGCAACAACCCATATGTGAGCTGAAAAGCACGTTGAGATTCCCACTGAAACCTTGGACTTCTTTTGCTCCTTTTTTGCCGGAAGAGTATTCTCACTCCTGTTTTCGATGGTAACCGAAGGATAGACGACCACTTGGGGATCATTCTATTTGCAAAGCACAACAGAAGATGTTGAGCTCACATTTATTCTGATGTTCATCCTGTTTTCACTTCCTCTTCCTACATGATTTAATACAACAACTCAATCCTTGTTTTATTTTACAAATTCTATTCATAAGGCATAAAACATAGAAGCAGAATTAGGCCACTTGGCCCAACGAGTCTTCTCTGCCGTTCCATCATGGCAGATTTATTATTCCTCTCAACGCCATTCTCCTGCTTTTTCCCCATACCTTTTGAAGCCCTTACTAATCAATTTCCACTTTAAATATACCGAATTACTTGGCCACTAGAGCCATCTACAGCAATGAATTCCACAGATTTACCACCCTCTAGCTAAGGAAATTCTTCCTCATCTATGTTCTAAAGGGACGAACTTCTATTTTGAGGCTGTGCACTCTGGTCCTAGACTGCCCCACTGTAGGAAACATCCTCTCCACGTCCACTCCATCCAAGCCTTTCAGTATTCAATAGGTTTCAATAAGATTTCCCCTCATTCTTTCAAAGTCCACTGAGTACAGGCCCAGAGCTGTCAAACACTCCTCATAACCATCTCATTCCCAGGAATAAGACAAAAGCCAGCACGCACGCTCAGTCCAAACAATAACTCACACTCATCCCACACATTGACACTTTATGGGACCACAGATCCAATTGAACTAACCGCCAAAGCTTTCCAAATAAATCTGAGTAAACCACAAGTGGTGAATCCTAAGGCCTTGCCAAAAGGCCTTCACGTTCTTTTGACAGCCTGTGGCATCATCGACCTTTTCAATTCTTCCTAAATACCTCTGTTAACAATCCCTTATCTGAAATTCTGAAATCCGAAAAGCTTTGAAAACCATTTTGCGCCAACAGCTGACGTCACTCAGGTGTGACGTGGCAGCACTAGCAGAGGCCACCAGGCGTCAGTTGTGGCTCAGCGCTCGTACTGGTTACATGTACACTTGCTGTTCGCTGATATTTTGTGTTCACTGTTGACTTTGTGTTTAATTTCACTGTGAAAATATCAAAAAGAGCTGCAGATACCCTTATGGGTAACAATGAAAAAAAGAGGAGGAAGCATCTATTATTATCAATAACCAGAAAGTGGAGTTATTGCAGAAGCTTGATCATGATGTGTCTGTGCGGCATCTTACTGAAGAATATGGTGTCAGAACTACCACTGTATATGATTTAAAGAAACAGAAAGATGAGTTACTGAAGTTTTATAGTGACAGTGACGTTCTACATTTATTCCAATAAGTCATTTATCATGTGTTTGATTCGGTTCGTTTGAAGCTGTATATTTTTATGTTTTATTGAATGTTTTTGTTAGAAATAATTTTTTCCTGTCATTATTCCCTAAACAATACAGTATAACAACTATTTACATAGCATATACATTGTATTCAGTATTATAAGTAATCTAGAGATGATTTAAAGTATACGGGAGGATGTGCATAGGTCCAGCGTTCCACTGGTCCTAAAGTCCACCCACACTGCAACAGGTTAATAAGGGACTTGAGCATACGTGTTTTTTGGTTTCCACTGGGGGTCCCGGAACCAATAAGGAGGGATTCTGAAATCTGAAAAATTCTGAATTCAGAAACAAAACTGGCTCCAAGGATTTCGGATAAGGGATTGTGGACCTGTACCAAGTGAAACAGGCCCTTCCAGCCCTTTGAGCCACACTGCTCAACAACCTCCAGTTTCACCCTATCGTAATCATGGGACAATTTATAATGACCAGTTAACCTGTTAAATCTTCGTACTGTGAGAGAAAAACAGAGCACCCAGAGAAAACCCAGACATTCCATTCTCCTGACAGAGGATGCTAGATTTGAACTCTGAACTCCGACATCCCCAGCTGTAATAACATAATGCTAACTGCTACACCACCACAGAGTTTAGTAAGAGTGTCAAAGGTTATGGGGAGAAAGTACGAGAATAGGGTTGAAAAGGATAAAAAATATCACTCATGATGGAATGGCGGAGCAGTCTCATAGGACTGAATGGTCTAATTCTGCTCCTACGCCTTCCGATCTTATACATCTGCATCGTAATGTACGGTCTGGAAATCAGAAACATGCTAACACAGTACACATGGTGGCTTTCCTCAGAACCATGAGTTGTAGTAGGCCAAAACCTAGCCTGAACTCACAGACTCGAAGATATTGGTACTGGTATATTATAGTCACATGCACCAAATACAGTGTACAGCTTGTCTTGTGTAGTGTTCATACAGATTAGTTCATTACACAGTGCATTGAGCTAGAATAAGGTAAAACAATAACAATGCAGAGTAAAGTGTAAGAGCTACTGAAATAGTGTAGTAAATGATAAAGTGCAAGATCATAACAAGGTCGATTGTGAGGTCAAAAGTCCATCTTATTTTACAATAGATCCATTCAATTGTCTGATAACAGTGGGATAAAACCTGACCTTGATCCTCGTGATACATGCTCTCAGCTTTTCTATCTACTGCCCAATGGGAGAGGGGAGAAGAGAGAATGTTTAGGGTGGGTGGAGGTTTTGGTTTTGTTGGCTGCTTTACTGGGGTAGCAACAACTATAGATAGAGTCTATGTGAGGTGTTGAACTGTGTCCACAACTCTGCAGTTTCTGGAGGTCACGTGCCGAATAGATGCTGCATAAAACTTATGCATCCAGACAGAACGGTGCATCGATAAAAAGCGGTAAGAGTCGATGGGACATGCCACAAAGTAATGTTGCTTCTAATGCAGAAGATGCCAAACAGCAGGTCAAGACATAAAATGATGCAGTTTGATAATCAAATGAAAACCTGGAGACAACAACTCCAAACTCTATGGCAGATGAGAATAATTATGTTTGTTTTTAAAGAAGGAATGAGAATAGAAGAGAATTATTTGTTAAATAAGAAAGAGGGAGAATCAAATCCATAAGATAATGAAAAGAATAATTTATTTGTCAGTGATATTTAAATGATTATACATAACTGTGCAAAAGTTTTAAACACACACACACACACTCTCACTCCCCCTCCCCCCAAGGCTTTTGCACTGTACTGTAATTTTATGTATTGTCCTGTACTGCTGCTGCAAAAAAAAGACAGATGTCGTGACAAATGTGAGGGATGATAAACCTGACTCTGATATGGGTCTCTATTGTTGACTGAGAGTAGGAAGAGGGCAGGGAGAGGGGAATTGGTGGGAAAAAGGGGAAGGAAGGAAGGGAACAGGAAGCACCAAAGTGACACTCTGTAATGATCAATAAACCATTGTTTGAAATCAAATGACCTAGCCTTGTGTCTTAGGGCTGGGTGTGTCTGCACCACTGCCACCCTCAACCCTGGCACTCCTTCTCACCATCTGTCCTACACCACCCTCATGGTTCTGTACCTTGCCATTCCCAACATCCTTTGCTCCCACCAGATTTATAAACTCACTCTCCCCTCCACATTGACAAATACAGTAGTGTATGTCTTAGACACCCTATATATACATACCTAAGAGTTTTGCACAGCTCATATATTCTAATATGATTAAAGATAAGATTTTCAAATATAAGATTATCTTTTTAATTGACCCATGAACGTGGAAACATCGAAACATATGATGAAATGCATCATTCTGCGTCAACGACCAACACAATCAAAGGTTTGTGCTGGAGGCAGCCCACAAGTGTTGTTGTGCTTCCGGCGCTAATCCTAACCTGTACGTCTTTGGAGTGTGGGAGGAAACCCGAGCACCCAGAGGAAATCTTCATGGTCACGGGAAGAGCGTACAAGCTCCTTACAGCCAGCAACAGTAACATACCCAGATTGATAATTGGTGGTGATGTAGAGCGTCTGCACTAACCACTTCGCTACGACACTAACCCTTCAAAGCAAGGTAAGAAAAATCGTGTACCAAATCATAAGGGACATAGACAGGGTTAAGACACTCAGTCTTTTTCCTAGGGTTGGGGAATCAAGAATTAGAGGGGACAGGTTTAAGTTGAGAGAGGAAACATTTAATAAACACTTGAGGGATAACTTTTTTAGACAAAGGCTGGAGTGCATTTTAAATGAGGTACCGGAGGAAGTACTTAAGGCAGGTAAAATAACAACTTTTAATAGACTATCAGACAGGTCCATGGATAAGAAAGGTTTTGCAGATGCAGAGCTGGGCTGAGAAGTGGCAGATGGAGTTCAATACAGAAAAGTATGAATTGAAACACTTTGGAGGTCAAACTTGAAGGCAGAGTAGAAAGTTTATGGCAGGATTCTTAGCAGTGTGGAGGAACAGAGGGATCTTGAGGTCCAAATGCACAGATCCCTCAAAGTTGCCACACAATTGGTAGGGTAGTTAAGAAAGATTATGGTGTGTCGATCCCCAGGATCGTTAGACTGGGGACTGAGTTCAACAGCCATGAACTAATATTGTGGCTCTATTAAACTCTGGTCAGACCACACATGGAGTATTGTGTTCAGTTCTGGTCACTTCATTATAGGAAGAATGCAGAAACTTTAGAGAGGGAACGAAGTAGATGCACCTGGATGTTGCCTACTCTAACTGCCAAATCGAATTTATTGTCAAATGCACATGTATGCATAGTGCAATGAAAAGCTTACTTGTAGCAGCATCACAGGCACTTCGGCAGTGCCTTTCTAACATCCGCCACTCACTGCGTTAAAAACTTGCACATTTTTTTTGTGCTTTCACAATCTCACTTTAACTGCATACCCTTGAGTACAGACATCTTGACAGTGAGTAAAAGTTACTAGCAGTCTTTCGGTCTACATCTCTCTTCATTTCATAAATATTTAATGCCTGTAGAAACATTAGTACAGAGGACTGGGGCCAGAAATACCCAGAGTAGAATAGTAGCAACAACAGTATCTTAAACAGGGGTTCCCAACTTGGTTTATGTCATGGACCCCTACCATTAACTGAGGGGTTGATGGACCCCTGCTCTGGAATCTAAAGACTGCTGCTCTGAAGGGTCCATCGAGCCCAACCTGGAATCCACAGACCCCTCAGTTAAAGGTCAGGATCCAAGGCATAAAAAAGGTTACGGACTCCTGATCTCGATGGAGGGTAGCACAGAAGATCCAATAAAGGCAGGTTCAGATGACACCAACGACCACTGATACAGTCCTTGATGGTGGAGAATGGGCCATTTCTCAGTTCCCCTAGCCCCTCTGGGGGTATCCAAGTTCTGCACACAAGGGGGCTTTGGCTTTTAAATGAGGTGAGAGCTTTCAGTTCTGACAACACAATCAAAGCTTTGTCAGGTTAAATTTGACAACTGAATTTCAGTCAAGCTCACCTTGAACTGAAGGAAGTGATGTTTATCTATCATCTCCACTTCTTCTTGGCTGGGTTCATTCATTTGCATCCAGTTATATTTTTCTGGGAACCCTGTACATATTTCCCAAGTCTCATACCTATAAAGGTAATCACAAATTGACACCATCAACACTTCTGGGATTTTTTTAACGTAATACTTCACTTTATCTAATACTTTAAAGTTGTTTTAAAAATTAAAAATTTATTATTTAACTTGAGGCTACATGTTGTTCAGTTTAAGTAGAGCCATAGAATGCCTCCTACCTCTTCTCACCTGCCTTTCAACTCACCAGAAGCCCCCTCCTCCTTCCCTTTCTCCTATGGTCCATACTCGTTTTATCACATCCCTTCTCTAGTACTTTACATTTCCAACCCACTTGAATTCATTCCCCTCCCTCCACAATGTTATTCTGGTGTCTTCACCCTTCCTTTCCATTCCTGAAGAAGGGTCTCGGGTGGAAACTTTACTATTTTCCATAGATGCTGCCTGACCTGCTGAGTTTCTCCAGTGCTTTTTGGGTTATTATAGAGTCATAGAATACTACAAGCACAGAAACAGGCCCTTTGGCCCATCTGATCCATACTGAATGGTAATGTTTCATTTTCACTGAATGGCAACTGGTTAAAGAAGAAAAATATACTTGAATTTACATAGCTGCCTTGAAGTTCATTGTTCTATACCTCTGGAGTTTATTCCACTAACACCGATAAGATCAATTTCAGAAGTAGAGATAAGATTCTGGTATTTCGATGTGGTTCTTTCAGTGCTACTCACTGCGTAGTAAATGATTAGTAAGTAAATGATTTTACAATCTTCACAACACCTCTCTCACACACACTGGTGAGTGAGAGACTGTTGGTTCTCAAGGCAGGCAGCTTGGAGCAGCAATATGGAAGATAGTAACATCCGGAACAGCGAGCTGCTGGTCCCCTGCCCTCGTTCTTGCAGGAGTGATCTCCTTCTCCCTCACTGGTGAGAGAGAGTCTGTCTGAGATCCCGAAGTGCCTGGGTGTGAATGGGGGAGTGGGAGGGGGAGGGGGCTTCGGGGTTCTCTGCCCAGGGAAGCAGGTGAAGCTGCCTCATTAAATATATATAAGGCACAGTTAGATAGACTTTTGCATCACACGGGTATTAAGGGTTATGTAGAGAAAGCAGGTAGATGGAGCTATGTCCATGGCCAGATCATTATTAAATAAGATCATGAATGATGGAACAGTCTCAAAGGAACAAATGGCCGACTCCTGCTCATATTTGTTCTATTCTTACGTTCCATTCAGTTACATGAGACTGATTTCTATCTTAATTACAAATAGAACATTGGACACTACAGCACAGTACAGGCCCTTCAGTCCATGATGCTGAGCCGACCTGATAACATACTGTAAGGTCAATCTAACCTTTCTCTTCCTTATCACCCTCCATTTTTCCATCATCCATGTGCCTATTTAAGAACTTCTTAAATACCCCTAAGGTATCTGTCTCTAGCACCACCCCTGGTAGCACATTCCACATACTTACCACTCTCTGGATAAAAGAGCTTACCATAGAACCATAGAACATTACAGTACAGAAACAGGCCTTTTGGCCCTTCTTGGCTGTGCCGAACCATTTTTCTGCCTAGTCCCACTGACTTGCACCTGGACCAGATCTCTCCATACAACTCTCATCTATGTACCAGTCCAAGTTTTTCATAAAAGTTAAAAGTGAGCCCGCATTTACCACTTCATCTGGCAGCTCACTCCACACTCCCACCACTCTCTGTGTGAAGAAGCCCCCCTCTAATGTTCCCTTTAAACTTTTCCCCATTCACCCTTAACCCATGTCCTCTGGTTTTTTTTCTCCCCTAGCCTCAGTGGAAAAAAGTCTGCTTGCATTCACTCTATCTATACCCATCATAATTTATATATCTCTATCAAATCTCCACTCGTTCTTCTACAGTCCGGGGAATAAAGTCCTAACCTATTCAACCTTTCTCTGTAACTCAGTTTCTCAAGTCCCAGCAACATCCTTGTAAACCTCTGCACTCTTTTAACCTTATTAATATCCTTCCTGTAATTTGGTGACCAAAACTGCACACAATACTCCAAATTCGGCCTCACCAATGCCTTATACAACCTCACCATAACATTCCAACTCTTATACTCAATACTTTGATTTATAAAGGCCAATGTACCAAAATTCTCTTTACAACCCTATCTACTTGTGACACCACTTTTATGGAATTTGTCAAAATTACCTCTGACATCCCCTTAATAATTCATCCAATCACTTTAAAATTATGCCACTTCATATTAGCCTTTTCCACCTTAGGAAAAAGTCTCTGCCTCTGATCATCTTGTACACCTCTATCAAGTCTCCTCTCATCCTCCTTCTCTGCAAAGAGAAAATCCCAGGCTTACTCAACCTATCCTCATAAGACATGCTACCCTTGTGAAACTGTGACATAAAGCTGTAGTAAAAGATCTGTACATTATTTTGTACCATCAATGTACTTTGTGTGAGTACAGAAATCCCATCATCATCATGGCTATCCCTCGAGATCGAGGATGATGGCCTTCGTTCTGTTTCCACAGAGTGAAGATGCCTGTGCGTGTATTTGTTTAACGTGTACTTGATGTTGCACTCGAAGAAGCACATGACACTTCACAAATCAGCCAACTGATTCCAATGGCATGGAAACTGCGACGATTGGAGCTGATGGATTTGTTGCATCCTTCATCCGCCTTCACAGCCATTGAGTTCGAAGTAACTTCGTCCGCCTGTTCCACCATTGAGGTCTTAGTTGGATTATTTTTTGTCAGGGACCTCACCTTAAACCTTACCGCAATGGGTGACCCTACCGGGAACATAGCTCCAGATGGCATCGCTCTCAGGATCTCAGGACCACACAGGCTTCTTCACCATGACAAGTTGACAATCCACGGAGAAGAGAGAAATTCCATAACCCAGATGCAAAGGAATAACAAAGTACTGAAGTCCTTGGCTTTAAGAGCAGTAGCAAAAAGATGAATATTAGAGTAGGTTAAAAGGTCAGCATAACATTGAAGACCAAAGGAGCTGTACTGTGATGTAATACTCCATGTTCTATAATGTTACAACATGTGTGATGAGTATTTTACAACCAATTGAATTATATCAATTAAATGTTTCTTAAATGCTCTATGTCATTCACTAAAATATAGGCTAAGGTAATGATATACATATGTATTCAAAGCAGCATACTTTTCCAAACCATTTAATGGACCATCATATTCCAAAGGAGTTTTGTAAACCACCTTTTGACCCTGGTTCATAACTCCTCGAACACAGTCAAACATTACACAAAGAAATGGTTTGCTAATGCTTCTGTAAAGAAAAATAGAGAAAGGTTAGCTTCACTTGTCACATGTTCATCAAAAATTAGAAACATGCATTGTCTGCTTCAATGTTCAGAGTAAGTTTATTATCAAAGTACAGATATGTCACCATATACAACCATGAGATTCATTTTCTTGTGGGTATGCTCAGTAACCATTATAGAATCACACCAACAGGGCAGACAACCAGCGTGCAAAAGAAACCAAACTATGCTAAAAGAAAGAAAGAAAGGAAATAATAATTACATAAAAAACACTTTTGCTATACTCATACTTTTTCTGTTATACCAAAATCAATCTGGAAGATTTACAAAATAAAAAGAACTGCCAGATTTTAGAAAACACCATGTACACTCAAACACACTCAGGTTAATACAACCTAGGACAGAAGGTGGACGAGAAAAATCAGACTTAAAAAATTTACACAACAGTCAGATAAAGCAGCAAGGGATATATTTTCAACAACAAAAACAGGATGTTGCAAGGAACGAGGCAAACCCAAACACAGGACACAGGCACAGAGATTGAGTTAGGATGCAGACGCGGGCATGAGCGTTAAACGGCAAACAGGAGGGAGTGCAGGAAATCAGAAGGCAGGCAGAATTGATCTTGACACGGAGCGTAGAAAGGGAAGCAGCAGACAAAACTTTTCTTAGCATGGAGAGATGGAGTTTCACAGGTAAACCTCGGAACTGGAGTTGAACTTAGAAAACTTATCTTGACTTGGAGAGACTGAGTTGCACAGGTAAATCCCCGTACTGAAGCAAAACTTAGAACACACAATCCTAAGCTGCCAGGAAACGTTAATTACCACACTGGCAAAACCAACGATCTGGCAACTAGTGGGTGCAAAGCCGGGGTTTTTATACTGCAGGTCTTGATGAAAACCAGGTGTGCTGCCATCAAAGGAAATTAGGAGAAAATGGGAATTAATGGTTGGGACTGTGACACAGGATTCTGCACTCCATGTGAGCATGTGCTATTCTGATAATAAGTACACACCACCAAGCTTAAAACAACCCAGAAAAATGAAGACATCATCACTGCTGAAGAAAAGTTAACCAGGGGAAGAGCATGACCTTTCATGAAAGACATCCCCATGACTGAGAAGACTAGATTTCAACAAGAATGCTTCAAACTCCTGTCCCAGAGTTGGAGACCTCTTCCCTGAAACAGAAGAGGTCGTTGTGGCAATCCAGGACCTGGTGGTTAACACAAAAAATATCAAAAATACATAATAAAAGACCAACAAATTCCAGACAATAAACAGAGAAAAGGCCTAGAGAAGCCAGAAACAATCCAACACATTACAGATTCCTGCAGCAGTTTAACTCAATCTGATTACCTACGCAGGCACAATCAAGTGGCAAACATCATTCACCAAAACCTTGCTTTAAAATACAAACGCATAAAAGAAACCATACCACACTATAAGTACAAGCCTGATCCAGTTTTCAAGTCAGCAT
Source organism: Hypanus sabinus (assembly GCF_030144855.1). Lineage (NCBI taxonomy): Eukaryota > Metazoa > Chordata > Chondrichthyes > Myliobatiformes > Dasyatidae > Hypanus > Hypanus sabinus. The sequence goes on along the minus strand of NC_082712.1, from coordinate 172,939,914 downwards.
CTCACAACCTATATTACAACGATCTGCTATTACAGATATTACAATCCATAATGCAAAAAGACATGCAGGACAATCCATAATGGAAAAACAATGTAATAAGGGTAATGACGTAATTGTAACGGAGGACTTCAATATACAGGGGATTGAGAAAATCAGGTTGGTGTTGGATCGCAAGAGAAGGAATTTGTTGAATGCCTGCAAGATAGCTTTTTAGAGCAGCTTGTGCTCGAGCCCACTCGAGGAAAGGCTATCTTAGATTGCGTGTTGTATAATAACCCAGATCATATTAGGGAGCTTACTGACACAAATGTTGGTGGGGGGGGGGGGTGTTGTGGATAGGGTAGAGAGCTGTCAGACGTTACAGTGGGACCTTGATAGGATGCAAAACTGGGCTGAGAAGTGGCAGATAGAGTTCAACCTACATAAGTGTGAGGTGGTTCATTTTGGTAGATCAAATATGTTGGAAGAATATAGTATTAATGGTAAGACACTTGGCAGTGTGGAGGAACAGAGGGTTCTTGGGTTCCAAGTCTTTAGACACTCAAAGCTGTTGCGCAGGTTGACTCTGTGGTTAAGAAGGCATAAGGTGCATTGGCCTTCATCAACTGTGGGATTCAGTTTAAGAGACGAGAGGTAATGTTGCAGCTATATAGGACCCTGGTCAGATCCCACTTGAAGTATTGTGCTCAGTTCTGGTTGCTTTAATACAGAAAGGACGTGGTATCTATAGAAAGGGTGCAGATGAGATTTACAAGAATGGTGCCTGGATTGGGGAACATGCCTTATGAGAATAGGTTGAGTGACAGAGGATGAGAGGTGACCTGATAGAGGTGTGCAAGATGATGAGAGGCATTGATCGTGTAGATAGTCAGAGGCTTTTTCCCAGGGCTGAAATGGTTGCCACAAGAGGGCACAGGTTTAAGGTGCTGGGGTGTAGGTACAGAGGAGATGTCAGGGCTAAGTTTTTTAATCAGAGAGTGGTGAGTGCGTGGAATGGACTGCCGGCAATGGTGGTGGAGGCGGATACGATAGAGTCTTTTAAGAAACTTTTGAATAGGTACATGGAGCTCAGAAAAATAGAGGCTATGGGGAAGTCCAGTAAGGTAAGGACATGTTCGACACAACTTTGTGGACCAAAGGGCCTGTATTGTGCTGTAGATTTTCTATGTTTCTATATGTATATTGAACAGATAAAAATGTGCAAAAAACAGACATAATATATATTTAAAAAGTGAGGTAGTGTTCAAGGGTTCACTCCTGCTCTCTGACATTCATGTACCTCGGGCTCACTGCTAGTGTCTCCAACAGTACCCATTAAGCTCATCTGCCATTTCTCCACACTGCCAAGACCATAGATCTAGGAGCAGAATTAGGACATTTGGCCCATCGAATCTGGGCCATCATTTCCTCATGGCTAATCCATTTTTCCTCAGTCCTAATCTCCTGCATTCTCCTCATATCCCTTCATGCCCTGACCAATCAAGAATCTATCAATCTCTGTCTTAAATGTACATACAAACTTTGCCTCCACAGCTGCCTGTGGCAATGAATTCCACAGATTCACCACCCACTGCCTAAAGAAATACCTCCTGATCCCAATTCTAAAAGGATGCCCCTCTATTTTCAGGCTGTGTCATCTGGTCTTAAACTCTCCCACCACAGGAAATATCCTCTCCACATCCACTCTAACAATAAGGTTTCAATAAGGTCACCCCTCATTCTCTGAATTCCAGTGAATACCGGCCCAGTGCAATAAAATGCTCTTCATATGGCAAGCTGTTTAATCTGGGAATAATTTTTGTGAACCTCCTTTGAACCCTCTCCAGTTTCAGCCCATCCTTCCTAAGATAAGGTGTTACCAGGTTTGGGTATGGCCCAAGTGTGGAGTGAGAGGCACTGAAGCAGGTCGATAGTTCACAAAACTTTATTGCAAACAGTGTTATAGGAAAAATAAACAATAAATGCTAGGCCAAAATAGGGCTGTTAACTAAAACCCTCAAAAGGGAAATGAAGCCTATACTGCGGCTGAAAAGAAAATCTAAACATTAAGTGAACACCGTAGGTCTTCAGAGTCAGGTGACTCGACAGTCCAATCTCTCAGGGAAGGCCGAAAGCACACAGATAGCGAAGCGTTGCTGTGCTCTGTCCAAGTCTCGACAAGCACTATGACGAATAGTATGAAGTTAAGTACTAACATGATTAAGTAATAATTAGCTAACGTGCAAATTCACAAGCGCAATTACCGTATCTACTGCACTTCCGAATCTGTGGTCATGACAGGGCCCCCCTCTCTAGGCGCAGCCCCTGAGGCGCCACAAACCTGTGTCCACTGGAAGTCCCAGATCAGCGACTTGTCCAAGATGTCCTTTGCTGGGACCCAAGTAAGTGCTTCTGGACCGTACCCTTCCCAGTCCACAAGGTACTAGACTTTACCACGTTGCCGGTGAGATGCCAGGAGGTGCCACACAGTATAGACAAGGGAACCATCTACCAGTCGGGGAGGAGGGGGAGGTGGGGTGACTGGGGCCAGGGGAGAGGTAGTAACCGGCTTGAGCTGGGGAACATGGAATACTGGGTGGATCTTAAGTGAAGCTGGTAGATGCAATCTATAAGACACCTTGTTGAGAGCCTTTTCCACTAAACAGTCCCACGTAGCACGGTGCCAATTTCCGGTTCTCGACTTTCGGGGAAGATCCCTTGATGCCAACCAGACCTCCTCCCCGACTTGAATGGCCTTAGCTGTCGACAGAGCCAATCAGCCTGCCGGGAGAGCTGTTTCTGGGCGTGCAGCAGAGAAACTCTGGCTCGTCTCCAGGTGTGCTTGTAGCACTGGATCAGCAGTTCAGCAGCAGGAACTCCTGCATTGACCTCCTGATCAGGGAAGAGCAGGGTCTGGAATCCCATCTGGCATTCAAAGGGAGACATACCAGTGGAGGACGACTGGAGGTTATTGTGGGCGAATTCTGCCCAAACCAATTGGGCCTGGAAGAGGCAGGGCAGCGCAGGTTTGTCTCCAACTCCTGGTTCACTCTCTCAGTCTGGCCATTAGATTGGGGGTGGAAGCCAGACAAGAAGCGGGCCGTGGCTCCTACAAGAGAGCAGAAAGCCTTCCAAAAGTGGGAAGTGAACTGTGGTCCACGATCAAACACTATGTCTTGAGGAAAGCCATGGAGACTGAACACATGTTGAACCATGAGGGTAGCAGTCTCACGAGCTGATGGGAGCTTGGGGAGGGCAATGAAGTGGGTAGCCTTTGAAAATCGACCCACAATGACCAAAATGGTGGTGTTTCCATTAGACAGGGGCAGACCAGTGATGAAATCAACTGAGAGGTGGGACCAGTGGCGGTGGGATACAGGCAGTGGACATAACAGACCCGCAGGATGCTGGCGTGATGTCTTGTTCCAAGCACAGGTGGGATAGGCAGATACAAAGTTGTGGACATCCTGGGACATAGATGGCCACCAAAATTGTCTCTTTATAAACTCCTGAGTCTGTTGAATCCCAGGATGTCCAGCCAGATGGGAGTGACCTCATTCCAACATTCTGGAAATCACTGCAGTAGGGACAAACAGTCAATTGGGAGGTCCCCCATGCGAGCCTGGATCTGATCGTTGGGCGGCCCTCACCTCTGCTTCTATTCCTTCAATCACCGGAGCAGCGATACATGAGAGAGGAAGTATGGGCTCTGCATTGGCATTTCCGTCAGATCCGTCAAATTGCCAGGAGAGTGTTGGCCTTTGTATTCTTACCTCCAGGGTGAGAAGCAAGGGATGAAATTGAACCTTGTGAAGAAGAGAGCCCACCGGGCTTGACGAGAGTAGATCACAAGAGAGGTTCTTGTGATCTGTCCAGACCAAGAATGGATAATCTGACCCCTCTCACCAGTGTCACTATTCCTCCAGGGCCTCCTTGACAGCCAGAAGCTCCCGGTTCCCAACGTCCTAATTCCTCTCAGCCGGAGTCAAGCGATGGGAAAGAAAGACACAAGGGTGCAGCCGGCTATCTGCAGACGAGCACTGAGAGAGGACTACATCGGATTCATCCACCTCAACAATGAATGGCTGAGATGGGTCTGGGTGTTGCAGCAGAGGGGCAGTGGTGAAACATCGCTCTAGCTCTGAAAATGCTTGGTTGGCATTGTTCGCCCAATGGGATGATGCCGAGGTCTTCTTGGTGAGTGCATTAATTGGAGCCGTGATAGAGCCGAAATTCTAGATGAAGCAGCGATAAAAGTTCGCAGACCCCATGCTCAATGCCTCCTTAATGTATTCTTCAATGGCCGCCGTTTCAGGATGAGAGAAGCAAAGGAGATGGCCCCAGGGAGGACTAGTGCCAGGTAGGAGGTCTATGGTACAGTCGGGTGGCTGGTGTGGGGGCAGGGTGGTGGCCCTTCTTTTACTGAAAACATCAAGGAGATCCGCATATTCGGCTGGAATCCCAGACAGGTCCACATCCCCAGCTGACATAGGAAGGGATTCATGGAATGGAGTTGAGCTGGACCCAGAAAGGTTGAGCTTGTCCCCATTCTTTGAGTACCTTCAGAGACCAATCGATCCGTGGGGTATGTCGGAATAACCAGGGGAGACCAAGTACCAGTGGCAGTTCAGGTGAATTCACCAGATAGAATAATTTTTATAAAGTGATTTAATTATTTTCTTGGGATCTTAGGGCTGCAGGGTGTAAGACACTCCTCTCCGTTAGCTTGCAGGTCCTTGGAAAGGGATAAACAGTTGATCTTTCAGGCTGAGATCCTCCAGGAACGGAAAGGAAGGGGGAAGCATACTCTGTATGTATTACTCGGGACTTCAGCATCTACAGAATCTCTTGTGCTTGCAATTGTGGTGTAATATTCTTGGGTGGTGGAGTGGACATACATCTCTACCAAAGGAAGTGTAAGGGGCTCCTTCCCTCCGCTAGCCTGCAGGTCACCTTGGGCAAGATGTAGCACCTATTTAACCCCCGATCAGGGTCACGTGAAGCCATGGGAGCAGGTGGTGGATATTTGTTTGAGCAGCTGGTGCATATCCCAAGTACTGATTATGCAACCACTGAGGCCGGGCAGACAATCTCTGAAGAGTATTGATAATGGCCGGGGGGGGGGGGGGGGGGGTGGTGGGGAGTCACCATCTCGTAAAGACACTGCCCAGAAGACAATGGAAAACCACTTCAGGAGAAAAAATTGCCAGGAACAATCATGGTCAAAAGACCACAATTGCCCAAGTCATATGACACGACACATAATGATGATGATGAGCTTAGGATCCAATAATACCAATCATTCACATGTTTAAAATGATCTATGTAAAGAAGGAATTTAAAAACAAAAAAAAAATGAGAAATGGAGAAATAATTGAAATAATTACTTCTAAAACTTCCAGTGACATCTACAGTTGTAGTACCACAGGACTCTGCCTGAGGTTTCTTTTTTGGATGCTGCCTGTCTTGTCCTTGACTCTTTTACACTCCTAATGTTATAATTTAACAATGTGGTAAATATAATGCAAACAGCATTAGAATGAAAAGATTGATTGAAAAATTTAAATGGATTTCAATTCAATGCTTCATAGTAATGATGAATTCTGCACAAGAATCCTTACATAATTCAACTTTGTTTTTACTCATTCATAGAGAGTAAAATAGAATTTTTTAGAATTGTGCCCAAAAATAGAATTTCCATTTGATTTTAGGACTTGCATCAATCAACCTAATTAGTGCACATAATGATTAAGTTACTGGACTAGAACTCAGAGAACTGAATTTCTAATCCAGACATCAAATTCTATCCCAATATCGGGCATATGCAATTAAGCAATTAAATAAACGAAGAATAGCTTATACAGAAAGATGCCAGTAATATCATGAAGGGTCCCACCCACCCTAAACTATGGATGATGGTGAACCCAAGTGCAGAATAAGGTCTAGAATTAACTCGGAGTCAGACTGGAAATAGACAGAATAACACAAACAAAATGCAAAGGTGACATCACAAACAGTAATACTAGAAAGGGAACTCCTATGATTGAGCACTGAGTGCTCAGCATGAGGCCTTTAAGTACAGACATTCCATGAAGGAATGTGGATGGCAATTATTGGCAGTCTGAGTTTTAAGGGGACAGTGGCAGCTAATCATACTCTGGGGAATTGTAGTGCCAAAACTTGGATGCCAGCAGCTGTTCTGTCAGGACCATGACAGATAACAATTTACCTCTTTAATGAAATTTGAGAATGAAATCATGTTTTTCTTTCCCAAGTTCAATGACATCAAGGCACTTTTCATCATCAGAAAACATAGAACATAGAGCATTACAGCACAGTAGAGGCACTTCGGCCCACAATTTTGAACCAACCCTTTGACCTCCTCTAGGATCATTCTAACCCTACACTCTCACACAGCTCTCCATTTTTCTATCATCCATGTACCCATCTAAGTCTCTTAAATGTTCCTTATGTATCTGCCTCTACCACCACCCCTACTGGGGTGTTCCACACACCAACCACTCTCTATAGAAAAAGTATGCACTTTTGACACTCCCCATATACTTTCCTCCAATCACAATATTATATTGCCTTATATTAGCATGCCTGCCCTGGGAAAACAAGTCCCTGGCTGTAAAAATAGCTGGCAGAAAGAATCACAACCTTAAAATGCTACATCACTCCACATCATAATTCCACATCACTCACTGGTGGTTTTAGATAAGGTCCACTGTAAACAGTGTAACTCCGCCATGAGTGGTCACAAGGTTGCCTGTGAAAGGAGGAGGGTTGGGCATGGGGCTAGCAACCCCATCCAGTAATTGCAAATATCTAATCAGTCAATCATGAGGCAGCAGCTCAATGCATAAAAGCATGCAGACATATTCAGTTGTTGTTCAGAACAAACATCAGAATGGGGAAGAAATGTAATCTAAGTGACTTTGACTGTGGAATGATTGTTGGTGGCAGATGGGGTGGTTTGAGTATCTCAGAAACTGCTGATCTTCTCGCACTTTCATGCATAACAGACACTAGAGTTTACAGAAATGGTAAGACTAACAAAAACACATCCAATGAGCTGCAGTTCTTTGGGTAGAAATGCCTTATTAATGAGAAAGCTCAGAGGAGAATGGCCAGATTGGTTCAAGCTGACAGGAAGGTGACAGTAACTCAAATAACCACACGTTACAACAGTGGTGTGCAGAATAGCATTTCTGAATGCACAACACATTGAACCTTGAAGTGTATCGGCTACAACAGCAGAAGACCACTAATGGATAATTAGTGGCTACTTTAGTTGGTCCAGGAGATATATCGTGACCAAATTTCTCCTCAGCCTTCTATGTTCTAAAGTCCCAACTTAACTAATCTTTCCTCTTAATAAAACTTTTCCAATGGTGACAACATCCTCATAATAATTCCTACATTTTGAATCTCACCTTAAGTGTACTGTGAGTTCACACAAAGGAAAGAATGAGAGGGCCATGTTGAGAAAGGGTTAATGACCATAGTATCAAAAGATTTAGATCAGGAAAAGAAAGGAGAGAGAAACAAAATGGGGGAGAATTGTTTCAACTGGAACACATCAGGCTTCAATGGGACATTATAAAACTGTAAAGGAGATTCACCAGGATGCCACCTGGATTACAGAGCATGTCTTATGAGGGAAGGTTGAGCGAGCTAGGGTTTTCTCTTTGGAGTAAAGGAGGATGAGGGGTGACAATAGAGCTGTTCAAGATGATAAGAGGCATAGGTAGAGTTGCTAACCAGAGACTTTTACTCAGGACAGAAATGAATAATGCAAGGAGGCTTTATTTTTAGATGATTGGACGAAAGTATAGGAGGAAGGGCAGAGGTAAATTTTTACAAAAAGAGTGGTGGGTGCATGGACAATTTCAATCCAGTTAATTTTCAATTAATGGATCTGTTCTTAATAACTACTAGCAAGCTAACGGAAGAAGTTGACAACAACATTAGCAATTTGCTACAACATCGAACAATATAGCACAGTACAGGCCATTTAGTCCACACTGTTGTGTCAAATCTTTAAACTAGTCCAACATCAATCTAACCCTGCCCTCTCCCATAGCCCTCCATTTTTCTTTCATCCATGTGCCATGTCTCTTAAATGTCCCTAATGTATCTGCCTCCATCACTAGCCCTGGCAATGCATTCCATACTCACTGTGTAAAAATTGTCTCTGATATTCTCCTTATTCTTTATATCAATCACCTAAATGGATTAGCCATTTCCACCTTGGGAAAAAGTCTCTGGCTGTCCACTCTATCTATACCTCTTATAGCCATATAACCATATAACAATTACAGCACAGAAACAGGCCATCTCAGCCCTTCTAGTTCATGCCAAATGCTTATTCTCACCTAGTCCCACCTACCTGCATTCAACCCATAACCCTCCATTCCTTTCCTGTCCATATACCTATCCAATTTTTTTTTAAATGACAAAAATCGAACCTGCCTCCACTACTTCTACTGGAAGCTCGTTCCACATAGCTACCAATCTCTGAGTAAAGAAGTCCCCCTTCGTGTTACCCCTTATCATTATGCACTCCACATTCAAGTCACCTCTCATCCTCCTTCACTCAAAAGAGAAAAGCCCTAGCTCACTCAACTTTTCCTGATAAATCATGCCCCCTAATGAAGGCAGCATCCTTGTAAATATCTTCTGCACCCTCTCTAAAGCTTCCACATTCTTCCTATAATGAGATGACTGATGCACCATCAATAACTCTCCGAGACGTGAGGCGAGATATAGGCTTTTATTGGCTGGAAGAAAGAACAAGCAGTAATTGACCACCATACTACATCCTGGAGACTGAGGGCAGGGCCCAGGCTCCAATTGCCTATATACCGGGGTCTGTGGGAGGAGCCACAGGAGCAGTCAGCAGGGGGGGCATGTCCAGACAGGATATATGTAGTTCACCACAATGACAAAACTGAATGCAATACTCCAAGTCACAAACAAGAGAAAATCTACAGATGCTGGAAATGCAAGCAATACACAAAAAAATTCTGGGGCAACTCGGCAGGCCAGACAACATCTAAGGAAAAGAGTAGAGCTGAGGAGATGAGGAGGAGTCAGAGTAAGTAACTTTTTAAAACTGACTGCATTTTTTTCCTGCAGTCCTAGTGAAGCATCTTGGCCTGAAACATTGACTATTTCCTTTTTTCCATAGATGCTGCCTGGCCTCCTGTGTTTTTCCAGCATTTTGTGTGTTAAAATGAATGTCACTTCTCAGGCCAGTTTTGCATCCCGTCAATGTCCCATTGTAACCTGTGACAACCTTGAACATTATCCACAACACTACCCAACTTTGTTCATATTTAAATATTTTTCTTTTACTTTTATATTCCAATGTTTCTATCAAGGCAAGTGCAACACCCTGGGAAAGGTTTCACTGCTAACGTAATGGCCTTTCTGTAGAAGCAGTGTTTGGGTTATGGTTAGAGATGACGGGTGCTTTGGAATGTGAGCCGTCCAATGAAGGGAGTGTGTTTTCATGTTGTGTGCCTGACACCAGGGTGTGCTGGGTCTTTTGTTCAGCGGGAGATGAAGGGAGAGGATGCCAGAGAGAAGAGGTCATAGGACTCGACCCAGAGCGGGGCCATGATTCGACGAAGCCGGGGGAGATCGAAGGAGGATCGGTGACGGGGGAAACCGTGAGCTCCAACTTGTGCACATTAGACTGTTTCATTAAAATGGGCCCTTTTCTTTTATTTTGCTTTTTCTTTACTAATCCTTTAGTCAAATTAAGAATTATAAAGCTAAATCGTGTAATTGTATGCAGTGTACTGTCTGTTATTTCGTAGTACATATTTGAAACAAGGTAACAAATCACTCAGCATCCACACAAACAGGAGGTTTCGGGGTGAGCTCGCACCTCAATCTCACACGTTTGGTGGGGCCAGAGATCGTCTTCCTTAGACTTACTCAGAAGTGTTTCACAAGCATTAAAACTTCACTTCTCCATGACGTCAACATCACAAAGTGCAGACATATTTTTCCTGATAAATAATAAATTTTGCAAAATACTTTAAGAAATATTTAATTGCAATATATTCCTTTAGTTCACGATCACTATGTGTTTAATATTTTCTTTTACATACTTCATAGCATATTTACTTTTGTTAAGTAAACAATGTATCGTAAATTAACGTAACTTACTACGTTAAGTAACTCTACCATGGACGGTCCCAAGCCCGGTTATGGAAGGAGGAGGGTTGGTCATGGGGCTAGCAACCCCATCCCGTAAAAACCCAGAGTTACAGTAAGACCAACAGAAGCTCCAAAGAAGTCATCCCTGGAAGGAGAAAGATCTTCGATGGGCTATTCCCAGGGACAACTTGAAAGACTAGCCCAGGACAGAGGACTTATGCAAGCTGCTATCAGTCGCCTATTCCCCAAACAGGGCGATCGGCTTAAGTAAAAGTAAGTAAGTGCCACATTAAGTAGGTTCAGCAGAATCACCAAGAGAATTATTTTTAGAGAGATTAGCATGTATTGACATGTGTTCATTATGTGATGACATTAGTGTATATTCATTATGTGATGTGTTGTATGCATGGGCGATCATGATCTTTCCATGATTATGATTGTTCTTGGCAATTTTTTTCTCCAGAAGTGGTTGTCATTGTCTTCTTCTGGGCAGTATCTTTACAAGATGGGTGACCCTAGCCTTTATCAATACTCTTCAGAGATTGTTTGCCTGGCATTACTGGTCACATAACCAGACGTGATATGCACCAGCTGCTCATATGACCATTCACCACCTGCTCCCGTGGCTTCATGTGATCCTGATTGGGGTCGGAGGGAGGGTTGCTAAGCAGGTGCTACACCTTGCCAAAGGGTGACGTACAGGCAGGATGACAATGATATGTCAGGCTGGCGACCCAGTAGAGTTTCCATTTGCCATCATTCAGGTGACCGTTCAAACATGAAAAATTTCTCCTTGCTCTGTTAACAGGCAGATACCAGGATAAAACCAAGACCAAGGGATATTGCAACCTTTTCTGATATGTCTTGATCAGGGCTTCCCAATCTTTTTAATGCCATGGACCCTTACCAATAACCAAGGACCCCAGATTGAGAACCCTTGGTCTGGAGACATAATCTCAAAAAAGCAAAGTCAATTAAATCACACTTCTTCACATTCTGATGTCTGTTTTGAACAACAACTAAACTTCTTCACTACATCTGCATGCTTCTGTACATTGAGTTGCTGCCACATGATTAACTGATTAGATACTTGTGTTAGTGAACAGGTGTACCTAATAAAGTGGCCACTGAATGTATGTCACCATATATACTACCCTGGGGTTTATACTTTTGTTGACATTCACAGTAGAGCAAAGAAATTCAGCAGAATCAATGACAGCTATACACAAAGACTGACTATCAATGAGCAAAAGACAATTGTGCAAATGCAGAAGATGATTGTTAGATAAAAAAAACACTGAGGACATGAGTTACATAGCCCTTGAAAGTGAGTCCATAGGTTGGGTCGTCAGTTCCATGTTGAGGTGAGTGAAGTTATGCATGTTGGTTCAGAAGCCTGATAGTCGAAGGGTAATAACTGTTTCAGAACCTGGTGGTATGGAACCACAGGCTCCTTCCTGGTTGTTGTAATAACTGTTCCTGAACCTGTTGATGTGGGACCATAAGCCCCTTGATGTTGGTTGAAGAGTGATAACTGTTCCTGAACCTGTTGATGTGGGACCATAAGCCCCTTGATGTTGGTTGAAGAGTGATAACTGTTCCTGAACCTGTTGATGTGGGACCATAAGCCCCTTGATGTTGGTTGAAGAGTGATAACTGTTCCTGAGCCTGTTGATGTGGGACCATAAGCCCCTTGATGTTGGTTAAAGAGTGATAACTGTTCCTGAACCTGTTGATGTGGGACCATAAGCCCCTTGATGTTGGTTGAAGAGTGATAACTGTTCCTGAACCTGTTGATGTGGGACCATAAGCCCCTTGATGTTGGTTGAAGAGTGATAACTGTTCCTGAACCTGTTGATGTGGGACCATAAGCCCCTTGATGTTGGTTGAAGAGTGATAACTGTTCCTGAACCTGTTGATGTGGGACCATAAGCCCCTTGATGTTGGTTGAAGAGTGATAACTGTTCCTGAACCTGTTGATGTGGGACCATAAGCCCCTTGATGTTGGTTGAAGAGTGATAACTGTTCCTGAACCTGTTAATGTGGGACCATAAGCCCCTTGATGTTGGTTGAAGAGTGATAACTGTTCCTGAACCTGTTGATGTGGGACCATAAGCCCCTTGATGTTGGTTGAAGAGTGATAACTGTTCCTGAACCTGTTGATGTGGGACCATAAGCCCCTTGATGTTGGTTGAAGAGTGATAACTGTTCCTGAACCTGTTGATGTGGGACCATAAGCCCCTTGATGTTGGTTGAAGGGTGATAACTGTTCTTGAACTTGGTGACATGGGACTACAGGATCCATCCTGATGGCAGCAGCATGAAGAGAGCATATACAAAAGAAAAGGTCACTCTAAGTTCACAGAAAGAAACGAGCATATTATTTACCTGTACTCCTCTCCGTAAGATACCCAAACCTTCTGGCCATTTTTGAGAGAGAGTGGATTTCTTATTTCGTGTCCCTTTTCATCAAACAGCCGAGTAGGACTGAGGTTAAGACCTGACGAATAGCATCCCGGTGAGCACTGCAGCCTTTGGCAAATTAGCTGAAGAAGCTGTTGTGGAACCGTAGGAAAAAAAGACTTGAGGTGAAAAAACTGTGACAGATCCTGCACAATTGTAAATCTAACACACATTAATTAAGTTCAAATGAATGCTTGGGGAGTGTGAAATGTTTGAATTGTTTATCTTGTTAGAAACCGAAGGGAACACAGCATTTTTACCAGCAGGGGGTGCAACAGTACAACCACTAGCTCTGACCCTTGCTCCCGTGCTGTTCACAGACACAGAACTGCATGGTTGCCTGCACTCTCCTTGTTTCCTAAAGTCTCAGTTCATGTCGTTGTCCCTATCCAGCACAGATTTCCTCCAAAACCAGTAGGCATATGCCAGACGATATTGAGGAACTGAAATGTTCAACTGCCCAAATAAAGGATGGGTGATGGTTGACTACGCAGGGGAGACACCACCATTAACACCCTAAGTTTGTCTGCTGCAACAGTTTGATTGTCCTTAAAAGTACTAGAATCTACCCAAGTGCTCGAAGCAGAACCCCCACAAAGGATGGAAAAAAATTTTTTGGAACATAGAATCCAGAATCAGAATCAAGTTTTATATCACTGGCTTATGCAGTGAAATTTGCTGTATTGCAGCAGTACAGTACAATACATAGTCATAAAAACAATAAATTACAATAAGAAGTATACATTAGAAAATAAATTAAATAAGTAGTGCAAAAAGAGAGGTGAAAAAATACTGAGGAAGTGTTCATGGGTTCATTGCCCATTTGGAAATCTGGTGGTGGAGAGGAAGAAGCTGTTCCTGAAGCATTGAGTGTGTGTCTTCAAGTCAAGTCACTTTTTATTGTCATTTTGACCATAACTGCTGGTACAGTACACAGTAAAAATGAGACAATGTTTTTTAGGACCATGGTGCTACATGAACAATACAAAAACTACACTGAACTACGTAAACCAACACAAAAACTAAACTACAGACCTACCCAGGACTGCATAAAGAAATGCTCCTGTACCTCTTCCTTGATGGTAGCAATGAGAAGAGGGCATAGAACAGTACAGCACTGTTAAAACCCTTCAGCCCACAGTGTTGTGCCTACCATTTACCCTGTGCTAAAACTCCTCACACCTACAAAGCCCTCCATTTTTCTATCATCCATGTGCAATATAACAGTTTTCTAAATGCCCATAATGTGTCTGCCTCTCCCAGCAGGACATCTCACACGCTCATCATTCTCTATGTTAAAACACTTACCTCACTGGCCGCTTGTCTGACACTCTCACCGCCCTCTGAAAAAACTCCCCCTCAAGTTCCCTTTAAACATTTCACCTTTCACCTTTAACCCATGACCTTTGTTCTAGTCTCACCCAACCTCAGAGGAAAGTTCCTGCTTGCATTTGCCCTATCTATACCCCTCATAATCTTTGTATAACTCTGTCATATCTCCCCTCATTCTCCTACACTCAGGGAATAAAGTCCTAACCTATTGAACCTTTCCCTATAGCTCAGATCCTCAGTACAGGGTGAGTAGGAAGACTTCGCTTTCCTTTCTTTGCTGGAATTGAGGGTGAAAACAAGAGAGAACTACTTTGGAGGAACTCAGCAGGTCAGGCAGCATCAATGGAAATGAATAAATAGTAGACAGTTCAGGCTTCTCAGCCCAACATGTCGACTGTCTGTTCATTTCCATAGATAACTGCCTGGCCTGTTGGGTTCCTCCAGCATTTTGCGTGTATTTCTCTAGATTTCCAGCATCTGAAGGATCTCTTGTGTTTATGAGAACAATTCTTGACCGATTTTGGGTGCCTACAGATGTAAAAGTTATGGTGCATTAATTACTAAAAGCATCAACAGGTCAATTATTTGATGTCTTATAATGGTAATGACATGAAATGTCAAAGAAAGAGAGGAACAAAAGAACTTCAAAATGTATTAATTCTCATAGAGACCAATCTAATTTTGAAAGGCCTTGATAGAGTGGGGGAGTTTCCATTTCCTATGGTGGGGGAGTCTAGAACCAGAGGCACAGCCTCATGAGAAGAAGGCCATCCCATTTGAACAGAGATGAGGAGGAATTTCTTTAGCCAGAAGACTGTGGAGGCCAAGTCATTGGGTATATTTAAAGTGGAAGTTGACAGGTTCTTAATTATTAAGAGTGTCTAAGATTACAGGGTGAAGGCAGGAGAAGGAGGTTGAGAGGGATAATAAATCAGCCATAATGGAATGCCAGAGCAAGCTCAATGGGCTGAATAGTCTAATTCTGCTCCTATGTCTAATGGTCTTAGCAACTATGCAAGAAAGGCAAAGTATCAATCAAAAGTCTTTTCTTCACATAAAAACACTCATATATAGTGGATGTAAAAAGCAATGGTAGGCTTCCAAGCAATGTATCTGAATAATTCGGTCTTAAAACTGCTTTTCCATTTTCTCATTGCTTAACAAATGAAACTGTAAGTTGGTTATTTAAAAATCTTAATAGGACTTCAACAATGATTGAACACATTGCAATTATTTATCAAGGCAGCATTTCTGGTAGATGTTAAAGAATTGGTAATTTTGCCAGAAGACGTAGAGGAAGTTTTATCCAAAAACAAAGCTTTGAAGATGTTTTAGTGACAAGCAATAATTTTAATAATAGACTGTAAAATACAAACTATGAAGAGGGCCACAAAACAACAGAGAACTGATACTAAACACAACAGGCAATGAGTTAACTGGAGGCTCGGAACAACTGGCCAAGTCCAGCAGGTTTGATGAGTTAACAAGGACTGTGGCTGTGAGCTGGGTTTAAATAGGCTGCTGGTGATTAATTAGAAATAAGTGGCAGGTAACTCCTATTAGTTGGGTGGAGGCTGTGAGGTGCCTGCATGTGTAGACCTCACAAATTTAAATGTGGTGACATTGACAGAACAGATAATATATGTTTTTTATTATTTCACAAGGATCTGGCCTATGTGAGTTCTTGAAGATTTCTGTGGAATATTGTAAATTGGTAAATTGGTTTATTATTATCATAACATCTACTGAGATACAATGAAGAATCTGTCATGCACACCATCCATACAGGTCAATTCATTACCTAGTGCATTGAGGTAGTACAAGGTAAAACAATAACAGGTTGCAGAATAAAGCGTAACAGTACAGATAAAGTGCAATACCTTATATTCCGTCTGGGTACCCTCCAACCTGATGGCATGAATATTGATTTCTCCCTACCCTCTTCTTTCATTCCCCACTCTGGTCGCTTGCATTTCTCATCTGCCTGTCACCTCCCCCTGAGTCCTGTCCTTCTTCCCGTTCCCCTATGATCCACTCTCATCTCCTATCAGATCCCTTCCTTTCCAGCCCTTTACCTTTCCCACCCACCAGGCTTTACCTATCACCTTCTAGCTATCCTACTTCCCATTCCCCCCCCCGCCTTTTTAATGCTGGCTTCTTCCCCTTTCCTTTCCAGTCCTGATGAAGGATCTTGTCCTGAAACACCAATTGTATATTCATTTCCATAGATGTTGCCTGACCTGCTGAGATCCCCCAGCATTTTGTGTGTTGCTCCAGATTTCCAGCATTTGCAGACTTTCTCATGCTTATTAAAGTATAATACAGGTAGGCAATAAGGTGCAAGGTCACAGTGAGCTAGATGGTAAGGTTAAGAGTCCATCTTATCACACTGCTTTCATTAGTCTTAATACAATGAGATAGAACAGTCTTTGCGCCTGTACTATGTGTTTTCAGATTTTATTAACTTTTGCCTGTTGGAAGAGGAAGAACAGCAAGTGTCAATGGGGTGGGTGGTGTCTTTGATCATTCTAGCTGCTTTACTGAGGCAGTGAGAAGTGTAGGCAGAGGTCATGGATGGGAGGTTGTTTGCTGTGATATTCTGAGCTGAGTCCACAACTTTCTGCAGTTTCCTGCAGTCACAGGCAGAGCAGTTGCCACACAAAGCAGTGATGCATCTGGAGAGGATGCTTTCTATGGTGCATCGATATAAATTGGTGAGAGTTAAAGGAGACATTCCAAAATTCTTTAGCCTCCTGGGGAAATAGAGGCACTGGTGTGTTTTCATGCCCATGGCGTCAATGTAGTTGGATCAGGTTGGATTAGTGACGATCAAACAAACTGCAGTGGTGGACAATCAGATAACAAAAGTGGATAAATGATTCTTTGTAAAGAGAACAATTTTAAAGTAATTGGAACATTAGCTTTCTACCAAATTACTGGTTACAAATGGACCAATTGCACAATTACCATCAGTTTCCTGAACTATAAGTTCAGATCAAGATCTGTGTTCCTTGTTTTATTTTATTTAACTACCATTACCTACCATTATTACTACCATTAATAACTACCATTATTGCAATATTTTTATTTAGTAAAAGGTACCTTACCCGATCCATATTTAATTTGTTATTGCCAGAATCTTTTTCAATTGTTTTCATGTTAATAAACATGGAAACCTCTCCAGTGTTCCAGCCATTTCGATACACCTAGAAAACAAACCAAAAACAGATGTTATTGTCTGCACCTCAGTTAATAAACTACTTTAGTCTGTCATTTTGTGGAGTGCTTTTTTATATGATAAGGTACCACTATAATTCAAATGATATGTTTCTCACTATCTGTCACGACGTGCGCTGGCAATTTCGGAACCTAAGTGCAGAGGGAAGGCAGACTTCAATGTAAAGACAGCAACCAGGGTTTAATCATAAGAATTCCAACAGAGTGGCTTGGCTGATCAACACCGCGAGTCATAACATTCTCAAAACTAGGACTCCGCGATCAGAGCTAACCGGGCATCCGCTTAAATAATACAAGTAACACGGAATCCCCAAGCTTATCAAAATAAACTTATCAAGTTTAAATTAAACCATCAGGAGACCACATTACAAAGAGCAAGTCTCTGAAGAAAAACACAAGGAAATCTAAAAGATTAATCACTCTCGTTAAACAACAATTAAACAGCTCAGGTGCTCTAAAAATCCTGAGAGCCCAATGCCCTCCAGTGCCCCACACAAGCCCAAAGAACTCATTACACTATCATTCACCTCAACAATTTGAATATTTCTCACTATAATTATTGTACATATTGTACACTTCAATTATTGTACATTTTTCATCTAGAACATGGAACATAGAACATAGAATATTACAACATAGTACAGGCCCTTTGGCCCATGAAGTTGTGCCCGCCTTCTACCCAACTCTAATTTCAATCTGACATTTTTCTCCTACACAGGCCTCCATTTTCTATCTTCCAAATACCTACCAATGAGTCATTTAAATGCTCCTACTATATTTGCTTCTACCTCCTCTCCAGCTGCTGCCATTGGGTAGAAGACACAAGTATCTCAGGACTCACTCCAACAGGTTCAAAACTAATTACTGGCCCTCAACCATCAGACTTTTGAACAACAGAGGATAAGTACACTCATCTATTGAGATATTCCCATAACCAAGTATCTCACTTCCAGGACTCTTCATCTTGTTATTTCATGTTCTCTTTATTTATTGATATTTATTTATATTTGCATTTGCACAGTTGTTGTTTTCTCTGCTCTACTTGATCTTTCATTGATCCTGTTTACAGTTACTATTCTGTAGATTTTCAGAGTATGTCCACAGGAAAATGAATCTCATGGATGTATGTGCTGACATATTTGTACTCTGATAATATAATTTAATTTGAACTTTGAACTGTGAACATGCGTCCGCCACTCTCTGTGGTGGACACTTACCTCTGACATCTCCCCTCCCCCCGCCCCATACTTCTGTTCAATCACCTTCAAATTATGCACCCTCATATTAGTCTTTTTGCCCTGGGAAAAAGTATCTGCCTGTCCATTTCATCTATGCTTCTTATCACCTTGTACATCTCTAAAAAGTCATCTCTCATCCTCCTTCACTCTAAATGATAAAGCCATAGCTTGCTCAACCTACCCTCCTCAGCCCTCTGTCAAATTGTAACAGCCAGAGAGGTACTCTTCAGAAGTGTTTTTGTTTTTAGGGAACAGCGGTAGCCAATGTATACACTGTGGGTTCCTACAACATCTGTAAGATTATACGCAGCTACCCCGTACAAAATGCTGGAGGAACTCATGATGTAGAGCCTCAGCCTGAAATGTTGACAGTTTATTTCCTTTCCATAGATCCTGCCTGACCTGTTGACCTCCAGCATTTTGAGTGTGTTACTCTGGATTTCCAGCATCTGCAGAATCTCTTGTTTTAAATGCAGATAATTTGTTTCAGTAATTTTGATTGAAGACTGAATCTTGAAAGGGTAGACAATGCTTCATTATAAATCTAACATTTAAGAATAGTGCTCTATAAAATTTAGAACTGACCGATAATACCTCTTGTAGATAGATTATTCATTAGCCTGTAGGTCTCTGATCTTCTCACTTTTAATAGATTTTCATTCAATAAATGAACAGTATCTTAATTTGTGGAGGCAAGGTCGCAAAGCAGTTAGCACAATTGCTCTACATTGCCAGCGATCACCAGCTGGGGCTCGATTCCTGCTGCTGTCTGTAAGGAGTTTGTGCAGTACATTGGCCCTGTGACCACGTGGGTTTCCACCCACATTCTAATCACTTATGGTTAAGGTTAAGGTTAGTGAGTTGTGGGCATGCTATGTTGGCGTAAAAATGTGGTGAACTTTTGTGGGGCCAACCCCAACACAGTCCTCACTAATTTGATTTGACACAAATGAAGCATTTCACAGTATGTTTCGATGTATGAGTGACAAATAAAGCTAATCTTTCTCTAGTTGACAACATCAAGGCAAACGGAGCTGAAGTGGATGAGTAGTGTTGATGGTGAAGCAGGCTCAGGTTACTCTGTGACTTCCTTCTCTCTAATTTGGAAGAACATACAAAAACCTGGAGATAGTAAGAGCCAAGCAGCATCTACAGAGGGAAATGGACAGTAATCATTTCAGGACAAGACCCTTCAAACGGATTTGATTTCATGCTTCCAGATAGGTTTGCAACGAGGCCCTTCATGAATCCAGTCAACTGTCCATTTCTCTCCATAGACCTGCTGAATTCCTCCAGCATCATGTGTGGTCCAATTCCAGCACCTGTAGTTTCTTATGTATCCTCTCTACAATTTACCTTCCATTAGCATTGCCCGTGATGAGTTGGAGAATTTATCTGCTTTATTAGGTGAAGGATATTGTAATGCTAAATAGAACATAGAACATTATAGCACAGTAATCTGGGTTCAATTCCCACTATCTGTGTGCATGAATAAAGTTAGAAAAAAAGTCTGTCCCGAGCCTTATAGGTTCATCAGGCCGGTGCTGATGCCAATTTCTGTGGCGTGAAGCAACTGAGAGTACGAGACTACCCCACCTACCACCCTCCCCCCCCCCCCGGATAGGACACCAGTCTATCGCGAGGTTAACCCCCAGCATTTTGCCGGTACCCATTTTCAGCTGGGTGTGGTTAAGTGCCTTGCTGAAGGACACAACACGCTGCCTCAGTTGGGGTTCAAACTCATGGCCTTCAGATTGCTAGTCCAACGCCTTAACCTCTCTCACCTGGACAGGGTCAGTGGTGCATTGAGGATTACATTCCTGGACTTCTCTAGTGCCTTTAACACCATCCAGCCCAGGATCTTAAGGCACAAACTAACGGAGATGGGAGTAGACTCACACATGGTGGCTTGGATAACGGACTACTTGACAGACAGACCTCAGTATGTGCGGTTGGGAATCTGTAGGTCTGACACAGTGGTCAGCAGCACAGGAGCGCCGCAGGGGATCGTGCTCTCTCCGGTCCTGTTCACCCTGTACACATCAGACTTCCAATATAACTTGGAGTCCTGCCATGTGCAGAAGTTCGCTGATGACACGGCCATAGTGGGGTGTGTCAGGAATGGTCAGGAGGAAGAGTATAGGAAACTGATACAGGACTGCAACTCAAACTACCTGTGTCTCAATATCACCAAGACCAAGGAGATGGTGGTGGACTTTAGGAGACCTAGGCCTCATATGGAGCCAGTGATCATTAATGGAGAATGTGTGGAGCAGGTTAAGACCTACAAGTATCTGGGAGTGCAGTTAGACGAGAAGCTAGACTGGACTGCCAACACAGATGCCCTGTGCAGGAAAGCACAGAGTCGACTGTACTTCCTCAGAAGGCTGGCGTCATTCAATGTTTGTAGTGAGATGCTGAAGATGTTCTATCGGTCAGTTGTGGAGAGCGCCCTCTTCTTTGTGGTGGCGTGCTGGGGAGGCAGCATTAAGAAGAGGGACGCCTCACGTCTTAATAAGCTGCTAAGGAAGGCGGGCTCTGTCGTGGGCACAGAACTGGAGAGTATGTCATCAGTGGCAGAGTGGAGGGCGCTGAGTAGGCTACGGTCAATCATGGAAAACCCTGAACATCCTCTGCACAGCACCACCCAGAGACGGAGAAGCAGCTTCAGCGGCAGGTCGCTGTCAATGCAATGCTCCTCAGACAGGATGAAGAGATCATTAGTCCCCAATGCCATTCGGCTCTACAATTCAACCACCAGGGTCAAGACATGTTAAAGTGCTGGGGTTAGGACTGAGCTTAAGTTACCACTCAATGCACTTCAGTAAACTGTTTAAGAACTTTTTAAAAGCTATTTATTAATGCTTTTTGGGAGGGTGATTTTAGATGCATATCATATTTATACTGAGTTAAATACTGTATGTAATTAGTTTTTGTTACAATAAGTGTATGGGACACTGGAAAAATGTTGAATTTCCCCTTGGGGATGAATAAAGTATCTATCTATCTACTTGCCCACACACCACACGCTATTGAATAAGTTGCGATATAAACTTAGCAGTGTGATCTTCCATCCTGAATGGGCAGTGTTGATCTGCCAAAGTATTCATTGAAGTTGGGCATGAAATAGGATCTCGCACTCAGAGTCAGAATCAGGTTTATTATCACTGGCATGTGACAAGAAATTTGTTAACTTGTCATGAAATTCATTGTTTTGCAGCAGCAGAATTGTGCAATACATAAATTTACTCCAAATTACAAGACGAATATATAAAAATAAATAAGTAGTGCAGAAAGAGGGAAAAATAGTGAGATAGCATTCGTGGGTCCATGAATGATTAAGAAATCATTATCTGAAAAGGGTCTGTATTCACTGGAATGTTGAAGAATGCTGGGGAAATCACATTGAAACCTACCGAATTTTGAAAGGACTAGATAGGGTGGATGCAGAGAGGATATCTCCTATGGTGGGGGTATCCAGAACTAGAGGGCACAGCCTCAAAATTGAGGGGTGACAGAGATAAGGAGGAATTTTTTTAGCCAGAGAGTAGTAAATCTGTGGAATGCTCTGCCACCGATGGAGATGCTTTGCAATGGAGGCCAAGTCTGTGCCTTTATTTAAGATGGAAGTTGATAGTTTACGGATTGGTCAGGGCATCAAAGGATATGTTGAGAAGGCAGGTGTATGGGGTTGAGTGGGATCCGGGGTCAGCCTTGATGGAATGGCAGAGTAGGCTTGAAGGGCTGAATAGCCTAATTCTGCTCCTATGTCTTATAGTCTAAGCTGTTCCTAAATCATTAAGCATGTGCCTTCAGGCACCTGTACCTCCTCCCAGATGATAGCAATGAGATGAGGGAATGTCCTGGATGGTGAAGGTCTTTCATGATGGGCATCATCTTCCTGAGGCATTGCCTTTTAAAGATGTCCTCAATAGTGGTGAGATGGTGGGATTGATGGGGTGGGTAGTGTCTTCAGGACAAAAATCAGTGCAGTGCTTGAACACAGCAAGTGTACATTATAAACCATCCAACAAATTTTAAACCCTGTTGAGAACTTATCTTTTCTGGGGAAAGTATGCTGTTCCCTGGGCATGTTCTTGGGATGCCACAGTAGCATAATGGTCAGTGCAAAATTATTACAGCTCAGGGCATTCCTGAGTTCAGAGTTCTACTCTGGCAGCATCTATAAAGAATTTTTACGCTCTTCCCGTGTGCGCAAAGGTTTCCTCTGGGTGCTCTGGTTTCTTCCCATAGTCCAAAGACATACCAGCT
This sequence comes from Hypanus sabinus, assembly GCF_030144855.1. Lineage (NCBI taxonomy): Eukaryota > Metazoa > Chordata > Chondrichthyes > Myliobatiformes > Dasyatidae > Hypanus > Hypanus sabinus. The sequence continues at coordinate 172,917,217 of NC_082712.1, read as the reverse complement.
CACAGGTTAATTGGTCATCGTAAATTGTCCTGTTATTAGGCTAGTGTGAGTTGGGTGACTGGTATTGCTCAAGTTGGAAGAGCCTGTTCAAAGCTGTATCTGTAAATAAAATCTAAATAAATAAATTCCTTGGGCTCTGCTATTATTTTCACATTTTTCTCACTGGCATGGTGGCCATTTTTTCATGAACACAGAAGATTCTGCAGTTGCTGGAAATACAGAGCAACACATACAGAATGCTGAAGGAAATCAGCAAATCAGGCACCAATTATGGAAAAGAATAAACAGTTGACGTTTCGGGCCGAACACTTCATCAGGAGAAATGCTTCCATTTATGCCCTGATGAAGGGTCTCAGCCCAAAACATCGACTGTTTTCTCAATTCCATAGATACTACCTGACCTGCTGAGTTCCTCCAGAATTTTGTGATGCTGGCAGTTTTAGCTGCTTTTGAACTCCGTCGTTACCCGTGTCTTCGTTAATTGACTGCATGCTACAGCTAATTTACCATGGGTTAATGAGTTATCAACCCTCGCATTGTTCAGTGAGCACTGAGTCTAAATAACCACTTAGCTACATAAAGTAATTCAGCTATCTATCCACAAGTGGCGGCTTGACCTAGTTGGTAGTGCTTGTCTCTGTCAGAAGGTCATGGGTTCAAGCCCCACTGCACTTTTGTCTCTTCAATAAAGCCAGGCATTTCAATGCAGTAAGAAGATACTTCAGCATTCCCTGAGGCCTTATTCCTCAGGCACCTGCTCGAGTAGATCAGTTGTGCACAATTTTTTCTGCAGAGCAAGATACACAATCTGAAATACTTCCACATATCACCATTAAAATATGTTTTATTCAAGCTGCATAACCAGATGCTGATAATTTTAGACCATAAGACATTGGAGCAGAATTAGGCCATTTAGCCCATTGAGTCCGTTTTGCCATTCCATCATGACTGATTTATTTTCAACCTCATTTTCCTGCCTTCCCCCAATAACCTTTGTTGCCCTGACTAATCAAGAACCTATCAAACCCAGTTTCAAAAATACCCAATAACTTGGCCTCCACGGCCACCTGGGGCAATGAATTCCACAGAATCACCACCATCTGGCTAAAGAAATTCCTTCTCATCTCTGTTCTAAATGGTGTCCTTTTATTTTGAGGCTGTGCCCTCTGGTCCTAGACTCTCCCTCTAAAGGAAACATCCTCTTCAATTAAACCGCTAACTGTACTGTTTTCCATGCTGCCTGGCCTGCAGAGTTCTTCCAGCATTTAGTATGTGTTGCCTGGATTTCCAGCACCTGCAGATTTTCTCTTGATTGTGGTTTGATTTTCGTACATTAACCCTTTCATTCCTGGGCGCACTCTCATGAACCTCCTCTGGACTCTCATCATTTTAACCATATTTAAAGATACAAGTGGTACATTTGGGGCAGCTGTCTCTCTGCACCCTTATCATTTCATTCACCATTACTCCAACAGCATTCAGTCCCACGGTATTGCCTCGCTTCCTCATCTTCTCACCTGATGAAGGACTTCAGCCTGACACGCCAAATGTTTATTCCTCTGCACAGATGTTGCCTGACCTTCTGAGTTCTTCCAGCGTTTTGACTGTGTTGCTCTGGATTTCCGGTATCTGCCTTTATGATGTGCAACTATACTTGACAAGTATTGGTTATAAAAGACTGGAATCTTGTATGTTAAAGAGATTAGCTTTATTTATCATATATACATTGAAGCATTGAAACACACAGTAAAATGTGTCATTGGCATCAACGACCAACACAATCGAAGGATGCGCTTGGGGCAGCCGAAAGTGTCAAAATGCTTTTTGTATAGTAGGGGAATTATAGGTTATGGGGAAAAGGCAGGTAGGTGGAGATGAGTCCATGGTCAGATCAGCCATGATCTTATTGAATGGTGGGGCAGGCTCGATGGGCCAGATGGCCTACTCCTGCTCCTACTTCTTATGTTCTTGCGCACAACTCAGCAACCCTAACTTGTATGTCTTTGGAACGTGAGATGAAACAAGAGCACCTGGAGGAAATACATGAGGTCACAGGGAGAACGTAAAACTCTATACCAACAACAGTGGGAACTGAACCCTGCTCAATGATTGCTGGCACTGTAATATTCTAAGAGCTATACCATTGTGCCACTGTTGCACTGAAAGACTGAGTTTTTGACAAGTTCTGACAAGTTTTTGGCGACCAATGTGAGCCTTTCACTTGATGACCTTTCTGCAGCAGTTGATTGAGCATCTTCAGAAACAGTCAATAGCGGCACCAGCCTAACTGACATCAAGGACGTATATTCAGAAAGATGCCGGAAGGGGGCCACTGACACCATGAAGGATTCCACCCATCCTACACAAGGACTGTTTGCCGCTCTCCCATCAGAGAGGAGACTATGTAGCGTCCACACCTGAATTGTCAGTCTCAAAAACAACCTGACAAGCAGTAAGACTGATAAACACCTTACTAACCCACCCCTCCACACCCCCAACCGCTACTACTTTATCATTTCCTGTTAGAGTCACCTTATCTACAGACACTCCTGTGCCTAGTGCCACTTAATGGACATACCATCAATCTGTGTATGTAAGCTATTATGTATTTATATTTATCGTTTTTTTTATTTTTGTGTTTCTTATCTAATTGTGTTTTTTGAGGAGCACCAGATCCGGAGTAATGATTACTTCATTCTCCTTTACACTTGTGAACTGGAAATGACATTAAACCATTTTGAATGTTGAATAAACTCCAGTGAAGCAGCCGCTTAGGACAAACCTTTACAAGGCCCACTACATCACTTCCAGGACCTTCTTAACAAAAGGTGACATTTTAAACAAATTCAAAGCCGAACTTAATCCAGAAGGGATTAGTAATGCGATATTTTCCACTGGGTGACATACAGAGAGGAAGGAGCATCACTTTAGACTAGCAATGACAACTGATGACTATTTGTATGTTTGTTTTGCATTCAAAGCGCATTACAATGAACTTTCTCTGAGTCAGTGCTCACAACTCCGAAGGACGCAGAAGATTTAATCCTCAGTAATTCACAGCCAAAAGGACAATTAAATAGCAGAACTGAAACTGTCAGACCATTAAAAGGAAAAATATGACTAACGTTATTTGTCACATGTACATCAATACATTGAATGTATATTCCCCCCCCCCCCTCTATTCCCCACTCTGACCCCTTACCTCTTCCCACCTGCCTGGATTCCATCCTCCTTCCCTTTCTCCTATAGTCCACTCTCCTCTCCTATCAGATTCCTTCCTCTCTGGCCCTTTCATCTTCCCACCCACCTGGCTTCACCAATTACCTTCCAGCGATCCTCCTCCCCCTCCCCCCACCTTTGTACTCTAACATCTTTCCCCTTCCTTTCCAGTCCGGAAGAAGGGTCTCGGCCCAAAATGTCACCTGTTTCTTCCTCTGCACATATGCTGCCTGGCCTGCTGAGTTCCTCTAGCACTTTGTGTGTGCTGCTTTGACTTCCAGCATCCGCAGAATTTCTCGTGTTTTTACAATGAAAGGTGTGGTTTTACATCAATGATCAACACAGTCTGAGAATTGTGTTGAGGGCAGCCCACAAAAGCCACCCCACTTCCGCCACCACAACCTACTTACCCTAACCCGTACGCTTTTGGGATTTGAGAGGAATCCAGAGCATCAGGAGGAAACCCATGTAGTTACACGGAGAACATACAAACTTCTTCCAGAACGAGGTGGGAATTGAACCTGGTTAATGATTGCTAGTGATGTTATAGTGTTACACTACCAATTATTGAAATTAAATAATCATTTAAACTCAATAAAGGGACAAAAAATCATTGGGAAAACTGGTAACACACACAAAATGCTGGTGGAACACAGCAGGCCAAGCAGCATCTATAAGGAGAAGCACTGTCAACATTTCGGGCCGAGACTTTTCGTCAGGACTAACTAACTAATGTCAGGAAAACTGGTAAGTTGGTTTATTATTGTCACATGTACTGAGGGACTGAAAGAACTTTGTTTTGCAAGCCATCTGTGCAGATGCAGCTCGAGGTCTTTTGGAAATAGAATTTAATTGCAGGTATTAACACTTGACCAGATTCTGCAAAATTAACAGCATCAGAACTAAATACATTAACGATGATTTTATGCAACTAATTGCCACAACAAAAGCAGAATCAATTTATTTTTCTAATTGGTCATGGTAAATTGTCCTGCGCTTAGTCTAGGGCTGAATAGATGGGTTGTAGGGTAGCACGACTGGTTGAACTGAAAGGGCCTGTTCTCTGCTATATTTCTAAATAAATAAATAGTTTGGTCATTCAATTAATTGATAGCAGGCTATTAGATTATAAACATGAGAAAGTATGCATATGCAACATACAAAAAATGCTAGAGGAGTTCAGCCAGCATCTATGGAAATGAATAAACAGTCAAGGTTTTGGGCTGAGACCCTTCTGCAGGACTGAAAAGAAAGGGAAAAGGTATGAAGGACAACTGGAACATGATAGGTGAAGCTAGGTGTGTTGGAAAGATTAAGGACTGGAGAGGAAGGAATCTGATAGGAGATGAGAGAGGACCATAGGAGAAAGGGAAGGAGAAGAGGACCCAGGAGAGGTGAAACGTAGGTGGGGAGAGATAAGAGGCCAGATTGGAGAAAGGATAAGAAGGCGGAGGAGGAAAAACATTTTTCCCAAAAGGAGAAATCGATATTCATGCCATCAGGTTGGAGGCTACACAAACGGAATATAAGGTGTTGCTCTCCATCCTGAGGACAGCCTCATCATGGCACAAGAGGTGGCTGAGGACCAATTAGATTAGATTGGATTGGACTGGATTAGATTATATTAGATTAAATTATTATCATGATGCAATGAAATCGTATTTTTCTGCATAGTAATAATAAATACAATAAAAGATACAGTAAACATTGTAAAATGGCAGAACAGTACAAAGGGGTCAATGTATTCTGAAGTAGTGTAAAAAATAATCAAATAGCAATAGTGGAATAATCATGACAGGTAGAAGACGGGATATGTTTTATCTCGTACTTAAAGATTTATGGGATTTTGCTTTATTCAAAAATATCTGCTGTATTTGCCTAACTATAATGATTATTTTACTGGAGATCCTGAGTAATGAGATGTATTGTGAGCAGTTTTGGGCCACTTATCCAAGAAAGAATGTATTAAAACTGGAGAGGGTTCAAAGGAGGTTCACAAAAATAATTCTAGAATTGAAAGGCTTGCCATATGAGGAGCTCTGGGCCTGTACTCACTGGAATTCAGAAGAATGAGGAGGATCTCATTGAAACCTATAGAATGTTGAAAGGTCTCGATAGAGTGGATGTGGAGACGATGTTTCATATGGTGGGGAAGTCTAAAACCAGAGGGCACAGCCTCAGAATAGAGGGGTGTCCATTTAGAATGGAGATGAAGAGTAATCTCTTTAGCCAGGGAGTGGTGAATCTGTAGAATTCTTTGCCACAGGCCGTTATGGAGTCCGAGTCATTGGGTATATTTAAGACAGAGGTTTATAGATTCTTGATTAGTCAGGGCATGAAGGGGTATGGAGAGGAGGCAGGAGGTTGGGACTGAGAGGGAAATGGATCAGCCATGGTGAAATGGTGGAACAGAGTCAATGGGCCAAATGGCCTAATTCTGCTCCTATATATGTTATATATGTAAATGTTAAATACACATTTAATGTGTATAAATGTGTCAATGGCAGTGCATCAGTTCAAGTAATGACAGACATAAATACATTAATGATGCTTCAAAAAAACTGCATAGGTATATGTACCAACCTAATTTTAAAAGAAAACAGAACTTATGTGTACAGATAAAAACAAGATGAATGGTACCCACTTTTATCTGCAGTCCTTTTGAGAGCATGCTGCTTGCTGAAAGCGTATTAATATGCTGGTCCACAAAGCCGCTGTAATGCCCCTTTTCAGCTTGTAATAGCGGCCTAAGTTTGCTGAGCTGACTATTGTGCTTTTTCAGAGAAACTCGCAGTTCATCAATCAAGTTGTCCAGCTAAAGGGGTTAAAATACAAGAGGCATTGACCAAAGGGATAATTATTGAAGTCACACCTATTACACCAGTTGGACGCTATTCTGTTGAGAAAGTTTTACACAACTTGAACCTGACAATCTTTTGACACCGTTGCACCTCCCAAGGTTTGCACGTGTTGCAGGTAGCATTATATAGCTGTTGCCCTTACAATGACTCCATCTCTCACTAATCTGTGGTAGATCAGTCGTGAAGGTAATCTGTCTTCATATTTCAACATCCGTTTTGCACAATATGATTAGCCTTATCTGAATTTTTATGGATAATCATAAATGAAATAGAGAAAACATCATAGAATTGTGTGGCTTGTTAGCGTTTGGAATTAATTTCAAAATGTGATCTCAGAATGGACATTAATATACACTTTACTGACTTGAGACCAGAAAAGGCTCAGTGGGAAACTTGCAGTCCTGAAGTAGGGTCCTGGTCCAAAATGTTGACTATTTATTCATCTCCATAGATGCTGCTTGACCTGATGAGTTCCTCCAGCATTTTGTGTGTGTTGCTTTGGGATCTATTTTCTAAATATGTAAAAAGTGTATTTCATTGCTATACAACTTAGAAATGTTAATAAGACTATAAGATATAGAAGAATTAGGCCATTCAGCCCATAAGGTCTGCTCTGGCATTCAATCATAGCTGATGTTTTTCTACAACATTCATTCATATGTTTTCTCTTCATGACCCTTACCCCTCCCCCCTTACCAATCAAGAATATATCAATTTTTGCTTTACATATACCCAATGTCTTGTCCTCTACAGCTCTCTGTGGCAACAAGTTCTACCATCCACTGGCTGCAGAAGGAATTCCTCCTCATCTCAGTTTTGAAGGCTTCTTGGAATCAGAATTAATATCACTGGAGTGTGTAACAAAATAAGGATAGCAATTAAGTACTTTGTTAATCAACTTTTTCTGACAAATGATCATCGCAAGTAATAGTCTGTAACTTCCCTTTGGACTTGGAAGCAATTCAGCGTGGCAGAACCAAGTCAAGGCGAGGTGATGAGCTCATCACTGTGAGGTGGAAGAGCATGAGAAGTTGGACACAGGCCAAATCGAAGCCATGGGGTCCTGGCCCCAGAGTATATCAATATAACTGAATACGATGTTCAGACGGAGATTTACAGGCTGAATCAAGGTGACGAAGTCCAGCATATCCAAGCAGCAGAAGCCATTGTTCGGACAGAGATTTAAGCGCCAAGCCAGATTGAACAGGTCAGGGTGGCAAGGAATAAGCTAATTCAGATTGCAGCTCGAAGCGGCAGAACCTGATGTTTAGATGGGAAGTTAAGCGCCAGCCCAGATTGAAAAGGTCAAGGTGTCAGGGCCTGAGGCAAAGTACGAGATGGTTCAGATCGCAATTCCATGACATAACTCAGCTCTGCGCTGAACTATGCATCTCCGACTCTATTGCGGACTTCAGTTCAGAAACAGTATTTGCTTGCAGTTACCGTATGCGTGATGCTTTTTCATTGCACATTGGGTGTTTGACAGTCCTTTTTATGGATTATTTTATACTTTTATTTTCTTGCATTTTTTTATTTTCTGCACATTGAGAGTTAGACAGTATTTTCTTCATATATATGGGGTTTGGTTTTGGGTATCTTTGTTTCATGGCTGCATGCTAGGAGAGAGATCTCAGGGTTGTATAATGTATACATACTTTGAAAATAAATGTACTTTGAACTTTTGATATGACATGATGTAGGGTAAGGTAATTGGTGAAAACGTACATAACTTACAACCACCACATAGAGTTGGGGTTCATTTTATGAGGCTGGTCTGGCAGGATGATGTAATTACATAAAGATTTTACCGTGCTTTAGCTTCTGAACTTGGAGGGCATTATGCTCTAGAAGGATTCCACAATTATTGAACATGGTGGACATTGCAGCCGCTTTGAAACTGCCAGAGTTTTGGGAGCAAAATGCCATGCTTACTTTCTACAAACCAAGGTCCAATTTATGCAGCGAGAAATCTCTGTGGACAACACCAGATTTTACTATGTGGTAGTGTTGCTCAGCAAATCCATGGCTGTGAGAGTGGTGAGTCTACTAGAACACCAACCTGAAAACAATAAATACCGATCACTGACAACTCACCTTTTACAATCTTTTGGACTATCGGCGTCTGAGCACAGCGAACAGTTGCTGTGGGAAATGCCAGGCCTTTGGAGCTAACGGACCACATGCTGTCTCCCCTGGGAAATCACCATCCTTGTTTTATTTTTAAAACACTCCTCACGCAGCAAAAGCCTGATCAAGTTCACATAGACCTCACTAATGCCCCTGTGAAGGACTACTGGGAGCTTGCTAAGATGGCTGCTAGTCTATACACAGCCAGGCAGAGGTACATAATTCCTCCTCCTTTCTCTGTTTCAATAATACTGGTTATGAAGCCTCCATCATAAGCATGCCTGCGGCTGTGAAACAGAACATGGCAGGTCTATGCTTTTACCACACTCACTTTGATACAAATGCTAAGAGCTGCTGACCACCTTGTGCCTTTAATAGTGCCAGTGCACTGGGACATTAGCTGCCAGGGATGTCTACTGTTCATTACAGACACTATTGAGGGCGACATTTCCTGTGTGACGCTTGTGCTCAAGTGAGTGTGCTGCCAGCATCACCTATTGATAAGGAGGTAAAAAGTGACAAAACCTCTCTGGAGGCCACCAACAGCAGCAGGATCCAGACTTACAGGACAAATTGGGTGATGATCTACTTCAGTGGGCGACATTCCACATGGGTCTTCATCCTGGCTAAAATGGCTAGACCTCTTCTCAGTGCAGATGCCCTCTGTGCCCAAGGACTGTTAGTCGATCTTAAGAACTATCCGCTTTTGGATGTTAAGGACTTTGGTATCATTACCCTGCTCCCCCAGTAAGTTACCCTCAATGACTCTGTCAAGCACATGCATCACCACATGTGAGTTTACTTGACTGCTGGGCAAATTCTTAAACCTTACTAAGTCCACATTCTCAACTGCAGTCACAAAGCATGGGGTCGAGCACCAAATTCCCACAACTGGCCTGCCAGTCCATGCCGGCACACATAGACTGCACCCAGAAAAGCTGGTGCCTCAAAGGCTGACTTTGCCAACATGGCATGACTTGGCATTGTACACTGGTTGAATAGCCCCTGGGCTTCACCCCTCCAAGTGGTCTCTAAGTCTGATGGTGATTATTACCCATGTGGTGATTACTGACACCTTAACGAGATCACCACCCCCAATCATTACGCATTTCCATGTAGCCAAGATTTTTCATAAAATTCACTTTTCTAAAGCTGATTTAGTTTGGGGCTACCATCAGGTGCCTGTATGTTCAGAGGACATTCCCAAGATAGCTGTAATAACCTATTTGGCTATTTGAGTTTCAGTGCACGTCTTTTGGGCTGAAAAATGCAACACAGACTTTCCGGCTGATGGACTCTGTATTGAAAGACTTAGACTTCCTTTTTGTTTACCTGGATGACATACTTGTCACCAGTGCATCCAAATCCAAATATGTATCTCATCTCCACACACTTTTCAAAAGCTTAAGGACACAAGGGTTGATACTTAACCCTGCTAAATGCCTGTTTGGTTGTGATGGACTCAGCCATTGCATCTTCCTACTGCTCTGCAGTACTAAAAAACTACAGGGGTTTTTAGGTATGGTAAATTTTAATCCTGCTTCATTCCGCGAGCTGATGAACTTATGCTCCCCTGTATAATGCCCTTAAAGGCAACACCCCCAATCACATGCTTGACTGATCAACAGACATGACCAGGGCACTTGATGACACCAGATAAGCTCTTTCCAATGTGACTCTACTGGTGCACCTGCTCCCCAACATACCTATAGGCATTACTACTGGTGCTTCAGACTATGCTTTGGGTACCGTGCATGAACAGTTGGTTGGAGGCACATGGCAGCTGCTCAGCTTCTTCAGCCGCCAGTGCCATCTCTCCGAAAGGAAGTACAGCACGTTTGACCGTGAGCTTCTCTGTCTCTATCTGGCTGTTCACCATTTTAATTTTCTTCTAGAGGGTCGCCATTTTACAGCAGTCGTTGACCACAAACCCTGTGTGCATGCAATGGCCAAACTATCAGAACCTTGGTCTGCACAGCAGCAATGCCACCGGGCCTACATATCCAAGTTCACAATGAATATACAACATATCAAGGGGAAAAATAATGCCGTAGCTGATTGCCTCTCACACCCAGCCATTGAGCTATTCACATAGGAGTTGACTATGCCGGCATGGCAGCCAACCAAGCTACTGAACCGGAGGTCCAGGCTTACTGAACTGCAGTCACGGGCCTGTGTTTGGCTGACATTAAGTCTGGGGAAGCCGGAGTTTCTCTCTTGTGTGATGTCTCACTGGTCACTCTCATCCCACAGTGCCTACATCCTAGAGGTGGACTGCTTTTAACTCCATGCGTGGCCTCTCACATCTGGGCCAGAAGGCCTCACAGAACCTGGTTGCACTAAAGTTTGTGTGCTGCAGCTTTTCTAAAGGATGTACTTGACTGGACTGCAGCCTATGTGGAGTGCCAGCAGTCAAAAATTAACCGTCACGTTCAGGCACCATTGCCACCGTTCATGGTCTCTGAGCGATGGTTTGACAATGTCAATGTGGACCTTCCCCCCCCCCCCCCCCCATGGTTTCACACACCTCTTTGCCATGGGGGACCAAACCACCAGGTGCATAGAGATCATTCCTTTAACATCAACTAAGGCCACAAACACGGCTCAGGCGTTCATTAGCACCTGGCACCCCATCTGATATTTCCTCTGACCACCATCCACAATTCACATCGGACCCAGGGCCTGCAATCAGAATCTCAGCATTAGACTACATTACACCACGGCAGGTCACCCACAGTTCAATGGCCTATGTGAGCTCAAAGGCTGCTTTGAGAGGTTTCCTGATGGATGATCATCTCCTGCGTGTCCTGCCGGGGCTCAGAACAGCTCCTAAAGAGGTGCAATTGTCTGTGGCTGAACTGGTATACAGTCAGCCATTACGAGTACCAGGTGATTTTATTCCTGATGCCACAACTGCCCGGTCAACCTTTCAACATTGTCCCACCCTTCTCAGTAAATTCAATTCCTTTCCTCCTGTTCCTACCTCCCATCATGGCCTACAGCACTCTTGGATTCCTGTTGACCTATATTCCACCTTGTTTGTTTTAGTCCACCATGATACACAGCAACATCTCCTTAGGTCCCCTTACAATGGCCTGTTCTGCATTTTGGAATGGAGAAAAAAGACATTTATCACAGATAGGAGGGGTAAACCTGAATGTATTTCAGCAGACTGCCCTAAGGCAGCCCACCAGATTTGAAGGATTCTACTACTGCGGTGAAATACATATACCTGTCTGGACACACCCCCTGCTGGCTGCTCCTGTGGCCCCTCCCACTGACCGTGGCTCCTCCCACAGACCCCGGTATAAAGACAATTGAGGCCTGAGCCCGGCCCTCAGTCTCCAGGATGTAGTATGGTGGTCAACTACAGCTTGTTCTTTCTTCCAGTCAATAAAAGCCGATATCTTGCCTTCACGTCTCAGAGAGAGTTATTGATGGTGCATCAACTACCATACCCCTGGCGTCACAACATAATCATGAATGTGTCAACGCACCTCTGGATGAGCCAACAGCATCCGCAGTTCCTCCACCCATTGAACCCAGGGCCCAAGCTGGGCTGCTTGGCCGAGCTCTGTAAAGGCTCAGGATGCCAGTTTTAGTGAATTCCGGGGGGGGGGAGGGCTATGTAGGGTAATGTAATTGGTGGAAACATGCATTATTCGCAACCACTGACATTGAGTTGGGGCTCACCTTAAGAGGTTGGCCTACTGTGATAATGTAATTGGGAAAATATTTTACAGTGTGTTATGTTTCTGTGTTTGGAGGAAAATAAATGAATTGTTTCACAGCATTTTATTTGCGAAAACTTACATAGTGAATTATGCTGTTTTGCAACAACGGTACAGTGCAATATATAAAAAGAAACAATAAATTAAATAAGTAGTGCAAAAAGAGAACAAAAACAAAGAAAAACAGTGAGATAATATTCATGGGTTCATTGCCCTTTCAGAAATCTGATAGCAGAGGAGAAGAAGCTGTTCCTGAGTGTGTATTTTCAGGTTCCTGTACCTCCTCCTTGATGGTAGCAATGAAAAAGTCATGTCCTGGGTGATGGGGGTCCTTAACGACAGATGACACCTTTTTGAGGCATTGCTTTTTGAAGGTGTCCCTGACTTCCAAGGCGGTGCACTTGAGTTCTAGACTTTCCTACTAATAGTAGCATCTTCCCCAAGTCCAGTCTATCCAGGCCTCCAGTAACCAATATGTTTAAATATATTAATTGATTTTAAATGTAAATGAATGTGTTAATTAGATTTACATTATTTTATATTCACATTTAATAAGAATTCAAATATAGAACATAGAAATCTACAACACGTTACAGGCCCTTTGACTCACAATGTTGTGCCAACCATGCAACCTACTCTAGAAACTGCCTAGAATTTCCCTATCACATAGCCTTCTAATTTTCTAAACACCATGTACCTAGGAGGCTCTTAAAAGATCCAATTGTATCCGCCTCTACCACCTTCACTGGCAGTGCATTCTACACCTCTACCACTCACTGTGCGAAAAACTTACCTCTGACATCCCCCTTGCACCTACTTCCAAGCACCATAAAACTATGCCCCCTCATGTTATCCATTTCAGCCCTGGGAAAAAGGCCTCTGGCTATCCACATGACCAATGCCTCTCATCATCTTATATACCTCTATCATGTCACCTCTCATCCTCTGTCACTCCAAGGAGAAAAGGCCGAGTTCACTCAACTTATTCTCAATAAGGCATGCTCTCCAATCCAGGCAACATCCTTGTAAATCTCCTCTGTTATCTCTCTATAGTATCCACACCATCCCTCCAGTAGTGAGGTGACCAGAACCGAACACAATACTCTAAGTGGGGTCTAACTAAAGTCTTATATAGCTTCAACATTACCTCAAGGCTCTTAACTCAATCCCATGGTTGATGAAGATTATCAGACCATATGCCTTCTTAACAGCACTGTCAGCCTGCGCAGCAGATCTGAGTGTCCTATCGACATGGACCCCAAGATCTCGCTGATCCTTCACACCACCAAGAGTCTTACCATTAATATTATACTCTGCTTTTAAATTTGACCTGCTGAACACTTATCTGGTTTGAACTCCATCTGCCACTTCTCAGCCCAGTTCTGCATCCTATCGAAGACCTGCTGTAATGTCTGACAACCCTCCACAACACCCCCAACCTTTGTGTCATCAGCAAACTTACTAACTCACTCTTCTACTTCCTCGTCCAGGTCATCCATAAAGCTTACAATGAGGTGGTGTCCCAGAACAGATCCCTACGGAACACCACTGGTCACTGTCCTCCATGCAGAGTATATAATAGTGGTGTATTACATGCAAAATGCTGGAGGAACTATGCAGGTCAGGCAGCATCTATGAAAATGAATAAACAGTTGACATTTCGAGCTGAGACCCTTCATCAGGACTGGAAAGGAAGGGGGAAGTACACTCTATGTGTTACTCTAGATTTCCAGAGTCTACAGAATCTCTTGTTTTTATAACTATGGGGTAATATTCCCGGGTGGCAGGATGAAGATACGTATCTACCAAAGCAGGTGTAATGTGCTCCTTCCCTCCAATAGCCTGCAGCTCACCTTTGGCCAAGGTGTAACACATGTTTATCTCCCCACTCAACAGGGTCACGTGAAGCCATGGGAGCAGGAGGTGGATGGTCGTATGAACAGCTGGTGCAAATCACAAGCCCTGGTTATGTTGACCACTGACACCAGGCAGACAATCACTGAAGAATATTGATAATGGGTGGGGTCACCCATCTTGTAAAGGCACTGCCCAGAAGAAGACAATGGCAAACCACTTCTGTACAAAAATTTGCCAAGAACAATCGTGGTCATTAGACAAAGATCGCCCACGTCAGACAACACGGCACGTAATGATGATGACAATGAGGAACAGGCCCTTTCAGCCCAATGAGCCATGTCACCCAGCAACCCACTTATGTAACATGAGCCTAATCATGGGACGATTTACAACCTACTAACCAGTACCTCTTTGGACTGCAGGATGATACTGGATCACCCAGAGAAAACCCATGTCATCACAGAGAGAATGTAAAAACTCCTTACAGACAGCACTGGAATTGAACTCTGAACTCCGACGTCCTGAGCTGTATTTGTGTCACACTAACCACTGTGCTATGATGGCACCCTCAAAGGAGGATAATTGAATCTCCTTCAGAACCCTGGGGTGTACACTTTCTGGTCCACGTGCCTTATCTACCTTCAGAACTTTCTAATTGTGGTAACTTTACACGCTTCATGACCCCTGACACCTGGAACTTCTACCATTCTGCTAGTGTCTTCCACAGTGCGAAGTACTTATTCAGTTCGTCCGTGATTTTCCCCATTACTACGTCTCCAGCATCATTTTCCAGTGGTCCAATATACAACCTTGCCTCTTTTAGACTTTATGGAGCTGAAGAAACTCCATAATATTATTGGCTAGCTTACTTTCATATTCTATCTTTATCTTCTTAATGACTTTTTTAGTTGCCTTCGGTTGGTATTTAAAAGTTTCCCAATCCTCTAAATTCCCACTAAATTTTGTTCTATTATATTGCCCTCTCTTTGGCTTTTATGTTGGCTTTGACTTCCCTTGTTAGCCACAGATGTGTAATCTTGTCTTTAGAATACTTCTTCCTCTTTGAGATGTATATATCCTCTGCTTTCTGAATTGTTTCCAGGAATTCCAACTTTATCGAGTCTGACATCGGTAGTGGGAAAAATGCTAGAGTTGGTTATCAAAGATGTGATAACAGCACATTTGGAAAGAGGTGAAATCATCGGACAAAGTCAGCATGGATTTGTGAAAGGAAAACCATGTCTAACGAATCTTGTAGAATTTTTTGAAGATGTAACTAGTAGAGTGGATAGGGGAGAGCCAGTGGATGTGGTATATTTAGATTTTCAAAAGGTCCCACACAGGAGATTAATGTGCAAACTTAAAGCACACAGTATTGAAGGTATGGTATTGATGTGGATAGAGAATTGGTTGGCAGACAGGAAGCAAAGAGTGGGAATAAATGGGACCTTTTCGGAGTGGCAGGCAGTGACTAGTGGGGTACCGCAAGTCTCAGTGCTGGGACCCCAGTTGTTTACAATATATATTAATGATTTAGACGAGGGAATTAAATGCAGCATCTCTAAGTTTGCGAATGACACGAAGCTGGGCGGCGGTGTTAGCTGTGAGGAGGATACTAAGAGGATGCAGGGTGACTTGGATAGGTTAGGTGAGTGGGCAAATTCATGGCAGATGCAATTTAATGTGGATAAATGTGAAGTTATCCACTTTGATTGCAAGAACGGGAAAACAGATTATTATCTAAACAGTGGCCGATTAGGAAAAGGGTAGATGCAACGAGACCTGGGTGTCATTGTACACCAGTCATTGAAGGTGGGCATGCAGGTACAACAGGCGGTGAAAAAGGCAAATGGTATGTTGGCATTCATAGCAAAAGGATTTGAGTACAGGAGCAGGGAGGTTCTACTGCAGATGTACAAGGCCTTGGTGAGACCGCATCTAGAATATTGTGTGCAGTTTTGGTCCCCTAATATGAGGAAAGACATTCTTGCCATAGAGGGAGTACAGAGAAGGTTCACCAGATTGATTCCTGGGAAGGCAGGGCTTTCATATGAAGAAAGACTGGATCGACTATGCTTATACTCACTGGAATTTAGAAGATTGACAGGGTATCTTATTGAAACGTATAAAATTCTAAAGGGATTGGACAGGCTAGATGCAGGAAGATTGTTTCCGATGTTGGGGAAGTCCAGAACGAGGGGTCACAGTTTAAGGATAAAGGGGAAGCCTTTTAGGACCGAGATGAGGAAAAACTTCTTCACACAGAGAGTGGTGAATCTGTGGAATTCTCTGCCACAGGAAACAGTTGAGGCTGGTCCATTAGCTATATTTAAGAGGAAGTTAAATATGGCCCTTGTGGCTAAAGGGATCAGGGGGTATGGAGAGAAAGCAGGTACAGGGTTCTGAGTTGGATGATCAGCCATGATCATACTGAATGGTGGTGCAGGCTCAAAGGGCCGAATGGCCTACTCCTGCACCTATTTTCTATGTTTCTATGTTTCTAAGTGGGCTGAGAAGTGGTAGATGGAGTTCAACCCGGAGAAGTGTGAGGTGGTACACTTTGGAGGGACAAACTCCATGGCAGAGTACAAAGTAAATGTCAGGATACTTGGTAGTGTGGAGGAGCAGAGGGATCTGGGGGTACATGTCCACAGATCCCTGAAAGGTAGATAGGGTAGTTAAGAAAGCTTATGGTAGTGTTAGCTTTCATAAGTCAAGGGATAGAGTTTAAGAGATGCGATGTAATGATGCAGCTCTATAAAACTCTAGTTAGGCCACACTTGGAGTACTGTGTCCAGTTCTGGTCGCCTCACTATAGGAAGGATGTGGAAGCATTGGAAAGGGCACAGAGGAGATTTACCAGGATGCTGCCTGGTTAGAGAGTATGCATTATGATCAGAGATTAAGGGAGCTAGGGCTTTACTCTTTGGAGAGAAGGAAGATGAGAGGAGACATGATAGAGGTATACAAGATATTAAGAGGAATAGATAGAGTGGACAGTCAGTGCCTCTTCCCCAGGGTACCACTGCTCAGTACAAAAGGACATGGCTTTAAGGTAAGGGGTAGGAAGTTCAAGGGGGATATTGGAGGAAGGTGTTTTACTCAGAGAGTGGTTGGTGCGTTGAATGCACTGCCTGGGTCAATGGTGGAGGTAGATACACTAGTGAAATTTAAGAGACTACTAGACAGGTAGATGGAGGAATTTAAGGTTGGGGGGTTATATGGAAGGCAGGGTATAAGGGTCGGCACAACATTGTGGGCCGAAGGGCCTGTACTGTGCAGTACTATTCTATGTTCTATGTTCTCATCCACAGAACTTCCTGTCCATTCACCTAACTAATGAACCCCTATCACTACAGCGTGCCTCTTCTCCTTCCCTTCTGAGTCACAGAGGCAGACTCAGTGCCAGTGACTTTCCTCTGCTAGGTCATCCTCCCCCAGCAGTATCCAAAGTGGTATACATGGGGGTACTCTGCACTGGCTTCTTAACCCCTTTCCCCTTTCTGACTGACACCCAGTTTCCTGTATCCTGCACCTTGGGTGTAGCCACCTTTCTAGATCTCCTATCGATCACCTCCTCAGTCTCCCAAAGGATCCAGAGTTCATCCAGTTCCAGCTCAAATTCTAACGTGGTTGTTAGAAGCTGCAATTGGACACACTTCCTGAAGTTGTAGTCATCATGAATACTGGAGTTCTCCCTGCTCCCTACAGTCTCCAAGAGGAGCATTCAAATATCCTGCCTGGCATCTCTACTGTCCTAGCTCAGCAAGTATAAAAAAGGGGGGAAAAAACCTGAAGCTTTTCTGTTCTTTGCTTTCTCTGACTGAAGCCTCTCTTCACCGAAGCCTTGAAGAGCTATAGCCTCAAGATCACCACTCTGACTCTGTCCGTTCAGACAATGACCACTGTGATTGCCCTTAATTTGTACTTTAATTGAGTACTGTGTCTGATTTAATAAATCGGCTGAACAATCCCAAATGCCGATTGTTTGCTGGTCAAAGCTCTTTTTTGCTGTTGCAAACCGCTGCAGCATTTTGAACTTAGGCATTGAACCTGATTGAAGTCCCCTCCTCTCAGAACTTCCGATGTTCGAAATGGCCGCTGGTCAAAGCACATAGGGCAGACAATCGACAATGTGATCCATTGCTTTCTTTAAACTTGATAGTGTTGCGGGTTTGTATCAAAGGGTAACATTCAGAGTCACGAAATAAAAAAAGGCCTGTTTCATTGGCATTGTGGATATCTTCTGCTCAAAATTTTTGAAGTGAGTTGGGGAATTTTATAGGTTTCCATGTTTTAGCTCTTACAGCATCAGCACTATCTTTCTCGCCGTGTGCTTTCTTGAAATTAATCTGGTGTCGATATTTCCATGATCCAGTTTCTTAGCCAGCTCGTCTGACTTGCTTTTTAACGTTGGTCCACTGACACGCACACCTCGTCTAGTTACAATGAAAAGGCATTGATTGAGGGTTTCTTCAACATTTGGATCCTTACTTTCATGCTTTCGCTTTTGGGATGTTCCCTGTTGTCCTTCGCATAATGCCAATTCTTCTCACAGTTTATCTTGCTGATGTACCAAGCTTCCAGTTGTAGATTTTGACACCAGTTATCTCTGGCAGCTAACCATGAGTAGTTTTAGACAGATGACTTTTAATTTGGCCCAGTACATTAGTATTTTTGGCTAGTGCCAAATGGGGTACAACAGTAGCATAGCAGTTAGCACAACATCATTACAGCTCATGGTACCGGAGTATCAGAGTTCAATCTTAGCATCGTCTGTAAGGATACTCTATGAAATGTGTGAGTTTTCTCCAGGTGTTCCAGTTTCCTCCCACAGTCCAAAGGCATACTGGGTAGGTTAACTGGTCATTGTAAATTATTCCGTGATTAGGTTAGGATTAAATCAGGGCTGTCAAGTGTTTTGGGAGGTGCAGATCAAAGGGCCAGAAGGGCTTATTCTGTGCTGTGTCTCTAAGTGAAACAAAATTCTTTTTGTGGCAGCCTGGCAAGGGTCTGATATTTTTTAAGTAGAAGTAAAACACAAAATGATCAAAAATCACTGTTTTTCGAATTGACGTCCATCAGCCCAAAAGGAGAACATAACACATACACATGTGACTGATGCTATTTAAAAACGGTTTGCTCTAAGCACAGACTACTGTCTAACAGCTATATGTGGCTGAAGCTACATTTGTAGTTACAGACCATTTGGAAACAGTCTCCTGTCCCAATGACATGTTTAGTTTGTATAAAGTGAAAACAGTAATATTAGTGCACTAACTCTACATTGTCACCATTACATGCCGTGTTGTATGACGTGGGCAATCAGGGTCTTCCCATAACTATGATTGTTCTTGGGCAAATTTTTCTACAGAAGTGGTTTACCATTGCCTTCTTCAGGGCAGTGTATTTACAAGAGGGCTGACCCCAGCCACTGTCAATACTATTCAAAGATGGTCAGCCTGACATCAGTGGTCGCATAACCAGGACGTGATATGCACCAGCTGCTCATACGACCATCCACCACCTGCTCTCATGGATTTGTGTTCCTGACTGGGGGGCTAAAAAGGTGCTACACTTTGCCCAAGGGTGACCTGCAGACTAGAGAGGGAAGAAGCACCTTACACCTCCTTTGTTAGAGAGCTGCTACCCAAACTCTACATATGGACATTTAATAATTTTTACACAGAGTGGTGGATGCATGGAGTGAGCTGCCTGGAATGATGGCACAGTCAGATACATTGGGGATACTTATAGATGTTTATATAGGCACACAAGTGTGAGGGAAGTGGAAGGGTATGGACATTGTGTAGGCAGAAGAGATTAGTTGGCCATTTCATTTCTAATTTAATTTGTTTAGCACAACATTGTGGGCTGAAGGGTCTGTTCTTGTGCTGTATGTTCTAATTCAGAAGTTCACCATTAAGCTTAAGCACAAAAACTCATCAGAGTTTCAATGGTAAATCAGATCACTTGAACGTCCATGAACTATTCGCTTTGTATTCTGTTATTTTCCAAAAAAAACCTTTGATTTGATGCCCAGTAGCACAGATGCAGATTGTTCAATGGGGTTGAGACTATATTTTATTTGTCTTAATTGGCAAGCAGTTTGGGCCCCTTACCTGAGAAAGGATGTGCTGGAGAGGGTGCAGAGGAGGTTCGCGAGAATGATTCCAGGAATGAATGGGTTAACATATAAGGAGAATTTGATGGCTCTGGGCCTGTACTTGCTGGAGTTTATAAGAATGAAGGGGGATCTCATTGAAACCTACTGAGTGTTGAAAGGCCAAGGCAGAATGAATATAGAGAGGATGTTTCCTATAGTGGGGAAGTCTAGGACCAGAGGGCACAGCTCTGAAGAGAAGAATGTCCCTTTAGCACAGAGATTAGGAGGAATTTCTTTAGCCAGTTGGTGGTGAATCTGTGGAATTCATTGCCAAGGATGGCAGTGGAGACCAAGTCATGGGGTATGTTTCAAGTGGAAGTTGATAGATGCTTGATTACTATGGAAGTCAAAGGTTACAGGATGAAGGCAGGATAATGGGGTTGAGAGAGATAATAAATAAACCAGGATGGAATGGTGGCGCAGACACAATGGGCCAAATCACTCAATTCTGCTCCTATATCTTATGGTCTTAGTTTACCAATTAGAGTTAAATTACTGAATTATAATGAAAGGACATCAAATAAATCTTCCCCCTTCCTCTATCCCCCACTCTGACTTTTCACTTCTTCTCACCTACCTATTACATCCCCCGGTTCCTTCTTCTGGCCCTTTCTCCTATGGTCCACTCTCCTCTCCTAACAGATTCTTTCCTCTTCAGCCCTTGCCCTTTCCCACCCACCTGGCTTCCCCTATCACTTTCCAGCTAGCCTCCTTTCCCTCCCCCCACCTTTTTATTCAGGCATCTTCCCCCTTCCTTCTCAGTCCTGAAGAAGGGTCTTGGGCTAAACATTGACTATTTACTCTTTTCCCCAGATGCTGCCTGACCTGTGGAGTTCCTCCAGCATTTTGTGTGTTTTGCATAAAATACCCCTTGATGCTATGGTGTGTGACATCAGTGTACAATCCTAGAATATCTGACTCCATTACTGAGCCTGCCAAGTCTGCTCAATTAATGTTGAGCAGAATTTCAGATTCACACACTTACATCCCTTGTCTCACAGCACAACTCCACAATTCCATTTTACATTTCTAACTATTGTTTTAATTTATTTAGAGATACAGCACAGACAGGCTCTTCCAGCCCATAAGCCACACTACCCAGCAACCCACCTATTTAACCCTAGACTAATCACAGGACAATTTACAGTGACCAATTAACCTACTAACCTATATGTCTTTGGACTGTGTGAGGAAACCTGAGCACCAGGAGGAAACCTATGCAGCCATGGGAAGAACACACCAACTCCTTACAGATGGCGCTGGAATTGAACTTTGAAGTCTGATGCCCTGAGCTGTAATATCATTGTGCTAACCACTACACTACCCGATTGTGCAATATAACCATTCAGAATTTACCCAAACTCATAAAAGTTACTTTATCTATCCTCTTTCATGTTTTATTTTATAAATGCTTTCAAACAAATTACTGTCCAAATATGACATATTTTTTTCTTTTAAAAATATCTCCAAGTTATATTTTGGAATTCAAACTATTTCTTCTTTAGTTGATATGTAGCTTGCAAATGAAAGTAAAAGTGAGAAGTTTTTTTATACTAAAGAAATTTTATAAATCCCACTTTCCAATATTATAAAGATATGACCATGTAAATTAGGAAAGCATGCATTTACTTATTGAATCAATTATTGTTGCGACTGGTGATTTTTTTGTGTGTGGTTGTACTTCCTTCGCTCATTGTAAAATGCAGCTATTACCTTGGCTGAATGGCTATAAACTACAATATCAAGAATTCTCTTTTTAGTCCAGTCTTCCCCGCCCCCATCAGCTTCCACAAACTCAAGCTATCTGAATAGAGTTAAAGACAAAACTTGGCCTTTCTCGACCCCACATAACTAGCCCTGTTCATATTTCAATCTGTTTGTGTGTAAAGGCAGCCAGTCACATGAAAAGCTAAGCCACCTTCCGCCAACTTTTTTCCAACCATCATCTTGTTAGCCACAAGCCCAGCTTCGTAATCTACAAGGTTTCTTGTGCCGTGAACTTTCCTCAGAATTAGAAAATGCACACCATAAAACATAGGTTCTCCCTTGTGCAACAACACTGTGTTTTTCTTTGGATGGTTGGGGGGGGGGGATGAGAAGCACCCATTTTGACCCCTCCCCCACAAGGACTAATTTCTACTTTGTTTGATAGAAAAAGAGCAATAAAATAACAGTTCTCACATTTTCACTTATTTTATACAGTTCTCCTGTAGCCATGGAGAGGAGGTTTTTGTTCAAGACCTTCCCTGCACGTCCATTCAAGGCATGATATACCTAGAAAGAAAAGAATATTTTAGAATTTGATATTCAGCTATGTCTTTAATAATTGCCTTCCCTGCCTTCATATTTATGTTAGTTGCTTGCAATTAGTGAATTTATTTCAACAGATCGAGCCATCTCTGGTGAAATCCCTTGGAAAATTCAGCAACAATTTATATGAATCCTTCAGAAAGACTTATTGTTTTTACAAATTTGCCACTGTGGCAACTATTTTCAAATAAAAACCATAAAGCTTACAATTGATTTTCTTTGTTGGGCTAAATTTTACAGTCAGTTCTCAAGAATTTCTATCATGATCAGGCATGCAACATTTTTTAACTTAAAATACCTTTCTATTCTGACTTAATTTAAAATTCTTGATAATGTACAAACATTGAAATACACAGTGATGGTGATAGTCACAATGTAAACATTTCACATATCGAGCTGCAAACTGAATATTGGAAAACTCAAGATTAAATGATATAATATTCTGAACAAAACAAAATCTCAAAATATGAATAGTTTTCAAATTGTACTTGCTTCATTGTGTGACTCACATTGAAGAGTAAATATAAATACCTCAGGTTTCTGGTTTAAAGATTACTCTTCTATAAGCCTTTTTTTACAAAGCTAAACACAGATCTATATAGCTGCAGAGAGCCAATTTCATTCAATTAGAAATGAAACTGTTTTTATGCTATGCCAAGCCATAATAGCATTTTATGTTCAATGGATGATGCCCTGATACGGTTTATTTGGTTGGAACCCATTCATCGGTGTGAGCATGTAATTCAATGAATTTGCCTCTCGATACACAATTTGGCAGAGGAATTCATTTTCTTTCTGTTTGGTAATATGAATGTAATTGTTTGAAAAAGAACTTCATATCATGTATACATTTATATTAACAACCGCAATCGGGCGAAAGACTGATTATGCTAGCATTCATATCTACCCACATGAAACTCCAATGCCCTCTTGCCGTACAAAAGACTGGGACAAATTACTTATTTATATATACAGAACACACTCATAATGGCCAGCTGCAGGTATTTTTGGAAAGTGCATTTTAATAAGCTTCTATTCACTGTGTACAAATGGGGAAGAAACAGTTTACACTATAGAGTTAAACGCATAGGGCTTCCCATTCTACCGGCGAAATCAATCATTTGTCCAGACTGTGGGAGTCAGATTTAGTTAGTGAAAAGAGACCCATATATAAACAAGTCAATAACTCATTGTGAGCTATTGTTGGTCTGAAGCAGTGTGCTTACAAAAAGCTGGCCCACTCTTCTTAGAATGAGTGTCACTATATTCAGCAGTGGGAGAAGTCCCTTTGTTTCTATTGGGTACTGGCTGGAGTTTATGTATGGGAAAGAGAAATGACCGATTAGAGTTCCCCCCTAAAAAAGCCTTTGCCACCATCATACACAGAGCTTAGCCTTCTTTATTTACATTGAACATATTCTGCTAAATGTGAGCAACTCATTTTAGATGTGACATTACACCTACTTACCTCTTTAACACCACTGAGACTGAAACCTACACTTCAACATCGAAATAACTAGCTACGCTTACAACAGCGAGAGATTTCCTCAAAAGAAACACACCTCATGCTGGTGTAGTTAAAACAACAGTAATGTCACAAATTTTGAAATTTGATGTAAACAACATGAGAGGCTAACAGAGAAGTTTGACAGTTTGCAATAGTTGCTGGCTGAATTGTTTAACTTTTAAATGCACAATCTCTCTTGGGTTATTGGAAAGTCACTGTATAAATGTGCAGGAAGAAGTAGAATTACCCTTGATTTTCTTGCTTATAATTTTCACCAGTATTTAAATAAGCCATCACACAAATCGTAGGACCACAGCTCATCTATTTACAGACTGGAGAGTAATTTCCAAACTACCAGGGGCACGCTAATCACAAAATGACCCATGCTGGAGTGGGAGTCTTTCTAACGTTAAATGTTTCATACTTTGCAACAAAAAGCAGAGCCTACATATGGTTAATCTTGCAGAATTATTCAATCTTGCTTAATAACCAACTAGGACAAATTCCTTATTAAACTCAAGAGAGCAACCAAACTCAATTTTCCTTCTTAGAGTAATGATTTTTCTCTTCCTATTTTGGGACAGCCTAATTCTGAAACTTGCTGCTAACCTCATGCCTCAACCTGGAAGGTATTTTCAGCCAGAGGCAGTAAAGCACTGAACAAAAATAGAACACAAATGGAATTTTGACTCTGTCTTCCTACCTCCCTTGAAGCTATTTTGCTGTCACCTAGTCATCTTAAAACCCAATAAGGAAGAGTTTGCTACTGTGGTGTCAGTGAAAGCAGAACCAAGAAGCAATTCTATATAGTTAAAACTGTTTTTACTTTGTTTTATATTATCATTATTACCACATCTATTGGTGCAAATTCTTTACAGCACTCTCACTGGAAAAGAAAGAGTTTAAACTAAACACACACAAAATACTGGACCCTTCCCCCAAAATGTCAATTCTTTATTCCTTTCCATAGATGCTGCCTGACCTGCTGAATTCCTCCAGCATTGCATATGTGTTACTCTGGATTTCTGGCATCTGCAGAATCTTGTGTGTTTAAAATACACAGAATACACAATTTCAGAATCTGCAGAACCCCTTGTTTAAAACACACAAGCATCCCTTGTGTTTAAAATACATAAAATATACAATTCCAGCATCTGCAGAATCTTTTGTACTGAAAATCTTGAGGAGAATGCACAAAGTGTTGGAGCTCTGTAGGTCAGGTAGTATCCAAATGAAGTGTCTTGGCCCAAAATGTCAACTGTTTATTCCTCTCCAAAGAAAAGTTTAATTTATTTCTTAGAAAATACCCAAAATATACTTTTTGACTTATCCCTTTCCATAGATGCTGCCCGACCTGCTGAGTTCCTCCAATGTGTGGGTATTGCAATGGTTGTCCAGTATTTGTAGAACATCTTGTGCTCAAAATATATTGTGGACTTTCATATAGCTGAATTGAGACCAGAGAATACATTAGAATGGAAGTTGTGCAAGTGAAAAAAAAAGCTTCAGGAAAAATACATTTAAAAAGATGATATAATAGAGATTTTAATTTGAAGACCTACAATCCGGAGATTGCTGTTCTGAAAATAATAATTCTGGATTAAAACCAATTCCTTTCTGCCTTATCTGTTGGACTCGTTATTTTTTTTCCCCTGTAGTATAAAGTCTGACCTAGCCTGTGAAGCTTGGAGTTGGCAGCTGTGATTGCAGTGCAGATTTCACACAGTGTAATTACTGCAGTGACACTAGGACTGAGAGGTAGAGAGAGAAAAGACCCTACAGGTTATTAGTACTAAACACTGGGAGGAATCAACGAGAGTCAATGCGTAATTTTGAGGACGATCAAGCCTCATCAGGAACAGCAGGGAGGAAAGTGCTCTACTTCATCATCTCACTCTTCTACTTTTGTTGAAAATTACAGTAATTAAAAAAGAGCTAAGTACTTCTCAGGCAAGGGGTCTTTTTCTTCATCCATCACCTTCTAGTTCAGTGCTGATTTTGCCTGACCTTTTCTGGTGAAGTCTATCAGAGTCACCACGGATCTTTGTTGAGTGCTTCGCTAAAAGCTAATTACTACGCAGCGGATGATTTGTATTGATCAGAAAAGGTAGCGCAGTAAATGAGAGAACCAACACCCAGGCATTGGCAATCGAAAAGTAATTCCTGCCCCATAGAAACCAGCTCTTCTACCTCACTTATTAGAAGCAGCTGTGATGTTTTCAATCGATAGGCAGCGATGGATTGATTCTTTTGACTAAAATCTTTCTTCCGTGATGGGTACAATCAGTGGCCTGGGACATCAAAGGTTCTGATCCAAATACAGTACCCTGGGTCCCTCAGCTTTCTGTTGGCACACAGCCATAATGCTAGAAGCAGTGCGAGCCTTTAATTTTAAATTGAGTTATTGCCATTACTTCAAAATGTGCGGCATTAAATTTTTAGTTTTTATGTAAACAGAGTATCAAAATTATATTTTAAGTACAGTTTCTAAAATGATAGGTCTGAATTAAAACCAAGTCCTTTCCTTTCTGTCTTATGTTGTAAATGTAGAGATTGATTTACCACAAGACTATTTCAAAATATTTTTCCTTAAACTGAAAGGATGAATTCTTGAAAGCAAGCACTCTGTAATTCCTAGCCTTGGATATAATACCAGAATCAGAATCAGGTTTGATATTTCAGGCATATTTCATGAAATTTGTTGAAATATCTAAATATTATTGAAATATTAATTATTAAATATTAAAATCACATGACCAAATGTAAATATTTCAAACAAAATAATTTTAATTTATTAGATATATTCTCACAGATTCCAGAAATTCAGATGAAAAGTAGAGGAATAGTTAATGTCCACACTAAATATTTCCAATTTTAACCAGTCAGACAGAAGAACTAATTTGTTTAACACAAGTAGGCATAGGCTGGTTTAAGACATCACAGAAAGGGATGTTGTACAAAAATATTGAAATACAATAATTATTCTAAACTGTAAGGTCTGCTGAGAAGAGACTTTAAATAAAACAAATTATCTGCAGCTGAAAGATTAAGAAAGTTGAACAAATGAGCAACTGTATGCGTCTATTGATGCCTACCTGCATTGTCTAACCCTGATGTCTGTACCTGGACAGCAAAATGCTCAGGAGAGGGAAGAAACAACTTCAGACCTTAAAATCAACTTCCTGCCACCAAAGTGAAAGTATCAAAGCCGGCTGAGGTCTCACATAGAAAGAGGCAAGTTGCAGAGGATGTGATGAAGGATCGCAAAACAAAATGACTAATGGTCATGAACTTTTAGAACGCCAAGTGTGATTTTAGTCTGCCAGTGAGTATTTTGATGAACTCTGCTTTATAATAGCAATTCCCCCTTTAAGTCTTGAATGCTTCCAGCATGAACACCCGCACCCCTTCATCAGCTGCTTCTGCCTGGTGAGATTTCTGTTTGCAGCCTCTCTATTGACACCATGGTAGGTGTTCATACAACAACTTTATTTCCATCAACCAGAAAAAAGTCTGCACTGATATACACTGAAGTGCACTGTGCTTCACGTCTGTTGATGCTTTATTTTATAAGAATCTAGGCAACAGGAAGTGGGAGGATGAGAGAGAGAAGAAGAAAGAAATGAATGGAAGAGGAGGGAGAGTTAAGAAGAGAAAGGAGAGAGAGGGAGAGAGGAGGAGAGGGTGTAGGGACAGAGAGAGTGAGGGGAAGAGAGAGAGAGGAAGGGGTGTAGGAATAGGGACAGGGAGAGAGTGAGAGAAAGAGAGAAAAATAGAGACAGAGGGAGGGGTGGGGAGAGTGAGAGAGAAAGAACAAGTGTGAGAGAATGAGAGAAAAAGACAAGAGACAGAGAGGAAGAGGATGGGGATAGGAAGAGAGAGAGATGGGGGAGAGAAAGAGAGAAATGATATGTCTCAGTGGAACAGTCAAATGTATTTATTCCCCTGGCAAGTACAGAAGTTTTCAGATTTCTATTATTGCATTTCAGACCTTCCAAAGTTATTGACAATAGTTACCTGTTCTCAGCAACCAAAATACAGCTCAGGTAAGAATATAATCCATACTATACAAAATACAATTTTATCCTTCAGTGCTACAAATGGAAAATCTTATTTCTCAAAGGCCTCAAAGGGTGCCAAAGTTATTTTTGTACTAGCACTTTCATTGTAGAAATAGTTCGAGAATCTATTTAATATAACCTTTGTTTCAATATATCAAAGGAAATTTTACAAGTTTGAGAAGACATTCTGTAAGATTAGTGCTACTTTGATTTTGGTTTTCATTCCTCCATTGCTAGCTTAGTGTCATATTACTTGGACCTAATTAGGTCAAATACTTTCATGCTAACATAATTGTTTAATTCCAGGCTTTTTCATGTTATTAATCTTTCTTGGTTATTTATTTTCCAGCGATCTTACCTTTTGTTAATCATTTCAATAATCTACTTAGAAGTAAAATGTCAGCTGCATTTGCCCTTGAACTTTAAGAATAAGGTTTCTTTTTCACCAATGCTAAATTGTTGCAGTACACTCAGTGGCCACTTTATTAGGTACACCTGTACATCTGTTTGTTAATGCAAATTTCTAATCAAACAAGCATACAGCCATGGTCAAGAGGTTCAATTGTGGTTCAGACCAAACATCAGAATGGGAATGAAATGGTTGCTGAGGATGGTGACTTTGACCATAGAATGATTGTAGGAGCCAGACAGGGTGGTTTGATTATCTCAGATACTGCTGATCTCCTGGGATTTTCACACATGACATTCTCTAGAGTTTACAGAGAATGGTATGAGAAACAAAAAACATCCAGTGAGTGGCAGTTCTGTGAATTAAAATGCCTTATAATCAGAGAGGTCAGAAGAGAATGGCCAAACTGGTTTGAGCTGACAGGAAGGTCAAATAACCAGGTGTATTAACAGTGGTGTGCAGGAGGGCATCTCTGAATGCACAACATATCAAATCTTGAAGTGGATGAGGTACAGCAGCAGAAGACCAAAAATATATACTCAGTGGTCAATTTATTAGGTACAGGAGGTACATAATAAAGTGGTCAGTGAGTGTATGTTGCATTATTTGGTTCCAGGGTCCATTGAGTGTTGTTTTCCTTCATTTCAAGCTAAGGTGGCTCCTCAATTGATATTTGTACATTAATTTTTATCCATTGTGAATGGGAAATGAATGTCACTTTACCACCATCTCATTTTCCCCTGTCCCATCCTTCACTCAAAGTTCAAAGTAAAGTTATTGTCAAAGTACATATATCTATATATATCAAAGTCTCTATATACAAACCTGAAATTCATTTTCTTGTGGACATATTCAATAAATTTATAGAATAATAACCATAACAGAATCACTGAAAGACTACACTAACATGGACATTCTAACAGTACACAGAAGACAACAAACTGTGCAAACACAAAAAGAAAGTAATAATAGTAATAAATATATAAGCAATAAATATTGAGAACATGAGGTGAAGAGTCCTTGAGAGTGAGTCCATTGATTGGGGGAACATTTCAATGGTGGAGAAAGTAAATTGAGTGATGCTTGGCCTGCTGAGTTCCTCCAGCATTTTGTGTGTCTTGCTTGGATTTCCAGCACCTGCAGGTTTTCTCGAGTTTGTACAGTTGAGTGAAGTTACCCTTTTTGGTTCAAGAGCCTGATGGTTGAGGGGTAAGAACTATTCATGAGCCTGGTGATATGAGTCCTAAGGCTCCTGTACCTTCTTCCTGATGGCAACGGTGAGAAGAGAGCATGTCCTGGGTGGTGGGGTCCCTGGTGATGGATGCCACTTTCCTGTGACACACTTCATGTAGATGTGCTCAGTGGTGGGCAGGGATATACCCGTGATGGAATGGGCCATTTCCACTACTTTTTGGAAGATTTTTCTGTTCAAGGGGATTAGCATTTCCATACCATCCAAATGCCGACCTTTTTCCTTTCCTTTGAATCTATGTGTGAGCTTAAGGGCTATTCATGTTCATATTTTACAGCATCAGACTCAAATGAACTGCTTTATGCAGCTCTCCAATGGTCTTTTGATGGTTAACTGCAGTCACCATTCTTCTTAAGTACAAAGGTAGTTGGTTTACCGCAAATAAAAGCATTAATGTTTTAAGCACCAAGAGACTCCAACATTTGCTAATACTATATAGAGAAGAAAATATTTATTTATGTAGAGATATAGCACAGAACAAGTCCTACCGGCCCAATGAGCTGCAATACCTATTTAACTATTACAACTCGAGGCTACAGTGACCAATTAACCTACTAATTGGTACGTCTCTGGATTCTGAGAGGGAACCAGAGCACCCAGAAGAAACCCATGCCCTCACGGGCATGAGGTACAAACTTCTTACAGGGGGCACCAGAACTGAACTCCAAACTCTGATGCCTTGAGTTGTAATACTATTGTATTAATTGCCACGCTATGCTGGTGTCCCTTAGAACATTATTACCTGTTATTCAGATATCTGTAACACTGAAATACTATTTTCAACACTTTAGATTAAATTTAATTTTAATATCTAAGAATTCACAAGACTGTAAGACATAAGAACAGAAATAGACCATCCAGCCCATCAAGTCTGCTTCTCCATTCCATCATGGCTGATTTACTATCCTTCTCAACCCCGTTCTCCTGCCTTCTCCCTGTAACCTTTGACACCCTTATTAAACAAGAAACTATCAACCTCCACTTTAGATATACCCAATGATGAGTCCTCCACAGCCATCTTTGTCAATGAATTGTACAGATTCACCACCTTCTGGCTGAAGAAATTCCTCCTCGTTAATGATCTAAAGGAACGTCCTTCTATTTTGAAGCTGTGTGCTCTGGTCCTCGACTCCCACGTCAGAGGAAACATCCTCTCCACATCCACTCGATCTAGGCCTTTCAGTTTTTGAAAAGTTGCAAAGAGTTCACCTTCCCCTGTCAGCCCCAATTCTTTTAAATAGGCCCAGAGCTATCAAAAGCTCCCCATACACTAAGCCTTTCATTTTGGGATCATTCTCGTAACTTCCTCAGGACTTTCTCCAATGTCCACACGTACTTTCTTAGATATCGCAGCCACCACTGCTCACAGTACTCCAAGTGTGATCTGATCAATGCCTTATACAGCCTTTATTCTAGACTTCTCAAATTCTTGGTGAATGCCTTAATTATTGTTTTTCCTTTAGGTACAAAGACAATGCCTCCAACACCTATCCCACCTTTGATGTTAGAACAACTGTCCTAAAGACTTTGGGCTTATCCTTTCTCCCTTTTCTAAACAGCAATGCACCATTTTGCCACTTTTTATCTTTGGTGCCAACTCAGTCTCCAAACACCACTAGACTATCAAGCTCAGTGCTATCATACTGGAGTTTCCTCTTATACATCCCCGCTATTGAGCACATCAACAAGGAAATCGGCATCCATCACCAAGGACACCCTCCAACCAGGCCACACTCTCTTCTCACTGCTGCCATCAGAAAGGAGGTACAAAGAGCCCTTAGGTCCCATACCACTAGGTTCAGGAACATTTATTACCCCTCAACCATTGGGCTCTTGAACCAGAGTGGGTAAGTTCACTTACCCCAACACTGAACCAATGGACTCAATTTCAAAGACTCTACAACTCATTTCTCAATATTTATTATTAGTGTTTTTACTTTTTTTGTATTTACATATTTTGTCTTTATGCACATTGGTTGTTTGTTCATCTTTGTTGTGTGCAGTTTTTCATTGATTCTATTGTGTTTCTTTGAATGTCTGCAATAAAATGAATCTCAGAGTCATAGATGGTGATATATATGTACTTTGATAATAAATTTACTTTGAACTTTGAACTTCTGTACATCCCTCAAATCTTAGGATGCATCCCATCTGATCCTAGTAACTTGCCTAATTCAGGTCCAGGCTTCTTTTTGTAATATCTCCACACTGCCAATGTTAGTGTGTCTAATAATATTGATAACAGTAATCTCCTCTGTTTCTTTACCATACCATACCATTTAGAAAATGTGTAAAACTCATTGTTTAGCTTGGGTTGACAGGATCAGAATCAAGTTTACTATCACTGACATATGTCAGGAAATTAATCGTCTTGTAACAGTAGTACAGCACAAGACATACAAATTACGGTTGGAAAAGTAAATAAATACTGCATAGTATTATAAATTACTACAGGAATATATCATAAATGAATAAATATTGCAAAAGAGAACAAAATAGCGAGATGGGTTCATGGGCCATTCAGAAATCTGATGGTGGAGGGAAAGAAGTTGTACTTGAAATGTTGAGTGTGTGTCTTCAAGTTCCTGATGGAAGTGACAAAAAGAAGGCAAGTCTTGGATAGTGAGGGTGTTTAGTGATGAATGGCACCTTCTTGAGGCACTGCCTCTTGAAGATGTCCTGGAGAGCGGGGAGTGTTACTATTCTGGAGTTGCCTATCTTTACCCCATTTAAAGAGTGCCAAGAACTGAAGTAATTCGAAAGGTCCCCTTCTTAACCAACTAGTGAAAGCAGAAATGAGAATGTGATCCACATCCTGAGAATAAATAAAAATTTATGAGAATTTTTGTTAGTTTATTGAATTGTGCTGGTTGGTTAATTGGCTATTATAGCTTACTCTTTGTGGTAAGTGTAGATAATTATACAAAGGATTGAAAAAGAATTAATGGACATAGAAGAGAACGAGCTAGAGTGGTATTGGAAAAGTGGAATGGGAGTGGTGAATTACAATATTGGGAGCTGGCTTAGATGTTGTATTGAGATGGGGGATAAGTTAAGACTTGCAATGAAGTGGATTCACACAGATCATGACTTAATTCAAACTTGCTTTTAAATTCATAAAGAGAGAAGGGATTAAAGATTAGTTTTATTCGTCACATGTACATTGAAAAACCGAAACATGCTGTGAAATATGTCATTTTGCATCAACGACGGTCTGAGGATTGTCCTGGGGGCAGCTCACAAGTGTCGGCACAATTGCAGCGCCAACATAGCATGCTCACAAGTCACTAACCCTAACCCTTACGTCATAGGAGGAAACTGGAGCACCTGGAAGAAACTCACAGTGTCAGGGGGGAACGTACAAACTCCTTACAGACAATGGCGGAAGTTAAGTCCCAATCACTGATCACTGGCGTTGTGAAGCATTATGCTACCTGCTATACTATTGTGCTGCCTGATACATTCATGTTGTAATGTTCAAATAAATAGATGGACATCTCAAGCATTTATATTGACATCACAATCTCGATCATTTTAAAATAGTTGTTCATTGGCTTCATTGTTTTAAAGAACAATGATGCTAATATCATCTACTTTTTCCCTCTTGGTCTCAATTCTTACTTTGACATCTCCTTTTATAAGTTCACTTAGCTAGCTATTCATCAGTAATAACTTCTAAGACCTCCCATTATTTTCTTTGTCCTGAGGAAAAATATCCCCCAGTTTTGTAATACTTGATGCACCATCAATAACTCTCTCTGAGATGTGAAGGCGAGATACCGGCTTTTATTGACTGGAAGAAAGAACAAGCAGTAGTTGACCACCATACTACATCCTGGAGACTGAGGGCCGGGCTCAGGCCTCAATCGCCTTTATACCGGGGTCTGTGGGAGGAGCCACGGTCAGTGGGAGGGGCCACAGGAGCAGTCAGCGGGGGCGCGTCCAGACAGGTATATGCAGTTCACCACAATACTAATATTCATTTGCTATGTTAATGGTTTTAAATTATACACATACATAACAATAGTACATTATGTTGTAGTTGAGTGGCTCGCTGAGCTACTCAACAACATCTACAACCCGAGCCACAAATCTTTTCCAACATCTTAAAGTGCATTATTTTATAAAGCACAGTATAGGCCCTTTGGCCCTTTGGCCCACGATATTGTATCAAGCTTTTATTACTCTAAGATTAAGTTAACCCTTCCATCCTTCAGAGTCCTCCACTTTTCTATCATCCGTGTATCTATGAGTTTCTTAACTGTCCCTATTACATCTGCCTCAACCTCCACCCCTGGAAGGGCGTTTCAGGCACCCACCATTTTCTGTGTAAAAATCCTACCTCTGACATCCTCCTTATACTTCCCTCCAAACACCTCAAAATTATGCCCCCTGGTATTAGTCCTTTCAGTCCTGAGGAAGTCTATGGTTGTCTACTCAGCTTATGCCTCTTATCATCTTATGCCACAATCAAATTGCCTTTCCTCCTCTTTCGCTCCGAAGAGAAAAGCCCTCACTCTCTCAATATTTCCTCATAAGACGTGCTCTCTAATCCAGTCATCATCCTGGTAAATCTTCTCTCTCCCTCTCTCTAAATCTTCCACATCCATCCTGGAGTGAGATGACCAGAACTGAACACAGCACTCCAAGGGTGGTCTAACCAGGGTTTTATAGAGTTGTAACATTGCTTTGCGGCTCTTGAACTTAATCTTCACTAATGAAGGTCTACTTGCACGTCATCTGACATGTGACTACACTTTTGAATTCCTGCTGCATTTATTTCCAGTTTGAGCATGGACACGCTGAGCACGTTCACATCTGTCACTGAAAAGGCAGAAGACCTTTTGATCAGTTCCATATCAGAGTATTTTTTGGCAATCTCTGGAAATGAATTCTCACCCGTGCCCTGACAGTCTTGATTTACTAATTCAGCCTCGCATGGTGCATTTGCATGAATGAATTAACTTTTGTGAACTTGTCAGTTTGTTCAGATCAACCTGTATTATATTAAATAGGTGGAATAATCAAATATTAAAACTTTGATTCAATGTGTTTGTCACAAATGAGAAAACCTGCAGATGCTGGAAATCCAAAGCAACACACACAAGATGCTGGAGGAACTCAGCAGGACAGGCAGCATCTATAGAACAGAGTACAATCGATGTTTCAGGCTGAGACCCTTCACCGCGATTACGTTCATTGTGTTTGTGCTATTCTGAACTGGCACCAGATGTGTTTCAAGACAATACAGTTTGAGAAATAAAAATAATATGTCCCTTTTACAAAACACAATCTTTTTACAGAATCTACAAAGTCAAACTTCAAAGTAAATTTATTATCAAAGTATACACATGTCATCATATATTACTGTACTTTGAGATACATTTTCTTTGCAGCATTTACAGAAAAATAAAGAATACAATAAAATTCATGAAAAAATCTATATATAAACAAAGACTGATGGACAGCCAAGGTGCAAGCGGAGAGAAATTGTGCAAGTAAAAAATGCTAAATGAAGATTAAATTATATTATGAACATGAATTGTAGATTCCTTGAAAGTGAGTCTGTAGGCTGTAGAATCACTTCAGGGTTGGGGTGAACACTGATCCACACTGGCTCATGAGTCAATGGTATGTGGTCATCTTTGACATGAACCCTGGCTAAACCCTGTTTTTGATACCAGTATCCCATTGAGAAAGCATCATTTCTTTCTTCACATCCTTGCCAGTAATACAAATTCCAGAGGGTGGTGACCCTAGGGAATTATTTCCAACAGAGAGCTGTGGAGGCCAAGTCATTGGGTATATTTAAAGCAAGGGTTGATAGGTTTTTGATTAGTCAGGGTGACAAAGGCTATGGTGAGAAGGAAGGAGAATGGGGTTTAGGAATAATAAATCAGCCATTATGGGCCAAATACTGTCCAACTATTTTGGCAGATCATATTTCATCATTTTTGATGAAGTAGTAGTTAATGAAGGTAACACTAATGATATAGTGTATGAAGGTTTTCAGTACATTTTGATAAGGTGATGCATAACGGACTTAATAATCAGCATAAAGGAAACTCTGATGACATGAATATGAAGAAAAAGACAAATTGCTGAAGGAATCTGGCAGGCCAGGTAGCAACAGTGGAGGGACGTGGACAGTTGACGTTTCTGCTCAGACTCCCAGTGAAGAGTCTGTTTCCCTCCACAGGATCCTTCCTCTGGATCCACCGAGTTCCTCCTGCTGCTTGTATTTCTCTTCACTCCAGATTCCAGTCTCTGCAGTCTACGTGAATATGAAGATGGCTAAGTAGCAGACAACTAACAAACATAGCGAATGGTTATGCTTTGGCCTGGTGAAAGTAAACAGTGGTGTTCCTTAGTTATCAGTCTTGGGATCATTTGCAGATAATACAAAAATTAGGCAGTTATAGGACAGTGCAGCACAGTACAAACCCTAGTTTCTTACTTACTGCCCATTCCACCTGCTGGCATTTCGGGCAGCAATGAAAGTCCTCCATCTCTGTCTGGCGCGCTGTTCAGAGTTTCCTTGATTGGGCCACTTGCTTCCTCTTGGTTTTCACTACTGTCAGCCATGTTAAGCCCCAGGTGGAGACTCAGGAATACTGATGCAGTCAAATGTAGAAGGATTCTTCATTGCTGTTTGAATAATTTTTGTTTTACCAGTCAGAGTTGAAACCCTGAACCTGGAGGACCACTGAAGCATTCAGAGTTTGGCCTTTACCCTTTGATCTATTTGGCATCTGTTTGGCCAAAGTATGAAAACCTGACTCCAGCCAGTATAGCTCTCTGGATCATTGAAGCATGCAAGTCTCCAGACCATAACAAGGATGTAGTCCTCTTGGAGGCTATGACATTGTACTGACCTTTTAACCTCGTCTAAAATCAATCTCACTCTTCCCTTCCACATTGCCCTCCATCCATTTGCCTATCTCAGTTTCTTATGTGTCCTAATTAATCTGCCTCTACCAGTACCCCGGCAGAGTTTTCTACACACCCACCACTCTCTCTATAAAATAATTTTCGACTGACATCAGCCTCTATACTTCCCTTCAATCCCCGTAACATGTCTCTTCATATTAGCCATTTTCACACTGGGTAAAAGTCTCTGGTTATCCACTCGCTCTATGCCTCTTACCTAAAATATATCAATCAAGTCTCCTCTCATTTCCCTTCACTCCAGAGAAAAAAGCCTTAGCTCGTTTAATGTATTCCCACGTGAACCGCAAATGGGATAGTGATGTACTGCAGCAAGAGATAACCAGGCAGAAGGAGTGCCTGGTACACACAATATAATGCAGAGAAATGCAAGGTGGTATATTTCTTTACAAATAAATGAGAAAGGCAATATAGAAAAGAGATGTAAGAGTGAAGTGGCCAGGGAGTAAGTGTGTAGAAATCAAAGTAAATCACAGGACTTCAGAAAGCAAGCACAAGTATGGACTCATCTAAAAGTGCTGAAGCTATGCTGAACCTTTACAAAACACTCCTCAGCTTCTATCAGGCACACTGCAATCAGGGAGATGGCTGTGGAGCATTCACACCAGGACCACCAGACTCAAAAATAGTTACTTTTTCCAACACCCTCACTCATTAATCCACCCCCCCCACCCTCCACTCCTCCATAGACCCCTACCACCACTATTTTATCATTTCCTATCAGTCACGTTATGTACGCACTCCTGTGCCTAGCATCACTTTATGAATGTACAGATGTACAGTCAGTCCATGTATATAAGCTAATTTTATATATTTATATTTATTATGTTTTTTATTATTGTGCTCTTTATACTTATTCTGTTTTTTTATGCTGCACCAGATCTGCGTAACCATTTTGTTCTCCTTTATGGTTGTATAGTGAAGAATGACAATAAACAATCTTGAATCTTGAGCTGGTGCATTCTTCTGGGTAGCATATTATAGGAAAGATGAAAAGTTTTTTCACATCAATCTTCACTGTGGAAGACACTAGCAGTATGGTGGAAGCTCCAGGAGTCAGGGGTCATGGAGAGTAGATTCTTGGGAAACTGAAAGATTTGAAGGTAGATAGATCACCTGAACCAAATGGTGTCCCCTTCCCATTAAATTTGGCCAACTCCTCTCTCATGCTTTTGTACTGCCCTTTACTCCACTGTAGTGTCATAGACACATAAAGCAAAGGAAAACTACAGCACAGAAACAGGCTGTTTGACCCATCCAGTCCATGCCAAATTATTTAAGCTGCCTAATCCCATCAACGTTTACCCAGATCATAGCCCTCCATACCCCTGCCAGCAATGTACCTATCCAAGCTTCTCTTAAACATTGAAATCAAGCTCTCATGCACCAGTTGCAATGGCAGCTTGTTCCACCCTCCCAGGACCCTCTGAGTGAAGAAGTTTCCCTTCATGTTCCCTTTAAACTTTTCATCTTTCACCTTTAACCCATGACTTCTAGTTGTAGTCCCACCCAATTTCAATGAAAAAAGCCTGCCTGTATTTACCTAACTATACCCTCATAATTTTGTATATCTCCATCAAATCTTCCCTCAGTCAGCTATGTTTCCAGGAATAAAGTCCTAACCTCTTCAACCTTTTTTCCATTCCATTGTAATACTGATACATCTGACTTTATCTTCTTCCTCTCAAACAGCAGGGTGAATTCTATCATATTATGACAATTATCTCCTAAGAGTTCCTTTAACTTAAGCTCCCTAATCAATGCTGGTTCATTACACAATACCCAATGCAGTATTGTCTTTCCCTTAACTGGCTCAACCACAAGCTTCTCTAAAAAGCCATCTTGTAGGCATTCTACAAATTCCATCTCTTGGAATCCAGCACCAATCTGATTTTCCCAATATACCTGCATATTGAAATCTCCTGTAACTATTGTAATATTGCCCTTATTACATGCCTATTCTATTTCCCTTTGAAACTTACGTGGCACATCCCAGCTATTGTTCAAGTGCCTGCATATAATTCCAGCCAGGGTCTTTTTACCCTTGCAGTTTCTTAAATCTACCACAAGATTTCTAAATCTTCTAATTCTAAATCACCTCTCTAAGGATTTGATTTAATTTTTTTACCAACAGACCCATCCACACCCCTTGCCTACCTGCCCCTTTCAATATAATGAGTATCAGATGTTAAACTCCCAACTATGATCTCTGCTCAATCACGACTCAGTGATGCCCACAATATCATACCTGCTAATCTCTAACTGCACTACTAGATTATGTACCTTATTCCATATACTGCGTGCATTTAAATATAACACCTTCAGTCCTGTATTCATCACTCGTTTCAACTCTGCCCCCATGTTACATTTTAACACATCCCACCAACTGTGATTTTGCCTTCCCTTCTGCCTATCCTTCCTCACAATCTCAGTACACGTTGCATTGAATTGTATACCAAATGCCTCAGACTGAGCCCTATCACTCTGGTTCCCATCCTCCCATCAACTTCATTTAAACCTTCCCCAAAAGATCTTGCAAACCAACTCATGGGGATATGGGTCCTCATCGGGTTCAGGTGCAACCTGTCCCTTCTGTACAGGTCATATTTTCCTCAGAGTTGATCCCAATGATCCAGACATCTGAAACCCTGCCCCTTGTACCACTTCCTCAGCCACTCATTCATCTGTACTATCATGCTATTCCTGCTCTGACTAGCACAAGGTACTGGGAAAAATACAGAGATTACTACCTTGGAGGTTCTGTTCTTCACCCTCTTCCCTAACTTTCTGTACTTACTCTTCAGGACCTCTTTCCCCCTTTTACCTATGTCATTGGTGCCAATGTGCACCACGACCTCTGGCTACTCACCCTTCCTCTTGAGAATTTTCTGCAGCCACTCTAAGACATCCTGGACCCCTGCATCTGGGAAGCGTACACCACCCTCTTGGCTCATTTTGGCCATGGTATCTCCTGTCCATCCCCCTAGTTATTGAGTCTCCTATCACTGACTTTGCCCTTCCCTGCTGAGCCTCAGAGCCAGCCACCGTCACTGGCCTGGCTGCTGCTGCTGTGCACTGATAGGTCATCCCCCCTTCAAGCAGTATCCAAAAAGGTGTACTTGTTGCTGAGTGGAATGGCCATCATGCACTGACTGCTTACTCCCCTTACTTCTCCTGGTGACCACTCATCTACTCTCTGAAGCCTGCAATCTGAGTGTGACCACCTCAGTAAGAGTGATCATCTATGAAGGCAGATTAGAGAAGCTAGGACTGCTTTCTTTGGGAAACAGGCGAGAGTGATGTTATATAAAAGGAGTGGCCTGAATAAAGCGGATAGTGGCAGGTCATTCCCTTTAGTGAAAAAGATGAGGACAAGATTGCAGGTATGCAACAGAATAGAAGGAAGTGAGAGTGACAAAACTTGTTATTGTGCTACAGAGTTTCTTAAGTGAGATTGTTGGTTGTGGGAACATCTCAATGGGCAAGTGATTGTAGTTCAAGAGCCTGATGGTTGTGGGATAGTAATTGAATCTGATGGTGCGAGTCCTGAATGTTAGAAAGTATTCTGAAGTGAGGCAAAATTCATTAATTCTGATATCATGTCACTGAGATATTAAAATGGTCTGGTGACTTTGATCAGATTAATATTATCAGAGGGTGCCACGGTAGCGTAGTGATTACCGCAATGCTATTACAGCTCGGGGATTCAGAGTTCGGAATTCAATTACAATGTCATCTGTAAGGAATCTTTATATACTCCCCGTGGAATGTGTGGGTTTTCTCTGGGTGCTCCAGATTCTTCACTGAGTCCAAAGACATACCAGTTACTAGGTTAATTGCTTTTTGTAAATTGTCCCATGATTAGGCTAGGATTAAATAGATTTGTTGCTGTTGGGCCAGAAGAGCCCGTTCTGCACTGTATCTCTAGACAAAATAAATAAAGAAGAAGCTCCACTTGCAGGCTGCTCACAGCACGTCATTGATTGTGTCAGATTGTGTCGTTGACTCAAACAACACATTTCACTGCATGCTTCAACATACTTGTGACTTAGAAGCCATGACCCTACATCAGAACTGGCCAGAAAGCCGGTATAAACCCCTTTCACCTTCTGATGAAGGGTGCCAGTCCAAAAAGTCAGCAATTTATTCCCCTCCATAGTCACTACATGACATGCCCAGTTCCTCCAGCTTTCTGTGATTTACAGCACCTACAAATTCTCTTGTGTTTAGTGTATTGTCTGAGGCAGGAGTCTCTGATTCCGATTCTGAATTATAATCAGAATTATAGAGAGCATTTGAACTGTGCCAAGCCACAAAGCCATGGGTGTACAGAAAGTAGAGCAGTGGGCTTATCCTTGAGTTGCACATTATTGACTGTCAGCGAGGAGAAGGTTTTATTACCAAACGGCATGGACTGTGGTCTCCCAATGAGGAAGTCAAGGATCCTGTAGCAGAGGGGGGTACAGAGGCCCAGGTTTTGAAGCTTGTTGATTAGTATTTAGGGGATAATGGTATTAAACGCTGAGCTGTAATCAATACAGCATCCTGATGTACTGTATGTTTTGCTGCTGTCCAGGTACTCCAAGGCTGAGAGGACAGCCAGTGAGACTGTGTTTGTTGTAGACATACTGTGGCTGTAGGCAAATTGGGTCAACCAAATGTACCCCGAACTCTCACTGCAACCGAGCTTGGAAAGATTTGCCAATATACATAGAGATGAACATAGACATACACACATACAGACATACAGGTGTGGCTTCCGCTAAGATGGCAGTATGCTCAGATGTAGAAGATTCTATGGGGCCAACCAAAGATGGTATTGTCTTTTTTAAGTATACTTTTTTTCTGGATATTAAGAACTTAAAGAGCTGCAGGTCTACCCCATCAGCAAGATGCTAATTGGGGCAGAAAGCGTCAGCAAGGTGTTGGAGGTGTCAGTGCACGAAGGGCGTGTGCAGTCTAACAACAAATGATCACCTCAGTTGCTTTTCTTATGATTGCAGGACCTTGTTGGACATTGTTAATGTAGAATGCTGCAAGTCCAATTCATTGAGTTATTCCTGAATGTGCAGGTGGATGGTAAGGGAGCTGCATGGCCTCAGTCATCACAAGGCTAAGCATCAAGTCATGGTTTTGCCTGTTTTCTGATTCCCAGGAGAGAAACGTCAGCATCCACTGGAGTGCCAGAGATGGTATGGCATGGCGTACACATTGAAGTTGGCGCTGCCCTCCAGTGTTCCTCAGCATAAGACAAGCTGTATTGTGTTTGAATTCAGACTGCTGCAACATTCATGGACTCAGGGGCTTGCACTATATTTTTTGTATGCGACTGTATTTTACTGCTGACTTACATGTGCTATACGTCCTTGTGCTGTATGTGACCATTGGTACTGTGTTTTGCACTTAGCCCCAGAATAACACTCTTTCATTTGGCTGTGCTCACGGGTATTCATGAATGGCTGAATGATAATTAAACCTGAACTTGAACATGAATTATCAAGTGAGCAACAGGAGGAGGCCACTTCAGCCTACTCTGCTGTTTAATAAGGATCTTACTGTCAGGAGCTGAATCATGGGCCACCCACATTGATCCTGGTCCTGAAAGCCCTGGAACAATACAACTAACACCCTTATGAAAGATTATGATGAACCACCTGGAAGGACAGACACACTAACACCGGCGAACTGGAGGAGACCGACATGAACAGCGTCTCCACCATGATAAAGCAACACCAACTCCCGTGGACTGGTCACGTCATTCAGATGCCTCAGTCACGTCTCCTCTAACAGATCCTTTACTCCCTGTTGAAGGAAGGTCAGCGAGCCGCTGGTGGGCAAAGGAAACACTTCACAGCTAACATCAAAATCAGCCTGAAGAAATTCAACATTACATCTAAAAACTAGGAAGACATTTCACTCAATAGATACGCCCGGAGGAAATCTGTTCTAGAGGAAGGTGTGGTACATGAGATGACCACCAGTGTGCCACAGAAAACGTGCGGCAGCTGCAAAAGGAGGAACTGAACAACCAAAAGACCCATACACTGACCACAACCACTCCTTAATTTTGCCCACACTGCACCAGAATATGTGGATCTACAGCCACCTGAAGCCCAGCAACAGACAACAGAACATCACACCCAACTTCAGAGATTACACTATTGTTTAATAAGATCTGCATTCCACTTGCTCGCTCCAACTTTTTGAACTCTTACTTGTCAGTAATTTATCTATCTCTATCTTAACAATATTTCAAGATTTTGCTCTTCAAAGTGCATCAGAAGATGAGTTCCAAAGCCCATCTGAGAGAGAAAAAAATACTTCTAGATTCTCCTAAACAAGCAAACATCCTTTCTACTCACCCAGTGGAGATCCCTCAGGATTTTATTTGCTTCAATCCTAAAGCACAGAAGATACCATCACAGGTAAAGCCCTCCCCATCCTTGAGCGCATCTACTTGGATCATTGTCATAGGAAAGCAGCATCCATTAGCAAGGATGCCCACTATATAGGCTGTGCCCCTTCTTGCTGCTGCCAACAGGAAGGAGGTCCCACGCCACCAGGTTTAGGAACAGTTATTGCTCCTCAACCATCAGGTTCCTGAACCAACATGTATAAATTCACTCATCCCAATACTGAACTGATTCTACAACCTATGGACTCACTTTCAAGGACTCTACAACTATTTCTCAATATCTATTATATACTTATTCATTATTATTATTTTGTTTTTATATTACTGTATTTGTATAATTTGTTGTCTTTTATACGGTGGTCATTTGTCCATCTATTAATGATTCGATCAGAATCAGGTTTAATATCACTGGCATATGTCATGATTTTTTTTTAACTTTGCAGCATCAGTACTTTACAATACATGATAACAGAGATTTAAAAACTGTGAATTGCAGTAAGTACACATATGGTAAATAGTTAAATAAGTAATGCAAAAATAGAAATAAAAAAGTAATGAGGTAGTATTCATGGGTTCAATGTCCATTTAGGAATTATATGGCAGAGGGCAAGAAGCTGTTCCTGAATTGCTGAGTGTGTGCCTTTAGGCTTCTGTACCTCCTTCCTGATGGTAGCAATGAGAAGAGGGCATGTCCTGGGTGATGGGGGCCCTTAATAATGGACGCCGCCTTTTTGAGGCACCGCTCCTTGAAGATTGCGTTTCTTAGTATTTACTGTGAAAGTTCGCAAGAAAATGAATATCAGGGTAGTATATGGAGACATGTATGTTCCTTGATAATAAATTTACTTTGAATATATATATATATACTGTATAAATAGAACAGAAAACTATTCCTATTTTGCGACAATTTTGTATCAATTGAAGTCAAGTAACATTGTATTTTGGAACTAGGCAATATATCACATGATGATTGCTCTTCATCCTGACTTGCTTTATACTGCCAAATGCATTGTCCCACAAGTGTATCAATCAACCTATTAAATGCTAAGTGGTCTTTAGTCATGACTGAAGGGTCCCTGTAACTGTTGTGCCACAAGTTCTTTCAGTGAGGAATCTTAAGAGCCATTAAGGCAATTCAGCTCGTGTCTCTAAAGCAGTAATCAATGGACCTTGTTTCCTGCTGGTTCAAACTGCTTAATTTTTATTACTGAATTCCTCAACAAAATAACTTGAAAGGATAAATTCAGCATGTGGTACTTAAAATGAAATAGTATTTTATAGTATTTTACCTGAATTTGTAATTAAATGCCTGTCAACTTGGCGTTTAAGTTGGTTTCCTTTTAGAAGTGAGGTTTACAACCATTTATTTGTTTAAAGTTTAAAATT
Organism: Hypanus sabinus; assembly: GCF_030144855.1. NCBI lineage: Eukaryota > Metazoa > Chordata > Chondrichthyes > Myliobatiformes > Dasyatidae > Hypanus > Hypanus sabinus. Next base: position 172,872,968 of record NC_082712.1, on the reverse strand, counting down.
AGGTCCAGGCATTTATGTTTATTCATTTTTAAATTTCCAGTTGTATTTTTGAGTCAAAATATGCAAATTCCATGTGATTAAAATGCAACAAAGATCAATGGTGATCTAAAGGGAGAAATCAGTCCTATGTAGCTTGGAGATCACTTTATAATAACAATAATAATAACAACAACTTTATTTATTGAGCACTTTTCATACAGATAATGTAGTTCAATGTGCTTTACAATGGAATAAAGCACAAACATAAAACGAAAATGAACATGAAAATAAAGGTGAGGTTAAATATATAGATTTTGAGGTGATGGTTGAAAATGTCAACTGAGTCTGCATCCCTAATAGTTTTAGGTATTGAGTTTCACAGTTTAGAAGTGTCATTCAAGAAAAGCTGAGCTGACAATTGTCTTTTGAGGGAGTTGTTTAAATTTAAGAGATCGGTGGAAGAAGACCTGGGAGCTCGAGCAGGATTATAAAACCAATGTGAGTCTGTGATATACTCTGGTCCCAGACCATTGAAAGCTTTAAAAACAAGTAAGAGAACTTTAAAACAAATCTTAAAAGATACAGGGAGCCGATGCAGAGTAGTTAGGATGAGAATGATATGTTCTCTCATCCTGGTTTTAGCTAAAAGTGATGTTTTGGATGCAAATATCTGAAACCATTGAAAAGAAGATGCAAAGAAAACAAAAAAAAATGCAAAGATTTACACAATTGTGAGTTGATAAAATATTACATACTTAAAGCTAGATTTTGACAGATGCCTCCAATGTGGGAGGTCAAAGAGAGAAATGGAACTAGATACCCTGAAAATTCTACAGATATTGGAAATCCGGAGCACAACACACAAAATACTGGAGGAACTCGGCAGGCAACATCTATGGAAATGAATAAACAGATGACATTTTGAAATGAGTCCTGAAGAAGGGTCTCGACCCAAAACATCAACTGCTTATTCATTTCCCTAGATACTGCCTAACCTGCTAAGTTTCTCCAGCATTTTCTGTCTGGTGTGATGGAATTACAACCTAGAGGATGACTCTTTTAGGTGTACTACATACCATCTGATCATCTGTGGTGTTGCTCCCAAGTAGTCTATAGTCTGTCACATTGTTGCAATGTTGAGCTGTTAACCTGACCTGTCACTTTAAAGCCACTCAAGAGGTACATCCTGTGGGAAAGTGCTTCGAGGTCAATGAGAGGCTAATTATCACTGCCCATGAGGAATGGCAGCAAATTCACTGATCTAGTTATCTCAACAATATCTCCAGGTTAGCACAAGGTCAGGGGGGAAGAAAAACATTTTGCAGGAAATGGTAAGTTTCATGATTTTAACTACAATTTTTCCCTATAGGATTTTCTATGACAGGCACACACATTTAAATCAATACAGATAAAATAACTGAAAAGAAGGAACTTTTTTCCTTCTGTGAAAAGAAAAGAAGGCTGCCACCATTGTCCCCATGCTGAAGAGGTCTTCAGTGTCCTGCCTAAATGACTACCATCCCGTTGCACTTACATCCATCATCATGAAGTGTTTCGAGAGGCTCATCATGAGGCATATCAAGACCCTGCTGCCCCCCTCACTGGACCCCCTGCAGTTTGCGTACCATTCCAACCACTCAACAGATGATGCTATTGCCATCACCCTCCACCTGGCCCAAATCCACCTGGACAAAAAAGACACATACGTTCGGATGCTGTTCATAGACTTCAGTTCAGCATTCAACACAATCATCCCTCAGAAACTGATTGGAAAGCTGAGCCTACTGGGCCTGAACACCTCCCTCTGCAACTGGATCCTAGACTTCCTGACTGGGAGACCTCAGTCAGTCTGGATTGGAAGCAGCATCTCCAAAACCATCACACTGAGCACGGGGGCTCCCCAGGGCTGCATGCTCAGTCCACTGCTGTTCACTCGGCTGACCCACGACTGTGCTGCAACACACAGCTCGAACCACATCATCAAGTTCGCCTATGACACGGCTGTGGTGGGTCTCATCAGCAAGAACAACGAGTCAGCTTACAGAGAGGAAGTGCAGCGGCTAACGGACTGGTGCAGAGCCAATAACCTGTCTCTTAATGTGAACAAACAAAAGAGATGGTTGTTGACTTCAGGAGGGCATGGAGCAACCACTCCCTGCTGAACATCAATGGCTCCTTGGTAGAGATCGTAAAGAGCACCAAATTTCTTGGTGTTCACCTGATGGAGAATCTCACCTGGTCCCTCAACACCAGCTGCATCGCAAAGAAAGCCCAGCAGTGTCTCTACTTTCTGCGAAGGCTGAGGAAAGTCCATCTCCCATCCCCCATCCTCATCACATTCTACAGGGGTTGTATTGAGAGCATCCTGAGCAGCTGCATCACTGCCTGGTTCGGAAATTGCATCATCTCGAATCACAAGACCCTGCAGTGGATAGTGAGGTCAGCTGAGGAGATCAGCGGGGTCTCTCTTTCCGCCAACACGGATATTTACACTACACGCTGCATCCACAAAGGAAACAGCATTATGAAAGACCCCACACACCCCTCATACAATCTCTTCTCCCTCCTGCTGTCTGGGAAAAAGGCTCCGAAGCATTCGGGCTCTCACGACCAGACTATGTAACAGTTTCTTCCCCCGAGCTATCAGACTCCTCAATACCTGAAGCCTGGACTGACACCTTGGCCTACTGTCCTGTTTATTATTTATTGTAATGCCTGCACTGTTTTTGTGCACTTTATGTAGTTCTGTGTAGGTCTGTAGTCTAATGTAGCTCTCTCTGTGTTGGTTTTTTTTTTACGTAGTTCAGTCTAGTTTTTGTACTGTGTCATGTAACGCCATGGTCCTGAAAAACATTGTCTCATTTTTACTATGCACTGTACCAGCAGTTATGGTTGAAATGACAATAAAAGTGACTTGACTTGACTTGAACTTCATCAGCCCATTATTAATCAATGTACAGAACATAGAACACTACAGCACAGTACAGGCTCTTCGGCCCACAATGTTGTACTGACCTTTTAACCTTCTCTAGGGTCAATCCAACCCTTCCCTTCCACATAGGCCTCCATTTTTTTTTATCATCCACGTGCCTATCTAAGAGTTTCCTAAATGCCACTAATGTATCTGTCTCTACGAGCACCCTGACAGGGCATTCCACATACTCATTACTCTCTGTGTAAAAAACTTATCTCTGGCATTCCCCTCTCCACTATATTTTCCACCAATCACCTTAAAATCATGTCCCCTCATGTAGTGATTTCTGCCTTGGGGAAAAAAATCTCTATCTGTCCTCTTTATCTATGCCTCTTATCATCTTCTACAATGTCTGTTGGTTCTTTAAGGTTGTTATAGCTGGGGATGGAAAAGGGGACAAGCTCCCACTACCTATTAAATGCTCCCAATGGTGTGTGCCTCAATTAGCCTCTGACAACCAAGTCCAGCTCCTGGCCTTCATATATGACTTAGCTACTAACCCTGGTGAAACCACTTCTACTGACTGACGAAGGGGCAAAGGTGGGTTACTAGTATCTTAAAACTAGTCACTCCAGGCAGATGAGACTTCTCAGCTGTGGTTGGCAGCTCATCTAGGAGAAGGAAAACTGTGATCTCAAACCTCCCCTGCCTTGCAGCGATACCCACTCATGGGAAGGCTTCAGGAATAAACCTCGAGGAAAAGTCCAGAGCTGAAGACCCTAAGGCAAGGCCTACCTTGATTTCAATGCTGACTGGAAACTCCTACGATGCTGCTGATACCAAACTGTATCAGTCTCTGCCATTCCTTTGGGTTCATCAGACACATGGAGAGGGGGAGCTTACTACATGGGCAACAGCTTACTCTCAACATTGTACTGCCCAGGCTTGCATATCTAGATAGCTAGGATGCAACATCCATGGTTGACTCTGACCAACAGACGCCTGGAGAAGGACACCACTTTAACTGGGACACCGTAGAGGTTCTAGAGCAAGCAAACATGAGGCAGGCATGAGAAACTCTTCAAAGCATGGTTCTCTTCTGATAACTCCATACACAAACATATCGAAATAGATGCTATCTACCAACCTCTAAGAGCTAAAGAAACACGAGGCAAAAGAATTCAAAGGTCAACTGAAGTGGTAGCCAGTCTGAACCAAGGCAAGCAAACTGGGGTCTATATAAACACGAGCACTCCCAGAGAGTAACACCAACAACTGCACACTGAGGATGTCACCTTATCTGGTGATGAGATGTCTGCAAGCTAATTATCAAGCTTGGTGAACACAGCAGGAGCAAATGCTTCAACTCGAGCTACAAATATTCAGCATCATGCTAAGTGGCTATTGTATTTTGTCCATTTATTTTATATAGAATAAAAGTTATGATTTTCCTCTGCCTTCTGGATTTATTCCATGGTGCTGTGCAACATACTTCCTTAGAACAGCTGGTAAATTAATCTCCTAGACAACAGCATGAGGCATCTTGCTTCAGTGCCCAACAGTACTTTTCTGTTGCCAGTTTTTACCCCTCCCATGAAACACTTTTGTGCCAGTATTAATATGAGGTATGCCCTTCTTCCCAACTATTACGGCTTTTAAAAATTCTACATACACTAACTAGTGAGCAGCCCACACAACACAGATGGGTTGACCTCTGATAGTGCAGACCATGCATTTGTAATATGGTATTTCAGCCAAATTCATATTTCAAGGACCAACTTTATTCACCGTAAATATTTACATGCATTAGGAACTTGCTGTGAAGTGTCGGTGCAATGTGCAACAAAATCAACATTCAACAATTCTAAAGAATAATGAAATCACTCCCTACAACCTACAGACTCACTCTCAAGAGCTCTAAACACTAGTTTATTTATTTTTTTGTCTTCTTTTGCACATTGGTTATCCATCATGTTTTGTTTATATATAGCTTTTTCATAAATTATATTGCATTTCCTTATTTACCTGGAAATGCCCACAAGAAAATGAATCTGAAGGTTGTATAAGGTGGCATATATGTACTTTGATAATAAACTTACTTTGACATCTTGGTCAACAAAAGTGAGTTGGACCAAAGGTCTTGTTTCTATGCTGTGGGATTCTTTGACTATTCTCTATAACTCAGTAGTGGATATGCTGCATCAGTGCAAATATAATGAAAACTTGAATCTTATTGGCATCACATTTTCTAATTATATCGTTTCAATTGATTGTAGTAAAAATACACCTGTATCTGGAAGGTCCAACTGCTGGTGAGCTGGTATTCTGGCAAAAACTACAGCACAAAGACAAAAGAATGCTCCAAGCAATTCCGTGAAAAGCTTTTTTGAAAAACACAAGTCAGGAGATGGAAACAAGAAAATTTCCAAGTCACTGATTAGCCTTTGGAGTAGTTAAGTCAATCATCGAGAAATGGAAAGAATATGGCACAGCTGTAAATTTACCTAGAGCAGGCTGTCCTCAAAAATTGAGTGACTGTGCAAGAAGGGGATCTATGACAGCTCTGGAGGAGTTAAAGTTTTAGTGGCTGAAACTGATGAATAACCAATGTGCAAAAGAAGACAGCTTGTACAAATTAAGAAATAAATAAAATAGTACTGAGAACATGAGTTGTAGAGTCCTTGAAGTGGGGCTGTAGGTTGTGGCGTCAGTTTAGAGTTGAGGTGAGTGAAGTGCCCATCTAAGCTAATACTGTGTTGATTATCTGTGTTGATTACTGTGTTGAGTATCACAGATACTGTGATATCTGCTTAACTTTGTTAGGAGCACTCTTTATTTTGTGGATTTAGATGTTACTTCTCAATCTATCGTAATGGTTCAGTACAGTTTCCAAGGAATGCTGCATCTTTATCGAGGTGTTATTGAGAAATCCTCTCTTTCTGTTCCAGCCAAGACTTCAGTAGTGACGACACATCGCAACAGGAATGAAGGCAGAGGAAGGCTGCAGCAGAGAAACATCCCCTGCCGCCCTGCATTTCATGCCACTGGACTCCAAACCCACGTTAAGCAAAGTCACGCATAGACCTTCTCCATGAAGGGAATCCACCCTATCATCCCGTTTATGTGGACCCTGAATTGGCCTCAGCAGCACCCTGAGGATCCACCAACAGACAATCCCTTTGGAGAACATCGTACTCAACTAGAGTAACTGAACAAATACTTCTTTGAATATTGCTACCAAAAAGCAGTGCAAGTTAGCAAATCATTTATCTCCATCATTATTTTTGGGTTTATGCCATACACCATTAATTATTGCATTTGTTTACATAACAAGAATGAATGCACTTCAGACATGACTGAACTTCCCAGATCAGATAAATAGTTTCCTTAATCCTCCCTGAAACACATATTCAAAGCCACAGGTAACCATCATTCACACCGACAATAATTCATGAACTAGGATGATATCACAGCACAGTCCAAAATGATGTTGTATTGTCAGTGGTGCTGTTTTTTTTGGAGAATTTCTTGTCTTCCTGTTTAAGTAGAAAACAGAACAGTAAAGGACCTTAGGCTCACAATGTTGTGTCAAAATATTAACCTACTCTAAGATCAATCTTTCCTCTCACATAGCCTTCCGAGTTTCTTATCATTCATATACCTATTAAATACAAGTGTTCCTATAACTCACTTAGGAAAGGAAAATTCCTTCAGGGAGATCACAGGTAAAGCTCTCTATGTCATTAAGCACATTTACAAGGAGTGCTGTCGCAGGAAAGCAGCATCAATCATCAAGGATTCCCCATCCATGTCATACTCTCTTCTTGCTGCTGCCATCAGGAAGGAGATATAGGAGCCTTAGGTCCCACATCAACAGGATCAGGAACAGTTATTACCCTTTAACCATCAGGTTCCTAAACCAGTGTAGATAACTTCACTCACCTCAACCTGGGACTGACTCCACAACCTATGGACTCACTTTCAAGGACTCTACAACTCGTGTTCTCAAAAATATTTATTTATTATGATTACAGTATTTGATTTTTTTGTATTTGCAGTTTGTCTTTTACAGGTTGTTTATTTGCCAGACTTTGTGTGGAGTTTTTCATTGAATCTTTTGTATTTCTTTGTTCTACTAAGAATGTGCTCATGTGACCATCCACCTCCTGCTCCCATGGCTTCACGTGACCCTGATCTGGAAGCCAAGCAAGCGCTACCTTGCACAAGGGTGACCTTCAGGCCAGTGGAGGGAAGGAGCACTTTCCACTTCCTCCACCTCACCACCCTATTGAAATCCTGTTACAAGATCATTGATGCTAGGTTGACAATCTGAAGAATATCGATAACAGCTGGGGACACCCATCTTGTAAAGACACTGCCCTAACAAAAGGCAATGGCAAGTCACTTCTGTAGAAAAATTTGTCAAGGACAATCATGGTCATGGAAGACCATGATTTCCCACTTTATACAACATCGCACATAATGATGAACTGTGAAAGCCCGCAAGAAAACGAATCTCAGGTGATAAGGGGATGTATACATATTTCGGTGTTGGCACGTGGCCAAGTGGTTAAGGCATTGGTCTAGTGATCTGAAGGTCGCTAGTTCGAGCCTCAGCTGAAGCAACATGTTGTGTCCTTGAGCAAGGCACTTAACCACACATTGCTCTGCGATGACAACAGTGCCAAGCTGTATCAACCCTTGCCCTTCCCTTGGACAACATCGGTGGCATGGAGAGGGGAGACTTCCAGCATGGACAATTACCGGTCTCCCATACAATTCTGCCCAGGCCTGCGCCCTGAAAACTTTCCAAGGCGTAAATCCATGGTCTCTCGAGACTAAGGGATGCCTATACATAGTTTGATATTCAATTTACTTTGAACTTTGGACAAAATGTCATAGAGGTCTACAGCACAGAAAGAGGCCCTTTGGCTTAACTCATTCATGCTGAATGAAAAAACAAGACAAAGCAATATACTACCATCACACTTTAAACCAAAGATATCAGCTTTTCTTTTCTAACCCACTGAAAATCAAAACTACTTTTCAACTAGTGAAATAGATGGGTAGTAAAAGACAAGCTGGTCTATTAAGCCAGTGCCTCCATGGTAATGTAGCAGTTAGCGTGACACTATTAAAGCGTGGGGCGTCAGATTTTGGAGTTCAATTCTGGCATCCTCTGCATTCCTTCCTCTGTGTGTGTGGGTTTCCTCCAGGTGCTTAGGTTTCCTCCCACAGTCCAAAGACGAACCACTGAGAAGGTGAATTGGACATTGTAAATTGTCCCGTGATTAGGCTAGGGTTAAATTGGTGGGCTGCTGAGAGGCATGGCTCGAAGGGCCTATTCCATACTGTACCTCTAAATAAATAATAGGAAAATTGTGACCAGTTTTCCCAGCTCTGCTCAATCATGGAATTATTCTATTCTAAATAGGGAGAAAATTTAGAAATCGGAGATGCAAAGGGGTTTGGGAGTCTTTGTGCAGGATTACCTAAAGCTCAACTTGGTGGTAAGGAAGACAAATGCAATATTGGCCTTCATTTTGAGAAGACAAGAATATAAGAGCAAGGGACTAATTCTGAGGTTTATAAAGCATTGGGCTTGAAGTGCTGTGAGCAGTTTGGGGCCTCTTATCTAAGAAAGAATGTGCTGATGTTGGAGAGAGCCCAGAAGAGGTTCACAAGAATGATCCTGGGAATGAAAGAGTTAACACATGTGGAGTGTTTGACGCCTCTGGGCATTCACTCGAGTTCAGAAGAATGAGGGAGGATCTCATTGAAATTATTGAATATTGAATGGCTTAGATAGTGGATCTGGTGAGGATGTTTCCTATAGCGGATGACCGTACAACCAGAGGGCACAGCCTCAGAATACAAGGACGTCCCTTTAGTACAGAGATAAGGAGGAAATTTCTTTACTCAGAGTGTGGTGAATCTGTGGGATTCATTGCAGCAGATGGCTGTGGAGGCCAAGATATTGTATATACATAAAGCAGAGGCTGATAGACTCTTAAGGGTGTCAAAGGTTACAGGGAGAAGGCAGGAGAATGGAGTTGAGAGGGATAATAATTCAGCCATGATGGAACAGTGGAGAAGACTCGATGGTCCAAATAGCTCAATCCTGCTCCTTTGACTTATGGTTTTATCCTGGGAGAGAGAACAATGGGTTCATGATCACTATATAAATTTCTATGTAAAAGTCACTTGTGAAAATGTACTGAAAAAAAATACAAGAATAAGGAGATCATCTGTGGAGGGGAATAAACAGTCAACATTTTGAGCCACCCAAGTAGTTGACTCTTTATTCCCCTACATAGATACAGTACTATCTGACCTGTTGAGTTCCTTCAGCATTTTGTGTGTGTTGCTCTGAATTTCCAGCATCTGCAGAATCAGTCAAGAATAAAGAGAGGTAGAAGGTACAAGTGCCTCAGGACATCACACCACCTGGTTCTAGAACAGTTACTACCCCGCAAGCATCAGTCTCTTGAACAAAAGGGGATAAGCACACTCAGTTGCCCATCTATAGAGATGTTCCCATATCCAATCATCTCACTTTAATTACTCTTTATCTTGTTATCAGATGTTCTATTTATTTATTACTATTAATTATATTCACATTTGCACAGCTTGTTATCCTCTAAACTCTAGCTGATCTTCCATTGATCATGTCATAGGTACTGTTCTACAGATTTGCTGAGTAATCCTGCAGGAAAATGAATCTCAGAGATATATGTGATGACGTATATGTTGTCTGATAATAAAATTTACTTTGAACTTTGAGAGGATAGGTAAAATTGAAGCAGCTGAGGCTATGGGGAAGCTTGATGAAAGTTTATTAAATGATGAGAAGCATTGATAGATTAAATAGCCAAGTTTTTTTTTCTGTGGTTTGAAACATCTAAAGTTCCAAGTACATTTTATTATCAAAGTGTGTATACTTTATACAACCTTGAGATTTGTCTCCTTACAGGCAACCACATAGTGGAGAACTAATATTGGAATTGAACATTTAAGATGAGAAAGGGCAAATTCAAGAGGGCAATTTTTACACAGAAAGTGGCGGGTGTCTGAAATGTGTTACACAGGGGTGGTGGTGCAGGGAGATGTGATAGATGTTATTAAGAGGTTCTTGGACCACGTGCATGCAGAAGGGATTAGGTTCACTAGGCAACATTAGCTTAAGTAGTTCAACACAACATTGTGGGTCAAAGGGCCTGTTCCTCTGCTGTACTATTCTAAGCCCTAATGGCCACAAGGAAACTTACACTCACTGATCTCTACTGTGTCTGGTGTCAGTACTAAGTGGCTAATTTTTAACTGAATTTTCATATAGTTATATAAAAATACTTCTACTTCCTAGCTGGCAGGCTGCCCCTGCACATCTTTTGGCTCAAAGTTTAATTTAATTTTTTATCTAGGTACATATATGTCATCACATTTTCCTTTGAAATTCACTGTCTTGTAGGCATTCATAGTGGAGCAAAGGAATATATGGATGGGGGGAGGGAAGAAGGATGGAAGGAGGAAGGAAGAGAGGGAGGAAAGGAGGGAGGAAGGACAGAATCTGAACAATCATCTGTAAAAGCAAATAGCACATTTCAACGTATGTTAAATGAATGAATCTACATCAGAGGGCATCATTACCTGCTATGAATAAAATGTAAGTCAATGCTAGAACTTAAATATGCAAAATTTGATCTGTATTCCTGGATTACCCACAACTGTGTCTGAAATCCCTGTTGAGCTTGAACTAGCAATTTATTCCATGGGTGCTGATGGCATCTTCAGAGCATAAGCACTTAGTCAATTTTAATATTTATTAATGGGTAATGGGACAAACTGTGCCAATCAATCTCAAAGATGTCAGCCTTTGTCAACAGCAAGCACTTCCAGGTGATTTATAGCAGGGTCAATGAACTTTGCTCTAGAGTGCAATTCTCACCCTCAGAAGAGCAACACCTTTCTCTTTCCTCTTATTTCTAGAAACAATCCTTAGAATCTGTCCAGAGAAACACAGTTAAATGAAAACCAATAGATATTTGTTTTGAATAACATATAGCAGCAGGTCAGACAGCATCTATGGAGAGGAATAAACAATCAAAGTTTCGGGCCAAGACCCTTCATTAGGACTAATGATTTGCTAATAAAACAACATCTATTATGTCTACTCAACTGGTAGATTGCAGAACTGTTCGTAGCCTGTGGTAGAAGGAGATGAGTTATTAATTTCAAGCTTATTGCATAATCACTCAAAGAGTTGATCTGCAAGTGCATGTAACAAGAGCTGTATAACTCATCTCCCACCTTTGGCCACGAACTTATCAATCAATCCTGCTGTGGACACTTTCTGGAGGTCCAAGATCCGTATGCTCCACAACCGTTAGGCTAAGTGTGTAAATATAGGAGGGGACTAAGTTAAAAAATAAATGTGTTAGGTTTTCTAAAATTGACTCCTTCTACCTTAGGCCACGAACTTATCAATCACCCCTCCTACTTTGATAATGAATTTACTTTTAACTATTGAACATAGGATCATCCATAGCTAAGAGCACCAAAACAGCATCACTTCATTGGTCTGAGTTAGATTTGAAATTCATTTCTGCAGATGAATTAACTGAATTGGTACACTGAAGTCTGAAATAATTTCTACAGCATTCTCATAACTATTGTTAATTGTTAGATTCTTGATAAGTAAGTGTGTCAGAGGTTATGGGGAGAAGGCAGGAGAATGGAGTTGAGAGGAATAATAAATCAGTCATTATGGAAAGGTGGAGCAGAATCGATGGGTTAAATGGCCTAATTCTGCTCCTATGTCTTATGGAAATTATGACAAACAAAAGGTCTCCTTATGTCTCTTGTGCTTAAGCTGTTCATGGGGCATTCATTTACCTCAGATCCCTTAATGAATGATTATAAAACTGGTTCCTTCAGGAATGCCAGTAAAAGTATTATTCACAAATTTCTGAATTAAAATAGAGGAGGAATCCTCAAAGGAATCTTTTCTCTCAATCCTTGTGCTTCTCAGGATCAGAATCATTTTATTATCAAAGTTCAAAGTAAATTTATTACACGTATGTCACTATATACTACCCTGGGATTCATTTTCTTGCAGGCATTCACAGTAGAACAAAGAAATACAATAGGATTAATGAAAAACTACATGCAAACTCTGGTAGTCAATGTGCAAGAGAAGACAATCTGTACAAATACAAAAACAACAAAAATAAATAAGAATGTAAATAGATAAATAAATCAATTAATTGCATAAACTGCATGAATAAATAAAATACATAATTAAATTAAATTAATACTTAAATAGATAGATAATTAAATATTGAGTTGTAGAAACCATGAAAGTGAGTCCATAGGTTGCTGAATCAGGTCAGTGCTGAGATGAGTGAAGTTATCCACACTGGTTCTGGAGTCTGATGGTTGAAGGGGAATAACTGTTCCTAATACCGGAGGGCACTGATGCTTTTTGCTGGTGGGGGTGGGGATTGTTGCCCTGCTGCTGCTTGTGCATAGAGGGGAGAGCTGGGGGGGAGGCTTTGGGACTCTAACTGTCGTTCAATCTTTGGGGCACTCCTCTGTTTTTGTGAATGTTTGTGAAGAAAAAGAATTTAGGGATGTATATGTGTAGCCTCTGTGCCCCCAATTTACCACTGTACTCAGTTACTGGTACTGAGAGTCCTACAATTGTATATATTTCTCTGATATTAAATGTATCTTTGAAACCTTTTGAATTAAAGTGGTGATGTGCACTGGTATATGTTGTATAATCTGTTGTTTTGCAGCAGCATGCTGCAATAGAATAAATATATTTAAAAATAAACAATTCATGCAAAAAGAGAGCAAGAAAGGAGGACAGTGCTTGTGGAGTGTTCAGAAATCTGATGGTGAAGGGAAAAAAGCTGTTAAAACATTGAGCTTCAGGCTCTTGTATCCTCGCTCTGATGTTACCAATGAGAAGATGGTTGTCGTGGCTGTGTATATAATAAATCTCACAATAAAGACTTTATTTTTGCAGTTACGCAGCACAAACAAAAAAAAAATCATCTGTTCTTACGTTTAGCATTTCGATTTACACACAGGTCTGTGTTTGTTCATGAAGTAGAGATCACGAAAGGTTTGAGAGATGCTGTCAAGTTATTTTGATCCAGCAAAGGTGGCACCTATTGCCATAACTGCCTGTTCAGCTGACTGTGATAAGCAGGAACGTAATGCTGTTTCTCAAACTAAAATGATGATCAAGGATTAATGGATAAAGAAACAATTGAATCATGAAAGGTTATGGATTATTGACACAGATGTGCAAGTCACCACTGTAACTCAAATGTCGGTTACCAGTCTTACCAGCAAAAACAGCTTTACATTCAACTGAAGTAAACAAGACACTGCAGATTTTCAAGCATTTTTGAGCATATAGAAATATAGATCGTAAGAGATTGTCACATGGCAGAGACTAATTGTTACGATTAAGGTCTAGCAAGCATGCTTCCCTGCTGTTTTCAGTATGTCTCTGACTTCTGATCCTGACATCTGTGTCTTACAGGAATTTCAGTTCAGTCTGACATTCTTTTTGATGTTGATCCAGGAATTAATGGATTGTGAAAACCTAGCAGGGGATCATTTGAAGAACCAGAATTCTTACTGTAAAAGCACATACATAGGTAACAGAATTCACACACGCACATCTTGTTTTGATGCTAATGAGATTTTCTGTCCTCTGTAAATGCCTGATAGGTGGGACAGAACAAGAATGAGATTAATTTGCTTCACAACCATTTGTTGAGGCTGAATTACCACTGCTGTTTTATTCCTCGTAAATTGGTTAGGTGCTTAAAATTATCTTTATATTAAAATTAGAAATTTTATTAGTAGCAGCTGACAAACATTGTATTAACATTGTGCAAACCACTTTTCTGATAATTCTTGCATAGATGGATTGAATCAAAAATGAACTATAGTTATTTAATACTTGTGTAACTACTATTACCTATGTGATAAAAGTGACTTCTTTTCAAAGTTACTTCATTGTAAAAAGCATCTTGGAATATTATTGGGAGAGAATCACAAACGTGAGAGATTCTGCAGATGCTGGAAATCCGGAGCAACACACACAAAATGCTGGAAGAACTCAGCAGGTCAGGCAATGTCTATGTGAAAGAGCAAACCATCAACGTTTTGGGCCAAGACCCTTCTTCGGGACTGGAAAGGAAGGGGGAAGATGCCTGAATAAAAAGGTCGGGGGAGGGAGAATTATTTTTTCCTTTGACCTTGTCTCTAATTTTATTTTGCGTATTTTTTAACCTTTTAGATTCTTTGTTCTGATTAGTTAATTCATTTTCAGTGAAAGCTGTTATGAAATTTACTGATACTTTCACCTGAAATCTAACTACAACTAACTTGTTTAACGTAGTAGACAGGATTTAACATCAATTATCTTTCGAAAATAACACAACACAATTTTAATTAATTGAATTCAAAATCTACTGCTTTCAATGAACAACCTTGTTAAAGTTTCAGGTCACATTTAATGAGTCTATTTCTGCAAAAGCAGCATCATTTAATACTTGTCCATCCTTAAAACAAAGAAAATAACTATGTTGAGTTCAACATTAGAATATCCAAAATATCAAATTTTTAAAAAAGCTGAAGAATCTCGGGCCAAAATGTCAACTGTTTATTCCTCTCCATAGATGCTGCCTGACCTGCTGATTTCCTCCAGCATTTGTGTGTCTTGCTCTGAATCTGTTGAATCTCTCATGTTTAAAATTTAAAAATAGAAACCAAGTATCATTGAAAGGTGTCAGCCATATAAACAAAGAATTTCTGATTTGTACAAAATCTTGAAGTGTATATAAACTTCATCTGAATGATCATAGTTTAATTCTAGTGTATTAAATCTGGCTAAATCTATTCCTCATTCCTCATTCAATATTTCTCAAAACTTAGCATTAGATTCGTAATTAACTAAATGCATTTTAAGATTCAATAGACCTAAATCCTCTTCATATATAACATATACCATTGCAAAATTAACATTTTCAAACATGAAATAAATGCCTTGGTTCTCATTCAGTGTGGCATCAAATAACTGCAAAGCAAATCCCCAGCTAGGCTTTAATTCTACATGAACATATTGCTTTTTTCCACATCACAGAATATCTACCTTGTATTTAATGCTATCGCATAATTACTGGATGCCAGTAGATCGAGATTTTTTCACACAGATTGTGGTGGGCAGTGGCTTAAAAAACAATGTGATGGAAGAGATAATAACAGAAGGAAGTAGATTCGTAGCATTCGGTGGTTGGGACGAAGAAGATGTTCCCCGAGATCGGTGAAAACCAGGAGAGCTTGAGAAAACACGAGGGAAAAACAAGAAAGGTAATTTGAAGAAGAAAGGGGAGTAAATGGCTATGAGATATAAAATGTGATGTTCTGAAAGCACACATACTTTAATACAGACAAGAGGCCACGAAGATGAAGAATTATAGGACAGTGTCTCTTCAGGGAATGCTTTTTAGAAAACACTATTATCCAAATGTTAAAGAGGTAAGTAAAAAAAATGTTTCAAAGGATTTTTTTGAAGCAAATATTTAGTAAATAGCCAAAGCTGTGTTCTGAAAATACATCAGGAGAGAATGAGTGAATTGCCTTTATAAAGGCATATCGAACAATAGAAGAAATCTTGACCCATTCAGAAAAAAAACAGCCGAGTCCTGCTTATATAAAGATGGGATCTCTTTCTCCTTCATTTTTGACAAAGGCTAATGCTTGGGGATACTGAATGCCCTGTCATTTCCTCAAAGCATGCCATGGCCTTGTACCCAGTCACCGTTCACCCTTCATTAAACTTAACTGTGACAACATTGCTAATGCCACTCTTGAGAGGAGCTGGATGCTGTGTATGTGTTTAATTGGTGGATGGGTGGGGAGAGAGACATGGTTACATGAGGGGGGGGGGGTGTGGAGGAGGATAGAAGGGCAAGAAATCCGCCAACGAAAAGATTTTTGTCAGAGTTAAAATATTAACTTTCTTCCTTTTGGATTTTTTCCACAAAATAAATAAGCAATAAAATTATCCAGTGGAAACATTATTTACACAAATAACAATTTTATATATTTCAAAGAAAGCAATTTATTTCTTCTCTGCATTTTGAGGACCTAACTAAACTACACAAGAACACTAATCACAAGAATCTGCTCCCATGAATTTATATTGCAGGATCTTGAAATGGAAATCAGATTTAGAGTGAGATGTTTTTGCTCCCTATTAACTGAACAAAGTAGGGTGAAATGTATCCTTCAGTTTAACAGCCAAGCTCTTTTCTGTTTGATTGCTCTCATTTTCATCGTTGAATATTGTTCAAATTCCACAGCAAATTCCAAATCAATGTAACTGTATATGGCAAATAAAGATGATCCGTGATCCTTCATTAAGGCTGATATTATTGAACAAAACCTCTGATGATCTAATGTTATTTCCATCATACAGGATCAGAATCAGGTTTAATATCACCAGCATATGTCGAGAGATTTGTTGACTTTGCAGCAGCAATACAATGCAATACGTAATATTAGAGAAAAAACTGTGAATTACAGTAAATATGTATATCATATTTAAATTAAATACATAATGTAAAAATACAGAAAGACAAAGTTTTGGTTTTGTTGAACTTGTCTAATTAATCACCCAAAGACTAATATAAGTCTGAGTGCAGATTTTCAAGAACATTTAAAAACAGCAGATTAAAGCTATGTACAGTACTGTGCAAAACTATTAGGTACATATATGTTGCTAGATTCCATAAGACTTTTGTACTGTACAGTATACTGGTTAAAATAGGAAGATGGTTGGGAAACAGAAATAAAAGTGCTTAGCTTTGTATTAGCTCCATAGTATTAACTGTTATTTGGTAACTGGAAAGACATAATATAAAGATTTTACACACCCTAGCTATACATATATGTGCTTCAGAGTTTTGCAAAGAATTATATTTTCCGTTCTTTCTCTGATGACAGTTTAACTAATGTATAAGAGGATAAAAACACTGCTGTTAAGACGGCTTATAAAGGTATACACTGTTATTTTAAAGGAGTTTTTCAGGCTAGAGCCTCCATTAAAATTGCAACAGCAGACCTTACTAAGAGCATACCAAGTATTCATAGTAATAACCCATAGATTCTCATAAATTATTTTTCTTAAGCAACATATAAAGTTAAGTTCAGAATATATGCTTTTAAACATGGAAGATGATTTGAAACATCTTTAGATAGTTTTTTAGCTCTACTAATTGAACATTAAGAGTTGAACAGCAATAAATATTGTATTGACTGTGCATGCACCACTTTCAAAGATCTGCATTATTTTTCAACATCACCTTTTACTAGTCGAAGTTCTGGGACTATGTTTTCTCTTTCAGTACCTTGGAAGATTGGATAATAGTCTTGCAGGTTAATTCAGTATATGACTGGAAATAACTTAGGGTGAGTTCTTCATAGGTCAATAATGCATATCAGATTACCACCCAGGTAGATGAAAAACACAAAAGCTGCTCTGTTGATATATTTACCCATTGGCATCAGAATATTTGGTTTTCTTAACCTCAACCAGTTATAAGATAAAACATATCCATTGTTCATACGTATCATGTAATAGACAGGAAATTTACATTCTGATATTAGGGACATGTGTTGGAAATATTTAATTGACATCTGTAAGTCGTTTTACAAAATTATTTGTTAATCAATATGTCAACCAAAATACTGTAAAATGAAACAAATAAACATTTTTCACTGATATTAATTCCAGGTTCAAGATTATTTAATGTCATTTCCAACACACAAGCTTAAAGGAGAACAAAGTAATTGTTAATCCGGATCCGATGCAACACAAAAAAAACACAATAATAATAAACACAACAAATATGAATACATAAGAGAATATAAAATTTGTTTAGTATGTTGGGCAGGGAGGCATCCCTGGTACAGTTGACTCTGTTTTTCCTTGCGTAGTCAGTAATGACGATGCCCAGCCACATAGGCCAGGAATCATTATCAGACAGGTGTTCCTGATATTTTTGTTTGTGAGCAGTCTTTGTCCTCTTGATGGCCTAGATCAAGTGGTCAATTGAATTGTGGTCAGTTCCAGCCCAGTGATTCAGGTTATATCTCACAAAAGTATTCAAATTGCAGTCAAACTATCCTTTATAGCACAACATTTTATGTTTTGAATGGAAAGGAGAATTGGATTTTTGTTTCTGTCCATCATAATGTATGGTAGCATAGTGGTTAGCACAATACTTTACAGTACCAGTGACATAGGTCATTTCCCACCAATGACTGTGAGGAGTTTGTATGTTTTCCCTGTGGGTTTCCGCCGGGTGCTCTGGTTTAATCCCATAGTCCAAAGACATACTGGTTAGTAGATTAATTTGTTAATTGTAAGTTGTCCCATGATTAGCCTAGGGTTAAATCAGAGGGTAGCTGGGCAACATGGGTTGCTAGGTGACATTTGTTGAAAGGCCAGAAGGGCCAATTCCACAATAAATAAATAAACAAGTTTTGCATGTTCAAAAGTGTTTCCTATTAATTCAGTGATTTCTAAACTTCTTTCCAAAACTCTGGGACAAATCTAATCTTACATGAAATTTAAATACAACTAAGAGCACAGAAATAGCTTATAGTGCCTAAAGAATCAATATTAGTACCTTGAAAGTCTGGCTTACTACATTTAGAAATTAAGTATATGCTGTTCTTCAAACTGAAAAGATTTAGAAATCATATGGCAATATTGACAGATTTAAATTGCTTGTACAAATGACTGGAATAAAAATCCTTTCCTTCCATCAAAAGTCCATCCTTTGCGACTTGGTGCTAGCATGCTAGGTACTGAACTGTTATCACTGCCAACATGTTTTCCTCTGTAACAGGGGTTCCCAACCTTTTTTATGCAATGGACCCTTACCATTAACCAAGGGCCCCAGCTAGGGAACCTCTGTTCTATAGAAAATTAGGAAGCATAATTTTGTTTCTAAGTATACTTTTGAATTTAATTGCTCTGTATAAGGTATCACATTTTAAGAATTATTGTTAATAAACACAAAATCATGTTCAAATTCTGATTATTTGATTCAGACTGCTAAGCTATATACATAGCAACACACACAAAGTGCTGAGGGACTCCAGTTCTGAAGAAAGGTCTCGACCTGAAACATTTCCATAGATGCTGCCTGACAGCAAATTGTATGTGTTGCTTTGGATTTCCAGCATCTGCAGACTGTCTAAAAATTGTATTTAAAATATATGCACGATAATTTAATTGATTACTTTTTTAAAAGATGCATAAGCCATAATAGTTAACTAGTAATAAAGTCTGTGGATTTTCATATATAATTCACTTGATACGTTTCAATTGATTTTAACACAATGCAAATATTTCTTTTGATCAGAGGACACAGAAAATATAGAACTATGTATATGAATACAATGTTAGTATTCATTTCAAGAGAGCTTGAATGCAAGAGCAGGAATGTGATGCTGAGGCTTTATAAGGCATTGGTGAGGCCTCACCTTGAGTATTGTGAATAGTTTTGGGCTCTTCATCTAAGAAAAGATGTGCTGGCAATGGAGAGGGCCCAGAGGTGGTTAACAGAGAAGATTCTGGGAATTAAAGGGTTATCATACGAGGAACATTTGATGGTTCTGGGTCATTACTTGCTGGAATTTAGGATAGGGAGGATCTCACTGAAACTTTTCAAATGTTGAAAGGCCCAGACAGAGTAAATATGGAAATGATATTTCACATTGCGGGGGAGTCTAAGGCAAGAGGGCACAGACTCAGGATAGAGGGGCACCTATTTAAAACAGAGAATCAGATAAATTTCTTTAGCCAGAGGTTGCTGAATTTGTGGAATTTATTACCACAGGCAGCTGTGGAGCCCAGATCGTTAGGTGTATTTAAGACAGAGCTTGAGAAGTTCTTGATTGGACACTGCATCAAAGGTTATGGGGAGAAGGCCAGGGAATGGGGTTGAGGAAAGGAAAAAAGGATCAGGCATGATTGAATGGTGGAGCAGACTCAATGGGCCAAATGGCCTAATTCTGCTCCTATGACTTTTGGTCTAATGGTCTTGTATACTTAGAGCATTGTGAGTGAACTAATATTAACTTATAGAAGTGATTAAGCATTTTCATTTTCCAGTCCTGTCTATATCTCCTATAAATCTCCTATAAACATTATTCAAAATGTTTTGTTGCATTTAATGGAAGTATAAAAAATCCAGAACAAAGCCAATTGATGACTTTTAAAAATAAGCATTAATAAATGTACATTTTTTTTACAAATAAATGTATACCATGCTTTGAGACCAAGGGAATTATTTTACATACAGTCCTATGCTAGTCTTTGGCACATATAAATGGAGCGAGGGTGCCCAAGACGTTTGCTGTGTACTGCAGTAATGTTATGTATTGCACTGTGCTGCTTCCCCAGGAAAGACAAATTTCATGACATCAGTGAGTAATGATAAACCTGATTCTGATATCAGTTTCTATTGTGGACTGACAGTGAGAAGGGGCAGGCACAGGTTTGGGAAAAGGGGAAGGGAGAGGGGAGGAAGCAGGCAGCTGTAGAGAGACATTCTGTAATGATCAATAAACTAATATCAATAAAATAATGACCTTGCCTAGTTTCTCAGGGTTGGGTGTGTCTGCACCCGTGCCAGCCCCCCACCCCTGGTATTCCTTCTCTGCCACCTGTCCCACAACCTTCCTGCAGTGATCCACCCTCGCCATTCAAACATCCTTTGCTCCCGCCAGATTTACAAACGTGCTCTCCGCTCCATATTGACAAATACAGTACTGTGCAAAAGTCTTGAGCACCCTAGCTACAGTACGTGCCTAAGACTTTTGCACAATACTATATTTACGTAAAAATCCATAGACAAAGACAACATCAGTTATCTATGTATATAAGAAAATCTGAAATTATGTGAGAAATAATCTTTATCAAACTTTACTTCAAAGATCCTCTTTATTTTTTAAAATTTCAGTGGAACTTTTGAAAAGGGGCTTTTTTAGCTGTGTATTTGACTGTACTTGCACCTGTTTTCCATCCAAAACAGAAGACATTTAAAAAGCCTCATCATAATGTGCATTCACTGCATCCAAGGGTTAATAATCGCTGTTTATATGGGGATTTAAATATCACGGGGTGACACCTCTTGACTGGGCCGTCGCACAGAATTATGTAGATTTGGACGGGAGCACATCGAGCTTTGATTCTCTTTAGGATTCATGAACAAGTTCAAAAATAATATGAAGTGATATGAAGCAGAAGCTTGAGGTCTAATTTGATGTCATGCCTTCAGTATAAAGTATATATTTGTTTTGACTTCTAAAAGGGAACTCACAATTTAAACATGTTGTTCAAACACTAAGGAATATACTTGGACCTGAGATTTATAATTATAGATGTATTGATCCACTGTCTGCAGCAGAACTTATATGACAGACAGATCAATTCTAACATTGCCAAAGGAAGCTACAGCAAATTGATTAATTTGTTATTTTATTTATTCTTTAAAATACTGAGGGGGAAATATGTACATATTAACCTTTATAAGAATCTTCTTGTCCCTACATTCTTTAAATCTAGTAGAACATAGAACAGTACAGCAGAATAAAGGCTCTTTGGCCCATACTGTTAGTCATAGAGTGCTACAACAAAGAAACAGGCCTTTCAGCCCATAGAGCACATTAATCTGCATCTGGACCATACCCCTCCATACCTCTCCTATTCATGTACCTATCCAAATTCCTCTTAAACGTTGAAATCAAACCCGCATTCACCACTTCTGCTGGCAGCTCATTCCACACTCTCACCACGTTCTGAGTGAAGAAGTTCCCCTTAAATGTTTCACCTTTCACCCTTAACCCATGACCTCTAATTCTAGTCTGTCACAACCTCAGTGGAGAGATGTTGCGCTGACCCTTTAACCCACTCAAAGATCAATCTAACACTTCCCTCCCACGTAGCCCTCCACTTTTCTTTCATCCATGTGCCTATCTAAAAGTTTCTTGAATGCTTCTAATGTATCTGCCCCTACCACAACTCCTGGCAGTGTGTTCCACACACCCACCACTCTCCATGTAAAAGAACCTACCTCTGACATTCCTCCAATCACCTTAAAATTACACCCTCTCATATGAGCATTTCCAAAAGCGTGTTGGATGTCCACTCTATCAACTCCTCTTCTAATCTTACACATCTGTATCAAGGGTGTACTGTATAAAATGTGTTTTATGAAACATTACAGTTCCTCACAGAAACAGGACATATGGCACGATGTGATCTTAATTCTGTCAAAAGTTACTCTTTATTGTTCTCAAAACTAAAGTAGAATGTTTTCCTTGACTTTGATTACTTCTGACATCAAGTTCCATTGCTTTCAGTGATGTTGAATTAAATATTTTGTGACTTCTTTGTTCAGTGACATTTCAACTAATCGTAAAGACATTTTGCAAACTACAGGATTAGCCGCTACTAAAATACATACTCAACAGGATAAAGAAAGGGGCGAACGCACATTCATGGAGATAAGAAAACAAGGGATTTGAAGAGTGTAATCTGTGAAAGATTGAGTGATACAGAGGAGACCTGTTTCACATTCTAGTATATTTAACGTTCTATAGATGGGATGAGAGGAGAGAGAGAGCTCAAACAAGGAAAGCAGAGAGATTAAAGGGTCTATTTTATCATCTGTATTTCATACTGACAGTCAAAGAAAACACCATTGAAGGAGCACAGCAAAACATAAAATGTACTACAAAAGATCTTGCTCTTATCCAGAACAAAAGCAGCTGGAAACCTGTAAAATCACACATATCTCTGTCCACTCATCACACCACTCCCCGAGTGAAATGTGGGAGTTTTAGATGCAAGGGTGAACCACTGCAAGGCTGTGACAGAAAAGCAGCATGACAGGTGAAGATGGAATGCTTTGGCCAGTGTGCCCCTTGAAGTGACAAGGCGACTCTTTGTGATCGTTGTCACAGGAACAATACCTGTGGGTGTTGAAGCTATTCAGGCAGAACTGTCAAACCCACACTTCCATTATGGTGTCAACCCCACCCACCATATACCCTTCCCCCAATCCTTTCCCACACTCAAAGTTGCTGCACTCATTTGGCACCATGCATACCTGTACCAATATGTCAATAAAGTAACTTAGTATTTTGGTGGACTGTCAAGGCGCAGTTCAAAGTAAATTTATGATCTCAGTACGTTTACGTCACAAAATACTACCTTGAGATTCATTTTCCTGCGGGCATTCAAGCAAACACAATAGAATCAATGAAAAATTAGATACAGAGGCAGACAAAAAAAATCAATGTACAAAAGAAGACAAAATGTGCAAACGCAAAAAAATTTTAACAGTAACTAAATTAGTCATAAATAATATTGTTTATTTATGAGTTTTAGAGTCCTTGAAAGTGAGCCCATATGTTGTGGAATCCTACATTTTCCAGTTATTTTTATAGCTTTAAAACTGCACAAAATTGAGAGTTACAAAACTTCTCATATAATCCTGCGTGATATTTGTGCCATAAGTATTTTCTGTTATTGTAAGATAATAGTCTTTGTTACTTAGCTCATTGAAGTATTGTTACTAAACTTTATAACACTACTCAACACACTGAACAGCTGATCCAAATCCTTAACCATTACTGGCTGAGCAAGTTGTCCCATTCAATATTCAAGACTGTTCAGTGTAATTTCCAAATCATGCATATGGTTCCACCCATTACATTACCCTGCACCAGTACTCAAGTGTAAAGGAGAACAAAATAATTGTTACTCTGGTTCCAATGCAGCACAAAAGAAAACACAGTAAGATAAAGAACAAACTAATAATTAAAAAAATACAATAAATATAAATACATAAGAAAGCTTACATATATTCACTGTATGTCTATAAAGTGACGCTAGGCACATAAGGAGACAGACAGGAAATGATAAAGTAGTGGTGGCTCGGGGTGTAGCATGGTGGTTAGTGGGTGGAGGTGTTGATCAGCCTTACAGCTTGGGGAAATAAACTAACTTTGAGTCTGGTGGTCCTGGCATGGATGCTACCACCCTTATGGAAATGGGACAGGCAGGCCATGAGCAGGGTGGGTGGGATCCTTCATGATGTTATTGGCCATTTTATGGCACCCTTCTGTATATATGTCCTTGATGGTGATGTTAATGCATTGGGCAGTTTTGACTCCCCATTATAGAGCCTTTCCATCCACCACCATGTGGTGATACAGCTTGCCAGGATGCTCCCTACTGCACATCTGTAGAATCACTTGAGTATAGATGTGCATATCCAGCTCTCTTCAGCCTCCTCAGAAAGTAGAGGTGTTGGTGAGCATTCAAGTACTGGAGCATAAACAAGTCAGCTAAATCTCCATGAAAACAAGCTGCTAATTTGTTTCCATAATGTAATGGGAGCTGTGCCAAAGAATGATGAAAAGATGTTCAACATTAAATGCTTAATGATAAAGAGCAATTTTTATGGTCATTTTTATGTCAATGTAAAGATACACCTCTTGAATTATGGGGAAGATTTATATTCCAAAAATGCTTCTGTTATTAAAGAGACCACATTTTTATATACAGTAATGACACATATTATTGAGATGAAAAATTATGGTATCTATTATTTTGTTTCTAGAGGCATCCACTTGGAGAAAGTACCTGTCAAGGTAACAGAACAACTCTGATTCCTGTTGCAAATCTCAGGATCTGCAGTTTGATTTATTTCAAAGTTCAAAGTAAATTTACTATCAAAATATGTATTTGTCACCATATGCTACCCTGAGATTCATTTTCTTGCAGGCATTCACACAGTAGAACAAAGGAATACAAAAGAGTCAATGAAAACAATGCATAAACAACCAACAAACAACCAATGTGCAGAAGAAGACAAACTGTGCAACTGCAAAATTAATGAATGAATTAATTGATTAATTAATAGATGGGTGGTTGGATGAAAGAAAGTAAGAATAAAGAAAGAAAGGAGAGAACATGACTCCTTGAAAGTAAATCCATAGGTTGTGGAATCAGTTCAGAGTTGAGGTGAATGAAGTCATACGCACTGTTTCAGGAGCTTGATGGTCGAAGGGGTAATAACAAGTGGTGTGGGACCTAAGGCTCCTATACCACCTTCCCGATGGCAGCAGAGAGAAGAGAGCATGGCCAAACAGTGGGGTTCCTTGATGTGGATGCTGCTTCTTTGTGGTAGTGCTCCTTGTAGATTTGCTCAATGGTGGGGGGCACTTTGCCTGTGATGGACTGGGACTGGGCTGTATCCACCACTGTTAGAACAAAATCCTCATTCCCTCTTAAATAATACCATGGAATCTTTAACATCTGCATGAATTGACAGAGCCTCAGCTTAACATTTTACCAAAAATACCCCCATTGAAACAGTAGAATGCAACAAAAGGGACTGCCTGAAAAATCAAGGATATATTAACATAAAAAAAGCTGGAATTTTATGATTGAGCAGAACAGGAATGTAAAATGGTTGAAGTTCTTAACACAACTTGGTATAAGCATGAGTGGTTTTCAGTGAGAGAAGTTTGGAAGATTATGGCAAGCACTTTTACATTTCCCATATCTCCATGAGCAACCCAGGATGTATCTCATTCAGACCAAGTAATTTTTGACTTCAAGCTGAGCCAGCTATTCTAGTATTAAACATAGAACATTAGAGCACAGTACAGGCATTTCAGCCTATGATTTTGGGTTGACCATTTAACCTTCTTTAATCTAACCCTTCCCTTCTACATAGCCCTCCATCGTTTGGTAATCTAAGAGTATCTTAAATGTCCCTAATGTATCTGCCTCTATCACCAACCTTGGCAGCATGTTCCTACTGTGTAAAAAACCTACTTCTGACATCCCTCCTATACTTTCCTCCAATCACCTTAAAATTATATTCCCTCGTATTAGCTGTTTCCACCTCACTGGCTGTCCACTTGATCTATCACCCTGTACATCTCTATAATGTCACTTTCCAGCTTTCTTTACTCTAAAGAAAAAAAACACCAGCTAGCTCAGCCTATCCTACACCAGAAATCCTCTCTAATCCAGGCACCATGCTGGTAAATGTCCTTTGCACCCTCTCTAAAGCTTCCACATCCTTCCTTTAATGAGGCGACCAGATCTGAACACAATATTCCAAATGTGGTCTAATCAGGGTTTTATAGAGCTGCAATATTTCAGCAGCTTTTGAACTTAAAAATCAATGGTGAGTTCAAGATTGGGCCAGCCATAACCTTACTGAACTGTAGAAGAAGCTCAAGAGGCCAACTGGCCTCCACCTAACCTTGTTTCCTTTGTGGTTCTGTACCTCCTCATTAACAGTTTCAACTCCAACTCTAATACTGACCCAGCCCACATCATGAGAATGAGCCCTCCTGCCCATCTAGTCCATGCCACACCATGGAGTCCTTTCATTGACTCAGTCTAATCTTTTTGTTGCCTCAGTAAAGCAAACAGTGTGATCAAAGACCCACCCACACCAAACATTCTTTTTTATGCCCCCATCCATCAGACAGAAGACACAAAATCCTGAAAGCATGTACCACCAGGTTCAAAGACAGCTGTTCTCCCATTATTATAAGAATATCCGGTGTAAATGAACTACTAGTATGAATCCACTTTGATGTGACCTTGCACCATATTAGACTATAAGACCATAAGGTATAGGAACAAAACTAGGCCATTTGGCCCATCGAGTCTGCTCTGCCATTTCATCATGGCTGATCCATTTTTCCTCTCTGCCCCAATCTCCTGCCTTCTCCCTGTATCCCTTCATTCCCTGACGTATCAAGAGCCTATCAACTTCTGCCTTAAATATATGTAAAGATTTGGCCTTCACAGCCACCAATGGCAATGAATTCCACAGATTCACCACTCCCTGGCTAAAGAAATTCTTCCTCATCTCTGTTTTAAAAGGATGTACTTCTATTCTGAGGCTGTGTCTTCTGGTCCTAGACATCCACTCTATCGAGGCCTTTCAGCATTCAATAGGTTTCAAATAGGTCACCCCTCATTCTTTTAAAATCTAGTATAAGAGTATAAATTGTCTGCCAGTACTGCACTTTCTCTGCTTTTATAACCCTTTATTCTGGACTCTTATTTATTTGTTTGTTTGTTTGTTTACTTTTGTTTTTGCACAGTTTGTCTTCTTTTTCACATTGGTTGTTTGTTAGTCTTTGAGTGTAGTTTTTCATCAATTCTATTCTATTTCTTTGTTCTACTGTGAATGCCTGCAGGAAAATGAATCATAGCATAGTATATGCTTACTGTACACACTTTGCTAATAAATTTACTTTGAACTTTGCAATGTTATTGCTTCATCCCCTTCCATGCACCTAACTTCCTTCGAGCAAGAAACCTGCCTCTAGACACCTCCCCTATGCTTTCCTCCAATCGCCCTCTTGTGTTAACTATTTCTGCCATGGGAAAAGTTTCTGGCTGAGCACTCGATCAATGCCTCTTACCACCTTGTACCCCTCATCCTCCGTAAGGATAAGGAAGGACTAGGACACCAAGGATAACCACCCTGCTGTACAGTTGGGCATGGAAACCAACATCCACCACCAGCAAACCCCCATTCTGACAGCAAATGAACCAGTTGTCCTCTATGTTGAACACTGAAGCACTGAAAATGCCAAGAACAAGGTCTGCATGCAGGGGTTGATCACCAAGAGTGGTTTGGTAGAACCACCACAGATACAATGTGTAACCTCTTCAAAATGTAACTAGTAAATCGCTCAGGCTACTCTTATAACATCTCCCAAAACTGTGACTTCTACCACAAGAAGGTCAGTTGTAGCAGGTTTTTGGGTACACCACCATCAGCAGGTTCACCCCCAAGTTGCACTGAGTTGGAAATATATGAATTAATTCCAGTTCCCATTCCCATGATGATCCATGGCCTCCTCATGCCAAGATGAGGCCTCCCTCAGGTTGAAGGAGCAACACCTTAAATTCTGTCTGGATACCCTCCAACTGATGGTATGAGTATCAATTTCTCCTTCTGGTGAAGAAACTTTCCCACCCTGCCTCTTTTCTCCTCTCTGATCTTTTCACCTGCCTAATACTTCCCTCTAGATCCCTTGCTCCTTCCCTTTCTCCTATTGTCCACTCTCCTCTCCTATCAGATTCTTTCTTCTCCAGCCCTTGACCTTTCCCACCCACCTGGCTTCACCTATCACCTTGCAGCCAGCCCCTTTCCCTTCCTTCCACTATTTAATTCAGGCATCTCGCCCCACACCCCGTCCTGAACAAGGGTCTCAGTCCAAAACACTGACTACTTACTCTTTCCCATAGACGCTGCTTGATTTGCTGAGTTTCTCCAGCATTTTGTATGTGTAACTCTGGAAATGTATGAGTAAACCCTCATCATTGCTGTGTCTAAACCCTGAAACTCTGGGACCAACAACGGTGTGGGAATGCGGACCTTAATCAGGTCAGCACTCAGGATGAGTAATAAATGCCAAGAATGTCCAGATTCTAAAAAGGAACAAAACCAAGTCTGACTGTGGTGACATACAAGTACCTTGGCTTTCCATTTCAACTGAAAAGCAGGGATATACACACACACGCACGCACGCACGCACACACACACACACACACACACACACACACACACACACACACACACACACACACACACACACACACACACACACACACACACACACACACACACACACACACACACACACACACACACAGTCAATGTCCATTCATAACTTGGATGAGAAAGGGAAGAAGCTGCTCCTGAATCGCTGAGTGTGTCCCTTCAGGCTTCTGTACCTCCTTCCCGATGGTAACAGTGAGAACAAAGCATGACTTGGGTGATGGAGGTCCTTAATGATGTATGCTGCCTTTTTAAGGCATCGCTCCTTGTAGATGTCCTGAGTACTATGGAGGCTAGTGCCTATTATTTATATGGTAGGAAATTCCACATTTTAAATACTATTGGGTAAAAACACATATCAAATTCTCTGTTGGCGAGTGTATTATGTTTAAGGGCTTTAATTTTTGGATGACAATACTGTGTAAAAGTCATAGACACAGCTATATAGCTATGGTGCCTTAGACTTTTGCACAGTATGTAGTAATTTTATGTATTGCACTGTACTGCTGCTGCAAAAAGAAAACAAATTTATGACATATTCGAGTGATGATAAACCTCATTCTGATATGGAAGTCTGTTGTGGACTGAGAGTTGGAAGGGAGCAGGGAGAGGGCAATCATGGTTGGGAAAAGGGGAAGGAGAGGGGAGGAAGTGGGAAGCACCAGAGAGACATTCTGTAACAAACAATAAATCAATTGTTTGGAATTAAAAGACCTTGCCTGGTGTCCCCTGCCCCCTGTGCCACCACCCACCCCAGGTATTCCTTCTCTGGCACCTGTCCCATATCCCTCCCACGGTGGATAGAAACCAGAGCACCTGGAGAAAGCCCATGTGGTCATGGGGAGAACTACAGTCAGCAGCAGAAATAGTAATTGGGTCATTAGCATTGTAATAGTATTATATTAACTGTGCCGCCCCTCAGGGTCTCTATGCTCTTAAGGTAAAAAAACAGCCAGCTTGTTAGTCTTGTTCTGGTATTTAAAACAATGTTAAGATTTTCCAGCAGGTAACATAAACTTTCTGGGGTTTATCATACGGGCGCCACAATAGCATAGTGGGTAGCGTGATGCTATTATAGCTCAGGGCATTCTGGATTTCAGAGTTCAACACTGTTGCCATATATAAAGAATTTTACGTTCTCACCATGAACCATGAGGGTTTCCTCCAAGTGCCCTGATTTCGTCCCTCAGTCCAAAGACTTACTGCACAGGATCGAAATAAGCTGTAAACTTAGTCAGCTCCATCATGGGCATTAGCCTCCATAGTGTCCAAAGCATCTTTTAAGAAGCGATGCCTCAAAAAGGCAGCATCTATCATTAAGGACTCCCATTCTCGCAAGTCATGCCTTGTTCTCATTGCTACTGTCAGGAAAGAGGTACAGAAGCCTGAAGACACACACTCAACGATTCAGAAACAGCTTCTTCCCCTCTTCCATCTGATTTCTGAATGGACATTGAACCCATGAACACTACCTCACTACTTTTTTATTTCTATTTTTGCACTACATATTTAATTTAACTATTTAATATACAGTATATATACTTACTATAATTCAGCTTTTTTTCTGTTATTCTGTATTGCATTGTACTGCTGCCACAAAGACAACAAATTTCACGACAAAAATCTGTCTAAATGTTTACATGCACTTTTCCAGGAACATCAATCACTGTTGCATGTGTCTCACATTGAGGTCTACTCAAGTATTTTACAAACATTTAAATTAATATCCTCCAAGAGGACCACAACCTTGTCATGATTTGGAGGCATACACGCCTCAATGATCCGGAGATCTACGTTGGCTGGAGTCAGGGCTTTATGCTTTCATTCTTGGTAGGGTCACCAATGCCAAACAGGTCAAAGAGCAGAGACCAGACTAAGAATATTCACCATCCCCTAAGTTTGGGGGTTCAGATCAGGGCTAACAACCCTGATTAATCAAAAAAATGGCTACAGAAACAGCAATGAAGAATCCTTCGATATCTGTAAATGATGCTGTTCCTGAGTACCTACCTGGGACTGGCAAGATGAAGGACCACACCTGGGGTAAGGACAGATGCTGATGGAAGACCTTCAATGCTGCCCTAAACTGGATGGTACATTTGCTCCCAGGTGCCAGGGTGCTGGATCCCAAGAGGGAGAATTTGTAGAATGCCTATGAGATGGCTTTTTAGGACAGCTAAGTGTTGAGCCTACTAGGGAATCAGCTATTTTGGATTGGGTGATGTGGGAGGAGATGTTGTTGCACTGAGTCCGAATCAAAATCAGGTTTAATATTTTTAATCTTTAATTTTATTATATTTTAGCACTGAGTAGGCACTTCTGGACCTTTAACCCCTGAGAACCCCAACTAACCTTAACCTAATCACGGGACCAACTAACCTGCCTGGTGCATCTTTGTACTGTGGGAGGAAACTGGAGGACCCAGAGAAAAGCCATGCATTCCATGGCGAAGACCTACAGAGACTCCTTATAGGACAGCGCCGAATACGGAATGCCCTGAGTTGTAATAGGGTGGTGCTAACCACTACGCTACCGTGGTGGCCAATATCACTGACATATATCATGAAATCTGTTGTTCAGCAATCCATAAAAAGTTACTGCAAGTTACAAGAAGATATATACGAAATAGATAAATATTGTAGAAAGAGAGCAAAAGGTGAGGTTATGTTTGTGGGTTCATGATATGTTCAGAAATCTGATGAATTGGTTCATTGCCCATTCAGAAATCTGATGCCAGATGGAAAGAGGCTGTGCCTAAAATGTTGAGTGTGTGGCTTCTGGCTCCTGTACCTTCTCCCTAAGGGCACTAATGAGAAGAGGGCATGTCCTGGATGGTGAAGATCCTTCAGGATGGATACCACCTTCTTGAGCCATCGCCCTGCGAAATGTCCGCAACGGTGGGGAGGCTACTGCCTATGATGGCCTAATTGTGTTTAAAACCCTCTGCATCTTTTTCCAATTTTGTGCATTGCTATCTCCATACCCAATGGTGATGCCACCAGTCAGAATGCTCTCCATGGTACATCTGTAGAAATTTACTAAGAGTCTTTGGAAATATACCAAAGCCTTCTACATCTGAGTGCAATGGTATTCCTGAGTCTCCACCCTGAGACTTGTATGACTGACAGTAAAGTGAGATAAAGCTATTGACATGATGACGGAAGTCGTGAAGTGTTACCAGAGATGAAGCACCTTCATTGCTGCCCCAAGCACCAACAGAGAAACAGGCAAAAGAAGAACTGCTTATTGGATTCATTTTTAATATAAATTAATATTGGAAAAATGGAACAAAATATCACAGTAATCCAAATGCAAAACAAATTAGAAAGTTTAGTTTGACATTGTAAGATTATTTTTTATTTTATTTATTTTATGAGATACAGTGTAGAGTAGGCCCTTCCAACACTTCAAGCCGTAGCACTAGCCAATCCACCAATTTAACCATAGCCTAGTCATAGGAAAATCTACAATGACTAATTAGCCTAGCAACTGGTATGTCTTTGGATTGTGGGAGGAAACTGGAGCACCTGGAGGAAACTCACGCGGTCACGAAGAGAACGTACAAACTCCTTACAGGCAGCAGTGGGAATTGAGCCCCAGTCACTGGCACTATAAAGTGTTGTGTCAACCACTACACTACCTTGCTGCACCATGGTACAATAACTAATACTTCCAATCTCTCAAAAAGGTTATTTGAGAAACTGAGTCCATAAACTGCTGTTTGCAGAACCAACAATTGAACATAATGTTCAAAGTTCAAAGTAAATTTATTATGAACATACCATATGCTACCTTGAGATTCATAAATGGGATGAAATCTTAGAATTAGATTACTCAGGAATGAGAACACCCAACACCATTTTCAGACAAAGTATGACAGAAATTTGGAGACCTCTCTCTCACAACATTGCATTTTTGACTAGCACAGATAAACTTTGGCTGGGTAAAAGGAGTGAGAAGCTCAAAGCTGAGTAGTTTCACTTATATTTACGTCAAAGAAAACTAATAGGCTAATGTTGCCGAACTCTAGTCATAGAGTTATTTAGCATGGAGAAAAAAAGCCTTTTGGCCCAACTCTCCAATAACTACCAAGTTGCCCAGTTGAGGAAGTCCTATCTGCTTACATTGGCCCATATCCCTCTCAACCTTTCCCATCCACATCCTTGCCTAAGTGTCATTTAAATGTGGTCATTGTATCCACTTGTACAGCTTCCTCTAGCAGCCTGATCCATATACCCATCACATTTTGTATGAGAACGTTTCCCCAAAGGTCTCTTTTCAACCTTAATGGATTTTGGCGTTTAAATCCAAGGTTCTTATATAAGTCAGGAACAAGGCATAAAGCTTGTTGCTTTGCAACAATTTTAATAAGAGTTGATATAATAAAGGAAAGATGAAACAAACAGGGACTTGAAGAAGAGAAGTTAAAGATGGCACCTAGCATAAAATAATTTTTTTCACACCCAAAGATAAGAAAACTTCCATTCAGATCTGTAGATAATAATAAACCAATGAGAAAATACTAATTCAATATTGCAGTAAAAACTTAACCAATGAAAAAACACGACTTCACTTAATGAAGATCAAAGCTCCAGAATTATACTTTGTATAACCACTAGAGGCATAATAAACTTATGTATATAAAAGCGACTTAAAATACAAGCAGATAATTAATTGTTAAACTGCAGAGAAAATGAGAATTAAACAGGTGGATCCAACAATCTTTCACCTCTCCCCTTAAACCTATGCCCTTTAGTTTCAGACTGCCCTGCCCTGGGGAAAAGACAGTAATTATTCACCTTATCTATGCCCCAATGTCTAACCTTACACTCCTAACTCTGTAGGATGTTATGTGCTTGTTACCCAGTGTACTTTAATTGTGTTATCTTGTCCACCTATAACATAGATTATACATTCCCTACTATTAACAATTATCTTAATGTTCAGTGTACACAAAGCTAAATTTGTGGTCCTGAACTTCAAGTTGAAATTTTAGCATTTTTGAAATTAGCATTAGAAGATTGAGAGGAGATTTGATAAAGGTACACAAAATTATGAGGGGTATAGATAGGGTTAATACAAGCAGGCTTTATCCACTGAGGTTGGGTGAAACGAGAACTCGTAGTCGCAAGTTAAGGGTGAAAGGTGGAATGTTTGAGGGGAACCTGAGAGGGAACTTCTTCACTCAGAGGGTGGTGAGTGTGGAATGAGCTGCCTCCAGAAGTGGTGGATGTGGGTTCAATTTCAATGTTTAAGAGAAGTTTGGATAAGTGCATGTATTTATATTTATTGTGTTCTTTATCATACTATGTTTTATATGTGCTGCATGAGAACCGGAGTAACAATTAATTTGTTGTCCTTTACACTTGGAAATGACATTAAACAATCTTGAATGGGAGGATGTGGAAGGCTAAAATCCAGGTGCAGATCGATGGTACTAGGCAGAATAATAGTTTGGCACAGACTAGATGGGCCAAAGGGCCTATGGCGCTCTTTGACTCTATGACACAATGAGTGTATATTCTTGTTGGAGATGCAATATTGGGGAATTCTCCCTGCTGTTTCTATCTGGGAAGATATTTTTGTTACAAACACTGATTAACACAACATTGTGTACACTGAGCCTCAAGGTGGCAATGTTGTGTTAGATGACAGAATCGACACCAACCCGTCCTTACAAAACTCCGACCTAGTTACATTTGTGTCGTGCAGATCTATAACCTTTTATTATAAATGTAATGAAGTAGAATCTTTTATTGATTGCTTAGATTTCAAGTCCAGTATCGTATGGAATCCACACTTTAGTTGGTGAAGCAAATTGCTAACACCTTTTTAAAAAGTGACATGTATATCTATTTCGTGGCCAGAAAATCCATTTTCATTTCTATCAAGCCAAGAATACAATTTTCACTTAATTTAACCGATGTTGTGTTTGATCCATATCTGACGTCCAATGGAGTCAAGAGGAAGGCGCTTTTAATTTTCTTCAATGTATTCTGTACTCAGTTCCTTTCAACCATGTTGAGCTTGCATGCATGACCATTTAAACCAGAAAATTATATTAGGGTTAAATAAATACTGCTTTCCACCAAGACTCAAATTTGGACTAAGGTATTTTTTTGATGCTATGTTCATTAGTCTGCTCCTGCTCAGTGCAGAGTAACCAAGTGTTAGCAGCGAGTTATTAGACCTTCAATGTAGAAACGTACACTCAGTTCCCACCTTATTCAGTGCCTCCTATACCTAATAGAGTGGCCACTGATGGTTCATCGTTTTCTTTTGCTGTAGCCCATCCACTTCAAGGTTCGTCGTGTTGTGCATTCAGAAATGGTCTCCTGCACACCACTGTTGTAACATGTTGTTATTTGAGTTAGTGTCGCCTTCCTGTCAGCTTCAACGAGTCTGACTGTTCTCCTCTGCCCTCTCTCTTTAATAAGGCATTTCTCCCCATAGAACACACTGAATGCTTCTCCTTATAGATGCTGCCTGGCCTGCTGTGTTCCACCAGCATTTTGTGTGTGTTGTTCGAATTTCCAGCATCTGCAGATTTTCTCGTGTTTACTGAATGATTTTCTTTGTTTATCGCACCATTCTCTGTAAACCATAAAAACTGTTCTGCATGAAAATCTCAGGCAATCAGCAGTTTCTGAGATACCCAAAACACCCTGTCTGGCACCAACAATCGTTCCACAATCAAAATCACTTAGATCACATTTCTTCCCCATTCTGATATATGGTCTGAACAACAACTGAACCTCTTGACCATGTCTGTGTGCTTATATGCATTGAGTTACTGCCACATGATTGGTTGATTAGATATTCTCATTAACAAATAAGCATACAGATGTACCTAATAAAGTAGCCACTGTGCGTATCATATAAAAGCAAATCTGAGTGTATTGTTATTGCAGTGAAAATCTATGCATTGTGGAAATCAAACTCCTAGCCAAATCTTTATGTTTTCAGAAACATTAAATCTTATGTTTGTGTTGTTCCTTTTTACACCTTGTAGCGCATCAGGTGGAAACCTCGCTGTTTCCTTAGCACTTTCATCTGCTTTTTTATGAGGCCAGGTTGATAGCTTGACGCTCAACCCAGGACAGATGGAAAGTGTGCAAGGAATTGACCCGATTCAAACCTGGGACCAGTCGCCTTGCAGTCCAGAACTATAGAGCCTTAGAACATGACAGCACAGAAACAAGTCTCTTATCCCATCTAGTCCATGCCAAACTGTTATTCTACTTAGTCCCATCAACCTGCAGCTGGATCGTAGCCCTCGCCTCCACATCCCTCTTATCCATGTAGTTATTCAAATTTCTCTTAAACGTTGCAATCGAACCCACAACCATATTTCCAGTGGCAGCTCATTCCACACTCTCAGTATCCTCTGAGTGAAGAAGATCCCCCTCATGTTCCCTTAAGTATTTCATCTTTGATTCAGCTTCTGGAAACTATTTTAATATGAGTTGCTGTTAGTTATCCCTAATATTCTAAAAGAAACTGAATATGAATAATAACAGAATTATTCTCCAAAGAACACCTCTAGAGTCATAGAAAAGTACAGCACAGAAACAAGCCCTTTGGCCCATCTAGTCCACACCGAACCATAGAATACTTTCAAATCATTGGCACCTTGAACAAAATAAATAGAGAAAAAAAATATTCTAGGCATGTTATATTTGTTAAAGGGATATGTTTTACCAGTGATAGGAAGTCTGATAGGAAGTATTCTGACTTGGTACAATTTTTAGCACATCGGATTGTAATATGAATAAATGTAAATAAGTGGCTATTTACACTCAATGTTAACTCCTCCATCAGATTTCTGATTGGACAAACATTATTTTTTTACCTCATTATTTTTTTTCTTTCTTGCTCTCATTTGCTCTTTAATTTAATTTATATATATATATATTTCTTATTGTAATTTAGTTTTATTTTAAATCATTATGTATTACAATATACTGCTGCCGCAAAACAATAAATACCAGTGATATTAAACCTGACTCTGTTTCTGACTCTTACATCAAGCTCCACAATCATTACGTTGACAACTCAGAGAAAATATAAAAGCAAGGAAAGATATAAGAGGCCAACTACATGAAGAGCACTGAGATAATTCTTTCTAACTCTGTCTGGAGGTTCCACGAGTTAATCATGATGCATCATTATGTATATTTTTTCACATATGCTCATAATAAAGCTTATTGTCCACAGGAACCTAGAACCAGTAAAGAATGTTTCTATCCATCAGCTGGTCCCAAAGATCACAGATTTCCCACCACACTGCATCCATCCAAGAGTGCTCTCTGCCAAAAAAATGTCAAAACTACCTTGAAACTCAGAGATGTCTGCCTACATTGTCAATCAACCTTTTACTCCCTACCATCAACAGCAACATATACTGTACTTTCTTAACTTCCTTGCAACAAGTTTTCCTGCGGGTTTCTGGAAGAAAAAAATAATAACTCTAATGATTGCAATGTAATTAGGTTAATATATTCAAGGAATCAGATCATAATAACTTGACAAGTTGCGCCTGCAAAACCCTGGTGCTGACTTTGTTGATATTAAAACTGGGAGACCAGAGGCTCAAACAACAATAAGAAGAATAATGTATCCATAGATGTAATTCATAGTGCTTTACAATGAGATAAAGTGCAAACATGAAAATAAAAGACAAAAAGATGTTAGTTAAAATCAAGGGTAAATAAATAGATTTTGAGCTGGTGTTTAAAAATGTCAACTGAATCTGCATCCCTTATAGCTTTAGATATTGAATTCCACAGTTTAGGAGCGTAGTTCAAAAAAGCTGACCTGACAATTATCTTTTGAGAGAGATTATCTGTGAATGATAGCCCAGATTATAAAGAAACAAAGATAGTGTATGGTACAAAAACATTGTTGAACTATGGCAGACAGGAAGACTGTACAACGGGTAGACAAAATTGCCCAAAGCATCACCTGCATCAGCTTACCAACCTTCAAGGACATATAGATATATATAGAAAGGTGCAGGAAAAGGGCCAGGAACGTCATGAAGGATCCAGCCCACACAGCTCATAGGCTGTTTGTCCCACTCCCATCGGGGAAGAACATAGAACATAGAAATCTACACCACATTACAGACCTTACAGCACACAATCTTGTACCGACCATGTAACCTACTCTAGAAACTGCCTAGAATTTCTCTACCACATAGCCCTCTATTCTTCTAAGCTCCAGGCACCTATCTAAGAGTCTCTTAAAAGACCCTATTGTATCTGCTTCCACCACCGTCGCTGGCAGTGCATTCCACGCACTCACCACACTCTGTGTAAAAAATGAACCCCTGAGATTCCCCCATTACACATTTTCCAAGTACCTTAAAACTATGCCCCTTCATGTTAGCCATTTCAGCCCTGGGAAAAAGTCCCTGGCTATCCACACAATGAGTGCCCCTCATCATCTTATACATTGGGAAAAGGCTATGTCGCATCCACACCAGGACCACCAGACTCAAAAACAATTACTTTCCCCAAGCAATAAGACTGATCAACACCTCCACTTACTACACACCCCTCCATCCCTCCACTACTTTATCATTTCCTGTCAGTCCCCCTAGGTACAGACACTCCTGTGCCTTGCATCACTTTATGGACATACAATTAATCAATGTATTTAAGCTATCTTATATTTATTGCATTTTTTATTATTATGGAGATCTTTATCTTATTGTGTTGTTTTGTGCTGCATCACATCCAGAGTAACAATTGTTTTGTTCTCCTTTACCCTGGAAATGACATTAAACAAGCTTGAATCTTGAACCTTAGTAACATTAATGCATCAGGGAGAAAGCAAAGCAGACACAGTACAGTAGGCTACTAGCAACCTAATGAACTTCCAAAATACCAGGAGTATCATACAGCAACTCCAAAGTTCAGGAATCCCTCCAGGTGCTTTCTCAAGGAAAGAGGGAAAGCACGTTATACCTGTTTTCTCAAACTTCTGGTAATTGCCCCCACCCCCGCATTTCACCATTCCCCATTCCTGCTTCCCCTCTCACCTTATCTCCTTACCTGCCTATCACTGCCCTCTGGTACTCC
The DNA here is from genome assembly GCF_030144855.1 of Hypanus sabinus. Taxonomy (NCBI): domain Eukaryota; kingdom Metazoa; phylum Chordata; class Chondrichthyes; order Myliobatiformes; family Dasyatidae; genus Hypanus; species Hypanus sabinus. The sequence goes on along the minus strand of NC_082712.1, from coordinate 172,834,275 downwards.
TCCCCTTCCCTTCCTCCATGGCCTTCTGTCCTTTCCTATCAGATTTCCCCTTCTCCAGCCCTGTATCATTTGGAATACTGTGTGCAATTTTGGGCCCCCTATCTTAGAAAGGATGTGCTGATGTTGGAGAGAGTTCAGAGAAGATTCACTAGGATGATTCCTGGAATGCAGGGACTAACATGTGAGGAGCGTTTGTCGGCTCTTGGATTGTATTCATTAGAGTATAGAAGAATCAGAGGGGATCTCATAGAAACATTTTGAATGTTGAAAGGTTGGACAGAGTAGATGTGGAAAGGCTGTTTCCCTTGGTGGGTGAGTCCACCACAAGAGGTCACAGTCTTAGAATTAGAGGGTACCCATTTAAAACAGAGATGAGGAGAAATTTTTTTAGCCAGAGGATCGTGGATTTATGGAATTCGTTGCCACTTACAGCTGTGGAGGCCCAATCATTGAGGGTGTTTAAGGAGGCGATTGACAGGTATCTAATTAGTCAGGGTATCAAGGGATATGGAAAAAAGCCGGAAATTGGAACTAGATGGGAGAACAGTTTAGCTCATGGTGGAGTGGTGGAGCAGACTCGATGGGCCGAATGGCCTACTTCTGCTCCTTTGTCTTATGATCTTGTGATCTCTTTCACCAATCAACTTCCCAGCTCTTTACTTCATCCTTCCCTCTCTCCCAGTTTCACCTTTCACCTGCCGCTTTGTACTTCTTCCTCTACTCCCCCACCTTCATACCCTGACTTCTCCTAACACAAAGTACACTGCAGATGCTGTAGTCAAATGAACACGTACAAACAAGCTGGACGAACTCAGCAGGTCAGGCAGCATCCGTTGAAATGAGCAGTCAACTTTTCCGGCCATGACCCTTCGTCAGGACTGAAGAAGGAGCGGTCAGGGGCCCTATAAAGAAGGTGGGGGGAGGGTGGAAGGTGCCAGGTGAAAAAGCAATCAGGGGAAAGATCAAGAGGTAAGGGAGGGGAAGCAGGGAGGGAATAGGCAGGAAAGGTGAAGAAGGAATGTAAGGGGAAAGCACTATGGGTAGTAGAAGACAGAATCATGAGAGAGGTGATAGGCAGCTGGAAGAGGAGGCAGAGTGAAAGTGGGATGGGGGAAGGTAGAGGGAGGGAATTACCAGAAGTTGGAGAACTCGATGTTCATACCAAGGGGCTGGAGACTACCCAGATGGTTATATGAGGTGTTGCTCCTCCAACCTGAGTTTGGCCTCATCATGACAGTAGAGGAGGCCGTGTATGGACATACCTGACTTCTCCTGTTCCTTTTCAGTCCTGAAGAAGGGTCTCAGCCGGAAATGTTAACTATTTTTTAATTTCCATAGATGCTGTCTGACTAACTGATTTCCTGTGTGTTTGTGTGTATTACTTTGACTTTCCAGCATCTGCAGAATTTCTCATGTTTGGGATGTACCTGACCTGCTGAGTTCCTGCAGCATTTTGTGTGTGTCCAGTACCTCTTGTGTTCATGAATTAGTTACAAGTTCCTGATAAACTTTGCCATTGCAGCTTTCTCCTATTGATGAACTGTTATCAGCGAATGTACAGCATAAAACAGGGTTCTGAAGCTGGGGTCTACGGACCCCTTGCTTAACGGTAGAGGTCCATGAATTAAAGGAGGTTGAGAACCCCGATATAGAAACCAGAAACTTCATCTGTCTGCTGCCCAGCAGAATGATGTGCAGTCCACAGTACCAACCATTGAATGGCACAAGCATTTTCAATGCACGAAGTAGAGGAAGATCAGGACTTGGACTGCCAGACTGGATAACAATTTCTTCCCCTTACTTGTGACATTTACCGGGAGCATTATGAGGGGCCCAAAATATTTTTGAGGATCCCTTCTGCTCATCCCACAATCTCTTTAACCCATCACCATTAGAAAGGAGGTACAGGAGCAACAGGACTAGGACTGCCAAGCTGTGAGACTAATAAATACCCTACCACCAGTGGGGTCTTGACACTGGAACAGCAAGCTGTTTGCTGTTTACTGCAGGAGTTCCCAACCTTTTTTATGCCATGGTTCCTTACTGTTAGCCAACATGTCCATAGACTCCCATAGGTTGGGAGCCCCTGTTTTACTAACCAACTCTTCTCAGGCTTCTAGCTGGGTACAGGTATCGATTATAACCAACATTTCAATGACAAACTCTGCCATCTTCATCAGGGATTATGCCTGGGCCTGTCTTGTTCAGCGGTATTTATTCCTCCATTATCTGTCCCTTCTGATTGGTTAGTCTTCGTCCAATCAGGTTTCTGCTCTCCCATCTTGTTTACAATTGAATTCTAGTTCTTAGAGCGAGACCTTTGCTTTTGTTAAAATTCTTTTCCTTGAGTTTTATTTCAATGGCCTCCTTTACCAGATTGTCCCAAAAGCCATTTACAGGGAATCCTGTCAATACCAGCTGACCTGAGCCACAGGTTGTCTTTGACCCTGTGAATGTGGAGCAGCATATACTGTATCGGCCAGATGTGACGCATGGTGGAAACCTGCATCAAGGAGAACAGGAGGTGTATCCGTTTGGGTTACCCAAAGTAATTGGCAATAGCAGAATATTGCATTTGCAATGGCCATAGGATTGACTTTGACAGCACAAAATTACCAATGGACCGTAGACCCCAGGTTCTGAACCCTGTTTTATACTGTATATTTGCTGATGACAGTGCATCATTAGGAGCAAGTTGCAATGGCAAAGTTTATCAGGAACTTGTAACTAATTCATGACCACAAGAGATACAGCAGATGCTGGACACACACAAAATGCTGCAGGAACTCAGCAGGTCAGGTACATCCCAAACATGAGAAAATCTGCAGATGCTGGAAAGTCAAAGTAATGCACACAAAATGCCGCAGAAAACTTGATTAGATGAGGATTAACTAATGAGAAGGGACAGACAACAGGGGTATAATTACCAACGGACTAGACATGCCTTGGCATCATCCCTGATGAAGATGGCAGAGCTTGTCATCAAAATGTCGGTTATAACCAATACCTGTACTGGCTGGAAGCCAGTCTTATTCATCTTTATTCATCTTATAAGCCAGGAAAGCATGAGATCCTTTTTTCCCCTCTTTTACTGTTTACCTATGCTGTGCACTTTGAATTATATTTTATTAACTTATTTGTGGGTAGTATTTTGTTTTATGTGCTGTGTGTGAAATATGTTTGTGGGTGTACTGTGGTCCGGAGGGGCGCTGATTTGTTTGGTTGTATATATGCACAGTCAGATTACAATAAACTTGAACGTGAAAATTTATGCTAATTGTATTAATGAGCAAACTTTGGAACTGCCTTGTTATTTACAATCAATCAGTTGATAGGCTGACCAGACATGAGCAATGTTTACTCATGGAGCTATGTTTGTTTCAGAGATGAGGATGGACAGAAGAATTTATCACATTTCACAATTCCAATTTGGGATCACCATGTGGAACACCTACTGTAGGTCTATAGGATGGATCCTGAGCTTCCAATCGCAAGCCACTTTAACTCACAATCCAACTTTTTGTCTGACCTTTCTATTTGCAGCCTCCTGCACAGGTAGATGATGAGACTATAAGACACAGGAACAGAATTAGGCCAGTTGCCCATCGGCATTGCTCTGCCATTTCTACATGGCTGATTTATTATCCCTCTCAACCCCACCTCTCCTGCCTTCTCCCCATAACCTTTGATGTTCTGACTAATCAAGAACATATCAACTTCTGTTTTAAATATACCCAATGATTTGGCCTCCGCAGCCATCTGTGGGAATGAATTCCACAGATTCACCACCCTCTGGCTAAAGAATTCCACAATCCTTCCACAATGCTAATGACCTGCTGAAAGTTTCCAACATTTACTGTCTTTATTTCAGATTTCTCATATCTGCACATTTATGATTTCCAAGGGAGCACAACCCCCACATATTGGAGTTGTAAAGTATTCATCAGACATGGTCCAAGATTCAAGGCTCAGGTTTGTTTGTCATGTGTATATCAGGGCATACAGTGAAATGTTTTGTTTCACGATTCAAGATTCAGGATGGCTTGATGTCATTTCCAGTACACAGTGTAAAGATGAACAAAATAATTGTTACTCCAGATCTGATGCAGCACAGAAAAAACACAATAAGATTGCATGTCCATAAAGTGACGTTAGGCACAAGTGTATCTGTGCATTAGGTGACTCTGACGGGAAATGATAAGGTAGTGGTGGAGTGGTGGGTTAGATTCAAGATTCAAGATTGTTTAATGTCATTTCAGGTATACATGTGTAAAGGAGAATGAAATGTTTGGTACTTCAAATCTGATGCGGCAGAAAAAACATACAATAAGATAAAGAACACAATAATTTTAAAAAACTCAATAAAAAGATAAGTACATAAGATAGCTTATATGTATAGATTGAGTGATCGAGTGTATGTCCATAAAGTGACTCTAGGTACAGGAGTGTCTGTACATAAGGTGGCTGACAAGAAATGATAAAGTAGTGGCAGGCTGTGCATTACCAACCAACACACCCTAGAGTGTGACGAGGGCTGCTGACACTGTCCGGCACCAACATAGCATACCCGCAATGCTCGGTAGAGCAACACAGAGCACGACTATCAACAGCAAAAACAAGCCCCTTTCCTCTCTCTATCACACACACACACACACACACACACACACACACACACACACACACACACACACACACACACACACACACACACACACACACACACACACACACACACACACACACACACACACACACACACACACACACACACACACACCTTTAAGCCCAAGACCAATTTAAAGTACTAACATGAGTTAAAGAAACTCAAAAGAAATGATGATATTTACAATAGCTGGGTATTGAATTTCAAAGTCCAAAGACAGACAGACATACTTTATTGATCCCAAGGGAAACTGGGTTTCATTACAGCCGCCCCAACCAAAAATAGTGAAGAAATGTAGCAATATAAAACCATAAATAATTAAATAATAATAAGTTAATCATGCCAAGTGGAAATAAGTCCAGGACCAGCCTATTGGCTCAGGGTGTCTGACACTTCGAAGGAGGAGTTGTAAAGTTTGATGGTCACAGGCAGGAATGACTTCCTATGACGCTCAGTGTTACATCTCGGTGGAATGAGTCTCTGGCTGAACGTACTCCTGTGCCTAACCAGTACATTATGGAGTGGATGTGAGACATTGTCCAAGATGGCATGCAACTTGGACAGCATCCTCTTTTCAGAGAGTCCAGTTCCACCCCCACAACATCACTGGCCTTACGAATGAGTTTGTTGATTCTGTTGGTGTCTGCTACCCTCAGCCTGCTGCCCCAGCACACAACAGCAAACATGATAGCACTGGCCACCACAGACTCGTAGAACATCCTCAGCATCATCCGGCAGATGTTAAAGGACATCAGTCTCCTCAGGAAATAGAGGCAGCTCTGACCCTTTGTGGTAAACTATGTATACATGTCTGGACACGCCCCTCTGCTGACTGCTCCTGTGGCTCCTCCCACAGACCCCTGTATAAAGGCGATTGGGGCACTGCTCCTCCCTCAGTCTTCGAGATGTCGTGCTCCCTTTTTGCTGTTAATAAAAGCCTATTGTTCACTTCCAGTCTCCTAGAGTTACTGATGGTGCATCACCCTTCTTGTAGACAGCCTCAGTGTGCTTTGACCAGTCCAGTTTATTATCCATTCGTATCCCTAGGTATTTGTAATCCTCCACTATGTCCACACTGACCCCTTGGATGGAAACCAGGGTCACCAGTGCCTTAGCCCTCCTCAGGTCCACCACCAGCTCCTTGGTCTTTTTCACATTAAGCTGCAGATGATTCTGCTCGCACCATGTGACAAAGTTTCCCACTGTAGCCCTGTAATCAGCCTCATCTCCCTTGCTGATGCATCCAACTATGGCAGAGTCATCAGAAAACTTCTGAAGATGGCAAGACTCTGTGTTGTAGTTGAAGTCCGAGGTGTAGATGGTGAAGAGAAAGGGAGACAGGACAGTCCTCTGTGGAGCCCCAGTGCTGCTGACCACTCTGTCTGACACACAGTGTTGCAAGCGCACGTACTGTGGTCTGCCAGTCAGGTAATCAATAATCCATGACACCAGGGAAGCATCCACCTGCATCACTGTCAGCTTCTCACATAGCAGAGCAGGGCGGATGGTGTTGAATGTACTGGAGAGGTCAAAAAACATGACCCTCACAGTGCTCGCCACCTTGTCCAGGTGGGCATAAACATGGTTCAGTAGGTAGACGATGGCATCCTCAACTTCTAGTCGGGGCTGATAGGCGAACTGGAAGGAGTCTAAGTGTGGCCTAACCATAGGCCGGAGCTGCTCTAGAACAAGTCTCTCCAGGGTAATAAGGTACATTTATTATCGAAGTACGTATATCATATACAACCTTGAGAATAATCTTGCTGCAAGCACCCACAAAACAAAGAAACAAAACAGAATCTAAGAAAAGTCACATACAACAAAGACCATCAAACACCTAATGTGCAAAGAAAGAACAAATCATGCAAACAGTAAAAAAAAGTGAACAAATAGTACTGAGAACATGAGCTGCAGAGTCCCCAGGGCTGAGTCTACAGGCTGCAGAGACAGATCAGCTCTGAGGTGAGGGAAGCCGGTCCAGGAGTCCAATGGCTGTAGGACAATAATTTCCTAAACCTGGCTGTGAGGGGCACAAGACTCCTGTACCTCCCACTCAATGGTCACAGCAAGAATGAGACAGGCTTTTATTTTCACTATCTGACCATATTTTTAAAAAATTTTGAATTATTTTTATTCAATTAATGACCTAGCAGATCTCTCAGAGCTATGTTGAGTCAGGGGAGACACCTCTAACAAAAAATGAAGTATACTTTTGAAATGCTATCACAGCATTTACATGGTACATAACTTAAGTTACAATCTATTAGTTCGGTACTTCTGAGCACAGATAGTACACGATGATAAAGTGAACCCCTTGCCTCCATGCATCCTATATGTACGTATCTCAAAATAAACTTTGTGCATAATTTTTAAAATTACAATAATAAACGTGCAATGCTTTTACAAACAAGAGAAAATCTGTTGATGCCAGAAATCCAAGCAACACACTCAAAATGCTGGAAGGGCTCAGCAGGCCAGGCAGCATCTATGGAAAGGAAACTCTTTTCCATAGATGCTGCCTGGCCTGCTGAGTTCCTCCAGCATCTTGTGTAGAATACTTTTCATCATTACCTTCAGTCAATGTGTTACGTAGTGTTCTCTTACATTCTTTAAAATCAATAGGACTGCTCTCACTCCTGTGGCTCCCTGGGATGGTACACTACCACTTCAGTAATTGAGGGCATTCCTCACACAGCTGGGACACTCATTGTCCAGTAGCAGAAGAACATAATACTGTGAACCTCTCCCACCGAGCCCTTGCCGTGGCTGCATCCAGCTTCAGTGCGTCTCTCAGCAGGTAATCCTGCAGCCTGGATTGTTCTATCAACCATGTGCCTTTCTACCAGTCCCTTAAATCTTGCTAATCTACCACCATCCCTGGCAACATGTTCCATGCACTCACCACTCTCTGTGTTAAAAACACCCCCTGATAGCCGCCAACCCCCCTTAGACATTCCTCCAATCACCTTAAAATTATGTCCTCTTGTATTAGTCATTTCCATCCTGGCTGTCTGCTCTTTCCCTTAATCCATTTCTGTAATACCACGAGCTCTCATCTTGTTAAGCACCTTGTCAAAGGCCTTCTGAAAATCCAAGTAAGCAACATCCACTGACTCTCCTTTGTCTATCCAGCCTGTTATTTCTTCAAAGAATTCCAACAGATTTGTCAGGCAACATTTCCCCTTAAAGCAACCATTTTGGCTTCAGCCTTTTTCATCCAGCCTTTTACCTTTCCTACCCAGCTGGCTTCACCTCTCACCTTCTAGATATCTTCCTTCCCTCCCCTCCCCACCCTCCACTTTTTTATTCTGTCATCTTACCCCTTTCTTTCCAGTCCTTATGCCAGGTCTCGGCCCAAAATGCTTATTGTTTGTCCATTTCCATAGATGCTGCCTCACCTGCTGAGTTCCTCCAGCATTTTGTGTGTGTTATTTTATCATGTACCTTCAAGTACCCCGAAACCTCATCCTTAGTAATGGACTCCAACATCTTCCCAGCCAGTGAAGTCAGGCTAACTGGTCTATAACTTGCTCTCTTCTTAAAGAGTGGAGTGGCACTTGCATCAGAGCAATGCGATATCTGCAAATACGAAATGCCCCATTATTCCTCACATCTGGTTAGCTGAGTAAACCTTACGATTCCTGGCAGAAATTCTATTTAAGCTTCTATCCTGGAAGGAGGATATGAGGATAAACTGACATTTTTCACTTAGTCACTGAAAGAGCCTGGATTGGAGTGGGGGCAGGAGTGGTATGGGACTGTATGAGCAACATATTCAAAGTTCAAATTTCAGAGTAAATTTATCACTACATACAACCGTAAGATTCATTTTTTGTGGGCATTCACAGTAAATACAAGAAACACAGTAGAATGACCAAACCCAACAAGATGCGCAAACTATGCAAATAGAAAAAAAAAATTAAAATAAATAAATGAGCAATAAATATTGAGCACATGAGATGAAAAATCCTTGAAAGTGAGTCAGTAGGTTGTGGAAACAGTTCAATGTTGGAGTGAAGGAAGTTGTTATTCCCTCTGGTTCTAGAAGGTGATAGCTGAGGGGTAACAGTTCCTGAACCTGGTGATATGGGTGATGAGGCTCCTGTACCTTCTTCCTGATGACAGCAGCAAGAAGAGAGCATGGCCTGGGTGGTGGGCATCCCTAATGATGGTTGGCACTTTCCTGCAACAGAACCCCATGAAAAAAATCCAACAATCTTTCCTCACTGACACTGCACAGGCTATCCAATAGCTCGTGTCATTGATTAAAGATTTAGTTTATTTTTCACATGTACATTGAAGCATACAGTGAAATGCGTCATCTGTGCTGAGGGTGGGGGAAGGTTAGTAAGTTGTGTGCATGTTATGCTTCTGGCGACACTTGGGGACCACCCCCAGCACCATCCACATTCCTTTTCATCAAGCACCTCTGCACCATCAGCCACAAGTGGAACTTCCCAGTGGCAAACATTTAATTCCCATTCCCATTCCAATGTGTTGATCCATTCCCTCATCTTTGGTAAGATGAGGCCACTCTCATAGTGGAGGATCAACACCTTATGTTCCGTCTGGGTAGCCTCCAATCTCATGGCTCCAACCTTCCAATTTTCCAGTGAACAAATTCCACCCTCCCCCACAGCTTCCTGTTCTGACCTTTCACTTCTTCTCATCTGCCTGTCATTTCCCTCTGGGTCCTCTCCTCCTTCCCTTTCTCCTACTGTCCATCTCCTCTCCTATCAGGTTCTTTCTTCTGCTCTTGACCTTTCCCATTGTCTTTCACCCACAAGAGAAAACCTGCAGATGCTGGAAATCCAAGCAACACACACAAAATGCTGGAGGAACTCAGTAGTCTAGGCAGCATCTATGGGAAAAAGTACAGTCGACATTTAGGGCCGAGATCCTTCAGCAGGACTGAAGAGTTTCAGCCTGAAATGTCGACTATATTCTTTTCCATAGATGCTGCCTGGCCTGCTGAGTTCCTCCAGCATTTTGTGTGTGTCGCATTCCGTGTTGGTGTTAATGCAAAATGACACATTTCGCTGTACATTTCATTGTACATGTGACAAATAAAGCTAATCTCTTACATCTCTGAACTGAATCTCTGAACTGAAAATAAACCCAGGCGAGTAAAGCAAGCTGGGTTAAGTGACGTGTTTGCTGAGGTTCAAAATAATAGTCTTCCAGTTTAGTTTAAGTGTTTAAATCACATCAAAAACCAAACCATTGAGTTAATTGGGGCATTTAGTTCTTTAGGCACACTCATAAGTAAATATCCTATCAATTCAACAGAAGGGAAGAACGATGTTAATGGGCGAGGTGATAACAATGGGACTCAAGTGGGGAACAACAATTACTGCTGAAGCCTTCTTTCTCTCCATGAGAGTGCATTATATCTCATGTAAGGGTGTTTATGGTGAAGCAGTTTCCAAACTTATGTGTCTGGAGAGTAAAGATTCTGTCTTCAATTCTACTTAAAATAGGATTAACTGGTAACAGGAAATGTCTACCTGATAAAGGCAAATGCAAATGTCTCTACTGCAAATGAGAAGCATGAAGTAGGAAAAATGATATTACCTGGTCAAACGCTTTATAACAGATCACTAGTCTGAGGCCCATGAGCATGGAACAGAGAAACATAAGTAGGCCATTCACCCCTTCAATGCCCTCCTGTCTTTCAGTTAGATTGCAACTGATCTGTATGTACCTTAACACAGTTACACCCTTGAAATCTTTAACTCTTAAAAATCTATTAAACTGAATCATGAAAAATTCAATGCTTTTTCTGTCGGGCTGTTCCCAGAACATCCCCGGATCGCACTGACATTCATGCAAATAATGTATTATGCTGCATGTTTCGATGTTACAATGTACATGTGACAAAGCTTATTTTTTAATCATTTCACTTAAGACACTGGGTTCCAAATTTCAAAGTTCAACATTCAAAGTAAATTTATTTTCAAAGTAAATATATTTTATTCTGAGATTAATGTTCTTGCAGGCATTCACAGTAGAACAAAAAAAAATGAAATCAGTGAAAAATTACACACAAAGACTGACAAATAACCAATATGCAAAAGAAGACAAACTGCAAATGCAAAAAAGCACACACACAAAATGCTGGAAGAACTCAGCAGGTCAGTTAGCATCAACGGAAATGAACAAACAGTCAACATTTCAGGCCAAGACCCTTCTCTAGGAATACAAAAATCAACAAAGAAAAAATAAATGATGCTGAGAACAAGAGTTGCAGAGTCATTGAAATCGAGTCCACGGGTTGTGGAATCAGTTCGGTGTTATGCTGTGTGAAGTTATCCACACTGGTTGAATGAAGTTATCCTCTTTGGTTCAAGACCCTGATGGTTGAGGGGTAATAACTTTTCCTGAACCTGGTGGCATGAGTTCTGAGTCTCTTGTACCTTCTTCCTGATGGCAGCAGCAAAAAGAGAGTATGATTTAGATGGTGGGGATCTTTGATGATGGATGCTGCTTTCCTGTGACAGTGCTCATCATGAATGTGTTTAATGGTGAAGTGGGGGAGGCTTTTGCTGTGATGGACTAGTCTGTATACATTACCTTCTGTAGACCTTTCCATTCCTGGGCATTGGTGTTGATGCAAATCAGGCCATGATGCAAACTCTCAAGATACTGATTGACTGAATTTCCACAACTTTTTCACATCTAGAAGACCTAGCATTAATTTTTGATCATACTCCCTTTTGTTGATTTCCTTGCAGTAGAAAGATCTGCACCTTTCTAACTGAACTCCTTGAACATTTTTGTATATTTTAAATAAGTTTGCATTTGACCTTTTAAACTCAAGATTGCAAATCAAGCTTCTGCAAGCAGCCTCGCCATTTAACCCTCTCTCTATACCTTTGCAACATCCTGATAAATAGTACCCCCTGAGGCTTCATGCCAAAAAAGCAGACAAAATAATGTGAACCTGGAATCACAGGAAAGAGGCAGATACCATCAGACGTGGTCAAGAGGTCCATTTGTTATTCAGACTAAACATTCTGAATGGGGGAGAAATGTGATCAAAGTGACTTTGACTGTGGATTGACTGTTGGTGCTAGATGGGATAGTTTGAGTATCTCAGACACTGCCAATCTCCTGGAATTTTCACGCACAGCAGCCTCTTGAGTTTACAAAGAATGGTGCAAAAAACAAACAACATCCAGTGAGCAGCACTTCTGAGGGGGAAAACACCTTGCTGATGAGAGAGGTCAGAGGAGAATGGCCAGAATGGTTCAAGCTGACAGGAAGGCAACAATAACTCAAATACCCATGTGTTCCAACAGTGATGTTCAGAAAAGCACCTCTGAATGCACTTGTCAAACCTTGAAATGGACATGTGATGGGCGACAGCAGCAGAAGACCACAAACATACACTCAGTGGCCACTTTATTAGCAACAGGAGGTACCTAATAAAGCGATCTCTGATGGTAGGTTCCAGTCCAGAATTAGCAACCTAATGCAACACACTCCCATTCTGTGCTGGAAATCACATCAATCTCTAAACAGCTTTGCAAGTTGCAGTCAGAGATTCAAATGTTATTCAGTTGTTTAGGGTGAATCCTGATGTGATCAGGGAGGATGGAATGGTGATGACTGTAAACATAAGAGATTCTGCAGAGGCTGGAAATCCAGAGTAACACTTACAAAATGCTGGAGGAACTCAGCAGGTCAGGCAGAATCTATGGAAAGGAATGAACTGTTGACATTTTGGGCCAAGATGCTTCACTCAACCTGAAACATTAACTGCTTATTCCTTTCCATCGATGCTGCTTGACCTGCTGAGTTCCTCCAGCATTTTGTACACGTTATTCTGGTGATGATCCTAACTTCTCTGACACCCTGCTATTCCCTAATTACCAATAACTTACTGTAGGTACAAGTGCTGTGCAAATTCGGCAAATGCTGAAGGCAGACTTTTTGTCTAAGTTTTAAGCATGTACTAACCAACCAAGAATACACAGAACATAGAATCATAGAGTGCAGTGCAGGCCTTTCAGTCTGCAACATTGTGCTGACCTGCTTCGAGTTCAATCTAACCCTTCCCTCCTACATAGCCCTTCAGCGGTATCCATATAAAATGCTTGAGGAACTCAGCAGGTCAGGCAGCATCTATGGAAAGGAATAAACAGTCAACATTTCGGGCTGAGACCTTTCATCAGGACTCAGTCGTCCATTTTTCTTTCAACCATGAGCCTATCTAACAGTCTCTTAAATGTCCCTAATGTATCTGCTTCTATCAGCATCCGTGGCAGGGAGCTCCAACAGTCTGCAAAAACCTACCTCTGAAAACCCCTCCTTTACTTTCTTCCAACCACAGTATAAGAATGTCTTCACATATTAGCCCTTTCCACCCTAGGAAAAAGACTCAGGCTAGCCACCCTATAATCATCTTATTCACTTCTGTCAAGTCTCCTTTCACCTTTCTTTGCTTATATAAGACATGCTCTCTAATCCAGACAGAATCCTGGTAAATCTCTTCTGCATCCTCTCTAAAGCTCCCACATACTTTCTATACTGAGGCAACAAGAACTGAACACAATATTCCAGAGGTCTGACCAGATGTTTATAGAGCTGTAACATGACCTTGCGACCCTTGATCCCAATCCCTGACTAACCTACAACAACCTTCCACATTATCCACAACACCACCAACCTTCATGTCATCTACAAACTCACTGACCCACTCTTCCTCTTCCTCATCCAAGTCATTTATAAAAATCACAAAGAGCAGGGGTCCCAGAACAGAACCCTGTGGAACACCGATAGTCATCGACCTCCAGCCAGACTACATTCCATCTACTTCCACCCTCTGCCTTCTGTGGACAAGCCAATCCTTAATCCATACAGCCAAGTCACCCTGGATCCCATGCCACCTGACTTTCTGAATGAGGCCACCATGAGGATACTTGTCAAACACCTTACTAAAATCCATATGCACCACATCCAATGCTCTACATTCATCAATCTGATATGAACTAATATTAATACACTTGATATAATTAATTAAAGATTAGCTTTATTTGTCACATCGAAACATCAAAACATAGTGAAAGGCGCCATTTGAGTCAATGACCAATGCAGTCCAAGGATGTGCTGAGGGCAGCCCGTATGTATCACCATATTTCTGGTGCCAATCAAGCATGCCCAAAACTTACTAACCCTATACAGGACATCTTTGAAATGTAGGAGGAAATCAGACTACCCAGAGAAATCCCACATCATGAACAGAACATACAGACTCCTTACGGACCGTGATGGGAATTGAACCCCAATTTTCCAATTGATAGTACTGTTAAGCATTACACTGATCACTACACTACCATGCAAACCTGTTAAGCTACTTTCTGGAAATACTGGTTTCTAAATTTAATTCTTTCATTTTTGAACCATTATGTAGAGAAAGCTGTCTAAACTAACTTCCTGGTGTGATTCCCTTTTTCAATGAAGCATTCTCATCTTCATTTAAGTTCGTATTTAGCATTGGGCAAGGCACATCATGAAGGATCCCACCCACCCTGCTCATAGACTATTTGTCCCACTCCCAGCAGGGAGGAGGCTATGTAGCATCCACACCAGGACCACCAGACTCAAAAGCAGTTACTTTCCCCAAGCAGTAAAGCTGATCAATACCTAAACACCATCGCAATTTGCCTATCACTATGATAGATCAATGGCACATGCAATCTCAATGGCTCTCCACACAGCTTTAGACCACCCGGACAACACAAGCACCTATGTCAGGATGCTGTTCATCAACTATAGCTCAGCGTTTAATACCATCATCCCCACAATCCTGATTGAGAAGTTGCAGAACCTGGGCCTCTGTACCTCCCTCTGAAATTAGATCCTCGACTTCCTAACCGGAAGACCACAGTCTGTGAGGTTTGGTGATAACATATCCTCCTCACTGATGATCAACACTGGCGCACCTCAGGAGCGTGTGCTTAGCCCACTGTTCTACTCTCTATATACCCATGACTGTGTGGCTAGGCAGAGCTCAAATACCATCTATAAATTTGCTGAGATACAACCATTGTTGGTAGAATCTCAGGTGATGACGAGACGGCGTACAGGAGTGAGATATGCCAACTAGTGGAATGGTGCCACAGCAACAACCTGGCACTCAATGTCAGTAAGATGAAAGAGCTGATTGTGGACTTCAGGAAGGGTAAGACGAAGGAACACATACCAATCCTCATAGAGGGATCAGAAGTGGAGAGAGTGATTAGCTTCAAGTTCCTGGGTGTCAAGATGTCTGAGGATCTAACTTGGTCCCAACATATTGATGTAGTTATAAAGAAGGAAAGACAGTGGCTATACTTCATTAGGAGTTTGAAGAGATTTGGCATGTCAACAAAAACACTCAAAAACTTCTATAGTTGTACTTATGAGAGCATTCTGACAGGCTGCATCATTGCCTGGTATGGAGGGGCTACTGCACAGGACCAAAAGAAGCTGCAGAAGGTTGTAAATTTACTCAGTTCCATCTTGGGTACTGGCCTACAAAGTACCCAGGACATCTTTAGGGAGTGGTGTCTCAGAAAGGCAGCATCCATTATTAAGGACCTCCAACACCCAGAGCATGCCCTTTTCTCACTGTTACAATCAGGTAGGAGATACAGAAGCCTGAAGGCACACACTTAGCAATTCAGGAACAGCTTCTTCCCCTCTACCATCCGATTCCTAAATGGACTTTGAAGCTTTGGACACTAGCTCATTTTTTTTAATATACAATATCTTTTTTTTAATCTATTCAATATATGTAATTGATTTTTTTTCTCTCTGCTAGATTATGTATTGGATTGAACTGCTACTGCTAAGTTAACAAATTTCACATCACATGCCGGTGATAATAAACCTGATTCTGATTCACCCACTAACCCACTCCTCCACACCCCCAACCACCACTACTTTATCATTTCCTTTCAGAGTCTCCTTATGTGCAGACACTCCCAAGCCTACCATCACTTTATGGACATACATCCTATGTACAATATATAAGTTTTCTTATGTATTTATATTTATTATGTTTTTATTACAATTACTATTGTGTTCTATATCTTTTTGTGTTTTTTATGTGCTGCATCAGATCTGGAGTGACAATTATTTTGTTCTCCTTTACACTTGTGTACACAAAATGACATTAAACAATCTGGAATTCCTCAGTTTTATTAGACAGCTCAAAATGGAGGTAGCTGACAATCAAGCTTTCAAGATCAAGTTTCATTCAGATGGTACACAATCATGTGCTGGAGGGCTCTCCCTAATGAAGTTAGACTGCAACTATGGAATGGTTTTTGGTTTTTGGTTTTCTTGGTTTTTCAATTTTCATGTGACGTCACTTTCCACTGGAATAGAAGATCCATGAATCTTTCTGCATTTCATTCATTTACACATTTTCCTAGATAATGTTATGTCCTTATGTAAGTGTTCTGCTTTAGTTCATTACTGTATATCCTAGATGTGCTGGCCAGCACAAACTCTTGCAAAAATCTGATCATTATCCAACGTAAAAAGAAAGCAGAAAAGCTCATTGAGAGGGAAAATAAGGGTATCTTCATATTTATTTTATTTAAAATTGTATGCTGGTAATCTGATATCTACAAGCTGCCAGTAACCTCCACCTTTGTGTATATGGCAGATTTGTGAATCCAAATAAACATTATTTTTATTAAAGCATAAGGGATCTCAAGTAATAGGTTGGAAAACTGAGGGATGAATTTATGAAGCCAAACTGAAATACACTGAAGGCTAACACTTCCTCCACACTCTCTCTCATGAAATTGAACATACATCAAATCTTTGCAGAACCCATTATTTCTTGACACACATTTAGGCCAAAATGTTTTCAATGAGGTGTATCCAGTGCTGAAGAATAAATAAAGAAGGATCTTTAATCAGATTGGGCATGTTTGGGTGTTAATATTAGTTATTTACGTATTTATTTATTGTTTGTCTTTTTCTGTCTTTGCACAGTTTGTCCTCTTTTGCGCATCATTTGTCAGTCTTTGTGGGTAGTTTTTCATTGGTTCTATGGTATTTCTTTGTTCTACTGTGAATGCCCACAAGAAAATGTGGGCATATCTTCAAAGAAGACCACAACCTTGTTGTGGCTTGGAGGCTTGCATGCCCCAACAACCTGGGGAGCAATGTTGGCTGGAGTCAGAGCCTTGCACTTTGGCTCTTGGTAGGGTCACCCATACCAAACTGGAGCATAGAGGCCAAACTAACAGTGGTTCACCAGTGCTCCAGGTTCAGGGGTTCAGCCCAGGGCTAGCAACCTTGACTGGTAAAGCAAAACTGTTATGGAAACAGCAATAAGTAACCCTTCTACATCCTGGTGGCAAGGAGGAAGATGGAGGACCTTTATTGAATTGAATTGAATTGACTTTATTACTTACATCCTTCCAATACATGAGTAAAAATCCTTACGTTACGTCTCCATCTAAATGTGCAATGTGCAATTTATAGTGATTTGTAATAAATAGTATGTAGAACAGGACAGTCAATTTAACATAGAAGTACAACTGTATCAGTATGAATTAATCAGTCTGATGGCCTGGTGGAAGAAGCTGTCTCGGAGCCTGTTAGTCCTGGCTTTTCCACTGCGGTACTGTTTCCCAGATGGCAGCAGCTGGAGCAGTTTGTGATTGGGGTTACTCGGGTCCCCAATGATCCTTTGGGCCCTTTTTAACACACCTGTCTTTGTAAATATCCTGAATAGTGGGAAGTTCACATCAACAGATACGCTGGGCTGTCTGCACCACTCTCTGCAGAATCCTGTGATTGAGGGAAGTACAGTTTCCATACCAGGCAGCCAGTCAAAATGTTCTCAATTGTGCCCCTATAGAAAGTTCTTCAGATCTGGGGGCCCATACCAAACTTCTTCATCCATCTGAGGTGAAAGAGGCGCTGTTGTGCTTTTTTCATCACATTGTCGGTATGTACAGACCACGTGAGATCCTCAATGATGTGCATGCTGAGGAACTTAAAGCTGTTCACCTTCTCCAAACTAGATCCATTGATATCAATAGGGGTTAGCCCGTCTCCATTTCTCCTGCAGTCCATAACCAGCTCCTTTGTTTCTGCGACATTGAGGGAGAGGTTGTTTTCTTGACACCACTGTGTCAGGGTGATGACTTCTTCTCTGTAGGCTGTCTCATTATTAGTTGGGATTAGGCCAATCAATGTAGCACCATCAGCAAATTTAATTAGCAGATTGGAGCTGTGGTGGTGACACAGTCATGGGTATACAGAGAGTAAAGGAGGGGGCTCAGGACACAGCCCTGAGGGGCAACTGTTCTAAGGAGCAGAGGGACAGAGGTGAGGGAGCCCATTCTTACTACATGCCGGTGATCTGACAGAAAGTCCAGGATCCAGCTACACAAGGCAGGATGAAGGCCGAGGTCTCTGAGCTTCTTGTCGAGCCTGGAAGGAATTACAGTGTTGAGTGCTGAATTGTAGTCCAAGAACAGCATTCTGACATAAGCATCCTTCTTCTCCAGATGTGTAAGGACGGTGTGAAAAGCTGTGGCTATTGTGTCACCTGTCGATCGATTGTATCGGTAGGTGAATTGTAGGGGGTCCAGTGTGGGTGGTAGCAAGCTGCAGATGTAGTCCATGGCCAGCTTCTCAAAGCATTTGCTTATTATTCAGGTGAATGCAACAGGACTCCAGTTGTTCAGAATTGTTACCTTGGTTTAAGCACCAGCACAGGCAGAAAGTAAGTAGACATAGATGCACTTCAATGATAAATTTACTTTGAACTTTGAGAATGCAGGGTATTTGGGAGTAAAACTCATCCATAAGTTAATTTGTTTCTTCACATTGACATGTTTTCTTTCCTTAATAAATTCTGTCATTAATGACGACCTACCAGGTTACTGGAATAGTAAGCATCATAAAATGTGACTTCAACTATCACCATATGAGCTTGAATTCAATTGCAAATACAAGCTATCTCTACTGTCCATTATGCCACTGACAGTTAGGGCAGCAATGAAGGTCCTCCAACTCTGGCAGTGTTCAGAGCTTCCTTTGTCATGTCTGTACCTTGGTTTTCCTTACTGTTAGTCATGTAAGTTCTGGGTAGAGACTCAGGAATACCGTCAAACTCAGATGCAGAAGGATTCTTCATTGCTGTTTCCGTAATTGCTTTGTTTACCAGTCAGGGTTGTTAACACTAAGCTGAACCCCCAAACTTGGAAGACAGGTGGACCACTTAGTCTGGTATCTACCCTTTGACCTGGTTAGCATGGGTGACCCTATCAAGAGCCAAAGCATAAAAACCTGACTACAGCCAGCATAGATATCCAGTTACAGAGATACTTAAGCCTCCACTGTGGTCCTCTTGGAAGAAGATACGAGCTGACATTCATAGAAATTGTTTTAAAAACACAACCATTTCACAAATACAAAACAGAAGCTACAGTACTCTTAGCATATTTATTCACCAACACCTTCAATGAGATAAAATCAACAAGATCATTTTGATTCCCCTTCAGATGTGAATGATCCTCCCATTTCAAGGTCAGAAAATTCATGAGAGATTGCAGAGTAATATAGTTCTCTGCGCGGTTTTTGCATGCAGTAAGATATGATCAACATTAAAATAGAATTTTGGTGTGCAGATTCAGACATCATGCCTAGGGATGGTCTTCCGCTGGAGTCAGTGGAATATGGATTCACTGGAGTGATTGCCAGAAGAAGGCGCCAGTGCACCGGATCGGGAAAAGCTGCAGAGTGTTGTAGATTCACCATGGGCACTAGCCTCCCCAGCATTGAGGAAATCTTCAAACTGCAATGCCACAAGAAGGTGCCATCCATAATTAGGGACCCACACCACCCAGGACATGTTCTATTCTCATTACTGACATCGGAGAGGAGGGACAGGAGCCTGAAGACACACTCAACATTTCAGGAGCAACATATCCCCCTCTATCATCAGATTTCTGAATGGACAATGAACACATGAGCACTACCTCACTACTTGCTCTCTTTTCGCACTATTTATTTGTTTGGTTATATTTCTTATTGTAATATAGTAATATGTTTTTAAGTATTGCATTGTACTGCTGTTGCAAAACAACAAATTTCATGACATACGTCAGTGATAAGAAACCTGATTTTGACAACACACACAAAATGGCCTGCTGTCTCCCACCAGCATTTTGTGGGTGTTGTTTGAATTTTCAGCATCTGCAGATTTCCTCATGTTTAATCGGATTTTGATTCTGATTAGTTCTTATGCTTTTGTACTAATAAAAGGCCAGGAATGTTTGCAGATTCCTCCTGTTGGTGATTCCTTCACTCTCTACTTAACCACAGTTGTTGGTGCACACTGACCTTGGCCATGACTATGAGATCACTGAAGTTTTTGCGACATTCATTAACATCATTGGGACTTGACTCCTGGCAGTGACCTTCGTTGGTACCTTCTCCCACTGCTGTTTGTCTTAAGGGAATTTTGACATTCAATGAGAAGAGCATCTCTCCTCATTGACCTATGCTCCCAGATCTACCTTAAAAAATCAGTCTCAAAGATGAACAGACGAGTTTCCAAAGAGCTCTACCACCAGTGGCGGGAAATGACCTAAGTCGTTGGTGCTCTAATAGCATTATGCTAACCACTATGCTACCATGCAACATCACTGGTTGATGGGAAAGAGTGATTCTCTTCTTGTTGAATGCCAAAATTCCCTTCAGGCAAATGGCAGTGGGGGAAGGTACCAGTCACTACCAGGAATCAAATCCCAATGGTGTTGACGAGTGTCAGAGAAACTTCCATAGTCTCCCAGCCATGGCCGTAAAGCAGGAATTCTCAACCGTTTTTTATACCACTGAGCCTTACCAAGGGATCCATAGACCCCAGGTTGGGAACCCCTGTATGAAGCCATTCCTCTGCATAAAGAGATGTTTTCATTTAGTGCTAGACAGCTTCATCTAATTTCACCTATTCATGAAAGCAGGCCCAGAGTGAGCACTACACATGGAGTTGGTATTGGGTGCTGTCAGTAACCTCAGGCTGAGTTTTAGCATTGGGTCTAACAGTTTGTGCATTGAAATCTCAAGATATCTTTCTTCAATAGGACTTTGTTTCCTGGAGCGCAGGCAAATGAGGGGAGATTTTTTTTAAAGAGAATAGTCTTATTTGTCACATGTACATTGAAGCATACAATAAAATGTGTGGTTTGCACCAATGACAAGGCCTTGCTAGGAGCAGCCCGCAACTGTCACCATGTTCTGGCAACAACATAACATGCCCACAACTTACTAACCCTAACCTGTATGTTTTTGCAACGTGGGAAGAAACTGGAGCACCTGGAGGAAACTCCTATGGTCAAGGAGAGAACATACAAACTCCTTACAGACAGCAGAAGAATTGAACCCAGGTCGCTAACACTGTAGTAGTGTGATGCTAACCGTTATGCTTTTGTGCTGCCTGGCCCTGTTGAAAGAGGTATGCAAAATCATAAAGGGTTAAATGCAAGCAGTCTTTTACCACTGAGGTTGTGTGAGACTAGAAGTAGAAGTCATAAATTAAGGGTGAAAGGCGAAATATTTAAGGGGAAACTGGGAGGAATTTAGTCACTGAGAGGGTGGTGTGAGCGTGGAACAAGCTGCCAGCAGAAGTGCTGGATATAGGTTCAAATGCAAAATTTCAGAGAAGTGTAGATAAATACATGGAAGGGAGGTATATGGAGGGCTATGGAGTGGGATGAGGCAGAATAAAAGCCTGGCATGGACTAGATGGGCTGAAGGGCTTTCTTCTGAGCTGTAGTGCTCTATGATTCCATGATACTAATGTAGCTTCCAAAGATACATTTGTCATAGTCCCTGAGCACTTCACTAATTCAGGTTAAATATATGAACAAAGTCATAAATATTACAGCACATAAAAATATCTAACTTTTTCTTAGCTGATATTATTCTACCGATGAACTGGAATTATTAAGTGTTCCTTCCAAATTCTCTTCTCTTCCTGTAACATCAGTCAGGCTAGTTTAAATTCTACAATTCCTGTGCATCACTCTCTCTCCCTCCCTCCCTCCCTCCCTCTCTCTCTCTCTCTCTCTCTCTCTCTCTCTCTCTCTACACCTTCTTTGCTTTAAACTACTTGTATAATTATATATATATGTATATATGTGTGTGTGTGTCTTATTGTAATTTGCAGTTTTTATAATTATGTATTGTAAAATACTGCTGCCACAAAACAATTTTCATGACAAATGCCAATGATATTAAACCTGGATTCTGTCTAGATTCCCATCTAGAAGTCATTTTTTCATGTGTGTATGTGGCAGATTTTTACCATGTGCAGTCAAGCAAAGTTTAACCAGTGGACAATATTAGATGGACCAGCTTTCTTTAAGAAGTCTTTGGTTATTGACAGCAATTTTCCTCATTTTCTGTTCAGGAATACTGACGGTGATTATATCACCATTCTTCTGTAGCGTAGAATTGAAAAGATATCCCAGAGCAATGCTTAAAATCATTTTAGTTGTGATACTTCATTGACTATATTCACAGGCTTAAAACGTATCATCAGACAGACATCAGGGATTGGAGAATAAGACCAGCAGGGTGGGGAGAGAAGGGGCACACTGCAAATAAAATATTCATTTTAACCTATATTAGATATTAAAGTCAGGCTGCATTGCATCACTGAGAACAGCTTTACAAATAATGGTGATATCCCAACATGGCAAAAGGTAGATTTTATGTGGATGAAGTAGTTTCAATCTTCCTAAACGATACTCAGAAATGATTTAGAAAAACTTACAAATCACTTTTATAAGCTTTACAAAGAATGTTCAAAAAATAGTCTAAATACCAAGAAGCAATTCTGACTAAGCAGCACACCATCTGAATGCAAGTCAAATTTTATTTTTAATTACGATAGATGTTGGCTGCAGTTACACTGGTAATGCACTACAGCGAGAAATATATATATTCTTCCCATAAATGTATGGCATTTTGTATATGTTAGTCTTGACCTGTCTATCTAAATACTCTGCTTTCATATAAGAAAAAAATTGAAATATAATGTTAAATTGACGTATCTCTCCCAGATTTAAAAAAATCATTCAATGATGAAAATTCAGACACTCTATTTTTATCGTGAAATTTGCCAATCATTTTCAAATATTTAATATACCTCAGTCAGCCCAATGCACAGCAAGCACATATATAAATTCTTAAAATTAGAGATTAATAATGTTTATTAGTACATTACATGAATTTTCTGTAAAATCATATATACCATAATGGAAATAAAATGATATTTTAAAATTATCTAGTTGATGTAAATAAATTAATTGAATTATTTAATATAATTGAAATATATTTGATGTATTATCCTGCATGGTTGGATTACACTAGAAAGTTCATCATACTAATGTAAAGAATATTCTCTATTTTGACATCCATATTAAATTTTAATCAGCCAAATGTTATAGAATTTACATGTCCATTTTACATACGTACTGTACACAGTGTTTAAAATGTACTCTGTTGCTGCAAGGAATATGTTGTCACTTTAATAAGACCTGTCCCAGTAAATATAAACTGCACCACATCTTATGTCCAGTGTCATCAAGTTCATGGCTATTGTAAAATAAAAATCACTTTTGAAAATAGCAGAAAATGATTAATTTAGTACAACTGATATACACCTTGTGCAATTAAACTGTCATCTGAAAATAATCAGATTCTTCAAGGAGAACTCTATCTTGAATACTTCATAGCAATTGACACATAAATTCTTAATCGCATCACTCATTTCTCCTCTTTGTATGGTTAACTATGTTGAGCTCAGAGGACAGATGAAGCAGATGCCGCAAAAGAAATCAGGGTTCTGAGATAAGATCGATATTAGAAAAAAAGACTATAATGCACAGACTCAAAGCGTTCGTCATTCCCAATCTTGAACAGTCAAACTGAAACACAGAACATGTGCTGCAGATAATTTGACACACAAAGAAGAAAACCTCAAGTAAATTATCAACAATTGTTGAGCATCATACACTGTATAATTGTGAAAGAGAAAACATGTTTAGAAATAAAACCTGAGAAATGGTGTCATGTATAATTACATTCTGAGACTCTGAAATACTTAAATAAATGCATAATATATAAACACTTTTAAACGGAATTGTATAATAAAAAACTTTCCAGTGCAGTCCCAGATGACATATCAAGCTCTCCGAGCAGTTGGATGGCTTGTGAATGCACAGAACCTGTTGAGTTATACTCCTGCAGAGAAACTGGCATAGTGTAGCACCCAAGGGGCTCTTTACTTGTATCTTTACTGAGGGCCAGGTCTATTCAACAATCAGTAACAGTTGTACGTTTCACAGAGTACTTCTATTAATTCAAAATGCACACATTTTCCCTGCATTCAAGGGGGAGGGGGATGTACATTTCACTATGGTGGAGTTTATATTTGATTACATTTGATGAAATATAGGCAAAATAAAATGCAACATTAAGGAGAAGTGTGGAAGGAATAGACTTTAAATTGGAAGGTGGTTCTGTCTTCTCTTTTTTTTATCTGTTTAGCTATACGAAGGCAATGAATGACAGCTACCCAGCTTGAAGCCTACAGAAAACACTGCCTCCCTCTTTCAGTCACTCTGCTGTGGCTTTTTCACACGTTCCTTCCCCAGCAGTGTTTGTCCCCAAACAGAGGAACGGAGCACAATAGCATTCCAGCTGCAGCATCTCGGCCACCAAAACAACCATGTAATGGGAATGCTAATTAGATGCCACTACCCAGGATGACTGAAAGTGTTAAAAGTTTTTCAAAGCTATTAAACTTATTTTTTCTATGAATAAAGAAGGGCAAAGAAAGACATACAGGCTTATGTCTGCTAGCTTCAAGCATATTAAATGGACACAGGATGGACATGATCAGTTATTAAGTTAATCAGGCCCAAAGTACAAAGTACATTTATTATCAAAGAATGCATATCATATACAACCTTGAGATTTATTTTCTTGCAGGAACACACAGGAAAACAAAGAAATAGAATCCAAGAAAAACCATACATAGCAAAGACCGACAAACATCCAAAGTGCAAAAGAGGACAAATACTTTTTAAAAAAGTAACCAAATAATACGGAAAACATGAACTGCAGAGACCCCAAAAGCAAGTCCACAGGCATTAGAACATAGGTTCATTATAAAATTAATGCAACTGTTCTAATAGCAATTTGCATTGAGAATTTCCACTCCTTTATGTTCCAAATTCTTTACTGATCCATTGCATAAAAGAAATTAAAATCTACAGTTTGATAATTAGGTTTGAGTATATTGCTCTTTGTACTGTTTCATTTTAACATAAATAGCAACTGCTAACTTTTATTCTTTGAAATAGATTTTGCTCACCATATTACTTTGTGTATTATTTCACCGACTGAATCATGGGGTAGAGATTGTGAAGTGGGACTTTAAAAAGACCTGTCCCTCTGCTGCAGTTTAAAAAGAATCCCCTGATAGCTGAGAAGGAAGAGGGTGGTCTGTCATTTCTCGTGAATGAAATATTTGCATTCACAGCAATCCCGAGTGTGTGAATTGCTGTAACATTTCACAGTGTGTCACAGAAAGATTAGGCACATGACATCTTACACTGAAAGACAGATACAATTAGCGTCATTATTGTTGGCTCAGAGATCACAGCGAAAATATTCTGGCCTCCACTGGGTACTGGAACACATGTATTACATGTCACATTTATTTAATGACATAAGTGTCAATCACTGTCTATAATAGTGGTTTTTCATGACTGAAAAGAAGCCTCTTTAAAAGTGCTGCATCTCACCTGCTTTCTGTAATTCCTTGCAGCCTTCAGCTTTTGATTTATAGCCTTTATGATTCCCTGGATGTACGCCTTAGATCCGGACAGAATGAACCCTTCTCCTTTAGAGACCCAGACAGGTCCACGGAGAGGTGTGATGGAATTCTGCAGGCACTTGTCGAGCAATGGAACTGTAGGAAAAAAGAGATCAATCCATTCTGTTGCAGGCACCAACTTGAGCCACAGATCGGAATCTAGACCAACGGTACTCAGCATCTCTTTTTATATATACCCTGAAGAGGCACTGACAAGAGCAAGTCCTAGATTACTAGTGGTCACCATCAAGGGGTATAGATATTTATACATGTGTACTGAGCCCCCAACTGTACAGTCATGAGGTTTCCCAAGTACACCTGAATAGGTCTGAGCTGTGCCTTACTAACTGCACACGGTGTCGTGGTGTGCACTCATTATCTTATCTTTTCATTTATCACAGTTGGGTTGAAGCAAACCTTGCTGAAACAAAACTTTTATTGTTCTGAGACTTGCATTATGTCTCTTTTCTTTATATAAACTGATTTCCATCCTAGAGGAACAGATGTGTGCAAGAATTACAACAGCATTGATGATTCCCAGTACAACGCCAAACAAATCCGACTGACTGTTATAAAGTGCAAACACATCGAACTATATTGTCACTATTCAGAAAGTAACTTCCACAGCTATTTTCATTCAATCCATATTTATGAATATTTTAAAACTCTTAACGAAGTCATGCTTATATATTAAAAAAGGATCATTTTTAGACTACCAATTTAAAAATACTTACATCCTTTACATAAATTACAGTTTAGTATTTAATTAACAGGCAATGGTTTGCCAATTGAAAATATATAAAGTACCAAATAGATTGTAAATAAAAAATAATAAATAAAGAATGAAATAATCAAACAGATAGATAGAAAAATAAATACCTAAATAAATAGGTAGATAGATAAATACATAAATGAATAGATAAATAGACGTGTAGTTTCACAGTTAGATAGAAGGTAGGTAGATAGGTAGATAGATAGATAGATAGGTAGATAGATAGATAGATAAAATATCTAATCAGACTGAACCCATTTTATTTCCCATTACTTTTATATGCAATATACAATTGTTTGTGAATCAGTCAGTGATGATACATAAATATTTTTAAGTTATATCTACGGTTTTGATTCTGCTTTTTTGGGGATCAATGCACCAGCCCTGGTTTACCAACAGCAAGCTTTCAGATCACTGCCTGAGTGCTGATATATGTCACCCTGATCATTCTTACTCAGCCAAAATTAAGCCAACAGCTGCTGTGACTTTTTGTTTATATGTTTGCCGTCACATTTTTGCTCCCTCAGGTGCTGACGAGAAATGGTTAAGCAGTCATTTTTCTTAAATATTGATGCCTATCCGAATTTGTATTTTTTTTATTAACTACTGAATGGAATGACAAGAGCACGATTGCTGTACTTAAAGCAATTTTTCACAGCTGCTTTGCTTTCCTCCGTGATCCCATTAAATTGACAGGCCCAGCCTTCAGGGTTTCTAACATTACAGTTATAGAACACAGTGCTGATTTCATTTTGTTGCTTGGTGCACCTAATGGAATATGGCTTTATCCATGAGAAAAAGAAGACATTACTTAAGGTAATATATTTGTACAACCAGAAAGAACATTCAAATGTCTCTTGCAGCAGCAGTTCAGCACCTGGGTTCCTTAGGTTTCTGAGAATTAGTGGGCTTGCTGTGTGCCAATAAATGCGTAGCGGGCTCAGAATCAAAGTTCAAAGTTCAAACTAAATTTAGCACCAAAATACATATCTAGCATCACAACACTGAGATCCATTTTCCTGCAGGCATTCACAATAAGTACAAGAAACATAGTAGAATCAGTGAAAGACTGCATCCAACAGGACGGACAAACAACCAGGGTGCAAAAGACAACAAACTGTGCAAATACAGAAGAAAAAAATAATAATAGAAAATAAACAAGCAATAAATATCAAGAACATGAGATAAACAGTCCTTGAAAGTGAGTCCATTGGCTGGGCGAACAGTTCAGTGATAGGGCAAGTGAAGTTATCCCCTCTGGTTATTCAATCGAGTAATTCTCTACTTTAGAGAATGTAGCGTGAGTCGTGGCTTTTTTTTTCTCTCCCCCTCCTCAAGTTGTTGAAGCAGTTATGCATTAAATATGCTGGCAGATCTTTTGCCTGGGTAAGTGGAGCAAAATGTATAAATCGTTCATGCCTTGCTGCCTCAGTTCAAGGATTGTCATTGATCATTTGTAACTATATCCACTCCTTGTTCCATGAGTAATGTGTTCATCAGATGTACGGTTAAATTGAGAGTGATGAGGCCGTACGCCTGTAAAAGGGAGATGCCATGTTCCAGGCCGGCCTCAAAACAGCATGGGCTCTAAGGCCGATATTCAAAACCACCACACTCATCATACGCTTGCTGGTTCTGAATGGGCTCAAGAATAGTAAGCACCGGGGTTTTTACAATATTCTTTATCTCTCTTACTTATTCTACCACCCAGATTCCTCATCTCCTAACGACCGTTGGCATATAAGTAGCAAAACAATTTAGAGTCTTAACTGACCTAAATTATAAGGTCATTGTACAGAGCGTGTCAGAATGTAATATAAAAATGCAGTTTAATCCATTCCTGTGCTGAAAGAGCTAATAATACAGTACTTTGGTGTTATATGCTTCAGTGACCTTCTACCGATTTAAAAATGGTGGGGCTAAAGTAATTAAAAATGTACATTTCACATTCCAAATATTATTAATGATGAGGGGTAAGCTAAAATATGTATTTCCTGAAGAGACGAAGTAGACATATTGGAAGTTGTTTGAGGAATGAGGGGCATGTTTAGTTGTTGATTATGTTATGGTGAATTATACTCAGTGACCACTTTATTAGGTGCAGGAGGTACAGGAGGAAGATAATTAAGTGGCCACAGAGTGTATTTCTTTATGTTCATGGTCTTATGCTGCTGTAGCCTATTCATCCACTTTATGGTTCGCTGTGTTGTGCATTCAGAGATGCTCTTCTGCACGCCACTGTTGTAACACGTGGGTATTTGAGTTACTGTCACGCTCCTGTCAGGTTGAACCAGCCTGGCCATTCTCCCCTGAGCTCTCATTTGTCACTCACTGGATATATATATTTTTTTGTTTCTCTCACCATTCAAGGCAGCTTAAATGGTTCGCATGAACTAGATGGGCCTAAGGGCCTGTTTCTGTGCTGTATTTTTCTATAGCTCTACAGCTATTTTCTGTAAACTTTAGGGACTGTTATCTGTGAAAATCCCAGGAGATCAGCATCTTCTGATGCACTCAAGCCACTTCTCTAGCACCAACAATCATTCCACTGTCAAAGTCATTTAGATGACATGTTCTCCTCATTCTGATGTTTGGTCTGAACAACAACTGAATCCTTTGATCATGTCTGCATGCTTTTATGCATTGCTGCCAAATGATTGGCTGATTAGATATTTGTATAAACGTGCAGGTGTACAGGTATACCTAATAAAGTGGTCACTGAGTGTATATTGGTGGGATTTAATCTGTTCATTAACTTTTCAGAGAATGTTTTACAAATTTTAAACTGTGGCTTTAGGTGCTTAGGAGAAAACATTGGCTTGAACCTGCACAATGCTATTACAGCTCAGGATGTCATAGTTCTAAGTTCAATTCTGATGCCACCTGTAAGGAGTCTGTACATCCTCCCAGTGGAATATGTGGGTTTTCTCCAGGTGATCTAGTTTCCTCCTACAGTCAGTCCAAAGATGTACTTGCTGGTAGGTTAATTGGTCATTATACATTGTCCCATGATTAGACTAGGGTTAAATCAGAGGTTGCTGGGCAATGCAGCTTAAAGGGCCAGTTAGAGTCAATTCTGCCCTGTATCTTAATAAATGAAATAAAAAACTTCTTTCTCCAGACAATCTATAGGAACTGGTCTTTGTGCTTCACATGCATGAATGGAACAAGATGCATATACAAATTCCTTCAAAGACTCTTTACCAATCAGGCATGGTCAATCATCACACTTCAACTTAAACCTGAGAGAATGATTATACCAAGCAATGGCGGAGTTTGTAATCTCTGTGCCTGCTTCAGAAAAGAAGTTATCAAAGTCAAAGTAGATTTATTATTGATGTATATATCGCCATACACTACCCTGAGATTCATTTTCTTGCAGACATTTATAGGAAAATAAAGAAATACAACAGAATTTATGAAAAACTACTTCGAAACAATAGCCACAACAATGAATGTGCAAAAGAAGACAAATTGTACCAATGAAAATAAATAAATAATACCAAGAACCTCAGTTGTAAACTCTTGAAAGTGAGTCCGTGTGTCATCTAAACTTTGACAAGTTTCCATAGATATGTGGTGGAGAGTATATTGACCTGTTGCATCACAGCCTGGTATGGAAGTATCAGTTCCCTTGAATGGAAATTCTTACAAAAGGTAGTAGATACGGTCCAGACTATCATGGATAAAGCCCTCCCCATCATTGAGCATAACCACACAGAGCACAGTCGCAGGAAAGCAGCACCCACCATCAAGATACCCCCACCATCCAGGCCATGATCTTTTTGCTGTTGCCATCAAGAAGGTGGTACAGGAGCCTCAAGATCCGCACCTCCAGGTTCAGGAACAGTTATTATTCCTCAACCATCAAGCTATTGAACCAGTGGGTATAACCTTACTCAACTTCACTCACCCCATCACTGAACTGTTCCCACAGCATACAGACTCGCTTTCAAGGACTCCATCTCATGTTCTTGATATTTATTGATTTTTTTTGTATTTGCTCAGTTTGCTGTCCTGTTGGGTAGGGCCTTTCAATGATTCCATTATGATTCTTGGATTTATTGAGTATGCCCACAAGAAAGCAAACCTCACAGTTGTATATGGTGACATATATGTACTTTGACAATAAATCTACTTTAAATTTTGAACTTTTGAATTTTGTAGAATCATTCAGAGTTGAGGTGAATCATTCAGTTGAGTTACCCACTCTGGCTCGGAAGCCTGATGGTTGAAGGATAATAATTGTTCCTGAATCTGCTGGTGTGGGGCTTGAGACTACTGTACATCCTGACCTTGATTATAGTCGAGGTACTATTGATGAACTCAAGATTCAAGATTCAAGATTGTCTAACGTCATTTCCCATGCACAAATGTAAAGGAAAATAAAATAATTGTTACTGAGATTTGATGCAGCACAAAAAAATACAATAAGGTGAAGAATACAGTAATGATAAATAGCACAATAAATATAAATACATAAGATGGTTTATATACATAGGTTGATTATATGCTCATAAAGTGATGCTAGGCTGAGAAGTGTCTGTAAATAAAATGACTCTGACAGGAACTGATAGAGTAGTGGTGGAGGGGGATGTGGGGGGGGTGCGTGCGTTAGTGGATGAAGGTGTTGATCAGTCTTACTGTTTTTGAAGCTGGTGATTCCGGCATGGATGCTAAATAGCCTTCTCCCTGATGGGAGTGGAACAAATAGTCCATGAGGAGGGTGGATAGCATCCTTCATTATATTACTGGTCTTTTTTCAGCAGCCTTCTGCATTATGTGTCCTTGATAGCGGGTGGCAGATGCCAGTGATATGTTGGGCAGTTTTGACTACCCGTTGTAGTGCCTTCCTGTCCACCGCAGTGTGGTTTCCGTACCATGCAGTGATGCAGTGATTATTCCTTGCTTTTCACTGATGAGCTGTTTATCAGAGAAATCCATCTCTAGAAGGCATTAACCCCAAAAATACAGAAAGAACGAAATCTGAGCAGTGGAACAAACACTGCTCAGGTGTGGAACAAGCCCTCCTACTGTTAAACTGGTGTACTTTGAGCTATTTTACACAAATAAAACAAAACCAATCTATATCAATCTTTATTTCTTGGTCTCATTAGTTTGAAATCTCACAATCAGTTGTTAATAACAGGCAAAAGATGACATTTAATTAAGCCAACATTTTCAGAATCAGAATCAGGTTTATTATCACCAGCACATGCTGTGAAATTTGTTAAATTAGGAGCAGCAATATAATGCAATACATGATAATATATAAAGAAAAAAAAGAAATAAATAAATTACTGTAAGAATATATGTGTGTGTATATTAGATTTAAAATAGTGCATAAACAGAAATAATATATTTTAATAAACAGGTGAGGTAGTGGTCACTTGTTCAATGTCCATTTAGGAATCGGAGGGCAGAGAGGAAGAAGCTGTTCCTGAATCACTGAGTGTGTGCCTTCAGGCTTCTGTACCTCCTACCTGATGGTAACAATGAGAAGGGGGCATGCCCTGGGTGACGAAGTCCTTAATAATAGACGTCACATTTCTGAGACACCAATCTTTGAAGGTGACTTGGATACTATGGAAGCTAGTACCCAAGATGAAGCTAACTAGATTTACAACTTTCTGCAGCTTCTTATGGTCTGTGCAGTAGCAACCCACCCCCCCCCCCATACCAGACAGTGATTCAGCCTGTCAGAATGCTCTCCACAGAACATCTACATCTAAGTTTTCAAGGGTTTTAGTTGACAAACTAAATCTCTTCAAAGTCCTAATGAAATATATCTGCTGTCTTGCTTTCTTCATAACTGCATTGATACGTTGAGACACGGTTAGATCCGCAGAGATCTTGACACCCAAGAATTTGAAATTGCTAACTCTGTCCACCTCTGATACCTCTATGAGGATTGGTTAATGTTCCCTCAGCTTACCCTTCCTGAAGTCCACAATCAGCTCTTTCGTCTTATTAACACTGAGTGAAAGGTTGCTTCTGCTATATCACGTTCTCATCTCCATCTGAGATTCTACCAAAAATTCTATCATCAGCAAATTTATAGATGGTATTTGAGCTATTCCTAGCCTCACAGTCATGGGTATGGAGAGAGTAGAGCAGTGGGCTTAGCACACCCCCTGGGGTGTACCAGCATTCATCATCAGCAAGGAGGAGAACTCTAATGTAAAATTTAGTTTGGATTGTTTATATATAAGATCATAGACATAGGAGAAGAATTAGGTCATTCAGCCCATTGAGTTTGCTCCACCATTCCATCATGGCTGCGATATTATTCTTCTCAACCCCATTCTCCTGACTTTTCCCCATAACCCTTGAGCCTCTTACTAATCAATAACCAATCTAACTCTGCTATAAATATACCCAATGAATTGGCCTCCACAGTCATTTGGAGGCCAAGTCAATGTGTTCCACAGACTCACCATCCTCTGGTTAAAGAAATTCCTCCTCATCTCAGTTCTGTCCTTGTATTCTGTGCCCTCTGGTCTTAAACTCTGCCACTACTGAAACATCCTCTCCATGTCCACTCTACCCAGAATCTAGGCCTTTCAATATTTACCAAATTTCTATGCAATTTCCACCCCCCCCCCGTCCTTCTAAACTCCAGAGCCATCAAATGATCTATGTCCTTTAATACACTTGGTTAACAAATTTTTAATCTATCCAGTAATATGGGAGGAACTCAGTCTACATTTCAGGCTGTAACCTTTCAGACATGCTAAAGGGTTTCAACCCAAAATGTCAACTGTTTATTCCTTTCCATAGATGGTGCCTGGCCTTCTGAGTTCCTCCAATATTTTGTGTGCATTACTCAGAACTTACTCTTGTTTGAGATTCTGCAGATGCTGGAAATCCAGAGTAACACACACAAAATGCTGGAGGAACTCGACAGGTCAGGCAGTGTCTATGGAAAATGACAGTGGGGGTTTTGGGCCGATACCCTTCACCAGGACGGGTAAGGAAGGGGGAAGAAACCAGAATAAGAAAGTGAGGCAAGGGAAGGAGCACAAGCTGTAAGATGATAGGTGAAACTAGGTGAGGGGGAAGGTGGGTGGGTGAGGGAGGGCAGATGAAGTAAGAAACTGGTAGGATAGTTGGAAAAGGTAAAGGTGCAGAAGAAGGAACCATCACCCTGGTTATGCCTTCTTTGCATTGTTATTGTCAGAAAGGAGGTACAGGAGCCTAAAGGCACACACTCAATGATTCAGGAACAGCTTCTTCCCCTCTACCATCAGATTTCCAAATGGGCACTGAATCCATGAACATTTCCTCACTTTTTATTTATATTTTTACACTACTTATTTAATTATATATATATATATATATATATATAAAAAAATTACCATAATTCAGTTCTTTTCTCTATTATCATGTATTACCACCACAAAGCTAACAAACTTTATGACATATGCTGGTGATAGTAAATTGGATTCTGATTCAGATTGTCTTCTATGAATTTCCAATGGCCACGCTTTATATGTTAATTATCCATGGACACTTTCAGTACTCTTCAATAAAACAAACCATGCATCATTGTTGTGTATAAGAGATCTAGTTTACCATTGGCCAGTTTAGTACCTTTCTACTGTATATCATCATTTCCTGTGACTTTATCTTGTGAAATATTGAACGAGACAGACTAAGACCAAAAATACGATAGGAGATGTAAGTAACTCATCAGAGACAGTCCTCTGCTCATTGCCAAAGGCAAAAAACAATTCAAGATGCAAGATTGTTTAATGTAATTTCCTATACACTAGGGTAAAGGAGAGCAAAATAATTGTTACTTGGATCTGAAAGCATTCTTCTAGGGTGCATCACAACCTGGTATAGAAGTTGTCCTGTCCAAGACCGGAAGAAGCTGCAGAAGATTGTGAACACGGCCCAGCACATCACACAAACCAATCTTCCATCCTTGGACTCACTTTACACCGCACGCTGTCGGAGCAGTGCTGCCAGGATAATCAAGGGCACGACCCACTCAGCCAACATACTTTTTGTCCCTCTTCCCTCCAGGAGAAGGTTCAGGAGCTTGAAGATTCATACAGCCAGATTTGGGAACAGCTTCTTTCCAACTGTGATAAGACTGCTAAACGGATCCTGACCCGGATCTGAGCCGTACCTTCCAAATATCCGGACCTGTCTCTTGGGATTTTTTTGCACTACCTTACTTTCCCTTTTCTATTTTCCAATTATGATTTATAATTTAAATTTTTATTATATTTACTTCGATTTGTACTTCAGGGAGCGCAAAGCGCAGAATCAAATATCGCTGTGATGATTGTAAGCTCTAGTATCAATTGTTTGGTGACAATAAAGTAAAGTAAAACAAAACACAATAAGATAAAGAACACAATAATAAAAAACACAATGCATAAAGTAGACCAAACGACCATAAGACACTGGAGCAAAATTAGAGCAATCATCCAAACTTAGAGCATTTGCCATTTGACCATGGTGGATCCATTTTTCTCTTAACCCCATTCTCCTGCCTTCTACCTATAATCTTTCACACCCTGACTTATCAAGAATCCATCAACCTCTGTCTGAAATACACTCAATGTCCTGGTCTCCACTGCCACCTGTGGTAACGAATTCCACAGATTCACCACTCTCTGGCTAAAGAAATTCCTCCTCATCTCTGTCCTAAATAGATATCTCTCTATTCTGAGGCTGTGCCTTCTGGACCTAAGCTC
Organism: Hypanus sabinus; assembly: GCF_030144855.1. Lineage (NCBI taxonomy): Eukaryota > Metazoa > Chordata > Chondrichthyes > Myliobatiformes > Dasyatidae > Hypanus > Hypanus sabinus. The sequence continues at coordinate 172,799,218 of NC_082712.1, read as the reverse complement.
CCCACCATAGGAAATATCCTCTCCAGCTATTGAGGCTTTTCAACATTCTATAGGTTTCAATGAGATCACCTCTCATTTGTTTAAATTCCAAGGAGTACAGGCCCAGAGCCATCAAACACTCCTCATACAATAAGCCTTTCAATCCTGGAATCATTTTTGAGAACCTCCTTTGAGCCGTCTCCAATGTCAGCACAGTACTCCATGTGAGGCCTCTCTAGTGCCTTATAAAGCTTTACCATTACATGCTTGTTTTTATATTCTAGCCCTCTTGAAATGAATGCTAACATTGCATTTGCCTTCCTCAGCACCAACACAACCTGCAAGTTTGCTTAAGTACATAGATTCATTTAATGTCCATAAAGTGACATGAAGCACAGGAGTGTCTGTACAACGTATCTGAAAGGAAATGATAAAGTAGTGATGGTTGGTTTGGAGGGGTGGGTTAGTGGGTGGAGGTAGTGATCAGCCTTACTGCTTGAGGAAAGTAACCATTTTTGAGTTTAAGTGGTAAGAAAGAATTAAATTCTATTAAGCAATGCTGTGCTTATACAATTGAGAAACACATTTTCTTGGATTGTATTTTTCAATCCCTGCATTCACCCTCTTGGACACAACTGAATCAGGTTTTAACCCCATTCCTAGTTTATTATGTGTAATGCACTAATAACCATATAACCATATAACAATCACAGCACGGAAACAGGCCATCTCGGCCCTCCTATTCTGTGCTGAACGCTTAATCTCACCTAGTCCCACCTACCCGCACTCAGCCCATAACGCTCCATTCCTTTCCTGTCCATATACCTATCCAATTTTACCTTAAATGACACAACTGAACTGGCCTCTACTACTTCTACAGGAAGCTCATTCCACTCAGCTATCACTCTCTGAGTAAAGAAATACCCCCTCGTGTTTCACTTAAACTTCTGCCCCCTAACTCTCAAATCATGTCCTCTCGTTTGAATCTCCCCTACTCTCAATGGAAACAGCCTATTCACGTCAACTCTATCTATCCCTCTCAAAATTTTAAATACCTCGATCAAATCCCCCCCCAACATTCTACGCTCCAATGAATAGAGACCTAACTTGTTCAACCTTTCTCTGTAACTTAAGTGCTGAAACCCAGGTAACATCCTAGTAAATCGTCTCTGCACTCTCTCTAATTTATTGATATCTTTCCTATAATTCGGTGACCAGAACTGCACACAATATTCTAAATTTGGCCTTACCAATGCCTTGTACAATTTTAACATTACATTCCAACTTCTGTACTCAATGCTTTGATTTATAAAGGCCAGTGTTCCAAAAGCCTTCTTCACCACCCTATCTACATGAGACTCCACCTTCAGGGAACTATGCACTGTTATTCCTAGATCTCTCTGTTCCCCTGCATTCCTCAATGCCCTACCATTTACCCTGTATGTTCTATTTGGATTATTCCTGCCAAAATGTAGAACCTTACACCTCTCAGCATTAAACTCCATCTGCCAACATTCATCCCATTCTTCTAATCGGCATAAATCTCCCTGCGAGCTTTGAAAACCCACCTCATTATCCACAACACCTCCTACCTTAGTATCATCGGCATACTTACTAATCCAATTTACCACCCCATCATCCAGATCATTTATGTATATTACAAACAACATTGGGCCCAAAACGGATTCCTGAGGCACCCCACTAGTCACCGGCCTCCATCCCGATAAACAATTATCCACCACTACACTCTGGCATCTCCCATCTAGTCACTGTTGAATCCATTTTATTACTCCAGTATTAATACCTAACGTCTGAACCTTCTTAACTAACCTTCCATGTGGAACTTTGTCAAAGGCTTTGCTGAAGTCCATAGGGACTACATCCACTGCCTTACCCTCGTCAACATTCCTTGTAACTTCTTCAAAAAATTCAATAAGTTTTGTCAAACAAAATAAAGACTGCTTCATTTAACATGAGTAGATTTTCAAACATCCACATAAATTAACATAAAGGTCATAGAGTCGTAGAATACCATGGCAGAGAAACAAGTTCTTCAGCCCATCTAGTCCATGCTGAAATATTATTCTGCCTGCTCCCATCGACCTACACCCAGACCATAGCCTTCTCATCCATGTACTTATCCAACTGTTCTTAAATTTTGGAATCAAACCCACATCCACCCATCAGCTGGCAGCTCATGCCACACTCTCACCACCCTCTAAGTCAAGGCACGAAAGGAGAACATTAGTTATCATCTGGTACATGGTGAGTGGATCACTTAACAACAAGCTACTAAGGAATTTTAAAAATAAAAGCCTTTGTATGATGCATAAGAGAGGATTTAGAAGATGTAGCTTATAATAATACAAATAAGAACATAAGAAATAGGAGTAGGAGTAGGCCATCTGGCCCATTGAGTCAGCTCCGCTATTGAATAAGATCATGGCTGATCTGGCCATGGACTCATCTCCACCTAGCTGCCTTTTCCCCATTATCTTTAATTCCCCTACTATGCAAAAATCTATCCAACCTTGCCTTCAATATACTTACTGAGGCAGCCTCCACTGCTTCATTGGACAGAGAATTCCACAGATTCACCACTCTCTGGGAAAAGCAAGTTCCTCCTCATCTCCGTCCTAAGCTTACTCTCCCATCTTTCTCCTATACTCCAGGGAATGAAGTCCTAACCTATTCAAACTTTCCCTGTAACTCGGGTAGTATTTCTTCAAGTTTCTTCACAATAAAGGTTATTGTTCGAATTATTTGGAAGACCGATCACATTCCCGTAGGAGTTCTGTGCTTTTCCAAGTGCTATCTTATTCATTTTAAGTAGTTTAATGGGTCAATTAAAATAAAAAGGAATGGCACTGAAATGCAAAAAGTATTTTCTCACTTATGCTATCTGATGTGATTTCTACATTTATATATTAGATTAGTTGACATTCAGTTTGGTTTTTATTTAAACAGTTGTAGAGAAGATTATTTCTGTTTTTATTTCAGTGTTGGGAAAAGCACCTATTTTACCCATTTAATTATCAATTCATTTTATCTCCTGTGTTTTATCTCTTTATGGCTATACCCACTCATGGGGACAGTTTCAGAAGTAAACACCAAGGGGAAAATCCAGAAGCTGGAGTCCCTAAGGCAATATTACATTAAGTTCATCACTGACTGGCAACTCCTGCGACGCTGCTGGTACCAATCTGCTTTGGTCTCTGCTGTTCCTTGGAGCTTATCAGATGCATGAAGAGGGAGAGCTTGCTACATGGACAACAGCTTGCTCTCCATATCATACAACTCAGACTTGAACATCTAGACAGCAAGGAAGCAACATCCATGGTCGACCCTGACTGATGGAGGCTCATTCATTCTGTGTTGCATTCTTGTAATCAATATAAATATATCATTTTGTTTTCTTTTAATTTATAAACAAAAGATAAATTTGAGCAAGAGATTCAATGAAAAGTGTCTGTGTTTCAATAAATGTGATTGATTTCTATATGAAGGATGAGCAAAAGTATATGTTTTTACAGTCATCATCATCAGAAACTTGATTCTGATCATTATCCCAACTCTCTGCTTTCTATTAGTTAACCAATCCTCTATCCATGCTAATACATCACCCCCAACCCTATGCATCTTTATCTTACGGATAAGTCTTTTATATGGCACTTTATTGAATGCCTTCTGGAAATCCAAGTAAATAACGTTCATCTGTTCCCCTCTCATTATATCTTCAAAAAAGTAAGTTTGTCAAACAGGACCTGCCTTTGCTGAATCCATACTGCATCTGTCTGATGGATCCATTTCTTGAAATTTGCTGTTTTGTGGCAGCATTACATTGCAATGCATAATTTTTTAAAAACTATAAACTACAATTAAAATATATATACAAGATTAAATTAAGTAAGTGGAGCAAAAACAGAGCAAAAAAAAGGGAAAAATTAGTGAGGTAGTGTTCATGAGTTTATTGTCCATTCAGAAATCTGATTGCAGAGGCAAAGAAGCTCTTCTTGAAACATTGACTGTGTGTCTTCAGGCTCCTCTTTGATGGCAGCAGTGAGGAGAGGGCATGTCCTGGGTGAAGGGGGTCCTTAATGATGGATGTCAAATTTTTGAGGCATTGCCTTTTGAAGGTGTCCTTGATACTGAAGAGGCTAGTACCTGTGATGAAGCTGGCTGAGTTTACAACTTTCTACAAGTTTTGGATATAAGGATTCACATAGGAGTAGATTCAGTCTATTCAACCCATCGAGTCTGCTCAACCATTTCATTATGGCTGATATATTATCCCTTTTTATTGATGTAAGCAGAATACTTCCCAGTTTTTTTCTTCGAAATTGAGACTAAGTCATTAATTTAAATGTAAATTTCAGTTTGCAGCATTCAATCGATTTACCACTTACAATTCTTAAATGTCAAGATAACTTCTGAAAATATTTGCTCAGAGAATACTAAAAATCTGTTACCCACAGTGAACTAATACAGACCAGTACAGTACAAAATCTCCAAATGACGTTTTTCATACAGAGCAGTTGTCTCACCTGCTTAGTGAACATTTATTTCACAAATGTCTCCAACAAGAAAGAGTTTCATTGAACTCAAAAATGTCACTTAATGAAGGTTGTGTTTGCTATAATGCATGCCAAAAGAACATATTAGGAAACTTTTTTTTGAACATAGGTAATTGAAAACAGGTAATGGTTAACAATATTTTTGACTGGATTAATGGAATAGAGTCTATGAAATAGAGCATAGAACAGTACAGTGCAGTACAGGCCCTTCAGCCTATAATGTTGTGCTGACCCTTTAAGCTACTCCAAAGTCAATTTAACCTTCTCTCCCACATAGCTCTCCATTTTTTCTTTAATCCATGGAACTATGTATGAGTCCCTAAAATGTCCTTAATATGCCTGCCTCTACCGCTAACACTGTACCCATGCACCCACCACTCTCTGTATAAAAACTCTACTTCTGACATCCCCCCCATACCTTCCTCCAAACACCTTAAAGTTAGGCCACCTCGTATTAGCCATTTCCGTCCTCGGAAAAATGTGCAGTCTGTCCACTCTATCTATGCCAAAAAAAAAATTTTTAAAAGAAAAGTCTTGGACTTATGCAACTTCTGTCTGAATGAGTGGCTGCTAAGTTTCAACACAAAGTCGTAACGTCATAGAGCACCACCTAGTTTGTGTTGAACTGTTAATCTACCTAGCCTCATCAACCTGTACCTGGACTATATCCCTCTGTACCCCTCAATCCATGTACCTATGCAAATTATTCTTAAATGTTGAAATCAAACCCACATCCACCATTTCCACTGGCAGCTTATTCCCACTTGCACCATCCTCTGAGTGAAAAAATTCTTTATCTAATAGTATTTCAATCAGATCTCTCCTCATTCTCCGACGCTCCAAGTTCTAAAATCCTAACCTATTCAACCTTTCCCTGTAAATCAGGTCCTCAAGTCCCGGCAACATCTTTGTAAAACTTCTCTTCCAAGGACTCTTATCTCATGTTCTTGATATTTATTGCTTATGCATGTATTTATAAAGATAATTACTATTTTTCTGTTTTGTATTTGCACAGTTTGTTGTCCACTGCACATTGAGTGTTTGTCCGCCCTGTTGGCTGCAGGTCTTGCATTGAATCTATTATGGTTCTTGGATTTACCGAGTATGCCCACAAGAAAACGAATATCAGAGTTGTATACGGGCTCACATGTTCTTTAATAAATTTATTTTGAACTGTACTCTTTCAATCTCATTGATATCCTTCTTGTTGGTAGGTGACCAGAACTGCACGCAATACTCCTGATTACATGTTTCCAGATGTCGAAATAAGCAAAGTTTGCTTTTAACTTGACTTGGTTAATTTCTGATTTTTTTTTGTCATGGCAATATGTATCCCCCACAAAAATTAAGGGTTTGTTGTGCATCACATTATACAAGTTTTCAAAGAGAGGATTTCTCTAGGAATCTAACTGGGTTATGTACAGAATATAGAAGCAATGCTTGCCAAACTTTGATAATATGATATTGTATATTCAATGCAATTTTAGATATTATTTGTATAAATACTGAGATTATATGTAAGCTTAATATACGTAAAACACAAAATGAAGTTTTTTAACGTAATTCCTCTTTGTACACCTCTCTTTTCCATTGCTCGCTTCTTACCTCTTGTCCTCACCTGCCCATCAACTCCCTCTGGTGTCCCTCCTCCTTGCCCTTCTCCCATAGTCAACTCTCCACTTCTGTTCTTTAGCCCATTACCTTTTCCACCTATCATCTCCCAGTTTACTTAATTCCACCCCCCACCACCAAACCTCACACCTTCTTATTCTGGCCTCTCCCCTTTCCTTTCCAGTCTTGATGAAGGCCTTCAGCCCAAACTCCTGATTCCTTTCCATAGATGTTGCCTGACCTGCTGAGTTCCAGCAGTATTTTGTGTGTGCACACAATAAAGTCACTGTGTTTTTAAGCAACACACACAAAATGCTGGTGGAATGCAGCAGGCCAGGCAGCATCTATAGGGAGAAGCGCTGTTGACATTTCAGGTCGAGAACCTTCGTCAGAGGGGTTCGTGTTTTTAATGTCTCTTGCTGAGAACAGAAAATAAAACCATAAACTCTGGAAAAATCTTGATCCATTGTGGTGGGAGCACAAATTGAATACAAATTCTAATTTTGGTTTATGGATATTCATTTTACCTCCGGCGATACAGAACAGGAAACTGCAGCAACATCAACCGTTTCCAAAAAAAAGAGCAACAGGAATTGCGCATGCGTGAAGGAAGGGGCATGCGCAAACACGAGCAACCCAAACTACAAATCCCTGTTATGATCGGAACTGAAAGTGAAAGTGAATATGAGGTGGAATCAGTTTCTCTGGATAAATCAGATGAAGGTGAAGAGACAAACAAAGAAGAGCAACAGAAAGAGGTTGGAGGTGATATTGGAGACTTAAAAAAATCTTTGATGCAAATAATGCATGAATTAAAAGCATTAAAAGTAATAAAAAAGATATTAAAATATTAAGATTACGTTTGATAAAATGATGAAAAGACAAGATAAAATGGACAAGAAAATTAAAAACTTGGAAGAAATAACAGGAGACACCATTGATAGAGTGAATAAAATGGAAGATAATATTTCTGCCTGGACATCAGAAAGAAAACGGTTGTTGGAAAAAGTGGATATACTTGATAATGTTAGCAGACGAAATAATATTAAGATTGTTGGACTTAAAGAAGGCATAGACGGAGAGGATCCAATAAATTTTTTTCAAAAATGGATTCCGGAAATTTTGGAAATGGAAGAAGGAACCCAGTTAATTGAAATTAAAAGGGCTCACAGAGCCTTAAGATCAAGACCTCAAGTTGATCAAAACCCATGATCAATCTTGATAAAATGCTTAAGATATCAAGATAAAGAAAAGATCCTGAAGGCAGCCGCTCAACGTGCCAGAAAGAGAAATGAGCCATTAATGATAGAAGGGAAAACAGTTCTTTTTTATCCTGATATAAGTTATGACCTTTTGAAGAGAAAGAAGGAATTTAACTTAGCGAAAAAGTTTTATGGGAAAAGGGTTATATTGCGCCACCCAGCAACCCTGATAATTTTTTTGGATGACGGAAAAAGAAGATCTTTTACTGATTATCGGGATGCGGAAGAATTTGCACAAGAACTCCCAAATACTCGCTAACCATAGCCAAAGATTTAAAAGTGAAACGGATTAAAGATGAAGACAGGGACAGTGAATGGAGTTGATGGATGTTTAAGGACAGAAGAATATTTAAATATATTCTTAATTATATGATACAGGGGGAGAAAGGTAAAAATTTGAGAAATATTAATCGAGAGTAGTGATATTATTTTTTCTTCTCTTATATATACTTCTTTATGTTACGGGGGAGTTGGGGGAACTTCGGATCGATTGCTACAGGATTTACGTGTGTAATCACGGTGATTGCCATGACCTGTACAACGGAGGAGGGTAATGTTGTGTTTTTTTTATTCACAACATTAGTAGGGGGGTATTTTGTTATTTATTTCTTTATAATCTATTTCTCTTTAATCTTTCTTTCTTTGCCTGGACAATCGGGGGGGAGACACATAGCAACATGGAGAATTTTAAAAAGATTCCCCAAGGTACTACGAAAATTGAAAAGTTAGGTATTACTATAGACTGGAGTAACCCTGTTAAAAATAATGACTAATTTACTGAATTTTTCAAGTTTTAATGTTAATGAGCTTAATGGACCAGTGAAAAGAAAAAGAATTTTAATATACATTAAGAAAATGAACAGAGATATAACTTTTAGCTGCATTCCATTTGAAAAAATTACTTATAATTTAAGAGATAATTACAAAATATTTCTGAAAATTTGGCGCCCTTATTTACAAAAGATAGGATTAAATATATAGGTGCTCCGAAGATAAAATTATTGGTTATTTGGGGAAAGAAATAAATATATATACCAAAGCTATTATGAGCTCCATGGAGCATGTGGGGATCTTCTAATATCCAGGCATTCTTTCTTCCTTTCTTTTTTTTCCTCTTTCTTTTTTTCTCTTTCTACAGGGATATGTTAGGGGGGAGGGGTTGATAATTTTTTTTCCTTCTGTAACCATTTGAAAATTCGATTTTAAAAAATGTATTAAAAAAAAAGAGACTGATGTTTGAAGGGTAATAACTGTTCCTTGTGTTGGTGCGTGGCCCAGTGGATAAGGCATCGGTCTAGTGATCTGAAGGTCACTGGTTTGAGCCTCAGCTGAGGCAGTGCGTTGTGTCCTTGTTTAAGGGACTTAACAACACATTGCGATGACACCAGTGCCAAGCTGCATGGGTCCTAGTGCTCTTCCCTCGGACAACATCGGTGGTGTGGAGAGGGGAAGGCTTGCAGCTTGGGCAACTGCCGGTCTCCCATACAACCCTGCCCAGGCCTGCGCCCTGGAAACCTTCCAAGGCACAAATCCACGGTCTCATGAGAACTAACGGATGCCTATTACTATTAATAACTGTTCCTAAACTTGGTGGTGTGAGGCTCCTGTATCTTCTTCCTGATGGCAGCAGTAAGAAGAGAGCATGCCCTGGGTGCTGGGGGTCCCTGATGATTAATGGTGCTTTCCATCACCTGAAAACTTCATAGATTGTATACTTAATTCACCTATCCATGCATGAGAGTTTCTCAGTGCTTTGAAGGATAATCCAATCTTACAATCACATACCTGTTTTGAGGTCGTAAATTCGATTGCCCTCCCAGTCATACAGATATTTTGCTGGGGACATTAATCTGATCTTTAGAGTGCATTGGTCTAAAAACTGCAAACAGAAATAAAAAAGAAATACAAGCAAAATATTACTTAGCTGAAGGTTACTGAACAGATACAATGATATTTATGATTCTGTTGAGAATTAGAATGGAGGGTTACAGAAATATTAAATAATCATGCATTACCTTCTTTAAAGTGAGTGAAAGACAGTCATTTCTGCTCTCTGACTCACCTATTGAAAGTGAGAATAATACTATATATGGAAAATAGTGGGGTGGAGATTGGTGAGGAGTGGGGGAGGGAAGAGGAGAAGAGAGGTATTAAGTCAAGAAAATCTGCAGGTACTGGAAATCCAAGCAACACATAAAATACTGGAGGAACTCAGCAGACCAAGCAGCAACTATGGAAAAGAATAAAAGTCGATGTTTCAAGCCGAGACCCTTCATCAGGGCAGAAAAAAAAAGAAGCAAGTAGGTGGGGTGAGAGGAGGGAGAAGTACGTGATAGGTGAAACCGGGAGAGGGGGTGGGATGAAATAAAGAGCTAGGAAGCTGATTGGTGAAATAGATAAAGAGCTGGAGAAGGGGGAATGTGATTGGAGAGGGTGGAAGACCATGGAGGAAAGGGAAGGGAGAGAAGTGCCAGTGGGAGGTGATGGGCAGGTAAGAAGATGAGGAGAGTGGGGAAACAGGAATGGGAATGGTGAAGTAGGGCAATTACCGGAAGATAACGAAATCAAAGTTCTTACCATCTGGTTGGAATATAAGTCAAGTCAAGTCAAGTCACTTTTTATTGTCATTTTGACCATAACTGCTGATGTAGTACACAGTAAAAATGAGACAATGTTTTTCAGGACCATGGTGTTACATGAAACAGTACAAAAACTACACTGAACTACGTAAAAACAACACTAGAAAAAAACTACACTAGACTACAGACCTACCCAGGACTGCATAAAGTGTACAAAACAGTGCAGGCATTAGAATAAATAATAAACAAGACAATAGGCACAGTAGAGGGCAGTAAGTTGGTGTCAGTCCAGACTCTGGGTATTGAGGAGTCTGATGGCTTGGGGGCAGAAACTGTTAGATAGTCTGGTTTTGAGAGTCCAAATGCTCTGGTGCCTTTTCCCAGATGGCAGAAAGGAGAAGTTTGTATGAGGGGTGCATGGGGTCCTTCATAATGCTGTTTCCTTTGTGGACGCAGCATGTAGTGTAAATGTCTGTAATGGAGGAAAGAGAGACTCTGATGATCTTCTCAGCTGACCTCACTATCCGCTGCAGGGTCTTGCAATCCAAGATTAGTGCAATTTCCGAACTAGGCAGTGATGCAGCTGCTCAGGATGCTCTCAACACAACCTCTGTAGAATGTGATGAGGATGGGGGGTGCAAGATGATTGTTCCTTCAATCTGAGTGTGGCCTCATGGCAACAGTAGAGACAGCCATGGACTGACATGTCAGAATGTGAATGGGAAGTAGAATTGAAGTCGATAGCCACCAGGAGATCCTGCTTTTTCTGGCAGACGGAGCATAGGTGCTTGGTGAAGCAGTCTCCAAATACACGTCAGGTCTCACTGATATACAGGAGGCCACAATGGGAGCATTGGATACAGTAGACGACCCCAACAGACTCACAACTAAAGTGTCACCTCACCTGAAAGGACTGTTTGGGGCCCTGAATGGTAGTGAGGGAGGAAGTGTAGCGGTAGGCATTGCACATGTCTGCCTTCAAGGGTATTAGAAAGAGGAGCGGTATTGGTTGGAAAAGAGCAGGAATAGTGGGGCTGAGGTTAATGAGGGGTGGAGGGGAAGAGGAGACAAGGGGTATTGGTTCGAAGAGAGTGATAATGGAACTGGTCTTCATCTTCATGTATTCCGCTAGAGCAATTTTTTAAAAATTAGAGATACGGCACAGTAACAAGCACTTCCTGAGCCCGCACCACTCAATTACACCCATGGACCAATAATCCTCCTAACCTGTATGCTTTGGAATGTGGGAAGAAACTGGAGCATCCAGAGGAAACATAAGCGGTAATGGGGAGAACAGACAAACTCCTTACAAGCAGTGCGGGAACTGAACCCATCCCACTAGCGTTGTGTTAGCATTATGCTAACCGCTATGCTACCATGCTGATCCAAATTAGCATGATCAATTATAGTTCCACAGCCAATTCTGCTGCTGATGGGATTTATTTTTCTGTCGACTTCACTAAAATAAAATCTGAAATGATTACCATTTTCCTGTCGTTCGTTTTGTACTGATGTCCAAAAACCAATCTGCATTTTTCTTTCAGTTCACCAGGTCTCTCTTTCCCACTCCTTTTAAACGTACCAGATTCACTGAGGCTTTGTAAGGCATTGGTCAGACTACATTTGGAGCATTGGGGAGGGTCCAGAGGAGGTATAGGAGAATGATTGCAGGAACTAAAGGGTTAACATATGAGAACTATTTGATGGCTCTGGGCCTATACGATATTGGGTGTTTAGGACACACAGATAGTCTAGGTCACACTCTGAAGACACATGCTTAACTTTTCAGGAAAAGCTTCATCCCTTCTGCCATCAGAGTTCCGAATGGACTATGAATCCATGAACACAACCTCATGTCTTGCTCTCTTTTTTGCATATATATATATTTCTTATTTGGGTGAAAGAGTGGAGACAGGGTTCTACCAAAGGAGGTGTATGGAGCTCTTTCCCTCTGTTAGCCTGCAGGTCACCCTTCAGCAGGGTGTAGCACCCAGTTAACACACCCCCTCCCCCCAGGATCAGGGTCATGTGAAGCCATGGGAGCAGGTGGTGGATGGTCGCATGAGCAGCTAGTGCAAATCACAAGCCCTGGTTATGCAACCACTGACGCCAGGTAGAGAGACAATCCCTGAAAAATGTTGATCATGGCTGGGGTCACCCTTTTTGTAAAGATACTGTCCAGAAGAAGGCAATGGCAAACCACTTCTGTAGAAAAATTTGCCAAGAACAATCATGGTCATGGGACCATGACCATCCACACCATACAACATGGCACATAATGATGATGATCTTTCTCATTTTGAATTATAATAATTTTTAAGCATTGCACTGTGCTAGTGTGCAAGGTCATAAATTTCACAATACATGTCAGTGTTTATAAACCTGATTCTGATTTTGAACAGAGGGCACAGCCTCAGGATATAAGGATATCCCTCAAGAAGAGATGAGAAGGAATTTCTTTAGCCAGAGGATGGTGAATCTATGAAATTCGTTGTCACAGGTGGCTGTGGAGGCCAAATCATTGGGTATATTTAAAGTCAACATTGATAGGTTTGATTAGCAAGGGCATCAAAGATTACACAAAAGTAAGTGCCTGCCTTTCAGATGAGATACTTAACCAGGTTTCCAAACATTCTGATGGTTGAAGTCAAGAGAAAAGGCTCCAATTTCTTGACCAACTTTGAACCCTCAGAACAAATTACAAGAGAAGTCCAGTAATCCATTTTTCTTGCATCTAGTCTAATCTAGATTGTCTAATCTAGTTTAGATTGTGAGTAGGGTGTGTAGCCAGGGCAGCAGTGGGTGCAGGAACAGGAGGGTGTCAGGAGAAGGCAGCTCTGGGAAGATGAAACATACACCCAGTGGCCACTTTATTAGGTAAACTTGTACACCTGCTTATCAATACAAACAGCTAATCAGTCAATCATGTAGCAGCAACCTAATGCATCAAAGCATGCAGACATGGTCGAGAGGTTCAGCTGTCTTTCGGACAAAGCAAAAGAATAGAAGAGAAATGTGATCTGAGTGATTTTGACCGTGGAATGATTGTTGGTGCCAGACGGGGTGGTTTGAGCACCTCAGGAACGGCTGATCTCCTGGGATTTTCGCATGCAATGGTGTCTAGGTTTTACAGGGAATGGTGTAAAGAACAAAAAAAAATCCAGTGAGTGGCAGTCTGTGGGTGAAAACACCTTGTTAACCAGAGAGCTCAGAGGAGTATGACCAAACTGGTTCAAGCTGACACTAAGGCAGCAGTAATTCAAATAACTACACGTTACAACAGTGGTGTGCAGAAGAGCATCTCTGAATACACAACACCTCAAACCTTGAAGTGGATGGACTACAGCAGCAGAAGACCAGGAACATACACTCAGTGGCCACTTTACTGGGTACAGGAATTAGTTAATAAAGAGGCTACTGAGTGTATTTGATGAAGTTTCCCCTCTCTTGTTCACTTGGACTCAGTTTCCCACTCCCCTTTAATTTACTGGATTCACTGAGGTTGAAGCTTCATAGTTACAGAACTATAGAACTCAAGCCCCAATTTTCCTCTCTATAAAAACTTCACTTCCTACCATTTCCAATCCACAACTTCTCAGCCTTTATTGCAGAAAATCTCCAATGCTTCAGATGTCTCCATACATTGAAAATAATTTAAAACAAACAACAGGTTAACATGGACCTTGTCATAGCATTGTCTACCTGCACTGCATTTCCACTTTCACTGTATTCAAATTGAGTAAATTAAGACTTTATTCCCTGGAGTTTAGGAGAATGAGGGGAGATTTGAAGATTGAACAGTACTGCACAGGAACAGACCATTCGGCCCACAATGTTGTGCCAAACCAGCTGAAAAGCAAATCAAAAAACACCCGAACACTAATCTCTCCTACCTACACAATGTCCATATCTCTCCATCTTCCTTACATCCATGTGCCTATCCAAACATCTCTTAAAAGCGTCTAATGTATTTGCCTCTACCACCATCCTAGGAAGCACATTCTGGGCATCCTAGACTCTGAGTAAAACACTTACCCCTCACATCCCTCTTGAACCTACCGCCTCTCACCTTCAATTCATGCCCTTTGATATTAGACATTTCAACCCTGAGAAACAGATGCTCCCTGTCTGTCTATGCCTCTCAGTCATGAAGGGTATAGATAGGGTAAATGCAAGCAGGCTTTTTCCTCTGAGGCTGGGTGAGGTTATTAGATAAGGATGAAAGGCAAAATGTTTAAGGGGAACCTAAGCAGGATTTTCTTCACTCAGAAGCGGGGAGAGTGTTAAATAAGATACCAGTGGTAGTGATAGATGTTGGCTCAGGTGCAGGTCAATAGGATTAGGCAGAATAACAGACTGGCATGGAATAGATGGGCCAAAGAGCCTGATTCTCTATGACTCTATATTCTTCATTGTTATCGTTTTTCCTTTTGTAATCATCTGCATCAATTGCTTGCACAACAAAGTTTTTCACTGCATATTGGTATATGAGACAATAATAAACCAATTACTGGTTTCCAACCAACTACAATTCAGGGCATTTTGGCCTCTTGAGGAATGAGACTCTCTCAACATCAAAGCTCTGTTTGACTTCTCTACACTTTTAACTGAGGTTATATGCACACTTCTTTGTGTTTTTACTTTTGCATTCATTTTGCTTCTCTATATCTAACACACTCCTTGACACCAAGATTGAAGTCTGCCCCTGAGGCACAAACAGTGTTAAATCTGAAAATTGACGGAAAAACATGGAATAAGTACTGAGAAAGGTGAGACATCTCAGAGCTTTCCTGTTAATGTACCACTAATTTTCTTGTTAAAATTAACGACTAGAACTGATATGAACATCAAAAAAAATCAACAGTTATTTACTTTCAACCCAGTTGAGGGGCAAGCAGAGAACTGGAGTGCATTTCAACAAAAATATTATGTTTCGCTTTTAAGTAAATATATTTTAAACAAACGTATTTAAACTAATCTGTTTGAAGACCCTTTATTATTTTAAAGCTGTCATCCTCTTTGTTCCATTGAGAATTTCTGAACTCAATAGTGTTAGCACAATGCTGTTATCGCCCGGGCCATTGGAGTTGGAGTTTGGAGTTCAATCCCGCCACCCTCTGTAAGGGATTTGGACATCCTCCCCACAGAAGGCATGGGTTTCCTCCACTTGCTGCGGTTTCCTCCAACAGTCCAAAGATGTATGGCTTAGTAGGCTAATTGGTCATTGTAAGTTGTCCTGTGATTAGGCAAGGGTTAAATAGTGGGTAGCTGGGCAATGCGGCTTGCGCTTGGCATGTATCCTTGAGGTGCACCTTATTGACTGTCAGCAAGGAGAAGGTGTTATTACGATCCACACCGACTGTGGAAGTCAGGGATCCAATTGCAGAGGAAGGTACAGAGGCCCAGGTTTTAGCGAGGGAATGATGATATTGAATGCTGAGCTGGAATCAATAAGCAGCGGCCTGATGGACTGTACATTTTACTGCTGAACAGCTACTCCAAGGCTGAGAGAAGTGCCAGTGAGACTACATTTGTTGTAAACACACTATGGCTGTGGACAAACTGGGTGGACCAAAGGCAGCCCCAACTCACACTGCAACCCTGAGCTTGGAAAGATTTATCAGTATACATTAAGATGAACATTGCTGTCAGTACAGCTCGAAGGGCTGTTCCATGCTGTATCTCCAAATAAATAAACTCTGAACAATCTCTCGTGTTCTGTAAGTTAACCTGTAATTATTCCCCTTGAGTCTGCAAGTGCATTTAGAATCAGAATCAGGTTTAGATACACCAGTTCCTTTCAAAGATTTCCCTTTGGGTGTTATAGGTTAGAATACCATTATAAAATCATTCATCTTATTTTCAAATCCTTCTATTCCATGTAGAATGATTCCAAACTCAGTTTTTATTATAAAATTCCAAGCAAATAACATTACATATGTAAGGTATGATGCTTAACCTCCAGATAGATAGATTCTAGTTCCAGGATAGTTATTATATATTAAAAATATTCAGTCACACATTAATTCATTTCTTTGTTGTTCCCAAAGCTGGTAAGAATTTCAGTATAAATGTAATCCTATATTTGGTTAGTGAAGTTAAAATTTAATATCCAAGACATAATAAAATAAAGATAAATACATTTTATAAATTGAGCAGACAGATGCAAGCCAAATACCCTTGCAAACCATTGGAAAATCAATGCGTCGGAATTTGTGAAGTAGAATATTAGAAATATTTATTTGCTTGGGATTTTAGAACAGAGAATAGGTTTATGAGTTAAGAATTACTAGATTTAGAGGCAGTTACCTAAATAAAAAACTACATTCCCAGCAATTACATGCCTCTAAACTACCTTCGCAATTTAGTAACACACACAAAATGCTGCAGGAACTGAGCAGGTCAGGCAGCATCTATGGAAATGAATGAACAGCCGACATTTTGGACTGAGGCCCTTCATCAGGACTGCAATTTAGAATGTCCTTTCCACTTAGTTTAAAAATAAATTTGTTTAATTGCAGCAAGTCTTAACTTTCTTGTTTATCTTTGTCTTTTTTTCTATTGAATAAATATGGTATTTTAAAAAATACTGTTAATGCCCATCTTTGCCAGACTTTCAACTTTATTTCTAGAGGGAAATTGAATCACTTTGGGAAAGCAGAAATAAGATACTTATCAAAATAAAACACTTTTACCTGTTGTTGGTCATCCAGTGAGGTGGCGATTTCATCCCCATCCTGCCCTGCACCATTTTTGAAAACCAGAATTCTGACAGCACCATTTTCAATGAGCTTCTTCAGACGGCTTGAGAGAATGGGCTTTGTCCTGCCATGCTCCCTGTCAAAAGGAAGTTCTATCCCTTTCATAGTCCAGCTCACCCTTTTGGCCAATGACAGATGGTCTGTAAGAAAAAGCTAAAGTTAACATTTGGCTCCATCTGATCAGGTGCCCATCACCTTATCACTTTAACACATATTGGCCTTGTTCCACTTTGATGCGCCTACTTTTAAAATCTCTTTCACTTCCCACTAAGCATGGCATAAGCTGTAGCAAGCTGGCCATGCTGATAATGGGCATAAATCATTGTTCCTGAAGGGAACAGATGTTCAGGGTATGAAAGAGTAATATCACAATTTAGTCATAATTAAAACTCACCTTAGCATGCCTCCTTGAATAATCTGTAGATCATTGTAATAGATCAACAATATTACATTTATTGCATCTTTATTTTAACAGAATAGAGTCACTTTGCCTCACATTTAATGAGATATAGAAAAGCTTAATTAATGTATCTTAATCTCATTTAAAATCCCCTAAACCTGATTTCATTCAAGTAATATGCTAAATTGAGCTCACAATGAATAAAGAGCATGCAAATCAATATAAGTAAAGACATCAAAACCTCCCAGATCATATTTTGTACAATCAGTTTCTTCGTTTTATTAAGATGGGTTTTCAAAAATGATTAGGCACCTGGCATATCCCAAAAGCTTGATTCTATCTCTAGGTCCTAATTTCCCAGCTCATATTATGGTAATGCAGTAAATTTAAAAATTACTTTGGAAAAACAAGATTTAGATTTAGAGATACAGCACAAATACAGGCTCTTCTGGCCCAATGAGCCTCTGCCATCCAGCTACACCCATCTGACCAACTAACCTACTAACTAACCCAAAAGCCCTTGGAATGTGGGAGGCCCCCGGAGGAAACCCAAGTGGTCAAAGAGAGAACGTAAAATCTCCTTACAGACAGCGGCGGAATTCAACCTGGGTCAGTGGTGGTATAAAGTGATACGCTAACCGTAACACTACCGTTTCATGTTCACTTCTAACAGGAAACCAACAGACACACCTTGTAAGCAAACTACTGAATATTATAATCCCCATCAGGTCCAAAGCAATACTGGGTGGGAACACACATCCTTCCTCCAGCATCTTGTGTGTGTGCTACTCTGGATTTCCAGCAGCAGCTGCAGAAACTACGCTGTGTTCGTAGACGGGTCACAAAACACAATACTCCTGCCGGGAGCACAACCTCGCTGTACAGGAACACTACGTCGTTGATAATCACACAGCACAACTCTCTAGTGGAACAACACTGGGCAAGAAAACAGGTCATGTACAGGTCGCCTGACACTGCACTCCCGCTGAGTGCACAACCTCACTGGTTAGAAAGACAGGTCAGATAACATTATACACCACACTGGGATAGGAACAATACTAGACAGCAGCTCACACCTCACTTACATCACTTAACACACGTAACCCCACTAGCATGGAAAAAAACATTGGACAACGCTGTTCAATAAGACATAAACTCAGTGTCTACTTTATTAGGTACCTTCAGAGATGTTCTGGATATCACTATGGTAATGCATGGTTATTTGAATTACTGTTTCCTTCCTGTCAGCTTGAACCAGTCTGGCCGTTCTCCTTTGACCTCTCTCATTAACAAAGTGCTTTTGCCCACAGAACTGCTGCTCACTGGGTGTTTTTTCTTTCCCGCACCATTCTCTCTAAACTCGCAAAAAACTCAGTTTCTGAGATACTCAAACCATCCTGTCTGGCACCAACAACCACCGTCAAAGTCACTTAGATCACATTTCCTCCCCATTTTGATGTTTGGTCTGAACAGCAACTGAACCTCTTGACCATGTCTACATGCTTTTATGCATTGAGTTGCTGCCATATACCCCTCATAATTTTGTTAATGAAGGAAGGATTAGATTGATATTAGATTAAAAAGTGGTCCAAAGGGTCTGTACTGTACTGTGCTATAATGTTCTATGTACTGTAGCAAATAGGAAAAGAAACACAATATATTAGAATCGGAATCAAAAATGGGTTTAATATCACTGGGCCATGTCCTGATATTTGTTATTATGTGGCAGCAGTATATTGCATAACAATATAAAAGATCTATAAATTAAGTATAAAAATTACAAAGGAAATATATATTTAAAATTAACTTAAATGGGTAGAGCAAAAAAAAAAGGTGAGGTAGTGTACATGGGTTCAGTGTCCAATGATGGTGGAGGGGAAGAAGCCGATTCTGAAATGTTGTGTGTTTGTCTTCAGGCTCCTGTATCTCCTCCTCGACGGCAGCAATGACAAGAGGGGGTATCCTGGGTAATGGGGGTCCTAAATGATGGATGCCACCTGTACCAACCTCATTATCTTGTACATCTCTATCAAATTATCTCCTACCCTCTTTTTCTCCAAAGAGAAATTAGATAATTACAACAATTTCTGGGTTTATTTTTTTCTCCTTTAGTAAAAATATAGAAAATTATTCAGCAGATGCTGGAAATCTAGAGTAGCAAACTCCAAGAGCCTTGGCCCAAAATGTCATCTGTTTTTTCCTTTTCAGAGATGCTGCCCAACGTGCTGAATTCCTCCAGCATTTTGTGTGTGCTTTTCTTGACAGTTTAGTGATTTAATCCGGCAAAATCAGAGCTGTATAAATTAATTCTATGATTTGCTTGCAGTTACCTGACCCCCTTGGGGTAACAGGGTGGGGAGCTGTAATTCAACGTTGCTGCCTTGGGTTAAAACAGATTAAGACATTTGTGCTTTCTGCTCCAGCTCACAATCATGTTTTATTGGATGTGCACGTGTGACTATGGGAAGACAGTACAAGACTCATTAATTACAGATCAGGTAAGTAGGGCGATCACTCAAGTTGAGTATGATGATCTCCGAAGTGATTATCTATCGGTGAATCCTCAGGTGGCTGCAGAGGCTGATCGGGATCCACCTATTCTGGTGCAGTGTGGGCAAGGGTAGGAGGCGATTGTGGTTAGTGGTCAGGTCTTTTTGTTCATAGATGCTGCCTGGCCTGCTGTGTTCCACCAACATTTTGTGTGTGTTGTTGTTTGAATTTCCAGCATCTGCAGATTTCCTTGTGTTGGGTCTTTTTGTTGTTCAGCCTCTCCATTCACAGCTGCTGTTTATTCTCTGGGGCACAGCGGAGGACATTCTCATTCACATTCAAACCTCAGCAAGTTATTTTCTTCAGAGCGAAGGAAAAAAAAGCCGTAGGAAAAGATGATGAGGCAAGAGTTAACAAGATAAAAACTAATGATGCATTTTCTAGCAATTCAGTCGCAAACTCTGACCCTTTCCCAAACTTCCATCACTGAGGCTAACACCTTGGACTTATCTAAGTACGATACAAGTACAGGCTTCTCACATTTTATTTTCATAATGTTCACCAGATTGATTCCTAGGATGAATTTGTCAACTGAGGAGTTAACAAAGACCAGCTGTGCATCTTGTGTGTTAAGCCTTGAGAGGAGATCTCGATGAAAAGAAGCCAAAGATTGAAGACCAAAGCTCGATCAGAAGTCAAGGCCTGATGGCCAAAGCCCTGGGTATGCAAGTCCACTAGGGAAGTCAGAGGCCCGATATCTGCAGGTCCATGGGTCCACCGGAAAATGGAGGCCACAAATTGGCCTGCTCTGGAGTTGAAAGACTGTCTGTGTTTGAGTGGGACAGTGGGAGGAAAGGGGCTTATTTTGCTGTTGTTGTTTTGATTTGTTTGTTGTAATGTTGTGGCTGCTTGTGTTGTTCTGCTGAGCATTGTGGGAAATTTTTGCCAGAATAATACAACTGGCCTCACAGATAGTGAAAGATTGCATCAGTCAACTCTCCCCTAAAAATGAATGCTGAGTATTTCTATCTCACTCTTGACAGGAATTTGATAACTTCGGTAAGTCAGAAGAGAATGAGAACAAAGGACTAACAAGATACTCAATGGAACGGAGCCATGGATCATATTTCTGTTTAGCAGTACTGCCACAGAAAGGTCAACCTGATTTACAAACTGGTAACTTCTCTGAAACATTTTTGGACTAATCCTGTAAGATTAATTCTGAGAATTCCTTTTAATTCATCTGTCTTCTTCTGTACTAGTTTAAACATTGGTCTGGCAGGTTTTATCAAGTTGCAGGAAACCTTTCAGCTGAAGAAAAGTGAAAATGTCAATTGATAACTGGGACTGATTTCCTTATGCACCCAACAAGCTATCCTTTTAGCCTTTTTCATTCCAACCCATTCCAATATGTCAATCCATGCCTCCTAATACCATGATGAAGACACTTAGGTTGGAGGGTCAGCACCTCATATTCCGTCTAAGTAGCCTGCAAACTAATGGCATGAACATTGATTTCTCTATCTTCCAGTAGTTTTCCCCTCTCCCCTTCTCCCTTCTTCCATACCCACTCTGTCCCCCTCACCCGCCCTCACCTCCATTGGAGCCCTTCCTCCTTCTCATTCTCCCATGATCCACGATCCACTCTCCTCTCCTATCAGCTTCTTTCTTCTTCAGCCCTTTACCTTTTCCACCTATCACCCAATAGCTTCTTACTTCATACCCCCTCCACCATTCATCTGGCTTCACCTATTACCTTCTAGCTTGTATACCTTCCCCTCTGCCCACCGAATTGTTCTGGCTTTTTCCCCCTTCCTTTCCAGTCCTGATGAAGGGCCTCAGCCCAAAAGGTCAACTGTTTATTCCTCTCCTTAGAAACTCCCTGACCTGCTGAGCTCCTCCAGCACTTCACCTGTATTGTTCTGGATTTCCAGTACCTGCAGAATCGCCTGTGTTTATCCTCATAACCTGCCCAGCAAATGACACCAAATGAACATTCAAGAAGAAGGGTTCTGGCCCAAAGCATTGACCGCTCATTTTTCTCCATAGATGTTGCCTGACCTGCTGAATTCCTTCAGTATTTGGTGTGTGTTCCTCTGGATGTCTGGCATTTACAGAATCTCTTCTGACAATGACATTACAATTGTGTGTCCTTGCTCCTAAGACCTAAAAGCAGGCAAAGCATCCCAAAGATCTTTTCAGCCCTACTGTAAACATCTTCCCCACCTCCTCTAACACCCGATGTTGCTGTTTCCCACAACTTATCTCTCCGTGTCTCACCCACCCACCCCGCCCCATCAATTCTTTTAATTTCACAAACCATATTCAGTTAGACAATCAATCAGTTCCATAACTTGGCTGCCTGCAGCTGAGATAGAGAATAACAAATGATAGTCAGATACTGCTTTTGAGTTTGGCAGGACAATTCAAAAAAAATACTGTAATCACTCTCTTCTAAAATGCACCCTTCCCTATCAAACATTCTTCTGTTACTATCAAGACTATACGTACCCAGTCTTGATAAGATTGGAAATAAATACCTGCTAGAAATTACTTATTGTTGCCCATTTTACTCCATATCTGTTCTTTAACCTCTAAATTATTAGACATTTTTCCTTATATATAATTATTGATTTTTATACAATTCCTTGTTCTTTATAATTGTTGAATATTGTTGTATTTTTCCTCCAAGAGGATTACAAACTTGTCATAGGGTTTGGAGACTTGTGTTGCCTCAAAAACCCAGAGAGCTAAGTTAGCTGGGCCTTCATAGGGTCATCCATGCCAAGCAGGTCAAATGATAGAGACCAGGCTAAGGATGATCCGCCATTCCTCCAAGTTCGGGGGTTCAGCTCAGGGCTAACAAACCTGACTGGTCAAAAAAATTGTTATGGAAACAGCAATGAAGAATTCTTCTATATCTGTGTACGACAGTATGATGGCCAAGGACAGACAAGGAAGGTGTGTGTTCTTTGCTGTCCTAGGTGCCAGCAGTGTAGTAGGCAGTAAGTAAGTAAGTTGTAATTTTGTTCATGTTACACCCTGACTAACACAGCACAGCAAATTCCTAATACATGTAAATGTATATAGCAATTATATTCAATCACTGAACAAATGAAATAGCAATTCAATATTGACATTTTACGATTAGTTCTAAAATATATTATCTCAAATTTGCAAATTTTATATACATAGTCACAATTTGGTTGGGTTTTCAGCGGGCCAGTCAGCATCTATAGAGGAATAAATAGTTAACGTTTCAGGCTGATGAAGGGTGTTGGCTTGAACCGTTGACTGCATATTCCTTTCTATAGATGCTGCCTGACCTGCTGAGTTCTTCCAGCACTTTGTGTGTGTTATAAACACGAGAAAGTCTGCAGATGCTGGAAATCCAAAACAACTCACACAAAATGCTGGAGAAACTCTGCAGGTCAGGCAGCATCTATAGAAATGAATAAGCAGTCACCATTTTGGGCTGAGACCCTTCTTCAGGACAGAGAAAAAAGGGTAAAGGCACCGGGGGGGGGGGGGGGGGAAGGAGGATAGCTGGAAGTTGGTAGGTGAAGACAGGTATATGTTGGATGTTGATCTGGACTTCGAGCATCTGCAGAATCTCATGTTGGTTTTCTTGGACTCACGTTCAATTTGATGCAATTTCTTTTTCTCTGGCTATCCCAACCGTGCACCCAGAAGAGAGTTTTGTTGTAAATTTAAATCCTCTGTTTTGACATGCATGCTGAATGGAAATTAGCAAACATTCCAGAAAACATGTGCAATATTGCTGAGGAGCTGAAGTTCATTAAACTGATAGATTTCTGCACGTTTTGATGTACTGAAATTGACAAGATGTTTAAGTTCCTGAATGCCTAAAGGTAAATGTGTTAACTTGTTACCTGAAATCCTATCTGGTGTCTAGTATTACCAAATTAGATCGTAATTAAGCTGATATGAATCCATCATTTCTCTGACACAAGCACCTACAGCAAACACGTATTCTGTTAATACAAAAGCTCACACATATTCTGTCAATCAGTACTTGTCATGTCAGATCATCTTGGCATGAACTGAATTTCTGAGAAGTTTTTCTCACAACACTTTTAACTACTACCATTTTTAAAGGATATTACAAATGACAAGGCATTGCAGCGTTAATAGCATTTGCGAAGAAAAATAGAAATGAAGTGTATTTATAAATTAATAAGGAATATGCAATCAACATCTATTATCTCCTCAGAATCTGCATTCACTGCCTCATCACCTGCAGTCTGAAAAATGAACATGTTTGCTTCATATCTGTGGACACTTTATTAGGTACCTCCTGTTCCTAATAAAGTGGCCACAGAGTGTACGCACATGGCCTCCTGCTGCTGTAACCCATCCACTTCGAGGTTTGAAATGTTGTGCGTTCAGAGATGCTCTTCTGCGCACCACTGTTGTGAAGCATGGTTAGGGGAGCTACTGTCAACTTGCTGTCTACTTGAACCAGTCTGGCCAGTCACCTCTGACCTCTCTCACTAACAAGGCAGGTTTGCCTGGGGAACTACTGCTCACTGGATCCTTTTTGTATTTTTGCCCCATTTTCTCTAAACTGGGGTTCCCAACATGGGGTCCACAGACCCCTCAGTTAATGGCATGTCCATGGCATTAAAAAAGGTTGGGAAACCCTGTTCTGGAGACAATTAGAAATATAGAAACATAGAAAATAGGTGCAGGGGTAGGCCACTCGGCCCTTCGAGCCTGCACCACCATTCAGTATGATCATGGCTGATCATCCAACTCAGAACCCTGTACCTGCTTTCTCTCCATACCCCCTAATCCCTTTAGCCACAAGGGCCATATCTAACTTCCTCTTAAATATAGCCAATGAACCGGCCTCAACTGTTTCCTGTGGCAGAGAATTCCACAGATTCACCACTCTCTGTGTGAAGAAGTTCTTCCTGCATCTGGCCTGTCCAATCCCTTTAGAATTTTATACATTTCAATAAGATCACCCCTCAATCTTCTAAATTCCAGTCTAGTCTAGCCTAGTCGATCCAATCTTTCTTCATATGAAAGTCCTGCCATCCCAGGAATCAATCTGGTGAACCTTCTCTGTACTCCCTCTATGGCAAGAATGTCTTTCCTCAGATTAGGGGACCAAAACTGCACACAATATTCTAGGTGCAGTCTCACCAAGGCCTTGTGCAACTGCAGTAGAACCACCCTGCACCTGTACACAAATCCTTTTGCTATGAATGCCAAAATACCATTTGCCTTTTTCACCACCTGCATGCCCACCTTCAATGACTGGTGTACAATGACACCCAGGTCTCGTTGCACCTCCCCTTTTCCTAATCGGCCACCATTCAGATAATAATCTGTTTTCCTATTCTTGCAACCAAAGTGGATAACCTCACATTTATCCACATTACATTGCATCTGCCATGAATTTGCCCACTCACCTAACCTATCCAAATCACCCTGCATCCTCTTAGCATCCTCCTCACAGCTAACACCGCCGCCCAGCTTCATGTCATCCGCAAACTTGGAGACGCTGCATTTAATTCCCTTGTCTAAATCATTAATATATATTGTAAACAACTGGGGTCCCAGCACTGAGCCTTGCGGTACCCCACTAGTCACTGCCTGCCATTTTGAAAAGGTCCCGTTTACTCCCACTCTTTGCTTCCTGTCTGCCAACCAATTCTCTATCCACATCAATACCATACCCCCAATACCGTGTGCTTTAAGTTTGCACACTAATCTCCTGTGCGGGACCTTTTGAAAATCTAAATATACCACATCCACTGGCTCTCCCCTATCCACTCTACTAGTTACATCTTCAAAAAATTCTATAAGATTCGTCAGACATGATTTTCCTTTCACAAATCCATCCTGACTTTGTCCGATGATTTCACCTCTTTCCAAATGTGCTGTTATCACATCTTTGATTACTGACTCTAGCATTTTCCCCACCACCAATGTCAGACTAACCGGTCTATAATTCCCCGGTTTCTCTCTCCTTCCTTTTTTAAAACGTGGGGTTACATTAGCCACCCTCCAATCCTCAGGAACTAATCCAGAATCTAAGGAGTTTTGAAAAATTATCACTAATGCATCCACTATTTCTTGGGCTACTTCCTTAAGCACTCTGGGATGCAGATCATCTGGCCCTGGGGATTTATCTGCCTTTAATCCCTTCAATTTACCTAACACCACTTCCCTACTAACATGTATTTCCCTCAGTTCCTCCATCTCACTAGACCCTCGGTCCCTTACTATTTCTGGAAGATTATTTATGTCCTCCTTAGTGAAGACATAACCAAAGTAGTTATTCAATTGGTCTGCCATGTCTTTGTTCCCTAAGATCAATTCACCTCTTTCTGTAAAGGATCTACATTTGTCTTGACCAATCTTTCTCTTTTCACGTACCTATAAAAGCTTTTACAGTCAGTTTTTATGTCCCCTGCCAGCTTTCTCTCATAATCTTTTTTCCCTTTCCTACTTAAGCCCTTTGTCCTCCTCTGCTGGTCTCTGAATTTCTCCCAGTCCTCAGGTGTGCCGCTTTTTTTTTGCTAATTTATATGTTTCTTCTTTGGACTTGATACTATCCCTAATTTCCCTTGTCAGCCACGGGTGCACTAACTTCCCTGGTTTATCCTTTTGCCAAACTGGGATGAACAATTGTTGTAGTTCATCCATGCGATCTTTAAATGCTTGCCATTGCATATCCATCGTCAACCCTTTAAGTATTATTTGCCAG
Source organism: Hypanus sabinus (assembly GCF_030144855.1). Lineage (NCBI taxonomy): Eukaryota > Metazoa > Chordata > Chondrichthyes > Myliobatiformes > Dasyatidae > Hypanus > Hypanus sabinus. Next base: position 172,772,820 of record NC_082712.1, on the reverse strand, counting down.
TCTATCTTAGCTAATTCACATCTCATACCTTCAAAGTTATCCTTCTTTAAGTTCAGAACCTTTGTTTCTGAATTAACTATGTCACTCTCCATCTTAATGAAAAATTCCACCATATTATGGTCACTCTTACCCAAGGGGCCTCGCACGACAAGATTGCTAACTAACCCTTCCTCAATGCTCAATACCCAATCTAGAATGGCCTGCTCTCTGGTTGGTTCATCGGCATGTTGGTTCAGAAAACCATCCCGCATACATTCCAAGAAATCCTCTTCCTCAGTACCCTTACCAATTTGGTTCACCCAATCTATATGTAGATTGAAGTCACCCATTATAACTACTGTTCCTTTATTGCACGCATTTCTAATTTCCTGTTTAATGCCATCCCCAACCTCACTACTACTGTTAGATGGCCTGTACACAACTCCCACCAGTGTTTTCTGCCCCTTAGTGTTATGCAGCTCTACCCATATCGATTCCACATCCTCCAGGCTAATGTCTTTTCTTTCTATTGCATTAATCTCCTCTCTAACCAGTAATGCTACCCCACCTCCTTTTCGTTCCTGTCTATCCCTCCTGAATATTGAATATCCCTGGATGTTGGGCTCCCATCCTTGGTCACTCTGGAGCCATGTCTCTGTGATCCCAACTATATCATATTCATTAATAACTATCTGCACATTCAATTCATCCACCTTCTTATGAAAGCTCCTCGCACTGACACACAAAGCCTTCAGGCTTGTTTTTACAACACTCTTAGCCCTTATACAATTATGTTGAAAAGTGGCTCTTTTTGCTTTTTGCCCTGGATTTGCCTGCCTGGCAAATAATTGTGTGCGAAAATCCCAGGAGATCAGCATTTTCTAAAATACTCAAACCACCCTGTATGCTACCAACAATCATTCCACAGTCAGTCACTTAGATCACATTTCTTACCCACTCTGATATTTGGTCTGAATAACAACTGAACCTCTTGACTATGCCTGCATGGTTTTATGCACTGAGTTACTGTCATGTGATTGGCTGATTTGATATTTCCATTAACAAGCAGGTGTACCTAATAAAGTGGCCACTGAGTGTAGATCTTCTGTAATATGACCTAATCAAGTAGAAAATGTAAACTATTTCAAATTATTTTAAACTGCTATCCTTAAAAGAGCCCATTTAAGGGCAGCTCTCTTGCAGCTGAATTAAAAGGTAATGTGTTTTACTCCATTGGGATATTTTTTCTCTCCACAAATGCTGCTTGATTTAAGTCATCTCAAGTCAAGTCAACTTTTATTGTCATTTTGACCATAACCGCTGGTACAGTGCATAGTAAAAATGAGATAATGTTTTTCAGGACCATGGTGTTACATGACACAGTACAAAAAACTAGATTGAACTACGTAATAAAAAAAAACACAGAGAAAGCTACACTAGACTACAGACCTACACTGGACTGCATAAAGTGCACAAAAACAGTACAGGCATTACAATAATTAATAAACAGGACAGTAGGGCAAGGTGTCAGTCCAGGATTCAGGTATTGAGGAGTCTGATAGCTTGGGGGAAGAAACTGTTACATAGTCTGGTGGTGAGAACCGGAATTCTTCAGACTTTTCCCAGACGGCAGGAGGGAGAAGAGATTGTATGAGGGGTGCATGGGGTCCTTCATAATGCTGTTTCCTTTGTGGATGCAGCGTGTAGTGTAAATGCCCGTGATGGCGGGAAGAGAGACCCCGATGATCTTCTCAGCTGACCTCACTATCCACTGCAGGGTCTTGCGATCCGAGATGGTGCAATTTCCGAACCAGGCAGTGATGCAGTTGCTCAGGATGCTCTCAATACAACCCCTGTAGAATGTGATGAGGATGGGGGGTGGGAGATGGACTTTCCTCAGCCTTTGTAAAAAGTAGAGATGCTGCTGGGCTTTCTTTGCTATGGAGCTGGTGTTGAGGGACCAAGTGATAATTTAAGATTCAAGATTCAGGATTGTTTATTGTCATTCTTCGGTACACAAGTGTAAAGGAGAACAAAATAATTGTTACTCCTGATACAGCATAAAAAACAATAAACATAAAGAACACAATAAAAAACTCAATAAATATAAATATTAAAGCAATCCTATAAAATGCGATGTACAAGTAACTGTTGTATACAGACGAGGTGGTCTGAGTATTACAGAGGCTGCTGATTAGATATCTGCGTCAAGGAGCAGAAGTACTGGAGAATCTGATAAAGTGGCTGCAGTGTGTACATAGTACAGAGCTGATGAATCACTGAGAAACAGAAATTTCACTGGGAGAATAAACACTTTTTCAAAGCAGCACCGTGTCTTTAACTGGCTGCGTGTGACCCATTTAAGCTGATCAATAAAGTGGTAATTAGTGTGACAGAAAATTGTTATGTGGTGTAGCACTAAGTGCTGGGGAAATTTTCTGACCAGTTTGTACTGAGGACATGGACAAAGACTTATGAGTGAAGTTGTCTACCTATTACTTCAGTACAGGCATTCATATGTTTCATAAGACCATAGACCAGGGGTGGGCAAACTTTTTGACTTGTGGGCCACAAAGGGTTCTAAAATTTGACAGGGGGGCCAGACCAGGAGCAGATGGACGGAGTGTTTTGGTAATAAACCTCATAAGAGAAAATAAAATATCATGGGATATGTAGAAAACATGTGCTTTAATTTCAATTGAAAATGAACAAATGCATTACAACAAAATATCTGTCTTTGAAGTCCCATGATATTTAGCTATTTATTGAAATGACTTTTAAAACACTGAAAATAAAATGAATAAAATACAGCTTTTTTAATAGTAACAGTTATTATTTTAAAGCACTGAAAATTCTGTTATCCTTCAAGATATTATCATCATCACTCTCCTCCTGACTGTCTTTATTTCAAAAATGGTAGGAGATGCAGGTCTACTTGTCCTACTCCTTCTTATTCAATTGTCCCCTGTACCAAAACTCAACAACGACCAGCACAAAGACAGAACAGTGACAGCGCGCCAGTATGCGGAGCGCGTTATTTGATCTGGAGCACATTTTTTTATTTTGAGAACGTACGTGCACGTGCACACTACTCATGTCCATCACTTAACAGAAATGACATGTAACATGTAAGGCTTATTGAAAAAAATATTTTCAAATGCATTTTTTACATAACACAATGAAGAAACTTATTTTTAATTTCAGTGGGAACAGTGTTGTTGGTCTCCCTTTTTAGCCAGCGCATCAAAATCTGGATTTAATTTTGTTGTGGCGATTCTCAGGATGGATCTGAGGTGTTGGTCAGTTAACTTGGATCTGTGGCTGGCTTTGTTGATGTTCATGACGCTGAACACCTGTTCACACAAATAGGTCGAGCCGAACAAAGAGTAAAGCGCAAATGTGGAGTAATACGCTGCACCTCAACAAAGGTCAATGTATATAGAGTGCGTCATCTATTGGGAAAACGCCAGAATTGCGGGGAAAAAACGTTAACAAGGTTTATTAATATAATTTCAACAAGTTCTGCGGGCCAGATTAAAAAGCTTAATGGGCCGCATATGGCCCCCGGGCCGTAGTTTGCCCATGCCTGCCATAGACCATAATTCACTGGAGCAGAATTAGGCCATTCTGCCCATTGAGACTGCTCCCCCATTCCATCATAGTGGAAATATTGTCCCTCTCAACCCCATTCTCCTGCCTTCTACCCATAACCTTTGATGCCCTTACTAATCAAGATAGTATGAACCTCTGCTTTCAACGTAATCAGTGACTTGACCTCCACAGCTGTCTGCGGCAATGAATTCCACAGATTCAACATCTTCTGGCTGAAGTAAACCTCTTCATCTTTGTTGTAAAGAGACATCATTGTATTCTGAGGCTGTGCCCTCTGATCTGAGACTCCCTCACTATCGAAAATATCCTCTCCACATATCTAGGCCAGGGTTCCACAACCTTTTTATGCCATGGACCCTCTACCATTAACCAGGGGGACTGTGGACCCCAAGTTTGGAACCTCTGATCAAGGCCTTTAAATATTCAACAGGTTTCAATGAGATCCTCCCTCATTCCTGTAAATGACAGTGAGTACAGGATCAGAGAGATCAGAGAAATGTTTCTCATATGCTAACCCTTTCATATGGGTGTATTTAAGGCAGAGATAGAAAGGTTCATGATTAGCCAGGGCATCAAAGAGTCTGTGGTGAAAGCAGGGGAGTGGGGATGACTGGAAGAATTGGATCAGCCCATGATTGAATGGTGGAGCAGACTTGATGGGCCGAATGGCCTAGTTCACATCCTATATCTTATGGTCTTATTCCTGGGATCATTCTCCTGAATTTCTTCTGGATTCTTTCCAATTCAAGCAATTCTGTTTCAAGAAGTTAATGTTTCTATGAAAACAATAAACAAAGAAATGTCATTGTAAAAGATGAAAAGTCATCTGTTACATTAACTATTTTATTCTCTGATAATGCTTCCTGACATGTTGAGAGCGTCCAGCTTTTTCTGTTCTTACTGAAGAGTTTCAGCGTTTGTCTCCTAATAAGTATTGCAAATGAATCTCAGCTGAACATATTTTGTTCACTTTTATACGATAAACAAAAAATAACTTGTTTGCTTCAGTTCAAAGTAAATTTATTACCAAACTACGTGTGTGTTCCTATATACTACCCTGATTCATTTTCTTGCAGGTATTCACAGCTTGGATAGACACATGAATGATGAAGATATGGAGGGCTCTGGTCCAGGTGCAGTTTGATGGGAGTAGGCTGTTTAAATGGTTCAGCACAGACTAGATAGGCAGAAGGGCCTAAACGTTTCTGTCCTGTACTTTTCTATGACTGTGACTCTCAAGAACAAAGAAATACAATACATTCATTGAAAATCTCCACACAAAGACTGACAAACAACCAGTGGAAAAGAGTCCAAATAAACTGTCCAAATATATAAAAAGAAACAAATAATAAATAAACATTACGTTGGGGGCAGCCTACAAGTGTTGCCATGTTTTTGGAGCCATCATAGCATGCCCACAAATCACTGATCCTACCCATAGGGCTTTGGAATATGGGAGGAAACCAGAGCATCCAGAGGAAACCCATCTGGTCGTGGGGAGAATGTACAAATTCCTTACAGACAGCGGCAGGAATCGAACTCCAATGAATGATCACTGGCATTGTAAACTGATTCACCTACTGCTACACTACCATGGCACCAAATGGCTTCCAAAGTTCTTTGACTTATCAATATTAGATATCTTTCATATTAAGGCTGGTTTGCAGTTGCAGCAGGCTATCAAGAAGGCAACTGTACAGGGTGTTGGTGAGGCCACTCCTGGAGTACTGTACTGTGTGCCGTTCTCAACTCCTTACTTGAGGAAGTGTATACTGGCTTTGGAGTCAGTGCAGAGGAAGTTCACCAGGTTGATTCCAGAGATGAGGGGGTTAGACTATGAGGAGAAATTGAGTCACCTGGGACTGTACTAGCTGGAATTCAGAAGAATGAGAGAGGATCTTATAGAAACATATAAAATTATGAAAGGGATAGATAAGAGAGAGGCAGGAAATTTGTTTCCACCAGTAGGTGAGACTGGAACTAGGGGACATAGCCTCAAGATTCAGAGGAGTAGATTTAGGACAGAGATGAGGAAGAACTGCTCTTTCCAGAGGGTGGTGGATCTGTGGAATTCTCTGCCCAATGAGGCAGTAGAGGCTACCTCAGTATTGAAGACAAGGTTGGATAGATTTTTGCATAGTAGGGGAATTAAGGGTTATGGGGGAAAAGCAGGTGGGTGGAGATGAATCCACGGCCAGATCAGCCATGATCTTATTGAATGGCAGAGCAGGCTCAATGGGCCAGATGGCCTACTCCTGCTCCCATTTCTTATGTTCTTATTTTATAATATTTTAAACTGCATCTTTTGAAATCTTCTTTTATGCATCATACAAAAACTTTTATTTTTAAAACTACTTAGTAGCTAGTTGTTAAGTGACCCTCTCACCATGTATCAGATGATAACTAACATTATCCTTTCGTGTCAGAACTAGTTACCTCTCTCTGTTATAAGTTCTTAGCCTGCAGTGCTTCTCATTAGTTAATTATATCACCAAATCCCGAGTTTCTCCAGTATTTATAACGGAGAATGAGAACAGATTTTTTGAGCAAGTGACCTGATAGCACTCTCTGGCCTAACCCCTGCCAGAAGAGTTGCAAGTTCACAGTCTGTGACTTCCTGTTCACAAAAGTTCACAAAACACATTGTGAAATGTGTTGTTCTGTGGCAGCAGTACAGTGCAATACATTAAAAATAACTATAAGTTACAACAAGAAATATTAATTGGAATAGACTCTTCTGGCCCTTTGAGCCATGCCACCTAGCAATCTCTGATTTAACCTAATTGCAGGACAATTTACAATGACCAATTAACCCACTAAACAGTCCATCTTTGGATCTGGGCAGTAACTGGAGCACCTGAGGAATACCCATGCATTCTGCGAGGAGGATACGCAGCCTCCTTACAGATGACGTTGGAAATAGCTTGGTGCTAACCGCTATGTTACTATGCCGCCCATGTTAAAATAAATGAATAAGTAATGCAAAAAAGAGAGCAAAATAGTGAAATAGTGTCCGAGGATTCTGGACAGATCCTGTGCATTGATGCCTCCATACCAGGATGGTGACGTAAACAGTCAGAATGGTCTCCATGGTACATCTGTCAAAATTTGCTAGTGTTTTTGTTGACATACCAAGTCTCCTCAATTTCCTAATGAGGTTAAGCCATTCGTGTGCCTTCTTTTTAACTGCATCATTTATTGGGCCCAGATTAGATCTTCAGAGCTGTTGACACCCAGAAACAAAATGCTGGATGAAATTAACAGATCCAGATGCATATCTGGGAAGAAATAGATGTTCAACCGCCCATTTTCCCCTATAGAGGGAAATGGATATTCAACGGTCCAGCTCCCCTGCACAGATGCTGCATCACCCACGGAGTTCCTCCGGCATTTTGTTGCCCTAGAAACAGCACACTCTGCATTTCCCAAAATCCAGTCTGCTGCATTTGTACCATTCTAGCTGGCTGCATCACAGGGGCTGCTGCAGAAGATCAAAGTAAGCTGCAGTGAACATGAGGAAATCTACAGATGCTGGAAATTCAAGCAACACACACAAAATGCTGGTGGAACACAGCAGGCCAGGCAGCATCTATAAGGACGTACAAAAAGCTGGATGAGCTCAGCAGGTCCGGCAGCATCCGTTGAAAGAAGCCATCGACGTTTCGGGCTGAGACCCTTCGTCAGGACAGAGATGTTCAACGGTCTAGCTCCCCTGCACAGATGCTGCATCACCCACGGAGTTCCCGCACAGACGTCAGGACGGAGATCCTGATGAACGGTCTCGGCCCGAAACATCGACAGCGCTTCTCCTTATAGATGCTGCCTGGCTTGCTGTGTTCCACCAGCATTTTATGTGTGAAGCTGCAGCAAGTTGTAAATTTAGTCATCTCCATCATGGGCCCTAGCCTTCATCGTATCCGGGACATCTTCAAGGAGGGATGCCTCAAAAGGCGGCATCCACCATTAAGGACCCCTATCATGCCAAATTCTCATTGCTGCCATCAGGAGGGAGGTACAGAAGCCTGAAGGCACACACTCAACGATTCAGGAGCAGATTTTTTCACTCTGAATTCATTCATTTTCTGAATGGGCAATGAATCCATGACCACTACCTCACTACATTTTTATTTCAATTTTTGCACTACTTACTTAAATTAACTATGTTATATATATGTATGTGCATATGTATATATAGTAACTCACAACTTTTTTCCTCTATTATTATGTATTGCATTGTACTGCTGCTACGAAGTCAGCAAATTTCACATCACATGCCAGTGATATTAAACCTGATTCTGATTCTGAATACATTTCATGTAAGCTTTGGTTTGAACTAAAAGTACCAGATTAATAGAATAATCTTTCCTAAAAATTAAAATTAAGATATAATTTCCTGCCAAAATCACATGATACTTTATTGTTAATAAAGCAAGGTCACAGAAGGAATACAAATGAATACACTCACAGTGCACACATCAGAACAGAAAGCTCTCCTCCGTCTTGGAACATAGCAACTGTTATTCGCTTGACTGTAAGGTTTCCTTCTCTGTTCTACAATTAAGTCATGATCTCCTTTTGCACACTTTGAGTACTAATGTTCTCAGTGTTATATTTTTACTTATTTGCATACTTGTCTTCTCTTGCACATTGACTAATTGTCAACCTCTGTTTATGCATAGTTTTCATAAATTCTGTTGCATTTATTTATTTTCAGAATCAGGTTTAATATCACCGACATATGTTGTGAAATTTGCTGACTTAGTGACAGCAGTACAATGCAATGCATGATAAATATAGGAAAAAAATGAATTACAGTAAGCATATAGATAGGTATATTAGACACTTTAATTAAAAATAGTAGTGCGAAAATAGAAATAACTTTTAAAAAGTGAGGTAGTATTCATGGATTCAATGTCCATTTAGAAATCAGATGGCAGAGGGGAAGAAGCTGTTCCTGAATCACTAAGTGTGTGCCTTCAGGCTTCTGTACCTCCTTCCTGATGGTAACAGTGAGAACAGGGCATGTCCTGGGTGATGGGGTCCTTAATGATGGACACCACTTTCCAAAGGCACTGCTCCTTGAAGATGTCTTGGGTACTACACAGGCGAGTACCCATGATGGAGCAGACTAAGTATCTTGTAAGTGCCAGCAAGAAAATGACCCTCAAAGTAGTTATATGGTAACATATACATATTTTTCTAATAAATTTTACTTAGACATTTTAACTTTTGATGCTGATAGAGAGAGCATGGAAGAGTACAGCACAGGAACAGGCCCTGTGATCCACAATGTTGTGCAAACCAATTAAATCAGTAATCAAATGGCCAACTAAACTAATCTCTTCTGCCCACACAATGTCGATATTCTTCCATTTCCCTCACATTCATGAGCCTATCTAAACATCTCTTAAAAATCCCTAATGCTTCTGCCTTCACCACCACCCCAGGCAGCTCTGAATTTCAGATATTTGTCTCTTTTTCACCAGTTTTTAACAAATAACAATATCAAAATCAAGCTTAATATCACTGGCATATGTCGCAAAATGTGTTTTTGTACAGCAACAGTACATTGCAATACATGATAATAAAATTTGTACATTACATTAGTATATTTCAAATCTCATTGTTAGGTTCTCAAATTAACCACATAAGCAGTAAGAAGCTCCTTGGGTAAATCCTTCCTATTCCTCGTGTTCAAGTGGTTGAAGGGATTGTTTTCTTTTCAGTTAGTGCATTTCAGTGTTGTTACATATTACCCAACCAAACACAGACAACAGATTGGATAGGGACCTGCCTTTGAAAAAGGACCATTTACAAATAATCCAGTTTCATTTCATACTGCAAAGACATGTGGTTTGGTAGGTTATGAGCTGAGAAATTCAAGGCAACATAAATTTAAGGTATAGAAAGTACAGGGTGATATCACAAGCAAATTCCTTAGAGAGTGGTGGGTGCATGGAACCCCAAGCCAGGAGTGGTGAAGAAGCAGATACATTAAGGGCATTTAAGAAACTCTTAGATGGGCACATGGATGATAGAAAAATGGAGGGCTATGTAAGAGGGAAGCGTTAGATTGATCTTAGAGTAGGTTTAAAGGTTGACACGACATTGTGGGCTGAAGGCTCTGTACTGTGCTGTAATGTTCTATGTTCCATTCTTGTGTAAGACAAAGAGGGAGAAAGAAAGATAAAGAAAGAAGGGGGTGGAGAAAGAGAGGTGGAGTAATGCAGACAGAAAAAAAGTAGTGAGAAAAGCAGAAAGAAGATACAAGCAAAGAGAAAGAAAGACAGAGTTGGATTTGAGAGAAAGAGAGGCAGAGAAAAAGTTGTAAACTCAGTCAGCTCCATCATGGGACTACCCTCCTCAGCATCCAGGATATCTTCAAGGAACGATGTTTCAAAAAGGCTGCTCCATCATTAAGGACCCCCATCACCCAGGACATGCCCTATTCTCAATGCTACTATCAGGGAGGAGGTATAGGAGCCTGAAGTCACACACACAGCGATTTACAGTTTCTTTTCCTCTGCCATCAGATTTCTGACTGCACATTGAAACTATCTCACTACTTTGTTTTCTCTTTTTGCACTATTTATTTGTTTTAACTTTTTAAAATATATACATATACAGTTTTTATTGTGTATTGCATTTGTCTGCTGCCTCATAACAACGAATTTCCTGATAAATGTCAGTGATATTAAATCTGATTCTGAACGCTACAGAGAGGAAGAGTGAGAAGCAGACAGAGATGCAAGATGCAGACAAAGATAAGGAGGTAGTCTGAGGTAAGGTTTGTTTTGGACACCAATCCTGACAGGCGACAGGTTGGTACATTGTGAGCCAAAGGGCCTGCGCCATTCTGTGTTTGATGTTCTATAATAGTTCTAGGTATAGAACATCAGACAATGAATCCCAATTTTGTGGTCCAATACCCTGCTGGGCTTGGCATTTTCCACTTTGCCAATATCACTTAGGAGATAATGTATGTCTATGAAGTTGCAGTAGGTTTAGTGGAGAAGCGGGGGGGTGGGGGGTTATGGTAGTAGAACTGAAGAGCCTGTACTGTGTTGTAATTTTCTTTGTTCTATCCCACACTTCAGATACATTACACAATTATTTAATTGTGAGAGAAGTTTTCTTAAATTGTTCCACTTCATTGTACTGTTATATTGTCTATTGAGTCAATGGTTCATTGCAGAAAATTTCATCCCTTAACAAAAGAATTAGGATAAAGTGGAGAGGAAAAACCATTCTGAGATCAGGGAAATGGGACAGGAACTGTATATTGGCAAGCAATGAGAGAAGTGGCATCTGGAGACTTGGGTAGAAGTAAGTTAAATACAAAACAATCGCATTTTAACAACATTTTTCCAAAAGTACATCATGGGTACAACTCTCCCCAATATCTTCCAGAGACAACATGGGAATAAGGGGGCATCCACCATTAAGATTCCTCACCACCCAGGATATGCCATCTTCTCATCTACCAGCAGGGTAGAGGTATAGGAGCCTGAAGACCAAAACATAGATTCTCCATTTATCTCCTGCTCACTGTTGGGTTTGCATTAGGTACATGCAATGTTGGCTTGAGCTAAAATCTTACAGCTATGGCATGTCAAACAAAAACACAAATGGCTGCAGATATCAGCAGGTCAGGCAGTGTCTGGGGAGGGAAATGGATGATTGACAGTTCAGGTTGATTCCTTTCACCTGGTTTGAAATAGTAGAGGAGAGTTTGCTAGCATAAAGAGGTGAGAGGAAGGGATGGAGAAAGATCTGGCAGATGATGGGTGGATCCAAGTGAGGGGGATTGATCAGCAGATGGAGGAGGGGAGAGTAGAACTAGTGACAGAGGCTGGAAGGTGATAGAAAGGAACAACAAAAGGCTGTAAATAATCAAATCTGATTGGAGAGGAAGATGGAGCATAGAACCCAACATGGGAGATGAGTTTGTAGATGGTGCGCAGTGGAAGGGATTTGTGGTTGGAGTCACTCTCCCCCACTGTTCCTATCTTTCAACTCTCCCTGCTCACTTGGATCCACCATGTCATCTGGAGAAATACTATCCAATCCAATCATCATGAGGTGTGTTATATGACATGGGCAATCATGGTCTTCCATCTGTCTTTAATCTGAGAAGTTTCAATAAGCTCTTCAAAACTTTTCCCTGTCCATCCCTTGATGTAACTCATTAATGTCATGTGATGTTGACCATGACTTTTTCTTGTGTCAGTTTTCCCCATCACTGCAAGATGTTTGAGCTTCTCTTTCCTCAGTATCTGTCCCAAAAATTCTGGCTGTTGTTTCCTGATGATGTCAGCTCTCTTCTTATCCTGGCTTTTCGCAACACTTTCCCATTTGTTACTCTGTCCTTCCACGATATCATTCTTCTCAAAAAACACAATTATTATGAAATATTGAATATGAAAGGTATTTTTAATAGATCATTACATTTTCTTTAAATATCTTTCACTGAGCCAAAGGTGGAAAGGAATATTGCAAGATATTACATTTTCAGAAATGCTCACAAAAAGTGAAAATCAATGCTCTAGAAAGTTACAGCAGGAACTAACAGAAACATGTTACAAAATGACAGAATTATCAGTTCCTTGAAATAACCTCTACTGTATCTCACAAAATAATGTTAGCTGCAAAGCAACATTTACAACATACACTCAGTGACCATTCTATTAGGTACACCTGCACACCTGCTCATTAATGCAAATATCTAATCAGCCAATCATGCAGATATGGTCAAGAGGTTCAGCTGTTTTACAGACCAAACATCAGAATGGAGAAGAAATGTGATCTAAGTGACTTTGACTGTGGAATGATTGTTGGTGCCAGACAGGATGCTTTGAGTATCTCAGAAACTGCTGATCACCTGGGATTTTCACACACAACAACCTCTAGAGTTTACAGAGAATGGTGCAAGAAACAAAAAGCATCCAATGAGTGGCAGTCCTGTGGGTGAGAACACCTTCTTGATGAAAGAGGTCAGAGCTGAATGCCCAGATTAGTTATGCCCAGGAAGGCAATAGCAACTCAAATACGTACACGTTACAGCAGTGGTGTGCAGAAGATCATCTCTGAACGTACAACATGTTGAACCTTGAAGTACATGGGCTATAGCAGTAGAAGATCATAAACACACATTCAGTGGCCACTTTACAAGGTACAGGAGGGACCTAATAAAGTGGCCTCTGAGTGTAAGTCAGTGATAATAAACCTGAATCTGATTCTGATTCTCTTCAACTGCAAGCAGCATTACAAGTCATGCAAATGGAGTTTTGCCACGTTATGTGAAAAGCATAATTTTCTGTCATTATTTACTTTAAATTCTTCACCAGTCTGGCACAGGTAAGCTTTTCTCTTAAATTGTGCTCACATATTTTCCACATGATGTTGTAAAATATTGATGCCACAGTGGTACACGTCATTTTTTTATATATAAGTGCTTCTTTCTATCTCATTTACAACCCTCTTCTTAACATGCCCTATTGAAGATCCGGGGACACTGCACATTTTGTTCTTTACTATCCGTGTTCTCTGGTGACAAGGCCCATCTGCCACCTGCTCTGGTCTGTGTCCCAGCGACAACTGTCGAGCAGCACCAAGATTGATTATCAGTCAAAAGCAATAACAGTGCACCAGATTTCTGTGGGTTAAGCTTGCTGAACCAGCAAGAGTTGGTATGAAATTTCAGCGCTGCGTGCCAACATTTTGGTGCTGAAAGAACAGCGGAGCATGTCGCCATGAAATACAGCCAAAAGAAACACAAAGCAGAAAGTCTCTCCTCCCAGTTTAGCCTATTAAAAGGGAGAGTGCAGCTGGAATAACAGCAATAGCTGTCATATAGAAAGACTATTAACTCTAGACTTTATTTTCAGCTTATATCATCTAAACTCTATGGTGACTAATTGTACCGAAGGAATTCTCAATTATATTTCTGTGGGTAAATAGTGTTTCCTTTTGAAATATGTTTAATATCAAGGTGGATCTAATTTTAAATACATTTATATTTCATTTTTAATCCTGCTCAGCTCTTCTGCCAGTGTCCTAAATTTAAACAATCTCGCTCAAAAGATTATCGGCAGGTCAGCCTTTTTGAACTACGCTCCAAAACTGTGGAATTCAATACCTAAAACTGTAGGGGAGGCAGACACAGTTGACACTTTTTAAACACCAGTTTAAAAACTATTCATTTAATCTTGCTTTTAACTAATGTGATCTTTTATTCTTAAGTTTGCCTTTTTCGCATTGTAAAGCAATTTGAACTACATTGTATGAAAAGTGATCTATAAATAAGTTGTTATTATTACTGTTATTTATGTTTTAAAATGTTCTAAGTTTCAGAGTGATATTTGCAGAGTTAAAGTAGTCTTTGAAAAATTAAGATTCCTTGTGACGTTAGTCATAATGCAATGTTTTATGTTTCTTCCCCTCTGCCATCAGATTTTTGAACGGACAATAAACAACCCATGAACTCTACCTCACCATTTTTGCTCTATTTCTGCACTACTCATTTCAATTTATTTTTGTACATATTTCTGATTGTAATGTCCAGCTGTTTATGTACTGCTGCTGCAAAACAACACATTCCTCAACATATGTCGGTCATATTAAACCTGATTCTGATTCAATTGTAAATGATAGACAGTCAGCCTGTTATCAGTATGATATGTGCAAAGGAAAGATTTTATGAGTGTACCTTAAAAGGAATTTCTCATAACGTTAATTATTTTCAGCAATAAATTGTGATAGGGGTGTTGTTTGCAAAATGTTATATCCTATTAAAATGAGTATATTGGTTCCAAGGAATACTTGCATTGCCTTTCAAACTAAAATTAATAAATTAAATTAAAAATAAAATTACTAAATTAGCAACAAAGTTCAAAGTAAGTTTGTTATCGAAGTATATATATGTCACCATATACTCCCGTGTAATTTATTTTCTTGTGGGCATTCACAGTTGATACAAAGACAGAAAATATAATCGATGAAAAACCACATGCAACAACGTCAGGCAAATAACCAATGTGCAAAAGATAGCAAATTGTGCAAATACAAAAGTAAGCACAACAAAATATTAATAATAAATAAGTATTGAGAACATGAAGAGACCAAGGGTGAGTGAAATTATCCACACTGGTTCAGGACCCTGATGGTTGAGTAATACATTACATGAACTTTTTAAAACTATTCAATTGTGTTCACAACAAACAGGTTTAAAAACAAAAGAAATATATTCTGCCCTATAATATTAATCAGACAGATATAGTTTTCAATTTCCAATGATTGACCTTGACAGTAACGTACTTAAAAGTGTGAATATGCAATCAGAAGTAAAGTGGCACAACTAAAAACACATCACTACAGTTGGTCTATGTATTTTTTATCATAAAACTTGTTCACAGTTGAATTGTAAATACACTAAGCGGCCACTTTATTAAGTACCCCTGTATACATGCTTGTTGATGCAAATATCTAATCAGCTAATCATATGGCAGCAACTCAATGCATAAATAATTGGCTGATTAGATGTTTGCATTAACAAGCAGGTGTACATAATAAAGTTTCCAGTGTTTTGTTTCTGGAATCTTTTACCTTTCATGTTTTTGAATGGCTCTCCAGTTGAAATATAGACATCAACATTTTGAGGAATCTCTTTTGACTCAAATACTTCTCGGCCATTTGCAAGAAAAACTCTCCTCGCGGCTGAGTTCAGGTTGAGTTTTATGGTACTCTCCTCCAGCAACTGAAAATGGAAAAAATAGACCATCATAAACAAAGATTCAAGAGAGTTTGTCATTCATTAGTAAAGGAGTATAACTGAGAAGGGAATGATTGGTCCTCCAGATCCAATGCAGTTTAAATAAACACAATAAGGATAAAGAACTGATTTTAAAAAAACACAATAAATATAAGTACATAAGATCAGCTTATATACATAGACTGATTATATGAGATGCTAGGTACGTGAGAGTCTAAGGTAATTTTGACAGGAAATGATCAAGTAATGGTGGGGGTGCTGTGGTGGGGAGGGTCAATGGGGGGAGGTGTAGTGGGTGGCATGGTGGTGGAGTGGGTTAATGGCTGCAGGTGTAGTTGGTGGTGTGGTGGGGAGAGTGGATTAATGGGTGTAGGTGTCGTAGGTGTTGTGGTGGGTTAATGGGTGGAGGTGTGGGTGGTGTGGTGTGACGGGGAGGGTGGATTAATGGGTGGAGGTGTGCTGTGGTGTGGAGGGATAAGTTGATAGGTAGAGGTGTAGTGGGTGGTGTGGTGTGGAGGGGTAATGGGTGGAGGTGTGGTGAATGGTGTGCTGTGGTGTGGAGGGGTGGGTTAATGGGTGGAGGTGTGGTGAATTGTGTAGTGTGGTGTGGTCTTGTGGGTTGATGGGTGGAGGTGTAGTGGGTGGTGTGGTGTGGAGGGTAGGTTAATGGGTGGAGGTGTAGTGAATTGTGTAGTGTGGTGTTGTGGGTTGATGGGTGGAGGTGTAGTGGGTGGTGTGGTGTGGTGTGGAGGGTGGGTTAATGGGTGGAGGCGTGGTGAATGGTGTGGTGTGGAGGGTGGGTTAATGGGTGGAGGTGTGGTGACTGGTGTGGTGTGGTCTTGTGGGTTGATGGGTGGAGGTGTGGTGAATGGTGTGGTGTGGTGTTGTGGATTGATGGGTGGAGGTGTGGTGAATGGTGTGGTGTGGTGTTGTGGATTGATGGGTGGAGGTGCGGTGTGGTCTTGTGGGTTGATGGGTGGAGGTGTGGTGAATGGTGTGTGGGTTGATGAGTGGAGGTGTGGTGAATGGTGTGGTGTGGTGTTGTGGATTGATGGGTGGAGGTGTGGTGTGGTCTTGTAGGTTGATGGGTGGAGGTGTGGTGAATGGTGTGGTGTGGAGGGTGGGTTGATGGGTGGAGGTGTGGTGTGGTGTTGTGGGTTGATGGGTGGAGGTGTGGTGAATGGTGTTGTGGGTTGATGGGTGGAGGTGTGGTGAATGGTGTGGTGTGGTGTTGTGGGTTGATGGGTGGAAGTGTGGTGAATGGTGTGGTGTGGTGTTGTGGGTTGATGGGTGGAGGTGTGGTGAATGGTGTGGTGTGATGTTGTGGGTTGATGGATGGAGGTGTAGTGGGTGGTGTGGTGTTGTGGGTTGATAGATGGAGGTGTGGTGAATGGTGTGGTGTGGTGTTGTGGGTTGATGGGTGGAGGTGTGGTGAATGGTGTGGTGTGGTGTTGTGGGTTGATGGGTGGAGGTGTTGATATTTTTCAAGTTTGCTGGATAGCTATTGAGCTACTTTGTCATTGGCAACAAAGTGCCAAATAGATTACATTAATCACAATGAGTCAGACCAATATAAACATAAACACTCAGTTGAGCACTGATGATGTCACCTCGACTGGTGACAAAACGTTTGTGACCTAACCTCAAGGCTCGACAAACAACCTTACAAGCAATAAGTCATCCCCAGTACCAATCTTCTCTTTCTTTTCAGATTCAAATACAGTATTCGTTCAACAGAGGAAATTATATGATAGATGGGCCATTGCTGTCCACTTTTCAATTCGTTAGTCAGGAAACTAGACAATGAACTAAGATAATTTTTAAAATAAATATATGTTTTCAGTAACTTTCTACACTGCATTAGGGTGCCACAATAGCACAGTGTTTAGCGCGATGCTATTACAGCTCAGGACATTAGGATTCCAATGATGTCTGTAAGAAGTTCCCTCCGGGTGCTCCAGGTTCCTCCCACAGTCCAAAGATGTACCTGTTAGTAGGTTAGTTGGTCATTGTAAATTCTTCCGTGACTAGGCTTGGGTTAAATTAGTGGGTTGCTAGGCAATGCGGCTCGTTGTGCCAGAAAGACCTGCTCCACGCTGTATCTCTAAATAAATCATTAAATATTGTTCAGGGGTCATGGTTAGACCCCAGCTCCGGTATGCTGTCAGTTCAGTCTTGTGTGAAGCTTAGATTGTTACACACTGAAGCTATTCTTCCAGTGGAGATCTCTCCAACTAACACCATCCCCATCTCCATCAAACTTACTGGCATCTTTTATCTCATAATAACACCAGCAAAGAGGAAATTGTCAAGCCCAACAGAGTATTGGACCACAAAACTGAGAACAATTATAGAACAGAGAACATTACATCACAGTGCAGGCCCACACAGTAGAATGACACAAAACGGTAACCTTTGGATTTTCCTGTGCCCACGTAAGTCTGTGAAGCGAGCCACGTATGCATCGCGTGGTAGCGTGATGATGTAAGCAATTTATGTATTTACATTTATAAACCTCGTAATAATTTAAACTCCAGAAGAAATTAAGATCTAAATATGAAATTATTCAATAACAACAGCTGGCATGTGATCTTATACAATTATAATAGTATAAAGAATTTCTTCACAGACAGAGCCATTAC
The DNA here is from genome assembly GCF_030144855.1 of Hypanus sabinus. NCBI lineage: Eukaryota > Metazoa > Chordata > Chondrichthyes > Myliobatiformes > Dasyatidae > Hypanus > Hypanus sabinus. The sequence continues at coordinate 172,754,817 of NC_082712.1, read as the reverse complement.
CAGTTTGAAGTTAAGCACTGCAAGTTTTGCAGAAATATTGTGCGTCCCATTCTTGAAAGCTGTTACTTTTATGATCGTCTCCTGATGTTTAGAGAGTGGCTTTCGTTTGCAATCCTGGCAAGCTGTCAGCAGCCTTGAAGACAATGAAGAATACACCTTCCTGTGTAAAGGGAAATTCATTCAGTGTGTGAAACAGGTAATAGGAGGTAAAACTGAATTATAGCAACACACAGAAACTGCTGGAGAAACTCAGCAGGTCAGGCAGTATCTATGGAAAGGAGTAAACTGTCAACGTTTTGGGCCATCATTAGGACTCTTGTGTCAACACCTCCCTCAGCTACCCCTCCTCCTTCCCTTTCTTCCTATCAGAGTCCTTTTTCTTCAATATTTTACCATTCCACCTATCAGCTCCCAGCTTCTTACTTCATTTCCTCCCTTCCCCCACCCACCCACCATCCCCCTCACCTGGTTTCACATATTACTTACCAGCTTGTATTCCTGCCCCATTCACTCCCTCCCCCCCCCCCACCACCACCTTCTTATTCTAACTTTTCCCCCTTTCCTTTCCAGTACTGTATTGATGAAAGGTCTCAGCCCGTGGCATTGACTGTTTCTCTTCCATAGATGCTGCCTGACCTGCAAAGTTCATCCAGCATTTTGTGATTTTGTGTGTGCGTGTTACTCTGGATTTCCAGCATCTGCAGAATCTCTTCTGTTTATAATAAAAGTAATTAGTGTTTTAAATGTTAAGCAAATGCATGGCTGTGGAAAGGAAAAAAATTGGGTAGATTGCTTAAGAGCGTAAAATCAGGAGTATGTTAATCGATAACTCAAACCCTTCTACCATTCAAGGCTGAGACTAGTTGATTCTACTATCAGAGATTCAAATATCTACTATACATTTGTGGATCATCATCAATCTTTCCAGTCAATTTTAAACCACCATTGAAAATGACAGCCTGACTAACTCCAGCAAATTATCAATCATTGTGCTAATCCTGAAAGCAATTATTGACATTGTTTAGACCAGTTCAGTAACCAGCAGGGCAATAAGTATCTGTCACAAAGAGTATTGCCTTCAGAGTGTACCTGCAACATAAGCAGAAAATATGTTTTTAATATTTCCCAATGGAACTCCAATAAGATCATAAGATTTAGGAGCAGAGTTAGGCCGTTTGGTCTGCTTTGCCATTTCATCATGGCTGATCCATTTTCACTCTCAGCCCTAAATTTCTGTCATCAACCCATATCACTTCATGCCCTGACTAATCAGGAATCTATCAACCTCCACCTTAAATATACCCAATGACTTGGCCTCCACAACTGACTGTGGCAATGAATTCCACAGACTCATCATTCTCTGGCTAAAGAAATTCCTTCTCATCTCCATTCTAAATAGATGTGCCTCTATTCTAAGGCTGTGTCCTTTGGACTTCAACTAGCCAACCATAGAAAACATCCTCTCCACATCTACTCTGTCTAGGCCACTCAACGTTTGATAAGTTTCAATGCGAATCCCTCCGCATTCTTCAAAATCCCCATAAGTCGAGGCCGGATGCATCAAACACACATCATATGACAAGCCTTTTGATTTCAGAATAATTTTTGTGAACCTCCTTTGAACCCTCTCCAATGTCAGCACAGCCTTTCTTCGATTAGTGGCCCAAAACTGCACACAACACTCCAAGTGAGGTCTCACCAGTGAAAAATAAAGCCTCAACATTGCATCCTTGCTTTTATATTGTATTCCTAAATGTTCTCAATTTAAAAAATTAAGAATCTAATCACTTTTTCTATTAATTCAAGGGATGCGTGCTTCCCAGAGTGAACCAGTATTTAAAGCCCAGCCATAGCTGCCCTTCAAGATGGTGGTGAGCTTCCTTCTTAAGCAATTGCAGTCCTTGAGGTGTGAATGGAAATGTCTCGCCAAAGTCCTTTTAGGGAGAGTTCCAGGATTTTGGCCCAGTGATTTTGTAAGTCACATACATAATTAAAGTAAAACACCAAGTTTAAAAAATAACTTGCTTCAGTATCTTGTCCTCACTTGTACAAACTCCTAACTTTCATTGTACAGGTGCAGTAGGACAAATGGATCTGGGAATACAGGTCCATAGTTCATTGAAAGTAGCTTCATGGGTAGATAGAGTTGTAAAGAAGGCTTTTGGCACATTGGTCTTCATAAACCAATGTACTGAGTACAGGAGATGGGATATTATGTTGAAAATCTATAAGACAGTTGTGAGGCTTAATCTGGGGTATTGCTTATAGTTTTTGTCACCCATCTACAGAAAAGATGTAAACAAGGTTGAAAGAATACAGAGAAAATTCACAAGGATGTTGCCAGGTCTGGAGGACCTGAATTATATTGAATAGGTTAGGACTTTATTCCTTGGAATGTAGAAGATTGAGAGGAGATTTAATAGAGCTATACAAAATTTTGAGGGGTATAGATAGGGTAATTACAAGCAAGCTTTTTCCACTGAGGTTGGGAGAAGATTACAATCAGAGGTCATGCGTTAAGGGTGAAAGATGAAATGTTTAAGGAGAACATGAGGAGAAACTTTTTCACTCATGAGAGTGGGAAACGAACTGCCAGCATAAGTGGTGCATGCCAGCTCGATTTCAACATTTAGGAGAAGTTTGGGTAAGTACATGGATCGTAGGGGTATGGAGGATTATGGTCCCACTGCAGGTCGATGGGAGTAGGCAGTTTAAATGGTTCACCACAGACTAGATAGCCAAAGGGCCTGTTCCCATGCTGTACATTTCTATGACCCTATGTTTCATATTCAACAAGTATCTGCATTTTCCGGCTCCCAAGGTGTACACAATGAAATGCCCAGTGTTTAAGCAAACCACTGAAGGCAACTTCTAGATTTCCTCCTGGCTTTCCAATCCCCTTAATCCTCCAGTTGCCAATCGTTCCATGGTATTACCAATGCTCCAACCACAAGCCTTCATCCTTTGACTCCTGCCCCTCTCACACTCCCTTGACCGAGTCCTCCTCTCACCACCATTGAAACAGGCCTTGATTGGGCCTTTCTCTGCATGTTTCATTAAGACCACATTTTAGTGTATAACATATTATTCTGCTACCATTTAGAAACTTTCTGAACACAAAGTGGTATTTCAAATAAGGCAATAAATAAAATCAAAGCTTTGTTGACTTTTAGACTAAATCTTCTCAATGTCTTTAAATATGATTTAAAAATCACTCAGTAACCCCTACAGGTAGATTAGCTCTTAGATGAAGTATTAATTGCTTCTTTATATCTCTTTGAATTTTGTGAAACAAGACCTCAAAAAAGACACCAATTTCAGTTACTAAATAATTTTAATAAAGGAAACAAGAAAATTACTTTACAAAATACTGGAGGAACTCAGTAGGGCAGGCAGTATCAATGGAAAAGAGTAAACAGTCAACGTTCCAGGCTGAGACCCTTCATCAGGACTGGAATGGAAGGATCCTGCAGGGATTATTGTGGAGTTTAGTTATTCAAAGTTTGCCCAGAATACAAGGTATAATTCACTATGCCGGTAAATGTACTGCAGCAATTGAGAAAAAACTACAAAATGCTGGAGGAACACAGCAGGTCAGGAAACATCTATAGAGGGAATAAACAGATGGTGGGCCAAGACCATCATGACAGATTGTAATTTTAGCACACTGTAAAGGAATGTATCTGTAAACTGGAGGTCAGCATGGTAGCACAGCAGTTAACACAGCACTCTGCAGAACCAGCGACCAGGGTTCAATTCCCACAGTTACCTGTAAGAAGGCTGTACGTTCTCCCTGTCACTGCATGAGTTTCCTCCAGGTGCTCCAGCTTCCTCCCACAGTCCAAAGACTGACCACTTGGTAGGTTAATTGGTCATTGTAAATTGCCCCATAATTAGCCTAGGATTAAATCAGGGTCTGCTGGGTGGTGCAACTCAGAAGGCCGGAAGGACCTACCGTATTCCACACTGCAACTCAATAAATAAAAAAGTAAAGAGCTACCAGTTGATATGTTGACTGGTCATGGTAAATTGTCCCCTGATTAGGCTAGGGTTAAAATCAGGGGTCGCCTGGTGGTGTGGCTTAAAGGGCCAGAATGTCCTACTCCACACTGAATTGCAATAAAATAAAACATAAAAATGAAGGTCCAATCAAAGATTGAACAATGCTTCTCACTAAGTACAGGGATTCTGGTGAGAGACAATCCCACTGACAAATCATCACATAGAGAGATATTAACCAGACCAGAAGGTAAGTTATTCTATAAGATAATTATCTTAATGCTAATAACAAGTATAAAGAATGCTTTACAATTATTATTTGAGCAACAATACATATATAAATTTGTCTGCTAAAATTTTCATGCAAACATTACTACAATAAATGTTTCAATAATTCATCAATATTGCATTTTGCAGAACCTTTCTTCATATAGAATTTTACTGTCCTCGTGACACATTACATGTTACAAAAAGCATCAAGATATTAAATATTTTGGAATATTTTTATGCAATGTGATAAAATTAAAGTTTTCCCAATATTTATGTCAAACTTAACTTTGAAACACCAGTTCTGATTCTTGAATGTAATTACCTAACTGATCCAGAGGGAGCACTCAAGCATCTTTTGATCTTTGGAAGCCGGAGACTGCATTTCTTTTTATGAGTTGAAAAGGTGCTTTTGCAGGCTGACACTGTGCGATAGTTATCAAATGAACTATGCATTCTCCTTCTTCTGCTCTGTGAACAAGTGCGAAATCCAACTGTAGACCGGAAAGATGGTTTTCCACTCTGCATACAGATTGGCCTTTCATACGGGGATCTACATTTTCTAAATATAAAGAGAAACAATTTTTCTTTAAAGTTTCATACTTGCAAATCAAATAGAACTTTCCTTTTTTTTACTTCACTCTCAGAATGGCAGATATGTGTGGAAAAAGTGTAAGTGTGAAACAGGGCAGGAAAATTACATTACCAATTCCAAACTGTGTTTCCCTGCTGGTACGGTCTCTCATGAGTGGTACAAAATCAAAAAGATTAAACCTTTGAATACATTAAACAAAAACTAACATTGCACACTCTGTAATGTATTCCTCATAGCTGTGAAAATTTTGAATGTTCGATGGAAGACTTTGAAATATCAGTTTGTTTGAGGGTCTGAATCAAAGCCTAACCAGATTGAAGCCTGAAGGCCGATTGGAGATATGTATTGAAGCCCAGAGGCCGAAGAAGTCTGGATAGAAGCCTGAAGGCCAATTGGAGGTCCATTCAAAGCCTGAAGGCTGATTGCAGGTCTGGATTGAAGCCTGAAACCTGATTGGAGGTCCAGGTTGAAGCCAGAAGGCTGATTGGAGGTCCATACAAAACTCAAAGGCCTATTTAACTGTCTGAATTGAAGCCTAAAGGCCAATTGGAGGTCTATCCAAAGCCTGAAGACTAGTTGGAGGAACAGATCAGAGCCCGAAGGCCAATTGGATGTCCAGGATGAAGCCTAAAGGCTGATAGGAGGTCCAGATCAAAATCCAAAAGCCAATTGGAGGTCCACTCAAAGCCTGAAGACCAATTAGAGGTCCAGATCAAAGCCTGAAGCCTGATCAGAGGTCCATTTAAAGCCCAAAGACCGTTTGGAGGTCCATTTAAAGCCTGAAGCCCAACTGGGTGTCTGGATCGAAGCCCAAAGGCCAAATGGAGGTCTATTCAAAGTCCTAAGGCCGACTGCTGGTCTGGATCCAAAACCTGAAAGCTCACTGGAGGTCCAGGTTGAAACCATAAAGGCCAATTGGAGGTCCATTTGAAGCCCAAAAGCTGTTTGGAGGTGTCAGGGCTCAATCTCTGTGAATCCACAACTCTGCTGCAAGCTGGAGGCCCAAGAAGACAGCCTGACCTGGGGTCAGAGTCCGGGTTGGTGGTGGTGGTGGTGGTGGTGGTGGTGGTGGTGGGGGGGGGGGGGGGGGAACAGGGGAATGGGGCATTTTTACCCATTGTTGCTTGGCATGTCCTCTTTTGGTGTGCTTTGTGTTGGCTGTTTATGCAAATGACATCTTGCACTGTATGTTTTGATGTATGTGTGATATATATCAAAAGATAAATATAACCTCAAGATACACCATTTTATGGTAGCATAAAACAATGTAACAAGTAAACACCTCGCTCTGATGACCTTCCTTCTCTCCTATCACATTCCTTCTTCTTCAGCCTTTTCCACATATCACCTCCCAGTCTCTTACCATCCCATCTCCTCCTCACCTGGTCCCACTTTAACACCTGCCATCATATACTCCTGCTCCTCCCTCCAGCTTCTTGCTGTGGCTTCTCCCCCCTTCCTTTCCAGTCCTGATGAAGGGCCTTGGCCTGAATCATCTACACCATAGATATTGCCTAACCTGATGAGCTCCTCCAGCACCTTCTGTCTGTCCTGTGTATCTCAGCAAACCTATCTTATGACTTTAATGCTCTTTGCTGCAGCCGAGTGTTATATTTCAGCTCAATTAACTGCATAATTACAGTTATTGTGCTAGAACAGCATGGTCTACACTCAAAAGTCATTGCTTGATTGACATCCTGAGGACATATCAGTCAATAGGTAAAGCTCTTTATGTTAAATGATTATATGGAATTTTCATCTTGTGTTCAACCTATTTTTCACAGATTCACAAAACAACCTTTTTGTCAGAAAGATCAGATGTATAATGTTTAGAGTTATTAAACAAGCCTGAGGGAAATGTCACATCAGAATCAGGTTTAATATCACCGGCATGTGTCGCAAAATTTATTAACTTTGCGGCAGCAGTACCATACAATACATGATAACATAGAAAAAAACTGTAAGTTACACTCTATGCTGTATATGTATATCAAAAAGTTAAATTAAATCAGTAGTGAAAAAAGAAATAAAATAAGTAGTGAGGTAGTGTTCTTGGCTTCACTGTCCATTTAGAAATTGGATGACAGAGAGACGGACACTGTTCATAAGACACAACGTGTACTTTCAGACTTCTGTATCTCCTTCCTGATGGTGACAGCGAGAAGAGGGCATGTCCTGAGTGGTGGATGTCCTTAATGATGGATACCACCTTTCTGAGGCACCACTCCTTGAAAATTTCTTGGATACTACGGAGGCTAGTGCACATGATGGAGCTGGCTAATTTTACAACTCTCTGCATGATTATTGGCTGAATGGTCCTTTGAATTTAAGGCCACTTCTGTTAGAGCTGAGAATGCCCTAGTCACTTACTGTCCATGAATTATTTGAAAGTGTTGAATACTTAATTTAAGATGCTAATATAAGAAAACTATTCCGTTTCTCATTGCTACAAACGTTTGATTGATGATGTACTGTAGGAGGACCTTAAGCATTTCTAGAGCAGAGCTCACCAATAACATCTTCTCAAGAACAATAGGTAGCGGGGAGTTAATACTACCTTGCCAGTAACCCCCACTGTAGGAGCCACAGAATAGCTTTCTGCCTGTCCATATTGTATTTTGTGTTGTGCGTTTATTGTGGGTAATTTGTCATGTGGATTGGGGAGCAATAGAAGTGAAGAGTATAGTTACGTATTTGCGCTTTGTCTTTAATTCAGGTTTTTAGTCTGGTTAAAGCGGGGAGTAGGCTGAGGGAATGATGTTTTTTGTTGATGATTCAAGATGTTATATTTAAATATGCTAAGATTGCTAATGCATAAGTAAACTTGAATTGAATAGGCTTAACCTGTTTATTTCATTATCTCACTGGCTTTAGTTTCATTAGATTTTCACCATTACAAGATTGTTCATTTTTGTTGGTTTCTTAATAAAGGAATGAAGGTACTTTCTTTGAATTTGAAGTTCATTATTGGAGCATATCATACAAAATCAACACCCCCATCCCGTGCTTAGTTACTGAGTGCTTTTAGTTTGTTTTAAAGTAACAGCTACACCCATCCCTAATGATTTATAAATCTAAATAAATTAAATAAGCTGCTAGAGTACTCCAATTGCAAACAGTGTGAAACAATTAGAATTTACAGCTACTAGAAATTTATTGTTAGTAGCCATGATTGAATGGATGAGTCAAGTAACCTAAGTCTGCTCCTATGTCTTATGTCTGAAGCAACACACACTAAATCTTAAGGGAACTCAACAGAGCGGGTAGCATCTATGAAAATGGAAATGAATAAACAGTTGATGTTTCCGGACGAGACCCTTCACCAAGACTGAAGCCAGAAACATTGACTGTTTATTCATTTCCATGTATGCTGCCTATGCCTAATCTGCTGACTTCCTCCAGCACTTGGTGTGTGTTGCTTTAGATTTCCAGCATCTGCAGATGTTCTCATGTTTATGACTTAGGTCTGATGCCTTCTGGAAATCTTTGTTGCAGACTTAAAATAACAGATATAATTGATTCAGATTCATTTATTTATTACATATACATTGAACCATACAGTGAAATATGCTGTTTGCATGAAAAGTCTATACACTAAGGATGTGCTGGGGGCAAGTCACAAATGTCACCACAAATTCCAGCAACGACAATACAGCAAAAAAAAACAAAGCAACAGCAAATAACTCCCCTTCCCTCCCCACCCACACACACAGACAGGCCTGCAATCCCAGAAAAAGCTGCCTCTGGGCCTCTGACTTCCAGGTCTTGGCCCTAAACTCCCAGTTTACAGACATCAAGAACAGTTGAAAAATTGATCCCAAAGTCTTCTTCCAATTAAAACAAGAGTCTGACTGTGCTCCAGAAGGCAAACACGAGGAAATCTGCAGATGCTGGAAATTCAAGCAACACACATAAAATACTGGTGGAACCAAGTCCTGATGAAGGATCTCGGCCTGAAACGTCGACTGTACTTCTTCCTATAGATGCTGCCTGGCCTGCTGCATTCCACCAGCATTTTGCGTGTGTGGCTGTGCTCCAGAAGCCCACTGGATAAAGAAAACTCTTTTACACAGAGAAGGGAAAAGAAATATAGATAGGTTCTACATAGAAAAGACCTAGAAATTTGGATGCACAAAACTGATTCTTTTAAAAACTATATACATATATACAGAAAGTTGCCAGAAAAGCACCAGTAACCCCATAAAGGATCCCACCCACCCTGCACATGGACTGTTTGTCCCACTCCCTTCAGGTGGAGGGCAACGTAGCATCCACACCAGGGCCAACAGACACAAAAACAGTTACTTCTCCAAGCTGTAAGCCTGATCAACACCACCACCCACTAACCCACCCCTCCACACCCCCAACAACCACTACTTTATCACTTCCTGTCAGAGTCACCTGATGTTCAGACACTCCTGTGCCCAGCATCACTGTATGGACATACAATCAATCTATGTATATAAGCCATCATATGTATTTATATTTATTCTGCTTTTATATTATCATTGTGTTCTTTATCTTATTGTGTTTTTTTGTGCTGCATCGGATCTGGAGTAACAATTCTTTCATTCTCCTTTACACTTGTGTACAGGAAATGACATTAAACAATGTTAAATCTTGACCCTTTTTATCCACAGTAGAACTTAAGTGTTTTCAAGACCATGGCACACCACTCTAGAAATCTGACAGAGAAATTAACATGATGAAACTCATTTGTGTGGATAAAGCAGTTCCTGTATCAGACACACTTGACAACCACATTCTCTGAACAAGACTCCTTGAGATCCTGAGCAGATCCTAGCCCGGCTTTGAGAACTGTATTCAGTTGAATCTTTTGCCATTTATTTATTTAGAGATACAGCATAGTAAAAGGCCCTTCTGTCCCGACAAGCTCGCACCACCCAATTACATCATTTGACTAATTAACCTACTAACCCACACACCGGAGCACCTGGAGGAAACCCAAGTGATCACGGAATTTATGCCATTAAGCATGGGGTCCTCGGATCCCAGGCTGGGAACCCCTTGTATAAGGCATATTGAAAACAGCTGCTGTGGCACAGTATTGTAGCGGTTAACCTAACACCATCACAGCACTGGAGATTTGGGTTGAATTCCCGCCGCTCTCTGTAAGGAGTTTGTACATTTTCCCCGTGACCGTTTGGGTTTCCTCCTGGTGCTCCAGTTTCCTCCCACAGTCCAAAGACGTGCAGTTTAGTAGGTTAATTTGTCACATGGATGTAACTTCATGGTTGGTCCACAAGGGCCTGTTACTGTGCTGTATCTCTAAATAAATAAATGCGTTTTTTTCAGTTGGACTGCCAAGAGTCATTAGGAACCACTTTTATAATCGAATTTAAAATTCTACTTGTCTCAGGACTCCAGGGATTCTCGTAAACTAATTTTACAGGTTTCCGTGGTGTTTTTAGTTCACATTTAAGGCTGTCTTCACATTGTATCTTCTGTTATTTTTTAAATGTTTTACCTAAATGAAAATGATAAATAAATAATAGTTTATCCCAACAATACTGATGCAAAAGGGGCAAAAAGAATTAACTTTTTTTATTTTGACAATGTGATTTTTAAATTATAGAGATATAAAGAGGGACAGTGTTTTCTTACATACTGAAAGTCTTCAGTAAATTGGCATTAGGTTAGAATACATATCACAAAGAAGACCACAGAGATAATCCACGGCTTTGACAAAGCTGGCTGGGAAGAGTAGGAAATGTCTTTCAACAGCAGTAGAACAGTGCATCATTTTAAAATGTGGGACAATCTAATCACTTACCACATTCTAAGACACAAATCCCCATGAGGCCAACAGTCCCATTCAAGAGTGGAAAATGCTGCTACTCAGACAAGCTTTGGTTCAATGGGAACTATGCAGTCCTGCGCTATCACACAGTTTATAAGAACTGAATTTACCAGAAGGATAATGACAGTTGGCAGGGTTTTAGACTTGCAGCGGCTTGTTGCCAAAGTATTACATGCATGTCAAATAGTCTCTTTTTCTTTCAACACAACAACTATTTGTGAGAATTCACATGGGTAGGCATTGCTTGTATATACAATCTACCACGACCAGACAAAAAAACTTCTAATCCATTACCATGTGTTAGTATTCTTGACTTTCTAACTGACACAATGCTGGTGTGTGGTTCCGTTAAACCCCATTTAACTTTCAGGTTTACCTTGCCTTCTTGGTCTAATCTGCGCTGCGGAAATGTCACACTACACAATGCCTTTAACACTGACCTCAACCTACAGACTTCCTTTCAAGGGCTCAACAAATCATGTTCTCAATATTATTTATTCATTTGTCTCTTTCTTCTTTATTTATTGATCTATTCATTTATCTATTAATTATTTGTTAATTTATTTATCTATTTATTATTTATGTGTTTGTGTTGGCTTACTGTCTTTTTTTTGTAATTCCATAGTTATCTCTTACGTACATTGGCTGTTTGTCTTCCCTTGTTTGTGTTTCATTTTTTTCATTGATTCTATAATTTTTATTTGTATGTACTGTAGCTGCCCACAAGAAAATGAATCTCAGGGTTATATATTGTGGCATATGTGTACTTTAATAATAAATTTACTTTGAACTTTCACCTTTGAACTTGTAACTCCATGGTTACAGTTCATCGGTCTTATTTGGTAGACTCCTTTCCTCGAAAAATACACGAATAAACCCTGTCAAAATCCTACCTATTTCCTGTCTTGTTTCCTTTGTACTTCAAGCTTATTTATTTTCTGTTTTGATACATATTCATACTTTGATTATAAATTTATTTTGAGTTTTGAACTTTTAACTTTGACCATGACAGCTTTGTGCAGTGTATTTCCATAAGTCTGTAAACGCAATCACACGGGTACTTTAAGAAAGGGCGTAGGTCAAAAACTAACAGCAAAAGAATATAGTATTATATTGGTTGCGGGGGGGGGGGTAGGATTTATCAATTAAAGAAGGTACAAAATTTATAAATGTTATAATTAATTTTACCTGGAATATTCTTCATGGAAATATAGCCTGCCATTTTAAAATATTATTATATTTTAAGACCAAAAGACATAGAAAGAGAATTAGTCCATTTGGCCCATCGAGTCTGCTCTGTAATTCCAACATGGTTGATTTATTATTTCCCTCAACCCCATTCTCCTGCCTTCTCTCCAATCTTTGACATCCTTACTTATCAAGAACCTGTCAACCATTACTTTAAATATACTCCATGAATTGGCCTCCACAGCCATCTGTGGCAATGAATTCCACAGATTCACCACCCTCTGGCTAAAGAAATTCCTCCTCATCGCTTTTCTAAACGGACATTCTTGTATCCTGAGGCTGTGCCCTCTGGTTCTAGACTTTCCCACCATAGAGAATATCTTCTCCACATCAGCTCTATCCAGGCCTTTCAATATTCTACTCCTAAGTCATATAGTCTTATTTTCCTGTGAATGCCCACAAGAAAATGGATCTCAACGTAGTCGATGGTGACATTTACGTACTTTGATAATAAATTTACTTAGACATTTGAACAAACAGACTAAAAGAGATGCACCCACTTTCTCTGTACACTTCTGCATGTCCTCATTGTACTTGTCTGATACTGGGTAGAGACATAGAAAAGTATAGCAATGAAGCAGACCCTTCAGCCCATTTAGTCTGTGCTGAACCATTTACACTACCTACTCCCATCGACTACTGACAGATTATTGAAAACATTAAACAAATTGCACACCTAAGTTCCAAAGGGAACTTTCAAGATAATGATTTGCATGCTGAAATCTAAGTGAAACCCTGCTTAGATAAAAGGGTTCGAGTCACACTGGACAAACACTGCCAGTGGATTATACAGTGTCTGAACAATTTTGCAAAGGATTACCAGGGCTTAGCATTCCAAAGCACAGATGTGTTGATAATTAGACCACCACTGCTAGTATGGCTTGTTGGCAGTATGAAATTCACATATTTGAGCATTGTTTGGAATTGGAATACAATTTTGCTGCCACCCAACTGGCCTCCGTATCCAGCATCACATTCTCCATAACGTCTGCAATCTACAATGGGATCTCACCACCATGCACATCTTCCCTCCCTCCTCCCCCAGTCTCCACTTTCCACAGGGTTCCTTGAAGCTGATCTCCCTCTTTGCAAGTGAGACAAGTGCCTCACATGTCCCTTCACCCTCTCCCTCACCACCCCAGGGCCACAAGCGGTTCTTCCCGGTGAGGCGGCACTTCAGCTGCAAGCCTGTCAGGGTCACCTATTGTATTCGCTCTTTCTGGTACAGCCTCCTCTACATCAGTGAGACGCAACTTAGATTGGGAGACCACCTCGTCGAGAACCTTTACTCCATCTGCCTCAAAAGCAGGATTTCCCAGTGTCCACCCATTTCAATCTGATTTCCCACTTCCATTCCAACATGTTGGACCATGGCCTTCTCTCCTGCCACAATGAGGCCACACTTAGGTTGGAGGAGCAACTCCTTATATTCTGTATAGGTAGCCTCCAACCTGACTGCATGAATATCGATTTCTCTAACTTCTGATAATTTCTCATCTCCTTCTCCCTTTCTCTATTCCCCATTCTAATTCCTCTCTCACTCACCTACCTATCACCTCCCTCTCCTTCCCTTTCTTCTATGGTCCATTCTCCTCTCCTATCAGATTCCCTCCTCTTCAGTCATTCGTCTTTTCATCTGTCGCCTCCCAGCTTCTTACTTCAACCACCATTCCCTCCCCACCCATCCTCTTGGTCTCACATTTTACTTACCAGCCTGTACTCCTGCCCCTCACCCCACCTCAATCACACACACCTTATTCAGGCTCCCTCCCCCTTCCTTTCCAATCCTGAAGAAGGGTCTCGGCCTGAAACAGCGACTGTTTATTCATTTCCGTAGATGATACCTGACCTACTGAGTTGCTCCAGCATTTTGTGTGTGTTACTCTGTATTTCCAACAACTGCAGAATCTCTTGTGTTTCTGTTTACATGTGTCTTTATTGGTGTTTTAATTGTGTTTAATATTTTTAGTAGTATCTTTAACGACACATAATGATGACGAAGATTACAGTGATAATGGATTTTGATTGTATTTGCTTAGTGGATTGCAGACACTCACAAAAAAGAGCTTTTACATTTTTGGTAGCCAGTAAATTTAGGCTCAGTCAGCTACCTGAGCATTTCTAAGGGCAGGACCTGCTGTTATTGGCAAGCTGGTGCTGTGTACTATTGCACTGTGAAGCCATGATTTGGCTTCAGGGACAAGTTGCCAAAAAGGCTTGCAAATTGCTTGCACTGGCTGTTTGCATCCTACCGGGTAAAAGGAAGTTTTTTAAAAACATCTGCAGATGCTGGAAATCCAGAGTAACACACACACAGTGCTGGAGGAACTCAGCAGGACTGAAGGGTTCTGGCCCAAAATGTCGGCTGTTTATTCTCCTCCATAAGTGCTGCTTGACATGCTGAGTTCCTCCGGCACTTTGAGTGTGGTGCTGTCTCCGCATATGCACCTGACCTTGGGGGACTTACTACTGTCTGAAGCACCCCAGACAGAGAGGGGGTAGTGAAGAGCAAACAGAATATTTTAAAATGATAAAATGTCAGTTTACAGATACCAGCCATAATTTAATGTAATTGTTCTTAATAACTGATGCAGAAGTTTGTAGAAAAAAAGAAAAGTGCAAACTATTAAATAGTAAATAGGGATGTGGATTATGCTAATGTGGTAATGGGGAACCGCAGACAAAAGCAGAGGCATGGAATGCAGCAGCAACGATACCCAGCTTTCAGAAACTTCGCTAATTGTGTTATAGCATGCACCCATTGTTGCAACAGAAAACTGGATTTACTGTTAGGCTTGTGGATAATCATTTCACTCTGTAATCAGGGCCTAGTCTGTTACTTAATTAAGTCTTCCTGTAGCCAGCCTTCTGTTATAAAAATTTTGTTTTACAAGAGTACATCTACACAGAGCGTTGTCGCAGGAAAGCAGCATCCATCATCAAGGACCCCCACCACCCAGGCCAGGCTCTCTTCTCGCTGCTGCCATCAGGAAGAAGGTACAGTAGCCTCAGCACTCACACCACTAGGTTCAGGAACAGTTATTACTCCTCAAATATCAGGCTCTTGAACCAAAGGTGATAACTTCACTCAACCAATGGACTTACTTTTAAGAACTCTTTATTTCATGTTCTCTTATTGTTATTATTTCTTTTTTTTTGTATGTACTGTATTTATTTTTTGCCTACCCCACTGGGTATGGTTTTTCATTGATTTTATCATAGTTATTGGATTTCAAGAGTATGCCTGCAGGAAAATGAATCTCAGGGTAGTATATGGTGACATATATGTACTTTGATAATAAAGTTACTTTGTTTCCTGGTGCATACCAGTTTTTAATAAGTTGCCTGTTATTTTGAACACCAACACTGTGTGGAATTTCAGCTTGCTCTTATAATAAGCCACTGCTACGGGCAAGGAAAATCAAATGTTGATGAAGCATTGTTGTGAACTTCACATAACCTTGAAGAGAGCATTAAATTTGTGCAGAGTATTGCTGGCAGCACTGAGACTGACTGCGGACTCCAATTACATTGCTCATCTCCCTGTCGGGAGGTCTGCAGGTGATTTTTCAGGGTTCTGTCAGTGGTCAACGTCCAGTTGAATCAGTCACATTGCCATTGCATTGGCACAGGTAACAGGCTTCTGTGTCTGCCTTCCACTGGAGACAGGCCCAACGTTGTTTATTTTGATGTTCAAAGAATAATGCATCTTCTTTAAATATGATATACAGCAGTAGAAAGAAGTGCATTTGATTGCTGGGGATTGAAATATAGACACATTTCACTCAACTTCACTCGCCCCTTCATTGAAATGTTCCCACAACCTATGGACTCACTTTTAAGGGCTTTTTCATATCATGTTCTTGATATTTATTGCTTATTTATTTATTATTATTTCTTTCTTTTTGCATTTGCACTGTTTGTTGTCTTTTGCACAGTGGTTGAACACCCAAGATGGTGTAGTCATTCATTAATTGTGTTATGGTGATTATTCTGTGGATTTATTGACTATGCCTGCAAGAAAAAGTATCTCAGGATTGTGTATGGTGACATTATATGTACTTTAAAAATAAATTTACTTTGAACTTTGACTTTATTGCAAATCTGGTGACTTGAGCATTAAATCTCAGTGGGCACCATATTAATACGTATCTATCCTCTTCAAATTGTAATTGATTGTGTTTGGGTTCAGATTCATTTTTTTTATCACATGTACATTGAAACATTCAGTAAACTGTGTCATTTGCATTAGCCAACACACTCAAGGATGTGCTGGGGTCAGCCTGCAAATGTTGCCACACATTTCTGGTGCCAACGTGTCTGTGTATAATGTTCAGCAGAACAACAGCAGCTAAATAAACCCCTTTCCTCCCTCCTTCTCACCTGCACACCCATTCACACGCACGGTCCCCCAACTCCAGGATAGACAGTTTCCAGGTCTCTAGCCTCCAGAGGGCTCCTGGATATGGAGACATGGGGCATCCAACTTCATCAGTGGACTCGCAGTCTCACAGACCCACACGGTTAGCCATCAGTTCCCCCTCAAGGTTCCCCTTAAACATATGAGTTTGGTGCAATAAATTATTACCTTGGCAGTCGCTTTGGTGAAGATGAGGAACCTTTACTGATCTCTTTGATGTATTCTTGCACTAAAGCATCTTCGAAACTACTGCATCGTGATAGCAGAGAATTGGCGTACATCATATTGCCACTGGCCATGGTCCCAGACGTCTTGCTGGTGGATGTGCTTGCACTCTTTGGTCTCTGAGCTCTACCCATCTTGTACCTAGAAGGCAAAGAGAAAAATTGACATTGCTAGAAGTGAAGTCAAGAAACACAGAAAACAACAAGTC
Source organism: Hypanus sabinus (assembly GCF_030144855.1). Classification (NCBI taxonomy): domain Eukaryota; kingdom Metazoa; phylum Chordata; class Chondrichthyes; order Myliobatiformes; family Dasyatidae; genus Hypanus; species Hypanus sabinus. The sequence continues at coordinate 172,738,034 of NC_082712.1, read as the reverse complement.
TCTAAATGTGAACCTTTCTCGGTACTTTCATTCATGTTCATTATATATGTTTTAGGATCATTTAACAGATAATTTAACAAGACTTCATTTCAATATTTAATTCTAAGCTTGTGTCAAATCATTTGAAAACTAGCAGTCATTTAAGCATAAACAGAAAATGTTAGGAAGCTATTATAAATTTGTAGCATCTGAAAAATTGTTTCAATTCTGAATCTTTTCTATTTATTTTTTTCACATTTCAACTTTCCACAACTGTAGCTTTTTCTTTTTAGAAAAAATGTAGGAATATATTCTGAAAAGCTGTTATTATAATGTTGAGAGTGAAGGTATGTCCTGGGTGGTGGGGATCCTTTTTGAGTCATCGCCTTTTGAAGATGTCCTCGATGACGGGGAGGCTAGTGCCCATGTCAGAGCTGGCTGAGTTTGCAAACCTCTGCAGTTTTTTCTGATCCTGTGCAGTTGCCCCTCCATATCAGACAGCGTTGGAACCGGATCTTACCAGTGGCTGAAGAAGCACACATTGTGGATTCTGTCCAGCTGGCAACATAGTGGACTTGATCTTCTTTACATGACAGCTTCATAAAGAATGCAGGAAACAGCAATAACTGTTATACATGGCCTTCATCAACCACACTAAAAATTTTAGATTCATGGGTTATCAGCAAAAAAAGTGGCTGGAGTTCCTCAGCACTTTAGGGCAAGGGTATTTATTAGGTGCATCAAAAATTAGCAAAAATAATGATAAGAAAATTGTCAATATTTACTAAAAGGTATCTACCAGAAATCACAATAGCTTCATACTTATTTCTTGCCCAATGTGAACTCCTAGCAGCCCCTCTCTCTCTCTCTCTCTCTCCTACTGAGAGCAAAGAGCCCTGTTTTATTAGGCACCTGGAAATATCATCTTTAATTGCCAACAAAATTATCTTAAAACTACACTTGGATTAAAATATGATGCACTCCACAATGTAGTTCAAATCATATTCCAAGATACACAGAAGTATCTCCCTTAAATACAATATACAAGTAACATATACACGTAGTTTACACATCCCATTACTGAAGAAACAGAATATCCTGCCGTGTATGGCAGGAAAGGCACCATAAAGCCAACCCAAGTGCATCAGTCCTTTGAAACCTTTGAAACATGTATACGTAACCATACTCTTCACTTTTACCACAACTAACCCACTGACAAATTACTCATCACAAACACACAATGAAAAATGCAATAGAGACAAAAAATAGATACATGGCTCCTGCAGATGGAATGGTGGACAAGACTCGATGGGCTGAATGGTCTAATTCTGCACCTATGCCTTATGATCTTAATAGTGATGTCAATAAATGCAAGCACAATTCAGGGATAACATTAGACATACCAATCTGCATAATACTCAAAACTGGCTGCTCCAATTTCTTAACACTATTTCACCTGCAAATGAACACTAGGAAATCTGTTCCAAGTTAAATAATTTTTTTTTTTGCATGAGTTGTGCACGAAAACAGAGGCAAATGTTCCAATTTCTATGCCAGACTACATAACAAAATAATTGGTTTCTGTGCTATATTTAAATTATAACAACTTATCAACAGCAGACTCATTTTGCTGTCCAACATTTGAGAGCATCGTCATTATCAGTTGTGCAGATGCAGAAGAACTGAGGAGTGGATGAAGAAATTTGCCTCGCTCAACATCCTGCTCCAGTATACACATAACCAGTTGTAAGTTTTGTAATCTCATTCAAAGCAAACATTATAATTAATACTTCCATTATATTCCAATGTTCTCTGAGGATCATCACCTTCTTGTGGAGGAGAGGCTCATGAGTTTCTAAGCTCCCAAGAGTGATGCTCCTGGTAAGGTCATTCAAGTTCAAGGGGGTGGTGGGATTCCAAACAAAGAACAATCAAACCAAGATTTCAATAGTGGAGCTGGCAGAAGTTGATGAAACATCAACTAATGCTATTACGGTCAGCGCTAGCAACCCGGGTGCAATTTCTGCCGCTGTCTGTAAGGAGTTTGCATGTTCTTCCCGTAGGTGAGTGTGTTTCTTCTGGTACTTAGGTTTCTTGCCACAATCCAAAGATGTATGGGTTAGCAAGTTAATTGGTCACTGTGTGTAAGTGGTCAGTGGGTGTATTTGGGCAGCATAGGCTTTTGGGTCAAAGGGCCTGTTACCGTGCTGTATTTCTAAATTTTAAAATCACAACGACAATGAAGGCAGAGGAAGGCTGCAGCAGTCATCTTACATTCCTGGGCCCTGACCCCGGTTTTGTCAAAGACGACATGGTGGTTGCCCATACATCAGTCTCTCCACATTAAACAAAGTCGTGCACAAGCGTTCTCCATTAAGGGAATTCACCCTAACATCTCAACTACATAGATCTTGGACTGGCCTCTACAACCACCTGAGATCCCGCCAATAGATAACTTCTCAGTAGAACATCACACTCAACTCCAGTGATCGCATTACTCTATTCTGATACTATATAAACCATACATTGACTCTATTTTCGGCTTAATCAGAAAATTCGGGTTTTAGGTTAATCAGAAATGTTGAACATTTCATACAACTGTTTTAAATTTACTCCATGTCAATAGGTAGATATGGAATGTGGAGGAAAAAGATATGCAAACGTGTCTAGACTGCAACTGATAACAAATCTTGACATGGTCACTAAAATAAAAGCACCATCATTTCCATTAAATCCAACTTTTCTAAATTGTGCTCTATCTAAACTGGCACTGGTGAAGAAAACTGAAGAGTGTACAGCAGAATGGGGCTGATTGTCAATACCACCAAGACAGAAGTGGTTTGCCAATGGAGTACCAGTGTCCCACCCACTCTACCTGCCTTCACTATTGATGTTGGAAAGCTGTCAGTAGTGCCATCTTTCAAATATCTGGGGAGCATTCTCTCAGAGGATGGCAGCATTGACAATGACATCCAGAGCTGCATTAAACAGGCATCAGCTGCCTTTGGGAGACTTCGGCGTAGAGTCTTTCAGAACAGGAGCCTTCGTCCCTCCACAAAGGTCACTGTATACCAAGTAGTCTGTGTCACCACCCTCCTTCATGGCTCTGAAGCTTGGGTAGCCTACAGCCGTCACATCAAGTCCTTGGAGTGCCTCCACATAATCAGCCTTCAGTGCATCCTGGGAATTACTTGGTGTGAGCGGGTACCTCACACTGAAATACTTGCAAAGACCAACTACAGAAGTGTTGAGGGCATGATCACCCAGTGTCAGCTGCAGTGGCTGGGGCATGTGATAAAAATGCCCCCATGTCAGCTACCCCACAGAGTGTTATACGGCCAGCTACATCATGGTCAACGCTCAGCTGGAGGGCTGAAGAAGTGCTATAAGGATCAGATAAAGAATGCTTTATAGAAGTGCAATTTCAGACCCTAGGACCTGGAGGATGTTGCTGCTGACCCTTTCACTTGGCGACAGCTGTGTAGGGACGGGGTTTATATTTTGGAGATGGAAAGAACAAACAGCAGAAGAGAGCCAGGAGAAATGCAGCCATGGTTGCCATCACTACCACATATACATGTCCCACCTGCAATAGAGCTTGTGGGTCCAGGATAGGTCTGTATAGTCATCAAAGATCTCACCATTAAAGGACTGGACATCGTCTTGAAGGGATTGAAGGGATTAAACGCAGTTAAATCTCCAGGGCCAGATGGTCTGCATCCCAGAGTGCTTAAGGAAATAGCCCAAGAAATAGTAGACGTATTAGTAATTTTTCAAAACTCCTTAGATTCTGGATAAGTTCCTGAGGATTGGAGGGTGGCTAATGTAACCCTACTTTTTAAAAAGGGTGGGAGAGAGAAACCGGGGAATTATAGACCGGTTAGTCTGACATCGGTGGTGGGGAAAATGCTAGAGTCGGTTATCAAAGGTGTGATAACAGCACATTTGCAAAGAGGTGAAATCATTGGACAAAGTCAGCATGGATTTGTGAAAGGAAGATCATGTCTGATGAATCTTATAGAATTTTTTGAAGATGTAACTAGTAGAGTGGATAGGGGAGAGCCAGTGGATGTGGTATATTTAGATTTTCAAAAGGCTTTTGATAAGGTCCCACACAGGAGATAAGTATGCAAACTTAAAGCACACAGTACTGGGGGTATGGTATTGATGTGGATAGAGAATTGGTTGGCAGACAGGAAGCAGAGTGGGAGTAAACAGGACCTTTTCAGAATGGTAGGCAGTGACTAGTGGGGTACCGCAAGGCTCAGTGCTGGGACCCCAGTTGTTTGCGATATATATTAATGATTTAGACAAGGGAATTAAAAGCAGCATCTCCAAGCTTGCGGATGACACGAAGCTGGGCGGCGGTGTTAGCTGTGAGGAGGATGCTAAGATGATGCAGGATGACTTGGATAGGTTAGGTGAGTAGGCAAATTCATGGCAGATGCAATTTAATGTGGATAAATGTGAGGTTATCCACTTTGGTCGCAAAAACAGGAAAGCAGATTATTATCTGAATGGTGGCTGATTAGGAAAAGGGGAGGTGCAACGAGACCTGGCTGTCATTGTATACCAGTCATTGAAGGTGGGCATGCAGGTGGTGAAAAAGGCAAATGGTATGTAGGCATTCATAGCAAAAGGATTTGAGTACAGGAGCAGGGAGGTTCTACTACAGTTGTACAAGGCCTTGGTGAGACCGCACCTAGAGTATTGTGTGCAGTTTTGGTCCCCTAATCTGAGGAAAGACATTCTTGCCAAAGAGGGAGTATAAAGAAGGTTCACCAGATTGATTCCTGGGATGGCAGGACTTTCATATGAAGAAAGACTGGATCGACTAGGCTTATACTCACTGGAATTTAGAAGACTGAGGGGGGATCTTATTGAAACGTATAAAATTCTAAAGGGATTGGACAGGCTAGATGCAGGAAGATTGCTTCCGATGTTGGGAAAGTCCAGGATGAGGGGTCACAGTTTAAGGATAAAGGGGAAGCCTTTTAGGACTGAGATGAGGATAAACTTCTTCACACAGAGAGTGGTGAATCTGTGGAATTCTCTGCCACAGTAAACAGTTGAGGCCGGTTCATTGGCTATATTTAAGAGGAAGTTAGATATGGCCCTTGTGGTTAAAGGGATTAGGGGGTATGGAGAGAAAGCAGGTACAGGGTTCTGAGTTGGATGATCAGCCATGATCATACTGAATGGCGGTGCAGGCTCGAAGGGCCAAATGGCCTACTCCTGCACCTATTTTCTATGTTTCTATGTCTTCGGATTTCGATGGACAACCAAAGAAGAAGATGAGTTTGAGTAACTCAGAAACTGCTGTTCTCCTGGGATTTTATGCACAACAGTCTCTAAAGTTTACAGGGAAGAGTGTGAAAAATCAAAGACATCCTGTGAGCCGTGTAGAGTATTTAATATTTCAGTAATATTTGAGCAGTATTGTAAATATATTGTTTGATTAAACATTTTTTTGTTGTTTAAGTTATATATTGTAGGTAAGATGTAAAGTATGTAATTGGCAAACATCATTATGCTGCCACATGATATGCATATGCCTCACTTAAAGAAAAAATGAAGTTAGACCCACATTCCCAGCTCTCTTGTTTTCCTTGTAATTAATTTAATGTTTTGGAGTTGCAAAACATAACAGTGGCAATGAACCTGAGACAAATCCTACCTGTTGAAGCACAGGAACCCGAGACTACTACCTACCAGTTGAAGCACAACGAGATGTTTGAGTTAAAAAAAAGCACAGTAAGAAAAAGTAAAACAAAAGGCAGCACAGCATGTGTCTCTTCAGAAAAGGAGACAGAGATGATCAGCTTTTTAAAAAGGCAGAAACTGGAAGGATTCACAGGTTCATGAACAGTGAGTACCGAGCGATAATAATCATAATCATTTTGCATCAGTCTTCACTGTGGAAGACAACAGCAGTGTGCCAGATCTTGTAGTGTGTGAAGGAAGATAAGTTACTATTACAAGGGATAAGGTGCTCAAAACACTGAAAGATCTAAAGGTACATAAGTCACCTGGACCAGATGAAGTGCACCCTAGGATTTTGAAAGAGGTAGCAGTAGAGATTGTAGGGGCATTAGTAATGATCTTCCAAGAATTATTGGACTCAGACATGGTTCCAGAGGACTGGAAATTTGCAAATGTAACTCCACTCCACTTTAAGAAAGGAGGAAGGCAGCAGAAAGGAAATTATAGACCAGTTAGCCTGACCTCAGTGTTTGGGAAGATGTTGGGGTCAATTGTTAAGGATGAGGTTATGGAGTACTTGGTAACACAGGACAAGATAGAAAAAAGTCAGCATGGTTTCCTTCAGGGAAAATTTTACCTGATAACCCTGTTGAACTTCTTCGAGGAGATTTCAAGTAGGATAGATAAAGGGGATGCAGTGGATGTTGTAAATTTGGACTTTCAGAAGGCCTTTAACATGAGGCTGCTTACCAAGTTAAATGCCCATGGTATTACAGGAAAGTTACTAAAATGGTTAGAGCTTTGCCTGATTGGTAGGAGGCAGTGAGTAGGAATAAAAGGATTCTTGGCTGCTTGGCTGCCAGTGACTAGTGTTGTTCAGCAGTGGTCAGTGTTGGGACCACTTTTTTATGCTGTACATTAATGATTTAGATGATAGAATAGATGGCTTTGTTGCCAAGTTTTCAGATGTTACAAAGATTGGTGGAGAGGCAGGAAGTGTTGAGAAAACAGGTAGACTGCAGAAAGACTTAGATTAAGAGAATGGGCAAGAAAGTGGCAATTGAAATACAATGTTGGAAAATACACGTTGGTAGAAGAAATAAAATTGTGGACTATTTTCTAAAGAGGGAGAAAATCCAAAAATATGAAATACAAAGGGACTTGGGAGTCCTTGTGCAGAACACCCTGAAGGTTAACTTACAGGATGAGTCGGTGGTGAGGAAGGTAATTGCAATGCCAGCATTATTTCAAGAGCGCTTGAATACAAGAGCAGGGATGTGATGCTGAGGCTTTATAAGGCACAAGTGAGACCTCATCTTGAGTATTGTGAAGAATTTTGGGCTCCTCATCTAAGAAAAGATGTGCTGGCATTGAAGAGAGTCCAGAGGCAGTTCACAAGGATGATCTAGGAGCTAGATAGGTATCTTATGGATAGGGGAATCAAGGGATATGAGGGCAAGGCAGGAACCGGGTATTGATAGTAGATGATCAGCCATGATCTCAGAATGGCGGTGCAGGCTCGAAAGGTTGAATGGTCTACTTCTGCACCTACTGTCTATTGTCTATTCCAGGAATTAAAAGGTTATCATACAAGGAATATTTGATGGCTCTGGGTCCATACTTGCTGGAAGTTAGAATGATGTTGGGGGGGGGGGGAATCTCACTGAACCCCTTCAAATGTTAAAATGCCTAGACAGAGTAGGTGTAGAAAGGATGTTTCCCATGGTGGGGGAATCTAGGACAAGTGGGCACAGCCTCAGGGGCATCCATTTAAAACAGAGATGCAGAGAAATTTCTTCAGTTAGAGGGTCGTGAATTTGTGGACATGAACAGGTAGCTGTGGAGGCCAGGTCATTGGGTGTATTTAAGGCAGAGATTGATAGAATCTTGATTGGGCATGGCATCAAATGTTACAGGGAGGCAGCCAGGAATGGGATTAAGGAGGGAAAAAAGGGATCAGCCATGATTGAATGACAGAGCAGACTCAATGGGCCAAATGGCCTAATTCTGCTCCTATGTCTTATGGTCTTATAAAATAAAAATCAGAAATGGTTGGCTACACCAGAAAGATTGACACATTTGATTACACAACAGATAACTGGAATATTTATACTGAACAAATTGAGCAGCATTTTAAAGTCAATGAGAAACAACTGCCAATTTTGCTGAGTGCATTGGATTTAAAGACATTCAGTTTGGCTAGAAACTTAACTGTTCCAACCACAGCAGCTGAAATGTGCTTTGTTGATATTGTCAAAGTAGTGCAGGAACACTTAGAACCAAAACCATTGCTGATTGCAAAACACCTTAGGTTTCATAAGCAGAATCAAAAGGAAGGGGAGACCATTTCAGCTTACGTGGCTAAATTGAAAAAGTTGTCTGAAAATTGTCCATTCAGCGATGGGCTTAATGATGCACCGAAATTGTTTAATTTGTGGAATCTTACAAGAAAACATTCAAAAATGGCTCCTAACTGAAGTACAACTTACATTTAAAAGAGCAGTTGAAATAGCTGTATCAATGCACACCAGCAGATAGACACACAATTGAGTTACATTCAGGAATGAAAGTGAGCAGGAACAAAACTGCAATGTCTAAACAGAAACCTGTCTGGCTGAACAAATTGTGTTACTGTTGTGACAGGGGTTCATATAGACCGGACCAATACAGACTTAAGATGGAACTTGCAGACAATGCTACAAAGTACAAAGAGCATATCAGGCAGGCATAAACAAATAGACTGCACAGGGTAGAGAAAAAGATATAAAGTCAAGTTACTGTTTCCAAAAGAGCACTAAACTGCATACAGTTGATGAAAATTCTGATAATGATTAGTGACACCGGATTGAGCAGCCTTGAGATTTATGATGCAAAACTAACAAGAGACAAGTAATGTGGCTTACAGCAGAAGTGAATGGCAAATTAATTAAAACAGAATTGGCTACTTCAGTCATTCCACAAAATGAGTTTGAATGGCATTTTAAAGATACTAAACTGAAGCCTGCAGATATCCAACTAAGAACTTACTGCATAGTGGAGAAAAGGTAGGTCCTATGGAAATGACATTTGTAACCCTGAAATACAACATCAACTGCCTCATTGGTCTTGTATGTGGTAAAAACAGGAGGGTCAGTATTGTGGGGTCTTGAGTGGCTTAGACACCTACAACTCGATTGGAGGTCCATCCACCTTGTGCATGCCACATCCCCCACAAGAAAGTGAATTAAGAAAGAGGGCGAACAGGTATTGGTGTCAACCTCTGTGTCTCTGGTGGAAAACATATTGGACCAACAAACAACCATGTTGCTCAGAGAAATCATGAAAGTTACAAAAACAGTGGTCTGACTGCAACAGGTCTTGAAGGCAACTTCAATAGATAGATATCAATAGATATCCCAAAGGAAATTACAGTGTCACAGTAGCATTATAAGTTCACAGATATACAACATTAGAAGAGAAGTAAGAAGAATAAGTAAAAATAAGTTATCTTAAACAGTCTAACAGAATGGGGTCATCACTTCCCCGGGTATAGATTGACTCATCATGGAGCCTAATGTCCGAGGGTAAGAATAACTATATAATTGCATTTATCTTAGTCTGTTACTGAAAGTACTCTTCGTTCAGCCAAGGTGGAATGCAGAGTAAGAGAAACATTGGCCGGAATTGTCAGGATTTTCCGTTGGGTCCTTTGTTCTACCACAGCCTCCAGTATGTTCAGTTTGGCTCTTTTAACAGAGCCAGCCTTTCTAATCAGTTTATTGTCTGTTGGCATCACCAATGTTGATGCCATTGCCCCAACACACCACGCATAGAAGATTGTACTAATGATAACAGACTGGTAGAACATGTGAAGGAGAGGCCTGCATACTCCAAAGGACATCAGTCTCCTCAGAAAAAAGAGGCGACTCTGGCCCTATTTGTACACAGCCTCTGTGTCAGTCCTCTACTCAAGTCCGTCACCCGGGTGCATCCTCTGGCACTTGTATGTCCTCACCACATCTACATCCTCACCATCAATGGTAACAGGAAGTAATGTAGGCTTAGTCTTCCTAAAGTCCATCACCATCTCCCTTGTCTTACTGATGTTGAGCTGCAGACAATTCAGCTTGCACCGTTCAACAAAGTCCTGCACCAGGGCCCTGTATTCATCGTCCCATCCTCTCTTTGTACACCCAACTATTGCTGAGTGATCAGAGAATTTCTCAAGATGACATGACTCAGTATTGTATCTGAAGTAAACAGGAAGGGAGCCAATACAGCCAATATAGTCTGAGTTTCCCAACATCCCGTCTCATCTGGTCAGTAGTGAAGGTGAGTCCATGATGACTGGGGAGGTAGTGGACGGTGGGGGCTCGAAGAGGTGAAGATTGGGACAATAGCAGTTGGTATGTGGAGGTGTGGTTGGGATGTGCAAAGAAATGAGGGGATGTAGACAGTGCTAGCCTGTGTTGTTCGTCCACTTGTTGAACGGGAAGGGGGAAGAGGGAGGAGGGGGAGTGGTGGTTCTGAGGGAGCATTGGGTGCCCCTGCACCTGGACTGTTGTGCTGAGGAGGTGTGACCAGGAGGGCAACTGTCGAACTTATTAAAGAATTGGAAGAAACTTGCAAAATGTGGCTTGGTTTTAAGTTAAGAATTCCAGGGGATGACTAGATATGCTGATGGATTGTCCCATTTACCCTTGGAAAAGGAAATACCTAAAAAATTTAGAAAAGAGAATACTCCACATAATGTATTCTCCCTAATGTAAAATGAAAGTCTCCCTGCTATGGTAGAGATTATAGTAAACCAGAAAATACCCCACACTGTCTTTGGTCTACATGACCACCCAAAAAAGGCTGGAATGAGCAGAAAAAATTCCTGTTTCTCCATTTTTGCTGGCACCAGAATTAACTTGCCCTTGATAGAGGTAGCCTAATGTGGGAATAGAGAGTTGTTGTACCATCCAAGCTGAGAGCTAAATTGTTGCAGGAGCTACTGTACATGCCAGTCATCTAGGTATGGTCAAAATAACAGTGCTGGCTAAAGTTTTGTCTTGTGGCCAGGGATAGATCAGCAGTCAGTTGGAGAAGAAAGGTGGCCAGTACTATCAAAGCCACTTCATGCGGTTCCAGAATCAACTCCTACAACCACAGAAGAGGCCCTAGAACCTGAGATTTTTTTCAAAGCTCCAAGTCTCTCCTGCCAATTAGAGTTACCCTCACCTCCTCTTCCCCCACCCTGTGAAGAAAGACATTATTCCACAAGAGTAAGAAATCCTCCATGATTAAATCTTTAGATCTGAATTGGAAAATTTAAAATGTACTATACTGTAAATGTTGGTGTGGTAGGTAGTTGAATTACATAGTATACTGTGTATATAGTTGAGATGCATTCTACGTTCAGTTGGAGTTTATACCTGAGCAGAGAGGAGTGTAGTGCATTTAATTTTTCAGTATTATTTGAGCAATATTGTAAATATATTGTTCAATTAAGCTTTCTTTGTTATTTACAAAATGCATTGCGAGTTATATGTAAAAGTATGTAAATGGCATACATTTTTACTCGCCACGTAATACATGCACATCTCATTTAAAGTCAAAAACAAAGTTACATTCCCATCCCTAGCTCTCATTTTCCTTGCCATTAGTTTAATGCTTTGGAGTTATAGAACATAACAGGCGATGTAATCTGTGGGTGAAAACACCTTGTAAATGAGAGAGGTCAGTGGAAAATGGCCAGACTGGTTTGTGCTGACAAGAAGGTAACAGTAACACAAATAACCACACTTTACATCAGTAGTGTGCAGAACAGCTTCTCCGAATGCACAACACATCAAACCTTAAAGTGGATGGGCTACAGCAGCAAAAACACTCAGCGGGTTCCATTCTTGTACCTAGTAAGGTGGCCTCTGAATGTGCTGGGCAAACCCACAAGTGTCAGCATGCTCCTTGCACCAATGTAGTATACCCATAACTTACTAATCCTTACCCATACGTACAGCTCAGTCAATCACGGGCAAAGCCCTCCCAACCATTGAGCACATCTGCATGAAAGACTGTTGCAGGAAAGTAACATCCATCTTCACCCAGGCCATCCTCTCTTCTCACTGCTGCTATCAATTAGGAAGAAGCTACAGGAGCCTCAGGACTCAGGAGTATGGTGGGAGTATGCAGGATTCATACCACTAGGTTCAGGGACAGTTATTCCCCTTAACCATCACGTTCTTGAACCAAAGTGGATAACTTTACTCAACTTCACTTGCCCCAACATTGAAATGTTTCAATGGGACTTTCAAGGATTCTTCATCTCATGTTCTCAATATTTATTGCTTATTTATTTATATTATTGTTTCTTTTCATATTTTGTACAGTTTATTGTCTTCTGCACTTTGGTTGAATGCCCTAGTTGGGTGGTCTTTCATTGATTCTGATATAATTATTATTCTATAGATTTGTTGAGTGTGCGCACAAGAAAACAAACTTTAGAGTTGTATATGGTGACATATATGCACTTTGATAATAAAAATTTACTTTGAACCTTATTACATGTTCAGAAACCTAGGAAACAATGCATATAGATAAGTTCAGTTTGCATCTCTTTCCTTTAGCAACTTCTCTTCGATCAAGAGATAGTTGTTAGTTGCCAAGCCAGTTACAGTTTTATAATCTCAAATTAGAGTTAACGAAAAATGAGCTTGATTTAGGGCAGCATGGTAGTGTAGAGGTTTGTGTAACGTTTTACAGCTCCAGCAACCCGGGTTCAATTCTCACCACTGTATATAAGGAGTTCTACATTCTCCCCGTGACCATGTGGGTTTCCTCAGGGTGCTTCAGTTTCCTCCCACAATCTCAACAGGTACAGGTTAGTAGGCTAATTGGTCACCTGGGCGTAATTGGGCAGCCTGGGCTTGTTGGCCAGAAGGGCCTGTTACTGTGCTGTATCTCTGAATAAATACAACAGTATTTGCTAACACTCATTTTAAGTATCATGCCTAGCACTTGCTAGTTATTTGTAAACTAGTACTGATGTTTGTATTTACATCCCCGTTTGCAGATAAAACAAATAAATTTGAGTCAAGTCAAATCAAGTGATGTCAAGTTTATTGTCATTTCGACCATAGACTGCTGGTACGGTACACAGTAAAAACAAAACAACGTTCCTCGAGGACCCTGGTGCTACATGAAACAACACGAAACTACACTAGACTATGTGAGACAGCACAAGGCTACACTAGACTACGTAAAACAACATAAAAACTGCACTAGACTACAGACCTGCCCAGGACTACATAAAGTGCACAAAACAGTGCAGGGCATTACAATAATTAATAAGACACAGTAGAAGACAAATTACAATATAATAATAAGTGATGTAGATGTCTGTCTAGACCCTGGGTATTGAAGAGTCTGATGGCTTGGGGGAAGAAACTGTTGCAAGTCTAGTCATGAAAGCCCGAATGCTTCGGTACCTTCTGCCAGATGGCAGGAGGGAGAAGAGCTTGTGTGAGGGATGTGTGGGGTCCTTCACAATGCTGTTAGCTTTGTGGGTGCAGCATGCAGTGTAAATGTCTGTAATAGCGGGAAGAGAGACCCCGATGATCTTACTCAGCTGACCTCACTATCTGCTGCAGGGTCTTGCAATCTGAGATGGTGCAATTCCCGAACCAGGCAGTGATGCAGCTGCTCAGGATGCTCGCGATACATCCTTTGTAGAATGTGATGAGGATGGGGGGTGGGAAATGGACTTTTCTCAGTCTTCACAGAAAGTAGAGACGCTGCTGAGCTTTCTTAGCTATGGAGCTGATGTTGAGGGACCAGGTGAGATTCTCCACAGGTGAACACCAAGAGATTTGGTGCTCTTTACGATCTCAAATGCAAAAGAGTCTTTGCAGTTATATCAATTACTGCTAAATTGGTTACTGGCTAAATATTTATACCAGGGATAGCAGGTAATGAACAGTAGCTGCACTCTCTAACACAAAGACTCTAGACAATTTCTTCCGGTGCACCGCGGCGTAGCATCATTGTCTGGTACAGAAGGGCCAATGCACAGGATTGGAAAAAAAACTGTAGAGGGTTGCAAACTCAGCCAGCTACATCATGGGCACTAGCCTCCACAGCATTGAGGACATCTTCAAAAGGCAATACCTCAAAAAGGTGGCCTCCATTTATATGGATGGACCATTACCCAGGACATGCTCTCTTCTTATTACTACCATCAGAGACGAGGTACAAGAGCCTGAAGGCACACTGTCAATGTTTTGGGGACAACTTCCTTCCCTCCTCCATCAAATTTCTGAACAGACTATGAACCAACCCAAGAACACTACCTCACTAACTTGTTCTCTTTTTGCATTACTTATTTAATTTTTTATGTATTTTGTAGTAATTTATAGTTTTTATGCAATGCACTGCTGCAAAACAACAAATTTCACAACATATGTTTGCAATATTAAACTTAATTCTGGTTTTGATCATCAGGAATAAAGACTGTTGTTACCTAAATTCAGCTAAAAGTGTAGATTGGCTGAATCCTGTAGTCCTCCCTAGTTATGAATATTTTACATCAAGATCAACTTTATTCACCATATAGTTCATTTGCATGTATCAGAAATTTGCTGTGGGTGTTGGTCAGGGCACGATATGTAACGATGTTCAACGATTTTAATGAATAAAGAATTATATAAAAAATAAAGTTAGTGGTTAAAGTACAGATATAGAATAAAATGTGCATAAATACATAAATACCAGCACATCAGGTCCAATGTACCTGAAGAAAATCATGTATTTCTCTTTTTTTAAAATGAAAAAAATGTTCAATCAATTATACTTTTTTTAGAAAGAGAATATAATTACATTGCATGTTGTACTGAGAAGTCAAACAAGTGGTGTTATTGTCTCTTATGCACAGGTGCTAAAACACTCTGTGGGTATTTTTAACTCTCCATGCCTCCCTAATTAGAATTAACACAATTCTATTCCTTTAAGCTGCTAATTAGCAATTAGCAGTCATTTAATTGGTAATTTGCATAGATCTTTCTCCAAGAAAGTTCTAGTGATGCCGGCCTACATAACCCATTTTTTTTCAGGAGAGATTGCATGACTGCTTTGCAGCCACAGATCCGGCAGGCATCATCAAGGATCCTCACCATCCGGGCTCCCTGCTGACTCCTGCTATTGGGAAGGAGGTACAGAAGCCTGCGGTCCCACACCACTAGGTTCAGGAACAGTTACTACCCTTCAACCAGAGTGGACAACTTCACTCACCTCAACACTGAAATGATTCTGCAACCTTTAAACTTAACTTCAAGGACTCTACAACTCATGTTCTCAATATTTATTATTCATCTGTTACTGTTATTTTGTTTTATTTTCTCTTTTTTGAATTTGTACAGTTTGTTGTCTTTCACAACTGGTTGTTTGTCCATCTTTTTGTGCAGTTTTTTAATTGATTTTATTGTATTTCTTTGTTCTACTGTGAATGACCGTTTAAAAAATGAATCTCAGGGTTGAATATGCTGACGTCTATGTACTTTGATAATAAATTTAGTTTGAACTTTGAATTTTGAATGTTCTTTCACTGAGGAATCAGAGTGCACTTGTACCCAATGAATAGTTGAGAATGATGTACAGAAATCATTAAGTTAGATAGTTGATATCACACTCCATGTTTATAAGAGAGATTTGATAAGTGTTTTCAACACCTTGGAATCTCATTCTAGAATTGACTCTCCACAAAAATTAAAATGATAGACCAAAAGATATGAAGGAACTATTATTCCCCAAACCAGAGTAATGGAGTGGATGTTTCCTATAGCAGCAGAGTCTAGGACTAGAGGGCACAGTCTTGAATAGAAGGACGTCCCTATAGAACAGACATGAGGAAGAATTTCTTTATCTAAAGGTGGTGAATCTGTGGAATTCATTGCCAAGACAGATGGCTGTGGAGGACAAGTCATTGAGAATACTTAAAGCAGAGGATGATAATAAGGGTGTCAAAGATTACAGGAGAGAAGGCAGGAGAATGATTAATAAGGGTGTCAAAGATTACAGGGGAGAAGGCAGGAGAATGGGGTTGAGAGGGATAATAAATCAGCCTTGATGGAATGGCAGCAAACACTCATTAAGCCAAATGGCCTAATTCTGCTCTCATGCCTTAAGGAAACTAGTGTCATACTTAACATAATGATCATGGACAATTTTCTATTACAATCTGCCGGAAGCCCTAAAGAGTATTTTACTATGTCAAAAGCACCATCTGAATTAAATTGTTGCTGTGTCTGAAAAGTTCAAATCCCATGTTAGCTATATGAAATCCTGAGATTTTCATTGCTTTTAAAGAATTTGCATCCAATGATCATGTTGATTTCTGCAAAAGTGGAAATCCTGTGAACCAGCTTTTAAATGTACAGAACATAAGAGCATAAAAATAGGAGTAGCAGTAGGCCATCTGGCCCATTGAGCCTGCTCTGCCATTCAATAACATAATAGCTGATCTGGCTGTGGACTCATCTCCACCCACCTGCCTTTTCACCACAACCCTTAATTCCCCTACTATGCAAAAATCTACCCAACCTTGTCTTAAATATATTTACTGAGGTAGCCTCCACTGCTTCATTGGGCAGAGAATTCCACAGATTCACCACTCTCTGGGAAAAGCAGTTCTTTCTCATCTCCGTTCTAAATATACTCCCCCAAATCATGAGTTCTAGTCTCACCTACCAGTGGAAATAACTTTCCTGCCTCTATGTTATCTATCCCTTCCATAATTTTATATGTTTCTATAAGATCTCCTCTCATTCTTCTGAATTCCAGCGAGTACAGTCCCAGGCAACTCAATCTCTCCTCATAGTCTAACCCCCTCATCCCTGGAATCAACATGGTGAACCTCCTCTGCACCGCCTCCAAAGCCAGTAGATCCTTCCTCAAGTAAGGAAACCAGAAACTGCACGCAGTACTCCGGGTACAGCCTCACCAGTAAGTACCCTGTACAGTTGAAGCATAACCTCCCTGCTCTTAAAGGGGATTCATTCCCTATAATCAAAGCTACTAAATTGTGTAGACAATGAGTCAAAGATTAGATTAGATTAGATTTATCTTTCATTTGTACATTGACACATAACAGTGAAATTCATCATTTGCGTCAAATTAAATTAGTGAGGATTGCACATGGGCAGCCAGCAAGTATCACCATGCTTTCAACACAATCGTAGCATGCCCACAACTTACTAACCATAACCATAACTCTATGTCTTTGGAATGTGGGGGGAAAACAGAGCAGCTGGAGGAAACCCACATTGTCACAGGGAGAACATACAAACTCCTTCTAGACGGCACTGGCAAAATGTCAGCATGAAGGGTCTTGGCCCCAAAACGTCTGCTGTTCATTTCTCTCCATAGATGCTGCATAACCTGCTGAGTTCCACCAGCATCTGCAGAATTTCTGTGTCTCCATTGTTTGATATTCTGATGATTGACAGGCTTTTGGATATTGCATTCAGCAATTCCAATAGCCTTTATCCTGAGAGACTGTGATTTTGATCATTACATGAAACTTAAATGGAAGGGGTGCATGGGGTGTCCAGCCCATCTGGTGAAGGGGCACGTTGTGCCCATTCTGGGCAGCTCACTCGTCTTTGGTCCCCACCGGACGCTCAGCTCTCACCGTTGACTCCAAATAGACTCCACTGCAATAGTGGCTACACCCCAATACACAACGTCAACAGGCAGGTGAAGGTAGCTGGCAGGCCTCCTACCCAGGTGAGCTGGGGACATCCCTATCCTAGCATGGAAGTCAGCTCTGGTGGACTGGATGTATGAGATCTACAGGGAGATCCAACAGGCCGTTCTGTAATGCTTTATGGAGAGTGAAGGGCAGGACAAAGCACAGAAGAACCCAAGGTCACCCACTGCAACCAAGGAAGACCCATGTTTGTGACACTTGTTCATACCACTGGACCTGGACGTCTGAGGTTGAAAGTGTGGAGCTGCCCCAGTGCAATGGCTTTTGTACTTTAAAACTCACCTACACAGATCTCCTATCATTGTCATTACAATGGACAACCAACACAACATGGAAACAGATCATTAGGCCAAACAACCCCTTGCTATTGTTTATGTTTGATACAACTTCTTTCCACCTAACTTCATCTCACACCATCAACATACCCTCCTTTTCCATTTTAACAGAATCAGAATTAGGTTTATTATCGCTAATACAAGTTAACATAGGTTAGCACATAACTATTACAGCTCAGGCCACCACCACAAATCGAAGATTCTTTAACATTCAGGACAGAAATGATACCTGCCAAGTTAACTTCCATGCCATGACAATGCTAAGCAGTGACCACTTCCAAAAGACAATCTGACCACCTACACTTAACATCCACTGGCATTACCATCATCAAAGCACCCCTATCAAACATCATTGACCAGAAGCTCAACCTGACCAGCCACAGAAGTAATGTTGCTATGAGAGTAGGTTAGAAACTGTAAATCTGCAGCTACAGACTTGCCTCCTGATAACACAAAGCCTTTTCACCATCTTAATGCACATGTCAGAAGATTCAAAAATTAGCTTTATTTGTTTCATGTACATCGAACACGGAAACAGTGAAATGCAGTCTTTCATTGATACTGTTATGGTTTTTTGACTTACTGGGTATGCCTGCAAGAAAACAAATCTTAGGATTGTATATGGTGACATACACATACTTTGATAATAAATTTTTTGAACTTTTGCATCAACAACTAATGAGGATGTGCTGCGGCCACAAGTGTCACGATACTTCCGCTGTCCACACTAACACACTAACCTGTATATTTTTTTGGAATGTGGGAGGAAGCCCAAGCACCCAGAAGAAACCCATGTGGTCATGGGCATAATGTGCAACCTCCTTACCAACGGTAGTGGAAATTGAACCCTGATCTGTGATGAAATATCTCCCCTTTTGTAGACTTATACCGAAGTAACAACTCTCAGCAAGTTTGACACCATGGGTACCCAATGCACCACTCTAAATATCTTTGCTCTCCACTGGAGGAGCTGATAGTTGTAAACACTGTGAAAGTAATGAAAAGTAGATTATTTTTATTTTACTTCAGTGATTTAGTACGGAGTAGGCCCTTCTGGTCCTTCAAGTCACGCCGGCCCAGCAACTCCACAATTCTGATTAACCCAAACTTAATGATAGTACATCTTTGGACTGCGGGAGGAAACTGGAGCACATGGGGAAAACCCACACATTCCACAGAGAGGATGCACAAAGTCTCCTTACAGAACAGTGCCAGAATTGAATTCTGAACTCGGAATGCCCCAAGTTGTAAAGGCATCATGCAAACCACTACGTTACTGTGGCGCCCTATTATTTCAACAGTCACTCTGGAGAAGAAATATACTATAAAACTCAGGAAACTTTTTGAGGCTGGTGTCCAGTTCACCATAAGGTCTGACAGATAAGAAAATGATTGATGTACCAACTAAAAGAACAACTTGATTGCTTTGCAATGTGCAATGTATTGAACATAATCCAGAGGGCAAGATGACAAAAAAATTAAAACAAGCTGTATCAGTGGTTTATGGTCAAGGAGAAAATTGAAAGATTATTTACAGAGCCACTCCCAACTAGCATCCAAAAGCCACATGAAAGGCTAAAGTGACCTGTTAACAGAAAAAATATTATTGAGAACATGATAAAGGATAAAGAACTACAAATGCTGGTTGTTCATCACATGTGATGACAACTCTTTGCCTGTCCTAAAATGTCTCTAATATAAACTAACACAGACACAGACAGACAGAGAGAGAGAGACACACACACACAAGCACACACGTATGTACACACACACAAAATATGCAGAAATTATTTAATATTATGGTATTTTGATTATCTGTGACAACACTGGATGTTTTGGTTAGCCATTAATGTAGGTTGAGTAAAATATGGACCATGGAGTAGCAGGAGAACATCTTCTCTCCTCACTAATCTCATAGATAATTCATAGTGTTTAGAACTCATGAATGGGTCAATCTATTCTACTGTGCTAGATAAACTTTAACATTTCAGGAGTAAGCAGTAAGACATGAAGCTATTCTTTCTCTGACTAATGTTGTTCATCAACCATTGATTTTATTCCACTGACAACTTATTGAACCAATCTAACTCCACTTAATCTTAAAGCGAACTTTCGACTCCACACCCCTTCCAACATACTGATCAGTTACCTCCTCTCAGAATCAGCCCCCATCTCCGTCAATGCCTCATCGTAATTGTTACTAAAACTGTCTTACACATAGAGTACTGTGTTCAGTTCTGGTCACCTCACTACAGGAAGGATTGGACACTATAAAGAAAGTGCAGAGGAGATTTACAAGGATGTTGCCTGGATTGGAGAACATGCCTTATGAGAATAGGTTGAGTGAACTTGGTCTTTTCTCCTTGGAGCGACAGAGAATGAGTGGTGACCTGATAGAGGTGTAAAATAATGAGAGGCAATGATCGTTTGAATAGTCAGAGGCTTTTTCCCAGGGCTGAAATGGCTAACACAAGGGGGCAGAGTTTTAAGATGCTTGGTAATGTAAGTAGTAAGTTTTTCACACAGAGAGTGGTGAGTGTGTGGAATGCACTGCTGGTGATGGTGATGGCGATAGAGGCGGATACATTAGGATCTTTTTAGAGACTCTTAGGTAGGTACATGGAGCTTAGAAAAATAGAGAGCTATGTGGTAGGGAAATTCTAGGCAGTCTCTAGAGTAGGTTACATGGTTGGCACAACTGTGTGGGATGAAGGACCTGTAGTGTGCTGTAGATTTCTATGTTCTAGCTTTCTGAAACTTCTACTCTTAAATGTATACACATTTCTGGCTTTTTGTCTTCCACTTGTCGCTCATGCAAAATAAGGTCTATTCATGACATACAGTGGTGCCTGGTAAAGTTTCTATGTTTGCCTAACTACTTATTTGCATATGAGAGCATCACTGTAACAAAAAGATATACATTCAGTGGCAACTTTATTAGCTACCACTTTTGTAATGTGTGGTTATTTGAGTTACTGTTGCCTTCCTGTCAGCTTGAACCAGTCTGGCCATTCTCCTCTGATGTCTCTCATTAACAAGGCATTTTTTCCCACAAAACTCTGCTCACTAGATTTTTTAAAATTTTCATTCTTTGAGCACCCTGGAGCAGGGGTTCCCAACCCTGGGTCCATAGACCCCTTGCTTAATGATAGTGGTCCACTGCATAAAAAATGTTGGGAACCCCTGACCTAGAGACTGTTAGGCATGCAAGTTCCAGACCAGCAGTTTCTGAGTTACTCAAACCACCCTGCCTGGCACCAACAATCATTCCAATGTCAAAGTCACTTAGATCACTTTCTTCACCATTCTGATGTTTGGTCTGAATGAATGAACCTACTGACCATGTCTGCATGCTTTTATGCATTGAATTGCTGTCACATGATTGGCCAAATACGTATTTGCAATAACAAGCCATTGTAGAGGTGTGCCTAATAAAGTGGCCACTGAGTGTACACCTACAAAGAGAATCTAATATTCAAAAGTTTAGAGTAGTTAAAATGAATCTGTAGTTCTGTGAATCAATTAATGAAAAGACATCGCTGCAGATTTTTTAAATGTGCCAATCATAATCGGTATGTCAAAACAATTTAGGCCCCTCTGGACACTGTTATTATCCTATAACAAAGCCTCAAAACAGAATCTATGCATGGTAATGTTTTTGTATACACTTCTAGTTTTGGCGGCATGTAAGACAAGGTAATAATTTATGAAAATTATATGAAAAGAAATAATTTATATTCATCACCTCTCACTACTCATCACTTTGGATGATCAGTAATGCAGAGTGAATCGGCTGTCAGATTTCTAATTGCTTTGTAATAGGTTTGAAACATGGAAATAATTAATGGCAAACAATCTGTCACTTGTCTGCTGCATTATCTATCTATCACAGAGAAATAAAAAAGCTCATTAAAGAAGTTGTTAATGAGCTATAAAAGACTATAAGAAGTGCCTTTGCACAGTAGCAACTCAACACTGAAGAGAGAGAGAATATTCCAAGATAATTCCCATCTCAATTAATGTCAAGGGTTGAGCCACAATATGTGTTGGACAATTATATATTTTTTCTTCTACTCAGCCAGTTCATTTTTTTGGAATTATTTTTCTAGCAATCGATTTATCTTACAACAATAACAAGAAGCCAAATCTCAGAAAATCAGCGTGCCAGCAAAGCAGAGTGTCAGAGGAGCACAACAATGTAGAAGCAGTGTTACAGTGAAAAAGAAACCCAGAGGGTCAAAATCACAGCAAAGCAGAATCTTATAGCATCGATTGGGTTTTTTTGATTTGCTTTTCTCTGGTTCGGCATAACATTGTGGGCCAAATGGCCTGTTCCTGTGCTGTACTCTTCTATGTAGTAATTCTCTTTAGCAACACACACAAATTGCTGGAGGATCAGCAGGGCAGGGATGGGGAAGAAGCCAGAATAAAAAGGTGGAGGGAGGGGAAGGAGGCTAGCTAGAAGATGATAGGTGAAGCAAGGTGGGCGGGAAAGATAAATGGCTGAAGAGGGAGGAATCTGATAGGAGCGGAGAATGGACCATAGGAGAAGGGGAAGAAGGAGTTGAACCATTTATGTATATTTAAGGCAGAGGTTGATAGATTCTTGATTGTTCAGGGCGTGAAGGAATATGGGAAGAAGGCACGAGATTGGGGCTGAGAGGAAAATTGGATCAGCCAAAATGAAATATCAGAGTTGACTTGATGGCCTAATTCTGCTCCTATACCTTCTGAACTTGTGGAATACTCCAGATGCTGGCCTAACTAGAATTTTATAAAGCTGCAACATAACTTCCTGACTTTAGCCCTGCCATTTTCTTTCATTTATGTGCCTATCTAAGAGTTGCTTAAATGTCCCAAATGAATTTGCCTGTCCACCACCTTTAGTAATGCATTCTATACATCTACCACACTCTTGTGTAAAAAAAAATTCCCTAAACTTTCGAACAAGAGAAAACCTGCAGATGCTGGAAATCTGAGCAACACACACAAAATGCTGAAGGAATTCAGCAGCCAGGCAGCACCTATGGAAAAAAGTAAACGTCTCCATTGACCTTAAAATTATATCCTCTGGTATTAACCATTGGCACCCTGAAAAAGCCTCTGGCTGTCCAGTCTATCCGTGCCTCTTAGCATCTTTTACAACTTTGTCAAGTCACCTCTCAGCTTCCTTTGCTCCAGAGAGAAAAGTCCTGGATCGATAAATCTATCTTCATAAGACATGCTCTCTAATCCAAGCAGCATCCAGGGAAATCTCCTCTGCACCCTCTCTAAAACATCCACATCTTTCCGCTAAATTCTCCATACTTACACTCCAGTCTGCTGGTGTAACAGTTTCCAGTTAGACTAAGGAACAGACTTACTGAGGTTCTCAAAATTCCTTTAAGAGTGCAACATTCTCACTGATTTCTGGGAATTTCTGGCCCATACCTGCTCAAACTTTTGAAGATGCATTCAGGATGGCACTGAGAACCTCAATTACAACCTACCACTCCTTTCAAGGATCTCCTCCCGTGAATTTCACACTGGTCATCAGAAAACAGAACTGGAGTTGGAGTTCAATTAGAAGGGAGTATCAAAGACAAAAAAGTTCATGAGAGTTGCTAGTCTGTGGTAAGTTTTATGTGAAGAGTTTTATCTATAGACATGACATCTTAAGGATGATGGTCAAGAATACGTAATACAATGTATTCATATTTCAAAGTTCAAAGTAAATTTATCATCAAAGTACACACTGTATATGTCACCATTTACAACCCTGAGATTCATTTTCTTGTGGACATACTCAATTAATCAATAGAATAATAAATATAACAGAATCAATGAAAAACCACACCAACTTGGGTATTCAACCGATATGCAAAAGGCAACAAACTGTGCAAATACAAAAAGAAAGAAATAATAATAATAAGTAAGACATAAACATCAAGAACATGAGATGAAGATTCCTTGAAAATGTATCCATAGGTTGTGGAAACATTTCAATGATGGGGCAAGTGAAGATGAGTGAAGTTGTCCACTTTGGTTCAAGTGCCTGATGGCTGAGGGGTAATAACTGTTCCTAAACCTGGTGGTGTGAGTCCTGAGGCTCCTGTATCATCTTCCTGATGGAAACAGTGAGACAAGAGCATGTCCTATGTGGGTAATAATTCATAAATTACAGAATAGTATATAAGATCAGTTCAGTGTGGATATTTTATAGATATTAGTTTGTGGTGAAGAATTTAATGAACAAGGAGACCAACTATCATATCATCCTATAAAGGACTGCAAGGACTGCTGAGAGGATTATCAGGGTCTTTCTTCCACCCATCTGATATATTTATAAGGAGTGCATACGCAGGGCTTTTAGTATTGTCAATGGTCCCTCCCATCTGTCCAACAATCTGTTTGATCCCCTACCATAAGGCAGGAGGTACCCATAGCATTAGGACTAGGACTGTAAGGATGGGAAATAGCTCCTTCCTCCAGGCCATGAGACTACTGAACTCCCAACATGTATGAAGCACCAGGAAGAAATACTGTTACTTTTGACTTCTGTCATAAATGCACTTTATTATTTGTTAATTTATTTGTGGTAATATTCCTTTATGTGACGTGTTTGATTTATATGTACTGTGTTGTTCACCTTCATCCAGAGGAATGATGTTTAATTTGGTAGTATAAGTGATTGAAATTACAATAAACTTGAACGTGAATGAATTTACAGTACTCCGGATATGGCCTCACCAACATTTTGTACAACTTCAACATAATATCTCAACTCCTGTTCACAATACTCTGATTTACCAAAGCCATCCTTACAACCCTATCTAACAGTGACACCGCCTTCAAGGTATGAAAGATCTGTATTCCTAGATCAGTGATTATATATCCTGCACGTTTGCTTTGTGTTTATTTATTTATTTATAGATATAGCGTTGAGCAGGCCCTTCTGGCCCAATGAGTGCAACCTAGCAACTCATCTATTTAACCCTAGCTTAATTACAGGACAATTTACAATGACCAATTAACCTATTAACCAGTACATCATCTCTGGACTGTGTGAGGAAGCCAGAGCACGCAAAGGAAACACACACACACAAACAGGAAGAACATATAAACTCTGTTAGGAGACCAGAACTGAACTCGGAACTCCAATACCACAAACTGTAATAGCATCATGCTAAGTGCTACGTTGCCATAGCGTTCCATATGCTCAGGAGCCATTTTATTAGGTACCTCGTGTACTGAATAAAGTGGCCACTGAGAGATTGTTCCTGGTCTTCTGCTGTTGTAGCCTCTCCCCTTCAAGGTTTGACATGTTGTGCATTTAGAGATGTCTTCACCATTCTGATATTTGGTCTGAACAACTGAACCTCTTGACTGTGTCTGCATGCTTTAATGCATTGAGTTGCTGCCACCTGATTGGCTGATAAGAGATTTGCATTAATGAGCAGGATACAGGTATACCTAATAAAGTGGCCACTGAGTGTATGGTTGCATGACTGTCCACATACAGGTGGGAGCCAAGTCTCCAATTGTCTTCAGTAACTCTAGACTAAAAAAGAATTCTCAAACTGGCACCTTGCATTCCTTGGAACAGGAATGGAGATAACTCATGCTCAAACATGAGGGGCTGCCTAAGTAAAAGCATTTTTTAAATAATTTTTTTCAAGGCTATAACATAACCTGATTCATAAACAACACCTTTCATTTATAAACACAAGGGATTCTTCAGATGCTGGAAATCTTAAGCAACACGCACAAAACAAAAGAAAGATCCTCTAGTATTTTATATACCTTTCATTTATAGACAACTTTAAAACAGTTTATATACCAAAAGATCAAGACAGGTAAATAAATGTTCAATCAATGAAATAGAAAAAGGAGAAGTAATGAAAAGAGAGAGAGAAAAGGACTGGAAGGAATGTTACAAGGTATGAGGAACTGAAGCTATGGATGTTATTTTGAAGTGAAGAAATGTGCAAGAAGGTTATTGATTTCAGATTATTTGCAGATATATATGCAGAATCCACAGGAAGTCATCAGGATGCAGAGCAACACTTCTCAGCACAATCCTTGGTGATTAGACTTGACTCAAAACAATGCATTTTGCTGAACACACAGTGATCACTTTAGGTACACCTGTACACCTGCTCGTTAATGCAAATATTTAATCAGCCAATTGTGTGGGAGAAACTCAATGCATGAAAATATGAAGACATGGTCAAGAGGTTCAGTTGTTGTTCAAACTAAGAAATGTGATCCAAGTGATCTTTGACCATCGAATGATTGTTGGTGCCACATGGGGTGGTTTGAATATCTCAGAAACTGATGATCTCCTGGGATTTCCACACACAGCAATCTCTAGAGTTTATAGAGAATGGTAAACATTCAGTAATCCTCAGTTCTGTGTGTGAAAATACCTTGTTAATGAGAGACATCAGAGGAGAATGGCCAGAATCCTTCAAACTGACAACAGTACCTCAAATAACCACTTGTTACAAAAATGGTGTGCAGAAGAGCATCTCTGAATGTACAACACCTTGAACCTTGAAGTGGATGGGCTACAATAGCAGAAGGTAGTGAACATAACACCAAGATGTCACTTTATTAGAGTACTCAGTAGAGTGATCACTTCGTGTATTCTTTGAATAACATGTCAAATAAATTAAAAATCTATTTTTTTTAAATTAAGGCTATCTTTTTTAAAAAGCCAGCCTCATTTTGAATACAACACAGCCTGTTCTTGTGTAATGCATGTTTGCAGCAATAAAAGACAATACAGGTCATAACTGGATGTCAGCCATCACATTAAGCACCATTTAAAATTTTTACCATCAAATAGAATACATTTGGCAAGGAACATTATCATCTACTTGTCTATTTATATATAATAATACAGTTCAAACTATACAATAGCTAAGTACTCTCTTAACCACAGGCTATAAATAGAGTAGTGTTTGCTGCATCCTGAATAGATGTACTTAAATCTTTTCTTGAGCTCTGCTGTAACCTTGCCCCTTATGAACAACCTATCATGTTTGTACCATCTCCAACTCTGCATCTAGGATACTCTGTATGAATAAAACATTTCAAGTTGAAAAATATAGCCTTGAGGAATACAGAAGTGACCGAGCATCTTTGGTTTCGGGCACCACTGCAAACTCACAGTCACTTCTGTAACTACATTGGCAACAGTTGATCAAATTCAGCACAGAAATTGAAGTCAACACATATTATATCTTTGGGCTAAATTAAATAAAAACAGAGGGAAGCTTTCATTCATTCTGACAAAAGCTTCATCGGATAAAATTGCTGCTGTGTGATTTGAATTGACAATGGCTCTGTTTTGTTATGCTTGTGGGTCGTACATTTTGTTCCCATCTTTGAGAATCTCACTGACATAAAATTAATGCTCCCAAAATTGTTTGAGCAGAGAAGAGTGAGAAGCTCTTCTTTTGTAACTCAGGTGATTGTACTACCGATCAGAATCATAAAGTTGGAGATTCAAAGCTCACGCCAGTCACTTCAAAGTCAAAGTAAATTTATTAACAAAGGACATATATCTCACCATATACTACCTTGAGATTCATGTTCAAGAGTATAACATTAAGCTGAGCAATTCAGAGATAAGTTAGTGTCCAGAGGATTCCTAGCCTCTGGCCTACTCTTACAGCTATATAGTAATGTTACAGCTATGTAAGACCTTGGTCAGACCCCACTTGGAGTACCGTGTTCAGTTCTGGTCACCTCACTACAGGAAGGTTGTGGATACTATAGAGAGAATGCAGAGGAGATTTACAAAGATGTTGCCTGGATTGGAGAGCATGCCTTATGAGAATAGGTTGAGTGAACTCGGCCTTTTCTCCTTGAAGCGAAGGAGGATGAGAGGTGACCTGATAGAGGTGTATGAGAGGATGAGAGGCATTGATCGTGTGGATAGTCAGAGGCTTTTTCCCAGGGCTGAAATGGTTGCCACAAGAGGACAGAGGTTTAAGGTGCTGGGGAGTAGGTACAAGGGGGAGATCAGAAGTTTTTTCACACACAGCGTGGTGTAGTGGGTGCATGGAATATACTGCCAGCGACGGCGGTATAGGCCGATACAATAGAGTCTTTTAAGAGACTCTTAGATAGGTATGTGGAGCTTAGCAAAATAGAGGGCTATGTGGTAGGGAAATTCTAGGCAGTTTCTAGAGTAGGTTACATGGTTAGAACAACTTTGTGGGCTGAAGGGCCTGTAATGTGCTGTAGATATCTTGCAGGTATTTACGGGGAAAATAAATAAAATAGAATTTATGAAAAACTATACACTAAGACTGACAATCAATGTGTCAAAGAAAATGAATTGTGCAAATAAGAATTAAGTAAATAAATAATACCAAGAGCCTGAGATGTGGAGTCCTTAAAAGTGAATCTGCATGTTGTGGAATCAGTTTAGTGTTGAGGAGAGTTAAGTTATCCACACTGGTTCAGAGCTTGATGGTTGAGGGGTAATAACTGTTCCTGAACATGGTGGTGTGCAACCTAAACTTCCTGTATCTCCTTTCCAATGGCAGCAGTGAGAAAAGAGCATTGCCTGGATGGTTGGGGTCCCTAAACAAAAAAATCATGGATGATGCTCCAGTGTTTTACCGAGGGGATGTTTGATTATTACAGATGCTATTTTTCACAAGGGATACTGAACAGTGGGTTCAAAGTGGTTTTCATTCTCCCTGGTAGTCTACTTAGTATTTATCAGTAAGATTATTATTTAGCTATTTTCAATCACAGTGTTCTTTGTTGTACCTCGCTGTGTGAAATCTGACAGGTATTTTGCAACCTCCAAACAGAATTACTCTTTAGGGAACTTATACTTCATTGCTTTGGGACATCCTGGTGTTATGCTCTAAAAGTATATGTTCCTACTTTTTTGAAATTTTTTCTTATATATAGCTGGTGGGCCTAAGACCTTTGCACAGCACTGTATTTGTCAGTGTGGAATGGAGAGCAAGTTTGTAAATCTGGTGGGAGCAAAGGACAGGAATGGTGAGGGTGGAGCGCCATGGGAGGGTTGTGGCAGGATAAGGGGGCAACATGGGTGCAGACACATCCAGCTCTCAGACACCAGGGGAAGATAATTTTATTCCAAACAATTAGTTTATTAGAGCTTGTCTCTCTGGTGCTTCCTAGTCCCTAACCTTTTCCCAACCATAATTCCCCTCTCTCTCCCTCCATTTTTCCCAACATAATTCCCCTCTCCCCACCCCTTCCCACTCTCAGTCCACAATAGAGACCCATATCGGTTTATCATCGCTAACATATATCATAATTTTACTTTGTGTGGCAGCAGTACAATGCAATACATAAAATTACTACAGTACTATGCAAAATTGTTAGGAGCCCTAGATTTATATGTACCTAAGACTTTTGCACAGTACTGTATATTTGGCTCATTGGCTCCAAACCTGTCCAATCCAGGTACCTGTCGAAAATTCTTTTAACCGTTGTAATTGTACCTACCTTTACTACTTCCTCTGGCAGCTTACGCACCACGCTGTGTGTGGAAAAACTTGTCTCTTAGTTCCCCGTAAATCCTTTCTCTCTCAGCCTAAGCCTAGCTCCCTGCGTAAAAGACTGACAATCCATCAAGACATTATAAACATCAATAAGGTCACTCAGTCTCTTTTGGTCTGGTGAAAAAGTCTTTGCCTATCAAGTCTATTCTAT
Source organism: Hypanus sabinus (assembly GCF_030144855.1). Lineage (NCBI taxonomy): Eukaryota > Metazoa > Chordata > Chondrichthyes > Myliobatiformes > Dasyatidae > Hypanus > Hypanus sabinus. The sequence goes on along the minus strand of NC_082712.1, from coordinate 172,708,604 downwards.
GACTCAAGCTCTTCAGTCCCAGCAACATCTTTGTGAATCTTTTCAAGTTCAAGTTTATTATTTGACATTCAACCAAATACATGTATACAGCTAAACAAAGCAACATTCCTCCAGATCAAGGTGCAAAGCACAGTGTATGTACCTCACACACAACTACACCATTCAGACAGCTGGAGCAGTTTCCTCTTTCAAGTGATATGCCCATTTGATGTAAAAAAGTGGGGTCTTTATTCATCCATCAAGAGTTCTTTTTTAAGATAAGGGCATAAGATATAGGAACAGAATTTGGCCATTTTGGCCCATTGAGTCTGCTCCACCATTCTGTCATGGCTGATTTGTTATCCCTCTCAACCCCATTCTCCTGCCTTCTCCCTGTAACCTTTGATGCCCTTATTAATCAAGAACTAATCACTTTAAATATACCAAATGACTTGGCCCACGTGGCCATCCATGGCAATGAAATCCACAGATTCACCATCCTCCGGCTAAAGAAATTCCTCCTCATCTCTGTTCTAAAGGTACGTCCTTCCACTCAGAAGCTTTTCTCTCTGGTCCCAGACTCCGCAACCAAAGTAAACATCCTTTCTGCATCCACTCTACCATGGCCTTTCAATATTCAATAGCTTTCAATATGATACCCCTCAGTCTTCTAAACCCCAGTGAGCACAGACCCAGAGCTGTGAAAAAGTCCTCATGTGTTAACCCTTTCATTCCCGGGCTCATTCTTGTAGACTTCATCTTGACCCTCTCTGATGCCAGCACATTCTTCCTTAGGTAGAGGCTCCAAAACAGCTCACAATACTCCAAGTGCAGTCTGATCAATGCCTTGTAAAGCCTTGGCTTTATCCTTTTGGAAGATTCATAGAAAATCTGTGACCAGGAAAGACCATCTAACATTCTGTGTCAGTCAAAAAGTGCTAACCAACACAACCACGCTTCTCACCATCCTGCAGGCTATGGCTCTTTGTGGTATACCCATGCTGCCCGGTTCAGGAGCAGTTGTTGCCCTGCTCCCATTGGGCTCCTGAGGCGAGTGACCAGTTTCACTGAACTGACTCCGCGGCAGTGGACTCACTTTCAGTGGCTGTAGCCCATGTTCTATGTATTATTAGTTCACTTTTTTTTTTACAATTTGCATTATTTCCTCTTTTGAACATTAAATGTTTGTTGGTCTTTGACATGTGTGTTTTTCTCATGGCTTCTATTGTGTTTCTTTGTTTTGTGAGCACCAACAAGAAGATCAATCACATAGTTGTGAATGTTGAACTTTAATTTACAATTAAATTGAGACCTTAATGCTGAATAGGGTAGCAGGGTGGAGATATGTCTCTACCAAAGGAGGTAACATAAGAAATAGGAGCAGGGGTAGGCCATCTGGACCATCGAGCCTGTTCCGCCATTCAATAGGATGGCTGAAGACCATGTAAGGTGCTTCCTCCTTCCAGTAGCCTGCAGGTCACCATTGGGCAAGGTGTAGCACCACCCCCCCCACCTCCAACCAGAGTCACGTGAAGCCATGGGAGCAGGTGGTGGATGGTCGTATGAGCAGCTGATGCATATCACAAATCCCAGTTAAGTGACCACTGACACCAGGCAGACAATCTCTGAAGAGCATAAATAATGGCTGGGGTCACCCATCTTGTAAAGACACCACCCAGAAGAAGGCAATGACAAACCACTTCTGTAGAAAAACTTGCCAAGAACAACCATGGTCATGGAAAGACTATGCTCGCCCATGTCATACAACACAGCACATAAGGATAATGATGATGTATGCTGAGTACATTCCTCAGCACAGGAATAAAAATAGTCAACAAACATAAAAAGAACCAATGGTGAAGTAAGCGAATTCAGAGAATGCATTGAAAAATAGTAAAAAGGAATGAGGAGAGAACAAGTGAAGGACTGTCAGAATGTAGGACCCCAACGAAGTGGTGACCCCAACATTGGAACTGAAAAGTAGGGCGAGGACAAATAATGGGTGTAGATAAAGGAGCAAAAACTGGACATTAGATTTGATGCCACAGAATATCAAGGCTGTTTTTAGGATAAGAATTCTGAAAATGATGTATTGGTGGGATAATACATACATTCAGTGGCCACTATATTAGAAACACTTGTACACCTGCTCATTAATGTAAATATCTAATCACCCAATCATGTGGCAGCAGCTCAATGCATAAAAGTATTCAGGCATGGTCAAGAGGCTCAGTTACTGTTCAAACTAAACACCAGAATAGGAAAGAAATGTAACTTTGACAGTGGAATGATTGTTGGTGCTGGATGGGGTGGTTTGAATTTCACAGAAAATGAGGATCTCCTAGGATTTCCACACACAGCAGTCTCTGGAGTTTACAGAGAATGGCATGAGAACAATAAAATATCCAGTAATCATCAGTTCTGTTGGTGAAAATGCTTTGTTAATGAGAGAGGTCAGAGGAGAATGGCCAGACTGGTTCAAGCTGACAGGAAGACAATAGTAACTCAAATAACCACATGTTACAAAAGTGGTGTGCAGAAGAGCATCTCTGAACACACAATATGTGGAACCTTGCAGTGGATGGGCTAAGCAGCAGAAGATGATGAACATACGCTCAGTGTCCACCTTATTAGATAAAGGAGGTACCTAATAAAGTGGCCACTGAGTGTACAGGAAGGATGAAAATGATTGGCAGGGGATCAGAGCAGGATTGCAGAACTAGATTTCTATGTTGACTTAGCAAGAACAACAAAGTAGTATTTCATGGCCAGTGATATCGCAGCAAGTTGGATTTTCCAAATTACATTGACAAGGCTGCTTATGTTACCTAAGGAAATCTACAATGCAGAAAAGTATAATGTTGTGGCAATGCTTATTTTATTTATTACTTTATTTAGTGATCCAGCATGGAGTAGGCCCTTCTGGCCCTTCAAGCCATGCTGCCCCAGCAACTCCCGACAAACCAGATTAAACCTAACCTAATCAAGGGGCAATTAATTGGACAAATAATCTACCTGGCATGCTCTGGTCTGTGGGAGGAAACCGGAGGACCCAGAGAAAACCCATTCATTTCACAGAGAGGTCGTACAGAGACTCCTTACAGAACAGTGCCAGAAATGAACTCTGAACTCCGGAATGCCCCAAGTTGTAATAGCATCATGCCAACTGCTCTGCTACGTTGGCTTGGAATAACCCTAATAACATGCTATTAAGGCTATTGATTTATCATTAGGAATAAGTGTAAATTAACATATTTCATACACTGAACAGAAACCGATCTTTCAGCCCACTAGGTACATACCAACCACCAAGCATACATTGACGTTCATTTTACTTTATTCTGGCCATGTTCTCATCAATGGTTCCCAGACTAGGGGCAACAGAGAGTGGATAACTAAACTACTACACCACGCATCTTTGAGATGTCCGAGGGACTTATACAGTCCATGGTAGACGTAACCCACATCTCCCATTCAGCAGAGTATAATGTTGTTGAACAGGTTATTAATACCCTTTTATAACCATGTAGCAATTACAGCATGGAAACAGGCCACCTCGGCCCTTCTAGTCCGTGCTGAACGCTTACTCTCACCTAGTCCCACCAACTTGCACTCAGCCCATAACCCTCCATTCCTTTCCTGTCCATATACCTATCCAATTTTACTTTAAATGAAAATATCAAACCTGCCTCTACCACTTCTACTGGAAGCACATTCCACACAGCTACCACTCTCTGAGTAAAGAAGTTCCCCCTCATGTTACCCCTAAACTTTTGCCCCTTAACTCTCAACTCATGTCCTCTTGTTTGAATCTCCCCTACTCTCAATGGAAAAAGTCTATCCACGTCAACTCTATCTATCCCTCTCATAATTTTAAATACCTCTATCAAGTCCCCCCTCAACCTTCTACACTCCAACGAATAAAGACTTAACTTGTTCAAACTTTCTCTGTAACTTAGGTGCTGAAACCCAGGTAACATTCTAGTAAATCTCCTCTGTACTCTCTCTATTTTGTTGACATCTTTTCTATAATTCAGTGACCAGAACTGTACAACTGTACACAATACAAATTTGGCCTCACCAATGCCTTGTACAATTTTAACATTACATCCCAACTCCTATACGCAATGCTCTGATTTATAAAGGCCAGCATACCAAAAGCTTTCTTCACCACCCTATCCACCCTTTTTCGCAAAGGTTAACTAACATACCAGCCTATCAATGGAATTAGCACAATGAAGGACTAGAACCAACACAATGATGGGCTTCCCTTGAGATTAGGGCATTACTAACAGAACTCCTGCAGCTATCAAGTTCAGAGTATTATTAACTGCGCTTGAGTAGCCATCAGGATACCATAAGACCAGACAGCAGTTTTCATTAACAGGTAAGGTTCTCACTCAATTAATGTCCAGCAGTGTGTGATCACTGCACAAGATCATGCAAGTTTGTACCAGTTTCATAGGCAGCTCTCGTGTCCCTTCCATCCTGCAACAAGTCATCCCTCTACTATACCGTTCTTGCAGAAGCATAACAGGATTAATGCTTCTTGTCCTGTTTCACAACTTCTCTGCATTTGAACAATCCAATTACTCTACCATCATCAGGCTCCTGAACCAGACTGGATAACTTCACTCAAGTCAACACTGAACTGATTCCACAACCCATGGACTCACTTTTAAGAACTCTACTACTCATGTTCTCAGTATTACTTATTTACTTATTTCATTTGCAAAAATTGTCTTCTTTTGCACTATGGTTGTTTGCCAGACTTTGTTTATGTATGTTTTTTCATAAATTGTATTGTATTTTCCTGTAAATGCTTGAATGCCTGCGGATAAAAATGAGTCTCTAGTTAGTATATGGAGACGTAAACGTACTTTGATCATCTTCCCCAAGGATCATCACCTTATCATGTGAAGAGGCTTGTGAGTTCCTGAGAGCGATGCTGTCTAAAGTTCAGCCATCTGGTGCTTGACCACCCATGGCAGTAAGGTCAAGGGGGAGTTCCAAACAAACAGCAATCTAACTAAGACCTCAAAGGAGGAGCTGGTGGAAGTTGATGACACATCACAAAAGCAGTGAAGGCAGAGGAAGGCTGCAGCAGTGAAGGGTCCCCAGTCACCTTGTATTCCATGCAACTAGACCTTGACTGTGATCTGCCAAGGCTGTCCCTGCATCAGTCATTCACAGGCATTAAACTAAGTCATGCACAGGCATTCTCCATTAAAGGATACACCCTAACATTACAGATATTTGGATCCTGGATCAGCCTCTACAGACACCTGAACACCCACCAACAGACAACCCCTTAAGAGAACATCATACTCGATTTGAATGATGATAATAACAACAATAAAATAATAATTCTATTCCTATTGTTATGATTGCAATTTAGTTTTTATCTACTCAAGCTAGTAAAATCTGAGGTACAGGCATAACAGAGCATGCTTGTTTCTCAATTACTAGGAACTTTCAGAGTATTCTAGAGGTTTTTAGTATTGTGGCTTTCTGAAGATTTACATAGATATTGCTGTTCATGTTTAATTCTATTGTATAGTGACTTTGGGATGATACCAGTTGTAGATATTACTGTCGGGACAATGCATACCCTGTTCATGTTCCTTGGCCTTTCAATTTCCTCGTTTAATTCAGCATATTTCTAATTTTGTCTGATTTCTGTAAGTTACGTGTTTGGAATGGCTAGCTCTATTAAATAAGTTGTTCTTGCTTGTTTATCTTGCATTATTATATCTAGATAGTTATGGATTGTCCTATCTATAATAATGGATTGGTCATAATATAATTTGTGGTATTCTGACTCTAAAACTGGATCAGGCTTGTATTTATAGTAAAGTATGATTTCTTTCATGAATTTGTATTTTAAACCAAGATTTTGATGAATGATGCTTGCCTGTGTAAATAATCAGATTGTGTTAAACTGCTACAGGATCTTGTAATATGTTGGATTGTTTCTGGTTTTCCTTGACATTTTTTACATTTATCATCATGAATTTGTTATTGTTATTATTACTATTATTATCATCATTATTATTACTATTATTATGCCTACTGTCGTGATATTAAATCTATAATTTAAAGAAAAGTTAGACACTGATAAAAACATTACCAAGTTAAATGTTTCTCTCACCTTAGACAAAGGTGAGAAAGCTCCTCTGTACTAAATGTTCTTCAAAGATTCAAAGTTCAGAGTACATTAATTATCAATGTATGCGTTAAACAACCTTGAGATTCGTCTCCTAGCAGACAGCCATAGAACATAGAATAGTACAGCACATTACAGGCCCTTTGGCCCACAATGTTTTGCTGACCCTCAAACCCTGCCTCACATATAACCCCCCACCTTAAATTCCTCCATATACCTGTCTAGTAGTCTCTTAAACTTCACTAGTGTATCTACCTCCACCACTGACTCAGGCAGTGCATTCCATGCACTAACCACTCTCTGAGTGAAAACCTTCCTCTAATATGCCCCTTGATCTTCCCTCCCCTTACCTTAAAGCCATGTCCTCTTGTACTGAGCAGTGGTGCCCTGGGGAAGAGGCGCTGGTTATCCACTGTATCCATTCCTCTTAATATCTTGTACACCTCTATCATGTCTCCTCTCATCCCCTGTCCCTCCAAAGAGTAAAGCCCTAGCTCCCTTAATCTCTGATCATAATCCATACTCTCTAAACCAGGCAGCATCCTGGTAAATCTCCTCTATACCCTTTCCAATGCTTCCACATCCTTCCTATAGTGAGGCGACCAGAACTGGACACAGTACTCCAAGTGTGGCCTAATCAGAGTTTTATAGAGCTGCATCATTACATCGCGTCTCTTAAACTCTATCCCTCAACTTATGAAAGCTAACACCCCATAAGCTTTCTTAACTACCCTATCTACCTGTGAGGCAACTTTCAGGGATCTGTGGACATGTACCCCCAGATCCCTCTGCTCCTCCACACTGCCAAGTATCCTGCCATTTACTTTGTACTCTGCATTGGAGTTTGTCCTTCCAAAGTGTACCACCTCACACTTCTCCGGGTTGAACTCCATCTGCCACTTCTCAGCCCACTTCTGCATCCTATCAATGTCTCTCTGCAATCTTTGACAATCCTCTACACTATCTACAACATCACCAATCTTTGTGTCGTCTGCAAACTTGCCAACCCACCCTTCTACCTCCACATCCAGGTCTTTAATAAAAATCACAAAAAGTAGAGGTCCCAGAACAGATCCTTGTGGGACACCACTAGTCACAATCCTCCAATCTGAATGTACTCCCTCCACCACGACCCTCTGCCTTCTGCAGGCAAGCCAATTCTGAATCCACCTGGCCAAACCTCCCTGGATCCCATGCTTTCTGACTTCCTGAATAAGCCTACCATGTGGAACCTTGTCAAATGCCTTACTAAAATCCATGTAGATCACATCCACTGCACATACCCTCATCTATATGCTCCTCAAAGAACTCTATCAGGCTTGTTAGACACGATCTGCCCTTCACAAAGCCATGCTGACTGTCCCTGATCAGGCCATGATTCTCTAAATGCCCATAGATCCTATCTCTAAGAATCTTTTCCAACAGCTTTCCCACCACAGACGTAAGTCTCACTGGTCTATATTTACCCGGACTATCCCTACTACCTTTTTTGAACAAGGGGACAACATTCGCCTCCCTCCAATCCTCTGGTACCATTCCCGTGGACAACGAAGATATACGGGGCCAGAGGCTCAGCAATCTCTTCCCTCGCCTCGTGGAGCAGTCTGGGGAATATTCCATCAGGCCCTGGGGACTTATCCGTCCTAATGTATTTTAACAACTCCAACACCTCCTCTCCCTTAATATCAACATGCTCCAGAACATCAACCTCACTCATATTGTCCACACCGTCATCAAGTTCCCTCTCATTGGTGAATACCAAATAGAAGTATTCATTGAGGACCTCGCTGACTTCCACAGCCTCCAGGCACATCTTCCCACTTTTATCTCTAATCCGTCCTACCTTCACTCCTGTCATCCTTTTGTTCTTCACATAATTGAAGAATGTCTTGGGGTTTTCCTTTACCCTACTCACAAAGGCCTACTCAGCCCCTTCTTAAGCTCCTTTCTTGCTACCCTATATACCTCAATAGACCCAACTGATCCTTGCTTCCTAAACCTCATGTATGCGGCCTTCTTCCACCTGACCAGATTTTCCACCTCACTTGTCACCCATGGTTCCTTCACCCTATCATTCTTTATCTTCCTCACCGGGACAAATTTACCCCTAACATCCTGCAAGAGATCCTTAAACATCGACCACATGTCCATAGTACATTTCGCTGCAAAAACATCATCCCAATTTGCACGCACTAGTTCTAGCCTTATAGCCTCATAATTTGCCCCAATTAAAAATTTTCCTGTCCTCTCTGATTCTATCCTTTTCCATGATAATGCTGAAGGCCAGGGAGAGGTGATCACTGTCCCCCAGATGCTCACCCACTGACAGATCTGTGACCTGACCCGGTCCGTTACTTAATACTAGATTTAGTACGGCATTCCCCCTAGTCGGCCTATCAACATACTGTGACAGGAATCAGTCCTGGACACACTTAACAAACTCTGCCCCATCTAAACCCTTGGAACTAATCAGGTGCCAATCAATATTAGGGAAGTTAAAGTCACCCATGATAACAACCCTGTTATTTTTGCACCTTTTCAAAATCTGCCTCCCAATCTGCTCCTCGGTATCTCTGCTGCTACCAGGGGGCCTATAGAAAAACCCCAGTAGAGTAACTGCTCCCTTCCTGTTCCTGACTTCCACCCATACTGACTCAAAAGAGGATCCTGCTACATTACCCACCCTTTCTGTAACTGTAATAGTATCCCTGACCAGTAATGCCACCCCTCCTCCCCTTCCCCACCTCTCTATCCCTTTTAAAGCACTGAAATCCAGGAATATGGAGAATCCATTCCTGCCCTGGTGTCAGCCAAGTCTCTGTAATGGCCACTACATCAGAACTCCATGTATGTATCCAAGATCTCAGTTCATCACCTTTGTTCCTGATGAAGTACACACACTTTAGCTCTTCTACCTTTGATGCACCATCAATAACTCTTAGAGACATGAGGTGAGATATAGGCTTTTATTGGCTGGAAGAAAGAACAAGCAGCAATTGACCACCACACTGCATCCTGGAGACTGAGGCCGGGGCGGAGTCCCCAATCGCCTTTATACCGGGGTCCGTGGGAGGAGCCACAGGAGCAGTCAGCGGGGGGGGGGGGCGTTTCCAGACAGGTATATGTAGTCCACCACAACCTTACTACCTTTACACCCTTTATTCTGCTTCTGTTTCCTCAAAGCCTCTCTATATGTTAGATCTGGCTTTACTCCATGCATGTCTTTCACTGCTCTATCGCTCTGGGTCCCATCCCCCTTGCAAATTAGTTTAAACCCTCCTGAACCATGCTAGCAAACCTACCTGCAAGGATATTGCTCCCCCTCGAGTTCAGGTGCAACCCATTCAATCTGTACAGGTCCCACCTTCCCCAGAAGAGATCCCAGTGGTCCAAAAATCTAAAATGAAACATGAAACAAAGAAACCCAAAAGAACCCATAAAAAAAGAGCACTATCGAACACCGAATGTGCCAAGAAAAAAACAAATCTTGCAAACAATAAACATAAGCAAATAGCATTCTGAACTGAAGTCCACAGTCTGTCCCCAGACCCTCAGTTCAGCACACAGCAGAGCAACGAGTTGAACAGACCCACCCCTCACATCAGGCCCCAACACTCTGACCGTTCCAATCTGGCCAGTTATCTAAATTGTAGTCAAAACATCAGGTTCAGTCACTTCAATACGCTCTGGGGACTAGAGCCCACCATCTCGATTCAGCCTGTACCTATCCTTTCTCAATTCAGCCCAGTGCTTAAATCATTGTCCAAATATCAGGTTCAATCACTTTGATACACTCAGGGGACTGGACCCCGCCACCTCGATTCAGCCTGTACCTGATCTTTCCGATTCAGACCAGTGCTTAAATTGATTGAACTTCAGGTATTCCTCACTCTTGGCAATGGGCCTGCAGGCCTTGCCTTGCCTCATCTCAGTTCTGTCACATCAAATTGCCTCCAAGTCCAAAGGGAAGTGACAGACTATTGTTTGTGATGATCGTTGTAATTAACAAAGTACTTAGTTGTTTTCTTTGTTTCATTACTCACCAGCCAGAAGTCACTGAGATTCACCAGCACCATTTTAAACCAGAAATACATTTGTCATCAAAGTATGTATACAGAATACAATTGAGATTTGCCCTCCCGCAGGCAGCCACAAAACAAAGAAACACCATGGAAGCCGTTCAAGAAAACATCAAACACCCAAAGTGCGAAATAAAGAACAAATTGCACAAATAGGAAAAAACACTTTACCACTTCTTCAAATCTGTATTAAAGACCCAATGATCATTAACATATTTCAAATTGATCCAAATGAGAAATATGTTTTAAGTAAATTAGGAGGTTTGATGCTCTACAATAATCAGCAGGATACGGCACTTAAAACATATCTCTAGCTCATTAACCTTAATTAGTAGAATCCATATGAATAGGGGCATTAACATTTTATGGGTTACCTCTAACACTTGACAAAGCTGTAGTTTAATGATGGCAATGCCAAACAAGGAACCCAATGGCAGTGAGTTTTCATCCCAACAGAAAATTTTCTTCATTCATTCTTGAGATGAAGGGATTACTATCACAACCCCAACTCTGAACCATTCCCACAACCCATGGACTCACTTTCAAGGACTCTTCATCTCATGTTCTTGATATTTATTGCTTAGTTATTTTTTCTCTCCCTTTGTATTTGCAGTTTGTTGTCTTTTGCACATTGGTTGTTCAATCCACAAACTGCCAATTAAACGTTGCCCAAGACCTGGACCAGGACAATATCCTGGTTTGGGCTGACAAGTAACATTTGAGCCATGCAAGTGTCAGGCAATGACCATCTCCAACAAGAGACACTCTAACCATCATCCCCTGACGTTCAATGGCATCACCATCACTGAATCCCCTACTATCAGCACCCTGGGGGGTTACCATTGACAGGAAACTAAACTAGTCTAGCTATATAAACACTGTGGCTATCAGAGCAGGTCAAAAGCTGGGTATCCTGCGGCGTGTAACTTACCCCATGACTTCCCAAAGCCTGTCCACCATCTACAAGGCTCAGGTCAAGAGTGTAATGGAATACTCGCCACTCGCCTGGATGAGTGCAGCTCCATCGACACTCAAAAAGCTTAACACCATCCAGAACAAGGCAGCCCACTTGACTGGTACTCCTTCCACAGCATCCAATCCCTCCACCATCGACAAACAGTTGCAGCAGCGTGTGTTATCTACAAGATGGACTGCAACAACACACCAATTTCCTAAGGCAGCACCTTCCAGACCCGCTACCACTACCAACTAGAAGGACAAGAACAGCAGATACCTGGGGGCACCATCACCTGGAAATCCCCCTCCAAGTCACTCAGCATCCTGACTTGGAAACATATCACCATTCTTTCATTGTTGCTGGGTCAAAATCATGGAGTTCCCTCCCTAACAGCACTGTGGGTGTATCTGTACCTCAGGGACTGTGGTTCAAGAAGGCAGCTCATGCCACCTTCTCAAGGGCAACTAGGGAAGGGCAATAAATGCTGGTTTATCTGGGTCACCCACATCCCGTAAATAAATAAAGAAAGAAAAGATTCAGGTCTCTAATACCATCCTCCAACAGATCATTCAATTGGCCAGAAAACACACCACCAGGATAAAGATCACAGGCTTCAAACAATACCAGAACCATATCTGAAAGAAAAAGATGTAAAAGAAGTGAAAGAAGTAGTTTCAAGAACCGTCTGGGGGATATTGTCCTTGGTCGCGTTGTTTGCCAGTACCATTGTACAATGCAGTATAAGCCCTTCCACCCAAAATGTTGTGTCGAACCTTTAACCTACTCTACAATCAATCTAACTCTCCTTCCCAAAAAGTCCTCCATTTTTCTATCATCTGATTGTTTCTTAAATGTTTCTGCCTCTACCACCATTTGTGGCAGCGCTTTCTATTCACCCATCCCTCTCTGTTTATAAAGCCTGCCTCTGACATCTCCCCTGTAGCTTTCTCCAAATACCTTAAAGTTACACCTCTTTGCATTAGCCATTTCTGCCCTGGGTAAAAGTCTCTGGCAGTCTCATCTTGACACCTCTCATCCTCCTTCGCTCCAAACAGAAAAACCCTAGCTCACTCAGATATGATCCATTATCTACTAAGAGTACTGGATTTTGACTTAGTAACAATTAAGGAATGGTTGAAAAAGTAGAAATGGTGGGTGAGGGAAGAAAAGCTAACAGTGGAGCTATTTCCAACATTCAGATTCATTTCTCACATGTACAGTGAAAAGTGTGGTTTGCATCAACAATCAACACCACCTGAGAATGTGCTGGGGGCAGCCCTCAAGTGTCACTACACATTCCAGTGCCAGGAGAGCATGCCCACAATGTTCAGTGGAACAACACAAACAACACCAACTCGAGCAGCAAAACAAAAAGAAAGCTCTTTTCTTCCCTCTCTCTCACACACACACACACACACACACGATGCACCATCAATAACTCTAGGAGACTGGAAGTGAATGATAGGCTTTTATTAACAGCAAAACGTGACCACGACATCTTGAAGACTGAGGGAGGAGCAGTGCCCCAATTGCCTTTATACAGGGGTCTGTGGGAGGAGCCACAGCAGCAGTCAGCAGAGGGGCGTGTCCAGACAGGTATACATAGTTTACCACAACACACACACACAGTCCTCTAACTCCAGGCAGGCCTCCAATGAATTTGAGGACTCACAAACATCGGGCCTCTGAATTCCCCCATCACTCACAGGATTTCTCCCATTGGGTTTGACTTCCAGACTCACCAATCTAGCTATCTGCCTTCTCATCCTTTAGAAGTTTTAGAGTGGGAAGACGCTGATAAAGACTTCTTGGCAAACTGCTGCCAAGCACTGTGTGAGTAGTGGCCATAAAGTTGTACAGCACAGTAGTGGGCCCTACAGCCTCACCAGTCCACACTGACCTCTTCTTTTCATTATACTGGTCCCATTTGTTCGCATCAGGACTGTATCCTTTTATGCCTTCCTATTGAACAGTCTTTTTAAATGCCTCTTGAATGTGGTAATTATATCTAATTTCTACCAATTTCCTCCAGCAGCACATTTCAGATATCAATCACTCTAGTTAAAAATATATATCTGTCAGATCTCCATGAAAGTATCTTCTTCTCATCTTAAATCTGTCTTTTCTTGTCATTGATCCCCTGAAGCCATCACAGATGGAGGTGTGAATGTTTAAACAACGGAAGTTAATTTGGTAACTTTTATAACTGCTAGCAAGAATGAGGGATTAAAAATTGAAATTTGTATTATATATACACGCAGTGTCCACTTTATTAGGTTCAGGAGAGATCCTGATGTGGTCTTCTGCTGTTGTAGCCAACCCACTTCAAGTTTCAGAGAAGATCTTCTGCACATCAGTGTGTGGTTATTTGAGTTACTGTTGCTTCCCTGTCAGCTTGAACCAGTCTGGCCACTCTCCTCAGACCTCTGTCATTAACCAGGCATTTTCACTCATAGAACTGCTACTCACTGGATACTTTTGTTTTTGCATCATTCTCTGTAAACTCTAGACTTTAGAGTCTCAGGACTGTTGTGTCTGAAAATCCAAGGAGATATGCAGTTTCTGAGATAGTCATACCAGCCTGTCTGGCTGCAGCAATCATTCCACGGTCAAAGTGACTTAGTTCACGTTTCTTCCCCATTCTGATGTTTGGTCTGAACAACAACTGAGCCTCTTGACCATGCCTGCATGCTTTTATGCATTGAGTCACTACTAAGTGGTTGGCTGATTCGATATTTGCATTAATGAGCAGGTGTACAGGGATTCCTAATACAGTGGCCACTGAGTGCATATATAAAAATAAATTGTTTACTCATGTCACTGAGCACCAAAAGTGCTACCCCTACCTGGTTTGACCCTTAGATGACCCTACTTCCACACTGTGTGGGAGGCTATTGTTGCTCATAGACAACTGGGGATGCACAATTAGTAACTTAACAGTACTTCCTACATCCCAAAAATAAAGTTCCTCAAAGCAAAACTATAATTAACTTGTAATATAAACCACCAGTACTTTTTCCACAGGATGCAGTATGTGCTTTCAAAATACCAAAGCAAGCATCATTTTTACAGCAACACACAGAATGCTGGAGGAACTGATGTCTCAGGCAGAGATCCTTCACCAAGGTGGTGTTCACCTGATGAAGACTCTCGCCCCAAAATGTCGGCTCTTTATTCCTCTCCATTGATGCTGCCTGACCTGCTGAGTTCCTCCAGTACTTTGGGAGTTTTATTCTGGATTTCCAGCATCTGCAGAATCTCTTGTACTTACCACTTTTACAATTCTTTCTTTAGAAAAAGGATTCTGTGTTGTACTACCTAGAAATCTTAACCTTTAGAACTTTTAGTTACACCTGGATTTAAAAGGATCTTCAAAGCGGTAAAGAACTGTATTAAAACCAGGAAAATTATTTGGCAGAGAATCACGGATCAGTATATACTAAGTCCCTCTCAACCAGGACCACTGTTCTGCTTTAACTCTGAAGTTATCTTTAATGTATTTTCAATACTAAAGATGCTTCATAAATGCAAATTACTGTTTTCTGTTTTCACCAAATGTCCACAAAGAAATTACAGTTTATGTATAGCAAGAAATCCTTGACAATCTAAAAAGATTCACAAAGATCGTAAAACGTTTGTTGTCTGACCTTAGATGGTCATTTGATCTTAGTTGTCGATAGAAAACTTCTTCTCTCCAGGGTTATATATCAGAATCGCCCACTCCTGTATGTTTTTCAACAATGAGTGAAAGCTATATCAATCAGGTTGATATGTGGTGGGGTGAGAAAGGGATACCATAAGACCATATGGAAGCAGAATTAGTCCATTCGGCCCATCAAGTCTGCTCTGCCATTCCATCACGACTGATATCCTATCCCTCTAAATGCCATTTTCCTGCCTTCTCCCCATACCCTTTGATGCCCTTACTGAACAAGAAACTATCAGCCTCTGCTTTAAATATGCCCAATGACTTGGCAACCATAGCCAACTGTGGCAAAGAATTCCACAGATTCTGTACACTCTGGCTAAAGAAATCCTTACTCATCTCTGTTCTAAAGGGATATCCTTCTATTTTGAAATTGTGCCCTGATCCTAGACTCTCCCACTATAGGAAGCATCGATACCTTTCAAAACAAAAGAACCATGAGGTACCTAAGGAACATGGATCAACTGGGTTTCCCGTTTAAAAATGTTACTATCCACCTGATCTGGTTGTCACCTGATCAGAATTAGGTATAATATCACTGGCCTGTGTTGTGACATGTGTTGTTTCAATGCAGCAGCAGTATAGTGCAATACATTAAAAAATATATAAATTACAAATGTGGTTGTCCGTCGTATTAAGATGATGACAGGAAAACTGTGCTGCTGAGTTTTTAAAGTGGAAAAGCTGTTGCACTGGGGCAGTTCCACTCTCTCGAACTCAGAAGTCCAGGTCCAGTGGTCCGATTAGTCATCACAAACTGGGACATTCCATGGATGCAGTGGATGACCGTGACTTCTTTGGTGCCTTGTCATGCCCTTCTCTCTCCTTGGAGCATTGCAGAACCACCTTCCTGGCCGTTGGATCTCATCCACCCTGTCTGCCATTGCTGACTTCACATGCTGGAGCAAGCATTGTTCCTACTTCGCCGGGGTATGAGGCTTGTGGGCTACCCTCACCTGGTTCAGCCCGCCTGTCAAGGCAGTGCACCAGAATGTGGCAACTGTCGCATGCAACCAGCCACCTGGAGCCATAGTTGAGAGCTGAGTGTCTATTGGGAGCAAAGGTGAGTGAGCTGCTCCAGAATGGACACATCAAGCCCCTTCACCAGAGGAGGTACACGTCCCTGGGAAGTGTGGAAGTAGAGTTGTCTATAAGTCAAACCAGGCAGGGGTAGCATTTTGGTGCATGAGTGATCAGTTTGATTTTATACAGTACATATGCTCAGTGGCTACTTTATTAAATATACATGTACACCTGCTCATTAATGCAAATATCTAATCAACCAATATACATAGTCTATATATATATAGTACTGTGCAAAAGTCTTAGGCACATATATATAGCTAGGGTGTCTTAGACGTTTGCACAGTATTGTCTTAGTCAACGTGGAGCAGAGATTGAGTTTATAAATCTAGAAGATGCAAAGAATATTGGAAATGGTGAGGATGGATGGGTGTGGGACTGATGGGGGTGGCAGGAGTGCAGCCACACCTGGTCCTGAGACACTGGGCAAGGTCATTTGATTCTAAAAAATTGGTTCATTGATTATTTCAGAATGTCTATCTGGAGCTTCCCACTCCCTCCTCTCTCTCTTCCCCTTTTTCCAACCATGATTCCACTCTCCCTGACCTCTTTCCCACACTCAGTCCACAATAGAGCCCACATCAAAATCAGGTTTATCATTACTCATATGTCAGAAATTTGTTTTTTGGGGGGCAGCAGTACAGTGTACTACATAAAATTACTATGGTACTGTGCAAAAATCTTAGGCATCCTAGCTATATATATGTGCCTAAGACTTACACAGTAGTGTAAGTAAATTAAATAAGTACAGCAAAAGGAGAGCAAAAATAGTAAGGTGATGTTCATGGGTTTGTTCATTGTCTGATTCCATTACCTTCCTTTGGCAATACATTCCAGACATCAACTGCTCCCTGTGCACAAAAATTACTCCTTAATCTCTTTAAAATTCCTTCCTGTCACCTTAAAGCTATGCCTCTTGTTTTAATTACCCTTACCATGTGAAAACAGCCTTAACCACGGGGTGATACCTCTACCATACAATTCATCGTGCTTTCACTCTGAAGTTATCTGAAATGCATTTTCAATATTGAAGATGCTTCATAAATGCAAATACTATTCTCTGTATTCACTTAATATCCACAAAAAATCTACAGTTTATGTATACCAAGAAATAGAGGGATGTGGGTAACCGTAGGTAGTTTCTGGGGTGGGTGCATGTTCACTACAGCATTGTGGGCTGAAGGGTCTGTATTGTGCTGTAGGTTTTCTATGTTTCTATGTCTATGTTTCTAAATCCCTGTGTATCATAAAAAGATTTATAAAGAGCAGATGAGAACATATAGAACAAAACTGATCAAAAGAAAAATTGTGTAACTTGGACCATAAGCAATAGGAGCAGAATTAGTCCAGGCAGCCCATCAAGTCTACTCTACCATTCCATCTTGACTGATTTATTATCCTTTTCAACCCCATTCTCCTTATAGCCTTTGATGCCTTTACAAATCAGGAACCTATCACCCTCCGCTTTAAATATATCCAATTACCTGGCCTCTATAGCCACCTGTGACAATGAATTCCACAGGCTTAGCACTCTCTGGCTAAAGAAATCTCTGTTCTAAAAGGACAACCATCTATTCTGAGGCTGTGTCATCTGGTCCTAGATTCTCCCACTACATGATACATTCTATCCACATGTACTCCATCAAGGCCTTCCATTTTACAATTACTGATTGGATATTGGACATGGTATGAACATACTTCTGAAATGATGCTCAGCTCATTTGTGGAAGTAAATGACACAACTACACCCACAGAGTCTCTTAGGTAGACCATGAACTTACAAAATTCCTTAAATTCAGTATCATGACAGATTAGTTCAGATAGTGAAAATCTCAGAATAAACCAACGACAGACCAAATATAAATCTTCCCTTCCACTACAATGTATCTGAGTCTTTCTGAAAGTATCACATGTTTTTTTAAATCCTTATAGTGAACATTATGATAGTGTAGCAGTTAGCGTGACACTAATATAGCTCAGGGTGTTACGGTGTTTTGAGTTAAATTCTGGCACTGTTCTATAAGAAGTCTCTGTACGTCCTCCAGCAACCTGCCTATTTAACCCTAACCTAATCACAGGACAATTTACAATGACCAGTCAACCTACTAACCAGTATGTCAATGGACTGTGGGAGAAAACTGGAGAACCCAGAGGAAATCCACATTGTCACGGGGAGAACGTACAAACTCCTTACCGACGACACAGGAATTGAACTCCAAACTCTAATACCCAAGCTGTAATCGCACTATCTATTACACTACCATCATGCCCCACTATGCTGTCGTAGTGTCCCCCGACACCACTGTGGCACTTCCCAAAAATGTTTTGTTATAATGGTGAAGATTCTTAAACACAATGCATTGAAATTCCACTCAATTTTCATTTTGTTTCCTTGATTGCATGTTCTCATTCAGTTTTGCATTGGTAGTTGTAAAAATAGTCACCCAGTTACTTGCTAGAAATTAAACTATATGCTTAAGACAAATTAAAATTAAAGTTATGTCATCATATTCTTCACTATTTTCAGTAATGTTGATTTAAGAATAATATAACATTTACCCTTTGATTTTGAAATTATTTTTGTTCTTAACCTTTTCAGATAATTGAGATCCTTTAGTACTTGGAGAAATCAAGAAATATTTTCAAAAAAAGTTAGAAAAAATTCTAATTTACCTGTATTAAGATTCTATGGTTATGATTTCATCACTTTGATCCTTTTTCAAAGTTTGCAAGTGTCATGAAAGTTCTCCACATAATTTTTCCACACTGAAACACCAAGAACTGAAGCCTGAGACCTCTAGCAACAGTTGCTAGACACAAAAATCATGTGATCAAAACACTTGTAACCTGGTGCAGCTCCGAGGGAAATAATTGAGTGTCAAAGCTAATAAGAAGCTATTTCCCTGGCTACCTATGCAAATCTACACAAGGGTATTACCACAATAGAAAATTCAAGGAAATTCATAATATGAAAAGTTTCTGTTATATGAGTAATTAATGTGGAATCTCCTTCTGGTAATACTTTTAATTCTTGCTATCATTTTTGAGGCTATTATTACAAATAAGGCATGCCAGTAGCTATTAAAAGTTTGTGCAGATTTTGTCACCAAAAACTCTAGCAAATTTCTACAGATGTACTGTGAGTGTGTTCTGACTGGTTGCATCACCATTTGGTATGGAGGTGCCAATGCACAGGAACGGAAAAAGCTGGAGAGAGTGTTGGAAAGTCAGATAGCTCCATTGTGGGCACTAGCCTCTCCACATCAAGAATATCTTCACTAGATGGTGCCTCAAGAAGGTGTCATTCATCATGAAGGATCCTCACCATCCGGGGCACACTTTCTCTTTGTCACTACCATCAGCGAGGAGGTACAAGAGCCTGAAGACACACATTCAACATTTTAGGAACAGCTTCTTCAGACTATCAGATTTCAGAATGGACAATTATCCTGCTACCTCACTTAGATACCATGAACACTACTTCACTTTTTGTTCTCTTTTTACACTAATTGTTTATATCTTGTGTACAGTGGATTCCAGTTAATTGGGATACATTGGCACCAGTATATTTTGGCCCAATTAAGTAGCTGCTCTACTTAGCCGAAGTTTCATGGAAATAGTTAAAAATGTATATAAAAGATATATTAGCTTTTAACTGAGTAACAAATTATATATTTAAATGAAATACAGAATAAATTAGAATACTACCAAAACTGCTGTGGTACTATAAAACTGTGTATTAGTTCCTAGTAGTTATCAACAGAAGAATTCATTCAGTGCAAGCCGATGTAATTTTTTTGAGTGAACAAAATCAGCACAGACATCTGTGCAGATAATGGACTGCCTCCAAACAGTGCTTTCCATGATTGTATCTCCAAATTTTCGATATCAATGTAACTTTCAAGATGATTGTTGATTGCCTCAAATTCTTCGTAGTTCCTAACTTGTTGAAGTAGTGAAATCATTTCATTTTCACTCCCAGCCATTTTTGGCATCTCCAAACTGCAGCGAGCAAAACAGTTCTGAATTGTCTGTTTATTACTTGCCAAATATCAGTGACAAAAATCAATGCCTTTTGAACTCAAGCATGCAAATGGCTCTATTTAGAAACTGTCCTCTCTGACACAACATGGATGCAATTGACGCTAGTTAGAAACTGTTCAGCAACTGTCTGCTGCCGCAACTAAGCGGCATAGTGTGCCAAATAAACAAAGGAAATCCTGGCTAATATCTCGATTTGTTTTTGTCCGTTTAGAGTTTTCCCAAATAAGCAACTGTCCCGATTAACCAGTGGCCCAAATAAATGCAGTCCACTGTATTTCTTATTGTAACTTAAAATGATTTTTTCTGTTTTGCACAGTACAGCTGTTGCAAAGCGTCAAATTTCATGACGCGTCTGTGATAATAGACATGATTCTGAATCCCTTTAGAACCATTTGTAAACAATGACATTAAAAGATGCATTTTTGCTGCTTAAATCCCTTTCCTGGCTCCGTAGACGCTATTGTCTGATGACCTGTTGTATGCAAGGGTCACAGCAAACTGCTGCATCTAGTGTGGTTGTACATTTGCCAGTCAAAGGACAGCAGGTTCAATACTAGCTGTATTGAAGTGTGATGTGTGCAGGGTGACAGGTTCAAAGTTCAAAGTAACTTTATTATCAACGTTCATATATGTCACCATATACTACCCTGAGAATTGTTTTCTTGCTGGCATTCACAGTGAATACGAAGAAATACTATAGAATCAATGAAAAGCTACAAACCAAGACGAAGAAACAACCAATGTGCGAAAGGCAAACGGTGCAAATAAATAAATAAATAAATAAATAAATATTTAAAGCATGAGTTGTAGAGTCCTTGAAAGCGGATCCTGAAGAAGGGTCTCAGCCTTCTGTCTATTCACTTTCATAGATGTTGCATGACCTGGCATTTTGCGCATGTTCCCTAGGTTGTGGAATCAGTTCAGTGTTGAGGTGAGTGGAATTATCCACCTTGGTACAGAGGCCTGATGGTGTAGGGAAATAACTGTTCCTGAACCTGTTGGTATGGGTGTTAAGGCTGCTGTAACTCCTGCCCAATGGCAGCAGCAATAAGAGAGCATGCCCTGGATGGAAGAAGTCCTTGATGGATGCTGCTTACGCCAAGTGGGAACACGTGGAGTAGAATTCCTATTTTCTTGTATCCTTTTTTGATTTGATGGGCCCATTAAACATCACTACTACTCTACTGAAAAGTATAGATAAAGAAGATTCTGCAGATGTTGGAAATCTTGAGCAACACATATAAAATGCAGGGGGATCTCAGCAGGTCGAAGCATCTATGGAGGGGAGTAAACAGTCATTGACTCGGGCTGAGATTTCATCTTTATCCAGATCTGTGATGAGTTGCATGCCTGTGTGCATGATGTTACTCTTACCTTATCTGAGACACAGCATTATTGATACTTACAGTATCCATTCCTATGGGCAAGGCCTGCATGAATTCACTGAATTGTCATGATAAATGATTTATTGTGTTGCCTAAACTAGCCTTAAAAGTAACCATTCTTGGAATACTGTGGCATTAATTATCTCATGTTTGAGATAACCTACTCCTTTCTCTCTATAATCAGGTAGTGTCCTGGGTGCATACTTTTATTTGTAGTCCTTGGTGTCCAGGGAAAGTAGCTACTCTGGTGAAGGGGCTTGTTGTGTCCATTCTGGGACAGCTCATTCACCTTTGGTTCCTACTGGACACTCAGCTCTCAGCTGTGGCTCCAAGTAGCTGTTTGCATGGCACAGGGGCCACACACCCTGGTACACCATTTCAACAGGTGGGCAACACCATGTGAGGATAGCTGGCGCGCTCATACCCCGGTGAGATGGGGACATACCAGTCCTAGCATGAGCAAATTAGATCTACAGTGTGATCCAACAGCTAGGAAGACGATACCGCAACACTGTATGAAGAGCGAAGGACATGACAAAGCACAGAAGATGACTTTGTCATCCACTGCAACCAAGGTAGACCCCAGTTTGTGACAATTACTCATAACTAGACCTGAACTTCTGAGTTTGAGAGAGTGGAACTGCCCCAGCGCAAAGACTTTTCCACTTTAAAAACTCTCCTGCACAGGTTTCCTGTAATCGTCGGACAGGTTGAACTACCACCACCTGAACTGAACACAAGTGATTCTGTAGATGCAGCAAAACCAGAGAATACACAAAAATACTGGAGGAACTTAATGGGTTAGGAAGCATCTATAGAGAGAAATAAACTGGCAACATTTTGGACCAAGAATCTTCACGAAGATGGAACCCTCCACAGATGGTATCTGACCTGCTGAGTTTCTCCAGCATTTTTTCAAAGGTTTTAAAGGTACATTTAAAATCAGAGAAATGTATACAATATACATCCTGAAATTCTTTTTCTTCAAACCATCCACAAAAACAGAAGAGTACGCCAAAGAATGAATGATAGTTAAATGTTAGAACCCTAAAGCTTCCCTCAGCTCACCGCTCTCACGCATAAGCAGCAGCAAAGCAACGATTCCCACTCCCCCTCCAGCAAAAAAACCATCGGCACACCCCCACCGAGCACTCAAGTGTGCAGCAAAGCATCAATAAAGACACAGACTTGCAGTACCCCAAAGACTACTCGTTCACCCCGTAATTCAACGTACCACAGGCTCTCTCTCTCTCCCTAATAAAGGAAAAAAGAGGTGTCCTGATGAAGGATCTCGGCCCGAAACGTTGACAGTGCTTCTTCCTATAGATGCTGCCTGGCCTGCTGTGTTCCACCAGCATTTTGTGTGTGTTGTTTGAATTTCCAGCATCTGCAGATTTCCTCATGTTTGTCCCTGTTTCACGTTTTCTGTGTTCATCCTGACCTGATGTACAGACCCTCTTTCAGGGACTCTATAACTCATGTTCTCACTATTACTTATTCTTTTATTTGCACAATTTGTCTTGCTCATTGATTAATTGTCGGTTTTTGTTTATACAGTTTCTCAGAAATGCTATTGTATTTCTTTATTTTGGAATAAATATCTGCAAGAAAATAAATCAAGGTCTATGGCAACATATACAGTATCTACTTAGTTTCAATAGGTACATTTAATGTCAGAGAAATGTATACAGTATGTATAGTCAAAGAAAAGTACAAAACAGAAACAGGCCCATCAGTCCACCTGGTCCATGCCGAACTGTTTACTCCCATTGAACTGCACTGGGACCGTAACTCTTCATACCTCTACCATCCATCTCCTTGTCCAAACTCCTCTTAAATGTTGCAATTGAGCTTGCATGCACTGCTTGGTCTGGCAGTTTGTTCCATACTCTCACAACCCTCTGAATGAAGAAGCTTTCCCCAATGTTCCTTTTAAACTTTTTACCTTTCACCCTTAGCCCGTGACCTCTAGTTGTAGCCCCACCCAACCTCAGTGAAAAAAGCCTGCTTGCATTTAGCCTATTTACACCCCTCACAATTTTGTATCCCTCTATCAATTCTCCCCTCAATATTCTATGTTTCAAGAAATAAAGTCAATTTTTCCTTATATCTCAGGTCCTCCAGTCTCAGCACCATCCTTGTAAAGTTTTTCTGTACTCTTTCAACCTTATTTATATCTTTCCTGTAGGTAGATATAACCAAAACTGCACACAATACAAATTACACCTCATCAATGTTGTATACAACTTCGACATAACATCCCATCTAATGCACTCAATACTTTGATTTATGAAGGCTAATGTATCAAAGGCTTGCTTAATGATCCTATATACCTGTGACACCACTTTCAATGAATTATGGACCTGCACTCCCAGATTCCTTTCTCCTACTGCACTCTTCAGTGCCCTACCACTACACTGATTGGCCCTACTGAAGTGCAATACCTCACACTTGTCTGCATTAAATTCCATCTGGCATTTTTCAGCTCATTTTTCTGGCTGGTCCAGATCCCACTGCAAGCCACGATAGTCTTCCTTGCAGTACGCTACACCCCAATCTTGGTGTCATCTGCAAATGTACTTATCCAGTTAACCTTCCAATACTTTCCCATAACTTTCCCACGACAGATGTCAGGCTCACCGGCCTATAATTTCCTGGTTTATTTTTAGAGCCTTTCTTAAACAGCAGAACAGCATTGGCTATTCTCCAATCCTCTGGTATCTCACTTGTTGCTGAGGATAAGTTGAATATCTCTGCTAGGGCCCCAGCAATTTCTGCACTTGCCTCCTGCGTGGTCTGAGGGCACACCTTGTCCAGCCCTGGCAATTTTCCACCCCAATTTGCCTCAAGACTTTGATAATATATTTGACTTTGATTAACTCATTAAAATGTTACTGACAATGAAACAAGAAGTGTGCCTCAAAGTTCCTTCCTATAGCTTACCTCATTGGCCACCTCAAACATACCATCCCTATTGCAACAGTGAGAATCTTCTTCCCACTGGTGGGGGTCCATTCTTATTCTTTCCTTTTCTCAGCCGCACTCAGGAAACACATCATTATATCAAGGCACAAGCCTTCACCTTCGTAAAATGGTAAACCTAAACCTAAGGTTAAGGATCCCCATAAACCTAAAGTTATGGGGAGAAGGCAGGGGTATGAGCCATAACCAAATGATAGAGCAGACTTGATGGGTCGAATGGCTTAATTCTGCTTCTATATGTTAGATTCAGAATCGGAATCAGGTTTATTATCACCGGCATGTGACGTGGGATTTGTTAACTTAGCAGCAGCAGTTTAATGCATTACATAATATAGCAGAGAGAGAAAAAAATAAATAAAATAAGACATAATAAATAAACAAGTAAACCGATTGTGTATATTGAATAGATTATTAAGAAAATGTGCACAAACAGAAATACTGTATATTAAAGAAGTGAGGTAGTGTCCAAAGCTTCAAAGTCCATTTAGGAATTGGATGGCAGAGGGGAAGAAGCTGTTCCTGAATCGCCGAATGCATGCCTTCAGGCTTCTGTATCTCCTACCTGATGGTAACAGTGAGAAAAGCGCATGCCCTGGGTGCTGGAGGTCTTTAATAATGGATGCTCCCTTTCTGAGACACCGCTTCCTAAAGATGTCCTGGGTACTTTGTAGGCCAGTACCCAAGATGGAGCTGACTAGATTTACAACTTTCTGCAGCTTTTATCGGTCCTGTGCAGTAGCCCCTCCATACTAGATAGTGATGCAGCCTGTCAGAATGCTCTCCACGGTGCAACTATAGAAGTTTTTTTGTGTACTTGTTGACATGCCAAATCACTTCAAACTCCTAATATAGTCACTGTCTTGCCTTCTTTATGACTACATCAATATGTTGGGACCAGGTTAGATCCTCAGAGATCTTGACATCCAGGAACTTGAAGCTGCTCACTCTCTCCTTCTGATCCCCCTATGAGGATTGGTATGTGTTCCTTCGTCTTACCCTTCCTGAAGTACACAATCAGCTCTTTCGTCTTACTGATGTTGAGTGCCAGATTGTTGCTGCGGCACCATTCCACTAGTTGGCATATCTCACTCCTGTACGCCCTCTTGTCACCACCTGAGATTCTACCAATAATGGTTGTATCATCAGCAAATTTGTAAATGGAGTTTGAGCTATGCCTAGCTACACAGTCATGCGTACACAGAGAATAGAGCAGTGGTCTAAGCACACACCCCTGAGGTGCACCAGTGTTGGTCGTCAGTGAAGAGGATATGTGATCACCAATCTGCACAGATGTGGTCTTCCGGTTAGGAAGTCAAGGATCCAATTACAGAGGCCCAAGTTCTGCAACTTCTCAATTAGGATTGTGGGAATGATGATATTGAATGCTGAGCTATAGTCCTGACGTAGGTGTTTGTGTTGTCTATATGGTCTAAAGCCATGTGAAGAGCCATGGAGATCGCGTCTGCCATTGACCTATTGTGACGATAGGCAAATTGCAATGGGTCCAGGTCCTTGCTGAGACCAGAGTTCAGTCTAGTCATAACCAACCTCTCAAAGCATTTCATCACTGTTGATGTGAGTGCTACTGGGTGATAGTCATTAAGGCAGCTTACATTATTCTTCTTTGGTTTTGGTATAATTGTTGCCTTTTTGAAGCAAGTGGGAACTACTGCCTGTAGCAGTGAGAGGTTGAAAATGTCCTTGAATACTCCTGCTAATTGGTTGGCACAGGTTTTCAGAGCTTTACCGTGTACTCCATCAGGACCATCTGCCTCGCGAAGGTTTACTCTCTTTAAAGACAGCCTAACATCGGCCTCTGAGTCAGAGATCATAGGGTCATCAAGTGCAGCAGGGATCTTCACAGCTGTAGATGTGTTCTCCCTTTCAAAGCGTGCATGGAAAGCGTTGAGTTCTTCTGGTAGTGAAGCAGTGCTGCCATTCATACTATTGGGTTTTGCTTTGTAGGAAGCAATGTCTTGCAGTCCCTGCCAGAGTTACTGTGCATCTGATATCGCCTCCAACCTCATTCAAAATTGTGGCTTTGCCCTTGAAATAGCCCTCCGCAGATCATACCTGGTTTTCTGGTACAGGCCTGGGTTGCCGGACTTGAATGCCGCAGATCTAGCCTTCAGCAGACGACATACCTCCTAGTTCATCCACAGCTTTTGGTTTGGGAATGTAGAGTAAGACTTTGCAGGCTTACAAATTATGGTCTAAATTTACGAAGAAACCCTTTGGGCAACCTCCTACCTTTTTCTAATTAATTTTAAATAGCTCTATAAATATCCCAGTTTAGTCATAGACAGATACAGCTCAAAAAGTCCCTCCAACCCATCAAATCTGAGAAAAATCAACCTTCATTTAGATCAATCTATCCTCCATCAATCCAATTTTTTCTTTTTCTCCCAACATTCTCTCAATTCCCTCCAAATTCCATTGCTCACCAACATACTAATGGCTAACTAACATATTGACCCACATGTTTTTGGGATGAGGGAGGGTAGCTAATGCTCTGCCTTTGTTTAAGATAGGCAACAGGAATAGGTCATGGGACTACAGGTTGGTGAGCCATATATCAGTGATGGAAAATGCATTGATAAGGATTTTGAGGGACAGGGTTTATTTGCATTTGGAAAGCCAAAGACTGATTAGAATAGTCAGCATGGCTTTGTGCATCTTCTCCATTCTTTCCCTTGCTTTGAATCCCTCTTCTGTTAATTTTTGGGATCTTTGACTCCCACAGGAATATTTACAGGAAGCAACATTATCCATTCTATTGAAATTGTTTCTGAGCTGGTTTCCTGGCTTTAATGATGGCATGTTTAACATTTAAATGTTGTAATAGAGTATACTGGTTTGCTTACCCTGTTTTGGTTTGCTTCTTCATGTCCTGGTTATTTTCATCGACTGCTCACTGAAAGAGACCTGACTGCAGATATTTTATAGGGCCTCTCTCTGGGATGATGTCATAAAGTTCTGCCCCAGTGACATCACTGTCAGAAGTGATGGCCTCAATTTGTCTGAAGGTGCAAGACAGGAAAATCAATAAACAAAGACTGAGAGACAAATGTAGATAAATACTTATCTCAGAGAGCAGTTTTGTATTGTGATGGGAAAAAGCTGTTCAGCACCAATTCAATTTGGGGTCTTAAGCCTTTTCTCAGAAGTGGTATTTTATATTCTATGTCTGAGATTGTGCACATAGATTAACTCCCCAGATCCCAACCAACATGATCTATCTATATTTGTCATATTCAGCTTTGGATCAGGTTTGTAGTTCATGTTAATTGTGATTCAAGTGTGCACATGTATATCACCAAATGAAATAACGTTCCTCCGGACTAAGATGCAGAACACGTTACATGTAACTCACACACAACACATAAAGTAATATTACCACAGATAAGTTAAATAATAAGGTGCATTTACAATGCAAGTTAAAAAGTCAACAGTATAACATTACTGGCACTTGCCGTGACAAAACCTGAGGGTGGCAGGGAGTCATGGTAGTCTCATGCCTTGGTGAAAGAAGCTGTTTCCCATGCTTAAGGTCTTTGTCGTAATGCTAAGGTACCTCCTGCCTGATGGTAGGGGGTGAAAGAGATTGTGGTACAGAGGGGAAGGATCTTTGGCCCTGTGTATACATCGCTCCCGTTAAATGTCTCGGATGGCTGAAAAAGTCTAAAATAGTAGAATTAGCTTTCGGGACCAAAAAAAAAACAAACTGCTGGAGAAACTCAGTAGGTCAGGCATCATTTGTAGAGGCAGAGTAAGAGCACAGATGCTGCATTCAGTATTGACATTACCATGCAAGGCTAAATCAGTACTTCATCAAGAACTTACTTAGCATTACTACATTTGTCTTTATTAATATATGGCATTTCATCTTCAAAAAAAAAGGGCATGTATGACATCATATTAAGGGCAATGGTTAAATCAAGTCAGTAGCGTAGTGGTTAGCATAATGCCACTAACAGCAGGGACATGGGCTCAATTTCCACCACTGTCAGTAAAGAGTTTGTATGTTTTCTCAGTGACTGCATGCATTTCCTCCGGGTGCTCAGGTTTCCTCCTACATTCCAAAGGCACAGACAGACAGACATACTTTATTGATCCCGAGGGAAATTGGGTTTTGTAACAGTTGCACCAACCAAGAATAGAGTAGAAATATAGCAAAGTAAAACCAGAAATAATTAAATAATAAGAAGTAAATTATGCCAAGTGAAAATAAGTCCAGGAGGTTAATTGGTCACAAGGCCATAAATTGGGTGGCAGGGGCTCATTCTGCTGGTAGGGCCTTTGCTGTGCTGCCTCTTAATTGATTAATAATGTATATCCTTTCTCGAGTGAAACTGATAACTTTGTTTCTCTCTCCATATATACTATTGAACTTGCTTGGCTTTTCTGTTAAGTCAGAAAACATACAAAAATCATTTGATATGATAACTAGTATTATAATGAATTAGTCAGGCTTCTTCCCCTTCCTTTCCAGGCCTGATGAAGGGTTTCACTCCAAACCATTCACTGTTTATTAATCTCCACAGACGCTGGCTGAAGGTGGTGGGGTGGATTTACATCTCTACGAAAGGAGGTGAAAGACACTCCTTCCCTCGACTAGTCTGAAGGTCACCTTGGGTGAGGTGTAGCGCCTGCTTAGCACCCCCTCCCACCCGATTAGGGTCACGTGAAGCCATGGGAGCAGGTGGTGGATGGCCTTATGAGCAGGCTGGTGCATATCACAAGCCCTGGTTATGGGACCACTGAAGAGTATTGATAATTGCTGGGGTCACCCATCTTGTAAAGACATTGCCCAGAAGAAGGCAATGACAAAGCCATTCTGCAGAAAAATTTGTCAAGAACAATTATGGTCATGAAGACCATGATCACCCACGTCATACAACACAGCATGTAATGAACAAGATGCTGCCAGACCTGCTGAATTCCTACAGCATTTTTTGTGTCCTCTACTGCCAAGTTGAGGCCACTCACGTTGAAGGAGGCCATGTGCAAATACATCAGAATGGGAACAACAAGTGGAATTGAAATGGGTAGCCATTACAAAATCATATTTTGCAGCAGATAAGAGCAAAGCAGCTCAATAATGCAGTTTCCTGATCTACAACAGGACTCACAATGTAGAAAAGGCCACACCAGATATGGTAGATGACCCCCAACAGACTCACAGGTGAGCAAGGACTGTTTGGGGCTCTGAGTGGTGGTGAGGGAGAAGGTGTAGGGGCAGGTATAGGACTTGTCATGTTTTCAGGGATAATTCCCACGATTGCCCTCCATAATGCCCTTGTTTAACCTGCTCTGTCCTTTATGGATATTGTACACTTTGTCCATACACCATTACACCACAGAAAGAGACTTCTCAGCCTGTCATAGAAAACATTGAAAACCTACAGCACAATACAGACCCTCTGGCCTATGAAGCTGTGCCAAACATGTCCCTACCTTAGAAATATGCCAGTATTTAGCCGTTCACAACAGCCCTGCTGATTTCCAACTTGGCCCACAATCAGAACCACCCCCGCCCCAACAAGCTGCATTTCTGATATGGGAGCAGAATTAGGCCATTTGGCACATAGAGTCTGCTCCACCATTCAAACATGGCTGGTTTATTTTTCCTCTCAACTCCATTCTCCTTCCTTTTTATCTCTGTTCTAAAAAGACGTCCGTGTATAATAAAGCTGTACCCTCTGGTTTGTTTGTAAGACTTTGTTCTCTTACATCCCCTCACGGACACCTAAAGACCCTACCCCACTACCAGCCCAGACTACCATCCTCCTATTCCCTCTCTGAGACAAGAGCTCGTGCGCAAGCGCGGAAGGTGGATCACGTGGCCCTCCCCTCCCCCAAGGGACTGACGGCACAGTACGCACGCCGCGTTCAAACGACGGCCCTCCTCCCCCTCCTCCATACGCGTGCGCGCCGCCTTCCAACTACCGGCTCCCTGCCTGTGCGCATGCGCAATACGTTCGAACAGCTGTCCCACCCCCTACGTCTGACGTCTGAGTCTCCTGTCCCTTGTCCGATCAAAAGTCGGTTCCCTGGAGCGTTAGAGGCTGGGCCGCTGGTTCCGATCGCTTGATACATTCCCCCCCCCTCCGGCTCCGCTCCACGGCGGAAAGCAGAAAGGAGACGGAGCGAAGTGTCAGGCTGCTGCGCGTTGCTCACGTTTAGCATACGAGGAGGCGGAGGAATGAGGAAGTAAGCGGGCACGTAAAGATAACATTTCTTCCCTCAGTGTTGGCCCTTGTATCTTCCTAGATTTCCCCCTCAATAAAATAAAAGCGCTCTTCCCGCGCGGATGGAGCTGGAAGCCATTTTCTGCACGGGAAGATCCCACAGTGTCCACATGAAGGGTGTCAACCCGTAACGTGGACTCTCTCCTCGGATGCTGGACGACTCGCTGAGTTCTCGCTTGTTGCTCCAGATTCCGGCATCTCCCGCGAGATGCGTTGGTTGAGCACAGTACTCTCCACCCCATCTTTTTCTGCAAATAATTTACTTTTTTCAGTGGTGTGGATTCTACTGGGGACTCCAACCTGGACTAAGGAGGTGATTAAGACTGCTGCTTCAGTAGGTCTGGAGTCACAAACAAACCAAACATTCTGCTGGGGTAGGGGTTCCCAGACGATTTTATGCCATGGACCCCTACCATTAACCGTGAGGTCTGTTTACTCCACGTTGGGAACCCCTGCAAGGAACTCAGCTGATGAGCAGCTTCTGTCAGGGGTGGGGAGAGAGATATTGTTGATATTTTGAGTGGGAATATCATAGCAGTAAGCGCAAGGCTGTTTCGGCTTGGGGCATCCGAGTTCACAATTCCATTTTGACGCGATCTGAAAAGAGTTTAATCGTTCTCCCCTTGAACAAAGAGTTTCCTCTGGGAGCTGGTTTTCTCCCACAGTCCAACACCCAGTAGGTTAGTTGGTCATTGGTCATTGTCCAGTCATTAGACTAGAGTGAATTAAATGGATTGCTGGGTGCTCTGGTTTACTGGGCCGGAAGCTGCATGTTCTGTGTTGTATTTCTAAATAAACAATAAAGGACTGAGAGGGGAGTTGAGATCTGTGGAGAGAGAAAAGAATAATATTTGTGAATATCGTTCATCTAATTAGAATTCTTGATCCAATTGGGAATCTCACCATTTTGGAAGAAAGGCCAGTTATTTTATAAGACCCACTGCCTTTCTGGACAGCAATCCCATCAGTCCAATTCCCCCTCATCTGATCAAGTTATAGCCTTGTAACTAATAATCTTTTACATGTCTGTCAATTCCACTTTAAATCTATTTGCCATTAGCCCAGGGGTAATTTAAAATCACTAATTAATCTACCAGAATGTCTTTGGGATGTTGAAGGAAATTGGACCATGCAAAGGAAAATTGGGCACCCATTGGGACAATGTACAAACTCCTTAAAGACAACATCGGAAGTCACAATTGAATCAGAATCAGGTTTAATAATACTGGTGTATGTCATGAATTTTGTTGTTTTGCCGCAGTGGTACGTTGCAATACATAATAAAAACTGTATATTACAATAAGAAGTATATATGTGTTTTAAAAATTATATTAAATAAATTGAACTTGGTTTAATGAACTGGTTGAGTGAACTTGGCTTTTTCTCCTCAGAGCAACATAGGATGAGAGGTGACCTGATAGAGGTGTATAAGATGATGAAAGGCATTGCTCGTGTGGATAGTCAGAGGCTTTTTCCCAGGGCTGAAAGGGCTAACGCGAAAGGACACAGTTTTAAGTTGCTTGGAAGTCAGAGGAAATGTCAGGGGTAAGTTTTTTATGTAGAGTGGTGAGTGCGTGGTATGGGGTGCCACTGATGGTGGATGCAATAGAGTCTTCTAAGAGGTTCCTGGGTAGGTCCATGGTGCTTAGAAAAATAGAGGGCTATGGGTAACCCGAGGTAATTTCTAAAGTAAGTACATGTTCAGCACAGCATTGTGGGCTGAAGCAACTGTATTGTGCTGTAGGTTTACTATGTTTCTAAAAGGTGCAAAAAGAAGAAAAAAAGTGGTGAGGTGGTGTTCATGCTTTCAATATCCATTCAGAAATCTGATGACAGAGGGGAAGAAGCTGTTTCTGAATCATGGAGTGTGTGCCTTCAGGCTCCAGTACCTCCTCTCTGAAGGTAGCAATGAGAAGAGGGCATGTTCTGGGTGATGGAAACCCTTCATGATGGATGCCACCTTTTTGAGGCATTGTTCCTTGGGTCCCTGGTGCTGTAAGGCAGCAACACTAACTGCCATGCTGCCATGCTATTCCCTTAATCATCTTCTGTGTGATCTATTCTCTGTTCCCTCAATTATAAATGTATTTTATAGGAACTATAACCTTTTAGCTTTATTATATTGCTCATTTCCATTTTTTCATGTTATTTACTTTAGGTGTGTTCATATTTCTCTACACTGATTGTCCAAACTAAAAACACAGAGCCAAAGTCTACTGTCAGAGTTATTTTTCTCCCGGGCAGGTGCATGTGAAAAGCACCAATAACAGTATGAGTTCAAGTATTCTTCAGAAAGACTGGTACAAGGTTCTGGGATCAGATCCATCAGACAGTCCACAGAAGTTGAAACAAAATTATCAGAGACTAATCCTACTGGTGAGTTTGAGTTTATTTTTGTGCATTTAATAATAACTAGCATTGATCTGTTTATCTTTAATTAAATGGCATTGATCCACAATGTATTGGGTCAAATTGAGATGGATTCACCTTGCCACCCATGGTCCTCATCAGAACTTGTCTGGATTCTGAGTTGAGGAAACAGAGCAAGGCCTTCATGGTGCTTAAGCCTTGGGCAATATTCTGCTAAAGCCCTGCTCTAAAACACTCGGTTAGCCATTGACTAAAAACAATGAAACTTTGTTCTTGTCCAAGTTTTTTTTTAACTTTGTAAATCATGTTTAGATACTGCTCAAAAACATCAAAGTTCAAAGATTGTTCTGAGGGGTGATTGATAAGTTCATGGCCTAAGCTAGAAGGAGTTAATTTTAGAAAACCTAGCACATTTATTTTTCAACATAGTCCCTTCCTACATTTACACACTTAGTCCAGCGGTTGTGGAGCATACGGATCTTGGACCTTCAGAAAGTGTCCACAGCAGGGGTGATTGATAAGTTCATGGCCTAAGGCAGAAGGAGATGAGTTATACAGCTCTCGTTACAGTTCATATAGTTCAACTCTTTTTTTTTGTTTCAATCTTTTTATTAGTTTTTTTTTAAAAACTAACAATATTATATTAAATAGGTTATGAATACAATAGATTTGAAATTAAATTAGTAACAAAGTTCAACTCTTTGAGTGATTATGCAGAAAGTTTGAAGCTAATAACTCATCATGGGGTGATTGTTAAGTTTGTGGCCTAAGGTAGAAGATGTTATTAACTTCAAACTTTCTGCATAATCACTCAAAGAGTTGACCTGAATGTGCATATAAGGAGAGCTGTAAAACTCATCTCCTTCTACCTTAGGCCACGAACCTATCAATCACTCCTTGTATAATAAAAAGATGGAAATGCCATGGGGGTTCAGCTCATAGAGTTTCTGCCTCATTTCCTCACAGATGATGCTATGTGTGTGGAGTTTGTAGGTTCTCCCTCTCATAGCATAGGTTTTCTCTGTTCACCTTACCACCACCCTTGCCTTCTCCCATCATATCATTCCTGATTCCTTCATAACTAATTATTCAGAAAAATAGTTCCAGCCAAATTCAAATGAAATTCATTCCAACTCTCACTTCACCCAAATTTTGGTTCCAGTGCCTTATGAATCAGAACATATTTTACCTCCACAATGTTCTTAGAGTCACGCATTCAACTTTATGCAAGTCCGGGTTCAAGATTCAAGATGTTCATAAAATGACACTGGGTATGTAGGACAATGTAATTGGTGGAAACGTACATAATTCACAATTACCAACATTAAGTTGGGGGTTCACTTTAAGAGACTGGCCTGATGTGATGATGTAATTATGTGAAGTTCTGTGACCATGCTTTTGTGTTCAGTGTTTGGAGTACATTTTATTTGCGAAAATCTACAGGCATAGGAGTGTCTGTACATAAGGTGACTGACAGGAAATGATAAAGTTGTAGGTGTATGGGAGAGTGGAGGGGTGGGTTAGGGGGTGGAGATGTTGATCAGTTTTACTGCTTGGGGAAAGCAACTGTGTTTGAGCCTGGTGGTTTTGGTGTAGATGCTTCATAGCCTCCTCCCTAATGGGAGTGGGACAAACAATCCATGAGGTTACTGGCCCGTTTCTGCCACCCTTCTGCTTGCCTGACATTGATGATGAGGAGGCTGGTGCCAGTGATGCATTGGGCAGTTCTGAGAACCCGGTGTAGAGCCTACCTGTGAGCTACAATGCAGTTTCCACACCATGCGGTGAGGCAGCTTGTTAGGATGCTCTTTACTGCACATTTGCAGAAGGACAAGAGTTTAGATGTGCATAGTCCAGCTCTCTTCAGCCTCCTCAGAAAGTAGAGCTGTTGATAAGCTTTTCTGATTGTGTAGAATGTGTTCTGGGACAATGAGAGGTTCTGCAAGATGTACACTTACAGGAGTTTGAAAGGAGCTTGCTGCTCTTTCTGGCATCTTTAAATATTAGGGTTAATATTACTTTTAACTGCTTCAAAGTTCAAAATAAATTTATCAAAGTACATATGAGTCACCAGATACAGTGCATTAAAAATATTCAGTGTCAATCTGATACTGCATATCAGCCAGGTAAAGTATGGTGCAGGTACGGTAGCGTCATATTTTGGTGCTGCTTTTCAGTAGCTGGGGCTGGAAATCTGATCAGGATTGATGGAAAGATGAATGTTGCTAAATACAGAGAGGTCCTGGATAAAAACCTGCTAGCCTCTGCCAGAAAACTTAAACTAGGGAGGAAGTTTGTCTTTCAGCAGGACAATGACCCAAAGCACACTGCCAGAGCAACCATGGAGTGGCTTCAAATGAAGAAAATTGATGTCCTTGAGTGGCCCAGTCAGAATCCTGACTTTAATCCAGTTGAGTTTCTCAGGGAAGACTTCAGGATTGCTGTCCACTGCCACTCCCCAACTAACCTGGCATAGTTTGAGCAATTTTACAAAGGAGGATTAGGCAAATCTTGCTCCATCATGTTGTCCAAAGCTAATAGAGACTTATTGAAAAAGACTACTGGCTGTAAGAGCTGTGAGAGGTGGTTCACTAAGTACTGAGCAAAGGGAATGAATACTTTTGAACTGCTGACTTTTGAATTTTTAGTTTTTCATGCTTTACAATTCTCCCTGTTTCTTGGGCTCTGCTGTTAAAAAATGAACATGTGATTCACAAATAAAAATTCTCAGTTAAGTTGATCAACCTTCCTGGTTGTAATACGTATCTATGTCAACAAAGAGTTGTGGGCTGAGCATTTTTACAAGGGACTGTACTACCCCGAGATTCATTTTCTTGCAGGCATCCATGGGAATTACAAGAAAACACAATAGAATCAATGAAAAGCTACACACAAAGACTGGCAACAAATGTACAAAAGACAAACTGAGCAAACATAAAAATATAAACAATATTAATAATTAATAAATAAAATTAAAAACACAGGTTGTATAGTCTTTGAAAGTGAGTCCATAGTTTGGGGAATCAGTTCACTGTTGAGGTGAGTGGCATGCCGGCTCAGGAGCTTGATGGTTGAGTGGGTAATACTTATGTCAGCCACAGCAGACCACTTTTATAATGGATTTTTGTCCATTAAAGAAATAGATTTTTTCTCTGAGTAATGCATTATTTCTTTCAATGATAGTAATTGTTTTTTAAACCATCATATTTTTCAATGTAATTTCCCATCAGAGTCAACTCCCCCCCCCCCCCCCCCCACCTTCAAAGTTTCAAAATCCTGTATAAAATTGTGGTCACTCTTCTCATAATCAATCATGTCATGCATAAAATAATTTATCACCCAATGAGACTATGATATATTATTTACATATCTTTGATCTTGACTCCAGGCATTATTGTCTGTTGACACATTAGCAAGCCTACAGTGTGTTTATGTGTTAATTGTTTTAAGCATGAAAGTAGTGCCTGATTTATGGTGTTTTGTTCAATGAAATGAGCCAAATGTAAACATTGGTTAATGATCCTAAGGTTTGATAAGTGGCTTTCTGCCTTTTAATAATTTCAACTATTCTCCTGCTGCACAGCTCTGGTGTTCGCTGTAAGCTAATAAACTATCTGCTGAAGGGGGAATTCAATTATCAAGGTAACTCTAACTTGGCAGCAACACTGCAACTCTTGTGCATATCTGGTAAAGATGAGACTCTCTAAATCCCTCAAAGGCTAAAATTGTGTTTCTATATTAATATGGGATTTTGAAATGCCTTCAGCTTAAAATACAACCAATAAAGTACATGGTAGCGTAGCTGTTAGCATAATGCTTTACAGTAGCAACTGTATGGTTGGGGTGCAATTCTTGCCTGTGTCTATAAGGAGTTTGTACATTCTCCCTGTGACCATATGGGTTTCCTGCCACATTCCAAAGACATACTGTTATGATTACTGAGTTGTGAGCATACTCTGTTGGCATCAGAAGCATGGCCACACTTGTAGACTGTCCCCTGTGCAATTCTCGCTGACTTGATTTGACACCAGTGACTCATTTTACTGTATGTTTTGATGTACATATGACAAATAAAGCTAATCTTTAATATACTTTTTCTTCCTTCTGTGCAAAAGTTTACAGGTTCTTTATAATAATGAATTTCTCCTTGTTGCTTTATATGACCAAGTATATAAAATCTACACTTATTGTTACTAATCACTTAGATAATTTGTATTTATTTAGAGCTTCGGGTCTGGAATAAATGTGCTTTGCATGCAATGAACTGTCCTGTTCAATAAGCAAATGCATAATATTTGCCAACAGCATGATTAGAGATAAGATGTAAAGCCTAACTTTTTTCTTGGTGGAGATGTAGAGGCACAGTTGTTGGTTAGGAACCTCCTCCTCTTTAAGTGGTGTCTGTCACAGCCCTTTGACTGTTTAGTAGGTCAAGTGAAAGCAAGAATTTGCATTTATACACTTTTTTATATTTCCAGTGTACGAAACAGTTAATCAGTACTTTTCAATTACATTTATAATCTGGACAATTTTGAATGTAGTGGATTAATATTGGAAAATAGCTGAACAGAATAACCTGAAATAATTACTATGTTGCTAGGAATGAGTGGTAATGTGGTGAAATCTTTAAATTATCAATGTGTAGAGATTGGTGTCAACTGTATTTTTACTTCACAATTATTCTTTATTTTGGAATATTCACTTTTACTGTATTTAATCCTGAAGATCTACCACAAAATGTAATTACCAGTAGCTGCAATCAGGTTAGAAGTTTACCTTGGAAAGCAAAATTGAAAGTCTAATTTGGCTCAAAACATTGACTATATTTCCCTCCATATATGGCCTGCTGAGTTCTTCTGGCATTTTGTGTGTGGTCTATGTGTACAGCAGAGTTTGTTGTTAACAGGGCTTTTGAGCAACAAAGAGTAGATGGATCGGACACCTTAGCATCTGTTGGATTAGGTTGGTGTTGAGTTAGTAGGCA
Source organism: Hypanus sabinus (assembly GCF_030144855.1). NCBI lineage: Eukaryota > Metazoa > Chordata > Chondrichthyes > Myliobatiformes > Dasyatidae > Hypanus > Hypanus sabinus. The sequence continues at coordinate 172,670,617 of NC_082712.1, read as the reverse complement.
TCCTTTGGTGAATACATATTTAGCTTCTGGATCTTCAAGATGTAGAGTATGTTTGCATTTCCTGGACTAGCCTTTGTTAGATGCTTGTGCATTTGCAGGATGCATGTGATATCTGATGCTTGTCAGTTTGGGTTAGTTCATGTGCACATTAGGTCAGTGCATAAAGGATATCAGATATTTGGGGAAACTATAATCATGAAGAAAGTAGCAATTCATTAAAAAGAGTTAAAGATTTATTGAAACATACTGAGAAATGCATAGCTTGTGTTGAGAATGTGCTGGGGGCAGCCCGCAAGTGTCACCACACTTCCAGTGTCAACGTAGCATGCCCGCAACTGACTAACTCCAACCCATGTGTATTTGGAGTGTGGGAGGAAATCGGACCACCTGGAGGAACCCCACGCAGTCACTGGGAGAGTGTACAAACTCCTTACAAGCACTGGCAGAAATTGAACCCCGATCTTGCACACCAATGCAAGAGATTCGGCAGATGCTGGAAATCCAGAGTAACACACACAAAACACTGGAGGAACTCAGCAGGTCAGGCAGCATTTGCTGGAAATCAATAAAAAGTTGAAACTTCAGGCCAAGACCCTTCTTCAGGGCAGGTCCTGAAGAAAGGTCTTGACCAGAAATGTTGACTGTTGATTCTTTTCTGTAGATGCTGCCTGACCTGCTGAACTCTTCCAGCATTTCATATGTGTAACCCTGATCTTCCAGCTGGCACGCTATAAAGTGATGCATTAACTGTTATGCTTCAGTGCCATTGAAAACTACTCAGGGGAAAATGGGAGGAAGCTGGTTAGGCAGAATAGCTTACTTTAATTATTGGTGATTGGTTAGGTGGCTGAAGACGAGGATCATTAAGATATAGATTTTAAAATGAAGTCAATCTTCACAGGAAACTGGTTCAAGCCTATTTTAGTTTGAGAGGAATCCAGAAATCTTCCACAGGCATTAGGTGGCAGTAGTGTGATATTATTTGTTTGAATGTGGTTCACAGCTACAGCTTTTACAGTCATGGTAAGATGTTGTCATCTGGATCAACCAGGAATATAATTTATTAACAGTCTTGGATTAGGAGTGAAAGAACCTGCCCACTATGATGATGCCAAACACTAGATAAGCTTTCTTCTGATGCTGGTTACAGAATCTGATCGGTTGGTGGCTTGTTCCCTGATTGTCTTGGCATTTCTTTGTGCTTGAAGTGAACTATACCTGACAGCAGTTTAATTCTGATGTGGAAGGGTTGTCGATGTATAAAGACATTTTATCATCAGATCAAAACTTGGAGAGGATATCCTTGGGCTTCAGAGTCTGCATCAGTGCAATCACGGTATTGTACGTACTTTAAAAGAGTACCGTGCTCTTGATTTTAATAAAAGACTGCAGCTTCCTGTTGTTATTTAAGAGACAAGAAGACACAAGGCAGGTAGTTATTAAACTGAATATTAAAGTGATAAAATACACATTAAATAAAATCTGTAACAGTTTCAGGAAGGTTTTGTTTCTAAAGTTCCTCTAGCTCTTTTCGATCCCCTTTTGTTGTACACTTTACTGTACTTCTTAGAAGATAATAGAGGAAGGTCCTCTAATTTCTTTTCTTTGCTCCCTACCTTGATCTCATCTTCCCATTAAAAATATTGTATACTGAATATAGGAACTCACTAGTTGAGAGATTAGACTGCTGTGACTGGTGTTACCACAGTATTTACATCAGAATCAGGTTTAATCCGATTTCTACCCTTTCACCTGTTTGGCCTGGGTAATGCTACCAAGAGCCAAAGCACAAGGTCCTGACTCCAGCCAGCATAGTTCTCTGGGTCAGTGAGGCATGCAAGCCTCTAAGCCCTAGGACAAGGTTGTGGTCCTCTTAGAGGTTTTCTTTTGCATGGCTCTCATAAAAAAGAATTGCTCCTTTCATGATCGTTTCAAAACAGCCTGAAGTACTTAACAGTTAATGAAGTACTTTTGAAGAGATAATACTCTTGTAATATAAGAATTGCAAAAGCCAATTTATACGCAGCAGAATCACAGAAATGGTAATGGAATAATTATTTGATCATCAAAGTTTTATTTTAGTGACTTGAATAGTCTTTGCTGGAACACTGGGGATAACCTGTGTGCCTCTCTTTAAAATGGTGCTATGTGATCTTTATGTCCATCTTGGGGGCTTTGATTTAGTGCTTCTTTTGAAAACAACAGAATCTTCAGCAATGCTATAGTCTGGGATATTAGGCTGTATGTTTGTAACCTATGGAGTGGGATTTTAATCTCCAAACTCAGAAGTTAGTAGCTTCAAAATTTAACAAAGTGGTCAAGTTTCCAGAAGATGGCGGCATGCTAGGATGCAGCTCTACTAAGGGGTTAGCCAAAAGTGTTATTGTTATGTTTTAATGTGTTATTTACGATTGCAAGATCTGTGATATTAAGAACTTAAAATACTGCAGGTCTACTATGTCAGTGTTGCTCTTTGGCTGAGAAACTGAAGAAGCTGGACTGGGTACAGACACTGATTCTGCCTGTGACAAAGGGGCTTCGGTGTGCGAAGGAGCTATGCAGTCTGACAGCAAGTGATTGTCTTAGTTGCTTTTCTTGTGATCACAAGACCCTTTTGGTCACTGGTGTTATGGAATGTTGCAAGTCCAATTCATTGGTTTATTGGTGAATGGTGGGGCTGGATGGAGGAGGGGGGGCAGCATGGCCTTGGTTGTAATGAGGACTAGCCCTCAAGCTGTGGTGTCGCCTATTTGCAGTCACCTAAGGGAAGGTGTCAGAGTCGGAGTGTTGGAGGTGGTGTGATGTGGCAACCACGCTGGAGTCAGTGCAGAAGTGAACTGATTTCACAACATATCAGTTCACTTTCAACGTTTCTACAAATCATCTCAATATTACTTATGTATTAATATTTGTTTCATTTTGTATTTGCACAATTTGTCTTTTGCACGTTGGTCAGTCTTTCAATCTAGTTCTTCATTGATTCTATTGCATTTCTTTGTACTACTGTGAATTCCCGCAAGAAAATAAATCTCAGGGATATGGGGATATATGCGTACTTTGATAATAAATTTACTTAGAATTTTGAGTTATTTTTCCCAAAATGAATCTTAAGGGAAGACTCTTAAGTTTTTGTTAACTGTAAATTTTAATTTCCTTTTGGATTATCATTGAAATAAATAATTATCCTAGATCTTGAACCCCTATCTTAGAGTAGTTCTGACAAATTGTGTCCAGTCTAAAACTGGGATTCATCATAATCCCTTAGCGCAAGATCCTCACCACCCAGGCTATGCTTTTTTCTCACTGCTGCTATCAGGTAGAAGATGCAAGAGCCTCGGGACTGGCACCACCATGTTTACTACCCACCAACCAACAGGCTCTTGAACAAAAGAAGATAACTCCACTCACCTGCCCATCCATTGAGATGTTCCCACAACCAATGATCTCACTTTAAAGACTCTTTATCTTGTTATTTCATGTTCTCATTATTTATTACTATTTATTTATATTTGCACTTACACAGTTTATTATCTTCTGCACACTACTTGATTTTAGATTCATCCTGTTATAGTTATTTTCCTATAGATTTGCTGAGTATTCCTGCAGGAAAAAAAATCTCAGGAATGTATGTGGTGACATATATGTACTCACATAATAAAATTTACTTTGAACTCTAATTAATGTCTTATAGCTCTTGCTGTCTCTAACATCTATGTTTTTCAAACTGTGATAACTAGTGGACTGGTTTTGCACTATTTTTGTGTAAATGTTACTGTTAATTTTAACGGTCTGTGTGTTTCCACATCTGTTTAAACTTGCGAAATTAACAGACTGCTTGTGATAGACAGAAATGTAGAACTGGAAAAATGTGTTAGTTTTGGGAATTTTGATAATAAAATAATCAAATTAAATGTGAGTAGCTACATTCAGTTTAATATTATGCTTTAGTTTACAAGATTAACCCATAGCCAACTAAATGTCCACTTGCTTCTTTGGTGTGCCAGTGAATACTTAATAGAGCTTTTATAAGGCTTGATTCTAATAGGTATATAGTATTTTTAAAAATTTATACAAAGGTTTAGCAGCAATAGACTAGGAAATGCTTGAGTAGAAAATAGAAGGGCAATTTTTGAGCAGGAATAGATCATTCAGCATAAGAAGGTCTGCGGATGCTGGAAATCCAGAGCAACGCACACACAAAATGCTGGAGGAACTCAGTGGGCCAAGCAGCATCTATGGAAAAGAGCAAACGGTTGTGTTTTGGGCTGAGACCCTTCTCCAGGACTAAGAAGGAAGGGGGTAGGTGCCAGAATAAAAAAGGAGGGGGGAGGGGAAAGAGGCTAGCTAGAAGGTGATAGGTCAAGCCAGATGGGTGGGAAAGATCAAAGGCTGGCAAAGAAAGAATCTGTTAGGATTGAACAATAGGAGAAAGGGGAAGTAATAGGCAGGTGAGAAGAAGTGAAAGGTCAGAGTGGGAAAGGGGGGATTGAGGGAATTTGTTCACCTGAAAGAGAAATCACTATTCATGCTATCAGGTTGGAGGGTACCCAGACAGAATATGAGGTGTTACTCCTCCACTCTGAGGGTGGCCTCATCTTGGCACCTGATTGACATGTCAGAACAGGAATGGGAATCGGAATTAAAATGCTTGGCCACCAGGAAGTCCCGCTTGTGGCAGAAGTTGTGGGGTGCTTGAAAAAGTGAATCTCAAATTACGATGAGTCTCACCAATGTAGAGGAGGCCTCATTAGGAGCACTGGACACAACAGACGACCTCAGCAGATTCGCAGGCAAAGTGTTGCCTCACCTGGGAGGACTGTTTGAGGCACTGAATGGAGGTGAGAGAGGAGGTGAATAGGCAGGTGTAGCACTCTGATCGTCCTCTGCTGTTCGATAAAGATCATGGGTGAACTGATGTAACTTCATCCCTGTATTACAGTCTTCCCTAGTAATCTTCCATCTTCTTGCTACTCAAGAATTTTTCTCTGTTTATTTGAGTTTCCTTACCAGGTTATGATGTAGCCAGTCAGAATTCTTACCATTGTACATTTGTAATAGTTTGTCAGTGGAGGGAAAGGGTTCTTGGGATGCACATCCATAGATCCCCCAAATTTGTGCACAGGTTGTTAGGTGTATGGTGTATTGACCTTCATTAGTCAGAGGATTGAGTTCAGAACTCACGAGGTAATGTTACAGCTCTATAAAACTCTGGTTAAACCACACTTGGAGTATTGTGTTCAGTTTTGATCAACTTTATAGAGGATGTTGCCTCATTTGGGGAACACGTCTTATGAGGAAAGAGAGAGTGAGTTAGGGCTTTTCTCTGAGGAGTGAACTAGGGTGAGAGGTGACTTGGTAGAGGTGTACAATATAATAAGAGGCATAGATGAAGTGGACAGCCAGAGATGAGGCAGAAATGACTGATATGAGAGGACAGAATTTTAAGATAATTGGAGGAAAGTACAGTGGCGATATCAGAGATGGGTTTTTTTACACAGAAAATGGTGGGTGCACGGAACGTACTGCTAGGGGTGGTATTAGAAGCAAGTACATTAGGAAGATTTAAGGGACTCTCAGATAGGCACATGGATGAAAGAAAAATGGAGGGCCATGTGGGAGGGAAAGGTTAATTTGGTCTTAGTGTAGGTTAAAGTATAGAAACTATTACACTGAAAGCTCATGAGGTCAGGAACGTGCATCTACAAGAAATATTTGTGTACAATACAGAAACTAGTGTTATCTACATGTATTGTCGCGATGGAAAAGTTGCTGTGTTATTTGTAAACTTGACTTTTTAAACCATAATTTAGCAAGTAAATCACATGGTGTGCAAAAGCTCCAGTGAGAAAATTCTTCATTACCCACTACAGGCCTGTGACATATGCTTTGTGAGAGTGCAGAAGAACGAGAGCGAAAATGATCAAACCCTGAGATTCAAATTCTTGTTGATAGATATTTTATTTCTTTTAAACTATGAAAAACAAACTTGGTTTGGTAGTTTGTTATCCTTAGAACAGCTTCAGGTTTACTTCTGCTTAAAAATTCAGTGCGCATTTTGTTGTCACTGGGCAAAAAATTGCACAGCACAAGATTTTTGTGCACACTGGTCATTACAAATTAGAGGGAACATTGGTCTGTACTGTATTTTACTGTTTACTTTGACATAATTAATCTCCTTAAACAGTAGAGATGCTGGTCAGGCTTCTTCATTGTGGCATCCTTCGTCTACTTTCTTACCTTTTTTGGGGAACTTGCGTGAAGTTTTTCACCTATTGGAAAAACCCAGTACCCTTGATATCTCAGTCAACGTTCTCCCTTCAGCCACATCATCTATACAAATTAAATTCTCAGTCATCTCAGTTGATGTGTGGGATGTTACTATGCACAAAATCTAATTTACATGAATATCTTTGACTGCATCTCCTGAATTTGTTGCTTGCAGATTGTTTCAGTGTAAGTGGATAACGCACACTCAGTGGCCATTTTATTAGGTACAGTGTTCACCTGCCTGTCAATGCAAATACCTAATCAGCCAATCAAGTGGCAGCAATTAAAAGCATAAAAGCACGCAGACGTGGTCAAGAGGTTCAGTTGTTATTCAGAGCAAACAGTAGAATGGGGAAGCAATGTGATCTCAGTAATTAACTGCCTTGCGATTGTTGGTGCCAGACAGGGTGGTTTGAGTATCTCAGAAATTGCTGAAATCCTGGGAGAATGGTGTGAAAAACAAAAAAGAACATCCAGTGAGTGGTAGTTTGGTGGGTAAAACACAATGTTAATAAGAGAGTTCAGATGAGAATCAACTTATTGAGATCCAGCACGAGAGGCCCTTACGGCCCTATGAGCCACGCCATGCAGCAAGTCCCAATTTAAACGTAGCCTAATCAAGGGACTATTTACAATGCCCAATTAACCTCCCACCCGTACATCTTTGGACTGTGGGAGAAATCCGGAGCACTCAGAGGAAACCCATGCGGTCGTGGGGAGAATGAGTGAACCTTTTACAGACAGCAGCGGGAATTGAACCCAGGTTGCTGGTACTGTAAAGTGCTGTGCAAATCGCTATGCTACCATGCTGCCCCACTGCCAGACTGGTTCATGCTGACAGGAAGGTGACAGTAACTCAAATATACATTCATTATAACTGTGGTGTGCAAAAGAGCTTCTGTGAACAAACAACTTGTTGAACTATTAAATGGATGGGCTAAAGCATCAGAAAACCACACCGGGTTACATTCCTGTACCTAATAAAGTGGCCACTAAGTATGTGTTCCATCTCAGTCATTTATAACAGATGAAGGAATTACAAAACTGCATTTGAATATCGAATTAAGCAGTGCAAGTAATTAACTTGTAGTGCTGCTTCTAGTCTGATATAGGTGCGGTTACCTTGTTGACATTTCAATAGTTTATTCTCTCAGCAGTTAACAGGCAATGTTGCTTGGGGAAAACTGAGATTCTACTGCAGTCTTATTAATTTGACAGAATGATCAATTAAAGAAAGAAAAACTCGGAAGTGTTGACAGAATGTTTTATCTAATTGGGGCCAGATGAACCAACGTGCCCACAGAGCAAAATGTAGGCAAATGCTTGGGTGCAAATAACTGACCTCCACGTTTCATTTAAACAAGCCAATTTTTTTTCAATGTTGCACTATTTCAGAATATTTTAACCATTTTTTCCCCATATCTGTCTGAGGTTTGTCATTTCAGCAGCTGCACAATGTGATAAAGATCTTCTTTAAAAAGCATTTGGGGATCTTAAAAAAAATTGCATTTAGGCTTGAAATAGAGTTTCATGGACAATGAGAATACAGCAGGCACTTGTTGTCAAACTGGGTCCTGTGAACAGAATACTTCATTCATCTAAGGTCAGACTTCAGTACTCTGAGCTTACTTAGGTACATCAAGGCATATTTAAGGACTAAGGAATAACGTGCCACCACCGAGGTTTTGTTGCTGGGACAAGTTGTTCATGGTACTGCTTACCTGTGCTAAGCTCTGTATGCATTTTGAATTATAGTTTATTAATTTTGTTATATATGCTGTGTTTGATATATGTATGTTTTGTGGGTGCACTGTGCTCTAGAGGGACATTGTTTCATTTGGTTGTATATATGTACAGTCAGATGACAATAAACTTAAACTTGATTTAGTATCAGGATACATTTCAAGGCCCTGTGGTTCTGCTCCTATAACTTATAGATTTATAAAGCAGAGATTGGTAGGGGTTTAAGAGTTACAGGGAGGTGAAGAATGGGGTGTAAAAAAGATCAGTCATATCAAAATGACAGAAAAGATTAGATGGGCCAAATAGCCTAACTCTGGACCAATTGGGAAAATGGCAGATGGAATTTAATGCAGACAAGTGCAAGGTGTTGCACTTGGGAAGGGCCAACTTGGCTAGGTCTTACACAGTGAGCAGTAGGGCACTGAGGAGTGTGGTAAAACTGAGGGATCTAGGAATACAGGTCCATAATTCATTGAAAGTCATGTCACAGATAGGTAGGGCCGTAAAGAAAACTTTTGGCACATTGGCCAAAAGTATTGAGTACAGGATGTTATGTTGAAGACACTGGTGAGGCCTAATCTGAGTATTGTGTCAGTTTTGGTCACCTACTTACAGGAAAAATGTAAATAAGATTGAAAGACTACGGAGAAGATTTACAAGGACATTGCTGGGACTGGAGGACTTAAGTTATAAGGAAAGACAGACAGACAGACATACTTTATTGATCCCGAGGGAAATTGGGTTTTATTACAGCTGCACTAACCAAGAATAGTGAAGAAATATAGCAATATAAAACCATAAATAATTAAATAATATTAATGATAATAAGTTAATAAAGATTGAATAGTTTAGAACTTTATGTGTTTAAACGTAGAAGATTGAGGGGAGAATTGATAGTGGTATAAAAAATGAAGAGGTATAGATAGGGTTAATTGCAAGCAGGTTTTTTCCCACTGAAGTTGATGGGACTACTATCAGAGGTAATGGGTTAAGGGCGAAAGGTGGAAAGTTTAAAGGAAAAATGAAGGGAAATTTCTTCACTCAGAGGGTCTTGAGCATGTAGAACAAGCTGCCAGTGCAAGGGGAGCATGTGAGCTCAATTTCAACACTTAAGAGAAGTTTGGATAGGTACTGTTCATGGATGGTAGGGTTATGGAGGGCTGTGGTCCTTGTGCAGGTTGATGGGAGTAGGTGGTTTAAATGGTTTGGCACAGATGAGAAGGACTGAAGGGCTTGTTTCTGCACTGTACATTTCTGTGCCTCCATGGTTCTGTATCAATCCTAGTTTGGAATATGAAAATAATGAGTTTAGAATGATTTTTCAAGATTCACGATTGTTTGCAGTTGTTCTTTGGTCCACAAGTGTAAAGGAGATCAAGTCGTTGTTCCTCAGATCCGAAGTACCAGTGCACCACTTGCACTGGCAGCTTGTTCTACACGCTCAAGACCCTCTGAGTGAAGAAATTTCCCCTCATGTTCCCTTTAAACTTTTCACCTTTTGCCCTTAACCCATTACCTCTGATTGTAGTCCCATCAACTTCAGTGGAAAAAACCTGCTTGCAATTAACCTTATCTGTGCCTCTTCATTTTTTATACCACTATCAATTCTCCCCTCAATCTTCGACATTCAAACACATAAAGTTCTAAACTATTCAATCTTTATTAACTTACTATCATTAATATTATTTAATTATTTATGTTCCTCAGCATAAAAAAGCATGAAGAACACAGTAAATATAAATACATAAGTTTAGCTTATATAGTTCATACTGATTGTATGTACATAAAGTAAAACTAGGCACAGAAGGATCTGTGCATAAGGTGACTGTCAGAAAATGATTATGAAATTAGTAGGTGGAAGTGTTGATCAGCCTTGCGGCTTGGGGGAGGTCACTGTTTTTGAGTCGTCTGCTCCTGGGGTGAATGCTCTGTATCCTCTTCCTTTTTATGGGATTCGGACAGCAGTTCTTGAGCAGGGTGGATGGGATCCTTCATGATAGTGCTGTCCTTTTTCTGGCACATTTCTGTATATAAAGTACTTGGGCAGATGTATGTAGCTAGGGTGCCTATGACTTTTGCATAATACTATAGTAATTTTATGTATCATACTGTACCTCTGCCACAAAAATAAAAAAAATATTCGTGACATTGTGAGTGATGATAAAGCAGATTCTGATATGGGTCTGTGTTGTGGATAGGGAGAGGGGAGGGAGTGGGAAGCACCAGAGAGACATTCTGTAATGATCAATAAACCAAATGTTTGGAATCAAATGACCTTGCCTGGTGTCTCACCCCGTTCCAGCACTCCTTCTCTGCCATTTGTCCCACACCATTCTCATGGCACTCCATCCTCACCATCCCCCACATCCTTTCCTCTTGCCAAGTTTACGAACTCGCCCTCAGCTCCACTTTGACAAATACAGTACCATGTGAAGGTCTTGGGCACCATAGCTTCATATATGTGATTAAGACTTGCACGGCACTGTATGTTCTTGATAGCAGGTATGCTAGTGCCGGTGAAGTATTGGACATTTTTAACTAACTGTGTCGAGCTTTTATGGTTGGTGGGGGTATTTGGGGAGAGGTGGTGTGCAGGTAATTTTCTACACTTGCCTTAACTTGGTTTTCTTCATTTTCTGACAGTACACTCAGTGGGCACTTGATTATGTACAGGAGTGGAATCCAGTGTGGTCTTCTGCTCCTGCAGCTCATCCTCTTCAAGGTTCGAAAGGTTGTGCATTCAGAGATACTCTTCTGCATAATGTTGTAATGTGTGTTGCTTTCATTCAGCTTGAGCCAATCTGGCCATTCTCTCTGACCTCTCTCATTAACAAGGCAATTTCACCCACAGAGCTTCCGCTCACTTCATGTTTTTTGTTTTTTTGCACCGTTCTCTGTAAACTCTAGAGACAAATGTACATGAAAATCCCAGGAGATAGAGCATAAAACATAGTACAGTACAGCAAAGGAACAGACCCTTTGGCCCACAATGTTGTGCCAAACTAAATAAATTAGCAATTAAATGGCCAACTAAACTAATTCCTTACATCTACACAATATTCATATCCCTCCATTTTCCTCACGTTCATGTACCTATCTAAACATTTCTTAAAAGCCTCTTAATGTATCTGCCTCTACCATCACCATGCAACATGGAAAATGCTGTGTTTAAAAAAAAACTCACCTCTAACACCTCCTTTAAAATTATCCCTTCACCTTAAATGGTTGTCCTCTTGTATTTGACATTACAGTCTGGGAAAAAGATACTGTCTGTCTACTCTGTCTATACATCTCATAATCTTATAAACATCTATCAGATCTCCCATCAGTCTCCATCACTCCAGAGGAAACAGCCTAAGCTTGTCCAGCCTCTCATTACAGCACTTGCCCTCTAATCCAGGCAGCACATTCGAAAGTCTCTCTGCACCGAAAGCCTCGACATCTGACCTATAATGGGATAACCAGAACTGTATCTAACACTCCAGATGTGGCCTAACTAGAATTTTATAAATCTGCACGTAAAGTAACTCCTAACTTTTGAGCTCAATGCCTCAACTAACAAAAGCCATTCATGCCATATGCCTTCTTAACCATCCTATCAACTTGTGTAGCCACTTTCAGGGAGCTATGAACTTGGACCCCAATAACCCTCTGCTCATCAACACTGTTAAGGGACTTGCCTTTAACAATATACTCTCTCTTTATATTTGACCTACCAAGCTGAAACACTTCACATTAGGCTGGGTTAAACTCCATCTGCCATTTCTTTGCCCATATCTGCAACTGGTCCATATCCTGTTGTATTCTTTGGCAGTCTTTTACACTATTCGCAATACTACCAATCTTTATATCATCTGCTTACTTACTAACTCACCCATCTACGCTTTCATCCAGGTCATTTATATACATTACAAATAGCAGATGTCCCAGTATGGTTCCCTGTGATAGTTCCCACTAATCATAGACCTCCTGCTAGAATAAGTCCCTTTGTTCACCATCCTGTATGGGCAAGTCAGTTCTGAATCCAAACAGCCGATTAACCATTGATCCCAAGCGTCTTAGAACTTCTGGATGAGCCTCTCATTAGGGACCTTATCAAATGCCTTACTAAAATCCACATAGACAACATCCACAGCTCTAACTTCATCAGTCACTCTCGCCACCTCATCAAAAAACTCAATCAAGTTCATAAGACATGACTTGCTCCACAAAAAGCCATGCTGGCTTTCCCTAATTAGGCCATGGTTTTCCAAATGCTCAAGAGATCCTATCCCAAAGAACTCTCTCCAGTAACTTCCCTACCATTGACATGAGACTCACCAGTCTATCCCTGGTTCCACGGAACAATATTGGATACTCATAAGTCTACCAGGACCTTGCCTGTGGTTAGAGAGGACACAAGGATATTGGTCAAGGCCCCAGCAATTTATTCACTAGCCTCTTCCAGTAACCTGGGTTATCTTGTATGCCATCAAACCCTGGGGCCTTTTCCACCTTAATGCGCTTTAAGAGACTAATCACTATCTCTTCCTTTACTTTGAAATGCCTGGGCAAATTAATATTTTCAGCACTGATCTCTTTATCCTCCATATACTTCTTGGTAAATACCGAAGAGAAGTTCTCAGTAAGGACCTAACTCACATCCTTTACATCCTAGCAAATATTCCCCCCTTTATCCTTTAGTGGTGCCTCCCTCTCCCTAGTTATCCTTTTGCTCCTGAAATATGTATAGAATGCTTAGGGATTCTCTATTTCTGTTTGCCCAAGGACATTTCATGGTCCCTCCTTGCTTTCCTAATTCCCCTCTTGAGTTCTTTACTGACTTCTTTATAATTCTATAGGACTCTGTTTGACTCTAGCTTCCCAAGTTTTACATTCGTTTTCTTTTTCTTCTTGACTAAATTCATCACCTCTCTTGACATACAAGGTTTTCTTAACTTATCATCCTTGTCCTTCCTTCTTATTGGAACATACCTGGCCTGTACTCTGCAGTTGGTCTTCAAGTACCTTCCACATTGTCGGATGTGCACTTGCCCAAAAACAGATGTTCCCAATTAACTCTCCTTAGTTCCTGCCTAATGCTCTCGTAATTTTCCCTGCTCCACTTTAATGTTCTCCCACAAGGTCCTCACCTATCCTGATCTATAAATATCCTAAAACGTAAGGAGTTGTGTCACTGTACCCTAACTGCTCACCCACTGAAAGGGTAGTCACCTGGCCAGGCTCATTACCTAATATCAGGTCCAGTACAGCTCCTCTTCTTGTTGAACTATCTACATATTTAAGAAATCCTCCTGGATGCACCCAACAAATTCTACTTCATCTAAACCACTTGCACTAAGAAGGCCCTAGTTTATGTTAGGGAAAGTTGAAGTCCCCCATGACACCAACCCTGTTGTTTTTACACCTATCCTGAATCTTCTTATTGATTGCATCCTTCCTATTATACGATAGCCCCGCCCCTTTACCTTGCAGTCTATCTTTTATAAAACATTGCAGCCCTGGGACATTAAGCACCCAATCCTGGCCCTCTCCCAACCAAGTCTCTGTAATGACCACAACATCATAGTTTCATATATTGATCCATGCTTTAAATTCATAACCTTTATTCATAATACTCCTAGCATTAAAATATACATACTACAAACTATCCATCCTATCCTTTCTATTACTTTGCTTCTGCCTGTTTTTACTGGCCCTGACAGCCTTTTACTGCACCCCTCCACTTTCTGACCTGATGCTCTAGTTGCTAACCCCTTGCTAAACTAGTTTAAGCCCTGCTGAGATTAGCATTTATGAGATACTCAAATCATCTCATCTGGCACCAAAAATCATTTCACGGGCAAAGTCATTTAGATCATATTTCTTCCTTATTCTGATGTTTAGTTTGAGCAAAATCTGAACCTTTTGACCATGTCTCCATGAGCTTATATGGTGAGTTGCTGCCATGTGATTGGCTGATTAGATATTTGCATTAATGAGCAAGGTGGTCAGGTGTACCTTATAAAGTAGCCACTGAGTGTACATAGTTGTTCCCTTTCAGTATCAGACTGGTTCTATGTATTCCTTAATCCTTCCTATTCTTTTCTACACTTAATCGAGTGGCCATGAGTGTATATCACCCTTTGTTTTTAGAATATAAGTGCCACTTTAACCTATTTGCATTTCTACCAAACACAAAGTGATGCATTTTCACACATGCTGTTACATAGCTGTTAAGTTTATTAAACAATTTCTGAAGAAAAGTAGTTTGTATTGTTTTATCTGAGGTGGAATGTAAAACTAGTAATAAATTCACTCCGTGATGCCTAATCGGGTAGAAACTCGTAAGAAAAACATAAAGGACCTATAGCTCTGGACTAGCAGTTGAAATATTTACATTGCACAATGTTGCAGGTATGTGCGTGTTTGTAATTGTTAATGCCATCAAGAGCAAAATTCAAAATTTCTAAATATATATCAATATACAACAAATTCTCCCCATGCAAGCACATACTATGGGATTGGATGATCCAGAATTACACAACCCTTTCTCAAATATATTGATGTTTGATATGATATGCTGGGTGGCAGGGTGGAGATACAGTACATCTCTATCAAAAGAAGTGTAAGGCACTCTTTCCCTCCGTTAGCTTGCAGGTCACCCTTGGGCGAGGTATAGCACATGCTTAGCTCCTGATCAGGGTCATGTGAAGCCATGAGAGCAGGTGGTGGATGGTCGTATGAGCAGCTGGTACATATCACAAGTCCCGGTTATGCGACCACTGACGCCAGGCAGACAATCTCTGAAGAGTGTTGATAATGGCTGGGGTCACTCGTCTTATAAAGATACTGCCCAGAAGAAGACAATGTCAAATCACTTCTGCAGAAAAATTTGCCAAGAACAATCATGGTCATGGGAGCATGATCGCCCACGTCATACGACACGGCACATAATGATGATGATGATATGATATGATTTCCTTGGATATAGGACCCTCCATATTTCAGTCTGAAACTACAGTAATAATTGTAAAATTTAACTCTCGAGTGGCTTTTTCCGTACTTTGAGCAAGAAAGTCATGAATACAATTGCCACAACACTGATCTGTGCATATAATCTAGGCCAATAATTAAGTGCAATACCAGAGAAATGTTGTATTTTCAGAGATGTTGCCATTTTGGATGAACCATTAAACTGTGGTCTCATAGCTGCTGTTGGATCTAAAATAATCATAACACCAGAAACTCCAATATCAGAAAGACAAATCTAACTGCTATTTTGGCATCTTCTGCTGTATAATTTGGCTAAACAACATTTGTGACCATATTTCAAAACTAACTGCTGATAAAATGCTTTGGAATGTCTCGGGACTCTATATATTCAGACCCACTTGCCTGAAGTGATGGCAATAACACATGGTTAATGAAGCAATTTTGGATTGACACCCAAGTTAAACTACCAAACCTGTTGGTTAAATTAAGGAAATTCTGAACCTTGTGAAATCGTTATGGTTAATTGCCTGACATCCTTTATGAATGTCAGTCATGTCTTTGTTTCCCTTTCTAATGCTATCTGCTACACACTGAATGTGTACCGACCTGCTGGGTAGAAAGGATGGTGAAGAAAGGATACTAGATGCTTGCCTTCTTCAGCCAGGTCATAGAATGTAGGAACAGGTTTTTGCATTTTCTGTCCAACTTTACAGGAAATTGCTTAGGCCACACCTGGAATGTTGGTGGATTTCCAGCACCTGCAGATTCTCTTTTATTGACAGTTTCCTGGAATATTATGTTCAGTTCTGTTTGCCATGAAGGATGTGAATACACTGCAGAGAGAGTAGGGGAGATTCACCAGAATGTTGGCGGGGCTGGAATGTCCTTGCAATGAGGAGAGGCCGAATATGTGAGATTTGTTTTTATTCGAGCGGAGAAGCTGTGTTCAAGTTTATTGTCATCTGACACACACACACACACACACACACACACACACACACACACACACACACACACACACACACACACACACACACACACACACACACACACACACACACACACACACACACACACACACACGCATCATTCCTCCAGACTTACAATGCATATATCACACACAGCACATAAAACAAAATATTACCACAAATAAGGTAAAATATAATTCAAAATGCATGCAGTGTGCAGCATAGGTTGCTGTCTCAGTGATGAGACCTCAATGGTGGCATTAGTCTCACAGCCTGAGGGAAGCTGTTATCCAATCTGCAGTCCTAGTTCTGATGCTCCTATATCTCCTTCCTGACAATTGTGGGTCAAAGTGGTTGTGGGATGGGTGGTAGGGATTCCAGTCAATGTCACAAATTGGGACATAATGTAAAATTAATAGACATCAAGGAGAAAATAAGAAACTTTTCCCTGTGGCAGAGATGTCTTAAGTCCAGAGGTAGAAGATGAGGAGGAGGAGGATACAGGGGAACTGATGAATATTTATCATTCATACTGAAGGAGGATGATAGAGGCAGAGATTTACAAACTATTTATGAGGCATTTATATGAGTATTTGAATAACCAAGGCACAGATCAGGGTCTGTAAAATGGGATTTGTGTAGATTGGTATTTGATTGTTGGCTTTGATATGATGTTGGAAAGGCATTTTTCTGTGCTAAAGGAACCTATGGAAGTCTGATTCAGAACATAGGACAGAGTTGTACAGGAACAGGCCCTCTGGTCCATAATATTTTTCTGACTATGCCAATTTTAACTAGTCCTGTCTGCCTGCACATGGTCTATATCCCTCCATTCCTTGTCCATGCATGTACCTATCCAACTGCCTCTTTAATGTTAGTATTTATGTCTCCACTTCCTCCACTTTCCTTCAAACATTTCCCCTCTTGCCTCAGAACAATGACCTCTACCATTTGACATTTCCATCCGGAGGAAAAGACCCATGTTATCTACCATCTATTCTCTCTTAATTCTATCTACTATCAGATTGTTCCTCAGCCTCTGATGTTGGGGTCCAAACTTGTCTAACTTCTTCTGATAGTGAAAACTGTCTAATACAGGTTATGTACTAGTGAAGTTCTTCTGCACCCTTTTGAATGCCTCCACGTCCTTCTTATAATGCAACAACCTGCATTGCTTGCAATGCTCCAATTTGTGGCCTAACCAAAGTTTTATACAACTGCAACATGACTTCAGCATTCCGAATGGCAGAGGCAAGAATGCCTTCTCTCCCACTCTATCTACTTGTGTTGCCACTTAAACCTAGGACTCTTTATTACAACACATTTGGGGACTTTTTTTTCTGCTCTTGAAATCTAGTGGGTTTTCCTTGTAAAATCTTAACAACTTACAACAAAGCCCTGGTGAGAGTATACTATATCATTAATGAGGGCTGTACGGTTCATGGAGCAAATCCCATCAGTGCAGGGTTAACTGATACCATTATAGAATTTTGGGTTTTCCTTTTAATGTAACCTGTGAAATCTAAATCATGCACTAATTAGGACTGGCAGATGAAACTCCCTCTGCTCATCTGAGCATTTCTTAAACTTGGGCAAAATGTGATTAAAAGCATTTAATTATTGTAATGTGTGGGTGCTGTGATGAGACAGTTACCATCACTGACAGCTGCAATAGTAAAGGCAATGTAATCATATACCAAGAAGTAAAAAGGTTTATTGAGTTCAAAGGTAACTCAGCTTTTAAAAATCTTGACACTACTTGTAAAATTCAGTCTGCACTTTTTAGGAATCAATACATGAAGTTTATGTATTTACTCTCACATACAGTGCTCAATACCTTTAAGTAAATTGAATCTTTACCTTGATCACAAAAGAAGAATTTAGTGGATTAAAGAAGCTTAAATGTTTACTAGCAGATGGGCTCTTGTTTTAATTAAATGCTGCACAGGTACTTCCACAATAAAAAGAGGACAAAGAAAGAAGAGTTAAATGTTAAATGAGAGGTGCTCCCGTTTCAGCAACCTGTTTGCTTCAGACGTTTTTTTTTATTAACACTAGAAACTCTGCAGATGCTGGAAATCCAGAGTAACACACACAAGATACTAGAGGAACTCAGCAGGTCGGGCAGCATCTATGGACAAGAATAAAATTTGACGTTTCAGGCTGAGATCCTTTATCAGGACTGAAGGGTTTCAGCCCGAAACGTTGACTCTATTCCTCTCTGTAGATGCACCCTGACCTGCTGAGTTCCTTCAGTATTTTGTGCGTGTGTGTTTTTATTCTTCTTGTTGAAAGCAACAAAATGCTCATAAGACAGAAGAAAGTCAAGCAACATTCACACTGCCTGAGCTTACATTTGAAAGCATATAAAATACGACTGGTAATTAATTTAGTGGGACATGGATAAGGAGACCACACTCTGTTTTAATTAGTGGTATTCTCTCAGATGTTATATGGTATGTGCAGGGCTTTATCATTACACTGGAAGGAAAGATTCTTAATGTGGTTTAAGCTGTGCTAATGTCAGACCCCATCAGGCGCTATAAGATGTGACATTAATAGACTGAACGATAAAATAGGCTTGACTTGTTATTTATTGCTGCAAAATCAGTTATAAACTGACAGTCTTTTCACCCAGTACAGCAGAACTAAAATTTATCTCTGGGTATCCACTGTATTTATAGTTATTTTGCTGAATAGTATGTTAGGTAAATGGATTTGTTCGAAAGCTAGGTGTGTCTAGTTGATTGGCATTTATTAACTGTTTAAAATAATGTTTTTTATATATTTTGATTTGTCTCATCTTTTTCCCCCTCATTCACACACTCCCTGGTCCTCTTTATTTTTCATTTCCCTTGTTCACAACTTGCCTCAGTAAATTGCTCATAATGCCAACAGCAGCAACTGCAAATTACCCAGAAAAACACTGTCTGAGCAGGTTGTGACAACAGTGGCCATGACTTCTGTGATTTAAATTAACCTGGGTGCAGGCCCTCAAGCCTAATGTGTTCCGGATTTATTTTGTTCCTCACTACCTTCCACAAAATGAAATCAAGGCTAATTCTTTCACCGTCAACTTCACCATGACACCTTGGTAGCACGACATTATTACAGCTTAGTGTGTTCTGGAGTTCATAGAGTTTAATTCTGCCACCATCTGTAAGGAGTAACCATGTGGGTGTCCTCTGGGCACACTGGTTTCCTCCCACGTTCAAAGATGTACCGGTTGGTAGGTTAATTGTTCATTGTAAATTGTCTGGTGTTAAATAGGTGGTTGCTGGACAGTGCAGCTTGTTGGGCCAAAAGGACCAATTCAATGCTGTACCTCTAAATAAATGAAATAAAATAAAAACTTCTCTCTCTCTCTCTCTCTCTCTCCCCTCCAAACCGTCCCCCTCTGATTGGCAGTATCATCCAGATAAGCAGAGTGCAGATGTGCCAGCAGGAGAACTTGAGGAGCGTGCACAGAGGTTCATCGAAGTTGATCAGGCATGGAAAATACTAGGGAATGAAGAGACAAAGAGAGAGTATGACCTGCAGCGTCGTGGTAGGTTCTGTCCCGAAGCTTTGTGAGGGCTAAGTCGTCAGTTCAGTATCACTTAAATTAGAAGAGGTTTCTCAAGAATAGATAAAAAAAATAATAAATGGTTTATGTATTATGATGAGAGAAACCTCCTCGTTGAATATTTCTACTAAACTTGCTATCTGCATTTATTTTTACGTATGTGCCATTCTCTGTGTTCACTGACTCTGAATTGAAGACATAACCTGATTTATAGTTACTTAAATATTTGCATTTTTTCTGTAATCTTATAAAAGGAATAGAACTGGATAATGGTTTTGAATAATATTGAGAATGCAAGATTAAGTTATTCAGTTTATTTAGGAATGTTCATATCTGTCGAAACTGAGGGAAATTAAATTCATATCCACTGTAACATTAACCAGGCATGCCCAGCTTGCTGCTTAAACATCTCCTTGAAGCACAGGCAGACAGTTGTGAGCAAGAGGAGAAAAAATGTAGGTCATGCCTGTCACAGAGGGGCTGCCATTACATGAAGTGATAGCTCATCATCTCTTCTGGCCCCAGGACAGGGGACCCTCAGACTTCCATTATAGCTTTCAATAAATGTATATATGCTCAGTGCAGCTAATGGGGGAAGGGAGGAGAGTAGTCAATATTTGTGTATTGCCTGTAGGGAAAACACTCAGCCGTTTTTCTTTTTGCAACACACTCTTGTCCAAAATTGATGTGGAGGCATCATCACTTTTCAATGTGTCTGGTAAAGGCACAGTGTATCTGCACTCAGTGACAGCTTCTTATTTTCCAGGGTCGTACAACATCATTTTCCAGGGTAGTACAACATCATTTTCCAGGGTCGTACAACATCATTTTCCAGGGTCATACAACATCATTTAACTCCCTACTGCCGTGGTTCTCAGCCCTCCTTTCCATTATCATCTCACCCAAACCCCAATTCTACTCTGTCTTAAACCTGATAATCCTCAAATAGGTGTTCTTCATCATTAAGGATCCCTACCACCCAGATCATGCCCTCTCATTACTACCAACAGGGAGGAGGTACAGGAGCCTGAAGACACTCACTCAACATTTTAGGAATAGCGTTTTCCCCTCTGCCATCAGATTTCTGAATGGACATTGAACACTATCTCACTATTTCACTCTCTATTTTACACTATTTTTAAAATATGTATATATATATCTTTTGTAATGTTTTTATGTATTGTACTGTACTGCTCCCGCAAAAGAACAAATTTTTTGACATGTCAGTGATATTAAATCTGATTCTGATGCTCACATCAGTTTTTATGACTTCCAGAATATTGTCAATGATTTTGTAACTAGAATTACAAACAATATTAAAAGTACAAACAACAGTTAACATCTTTTGTTAGTTGAGGAATTTAAGTTATTATGAAATCTATTTTTTAAAATGTTTTCAAGTACTGCGGCTTATTTTGGAGCAGACGTTGATTTTTCCTCATTTTCTTTTTAGCTAAAGTTACCTCCGTTACTCCTGCATCGCAGTTGTCAATAATGAATTCAGTTACACTAAAATAAACCTAGATGTTTACAGCTCAGCCAGTATGGATGGTATTGGCATATGGATGATAGAAAAATGGAAAGCTCCATAGGAAGGAAGGGTTAGATTTACCTTAGATTAGGTTTAAATGTCAACTCAACATTGTGGGTTTAAAGTACTGTGTTGTAATGTCCTTTATTTTCTGATATGAAAATATAACACTTTAAGCCAAGTGAGTTTTTTTCTCATTTTTTTATAGGATATGGGTGTTACCCATAATGGTTCGCAGACTAGATGGGCCGAAGGGCTTGTTTCTGTGTTCTAGTGTTTTGACTCTATAACAAAACTTGCATTCATAATCCACCTCTCATTGGCCTTGAGAATGTGCTGGTTAGCTGTTGCTGTTTTCTACTAGGTAGTTTTTCTCATCAGCTTCTACAATGCTACAGACTAGAGTATTCTGGGGTTTGAAACCAGTGGAAGAGAAGAAACAGTGAAATATTCATATCAGGATGGTCTGTAACTCAGAGGCGAGTCTGCACATGGTGGTATTCCCATGAGCCAATTCCTTTTTGGTAGCGCTTGTGGGATTGGAAGCGGTCTTAGAATAATTTTTGTTAGTTACTATGGTGAAGGTGAATTTCATGGGAGTGGATGGGATGCCAGTTAAGCAGACTCATTTTACTTAGTGTAATTGAGTTAATTATTGAAACCGTGACACAGGAGTAATTGAGGTAATATAAGCCTAAAAGAAAAAAGGAAAGATTAGTAATGTCTAATACAAAATAAGCCCTGGTACTTGAACATATTTTTAAAACGTCAGTTAAGCTGAGCAGACAACGAGCCAGCCTGTGAACGCTACTTCACTAATTTTGCTCTCGTTTTGCACTACTTATCTTTTATATAGAGTCATAGAACACAGTGTGTGTGTTTCTTAGATTGTAATTTATAGTATTTTTATGTGCTGCTGCATAACAACAAATTTCACAATATATGCCTCTGATATTAAACCTGAATCTGATTCTGACTTCCTTGTCCGGGATAACGGTGTGCTTGATGCCTGGGGCTGACTTGCAAACTGATATGCTTCAATTGTAGCATCTTCATTCTCCTCATTAATATTCAGTCAGTCTGTAACACTGATGACGTTTGTTTTGGTATCTGATGCTCGGGTGTTCTTTAAATATAAATAATAGAATTTCTTCATAGATAACTAGTACATTTTCAATTATGGCTCTGGGCCTGTCCTCACTTGTATTCAGAAGAATTAGCGGGTATCTCATTGAAACCAATCGAATGTTGAAAGGCCTTGACAGAGTGGATGTGTGAGAGGATGTTTCCTATGGTGGGTGAGTCTCAGACCTGAGGACACAGCCACAGAATAAAGGGATGTCCGTTTAGAATAGAAATCCGGAAGAATTTCCTTAGTCAAAGTGTGGTGAATCTGTGGAGGCCAAGTCATTGGGTGTATTTAAAGAACATTCTTGATGAGCCTGGACATGAAGGGATTTTGTAATGACATTAGCTATGCACTTGCATGAGTTATTTGACAAGTGACTTCCAGATCCCCTCATACATCCAGCAAAATTTCTCCTAGACATCCTTCAGATCTTTCCTCAATACTGATGTTCTGATACTTTCCAGTCTTACTCTACATAAGACTCTACTTTAATCTCATGAATCTACTTCCAGTTGTGTGGAAACAGTACTGCGCACATTCTAACCCTGCTTCAGGTGTTTTCATACCGTCCTAGTATAGGGTCTCCACTCTGACAGTCACGAGAACCAGGGAATGGGATAGCCTAGACTGCTCAGGCAGAGAGTTGGTACATGATCTCTTCTGAGTGGAACTTTAGCCAAGGTGGGAAATTATCACTCATAAAAACAGAAAATTGTGGAATTAGAATCAGGTTTATTATCACTGACAGGAGTCCACTCTCTACCTTTTATTTTGTTCTTTGGTTATGGCTTCTGGGCTTGCTTGATGATGATTTCACAACTACAAAAAGGAATGACCTTTAATTGTTTCCTTTTCAATTTTTATTTTCAATTCTGTTTATTTTGAAAACACTTTGATCAGTCAGTTATGATTTGCATCTTTTTGCTATCTTTCAGTTGTAACTAAATCTTACACTCATGTTCTCAATGTCATTTATTTATTATTATTTTGTTTTCCTTTTCGTATTTGCACAATTTTTCATCTTTTGCATATTAGTTGTTTGTCCTCCTTTGTGTGTAGTTTTCATAGAATCTATTGTGCATGCCTGTAAAAAATGAATCTCAGGGTTGTATATGGTGACATCTATACACTTTGATAATAAATTTACTATGAACTTTGATCTTTGAGCTTGTAACTCCATGGTTATCGTTCATCAGCTTTATTTGGTAGACTCCTGTCAAAATCCTATCTACAGTATTTTCCCGTCTTGTTTCCTTTGTATTTCAAGCTTGTTTATTTATTTTATTTTTTGCTTTCTCTCAGTTCTGAATCTGCATTAGACTCCCATCATCTTTTCAGAAAATGCCCCTATTACAGTTTTCCCTCTGGGCACCAGCCATGGATCTAAAGTTCAAAGTTATTTTATTATCATATACTGTATATCACCATATACTACCCTGAGATACATTTTCTCACAGAACAAAGGAATACAATAGAACTAATGAAGAACTACACACAATAACAAACAGCCAATGCACCAAAGAAAACTGCAAATTTAAATCAATAAATAAAATTGAGAACAAGGACATACAGGATAGTAGGATAATTTAGTTACATGTGTGTAATTGGGCGGTGGGGGTTCATTGGGTTGAAGGGCCTGTTACTGCGCTGTATCTCTAAATAAAAAGCGAACATGAGTTGTAGAGAGCTTGAAAGTGAGCCCACAGATTGTGGAATCAGTTCAGAATTTAGGTTGGTGACATTAATCATGTTGGTTCAGGAGCCTGATGTTTGAAGGTTAACGACTGTTCTCAAACCTGGTAATGCGGGACTTAAGACTCCTGTACCTCCTGCCCAGTAACAGCTGTGAGAAAAGAACATGGCCTGGATGGTGGGTCTCCTTGATGAATACTGCTTTCTTGTGGCAGCGGTCCTTGTAGATGAGCTCAATGGTGATCCTCTCACTCATGCTCTCTCTCTATCACACTTGTATCTGTGGAGTCCTGCTGACCCTGTTTTCTGCTGGAATTACCTACTTGGGGGGATTATTTGGGAATGGTGTCCATTTTCTTGTTCACTTTGGCATTTGAGTTGGTGACTTGCTATCATTCAATCCTTGCCCACCATCTGTCATTGGTTGAAAATTAAAAATGCTATCCAAATTCTGTGCACTTGGCAATGATGCCTTGCTTTCCAGCAAATCTATTCATGATGATGGTTTATTCGGAATGGAATCACAGTGGTCATAGTAGATCTTTCCCACAGCTGTGTTCATGTAGTATCAAATTCAAAAGTGTATGCACAGGTAAAATTACAATGTTATTACAAAACATTGTGATCTACGCTTTGCAGACAGCTTTACAGATTAAGTGCAAACAGATGGTAAATATCCCTACATGCATATCTGATAGGAGTATGCTAAGTACTTAGACTGTGATTGCCACAACATGAAACAAAAGTAGGCTGTAGACTGAATGTTTGACAAGATTGCTGGCAATAGGGAGAGTTAATTGGTATTCCTTTTTGTTTATGGCCACTTACAACTAAAAAAAATCCATTTTGAGGGAACGTACTCTATTCCTATTTATTTTAAATCGTTTTGCCACACTCACTTCTTCCACAGATAGTTACATTATTGGGAATATGGTGTTCAAAGTTCAAAGTAAATTTATTATCAAAGTACATGTATGTCACCATATACAACCCTGAGATTCATTTTCTTGCGGGCATACTCAATAAATCCATAATGGAATAATAACCATAATAGAATCGATGAAAGAGCACACCAACTTGGACATTCAACCAGTGTGCAAAGGTCAACAAATGCAAAAAGAAAGGAATAATAGTAATAAATAAATAATAAATAAGCAATAAATGTTAAGGACCAGAGATGAAGAGTCCATCACATTGAGGCAATAGATTAAGTATAGTTCTTTATCACAGGTTCTCTTCCAATCATAGGAAAAACATTTGGACGCCACGGTAACATAGTGGTTACCATGCCGCTATTACAGCTCAGGGTGCTGGAATTCAAAGTTCAACTAACAAGTTTGTACGTCTTTCCCGTGAGTGCGTTGGTTTCCTCCCACAATCTAAAGCCACAACAGTTAGTAGATTAATTAGTCATTGTAAATTGTTCTGTAATTAGGCTAGGATTAAGAAATGAAGAGTGCAACACATTGATATTGATAGATTAAGTGTAGGTCTTTATAACAAGTTCGCTTCCAATCATAGGAAAAACATCTATTTATAAATGTCAGAGGCTGATGTGCAGCCAGGTTGCTGCCTAATACATGCTTTTCAAGGTAAGTCATTTCTCGGAAACTTCTTTCTTTATGCCTGCTATGATCCATAATCTCACTGGGTTATTGAAATGTATTTCCATCATTGCACTGAGTTTTAAAATCTAGTCTTTTCAGAAAAGCTCTTTAGATAAATTACTTTTAAAATTTTGTTCATGCTTGCAAAGTAGTGTTTTATTATTGTATACAGTCAGTAACTTGGATAATGCAGTAAAGTTTGAGAATGATTTTGATATTTAGCACTCGGTTAGTCCTTGATTAAGTAAAGTAGCACAGCTGGGTGAACACGTGCACTTCTGAAATGGTGAATGCCCCAGCAAGAGCCACAGTAAAGCATTATTGAGCCAGGCTTCTAATAGTTATTTAATGTTATTCTTCAGTCTAAAAGGATCTCAATAGATTTTGCTCTTAATCCCCTTCAACTGAAGTCCCATAAACCTTAATGATGAGCCTTGGAGTGTTTTCTCTGATCTGACAGTTGAGACAAAGGAACGGCACAATTGCTCCACCTCTCTTTGTCAGTTCAAACACAGCAGGATAGGAGGTCACAGAAGCTTGTCCTTTTTGGCTATTCCAGTACTCTTCTAACAACAGCTTTCATCAGCTGCCTCATGAGAAAGGGCAGTTCATTGCTATCTTCATTTGGGCCCCACAACTAACTCCAAGAAAGTAAAAGCATGTATTCATGTTAGATTTACACCATCATATAATGTACATGCAAAGAGCCAATGAATCTTCACACAGATGCAAGGTCATTCAGACAGGTAATGAATTCATTAAATGCAAAAAGATAAAATTAGCTGCACAATAAATAATTCAGTCAGGTTTATTAACATTGATTGTGTTATTTTGTGGCAGCAGTACAGTGCAAACATAAAATCACAAAAAAATAGTGCATAAAAAGAATAAAGGAATAATTGTTGGGTTAATGGATTATTCAGAAATCTGATGGATTAGTTGATCAGATTGAAATAGTTTTTAAAAAATTGTTACTGAATTGTGTATACATTTATTTAGTTTGATGTTTTTATTATATTTATTTATTCAGAGATACAGCATGGTGACAGGTCCTTCGGCCCTGTTACACCCACGTGACCAATTTGTATACTAAGCCATATGTTTTTGAATTGTGGGCCAGCACCCATCAACATTAAAGTTTCATTTTGACCCCAGTACCAAGTACTCTCTGTGTGTCTGTTATTATTCCAACCTTTTTTCTTGTATTGTCTGTAAGAATGACTTTTCCCTTTGTATTATTCCCATCACTACTGGGCTCCCCTAATTACACAGTTCAGATCAAAAATTATAATTTGGAGAATTAAGGAAGAAAGGCGATTTTCTCCTCTCCCATTGGTCGTTTATTATACAATTAATTGTTTAGAGCCTGTAAAAGGGTCATCATTGTTGATCTGTTAACTTTTTAAAGGTGGAATCTTCATTGCAATAAATTATAAGACACCTGCTTTCGATGTATTTGAATCCAGTTTTGTATGTTCTTTCCAGAACTTCCGCCTGATCTGTTGATTATTTCCAACAGTTGTTTTATTTCATATTTTCAAGAACTTCAGTATTTTGCTTTTGGTTTGGTCAGTTTTGCCTTAGATTCCTGTTCTAGTCCAATTAGTAGGAATTCTGGAATGGGGCAAGTTGATTAAATTTGCTTGTACTGGATTTACCCAGGTTTCTTCTTATAGTGCCAATTCTTCAACTAAGGCTTAATTCACTTCTTGTGCAATTGTTAATTTTTCTTTGTATTTTTTGTACCTTGAGATACTTTTCATGCATTTGAAATATGTGATAGAATTCATCATGTTTTAATTTAGCAGCATTGGTTGCAGTTCTAATGGTAGCTCTTCCTGTGGACAAAACAATCGAATTACCTTCAATACCTATACTTCTAATGTAGCTATAGTAAACAAAATAGATTCTTATTTAAGTTTAATTTAATTCGTCACAGTTACGTCAAAACATACAAATGAAATGCCCCGTTTATGTAAAATCAAATCAGTGAGGATTATGCTAGGGACAATCCTCAAGTGTCACTGTGCTTCTGGCATCAATGTAGCATGCCCAAACCCTAACTGGACATCTTTAGAATGTAGTTATAGTCTATCCTACTTTAACATTTGAATACAAATATATTTAAAAATGAGAATTTATAGTTGTTCTTCAGTAATTTGAAGTAATTCAAAATCCTGAACAAAACATACTTCCCAGAAATTGGAACAATTCCTTTTTCGAAAAAGAATGAATTTTGCACACTTTTTAAAGAATTTATGCTTGTTTTCAGCACTTGTGGCAACCTCCTGGGTATCCCAAGTTACAGTGCCAAGTCCCCATTACATTTCATCCATTTGATATTGTTGTAAATACGTGCAATGCCCATTAATATTCACTGACAGAAATGGAATCAAAAGGTTGTGACTTACAAACTTTGTTTCTTCTAATAAAATGAGAATGCATCATGCTTAAAGTAGTTAATTGTGCTCGAGTTGAAGTGTCTTCACTGGGACATTTGACGTGTATTTCAGATTTCTACCAGTCACTTCAATGTATTTAAAAACAACTTTTGTCAGCAACAGTAAACACAAATCAAAACAATTATGTACTGATATCTACATTTGACACATACCTCAGTATTTGTTCTTGATGCTGCTGCCCACAGCATTTTGTGCCCACTCAAGACACTGTATACTTGGAGCAAAACATTAGCTGCTAGAGGAATTCAGCATGTCAGGCAGCATCTGCAGAGGGAATGGGAAATGGACAGTGAATAATTTGAGTCAAGTCTCTTCATCTGGACTTCATCCAGTCCAGATAAATGTTCTCAAACTGAAATGTAGACTGTCTATTTCTCACCAATAGATGCTGGTTGACTCACTGAGTTCGTCCAGCAGCTTGTATTTGGCAACTGATTTCAGTATCTGCGCGTTCTTGTGTCGCCATGAGGTGTATCTGGCCTGCTACAATTATCTGCCTAATCACACAGAGTGCATCAAAATGGATTAAAGCTAATTTTTAAGCAAATGGTGTTTTATGTTATGACAATTATTCTTTGCATGTTTGGCAAAGAATTGGAATGTAATGGAATTGTTACCATTGCATATGTAATTTAAAGCTAGTAAACAACTCACTTTGCTTGCTCTAGTAAAAGTGTTGAGTTCAAGTTTATTGTCATTCAACTGAGGATGTTGATTTTGATGAAGTTAGTGGGGAAAAGGGAGGTTTGTTGCTTTGTTACTGCGTGTGTGTGTGAGAAGAGGGGAGTAGGGAAGGCTTTAGAGTTCTAATGTTTTTTACTATCACTCATTCTTTGGCCCACTTCTGTTTTAATGAATGTCTGTGAAGAACAAGAATTTTAGGATGTGTATTGTATACATTTTTCTGATATTACATGAAACTATTGACACTGCGCATGTATACAGCTAAATGAAACAATGTTCCTCTGGAACCAAGGTGTAAAACACAGTACATATATCACATACAGCATATAAAATAATATTTAATATTAACTCAATAACATTAACAGATAAAATAATTCTGTAGATGTAGATGTACAAGTTGGCATAAAGTGCGTATGTGAAAATAAACAATAGTATAATGCTGCTGGTGCTGTTATAGTGTGTACTGAGTGGTAGCAGGGTAGAATTCTCACAGCTTGAGAGAAGAAATTGTTACCCAGCCTGACAGTCCCTGTTCTTTTACTGTTGGATCTTCTACCTGATGGTACTGCTGAGGGCTGTATGAAAACAGCACTTCTGGTATACGTCCTGTATTGGGGGTGGGGGGAGGCGGAAGAGAACACAATGATTCTCTTGGACAAATGCAAGTTCACTCATTTAAATTAGATGTACAAGTTGTACTGTGTGTTTACCAATTTATTTGTTTTAAATGTGTTAATCCACTTTGAAATAGTGGATTTTGTTATACTTAAAGAATTTCATGCAAATGTGTGACTTTTGTTACTAAATATGAAAGTGGATGAAATGTTATTGCACGTAGACAAGAATGTGGAATTGAGGTTACTGTCAGAACAACCACAATATTAATGTGGTGCAGAACACAGTTTAGCATTTTAACTATCACTCTAAGGATATAGAAGTGATATATAAATGTATTTATGTGGTGGAATGTATAATAAATGTATTATGTGGTGGAACACAGGACCCTTGGTGTACAAATCTACAGGTGGTGAAGAAGGCATTTTGCATACTGGTCTTCATCAGCCCTGACATTATACTGCATTTATTTAAGTTAAGTTGTTGTTGAGACTGCACTTGGAGTATTGTGTTCAATTTTTATCAAGTTGTTAAAGGAGAGTATGGAGAAGATGCAGGAGAGGTTTACAGGGATGCTACCTAGACTAGAGGGCCCAAGTTGTAGGGTGAGGTCAGCCATGCTGGATCTTTATTCCTTGGAGAGTAGGAGACTAAGAAGTGACCTCATAGAAATTTGTGAAATCACAAAGGGGTATGTTTTAAGTGGACAATCAGTCTTTTTCCCCATTGTTCCCCAAAACGGGAGGGCACAGATACAAGAGAGAAGAGATTAACAAGAGATCGGAGGAATAACTTCTTTATTCAGAGAGTAATGGAATGAGCTGCCATAGGAAGTGTTTGAGGTTGGTATAATTACAATATTTAAGAGCCATTTGGATAGGTAAATGGAGGGAAAGGGTTTGGAGAATAATGGGCCAAACGCAGGCATCTGGGATTAGCATGCTGTGGTTGGTGTGGACTAGTTGGGCTGAAGAGCCTGTTTCTGTGCTGCATTACTCTGTGATTCTATGCACTTTGCTATGGAAGCTAATTTTGCACCTGAGACTAGATGCTTTAGTGACTCAAGTCATTTTGACCAATGCAGTGGATGATACCTTGTCATTTTGCAAACATCATTCCTGTGCACCGAGATCCTTATGTTGGAGGAAATCATGCATTGGGGGAAGTGGAACGTAAAGTAACTAAATCAAATTAGAAACTTGAAATTCTTTAAATAAGTAGAAGCTAAATGTGAGAAGAGAGGACTGCAAGGCCAGTAAAAGTATTCAAAGTCAAAATATGGATATGCTACCATATACTACCTTGAAACTTATTTTCCTGCAGGTATTTATAAAAACAAATAAAGAAATACAATAGAATTATTGTAAAAAAACAAAGACTGACAGACATTGTACAAAAGTAGACAAATTGCAAATAATAAAATAAATAAAACTGAGGACATGAGTTATAGAGTTATTGACAGTGAGTCTGTAGGTTATGGAATCAGCTCACAGTTGTGGTGAGTGAAGTTATCCACTCTGGTTCAGGATACTGTTGGCTGTAGGGTAATGATTGTTTCTGAACCTGCTGAGATCTAAGGCTCCTGTACCTCATGCCCCATGATAATAGTGAGAAGAGAGCATGGCCTGGAAGGTGAGGGGTCACTGATGGTGGATACTACTATTATGTGGCAGCACTCCTTGTAGCTGTGCTTAGTGGTGGGGAGAGCTTTGCCTGTGATGATCTGAGCTGCGCCCACCAATTTCCGTAAGTTGTCTGTTCTTGGGCTTTGCAACCAGTTAGGATACTGTGCACTGATAGAAGTTTGTCAAAGTTCACCATTCTCCAACACAATACGAACATTGGCTGGCAAGGTCAATCACGTATCACTTTCACAGCTATTAAAATACCAGTGCATCAAAATCTAGGAGGAGAAGAATAAGCCTTAAATGAATATTTTTAAGACAAAGTGTTTTGTTGAATGAAGTAAGTGTGATGTGGTAAAAGTTCTGATATAAGCAAAGGTCATCAAATATTTACCTTTGGTACTTTATTGTAGTGTAAAACGCAAAGAAAGCTAAACAAAATATATTGCTTTTGGAATGAATGTTCTAATCCATCTTCTCCCACTCTTTTTACCTGTCAGTACCGCAACAAATTGATTTGCCTCTGCAAAAAGAACATTGAAACAAAATTGAAAGAGCTGAAAAAATATGATTTTAAAAGATTTCCAGCAGAGAAGAAGACTATTACATGCAGCATGCATATTACGCTGACATGAATTCACTCTGCTAATTACTGCCTCAGTGATCAGGAGAGTTGGTTTTCTGGAATCTGTTCTACTGGGCAAATGTTAAGTACATAAACAGTCACCATCAAAACCATTCAGAAGTTCAGATTGTCTCTTGAAATGTTTAGCATTGACTGTTAAATCCATAAAAAATGCTAGACTAAACTCCCTTTTATCTTTGATCTCAATTATAGCAAAAAAAGTACCATGCTACAGTTTGGCAATATTTGCCAATAATGATGTGACTGTATATTCTAGCCAATTAACATTTTGAATAGCACTCCTGAAATGTAATGAAATGAGAGAGAGCGAGTTTGAACGCAGCAAGGTGTAACAAACAACAAGAGCCAATGAGCTCCAGTCACATTTTTGCACTGTTGAAAATGAAAGTAGGAACAATTTTTTGCTGAAACTTAAACCTCTGCCACTGCTTTGACTGCACTCAGTGGCCACTTTGTTAGGTACACCTGCAAGCTAATGCAATTATCCAATTGGCCAATCAAGTTGCAGCAACTCAATGCATAAACATATGGTCAAGATGTTCATTTGTTGTTCAGACCAAACATCAGAATGGGGAAGAAATGTGATATAAATGATTTTGGCTGTGGAATGATGGTTGGTGGTTTGTTTATCTCAGAAACTGCTGATCTTCTGGGATTTTCATGTACAAGTCTCTAAGAGTTTAAAGAGAATGATGCGAGAACCAAAAAACATCCAGTGAGTGGCAGTTCTGTGGGTGAAAATGCCTTGTTAATGAGAGGTCAGAGGAGAATGGCCAGACTGGTTCAAGCTGACAGGAAGATGACAGTAACTCAAATAACCATGTATTGCAACTGTGCTGTGTAGAAGAGCATCTCTGAATGTACAACACATCGAACCTTGAAGTGGATTGCTTCAGCAGCAGAAGACTACACTGGGGTCTATTCCTGTACCTAATTAAGTGGTATATCTTGCCTTGTAAACTATTTTCCTATTTAAAACTTAAGGAAAATAGGTCTTATAATTCTTACAGTATCTCCATATCACCACTATGATTTTATTCTTTACTAATTCATTATTACAATTTAAGCCCAGGGTATTAAGAGTAATATAGATGTACAGTTATTAATGTGCCTTATCCTTGTAGATTATCAAAAATATTTACAGTCAATTCCAGATAATTGGGCTATCGATTAATTGAAGCTGCTGCTTATTTGGGGCAGGTCTTAAAGAACACAAACTAATTGAAAAAATAGTTGGGATTCCCTTTCTTTGTTTGGGACATTATGCTGCTTAATTGGGACAGGAGACTGTTGCCAAACAGTTTCTAACTAATGTCAGCCATGTGCACTTGTTTGGCCATTAGACACTACACCACACTTAGAGTGAATAGTTTTGAATAGTGTCAGTTTCATGGGTTTGTCTTTAAAAAGCAGTGAATTTTGTCACGGATAGTTTGGCGAGAAATAAGCTGCATGACAATTCAGAACTGTTTTGCTCACTGAGGTTTCAAGCATTGAGGCTTGGAGATGCCAGAAATGGCTGGCAATAAAAATAAGATGATTTCATTACTTCAGCAAATTAGGAACAATGAAAAATTTGAAGGTATTGACAATTATCTTGAATGTTACAATGAAGATGATGATTTGGAGGATGCATTCATCAAAAGCGTTGTACTAAGATAGTCCATAGGTATCTGCAGTGATTTTGTTCATTTACAGTCGATCAACAGAACATAACAGCATACACTGGATGATTTTTTCCATTGATAACTATTAGGGAGTCATGTAGTTTCATAGTACTGTAGTACTATTGGTAGTGTTCTAATTTGTTCTGAATTTCATTTAAATACTATACATAAATTGTTCCTTAAACAGTAGATTGGCTTTTTTATACATTTTAACTATTTCCATGAAACTTCAGCTAATTAGGGCAGTCACTTAATTGAGCCAAAATGTACTGGTTCTTATTAAGCGGAACTCTATTAACCGAAATCTTTTAAATTTTGAAAGAATTTTGTAAGTGTTGGATTAAACCACCAAAGTTGTTAATATCGCATAAACACTTCAATGGCTTTGTAAAATGGTTTTGTTTTGCACTGGTGATAATTTTCACCATTGATATAGAGATTTGGTCAGGCCTGTTTGCAGAGTAAACCGGAATCGAAACTCCTTTAGTATTAGAGTAAATTGAAACCACTTTGCAGTTGTTTCACCTCTCCCTCGCGCATAAAACATGCATTTAAATGCACAGATTTAAATGTTTTACATTTAAATTTAAATTAATTTAAACCTGTTTTACAGGTTTTTAATTGTTTCAATTTTGGGTTGTGATAAACACAGTCAGTTGGCAATAGACAATAGGTGCAGAAGTAGACCATTTGGCCCTTCGAGCCTGCACCGCCATTCTGAGATCATGGCTGATCATCTACTATCAATACCCGGTTCCTGCCTTGTCCCCATATCCCTTGATTCCCCTATCCATAAGATACCTATCTAGCTCTTTCTTGAAAGCATCCAGAGAATTGGCCTCCACTACCTTCCGAGGCAGTGCATTCCAGACCCCCACAACTCTCTGGGAGAAGAAGTTTTTCCTTAACTCTATCCTAAATGACCTACCCCTTATTCTCAAACCATGCCCTCTGGTACTGGACTCTCCCAGCATCTGGAACATATTTCCTTCCTCTATCTTGTCCAGTCCCTTAATAATCTTATATGTTTCAATCAGATCCCTTCTCAATCTCCTTAATTCCAGCGTGTACAAGCCCAGTCTCTCTAACCTCTCTGCGTAAGACAGTCCAGACATCCCAGGAATTAACCTCGTGAATCTATGCTGCACTTCCTGTACACCCAGGATGTCCTTCCTTAACCCTGGAGACCAAAACTGTACACAATACTCCAGGTGTGGTCTCACCAGGGCTCTGTAGAAATGCAAGAGGATTTCCTTGCTCTTGTACTCAATTCCCTTTGTAATAAAGGCCAACATTCCATTAGCCTTCTTCACTGCCTGCTGCACTTGCTCATTCACCTTCAGTGACTGATGAACAAGGACTGCTAGATCTCTTTGTATTTCTCCCTTACCTAACTCTACACTGTTCAGATAATAATCTGCCTTCCTATTCTTACTCCCAAAGTGGATAACCTCACATTTATTCATATTAAACGTCATCTGCCAAGTATCTGCCCATTCACCCAGCCTATCCAAGTCACCCTGAATTCTCCTAACATCCTCATCACATGTCACACTGCCACCCAGCTTAGTATCATCAGCAAATTTGCTGATGTTATTCTCAATGCCTTCATCTAAATCGTTGACGTAAATTGTAAACAGCTGTAGTCCCAATACCGAGCCCTGTGGCACCCCACTAGTCACCACCTGCCATTCCTAGAAACACCCATTCACCGCTACCCTTTGCTTTCTATCTGCCAACCAGTTTTCTATCCATGTCAATGTCTTCCCCCCGATGCCCTGAGCTTTGATTTTACCCACCAATCTCCTATGTGGGACCTTATCAAATGCCTTCTGAAAATCGAGGTACACTACATCCACTGGATCTCCCCCATCTAACTTCTTGGTTACATCCTCGAAAAACTTCAACAGATTAGTCAAGCATGATTTACCCTTGGTAAATCCATGCTGGCTCGGCCCAATCCTATCACTGCTATCTAGATATGCCACTATTTCATCCTTAATAATGGACTCTAGCATCTTCCCCACCACCGACGTCAAGCTGACAGGTCGATAGTTCCGTTTTCTCCCTCCCTCCTTTCTTAAAAAGTGGGATAACATTAGCCATTCTCCAATCCTCAGGAACTGATCCTGAATCTAAGGAACATTGGAAAATGATTACCAATGCATCGGCCATTTCCAGGGCCACCTCCTTTAGTACCCTAGGATGCAGACCATCTGGATCAGGGGATTTGTCAGCCTTCAGTCCCATCAGTCTGCTCATCACCGTTTCCTTCCTAATGTCAATCTGTTTCATTTCCTCTGTTACCCTATGTCCTTGGCCCATCCATACATCTGGGAGATTGCTTGTGTCTTCATTAGTGAAAACAGCTCTGAAGTACTCATTAAATTCTTCTGCCATTTCTCTGTTTCCCATAACAATTTCACCCAATTCATTCTTCAAGGACCCAACAGTGTTCTTAACTATCTTCTTTCTCTTCACATACCTAAAAAAGCTTTTGCTATCTTCCTTTATATTCTTGGCTAGCTTGCATTCGTACCTCATTTTTTCTCCCCGTATTGCCTTTTTAGTTAAGTTCTGTTGTTCCTTAAAAACTTCCCAAT
This sequence comes from Hypanus sabinus, assembly GCF_030144855.1. Classification (NCBI taxonomy): domain Eukaryota; kingdom Metazoa; phylum Chordata; class Chondrichthyes; order Myliobatiformes; family Dasyatidae; genus Hypanus; species Hypanus sabinus. The sequence continues at coordinate 172,634,838 of NC_082712.1, read as the reverse complement.
CATCTGTCCTCCCACTCACCTTAGCTCTGTCATACTTTTTTTTTAATGCTATGCAATCTCTGACTTCCTTTGTCAACCACTGTGGCCCCTTCCCCCCCCCCCTTTGAATCCTTCCTTCTCTGGGGGATGAACTGATTGTGCATTATTCCCAAGAATACCTGCCATTGTTGTTCCACTGTCTTTTCTGCTAGGCTATCCGTCCAGTCAACTTTGGCCAGCTCCTCCCTCATGGCTCCATAGTTTCCCCTGTTCAACTGCAACACTGACACCTCCGAGCTGCCCTTATCCTTCTCAAATTGCAGATAAAAACTTACCATATTATGACCACTATCTCCTAATGGCTCCTTTACTGCAAGATCACTTATCAAATCCAGTTCATTACATAACACTAAATCTAGAATAGTCTTGTCCCTGGTCGGCTCTCGTACAAGCTGTTCCAAGAATGCATCCGGTAGGCACTCTACAAACTCCCTATCCTGTGGTCCAGCACCAACCTGATTCTCCCAGTTCACCCGCATGTTGAAATCCCCCATAACTACTGCGACATTACCTTTGCCACATGCCAATGTTAACTCCCTATTCAACTTGCACCCAATATCCATGCTACTGTTTGGTGGCCTGTAGACAACACCCATTTGGGTCCTTTTGCCCTTACTGTTCCTCAGTTCTATCCACACAGACTGTACTTCTCCTGACCCTATATCCCCCTATATCCCTCACCAACAGGGCCACCCCACCCCCTCTGCCCACATTTCTGCCCCTATGATAGCACGTATACCCTTGTACATTAATTTCCCAGGTCTGATCTCCACAGGGCATGTGCTGTTGCCCAGAAAATTGCCTAGAACTACATTATTTTGTTGTGGAAAATACACCCTGCATTATCTTTTTAATGAAACCAAATTAATTATTTCCAGGTCTCTTTGGTATATGTGACTAGGTATGTGTTATTTTGTTTGTTGTATTAGGACATTACTGTAATATGCAGTACCTTCATAGATGGATGGTTTAAAAATACATCATTTGATGAATAATTCATTGTTTCTCATAACACAAATTTAAAAATGCCATAAATGTGAAAATATATCCTCAGAGCTGAACCTTAAAATTGAGGAAGGGGTATAATAGTGTGGATGCAGTGAAGCATATGTGTAACATCTTCAAAGAATGGATGAAATCCTAGTAAAAACCTGGCAGTTAATATGCAAAGAGTGGTGATTTGGGATTGATTGATTGATTGAAGAGATGGAAACTATTGCTATCAATCTACTGACTCCCCCAACATTGCAAACTAAAAGCTGAAGCATTGGGTATGTCTGGTTACTCTTTAGTGCTTCTGTTTCCTGAGCAGGGTGAGACAGGGAAAAGTGCAAGAATCACTAGTACCTTGGAGTTGAAACACTCACTTGTTCTGATTATCTAGATAATTTATTTCAATTTGTCCATTATCTGACACAACAGTTAAATAACGCATATTTAATTCAGTTGGGGCAAAAATATTAAATGCTTATCCTGTTAAAAGTTGGTTCTGTCAAGAACACACTTGAGTCAAGTATGTACATCATACTTGAGTCAATCTCATGGATTTAACAAACTGATGATGATGTTCTATTGAACTTCACCGCCCCACCTGACATTAAAGTGGCAGACAATGAGAAGAAGGTTAATAAACACTGTGCTGCACCAGATTGTCATGGCTACACTGTTATCTCCCAAAATCCTTTGGGACCATGCTGATAAAGCCTCTTGATTGGCTGGAAGCTTTCACTGTCATTCTCTCCTGAAGGGGCCCTTTGCTCAGGAATAATCTGAAGGGAAATAATTTGATTCCATCAACAGCCTTGGTGCCTGTGACAGATCAAACACGACTCTCTCAGCAACTTTGATCTGCGCTTGTTGCTTACTCCATTAACATCTGGGTGCAATTTGTCAGGTAGCAATAGATGAACGCTAGTCAAAGGAGTTAATTAATGGAGTGTGTGCTGTTTGTAAGCATTATGTGAACGAGGAGGTTGGTTTGTTAATAAACCACCCACATCCTCAGATATGTTCGCAATACAGTTCATTTTAATTAGAGAAAGATAATTGATGAGTTTAAATTTGCTTGGCCTCCTTGATGTTTCATTGCTACATCACATAAAATACTGGGATTGTGAAATGAGCCCAGTAGAGATTGCACTTTTTGAGGAAGCTTAAACAAGCATCACTCCCCACTAACATCTTAACTACATTCTACAGAGGAGTGGTTGAGTGTGTGCTGACCTTTTGCATCACAACCTGGTACTCCAGCTGCAGTGCTGCCAACAAAAAAGCCTTGCAGAGGGTGGTTAGGGGAGCAGAGAAGGTTATTGGGGTCTCCCTACCTTCTGTCCAAGACCTCTTTCAGAGTTGATGCCTCCAGAAGACACAGTACATCATTAAAAACCCCTCACACCCTCTCCATGAACTGTTTCTTCTTCTGCCATCAGGTAAATGTTACAGGAGCATCAAAACTAAAACAACAAGGCTACTAAACAGCTTCCTCCCAGAGGCAGTCAGACTGCTAAATAGCTGCTCTACCTGACGCTGCTTTGGACACTTTTAACTTGCACTGGACACTTATAACTTGTTTTCAACTGACACCTGGCTGTTGTGTTTTTCTATTTATTGTTATGTTTATTATTTAGTGTTGTATTTGTTATGTTATGATTGCACTGCTCCTGGGAAATGCTGTCTCATTCTGTCCTGCAGAGCTGATGTACAGTTAGAATGACAATAAAGTTTTTGAATCTTGAAATACAATGTAAAAGGCTGTAATTCCTAATTTTCCATCATTTACTGCTTCAGATAGTAAAGGAAAATAGAAGACATATAATTGTTGATTTATCAAATTACAGGTTTAGCTCCTGGTAAGGTCACCTGTGATGGTATGGTCAAGGGGGAGGTTCCAGACAAGACCTCAATGGTTAATCTGGCAGGAAGTAATGACACATTCTGGCAGTGAAGGCAGAAAAAGGCTGTAGCTGTGAAGTTGTCTTGTACCTTTATGCCACTGGACCCTGATCCAATTTGTCGATGGCTGCCCATACAACAGCTTCTCCATGTTAAACCAAGGCACACAGGATCCTCCATTAAGTGGATCCACCTTAACATCCTGGATTAAGTCCTGTGTAAGATGTGGATCCTGGATCATCTCTACAGCCACCTGAGGCCCCACCAATAGACAACCCCTTTGGAGAACATCACACTTGACTCGAGTGACCTCACTTCCTAAAAAAAACAGATTTTGGCAAGCAGCAGGTAAATAAATGGATAACAAGTGATTAGTACTCGTATCTGAATGTCATTGTGGATTAAGAACAAGATGTGTAGTATCAGGGAAGGGTAATATCTCCACGGTCCAATATACAGTGACTCAATAGCTGGCAATATGATACTGTATGCAGGAAAGTTATGAGCCTGTGGTCCAATCAAGACGATAATTTGACAAGTACAACAGAATGTCTTTGCTTCCAAGTGTATAATGTTATCTAAACTCTGTTTAAATTAGCCTTGTAGTTCACCCTCCGAATCATCCTTTCACATTAGTAATGATTACTGTTGTGAGTTAAAATCATTGGGAACTCAATTGACCACCACTGTTCTTCAAAAACCTTTCTTCATAATTCATGCAGTGATAGAGTTCAGTAATATTTAGTAAATAATTAATAATTGAAATGTTGCTCTCAGCAATTAAATGACAAGCTGATATTAGATGAAATTTAAATCTGAATTAAAAAATGATGGAAATACTCATCAGTTCGGGCAGCATCTGAGAGAGAGAGAACAGTTCCCTTTACAGATCATTGAGATTCCACTACAGCTGGAGGCTAGGTCGTTGGGGGATTTAAGGAGTTTGTACATTCTCCCTGTGACTGGGTGAGTTTCCACCATGTGCTCTGGTTTCCTGTCTCATTCCAAAGACATACTGGTTAAGGTATTTAGTTGTGGGCATGCTGGACAAGCACCCGAGCACCAGAAGCATGAATTCTAAATCAGAATCAGATTTAGTATACACTGTGGTTTGTTGTTTTTTGACAACAGTACACAGCAATACATATTTTAAAGCTATAAATTATAACAAGAAATTATATAAAAATTAAGTTAAATAAGTACTGACTGTGTTGGTCATTGACGCAGAACAACACATTTCACTACTTTTTGATGTGCAAGTAACAGATAAAGCTAATCTTTATCTTTATGAAGACGAGAAAATCTGCAGATGCTGGAAATCCAAAGCAACACAGACAAAATGCTGGAGGAACTCAGCAGGTCAGGTAGCATCTGTGGAAAAGAATAAACAGTCAACATTTCAAGCTTAGATCCATCATCAGTTCTGGGACAAAAAGTCGAGAAGTTCGAGCAAGAAGATGGGGCAGGGGGAGGGTATAGTAGGATATATTCTGGAAAGATCAAGATGGTTATGGGAATTTGGCACACACAAAGCCTGTAGTAGGTTCAGTGCGATTGTAGTGAATGGTGCTTGAGGGGCTGCCCCTCCTCCTTTGTTTGTAATTGTTGATTCGTATTCAAATATTAATCATCACATAGATTCTAGCATTTCCCCAGCTACTATTGTCAAGCTAAACTGGCCTGCAGTTTCTCATTTATTCTCTTGTTGCTTTCTTAAATAGTGGGAGTTTTCCGATCAGTTGTTTGAATCTCTGGAAATTTAAAAGATGAAAACCAGTGCATTGTCTATCTTCATATATGATGCAGATCATTGTGTTCTGTGGATTTAATTCATTTCGGCCACTTTCTCCAGTGCTAACTTTTTATTTCTTTCAGTTCCTCATTGTCACTAGACTGCAGTTCTTCACAATTTCAACAAGTTTTATGTGTCTTCCTTGAACAAAATACATATTGCATTGCAAAGCCATTTCCTTTTCTCCATTTTATATATATATATATGTGTATGTATTTATATTTACATTCTTTATTGTTTTTCCCTAACACATTTTGCTTTCCTTTTATCAGTACTATTGGTCTGCCTTTGCAAAATTTAGAAATGTTCCTATCTTGTTACTTTGGACAACTTTTCCTTTGATCTAATCCTAATTTCTCCATCTCTCAAATTTAGTTACATTTACAATTAAATGTCAAGAGGGTATGAAACAATAGAAAATGCTGGGAATCCAGATTTTCTTTCTCGTTCATTAAAGTCAGTGACAATAAGCAATTGCTTGGTTTTGTTATATCATTCAGCAACAGCATCTGTTTTACAGTGCAGAAGAAAATGTATGAGGTGCAAATACAATCTGAATATTTTTGCAGGGGGAAGCGGAGAACATGAATTGGTAGAAGAGATCAAGTACACACCCAAAAGATCATATCCTCTTCGCAAATGCTGACTAATCTGTGTATTCTTAGTATTTCCTATTCTTATTTTCTTTGTATTTAATTGCATAAGTGGCAACTGGCGTGTCATCGCATTTACTCGCATTGCCTGATGACCTGTAAAATACATTCTGTAGTCAGGAAGATTAAAGGAAATGGCAGTTTAATTACAGAGAAGCATTAAGTCTTTTGTTCCAGATACTTAGGAACAACTCATCTCTCAAAGGATGCAACTTTAAATGCTAAAGGTTTGAATTATCCGAGGGCAAAATTTGTGTTTGGCTATTAATGATGGTCGTCAGCCTGAGTTGAGTATGCGAAGTTAGAACAAGTGGCAGCTGATGCTGTTGTAGACAGTTAATCAGATGACCAAAGACCCTGTTCCAAATTTGTACTTGTCCCACACTGGTCAGGTTTATTGTAACTGCACTTTGCATTGATATAACATGTTAATTGAAGAGCTAGGACCTACATTGTTGATACCCAGGTAACCAGAAACTCCTGCAAAAAATATCAGGTTTTGTTTTGAATACATTTTAGTTTCCTGATGATGGTAAGTGATACAATACCAACTGATCCTCTCTCAACAGTCGGGAAAATAACAATTTGTCTTCTTCTCATCTCTCTTGTGAAGTGCCTTGGTTTTTTCTCAAGTTATCGTGTGGCGTGTTGGCATAGTTTTGTGGGAAGGAATTACTACCACTATATTACGTAACAGAAACTAAGTGTAGAATGGAGAGAAACATTACTAAATACATTTATGAGCCACCTTTCTGAAGATTGTGATTAACACATTTTGGTAAATTAATTTAACTGTGAGGTTTTAATTTAGAATTGTTTTTTTTATCTGGAGTGGTAACTCTCAGGACTATTTTGTAACATTATTTCAGGATATACCTTACGTGAAATGCTAGAGTTTTGCTGTAGATCTGAGGTTCAGAGACAATAAAATCTGCTTCTGTTAGAACATAAAGGAGTACAGCATATATAGACCCTTTGGCCCACCTTGTCTTTGCCAACCACCATGTCAATCTAAACTAAACCCATTTGTCTGCATGTGGTCAGTGTCCTTCTGTTCCCTATCTGTTCATGTCTGTCTAAATAGCTGTTAAACATTGCTATCATATCTGTTTCTATCAGCTACTTTGGTAGAACATTCCAGGCGCATAACACTCTGTGTGTAAAAAAAAACTCCTGTTAACTTCTCTCTGTCTTACCTTCAACCTATTTTAATTATTTAAAATAAAGTGTAATGCAGTTAAACCAATGCCTTCAGAGATTTAATTTTCAGCTGTACCATGCACTCTAGAGTATCCCCCTCTCTCTCTCTGTCTCCAGTATTCTGACATCATTAACCTCTAAACCAGCCTTGTATTAACACTTACAGTAGGAAGTGATCTTGCCATCGAATTAAACTCGGGGGAGGTTACAACATCAGGATTGTTCAGGTTCACACCTAAGTATTAATTAACACGCTGCTTCTAATCGAAACTCTGTTTCGCATTTACTAAAAACTTAAGTGCTGACTATATTGTAAGTTTAAAGACTGATTTAAAATATACAATTAATGACCTATTATGTGTAATTTGCAAGTACTTTTTTGTCTATTTTAGCAAAATGCTATTGAAATACACCTGGACCTTATCAAAATGCATTTAAACATTTCATTTTTAGGTAGTACATGATTCGAAATAAGAAAGTAAGTGAATTAATTCAAAAAGATCCTTTTCAGTCTACAGATTAAGTACAATGTTGAGCTGCATTGTCATTCCCTACTGCAGGAATTATCCAGGAAATACGAATCTTCACAGGTGTGTGGCTCAAACATCATCCCTTTGATCAGGTTTAATGGACATGTGCTCTACTGAAAAGCAAAGGAGAAAGAATGACTTGCCAGAAGCATTTAAAATGAGGGAAAGTTTTGATTGGGTAATCCTACAGATATTGGGGCAGTCAATTGTACAGGTGACCGAGGTTCAATTCCCACCACTGCCTGTAAGAAGTTTTCCTCATGAATTCCTCCCAGTCCAAAGATGTACTGGTTAGTAGATCAATTGGTCGTTGTAAATTGTCCCATGATTACGCTGGGATTAATTTGGGGGTTTTCTGGGCTTGGAGAGATGGAAGGGCATATTCCACTCTGTATCTCAACTTTTTATTTATTATCTCCAAATATGGAAACCAAAATGAGAGGCCTTAAATTTAGAATAGCACTTCATCAAATTCATAAAATGCTGCCTTTCTCAAAGTGTGGTTAGAATGTGAGAAGAAGACCCACCACAAGGTCTGATTGAAATAAATAGGGTAAATGTGAAGAGGAAGATGATATGGGCATAAACACTAGCATGAGCAGTTGAACAATTTGGGGTTTAAAATAGCCTGGTGATGCCCAGCGGCTACTTACTGGCACCAAAAAAACCTGCTAAATACCTTATTGATAATGAACAATGCTAACAACACGAACTATGGAGAGATAAGCAAAGGGTGGTGCAGACGAGGCATGGTCATGGCAGGTGGAGTCGAGCGGAAGCACAGGAGAGGCATGGTTGTAGCAGGTGGAGTCAAGGCAAGGTCGTGGTATCCCCGAGAGTGAGGAAAGTCCTGATGTCTGATTGATTTATGCGCCAGGCCGAATTGGAAAGGTTGGGTACAGGCTGAATCATGGTGATGGGGTCCAGGCCCTAGTGTGGTCCAAGAGCGAGGAATAACCTGATGTTTGGACCTTTTAAGTACCAGGCCAGATTGCAACGGTCAGGGTGTCAGGATCAGAGGCAAGGGAAGGGCTGGTCCGTGCCATTTACTCAGCCCTACGTTGAACTTTAGTACTGGCCTGGCTTCTTGTCTGTGGTTTTGCAACATTTTCTTGGCATTGTAATGAACTTTGGCTGTTGCCTGCTCCAACTGCAGTGATGCCTGACTTTGTATCTTTTGTAAAACTCCAGTTCTGAATGCTATTTGCTTACTTTTATTGTTTTAATGATTTGTTTTTTTCCTCTCTCTCTCTCTCTCTCTCTCTGCTTTGGGTGTTTGACAGTCTTTCATTAATGGGTTCTTTTGAGGTTTCTTTGTGGCTGCCAGTAAGGAGATGAATCTCAAGGTTGTATAATGTGTAGATACTTTGAATTTGGTTTGCAGCATGCAACCAGTGTGAGAAATAAAATTTAAAAACATGTCAAACTGAATGGAAATCAATCACTTTGAATTGTTAGAATCATACTTGCAGCATTTGTGCATGATCAACTATGTTCCTTGTTATCTTTCAGAGGTGGCCCTAACACAGAGGTGGCCAGTTGATGCTCAAGTTCCTTTGGAAGACATGGATTGGATTGAAGGTAAAGATTAATATCAGGGCTGGCTTGGTTCAGTTGGTTGCAGTTATTCCTCAGCAGGGTTCAGTAGGCTGAAGGGTGGGAGAAGAGGGAATGGACAAAAATGTGTAGGGTTGGGGGAAACTGAAAAGAACTATAGGATTGATTGGTGGAGGTTGCAGCAATAGGAGGGACCAAAGATCATTATGAATGGGATTTAAGATGATGGCATTAGCATTTTAGACATGATCTTCTTTTCATTTTCCTCAGCAAGTTGACATTTATTTCTCTCAGCTTACGCATTCAGATGGAAGTTAGAATTTATAGAAAGTAGGAAGATTGACTGCCAGCAAAAGGAGATTTGTAATAGCACAACTTAAATTTTACAGTGACACGGGCAATTTCCAGAGCAGAGGCAGCACTTGGGCAGAGATCAAAGTACATGATCCCCTGGGTGTGCTGGTCTCCTCCAAAAATCCAAAGACATACTGGGTGCTAGGGTAACTGGTCATTGTAAATTGTCCCATGATTAGGCTAGAAATAAAGCGGGTTTGCTGGGGTGGAGTGACTGGAAGGGCCTATTCTGCACTGTATTTCTAAATAAATAAATGGTAGTACTGGCTAAGGAGTTAATTTTGGTAATAACCACACTAAAGTTGTGAATGTAGATTCTAAAGTCTCAGTAAAGATTGTGTGGGTTAAACAAAGTACTACAATTCAGATGAACTCCTAGAACAAACACCTTTTTAAGAACATAATTCAGATTTTCAATCTAACTTGCCCTCTCCCCTTCAGATCTACAACTTGAAAGATATCACCAATTCTCATCTACCGACCCTGAACTGAATCACTACGTCCTTAACCATGCTTTCAAGCCTGAGGCCCTGAGTTCTGGCATCCCAAAACCTCTGTACCTCCACAGCTCCTTTCTCTTCCTTCAAACTGCTTTTAAAACCTCCTCTAACCAAGCCTTTGAACATATTATTTAAACCCCTCCAGCTTGGAACATTTTATTACATTTAAGACATTGAAATAGTACAAGGGCTATTAATTGTTTTAAGAAATGATACATATTAATGTACTTCATGAATGATTATTATGAATATTTTCTTTTTAAGCTGACCAAAGCTACACCTACAGTTGCCGATGTGGTGGTGAATATATTCTTCCTGTAGAAGAGGCAGAAGAAAACTTGTTTCTCATCTGTTGCAATACCTGTTCCCTCAGCATCGAGATCTTGAACAGAAGTTGAAATCTTTCAATTACACTTTTCTTTTTAATTATTTATTTGGAAGATAATTAGGTCACATTGTTTTCAGTAGCCATAGAAGAATGGGAACTAGGAATGCAAACTGTGGGTAAATGAACTACTCAGCTGCCTAGTCCAGTCACGTTTTAAATGGTTCATTCAGTCAAATCAAAAACAGATTGCAAGATTCAATACAACAGCAGCTTAATAAAGCCAAATTGGTCAATATGTAGTTTCATGGCAAGTATGTGACTTGCCCTGCCAAACAGAATTATTGGAGCAGCCATTTATGTTCAGTTTTTTTAATTTATGGAGAACAACATGAACTCATCTTGCAAAGGAGGATCAGAAAGAGTTGAAAAGGGCTTGAGGCTCCTGTAGGCACGAGTATTTCTGCCTGCGTCATCCACTCCTCTTCTCATCAACTCCAAGGTCAAGACCAGAATGCTGAAATTGTGTTTAACTATAGAATTTGATATTAATTAAAATTTGGGTGATTTTTATTTGTTTGTCTTATTCCTTTCAAAATATTTATGTTTTTATTAATATAGGTTTAAGCAGCATGCTTTCCAAAAAGAAAATCGCAAGTCAAATGAAAACTCACGGTAAAGCTTCCTGGTTGGAAAGTTTTTGGATGTTCAAGCCAGGTCCTAATTACCATTGAACAGGTGGATTAAAACAATCACAAGTTTTGTTTCAGCATTATTCATAAATTATTGAACTGAAGATCGGATCGATCTGGTTTCAATGTGATGTGTTCATGAGGTGACACTCATCGCTGCCTTTCCCCTCACTGTGTTTCTTTGTTTTCTCTTGTGACCACCTGGAGTATGACACTGTTGTTGGCTCAGTCTAAATCTAGCTGACAGTGTGTCCATCTAAAGCTCCTTTGGCATCAATTGATACCCTCATCCACATGATTAGAGTAAAATTCACTGCAACTGTGTGAGACTATCTGACAATTGGTTTAAAAGGAGGAACTAAGAAAATACAAATGTTTAAATATTTTATTGAAAAGCAACAAGATTTGGCAAAATACCAATACAAAGTATGGTCGTTTCTAACTAGTATAAACAAAAGAACCATCCAAAGCCATGTCTGTCTCTTGTCTACCAGACTAATCCATGTGCAATCCTACATCAGGTTGACTCTGCCATAGCACTTCTCTCGAATATTTGTACATCAGCTTCCAGCTGAGCAGTACTGCATGAATGATTTGCAGCGTTCCACTACAAATTCTTTTAGCGACTGAGTATATTGCTGTTTCTAGTTGGAGCTTCATCCATAACATTTTCAGGAATCTATCATGAGAGTTAATCCAGCATTTGTTCTGCAAGATTGCTTCAGCTGGCAGCAGCACTGTTAAAGGAAGCAATTGTACCAGGAAATGAAGTGAAGTCAGTGCCAGAGCTAATTCATAGCAGTCCACTAATTTAGGAATGGATTGAAGTAGCCCACTTGACTCAGCTGTTTTCTCTGTATGATCTCTTCTACTACAGTTAGGCTTTGAAAAGTGAATGTTCCACTTACAAGATAACATTATGTTGCTGAATTGTGACATTTTTAGTACGCCACTTCTAATATAAAAGATGAAGGGGCTTCAATCTAAAGTATCAGCAGTTTCCCTTTCCACTGATCCTACCTGACCTGAGTTTTTTTTCCAGCATTTTCTGCTATTTCAGATTTCCAACATCTCCAGATGTTATTTAATTTTCATTCTGCAGCAGATTTAGTAGTTTATAAATAAATCAATTGAATTTTAAAAAAATAATATATATGTTGCCAGGCATAAAAATGAGAAAAAAAGAACCAAATTGATGAAAAGGTTTCACAAGTATAAGGGAATACTCTACTATAGCAAGGAATGTACACTGGAAGCAAGAAACGATTAAGGCATTTCACACAGTCAATCATCACACTATATGTAATAGACTATTCCTAACAGCCATTGTTTTCAGAACGCTGCTGTCTTAAAAAGCAGGAGCACTTTTAATGTGACCACAAAGTTCAGATGTCACTAAGCCAGAAGCCCACCAGCTTGGACCAATTATACAAAGAACATAAACTCAAATTGCTCCTCTGCTGTGAATTTGAGTCCAGTTTAAAAAATGAATTCAGGAAATAAACTTAACAGGATGCCTGAAGACCTCGAAATTTAATTTTTAAAAATCCAGTTCCTTAGAGCCATTTTTGCTTGCCTTGTACTAATCTGATATGTATCAGCCTTGACATCAGTAGAACTAGTTTTTCAGCTGTGCTTTTCAAAGGGTAAATAACTTACTGCACACCTGTTATTTTCACCGTTGCCCTTGAAATGTGGGGAAGAGATGAGACATACAAAAACTCTTCCAGGTACCAACATTGGACACTTTAGTTCTGTCCTGAAGTTATTAATGAAATGTGAAAATCCATGATTTAAAAAAAATGTTTTTTAGGTTTTAATTCTGGTTCTGACAGTCAATAAAAGACAGCATAAGTGTAATCCACATACATATTGGCTCATCTGCAAGACCCTACATCTCCTTTGATGAATTAATTTCACTTCTGAACATTAAGTGTATTTGGAACTGTATACAATAGATCACATCAACATGTTACATGTATGGGTGGTTCATGAAAGAAATAGGAAAACAAGGTAAATTATACAAACAGCAAACTTTCTACCATCTATTCTAACTGTCTATACTCGGCATCATAATTGATCCAACAAACAAAACCTTGCTCCAGCACTAATTGATGATGTTCACTATTCTCACTTCTGTTCACTGTTCCACTAGATTTGAGAACCTTGCTGTGTGTGTGACTTCATTTTTCTTCCAATTCTTATTTCTCCTCTTCTGTAAACTAACATTATAAACATTTCAAAGTATAGCACCTTGTTTAAAAAAATAACTTTATTCATCCACAAACCATTTGTGAAGTCGATGCAAAACATCTCGGGTTGAGTTGCATTTAAAATAGAAATACATGACTTGGAACTAGTCCGTTGCAGTATGCTTCCTTTATCGGTTGGAAGTTTGATTGGGACTTTTTCGCAGGAAACCAAACTCATGTGGAGGCCAAATCTATAAAACACAATCTATATTAGTATAATGACACACTGTATATTATTATTCATCAGTTTAGTATTGCTCCTTCACGATTACCTACACTCAGTGTGCTACTTTGTTTGTTATACCTATACACTTGCTCATTAATCAGCCAATCATGTGGCAGCAACTCAATGCATGAGAGCATGTAGCTATGGTCAACAGGTTCAGTTGTTGTTCAGACCAAACATAACAGGGAAGAAACGTGATCTAAGTGACTTGGACTGGACTGATGGTTGGTACCAAATGAAGTGGTTTGAGTATCTCCAGAATCTGCCGATCTCCTGGGATTTTCACGTACAACAGTCTCTAGAGTTTACAGAGAATGGTGCAAAAAACTAAAAACATCCAATGAGCAACAGTTTGCTGGGCAAAAACGCCTTCTTAATGGGACAAGTCAGAGGAGAATGCCCAGACTGGTTCAAGCTGTCAGGAAGGTGACAGTAACTCAAATAACCACGCATTACAACAGAGGTGCGCAGAAGAGCATCTCTGAATGCTCAGAAGGCATTTGATAAGGTCCCACATAGGAGATTGATGGGTAAAATCAAAGCTCATGGCATTGGGGGGGAAGACACTGACATGGATAGAAAACTGGTTGGCAGATAGAAAGCAAAGGGTAGCAGTGAATGGGTGTTTCTAGGAATGGCAGGTGGTGACTAGTGGGGTGCCACAGGGCTCGGTATTGGGACCACAGCTGTTTACGATTTACGTCAACGATTTAGATGAAGGTATTGAGAATAACATCAGCAAGTTTGCTGATGATACTAAGCTGGGTGGCAGTGTGACATGATGAGGATGTTAGGAGAATTCAGGGTGACTTAGATAGGCTGGGTGAGTGGGCAGATACTTGGCAGATGACATTTAATGTGAATAAGTGTGAGGTTATCCACTTTGGGAGTAAGAACAGGAAGGCAGATTATTATCTGAATGGTAAAGTTAGGTAAGGGAGAAATACAAAGAGATCTAGGAGTCCTTGTTCATCAGTCACTGAAGGTGAATGAGCAAGTGCAGCAGGCAGTGAAGAAGGCTAATGGAATGTTGGCCTTTATTACAAAGGGAATTGAGTACAAGAGCAAGGAAATCCTCTTGCATTTGTACAGAGCCCTGGTGAGACCACACCTGGAGTATTGTGTACAGTTTTGGTCTCCAGGGTTAAGGAAGGACATCCTGGGTGTACAGGAAGTGCTGCGTAGATTCACAAGGTTAACTCCTGGGATATCAGGACTGTCTTAAGCAGAGAGGTTAGAGAGACTGGGCTTGTACATGCTGGAATTAAGGAGATTGAGAGGGGATCTGATTGAAACATATAAGATTATTAAAGGATTGGACAAGATAGAGGCAGGAAATATGTTCCAGATGCTGGGAGAGTCCAGTACCAGAGGGCATGGTTTGAGAATAAGGGTTAGGTCATTTAGGACAGAGTTAAGGAAAAACTTCTTCTCCCAGAGAGTTGTAGGGGTCTGGAATGCACTGCCTCGGAAGACAGTGGAGGCCAATTCTCTGAATGCTTTCAAGAAGGAGCTAGATAGGTATCCTATGGATAGGGGAATCAAGGGATATGGGGACAAGGCAGGAACCGGGTATTGATAGTAGATGATCAGCCATGATCTCAAAATGGTGCAGGCTCGAAGGGCCGAATGGTCTACTTCTGCACCTACTGTCTATTGAATGCACAGCACATCGAACCTTGAAGCAGATGAGCTACAGCAACAGAAGACCCCACTGGGTTCCATTCCTGTACTTAATATTAAGTGCCCACAGAGTGGGACAAAACAACAGTTATATGGCTTGAAAAATAAGCTCTTCAGCCCAAACTGTAAATGTTGATCAAGATGTGTGTCCAAGCAAGTTCTATATGCTTGCATCTGGCTCAAAACACTCTAACCTTTCTAATCACATACCTGTCGAAATCTCTTTTAAATATTGTTGCTGCAGCTGGCTTGAAGCTTTCTCTGGTAGCTTGCTTCACTCAGTACCAACAAAAAAAAAACTCAGGTTTTTAAGATCTATTCCCTCTCACCTTATGCATTTATGTCCTCTAGTTTTAGACTATTCTAGCCTTGGAAAAAGACTGTGACCGTGCAGCTTATCTACAACTCTCATGATTTCATATACCTTTATCAGGTAACTCTTCAGTCTCCTATGCTTCAAGAAAATATGAACATTATGGCTATACAAACTACTCTAAGTCAAGTAATACGCCTTCCAACAGTTATTTTTTACCTTTAAACACACTCGTCCCTTAATCAATGCATAAGGAATTGGTCCATAATTCCTGGAGTCGGTGGAATTCTGCAAATTGTCACCTTCTAACCAAACATGACCTTTTGGCACCTAAAGGAAATATATAACATACTTTTGAGGGTTTAAGATGCCCAAATTTATTGAGAAACAAACATCCTGCAATAAATAGAAGTCCTGCTCACTTTTAATTAATATTACAACACCTTTAGCAATAAATTGATTGTAAAGCTGTGTGGTGTAAGGTGTATTCTCAAGCAGAGATAGTTCCAGCATGTCCAAATTAACTGCACAACATTAGTGGTGACTGGACCAGTACCCCAACCTGTAAAATAATAGCTTCTCTTGCTGATAAATCAGGTCTATCTGATGAATCTGTTGTTAAATGTGTCAGGGAGGTTAATCTGAACACCATTTAATTCTCAGCGAGCTTCTGCCCTGTTTTAAATGAGCGTATAACCTTTCAGGTTAGTCCGAATGAAGGTGTTTCATTTGCAGGCCATTCAGTTATGAAATATCGACTAACTTGTTATCAGTCATTACTCTTCTACATCGAGAGAAGGTTTAGCACTGAAGTGTTTTGTTCATAAAATGCTGAAGTGTCTTAAAATATGACAAGGGGCAAAATGTGTAGGCGAGAGCATGCTGGTCTTGATTTCCACTGCCTGAGTTATAACTCTTTGTTGTTTTTGTTTAATCAGGTTGAACTTAGGAAAGACAAATCAGGTTAAGTCTAATAAAGACAGAAAAAGCTTAAAATTTTCAGCATGTCAAGCAGCATCTATGAAAGAAATACAGTTAATATTTAAGGTCAATAACAATCAGCCCTCTTCTGTAATCATAGATCACACAATTAGAAAAGTTCCACTTTTAATATTCTGAATATGATTTGTATTGTTTTGCCAACTATTGTCACTGTTATGCTCAGACAATCTGAAATGACCTAATTAAATTTTTTAATATATTGTGGAATTGACTGGGTAGATAGGGAAATCTTTTCTACTGTTTGAGGAGTCTTGACAACTGGGCTGTAGCCAATAATAAGAGACACTTATTCACTCTCAAAGACTACAACTCAGTATTATTTATTTATTTTTGTATTACTTGCATGATTTGGCTTTCTTTGCACATAGATCTTTGTTAGTTATAATTTTTCATGAGCTCCATTGCACTTCTTTACTTTCCTGTATATACCTGCAAGAAATCGAATATCACAGTGGTATCTGGTGATATTATCTTTGATAATAAATTTACTTTGAACTTTGAACATCAGAATTGATGATAGGAAACAAATCTACATACAATGTGGTAAAAGTTTGAATCAATTTGTAAATGATAGAAGTTAGAGTCATAGAACACCACAGCACAGAAACAGGCCCTTTTGCCCATCTAGTCTGTCCCAAACTATTAATCTGCCTAGTCCCATCAACCTGCACCCAGACCATAGCCCTCCATACCCTTCCTATCCACGTACCTATCCAAATTTTTCTTAAATGCTGCAATCAAACTCACATCTACCACCTCTGCTGGCAGTTCATTCCACACTGTTACCACCCTCTGAGTGAAGTTCTGCCTCTTGTCCCTCTTAAATATATCACCTTTCACCCTTAACCATGACCTCTAGTTCTAGTCCTGCTCAACCTCAGTGGAAAAGCCTGATTGCATTTATCCATTTATTCCCCTCATTATTTTGTGTAACTCTATCAAATCTCCTTCTATCTTCCACATTCTAGGGAATAAAGTCCTAATCTTTTCTACCTTTCAAGATAACTCAGGTCCTCAAGTCCTGACAACATCCTTCTAAATTTTGTCTGCACTCTTTCAATGTTATTGGTAACTTTCCAAAGGGTATGTGAGAAGAATTGGATGCTATACTCCAAATTAGGCATCACTAGTATCTTATACAATTTCAAATTAACATCCCAATTGTACTCAAAATATTGATCTATAAAGGTAAATGTGTCAAAAACTGTGATGCCACTTTAAAACAATTATGTATCTATTTCCAGATTCCTCTGTTTTACCGCACTCTTCAGTGCCCTGTTATTCACTGTAGGCAACAATTTCAACACCTCACATTTGTCTGCGTTACGTTCCATCTTCCATTTTTCAGTGCATTGTTCCAACTGGTCCAGATTCTGCTGCAAGCTTTGATATCCTTTCCCCCGTCCACTATGCCCCCACTGTTATCTGCAAATTTGCTGATCCCACTTAGTACATTATCACCTAGATGCCAAACAACAATGGACCCAGCACCAATCCCCATGGCACCACCAGTCAGAGAGGCAACAATCTACTACTATCCTGACTTCTCCCACGAAGCCAACATCTAGTCTAATTTACCACCTCATCCTGAAAACCATGACATTAATTAATTTTAAATTTAACACTATTTTTAAAAATAGAAGTATTAAAAGGCACATAGCTCACTCAGACAACAGAAAGGTTTACCACTATTCCTTTGTTTCCCTTATTTGGAACACAGGCCTGCGATATATCCAAAAGCATCAGCAGGGATTAAAAAAAAGAATAGAAAAGTAATTTCTATCCCTTGGATGGAGACTTTGCAATTTTTATTTCTGCACAGCAACTTACAGGCAATCAATTAACTCAATCCATAGCTACACCCAACACTTTTTTCATGTGGTGAGTTCTGCTTTTCCACCCATCCAAGATATTTATCAGGAGCGCTGCATATGCAGGGCCCTTCGCATTGTCAAGGATCCCGCTTGACCATCACACAGTCTCTTTTACTCTGTACCATCAGACAGGAGGTACTATGACATTAGGCCAAGGACTGTTATGATGTAAAATAGCTTCATCCCCCAGGCTGTGAGACTACTGAACTCCTTGCCACCATCCAGGTCTCATCACGTATGAAGTGCCAGTGTGGCGTTATACTGTTTATTTTTTAACTCGTAAATGTACCTTATGCTACATGTCAATCTTCTGGAATATATTTTATTATTTGTTAATTTATTTGTAGTAATAGTAATTTATGTGTTGTGTGTGAGTTATATGAACTGTGTTGTACATCTTGTTTTCTTTGGCGGTATATATAAATACAGTTGAATGACAATAAACTTGAATGTGAACTTTTATATTCAGAAAATGTAATAAAATCAGCAGCCAAATAAATGTGATTGCTTTCTGCTGATAGAATTCTCCATTGAGAGCCTGGAATGAGATATTACTTCCAGGAAGCATAAATCCAAACACAAGAGAGTATCTATTAGTATTAGTGATTTGAGATATAGCCAAATTATTGGGAATGGAAATCTTTATACTCGACTCTTGCGGTACCATGACAATTACAGTATGAAGCTTACACACCTATACATTACAGCACCGTTCAAAGTTCAGTAATTATTGACAAAGCAAAACCTTATATTTATCATGCAATACATCCTGTAAATATATTTGAAAAATAAGTGATCAAGTTACAATGATTTAAAAATCAAGATTAATTGTAAAGATAGTAAACAACACATTAGAGAATTTTCACAGAAGTTTATGGACGTTCCTAAATCTAAGCTAAAATCCAGCCAATTGGTAAAGGAATATTTAGAAAAAAAACTAAACTTGTTTAATCCTCAACATGTTTAAATCAAAAGGGAAAATGTATTGAGCTTGAAATAACAGTCAAAATGCGACAGGGAATTTTAACAGTAATTAAATGAAAATATCATGCCTCAGGTGATGCAGTGCTTTGACAGGCTGTGTCCTGGCCTGTGTGAACCGATTTCTCAGTTATAGACAATCCCATTTTCACCTGTGATGGCTGGTTGAGATACCAAACAAAAGTTAACCCACAGCATTTTTGCTTGGCAGTTGATTCAAAGTATTGCTCCAGGTCCCTTGAATGTCTCGTCAGCCAAAGAACTGCCTGTCAAAGCAAGAACTTTGGCAAGAGGGAATTTGAAAACGATCTCAGAAAAAAATATCTTCTGAGTTTCTAAACCTACATTGAGATCTACTGTAAAAAGGATATGATTGGGTAAACACAAGATTCTGCAGATGCTGGAAATACACACACACAAAATGCTGGAGGAACTCAACAGGTCAGGCAGCATCTACAGAAAGGAATAAACAATGTTTCAGCTGAGACCCTTTGTCGGAACTTCTTGGCGGAGGATCTTTTCCCAAAACATTGACTCTATTCCACTCCATTGATGCTCCCTGACCTGACCTGCTGAGTTCCTCCAGCATTTTAAGCATGATTGTGTAACGTTTAAATAAATTTTCTAAATGCTCATGATGTCTTTTTGGAAATTTATTAAGAGCCACATGAAAAGAAAAGATAGCAACTTCATAAGTTCCTGTAAAAGTACACCAATATTATTGCCAAAAATACCATTCAACCTTTTAATGTTTTAAGAATGCAAAATTTGAAAAATTTTAAAATGTTAAAAATAGGTCTCAATGAGACATTTTATAATCAGAACTCAACTTTTGTTTGAGAACCATGGACTGAATAAGACAAAAGAGTGAACTATAAGGCAAAGGAGCAGAGTCTGCTCTGCCATTCAATCATGGGCTGATCCAATTCTTCCAGTCATCTCCACTCCCCTGCCTTCTCCCCATACCTTTTGATGCCCTGGCTAATCAAGAACCTATCTATCTCTGCCTTAAATGCACCCAATGACTTGGCCACCACAGCCACTTGTGGCAACAAATTCCACAGATTTACCACCCTCTGACTAAGGTAATTTATCCGCATCTCTGTTCTAAATGGACATCCTTCAATCCTGAAGTCATGCCCTCTTGTCCTAGATTCCCATACCATGGAAATAACTTGACCATATCTAATCTGTTCAGGCCCTCCAACATTCAGAATATTTCTATGAGATTCCGCCTCCCCCCCCCCCCCCCCCCCACCATTCCCCATTGAACTCCAGGGAATACAGCCTAAGAGCTGCCACACGTTCCTCATACACTAACCATTTCATTCTTGGAATTGTTCTCGTGAATCTTCTCTAAACCCTCTCCAATGTCAGTATACCTTTTGTAAAATAAGGAGCCCAAAACCACACACAATACTCCAAGAGTGGTCTCGCAAGTGCCTTATAAAGCCTCAACATCACATCCCTGCTCTTATATTCTGTATCTCTAGAAATGAATGCCACCATCGCATTCGCCTTCTTCACCACCAACTCAACCTGGAGGTTAACCATTAGGCTATCCTGCACAGGGACCCCCAAGTCCTTTTGCATTTCTGCATTTTGAATTCTCTCCCCATCTAAATAATAGTCTGCCCGTTTATTACTTCCACCAAAGTGCATGACCATACACTTTCCAACATTGTACTTCATTTGCCACTTCTTTGCCTATTCCCCTAAACTATCAAAGTCTCTCTGCAGACTCTGTTTCCTCAACACTACCCTCACCTCCACCTATCTTTGTATCATCGGCAAATTTAGCCACAAATCCATTAATCCCATATTCCAAATCATTGACATACATCATAATAAGCAACGGTGCCAACATCGACCACTGTGGAACTCCACTGGTAATTGGCAGCCAGCCAAAATAGGATCCCTTTATTTCCACTCTTTGTTTTCTGCCGACCAGTCAATGCTCCTCTTGTGCTAGTAACTTCTGTGCAATTCCATGGGCTCTTATCTTGCTAAGAAGTAGCCACATGTTTGGCACCTTGTCAAAGGCCTTCTGAAAATCCAAGTACACCACATCTATTGCATCTCCTTTGTCTACCCTGCTTGTAATTTCCTCAAAAATTTACAGGTTAGTCAGGCAGGATTTTCTTTTCAGGAAACCATGCTGGCTTTGGCCTATCTTGTCATGTGCCTCCAGGTACTCTCATTCCTAACAATCGATTCCAACAACTTCTCAACTACTGATGTCAAGCTAACAGGTCTATAGTTTCCTTTTTGCTGCCTCCCACTCTTCTTAAATAGCAGAGTAACATTTGCAATTTTCCAGTCATCCGATATGCCAAAATCCATCAATTCTTGAAAGATCATTGTTAATTCCTCCACAATTCACAATGGTTGAACAAGTTAGGTCTCTATTCATTGGAGTGTAGAAGGTTGAGGGGGGCTTTGATCGAGGTATTTAAAATTTTGAGAGGGATAGATAGAGCTGACGTGAATAGGCTGTTTCCATTGAGAGTACGGGAAATTCAAACGAGAGGACATGATTTGAGAGTTGGGGGCAGAAGTTTAAGGGAAACACGAGGGGGTATTTCTTTACTCAGAGAGTGATAGCTGTGTGGAATGAGCTTCCTGTAGAAGTAGTAGAGGCCAGTTCAGTTGTGTCATTTAAGGTAAAATTGGATAGGTATATGGACAGGAAAGGAGTGGAGGGTTATGGGCTGAGTGCGGGTAGGTGGGACTAGGTGAGATTAAGAGTTCGGCACGGACTAGGAGGGCCGAGATGGCCTGTTTCCGTGCTGTGATTGTTATATGGTTAATCTCTCCAGCTACTTCCTTCAGAACCCGAGGGTGCATTCCATCAAGTCCAGGAGATTTATCCAGCCTCAGACCTTTAAGCTTCCTGAGCACCCTCTCAGTCATAATTTTCACTGCACATAGCACTTTAGTTTTCCCGTAGAATATGCAAAGATTATGATGGATTTTATACTGATAATTTTCAGTTCACAACCTAACAAACTGAATCAAGAGTCTTATTAACAGTGTGGTAAATAGTACGGCAATACGACAGCTACTTTATACAGGCCTGGTAGTCCAGAGGCCAAACAATCCAGAGACCCAAATATAAATCCCACTGTAGAAGATGTAAAACTTAAATTCAATTGATAATAAGATTAAGATATAAGAGCAGAATTAGCCAACTGCGCCCATCAACTCTGCTCTCCCATTCAATCATGGGTGGTCATTTTTTGTAACCCCATTCTCACACTTTCTGCCAATAACCCTTAACCCCCATACAGAGAACACAGAACAGGACAGAAACAGGCTCTTTGGCCCACAATGTTGTGCCAGACCAATTAAATTAAAATGGCCAACTAAACTAATCACTTCTGGCCACACAATGTCCACATCCTTCATTACTAACACATTCATATGCCCCCTCTCACCTCAATTACATGCCCTATAGAATAACACATTTCAACCCTTGGAAAGAGATACAGTACTGTCTGTCCACAATATCTATGCCTCTCATAATCTTATAAACCTCTTCAGATCTACCTTCAGCTTCCACCAGTCCAGAGAGAAAAACAGTTTGTCTCACCTCATTTTATAGCACATGCCCTCTAACCCAGGCAACGTTCTCGTATTTCTCTTCTGCACTCTTTCAAAAGACTCGACATTGTTCCTATAACGGGCCTTCCAGAACTGTGTAGTAATACTCCAGATGCAGCCTACCTAGTTTTATAACATGAGATTTTTGAACTCAATGACTCAATTAATAAAGACAAGTATTAACCATCTTAACCATCCAATCAACCTATGCAGCCACTTTCAATCACGATACTAAAAATTTCTGCCTTAAATACAGCTAACGCCTTGACCTCCACAGCTCAGCTTGGATTGGGGATGATGAAAGGTGGAGCCAAGCAAGTGATAAATTTAGAGAATAACATAATGAATGTGCACACAAGCTTCCTTATAGCACTTTTCATACCTAGGACAGTAGCTGTCAACAGCTATTTATGGTAGGAAAAAGATAAAGCTGATAAACAGCAGTTTATGGAATGCACCAATTGCCAGGTGAGCAAACCTCCAGGAACAAGTCCAATCTACTTAATACTCTCTCCACACAACTTTTGAAGGATAACTCTTTAGTAGCTCCATGGGGTAGAGTTGAAGAATCTGTTATCAAATTTGGCACCTTCTGCTGATAAAAAGCTAAACATTTATCAAAGTAGAACACAGAACAGAACAGTACATCACCGTACAGTCCCTTCAGCCCACAATGTTGTGCCAGCCTTTTAATATACTCTACGATCAATCTAATTCTCCTTCAATTTTCTTTCACCCATGTTCCCATCTAGGATCTCTTAAATGTCCCTAATGATTCTGCCTCTACCTCCACTGCTTGCAGGATGTTCTGCACACTCACCACTCGCTGTGTAAAAAAGTTTACATTTGACCTACCCTTCTACTTTCCTCCAATCACCACAAAATAATGCCCCCTCATATTAGTCATTTCTGCCCTGAGGAAAAGTCTCTGACTTATCACTTGATATGGTAGAGTGAATGGTAAATGGCAGGGTCTTCCCCTAGCTGCATGCCTTCCACCTTCATCCTTCCCCCAGCTAACTCCCTCCAATCTACACCATTCAGTGACAAGTGTCATCCTGGTGCCAAAGAGGTAAACATACTCCATGCCTTTGTGGGTGAAGCTGAGGGAGTGAAAGAATCCTACAAGAGGAAGCTGGAGTACAAGTTCCAGCAGAATAGCATAAGGGATGTGTGCTCAGGCATGAAGCAGAACACTGGATTCAAGGTTAGGGAAAGGAAGATCAAGGGCTTCCTGGATAGGGCCAATGAATTGAACTTGTTTTTCACAGGTTCAGCATGGGACCACCTGTAGTCCCCTCCCTCACTTGCTAAAACCACACACCCTCCCTACCCCCAAAGCCTCTTTCCTCCACCCTTCTGGTGAGTGCTTAAGTTCCAAAGCCCTCACTTTGGAGTACCTTGCCTCCATGGGA
Organism: Hypanus sabinus; assembly: GCF_030144855.1. Taxonomy (NCBI): domain Eukaryota; kingdom Metazoa; phylum Chordata; class Chondrichthyes; order Myliobatiformes; family Dasyatidae; genus Hypanus; species Hypanus sabinus. Next base: position 172,610,955 of record NC_082712.1, on the reverse strand, counting down.
ATGACCACCCTACCCCTCCTGACTGTGACTGCAGGTCAGGTTAAGAGACAGCTACAGAGACCACATCAAGGCAAGGCTGCTGGACTGGACGGTATCAGCCCCAGGGTACTGAAGACCTGAGCAAGCTAGCTGTCTGGTATTTTGCAGCACCTTTACAATCTGAGTCTGAGTCAGGAAAAGATACTGGTGCTATGGAAGACATCCTGCTAGGTTCCTATACCAAAGAAGGTGACTCCATCTGAACTTAATGACTACAGACCAATTGCCCTCACATTTCATGTGATGAAGGGGCTGCAGAGGCTAGTCCTGACTAACCTTGGACCACAAGTGAGATCTTCATTGGACCCTTTACAGTTTGTCTACCAGCCTCATGTGGGAGTGGATGATGCCATCATCTACCTGTTACAGAGAGCTCATTCCCACCTGATGGTGGTGGCATTGTGAGAATCATATTTATTTATTTCTTTACTGCCTTCAATACAATCTAAATGAGTGCGAAGCTGCAAAAGGATAGGAGTAGCCAAATCCGCTAACTTTTGGATTACTGGCCGGACTCCAGTTTGTACAGAGGTTCTCTGTCTGAGATTATGGTGAGTGGCACTGGAGCACCACATAGGGCTGTCCTGTCTCTGTTTCTGTTCATACTGTAGACCTCAGACTTTAAGCACAAATCTAAGTCATCACTTGCAGAAGTTCTCTGATGACACTGCAGTGGTTGGGTGATGGGCAGGAGTCAGAGTACAGAGGACTGGTGGACAAGTTTGTGGAGTGGTGCAAGAGGAATCATCTGCTCCTGAATGTAGCCAAAACTAGGGAGATGGCGACGATTTTTGGAGGAAGAGGACTGACAAGTCCTGTATGCATTCTAGGAGAAGAAGTTGCGCTGGTGGAGGAGTACAAACACTTGGGTGTTCAACTCAACAACAGACTTGACTGGAAAACCAAAACCAAGGCTGCTTACAAGAAGGGGATAAGCAGACTCTATCTTCTAAGGAAGCTGAGATCGTTCAACGTGTGCAGCAGGATGTTGGAGATCTTTTACCAGTCTGTTGTAGTGAGTGTAGTCTTCTTTGAGGCTTTACGTTGGGGGAGCAGCATTGGTGCTGGTGATGCAAAAAGACTAAATAAACTCATCAAGAAGGCTGGATCCATCCTTGGCTACAACCTGGACCCTTTGGAATTACTGGTGGAGAGGAGGTCACTAAACAAACCATTATCCATTATGGACAATCAGGCACATCCTCTCCATGATCTACTGAATAAGTAGCGAAGCACCCTTTCAAACAGACGCATTCAGCTCCGCTCTCACAAGGATCATTACAGAAAATCTTTCCTACCAAATGCAATAAGTATATACAACACACACAAAATGCTGGTGGAACACAGCAGGTCAGGCAGCATCTATAGGGAGAAGTACAGTCGATGTTTCAGGTCGAGACCCTCTGTCAGGTCGAAGGGTTTCGGCCCGAAACGTCGACTGTACTTCTCCCTATAGATGCTGCCTGGCCTGCTGCATTCCACCAGTATTTTGTGTGTGTTGCTTGAATTTCCAGCATCTACAGATTTCCTTGTATTTGTGAAGTATATACAACAGTTCACTTCTGTGTGACAGGACAACACACATCATAGTACAATAGTCTCTGTTTTATTATTTCCTACATTATTATTGCACATCAGTAAATTATTATTGTGTATATCATTATTCTGTACTTTACTATTTGTTAATATTATTATACTCATTATTATTGCTAAGCGTGTTTTTAAATGTTGCTGCTGTAATAATTTCCCACTCAGGATCAATAAAGTACCTTTATTATTATTATTATTATGAATTACTGTCAAAGCAAATTGTTCTTCAATGAGTCCTTCTACAAATCCGCAGTAGAGAGTGTAGCGGCAAAACTAACCCGAAACCAGAGAACATCCTAACAATCTGCATCACTATACGGTACGGAAACTGCGCTGTGGTGGACAAGAAGGCTCTACAACGGGTAACCAAAAACAGCAACATAATGAAGAATCACATCCATCCTTCTCATGGGTTGTTTATCCAACTTTCATGAGGGACGAGGTTACATTGCATCCATACCAGGAACACAAGACTCAAAAACTGTTACTTTCCTCAAGCAGTAAAGCTAATCAACACCTCCATCCACTACTTTATCATTTCCTGTCAGTCACCTTATGTACAGACGTCCATGCCTACTGTCCCTTTATGGACATACAATCTATGTATATAAGCTAGCTTATGAATGTATATTTATTGTGTTTTTCAAATTATCATGTTCTTTAACTTATTGTGTTTTTTTGCACTGCATCAGATCTGGAGCAATAGTTATTTTGTTCTCCTTTACACTTGTGTACTGGAAATTATATTAAATAATCTTGAATGTCCAAGTGGATGGGGAATATCCCCAGCATATTTCTTTTGGGTTAGAAGTATTGACCATTATAATCTTCTTCATACAACCTCCTTCAATTTATGCAGGGAAGATACATTTTTCTGCATCACATTCTCCCTCTACCATGTTAATTGCATACCAAAACAGAAGGCAAAAGACTATTTGACTCAGGCATAACTGCAAACAGAGCTTGTACTTTTAAAGTACAGCTGAAAGGACAAGGAAAAAATTGGCCTAGAGACTAAGTCATTATATATATTTAAACTGGATGGTGATAGGTTCTTGATTAGAAAGGGCATCAAAGGCTATGGAGGAGAAGGCAGGAAAATGGGGTTGAGAGGTATAATGAATCAGCCTTGATGGAATGGCAGAGCAGACTCGATGGGCTGAATGGTCTAATTCTGCTCCTATGTCGTATGGTCTAATTCACATCTCCCAAACTAAATGCCTGAAAATTAGCACTTAAAAATTATAAAAATACATCTGTCAGAGAACTGTAACACAATATTACTGCATTTTAAAAAGAGCCGCCACATTTCACTAACGTTGCCACCGTTTCTGGTGCCGGCAGAGAATCACGCTGTGATAGCTGCAGACCAGATTTTATTGATAATTTGCGCCTGTGAAAGTGGGAAGGCTGAGCCTCATTCGGCAGTTAATGTGCACTCACAGCCTTCTGATGTGTTTGCCGCAAAGCTAACCGTGCACATGACAAGTTTTGCAGTCTGAACAGGAATAAAATAATTTGAATATTTCCAATTAATATATCAGAGACAAATTGATTTTCTTGAGAAAAGGATCAGCGAGCTTGGACACCTTAGTCTGCAGCAGTAATTAGAAAAAAAATCAAGTGTGTCCAAAAGACTGAGAATCAATATTTGCATCACTGCTCAGTATTGCAGCACACAAGAGTGATGTTAGTTAATGCTGTAAACTGTGACTAAACAAAAACAGCAGGGATGCAATTCTGAACTGCATGCCACAGAGTTCTATATTGGCACAGTTGGATGCTTCCAGTAGCAAAATGCATGGGCACTTATCCCATTTAACACTCCAACCATTTTGTATTCCTTTAGAATACTTTCAAACAGTACATGTTTGAATCAACAATTTAAGGGTCCTGTTAAATTAATCAGGCAGCAAAGAAAGAGGCCAACAGCTCCACAATATTTTCACTCCAAGTGAGCCTCTACTTGCCCTTGGCTCTGCTTTCCCAACCACCACTTTATCATTTCCTGTCAAGAACTACCTTATGTACAGACACTCCAGTGCGTAGCGTCACTTTACAGACATACAATCAATCTTCATATATGAGCTATCTTATGTATTTATATTTATTGTGATCTTTATCTTACTGATTTTTTTGTATTGCATCAGATCTGGACTAACAATTATTTTGATCGCCTTTACACCTCTGTACTGGAAATGACATTAAACAATCTTGAATCTTGAACTAAGAAATGCAGCACTGTCAGAGGTGTCATGTTTCATAGAACATAGAACTGTAGACACAGGAACACGCCCTTAAGCCTATGAGGTCCAAATTAATCTAAATCTTTACAGCTTGTATGTGATCTATATCCCTCCACTCCTGCACATTCAATGTCTATCTAACAGTTTCTTAAATGCCACTATTGTATCTGCTTCCTCCACTACCCCTGAAAGCCATTTCCAGACACCCACCACTCACTGTATATTTAAAAAAATCCCTACACATCTTCTTTAAATTTGCCCCCTCTCACCTTAAATATCCTCTAGTATTTAACATTATCTGCGCTGGGGAAAGAATTCTAACCCATCCCTGCCTCTCAGAATTTTATAAACTTCTATCAGGTCACCCATCAGCCTCCAACACTCCAGTGAAAACTAGTTTGTCCAAACTTCGTCCAGCTCACATCCTCTAATCCCTGCACCCTGTCCAAAGCCTTCCTTCCATCCCATAATGGGGTGAGCCGATCTGCACAAACTATTCCAAATACGGCTTAACCAAAATTTTATAGAGTTGCAACATGATAGACTTAGATGTTGATCTTCAGATTAGGCCTAGAGACCACAAAACTTAGGAGCAAAGTAAGGCCATTCAGTTCATCGAGTCTGCTCTGCCATTCGATCATGGCTGATTTATTTTTCCTCTCAACACCATTTTCCTTCCCTCTCCCTGTAACCCTTGATGTCCTTACAAATCAAGAACCCATCAATCTCTGCATCTATAGCCATCTGTGGCAATGAATTCTACAGATTCACCACTCTCTGCCCCAAAGAAATTCCTCACCTACATTTCACAAGAGAGGTCAGGCACCTTAAAAAGAATGTATCCATGAGGTATGGTTCATCAAATCTCCTGTATGAATACAATAAAACTATTTCAAAAAAGGTTCATCCTGGGCAGTATTTATTCCTCAACCAACATCTGTAAATCAGATTATCTGGCATTATCTTTAAGGGCAGTTTGTGATGCAAAAATTGTTGTACTTCCTATAACAGTGACTACACCCAGAAGCTTTGTCCTTGAATGCAAAGACATTGAATATCTTAATAAGAATGTGTCAGTTATTATATATATGCCTATATTTCTTCCAAGACGTTATTCCAACATTTATCAACACCCACTAGGGTGGGTCACAATTGGTGCAGCTAACAGCACTGCTGTTTACAGTTCCAGGGACATTAGTCTGATTAAGAACGTAGAACATAACAGCACAATACAGGCCCTTCAGCCCACAATGCTGTGCTAATCTTTTAACCTATTCAGAGATCATTCTAACCCAGGATTTCCAACCTGGGTTCCACAAACCCCTTGGTTAACGATAAGGGTCTAAGGCATTGAAAAGATTGGGAACCTCTATTCTAATCATTCACTCCTACAAAGCACTCCACATTCCTATCATCTATGTGCCTATCTAAGACTCTTTTAAATGCCCCTAATGTACCTGTCCCTATGACCTCCTTGTCAAGGCATTCCCCGAACCCACCACTCTCTGTAGAGTCCTTATGGATTTCTGCTGGGTACTCTGGTTTTTATCCCTCCACACGCCAAGACATGATAATTGGCCACTGGAAATCACCCCTTCGTGTAGTTAAGTGTAAAAAGAATGAAAGGGAATTTGAAGGGCACATGAGAGAGAATATATTGCAGGACCAGGAAAGAGGGGGGATTGAGATGGATAAGGATTTGCTCTTCTAGGAGTTGGCATGTACTCAATAGGTCAAATGGCTTCCCATGACATATTCCTCACAACTGCAAATATTTAAGAGAAGCTTGGATAGAATCCAAATTACAAAAGAAGTCTAGGTAAGTACATGGATGGGAGGGGTATGATCCAATGGAACTAGGGAGAATAAACACTTGGTGTGGACAAGATGGGCCTCTTTCTCTGCTGTAATGCTTAATGACTCTATACACTTGTATAATCAATCCTAACTGCATTCAATAAACGTGTCGGCAAGTTCCACATTCTCACTACTCTCTGGGATGAGATGCTTTGCCCAAATTCCTGATTAGACTTTTTAGTAATCAGTTCATACTATGAACCAACCTATAGTACTGGATTCCTCCGCAGCTAAGAATAACTATTCTAAGATTTTAAAAAAAGTAGAAACATAGAAAACATACAGCACAATACAGGCCCTTTGGCCCACAAAGCTGTGCTGAACATGTCCCTACCTTAGGACTACCTAAACTATACCCATAGCCCTCTATTTTTCCAAGCTCCATGTAGCCATCCAAGAGTCTCTTAAAAGACCCTATCGTTTCCGCCTCCACCGCTGCCGTTGGCAGCCCATTCCACGCACTCACCACTCTGCATAAAACTTACCCCTGACATCTCCTCTGTACCTACTTTCAAGCACCTTAAAACTATGCTCTCTTGTGCTAGTCATTTCAGCCCTGGGGAAAAGCCTCTGACTATCCACACAATCATTGCCTCTCATTATCTTGTACACCTCTATCAGGTCACCGCTCATCCTCCACCGCTCCATGGAGAAAAGGCTGAGTTCACTCAATCTATTCTTATAAGGCATGCTCCCCAATCCAGGCAACATTCTTGTAAATCTCCTCTGCACCCTTTCTATGGTTTCCATGTCCTTCCTATAGTGAGGAGACCAGAATTGAGCAAGTGGGGTCTGACCAGGGTCCTATATAGCTGCAACATTACCCCTCGGCTCTTAAACTCAGTCCCACGATTGATGAAGGCCAATGCTCCGTATGCCTTCTTAACCACAGAGTCTACCTGTGTAGCAGCTTTGAGTGTCCTATGGACTCGGACCCCAAGATCCCTCCGATCCTCCACACTGCCAAGAGTCTTACCATTAAAAAGGTAAGATGCCTGTTTTAAGTTAAATTCTGGCAGACCTGAAATTTGACCCCGATATTTATGTGACTATATTCAGTGATTAATATCTAATTAGCCAATCATGTGACAGCAACTCATTGATGTTCAAACCAAACATCAGAATGGGGAAGAAATGTGATCTAAGTGACTTTGACCGTGGAATGATTGTCGGTGCCATATGGAGTGGTTTGAGTATCTCAGAAACTGCTAATCTCTTGGGATATTTGCACACAACAGTCTTTAGAGTTTACAGAAAATGTCGCGAGAAACAAGACATCCAGTGAGCAGCAGTTCTAAGTGCAAAAATGCTTTGGTCATGAGAAAAGTCTGAAGAGAATGGCCTGACTGGTTCAAGATGACTGCAAGGTGTCTGAAATTCAAATAACAATAGTGGCTTGCAGAAGGGCATCTCTGAATGCACAATAGGTCGAACCTTGAAGAGGATGGGCTATAGCACCAGAAAACCATGAACATATAGTCAGTGGCCACTTTATTAGGTGCAAGAGGTATGTAATAAAGCAGCCACTGAGAGCAGGCCTAATTCATTGATGGTACACTGATATTTCAATTAGTTGCTGGGTGAACAAATCTGCCCCTGGGATGAGGAAGTTGGATTTGGTGAAAACTAAGGGACAGATCATGGCAGCTATTCTTCCATATTCCAATGGGAATAAGGTCAATTATAAAGAGTTTCTGAATGTTTCTGCAGCTATTTTAATGCTCCCTTATCAAATTCCCATTAACCATTAACAGTCTACAGCAGTACGCATATGCTCTGACAATGAGAATATGTCACATCTGCCTGTCTGTCTTCTGTCCTACAGAAAGCTAGTTTCTAAGATGAAGCATCGAGGGTTAGAGCAAGATGACAAGGTCATTCATTTATTAGACTTCAAAAGGGGGTCACTGGAATTTCTATGAAAGATCTGGCCTGCTGTTACAGGCTCAGCAGGGACAAGGCAGTTTTACAATGATCAGAATCCTGGGGCCTACACCAAGGCTAGAGTTGCCAGTAGGCCTGTGAGGAACCCAATGGTAATTGGATGTGACATCAATTTTGAATAATCTCATCACTTTATCAGAATAGGCTTGTCACTGCTCTAATTAAGCCACAGTTCTCCATACATGAATACTGGAACAACGCATTATATTCTAATAATGGCCATCAAGAACCAGCCAAAGTCTCATTTTGTGTTCTGAAACTTAATGATCGAGACCTACAAATGACAAGGACTTCTAATTACCTATATGTGATGTGTATTATCATTGCTTCAAATCAGAGGTTAAATACTGCAAAAAAAATTTGAGTAATGAATTGGGTCCACCACTGTTAGCATCCGACAGTAGCCTTAGGCTCAGATAGTGCACAAAACACAGTGGCTTCTCTCAATGGGAATGCTGTAATATGTAAAAAGTTTCCTTTATCTAATTATTACTATTAAGGCAGTAGTTTCAATTGTCAATGCCTTGATTGGCAGTAATGTACACTAAGTACCTGAGAAATTAAATCATTAGTCCAACTTCAGCACAAGTTTTTCCACTGTGATAAGTGGATGCATTCTGGCTTATTGAGCTCTTCAGGGCAGGATTCTACTGCTTGTGAGAAAATGAGTACATCCAGTATTATCATGCTAACTGTGATTCCTTTCTTTCCAGGAAATTAATTTGTACTTTTTTAAAAATTAATCAGTTTCCACTTTTTATGTTCGCTTTCATAGGTAACAGTGCTACAATTTATTAGGGCTCTTCCAGAATTTATGGAATTTTGGACAATCATCATTAAAACCATAAGACACAGGAGCAGAATTAGACTATTTGGAATGGCAGCCAAGCAGGTGCCTCTTTGAGCTCATCTGCAAAGGTTAAACTCCTCTCTTTTTTTCCTTTTCAAGGTGGTTGGGTTTCTATCAAAATCCTGATCTGCAAGTGGCACTCAAACTGCAATTTTTTTCATGCTGAACGAGTTCCTATTCTTGGAGCTCGTCAGCCAACTGTTTTCCGACATTCTCCAAGCATGGCTTGGAAGATGGTGCCTCTGGGGGGTGGACAACTGATCCCAGGCCGGTGTTGCAAACTGAGGCATCACGGGAAAAGTAACATTAGGATGTGGCAGATGTATTGACGGAGGTCTCTGTAGTTGAGCAATCGCATTCTCTCTCCCTTTCCCTCAATGGGTGGAGAGTTTGATGATGCCAATTCTAGCATTGGGAATCTCCAAATAAAAAAAGCAGCTTGGGAAACTGTGACACTATAACAACAACTATCAGTCTGTTGCTGTGAAAAACAGGTGACATCTCTCTGGAGGGAGAGGGAGAGGGAGAGGGAGAGAGAGAGAGAGAGAGAGGGAGGGAGAGGGAGGGAGAGGGAGAGAGAGGGAGAGAGAGAGGGCGAGGGAGAGGGAGAGGGAGAGGGAGAGGGAGAGGGAGAGGGAGAGAGAGAGGGAGAGAGAGAGAGAGAGAGAGAGAGAGACTGTGTCATATTGAACTGTAGGGTGAACAGTAGTTTTTGTTGACTGCAGATATCATGGTCCTTCCTTTGAGTGCTTTGCAGTTGCTGGGTGGGTGGTGGGCGCTGACACCTTTTTGCTGAAAAGGGTGAGGGTGCGAGGCTGATGCTTGCTGCTGCTTGTGAGGGGGGAAGAGGGGAACTTTGGGGTTCTAACATTTCTCTGTCAATCATTCTTTTAGGGTTCTTCTGTTTCTCATGGATGTCTGTGAAGACTAAGTATTTCAGACTGTAAACTGTGTATATTCTGATAATAAATGGAACCATTTCAACCATTTGGAACATCAAGTCTACTCTACCATTCCATCATTGCTGATTTATTATCCTTCACAACCCTATTCTCCTGCCTTCTCCCTGTAACATTTGATGCCCTTACCAATACAGGTTGAGTAAACCTTATTTGAAATTTAAAAATCTGAAACCCTCTGCCTGCCCAAATTTTTTTTGAGTGCTGTCATTATGTCACAAATGGAAAATATCTCACATATGTAATGAACAGTTAGTGAAAAATAAAAAAAACTGCATAACGCGTAAACTGAAGATCTCAATCGTGCATTGCAAGAGTGGAACTGTCAGTGTCAGAGTGATTATTTGCCGTCTAACGGCATGCTGATCATGAAACAAGCAAAGATCTATCATGATAAACTGAAAGTAAATGTGAATAGTCAGCAAGAAGGGTCAGAAGTTTAATAAAAGGCATGGCATTCAATTTTTAAATGTCTGCTGATCACAAAGCAGCAGAGAAATTCAGTGATGAGTTTGCGAAGATCATTGCTGATGAGAATCTAACACCTGAGCAAGTCTGCAATGCTGATTATTTTTATACTTATATAAAACCTAAAAAAAACTGAACTGTAAACTTCTAACCAAAGTATGGCATCATAGGTAGAGACTGAAAGCCTGGTGATGTTTGTTGTTCAGCAAAAGATTCAGGTATTCTCACCCGATGCTGCTGTACTGCTTTTGTTACCCTGCACACATTATACTGTCATTATATTAATAGTATGTATTAATTTTTACTGTTAAGTATATGTGTGTGATACACAAGTATAAGACAATGACTGCTTACCAGTAGCACATAAATTCAGAGTCCTAAATAATGGTGAAATCAAGCTATCTCATTATATATTCCAAAATCCAAAACACTTCCAGCCCTAAGCATATCAGCTAAGGGGTACTCAACCTGTATATACCTACTCGCTAAAGGCCCAACTGCTTTACAATACTGGATTGTAGGCTATCCATCGGTGATATAAGGATTTCCATTGGTGATAACCTAATTTCTCCAGCACTTTCTCATTAATGATATTATTTATCATAATTTCCTCCCTGTCATTAGACTCTTGATTCGCCTCCATTTGGCTATATTTATTAATTTTGCGTAACCTTTTCTATACATATCCTGAAGATGTTGGTGTCACTGGTTGTCTTGTAAAATTAAATAAAATTAAAATTCAGCCTTCATTGATGACTGGTTAGAGTCATATAAAAGTCAAACTGGGTAAGAAGTAACACACAAAATACTGGAGGAACTCAGTGGTTTGGGAAGCATCTATGGACAAGTGTAAACAGTTGATGTTTCTGGCTGAGGCCCATCTTCAGGGCTGGAAAGGAAGGGAGAAGTCAAAGTAAGAAGGCGGGGGAGTGATGGAAGGAAGAAGTATAAGGTGGCAGGTAACAGGTAGTTGAAACTGGGAGGGGGGCAGTGAAGTAAAGAGTTGGGAAAATGATCCTTACTTCCCTCCTCCCTATCTTCTTACTTTGACTTCTCCCCTTCCTTTCCACTCCCAATGAAGGGTCTCAGCCCGAAACAACAACTGTTTACTCTTTTCCATAGATGCTGCCCAACCTGATGAATTCATCCAGCACTTTGTGTGTGGTACTCTGGATTTCCAGCATCTGCAAAGTCTCTCATGTTTGTTATTCCTTCGCAAACTGTTTCACTCCACAAGATCCTTGCTAAATGACTCAGTGAGACTGCGCAAAACATTATAAGAACACTCAAGAATTTAGAATAGCATTAACCATATAATATTTTGATTGAACTATATTCAATCTATTTCTAATAATAGAATGTGAATACAAAACTATGTACAAAAATACATTATTGACTGATTTTCTGTTATTTATTCATAGCCAAGGTGGATGTGACTCAGATTTAATTTATTTAGGTGCCTGACAATGAGCAACTCTACGTGTAATCTGTTAAATAAAAAACAACAAAGTAAAAAAAGCTGGAAATCTGAAATAAAACCAGAAAATATTGAAAACTATGTTGTATGTTTCCAATGTTTTCTTATTTTATTTTGAATAAATGCACCTTGTTTAAGATTTCCTCTTGTTAAAAATGTTAATATCAATTATATAAACAAAAGTTATCTGAATGAACAATTTCACAGAAGCTCAAAATGCAATGGTTTCCAATCTGCTGGAGGAACTCTGCCTTAGCTATTTCACAGCTATTCCAAATGGGGTAATAATTAAATGTGTGCTGGTCTCTTTGTTAAAAGAGTCATATAAGAGATAAATCAGAATCAGACTCAAGTTTATTATCAGCAGCATGTGACGTGAAATTTGTTCACTTAGCAGCAGCAGTTCAGTGCAATGAAAATAAATAAATAAATAGATCGATTGCGGTATACGTACATCGAAGACCAAAAATTGTCAAAATATGGCTATCACTGATCACCTTCTAACTAGCCTTCTTCCCCTCCCCTCACCAATTTCATTCTGGCATCTTCCCTCTTCCTTTTCAGTCCTGAAGAAGGATTTCGACCCGAAACATCGACTGTTTATTTATTTCTATAAATGCTGTCTGACCTGCTGAGTTCCTCCAGCATTTTGTGGGTGTTGCGATAGGGTAAGATCAACACCACAGCAGGTTTTATATAACACCTCAAAAAGGACAGTTACGAACAGTATGATTAATGTAACTCTGATGTCTATTAAAAAGTTAATATGCCAATCAAAAATCTTTGATACATTTAAAGTTAAACAAAAATCCAGTATCTTTATAGATATAAAGCTAAACACAATATCAATGCTGGTCATTAACCCACAACCAATGAAAAGCTACTCATTGCCTTCTACAACAGCAGACTTATTTACAAGATTTTTGTAACAGATTTTTCAGTCTACTCCTAACCATTTCTTTTAGCATCAATCATTAGCAGAAAACAGTACTGGTGGCCTTTCACATTACGATGATCAGATCACCATCACAGCTTCCTCCAGCTTATAAATGTGCTAAAGCAGTAATTACCAAAATGATGAGGCCCATTAAGGATTATGATTCTGCTTTTGAGCAAATGAAAGGCATGGATAAATCTGCCAGTGAATAATTCTGGCATAAAATAAATAAAAATTGGAAATTTATTATTAAAATGGCACGTGGTTGGAAAGCATAGCAATAATCATAAGAATGTCAGTGAAAAGACAGAAATATGTAACATATAGTTTGTTCCCTTCAACCAAACTTACCATTTTTATTCTTAGTTTATTATCACATGACCTCTGAACTCCACCATCACAAATCCACATTGGTCACCCAGAATATGTCGCATGGTTAGTGTAAAATGAATGGACACTCTCTGTTATATTATAGACACTAAAGGTACAGCAAATGCTGAAAATCTAGAGCAATACACACAATGTGCTGGAGCTCAGCAGGTCATGCAGTATCTGTGGATGGGAATAAACAGTCGACGGTTCAGGCCAAGGTCCTTCATCAGGACTGAAGAGGAAGGTAGAAGAAGTCAGAATAAGTAGGTGGGGGAGGGGAGGAAGAAGAACAAGGAGGTAGGTGACAGGTGAAACCAGGAGAGGGCAGCGAGTGAAGTAAAAAGCTGGGAAACTGATTGGTGAAAGTGATAAAGGACTAGATGGTCTGATAGGAGAGGACAGAAGACCGTAGATAAAAGGGAAGGGGGAGGAGACCAGACGGAGATAATGGGCAGGTAGGAAGAGAAGGTGGGAGAAGGAAACAAGAATGTTGAATGATGAAGGACAGGAGATGAGAGATCAATGTTCATGCCATATTGTTGAAGATTACCCAGATGGAATATAACATGATGCTTCTCCAAACTGAGTGTGGCCTCATCGTGGCAATAGAGAAGACATGGACTGACATGTCAGAATGGGAATGGGAAGTAGAATTGAAATGGATGGCCACAGGGAAATGCGCTTTTAGTGGCAGATGGAGCGAATGTGCTCGTCAAAGCGATCTTCCAATCTACACCAGATCTCAAATATATATAGGAGGCTTAACAAAGCAGTCTCTGTTATACCAGCCTTCTCAATATCAAAGATTCCTCTTAACTCCTGAATAATTCAGGCTAATCCTAATGATTGGAAACCCTGACTAAGAATAAGAAGTATCCTTGCAAGTGAAACAAGTGCTACACCAGCCCCTAAGCCTCCTCCCTCACTACTATTCAGGGCCCCAAATAGTCCTTCCAGGTGAGGTGACACTTCACCTGTGAGTCTGTTGGGGTCATATACTGTGACCAGTGCTCCCTGTGTGGCCTTCTGTACATTGGCATAGATTGAGAGACTGTTTCGCTGAGCACATATGCTCACTCTGCCAGAAAAAGCGGCATCTCCCAGTGGCCACATATTTTAATTCCACTTAACCACTCCCATTCCGATATATCAGTCCAAGGCCTCCTCTACTGTTGCAATGAGGCCACACTAAGGTTAGAGAAGAGACATCTTATATTCTGAGTCTGGATAGCCTCGAATCTGATGGCATGAGCATCAATTTCTCGAACCTGTGGTAATGACCCCCCCTTTCACCATTTCCCATTCCCCTCTCACCTTATCATTTTACCTGCCCATCACCTCCCTCTGGTGTTCCTCCCCCTTTTCTTTCTTCCATGGCGTTCTGTGCTCTCCTATCAGATTGCCCCTTCTCCAGCCCTGTACCTTTTTTACCTATCAACTTCCCAGCTCTCTACTTCACACCCCCCCCCCCTCCCAGTTTCACCTATCACCTTGTGTTTCTTTCTCCTCTATCCCTACCTTCTTACTCTGACTCCCCATCTTTTTTTCTCCAGTCCCAATAAAGGGTCTCGGCCCAAAACATCGACTTTTCCATAGATGCTGTCTGGTGTGCTGAGTTCCTCCAGCGTTTTGTGTCTGTTGCTTGGATTTCCAGCACATGGAGATTTTCTCTTGCTTGTGATAAGAAGTTACGTGTGCTTTTTATTTCATGCAGACACTAAGTGAGTTGGTATGGAATAAATACTAAGTTTATGTCTACAAAATTAAATACTGGACACCTACAAGGTTTCACTTAATTTGTTATGTTTTTTTTAAATAAAAATATAAAATTTAATGAAGATCCTTTGAAAATAAGTTGTAATTCATTATTAATTTGTATGAAATCCAGATTACACTTAATCCAAAAACAAGCAATATCCAAACACAATGCTGTTTAGTACCTGAGAAATATTGTTCATAGGTACTGAGTGGTATTCCATTTTCTACTAGTTGAAACTCGGAATGGTGTCCTGAGATCTGCTGCTTTTTGCAACTATCATCAGCTTTCTTTGTTCACATCCAAGGCAGTTTTATTAAATTTGATAATAAGTAACAAGGCACATTTCAACACAGAAAACAGGTGCAAGCATTGCTCAAGGTCCTGATGCAGGGTCTTGATCCGAAACATTGACTGTTCATCCCATTCCATACATGTGGCTTGACCTGCTGAGTTCCTCCAGCATTTTGTATGTGTTACTTTGGATTTCCAGCATCTGTTGAAACTCGTGTAATAAATCTAGGGAGCTTTGACTCTCAGAGAAAAATTCATTATTTTGCAGAACACATCAGGGGGTTTGTGTATTGAGTCTTTGCTCTCTTCTGCAAACTGAAAATGATTTATAGATATTGCATAAGTGTTCATTGCTTTAAAAAATCAACAAAAACTGCAGACACTGGAAATTTAAAATAAAATCTAAATATTGAGAAAAACTCAGCAGGGCAGGCAGCATCAATGGAATGAAAAACAGCTTCACGTCTGAGACATTTAATCAGAAATAAAGTACAGTGGACTCTGGATAATTGGGGTGGCCATTTATTCCGGATAACTCTTAAAGAACAAAACTAATAGAGAAAATTGTCAGGTTTCTCTTGTCGATAGCATTGTATGAAGGCAGTCCATCATTTTCATTAGATGTCTGTGCTGATTTTGTGTACAGTAGATGAATTCCTCCCTCGGTAACTATTAGGAACTACTACATAGTTTTATACTACTATAGTAGGATTGGTAGTGTTCTAATATGCTCTGTATTTTATTTAAATAAATAACTTGTCTTTTTTATACCTTTTTAATTATTTCCAAGAAACTTCAGCTAATTGGGGCAGCCACTTAATTGGGCCAAAATGTACTGGTCCTAATGAGAACCAGTCAGCTACCAAGGCTCAAACTAGCGACCTTCAGATCACTAGACGAACGCCTTAACCACTTGGCCACGCACCAACACAACTTTACTTATCACATGTACATCAAACCATGCAGTGAAATGTGTCATTTGCATTAAATCAAATCAGCAAGGATTTTGCTGGGCAGCCCCCAAGTGCTACCAGCATTCTGACGCCAACATAGCCGGCCAACAACTCATTAATCCTAATCAGGCATCTATAGAATGTAAGAGGAAACCAGAGCACCTGGAGGAAACCCATGAGATCATGGGGGGAATATACAATCTCCTTATAGACAGCAGGAGGATTCAAATCCCCAGCAATTTTAGAGGTGACACTGTGAAGTGCTGCGCTAACCCCCGTTAGGTCAGCCCCGAAGTTTTTTTTATACACTGACATTAATAGAGACCCAATGTGCACTTTCTTTTGGGCCTGCAGGCTTCTCACAGCCACCCCATCTCCATTTCAGGCCTGATAAGCCTGACTGACCCCAAACAACTGGTTAACTGAATAAAGTTGGCAGAAGTATCCCCCCAGTTAACATTGAAGGATTTTCTACATATATAACACGGAAGCAGCACATCATGAACAGCACCACCTGGTTGGCCAACATACATGGGTGCACAGTCTCAGTTTAAATTCAAGTTATGTCTGAGATTTGAACCTGAGTCCTGATGCAGGAACATAATAATCCATCACCAAAATGCAAGGTGACATTGATTAAATAACTGAGCATTTAATCACATAAGCACACACGTGAGGCTCCATCACTGCTTCCTGTAAGCTATTACTATTTCAGCAGCTTCCACCCACACAGACAACAATAGTTCATTTTTTGTGTCTCACTCATTCAAATGTACAAGATAATTACAGTCAGACTACAACAAAGATTTGCATGCTTGAGGCAACAATTGAATCAGCTTCTGAATGATAGACACAGAGGTTTATTGAACAGGTAAAATGAAGGCATAAATTACCCTTTTGTTTAATATATTTCGTCATTTTTCTTGTATCATCCTCCTCTAATTGTGCATATTAGTAGATAGAAAATGCCGGAGGAACTCAGCAGGTCAGGCAGCATCTGTGCAAAGGAATAAACAGGCGACATTTCGACAGCCAGCTTCTTCTCCCTTCCTTTCCAGTCCAGATGAGGCTCTCAGCCCGAAACGTCGGTTGTTTATTCATTTCCATCGATGCTGCCTGATCTGCTGAGCTCCTCCAGCATTTTGTATACATTACTCTGGATTTCCAGCATTTGTAGAATCTCTTGTGTTTCTAATTGTGATTGTAGATTTTGAGTAAAATAACACAGGAGCAGCTATTCTGTCCATCTAGTCTTTGCCAACACTCTTATTCTATAGGGACCATTTTCTCCCATCTTCTTGCAACAATTTATATTAAGGAGAGCAGAGAGAGAGAGAATGATGAATCTGCTGGATTCTCATATGTTTACATTTCAAACCATCTTAAACCTGTGGGTACAGATACATACAATGACATTTTTTAATAGGGAGGCCGTATAAACTTTGATTACTATTCAAGAATCTATTCAAGTAGATTCTTCATGATATCTCACTATTTCCAACTATTGTACCACAAGCGTATATGAAATAAATGCATGGCAAATCTCCTGGGACTTTGTATAGTCACTGTAGAATGTCATACAATAATGATATTATTATTACATCTACATATATTAAAAGGACCTACATTTATGTTCGTACCCTGTCATCGTTTTTTTATTATGAATGCCTATGCTTCACTGAGAATGAAAACCAGTGATGAAAATGTCAGACTGTATTTACACCCTCCCACCAACTGTGATGCTGTATCAGCTCTGACTGATGTTGCCTTCTGTTGACAAATTGAGAAAATTCCAGCAAAGAGCCTCTAAAAAGAGCTTGCAGTTACCTGTTGCCTAATTAAATCTCATCAATATTTGAAAGCATGTGCATTACATTGTGCAAATACTGTTAAGGAATAAATGACACAGCCAGTTTGAACAGAGGAGTCTGCTGTCGTGTAGAAGACAATGAAATAGATGCCGCCTGACCTGCTATGTTCCGCCAACACTTTATGTGTGCTGCTCAAGGTTTCTAGTATCTGCAGAATCCCTTGTGCTTATCAGAGAATTTGTTTTTGGTGGCAGAGTTGAGGGAATAATGTTGGCCAGGATCACGTAGAAATTTGTGCACTTCTTCAAAAAGTGCCAGGTCAACTTCTAAATATCAGAACAGGTTGGAACACCAATGTTCTTTTACAAGTCAAGTTAATACAACAATTCTTTGTGTCGTTAGAAATGATATCCTTGCTATGAGCTCAGTCTGCAGATTCCAAGGTTTTCAGCCCACAGTTTACTGACTCAGGCAACAACAAATATATTAATGACTGCTAAATAATTCGCATCATTTCACTTTTTTCTCAGTAATTTTTTTTAAGTTACTTTAACAACAGGAAAGTCAGACAATGACAATGACCTTGATCAACATGAATGAGTCCAACAAAAGGGCTATTTCCATGTTGCATGACTCTATGACTCTCTATGAAACATATGCTACTATATTGAACGATCATAAGCCAATTAGTTTCAAAAATACTTTCATTCACAAAAACATGGAAGTTAACTTCTTCACAAGCCGAAAGAAATTTGTTTATTAGAGACACTTAAGAGGCTCTTGGATAGGCGCGTGGATGACAGAAAAGTAGATGGCTATGTGGGAGGGAAGGCTATGTGTAGGTTAAAAGGCTAACACAACATTGTGAGTCAAACATTGTGGCTGGCGCCAAATCGTGGTTGTATGTTCTATAAGAAAAAGGACAGGAATAAGCCATAAGATCCCTGGAATCTGGTGGGCCATCCTAAAGATCATGGCTAATCAGAAAAGGCCATTGTTCACTTTCCCGCCAGTTCCTATATCGTCAGATTCTCCATTCCATTATCTTATCTCATCTTTCGAAGTACTTCATTACTCTGCCTTCATAGTTGCCAGGACAGGGAATTCCAAAGGTTTACAACTTTTTTAGATCTTGCTCACCTCAACTTAATGATCCTCATTGGAGATTTCCCCCAGCTCAGAAGATATCTCAGCATCCAGTCCACAAAGACACCTCCAGATCATTCTGCTTCAATGAAATCAACTCTCACTCTTCTAAATTCCAGAGTGGATCAGCCTAATATGCTTTACATTTCCTTATGAATTAACCCACTCATGACTGGAATCAATCCACTAGATATATTCACCACTAACTTGACAGCACACTTTAAATTTAAAAAAACTGCACAGATTAATCCATCTGACACCTTTCCAAAATCCTGTGCAACTGCAAATAAACTCTCCAGTTTTTATTCCATAACCCTACTACAAAAGACAAAATTATTACACTTTACTAACTGCTTCTGTGGACTATCATTTATTTATTTATTGAGATACAGTGTGGAATAGGTCCTTCTGGCCCCTCAAGCTGTGCCATCCATCAACCCACCGATTTAACCCTAGCCTAATCACAGGACAATTTACAATGACCAATTAACCTACTAACCAGTACATCCTTGGACTTTGGGATGAAATCAAGCATCCACAGGAAATCCTTATGGTCACAGGGAGAATGTACAAACACTTTACAGACAGCACCGGAATTGAACTCTGAATTCCACTGCCCTGGGCTGTAATAGTGTCGCACTAAACACTACACTAATTATCTGGTTGGTATCTGTGGAGAGAGAAACAGAGTTAAGACTTCAGATCCTGGCCCTAAACTTCAGAATAGGGTGGCATAAAGAGAATATTAAGAGAAATGGGGCTGTTCATAATTTTAAGTGTTAATGAGATAGAGGTGGAAAATTTTAGACAGACTTGTTGTGGAACGAGCTTCCAGTAGAAGTGATAGAGGCAGGTTCGGTATTGTCATTTAAAGTAAAATTGGATAGGTATATGGACAGGAAAGGAATGGAGGGTTATGGGCTGAGTGCGGGTCAGTAGGACTAGGTGAGAGTAAGAGTTCGGCATAGACTAGAAGGGCCGAGATGGCCTGTTTCCGTGCTGTAATTGTCATATGGTTATATGGACTCACTTTCAAGGACTGTACAACTCATGTCTTCAGTACTATTTATTATTTTTATTTGCACGGTTTGTCTTCTTTTGCACATTGGTTGTCATTCTTTGTGAGTAGTTTTTCATTGATCTACTGTATTTCTCTTGTTCTACTATGAATAGTTGCAGGAAAATTAATCTCAAGCCAGTATACAGTGAAATATATGTACTTTTTAAATAAATTTACTTTCAATTTTGAACTTTGAAACCATCTGTAATTTTTTAAAGATCAAGCCAAAATGCACATTATTACTGCTTGACAAAATTTTCTGAACATTTTAGATTGTTAATAATTTAAGTTGTAACATCCTAGATTGAGTGTAAGAAAACTAGCAATTACTTTTCTCAATTTGGTGTCTCAAACATCAGAAGTTTTTTTTTGTTAATTGAGAACCAGCCACACTTTCACTTCAATCCCTTTTCTGCAAAGCTTTTCCTGTGGTTTATACTGCAAGCAAATTTGAAAGTCAATCTTTAGCTAAGTCATTCCACAAACAGTATAAATCAAATATAAATCTGATCAATTTAAGTTAATTCAAGATACTGTGTTTCTCATCTTCATGAAACTGAGGGCAGAAAATCATGTTAAACTAGGGTATATGTTCTTATTCAACATTTCAAGACATAACAAAAGAAACTGCTCCCTTTTCTTGGTTATCGTCACTGAGATCTGAGACAGTGCCTTCTACTTTGGTACAAGACCACAAATTTAATTGCTTCACTACCTGTGGGTGTTCCTCTAACAAAGGAAAGATTTCTTTTTCCCTGTTAAACAACAGGTGTTACCTTCCCCGACTAAAGTAAAAAATAATGCAAGAAACTAAAATCAAACAAAGCAACCATACCAGGATGAAATTCATGCCTTTCACTAATTGAATAACGGCTAATTTTACGGTTAAAAAATGCAGTACCTTCTAATGAAGTACTGTATTCCAGCCAAAGTTCCTTTCCATTAACAGGATTGTATTTCACTGTGCCACCTAGCTCATGGAAGATTTTAGCAAATAAATAGAAATTTAGGTCATTGATATTTCAGTAGTTCTTTCAAAGATCAATTCAGTTTGTCCTACACAGTTGATATAGTTTGTCTTTTTTCTGTAGATTATATAGCAGAGTAGTTACTTTCTTTTGCATATTTATTCTATTCTCTTTTGAAGGTTAATATTAAACCTATAAACTCAATGCTTTTAGACACCACATTCTAACCTCTAGTCACCCTTTGTAGCAAAAGTCCTTTATTCATGCTGCTTTTTTTTGTAAATCACCTTAATCCTGTGTCTTTGATTCTTGACCCTTTAGTAAGTTATTTATTTGTCCATTCAGTCAGTTTTAACAGTTCAAATTTTAAATACTTTTATTAAATCTTCTCCCTCTGCCCTACACAGAACACCAAATATCCAGTCTAACAACACATCTGTAATTCCTTACCCCTGTAATCACTCATGCAAATTCTTTCAGTCCTTAGAGGGCAATACCCAGAAATAGGTACAAAGTTCCAATATGTTCTAAAATTAAGGCTAGCCTGTATGGTAGGTCGTGTCTAACCAATCTTAAAGAGCTTTTCCAGGAAGTGACAAGGAAAGTTAATGAAGGTAAGGCTGTGGATGTTGTCTACATGGACTTTAGCAAGGCAATTGACAAGGTCCTGCATAGGAGGTTCATCAAGAAGATTCAGTCGCTCGGCATTCAAGATGAGGTGGTAAACTGGATTAGATGTTGGCTTTATAGACAATAGACAATAGGTGCAGAAGTACACAATTCGGCCCCTCGAGTCTGCACCGCCATTCTGAGATCATGGCTGATCATTCACTATCAATACCCAGTCCCTGCCTTGTCCCCATATCCCTTGATTCCCCTATCCATCAGATATCTATCTAGCTCCTTCCTGAAAGCATCCAGAGAATTGGCCTCCACCGTCTTCCGAGGCAGTGCATTCCACACCTCCACAACTCTCTGGGAGAAGAAGTTTTTCCTCAACTCTGTTTTAAATAACTGACCTCTTATTCTTAATCCATGCCCTCTGGTACTGGACTCTCCCAACATCTGGAACATATTTCCTGCCTCAATCCTATCAAATCCTTTAATTATCTTAAACGTTTCAATCAGATCACCTCTCAATCTCCTCGATTCCAGTGCGTTCAAGCCCAATCTCTCCAATCTCCAATCTTTGTGGGGGAAGCCAGAGTGGTAATAGATGGCTGCCTCTCTGACTAGAGTCCTGTGACTAGTGGAGTGCTGCAGCGATCAGTGCAGGGTCTGTTGCTACTTGTCATTTATATCAATGATCTGGATGATAATATGGTTAACTGGATAAACAAATTTGTGGATGACACCAAGACTGACCAGTGAGGAAGACTAACTTAGAGAGGGATCTGCAACAGCTGAAAAATTGGGCTGAAAAATGACAGATGGAATTTAATGCAGTCAAGTGCAAGGTTTTGCAATTTGGTAGTAGCAACTAGGGTAGACCTTACACAGTGAACAGAAGGGCATAAAGGAGTGCAGTGGAACAAAATAATCTGGGAATACAGGTCCACAATTCATTGAAAGTGGCGTCAAAGGTAGGGTTATAAAGAATGCTTCTGGCACATTCGACTTCGTGAATCAAAATATTGAGTACAGATGACGGGATGTTATGTTGAAGTTGTGTAAGATGTTGGTGAGGTCTAATTTGGAGTATTGTGTGCAATTTTGGTCACCTACCTACAGGAAAGATGTAAATAAGGTTGAAAGAGTACAGAGAAAATTTACAAAGCTATTGCGGAGTCCGGAGGACCTGAGTAATAAGGAAAGACTAAACAGGTGAGGACTTTATTCCTTGGAATTTAGAAGATTCAGAGGAGATTTGATTGAGGTAAAATTATGAAGCTGGATGAGATGATAACCAGAGGTCATGGCTTAAGGGTGAAAGATGAGAAATTTAAAGGGAACATGAGGGGAAACCTCTTCACTCAGAAGGTCATAAGAGTGTGAAACAAGCTGCCAGCACACGCAGTGCATGCAAACATGATTTCAATGTTTAAGAGAAGTCTGGACAGTAGGGCAATGGTCTCAGTGCACACTGATGGGAGTAGGCACTGAAATGCTTTGCCACAAACTAGACAGCTGAAGGGTCTGTTTCTGAGCTGTACTTTTTTATGACTCTGACTCAAATGGTTGCCTTAGTCTAGTATTGCAGCAAATGCCAATGACTGTTACATATTTGTGTACATTTGCTTGCCAGTTCTCTGTTCAGTACAGTTGATGACAATTAGCTTGATGGATATCAGGCTATGCCTTTGGTTGAGTCATTCAAACTCCTGGGGACTACCATTACCAAAACATTGAAATGGGGCAAGTATGTTATGCTCATCACTAGGAAAGCCCAGAAGAGACTGGCCTTCCTATGCTAGCCTAGGAAACTTAATGTCTCAGGGAGTATCCTGATAAATGTTTATTCCACCATCATTGAAAATGTCGTGATCACCACTGTCAACTGTTTGGTTTCCCACCGCCTCCCCCAACTCCAAGTGCAGATTGCAGTGAGTGGTCCACTCAGTTGAGAAGATCATTGATTGTCAACTACCAACATTAAAAAATCTGTTCATTGCCAGGGCAAATAAAAGAGCTGGAAAGATTACTGCTGACTCCACCCACTCTCCCAGTCACCTATTCAGCAAACTGCCTTCAGGGAGACACTACAAGTCCATCACCACCAGGAATTTATGTCAGCTCCAAAGCTTCTTTCCTGTAGCTCTCCAGCTGCTCAACAAAGCTCACTCCAGTGTATACCCTAACTGTCCCTGCACAACATCTGTTAAATGGTCTTTCCTGCTCTCCTTGTTCTGTTGATAATTATTGAGTCTCGTTTATATGTTCACCTTTATTTAAGTTTGATTACTGATGTTTGTGCATGTGACCATTCTGCTAATTATTGATTGTTCATGGCTGTTTGCACTATTGTCATGTAAATCATCGGTTGCTTTTGTATTCTTATTACTGTTATGGTTGGGTAGTGGCATGAAGGACAGGAGTCTGGGACATGGGAAAAGGGTCAAGGTTGAAGACTAAAAGCATGGGTGATGGGAGGAGAGCAGTGGACTGATAAATGGCCAAGATTCACAGAGAGGGTGTCTAGAACCAAATATCAAAGTTGCAAATAGGATTACGGTGCTGCTGACAGTGGTTTCCATCAGGGATCCTGCAATTCATGGGCCAGGAGGTTGGAAGGATTAGAGGCCTGGATGACTGCACAGTGAAGGGATCCGAGAGTCATGACCCAAACCTCAGGGGTCCAGCATCAACATCCAAGGTGATAAGTCAGTGCATTGTAGTGGGATGGCAGGATGAAGAGAGAGAGGGGATTAGTTAGCAGAAGGTTGTAAGGTAAATATCATTATCACATGCACCCTGACAAGTCAATTCTTTTGATGCACAAGTAAATCCTTTGAAAGAGCTCGAATGAATTTCTTCAGTGAGGTCTAATGCTAAACAACCTCCAATTTTTTGTTCATATTTCACCTGTGCAGAGAAAAATAAATTGACTTCAGTTGCGTAAAAAAACAACTTCATGTCATTGAATTTCAACTGAGGCCAAAGTAGTGTCTTACACCAGATTTTGCATAATTTATTGGCTTTTATATTTTATCCGTCTCTTTACCAAGCCCATCAGAGTTCAAATCTAACCGCTGTCTATAAGAAGTTTGTAAGTTCTCCCCGTGATGGTGTGGGTTCCTCTGGAAGATCCGATTTCACCTCACAGTCCGAAGACGTATGAGTAGTAAATTGTGAGCATGGTCTATTAGCACTGGAAGCATGGCGACACTTGCGGGCTGCCCCCAGCATATATTTAGACTGGTGGTTGTAACATAAACAATTCATTTCACTGTATGCTTCGATGTTCTGTACATGCGACAAAGAAAGCTCATCTTTAAAAAATATATTGGTGTTTCTCTAATATGGTATTTGTATGCCTTTTGATACTGTATAATTTAGCTTACACTGTGCTTTATCATTCTTCTAAATATAATCTATTACCCCAATGTGCCTTTTTAAAATGTTATGCAATGCAATGCCCACCCAATCCAGAATCACTACGAAGTCCTGCTGGAATCTGCTATTATCTTCCACAGTATTTACTATGCTTCATAGTCTTGTGTTTCTTGTCTGTTTCAAAATGATGCCTTCTATTCCTAAATCCAATTCCATAAAGCATTCATCTCCATCAAATAATTTGATAAAGTAAAAATATCTTATTGAAATATTGTATCCTCTGCCCCTTATTTTCCTTTAGTCTTTGTTTTTGATTTTTCCAGCATCAGTTAACCCTCTTGCCAAAAGAGGATCAGAGAACTATTTGTTTGCTACATGCCATGTCGCACGACATAGGCGATCACGGTCTTTCCATGACCATGATTGTCCTTGGAAAAGATTTCTACAGAAGTGGTTTGCCATTGCATTCTGGGCAGTGTATTAATAAGACGGGTGACCCCTGCCATTATCAATACTCTTCAGAGATTGTCTGCCTGGCATCAGTGGTCGCGTAACCAGGATTTGTGATCTGCACCAGCTGCACATACGACCATCCACCACCTGCTCCCATGGCTTCACATGACCCTGACTAGGGGGCTAAGCAGGTGCTACACCTTGCTTAAGGGTGATTTGTAGGCTAGCGGAGGGAAAAAGTGCCTTACACCTACTTCGTAAAGACGTATCTCCACTGTGCCATCTCCACAGAACGACAGAGCCATTAAGATCCATTAACCTCAGCAATTTATGGCTATGTCATGCACAACCACACCGAGATATAATTAACATTAGTTTCTTTAGTTTAGTTAGAGAAAAGATGTTGGGCAGGATACTGAGATAATTATTTTTATAAATAGTGCCGTACCTGGATTACTAGCATATATTTAATCACTGATACCTTCAGCACTGTAATATTACATCAGCACTGAAGCAAAGAGTCAGATACTACAGTAGGATCAGTGACAATAACGATGCTTCATGGAAGTGAGGAAATGATCAGACTCCTATAAAACTCTCTGAGATACTTTCTAAAATGAGAACTTCAAGGAGATCAAGCAGCAAGGCTAACACCATGAGGTTTGTATTTTTATGTACATTTTTGCTGGTTTCCAGCTGTGTTGGAGACTGGTCAATGCTGACAAATGTATGGAAATCATCTGGAAAGCTCTGTGTCCTCGTGAACAAAAAACAAGCCCACTTGAGAACCATGCAAGGTAAGAAAGAGATCAAAGTCATAAATGTAAGAAGATGGAATAACGGTGCTCTCCACAGATCATAGAACAAAAGTTTTTAATAACAATATGGCATCATATCAAAATATAATATACTTTATATATTGAATCATTTTCTGAAGAAAGTTGTGGTGACATGTTTAAACTCAAGAGTACATTTCCATGCCATTACTAATATCCACTTTTCCTTCCTTCCCAACTTCTCCCATGCATTAATTCACTCTACCGAAATAAGTCACCAAACTTTTGTTAACTCAACATTGAATGGCAAGAAAATGTCTTTTTCTGCTCTTGAAAATGAGGGAATTCAAAATTACACAGACACATTACCTAATTTATACTTATCCCTATTTGCCTACTATTTCAGTGCTTGCTCCTAGTTAAGGAGCAGATCATTTTTATAATGCCTCCTACTTCTCCAATTCACTCTTTGGCCTCAGTCTTCCCAGAAGCATCTCCAGTCCTTAAGGATCTTTCCACTGAACAAATTCCTTACTTTTAGCTGCAGTAGGGAGTTACCCCGTTAGCTACAGCATCTTCAGTCTTAAGACCCAGGATTCCCCTCCTAAATCTCTTCACTCTTTCCATTAAGAATCTAAATAAAACCTGCATCATTCATCTGCTTTCTATATTCATACACAGCACAGTATCAATTTTGTTTAAAACACTCCTATAAAATATCTTCGGAGAACTTGTTAAGTGAAAGGTTCAACCCAACTGCATGCAGTTGTTACTGTTGTTGAAGAGCAAAGGTGATTATCTCACAGGAACTTAGTCAGCCATACAAAACCAAAAATATTGCCTCAGTCATCTGTGTTTTTTTTGGTAGTGCTGATGGAAGGAAGAAATATGGACCTTTAAAGAACATTAATGAAATCTATGTTTGACATCTTATCTAAAGAATAAAAGCTGCAAAAGGTTGTAAATTCAGCCAGCTCCATCGTGGGCACTAGCCTCCCTGGCACTGTGCACATCTTCAGTAGGCAATGCCTCAAGAAGGCAGCATCCATCATTAAGGACCATTACCACCTAGGTCATGCACTCTTCTCATTACTACTATCAGGAAGGAGGTACAGGAACCTGAAAACACATACTCAATGATTTTTCCCCTCAGTCATCAGATTTCTAAACTGTCCATGGATCATGAATACTACCTCACTATTTTGTTCTCTTTTTGTTCTACATACATAAACGTAACACACATACACACATGCACGCATACACGCACAATCAGTGCCCACTTTAATTAGGTACACCAGGTTGTTAATGCAAATATCTAATCAGCCAATCATGTGGCAGCAAATCAATGCATAAAAACATGTAGACATGGTCAAGAAGTTCAGCTGTTGTTCAATCCAAACATCAGAATGGGGAAGAAATGTGATCTAAGTGATTTTGACCGTGGAATGATTTTTGGTGCTAGGTGGGGTGGTTTCATTATCTCAGAAACTGCTGATCTCCTGAGATTTTCATGTACAACAGTCCCTAGAGTTTACAGAGAATGGGTGAACGGCAGTTCTGTTGGTGAATGAGCGAGGTATCAAGATTTTGGCGTTGTTCCGGAGGACTGGATAATTGCAAATGTCACTCCATATATCAAGAAGGGAGGATGGCAGAAGAAAGGAAATTAAAGGCCAGTTAGCCTGACCTCAGTGGTTAGGAAGATGTTGGAGTTGATTGTTAAGGATGATGTTTCAGGATACTTGGATCTGACAAATCATTTGGAATTCATTTGAGGAAATAACAAGCAGGATAGATGAAGGAGAATCGGTGGATGTTGCATACTTGGATTTTCAGAAGGCCTTTGACAAGCTGCTGCACATGGGGTGGCTTAACAAGATAAGAGCATAAGGTATTACAGGAAAGCTACTTGAATGGATAGAAGACTGGCTGACTGGCAGGGGGCAAAAAGTGGGTATAAAGGGAGCCTTTTCTGGTTGGTTGCCAGTGTTCCACAAGGGTCGATGATTTCTGTTGATGACAGAATTGATGCCTTTGTCGTCTTTTGCACATGGTACGAAAATAGGTGGAAGGGCAGGTAGTGTTGAGAAAGCAGGGAGGCCGCAGAAAGACTTAGGCAGATTCAGAGATTGAGCAAGGAAGTGGCAGATGGAAACAGTGTCAGGAAGTGTATGGGAATACATATTGATAGAAGAAACAGAAATGGAGACGATTTTCTAAACCGGCAGAAAATGCAAAAATCCAAGGTGCAAAAGGACTTGGGAGATGTTGTGCGTGATTCCCTAAAGGTTAACTTGTAGGTTCTGTCAGTGGTGAGGAAGGCAAATGCAATGTTAGCATTCATTTTGAGAGGACTAGAATATAAAAGCAAGGATGCAATACTGAGGCTTTATAAAGCAGTGGTGAAGCCTCACTTGGAGTATTGTGAGCAGTTATTGGGCCCTTATTTAAGTAAGGATGTGCTGACATTGAAAAGGGTCCAGAGGAGGTTCATATGGAAGGGTTAACATATGAGGAGCATTTGATGGCTCTGAGACTGTACTTGCTGAAATTTAAAAAAAATGAGAGGGTATTTCAATGAAACCTATCGAATGTTGAAAGGTATAGGTAGAGTGAATGTGGAAAGGATGTTTCCTACTGTCATGGAGTCTTGAACCATAGAGTACAGCCTCAGAACAGAGGAATGTCCATTTAGAAAAGAGATGAGGAGGAATTTCTTTAGCTAGAAGGTGGTGTATTTGTTGAATTTGTTGCCACAGGCAGCTGTGGAGGGCATGTCACTGGGTGCATTTAAGGCGGAAGTGGATAAGTTCAGGGTGTGGAAGGTTATAGGGAGAAAGCTGGAGAATGTGATTGAAAGGGAAAATGGATCAGTCATGATGAAATGGTGGAGCAGACTCAATAGGCCAAGTGGCCTAATTCTGCCCCTATTCCTTATGGTCTTGGGTCAGAAGAGAATGGCCTGACTGGTTCAAGTTGACGGGAAGGCAATAGTAACATAAATAACCACATGTAACAACATTGGTGTGCAGAAGAGCATTTGTGAATATACAACACGGTGAACCTTGAATGGATGAGTTACAACAGCAGAAGATCATAAATATACACTCAATGGCCACTTTATTAGGTATGGGAGGTATATAAATACTGTATAATTATATATGTATAAATACTGTATATTTCATACTGTACTGTTGCCACAAAACAACAAATTTCACAACACAAGTAAGTGATAACAAACTTGATTCTGATTCTGATTCTGATAAAAGATGGTGGAGCTAACAATCCAACCGATCAAGGCTCTCAATGCAATCTTCCAATTTAAGAGAGAAATTCTACTGAGTAAATCATACTTGCCTTTTCTTTAGAGTTGTTGTGCCTGCAGCAGATCCAATATAGTATAAACTGCACTGTGATGGACAGGAAACTCTACCATGGGTAGTCAAAACTGCTTCATGTATCACCGGACTAGCCGACCCACCATCAAGGACACATATATAGAAAGGTGCCAGAAAAGAGCCAGCAATATCATAAAGGATTCCACCCACCCTGCTCACGGACTGTCTGCTCCACTCCCATCAGGGAAGAGACCAGGACCACTAGGCTCAAAAATAAACTTCCCTAAGGTTGTTAGGTTGATCAACACCTCCACTGATTAATTACCCTACCACCCCACCACCACTACATACACATCACCTAAATCACTTTACGTACATAGAGTCTATGAATCTATCAGTTACTTGTACATTGCATAACACAACATCTATGGAAAGGAACAAAGAGTTGATGTTTCAGGCTGAGACCATTCATCAAGATGCTGCCTGACCTGCTGAGAAAAATCCAGCATTTATTGTACGTTACACTGGATTTCCAGCATCTGCAGAATCTCTTGTGTATACATTGTGTTTTATAGGATTATTTTT
Organism: Hypanus sabinus; assembly: GCF_030144855.1. NCBI lineage: Eukaryota > Metazoa > Chordata > Chondrichthyes > Myliobatiformes > Dasyatidae > Hypanus > Hypanus sabinus. Next base: position 172,581,083 of record NC_082712.1, on the reverse strand, counting down.
GTATTTATATTTATTGTTCTTTTCAGGTGTTCTTTACGCATATTGTGTTTTTATGCTGTATCAGATCTGGAGTAACAATAATTTTGTTCTCATTTACACTTGGACACTGAAGAATAGCAATAATCAATGTTGAATCTGAAATTACGTTTGCATGACTGCTGACTCTTCCACTGCATACAAGGTACTCGATCATTTAATTGCTCACAGAATTTAATAAAAGAGATTAGTGAGTCATCTTGAAAGATGCTTCAGCATTCTTTGGCAAAGTTGATAACTGAAACAAATTATTATCATGTTTTGGAGTAACCATCACCAGTCACACATAACATTGCACCTGTAAATAATGTAATTAGCAAGATACGCAGGTACTAAGATTAACCTGCTGCCCTCTCATCATGCAGACAAGTTCCAAATTGACATTTGTGACAAAAGAGAAGTTAACAAGTACCAAAGCTACTCTTAAGAAGATTACCTTTAATGATATAACAGAAAATAGAAACTTAAAAGTTGGGGGACTTGCAGATAATAACATTTACTGCATTACTCAATCACAAATCACATAGATTCCTTTGCCTGCATGCTTGCAAAGTGATGTGGAGTTTAAATGCAGAAGTTTAAATTTAAAATATTTCCTTATTCAAGATGAAAGTACATTTTCTTAAATAACAGTGCACTAAATTATGACATTTAAAGTCTGCAGCCTTTAAATTATGCTGTGATATTTGCCTGTGAACACTTAATGCATTCATATCAAATTCTCTTGTCTGCTATTTTAATGGCAGTGTTAACAATATTGCACAGTCTAATTTCCAGGTTTAGGAATCAAATTTTTCGTATTATCCATATGGAGCCTTACAGTGACACTCAGAATAATTATCTTCACTCATATCAAGATACTGATCCACTGTGATATCATAGGGTTAGCCTGTCAGACTCACAGCAGACATTTAAAAGAATTGCACATATTATCATATAATTGCAAATATATCAATGGAAAATAAATTATTTAAAGAGAAAAATACTTCCAGAGAGAGAGAGAGAGAGAGTCTATTGACTATTATAAACAACTCATCGTCAGTATACAAAGAACTACAAAGCTCTTTTATGTAATTTTTCACATCAGACTTTCAATTGAATCCCGGTCAGCTGTCCAGTGAATATAAAAGATCCCAAGGCACCATTTGAAGAACAGAGAGGTACTGTCAGTACCCTTGCTATTATTTATCCTTAACTTACACAGCTAAAGCAAATTATCAGTTTTGTGTGCAATTTTGGCTGTCAGATTACACAGATTACAATAGTCACTATACTATGATAGTATTTAATTGACTGTAAAGCAGATTGGAATGTCCTTAAAACATGAAAATACTATATAAATGTAGGGTTTATTTTAGAAACATTCTAGTTTTCCTTGTAATCTTATTAGCTCATTTTAATATTTGCTAACTGCTTTTTCATATTAGGCTTTTGTGTTAAACATGTTTTCTTTGAGATTTCATGTTTATTCTCTTCTCCCTTTATTCTTCATTTATTGATGTGTGAAGAAGATTAAATGGAAAGATTGTCAGTCTGGGAGAGTGAATACTTCAGGAAATTAAATTATGTATTTGTTCTGCATCTTGCACTGTGATGAGCAGCAAAACAAATTGATATGACCACAAGAAACAATAACTGAAGTAGGACACTCAGCCCCTTTAGCCTGCACCACTGTACAATAGGATCTTTGCTAATTGGCTTTCCTCATGTTCAGTTTCCGACCCCTACCTCATAACCTTTGATCCTTTTACTGAATAGACCATGTAGACTTAAATATACCCAATGCTCCCTATCTCAGTTTCATAGAACAACAGAACACCCAGCACAGAAACAGAACCTTTTGCCCATCTAGTGCACAATGAACCGTTATACTGTCTAGTCCCTTTGTCCTGTGCCTGAACCGAAACACTCCATAGCCTTTCTGTCCATGTATTTATCCAAACTTCTCTTACATGATGCAGTTGTACCCGCAACCATCTCTTCCACTGGCCGATCATTCCACACTCACACAACCCTCTGAGTGAAGAAGTTCACCACCCCCCCACCCCCGGTTCCTCTTAAATATTTTACCTTTGGCCCTTAACTTGTGACCTATGGCAGGAATTTTCAAAGCCTTACAGTCACTGAGAGAAGTTCTTATTATTATTAAATGACCAAGCCCTTATTTTGAGATCATGCAATTGTTTTCTGAACTGTCCATTAAAACAGGGTTTCCCAACCTGGAGTCCACAGACCCCTTGTTTAATGGTATTGGTCCATGGCATAAAAAAGGTTGGGAAACCATTGCATTAGAGGAAACATCCAGTCTCCATTTACATAGTCTATACCCCTAAAAACCTTGTGCTTCAATAAGAACACCTCTTTTTCATCAATAAGTACAGCTCAAATCTATTCAACTTTCTTTTGTAGGGCAATGATGAAAGAAAAGCAAGAACCAGAGTCTGATACAGCAAGGAAACAACTATATACACTCAGTGTCCACATTATTAGATACACCTGTGCACCAGCTCATTATTGCAATTATCTAATCAGCCAATCATGTGGCAGCAATTCAATGCATAAAGGCATGCAGATGTGGCCCAGATGCTCAGTTGTTGTTCAGATCAACCATTAGAATGGGGGAAGAAATGTGATCCAAGTAACTTTAACCACGGAATAATTGGTGCCAGATGAGGTGGTTTGAGTATCTTAGAAACTACTGATCACCTGGGATTTTCATGCACAACCATCTGTAAACTTTACAGAGAATGACTTGATATAAACAATTCATACCGTGAGCAGCAACTCTATGGGTGAAAACATCTTGTTAAAGAGAAAGGTCAGAGGAGAATGGCTAGACTGGTTCAAGCTGACAGGAAGGCGACAGTAACTCAAGTCACCTTATGTTACAACAATGGTGTGCAGAAGAGCATTTTTGAATGCACAACATGTCAAAACTTGAAGTCAATAGGCTACAGCAGCAAAAGACCATGAACATACTGTCAGTGGTCACTTTAAAAGGTACAGGAGGAACCTAATAAAGTGGCCACTGAGTATATATACTTATCCAACAATCCATCTCAAGGAGTAAATTTTGATAATTTTTTTGGAAGGAAATTTATAAATATCCATGTACGTTTTAGCATCAAACAGATACCTCATTAGGTGGGTAACAAACACCAAGGTATTTGACGTGATTGACACTCTAGTTGAGAGGAACAGACTAAACCCTTTGCTACCCAATATCACACATGAAAAACATTTGCTTTGTACAAAGGACTATCTATGGCCGTGGAAATCCATCGTAACACATTCAGTAAACAGAAAGGGAAGGGAGAGAGAGATAGAAAAAATAGAGAAGATGATTGCACAGTGTGGATGATTATCAGTACCTTGATCAGCTGGGCATGTGGGCCAAGGAACGGCAAATGGAGTTTAATCTGGAAATGGCAAAAAAAAAATGCCGCCCAATGTGCCATAAGGTGCAAAAAGGAAGAACAACAACAATAAATGAAATAATAAACAGACAGCAGTCATAGATTTCTAGAACTGAGGGATTCTTGAGGAATATATTGTGTGCAGAAGGGAAGTAAAGAAAAAAATCAGGAGGGCAAAAATGGACCATGAAACACCTTTGACATGTAAGTTTACGGAAAATCCCAAGATATACCATAAGTGTATCAGGAGAAAGAAGAGCCAAGGAAGGAGTGGGTCCCCTTAGATATGTATGGTGTAATCTAACTGTGGAACCAGGCAACGTCTGGAACTCACTATCAGAGAGGAGGTGAAATCAGACATAATCAGTACGTTCAAGAGTCATTGACACTGTCACTCGAATAGGCAAAATATAGAGCAGTATAGAACTACTGTGGCCACATTAAAATAATGTAGATGTGGAAAAATGTCAGCATTGATGGTGCCCACATTTATGTTACAGAAACCTGTGACCATAGAAACTGGACTGGCATGCATCTGAAATCAGTGATAAGTCAGTCAGCTGATATATGGCCCCAGCAGTAGAGGTTTACGCCAAATATAAGACCCAACGTTACTGAGAATTAACCAAGTGCATCATCTCTATACTTGACTTAAAAGAATGGCTTCTTCAAGTGTCTTAATCACTTGTTTTGAATACTTTGAATAAAACTGAAAGAGGTGGTAAAACTATACTGATCTGCTAAAGAGAATATAATAAGCAGAAATAATTCATTAAGCAACCAATCTGTTACCATAAAGTTGGAGATTACAGAAAAACAATTAATATAAAGGCAAAGGCTCATCATGTATTTGATGCCTGATGCAAACCAATCAGAAGAATTGTTTTAATCTGTTAAGGGAGTCTCAACATCTCCAATTACACCTGCTGACAAGCAGGGTGTATGTACCATTTGTATTAACCAATATGCACATCAGCTCAGCACTCTAAGCTGTAAACACCACAGGCAGCTGCTTTGTTTGATAGGGAAAATGCTTCGGGGTTAAGTACTGTGCATAACCCTTGTGATCCTCCTGCCACATTCCCCACAACCCACTCCAAAAATCAACAACGTAACTCATCTCCATATACAATTATACTGGCCACTGAAAACCAGAACGAATGAACTATGTCATCTCCAAAATGAATTCTACTACGTTGCAAAAATAAACAAACTTCTCCCACATCAGCGACTGCTAGAGCATTAGCAATTTGCAGTGATTGTGAAGAAACTATTGCTGTGAAACAGATGTGCAACTCAAGCTTTTATCACTTTGAGTGACAAGGCAGACAATTCCATGTTTACAGATCGGAGTTGAATAAAGTGACATCAGGCACTCCTCTTGTTTAAGTGACATGCAGGCTTATCCCATCAGCAGTTTATGATGCCAGGAGTATCTTAATCTGGTGATTCTGAATGAAAATGGGAAAATGAACCTGAACCTTTGCAACACTGACCATATGGCTAAACAAGGCCTAAAGCTAAAGCAAATGGTATTAAAAGCAAGGGCAAATAGAAGCGATGTGTTTGGACAAGAAGGATTTTAATTATAATCCCTGATTAAATATCAGTGCTTTTAAAGCCAATAATATACTGATAGCAATTGATTCTCAAATTAAATATTAACCCCATCTGGTTACTTCAAATAGCCAGGATTTCAATTTTATAATCTATTTACTTGATGAAGTGAGACTTCAGCACTGAAGGGCCATACAATTAATAACCTGCACCAGCCAACTCCAATAAAGTCTATAGAAACGAATTCACAACCTGCTGCCCAATTCCACTATACTTTGGCATTAAAATTCAAGCAGAGCACGTACAACTAAATCTGTTTGCTCAGATTATTTCCTTGAGAAAAACTCTTAAAGTTTTAACTTTGTTCGAAGTTTAGCTAGATGTTCACTATCCTGATGTGGAACTATATCACCATTCTACCCCTGCTCCTGGGTCTAAGACGTGGAATTCTTGTCTTTAAAACACTGTTAGAATACAACAGTTCAAGAAGATAGCTCACCATTACCTTCTCAAGACAATCAGTGATGGGTTTTGCCAAAGAAGCCCACATGCCCAAAAATGACTAAGTAAATAAAAATCATTTAATTATTAATACTTAATATTTACATATGTGAATATTATAACACATTTCCAAAGTGTTTCTTCTGATTTCCATTTGCTGGCAGTACAGGTTTCCCCCACTATCTGAAGGTAGAGTGTTCCTATGAAACCATCCGTAAGCCGAAATGCCGTGAAGTGAAGGAACAATCACCATTAATTAAATGGGAAAAATTTTTGAGCGCTCCTAGACCCAAAAAATAACTCACCAAATCATACCAAATAACACATAAAACCTAAAATAACATGAACATATAGTAAAAGCAGGAATGATATGATAAATATACAGCCTATATAAAGTAGAAATATTGTATGTACGGTGTAGTTTCACTTATCAAAATCGGGAAGACAGTGAGCTGAAATCGATTTGGAGAAAAAAATCAACACGTACATGCATGCGCACACAACTGCCCACACAAGGCTTCATGGTCACAGCAGTCTTTCTCGGGGTAAACACACGTATAAAAAGGGCGTCTTACTTTTCATAAAAGCAAAAACCCTCTTTGGTTAGCGAAAACAGGTACTAATGTAGGTCTTTCGTAACAGCGAGCTGTCGTAAAGCGTACGTTTGAAAAACTGGGGCCAACTGCATTTTGAATGAACTAAGTCTTAAGAAATGCTCAATTTTCTTTGAAAGAGACAACGTGCGATAAGCTGGATGTCAGGCCTGCACAGCAGACACCTCCCAGTCTTCACCCAGCTAACAGGAGTCACCTGCCACTCGCTTCCAACTCATCATCTGCAGCTTATTTAACCCAGCTCTCATCCACAGCCCTTGCTTACTCCTCGAACCAGCCAGCCTCAACCAGTTGCTCCTAACCTTTCAGTTACCTTGTTGCCTAAGGTATTTAGTACCTCTCTTGTTTTGTGGCCCCTTATGCTTTATTATTTTGCAGTTTATTATTAAAGTTATCTCCATTGCTCTGCTTTTGGATCAATCCTCCTCTACATTCCCTGACATTGGAGGAACTGAGCAGGTCCAAAAGTGTTGCCTGACCTGCTGAGTTCCTCAAGCTTCGGTGTGTTGCTTCAAATTTGAACATCTGCATCTTATGTCTCCCTGTGACTGTATGAGTTTTCTCTGGGTGCTCCCTTTTCTTCCCACATCCCAACAAAACAGTCACATGAACGTGCAGGACATGGAGAGATACTGATGCCTTTATCTTTCCTTGAAAAGAGTTAGATGATAGAGATACAATATTGATTTTGAGGAGGAATTTCATTCCCCTGATTCAGTCATAAACTTGTTTCTTTTAAAAGCCTAAAACATGGTATATTCAGGGATGTGCACCTTTAAAAGTGCATTGCATTTTTTTCAATATTTATTTATTTGCACTTTAAGAACTGTACACAACACTCCAAATATGGCCTAACTAAATTTTTATACAGCAGTAACTTAACTTTCTCAGCTTTATACTCGACACTGCGACCATTGAAGGCAAGTATGACATACACATTCCTTACGACCGTATGTATTTGTGTTGCTATTTTCAAGGAGCCATGAACTTGAATCCCAAGATTCCTCTGTACATCAGTCCTCCTAATGACCCTGCCATTACAATAATTACTGTGAACTTTTCTGTATAATTAGACATGTAACCACTTTATAAAGACCAAAAGCTGGGGATCATGGAATAGTCCAAATAGATATTTTTAGATCAGGAATTCCCAACCCCAACCTGGGGTCCATGAACCCTTCGGTTAATGGTAGGGGTCCATGGCATATAAAAAATCAGGAACCTCTGTTTTAGATCATCCTTCAACTGTGTGATGGTGACAAATTCAGATGGATTCATATACAATAATTCTAAGTATTTTTAAGAAGATAACAAAGATAATACTTACATATTTTTGTGTCTTAAAAGCATCCAATGGGCCACTAGTGTATATTTTATCACCCTCCAGACCAATCACTCTTTTGCAGATGTTCATTTTGGGATCATTGGGACTTACAGCAATTATTACATCTCCTCTGCAGACAAATATTGAATGGAGTCAGAGAAAACATTTCCACATGCAGATTCAGAACAATTAAAATAAATAAATTTATTAGAAGTTAAGGTTTAATACGTGATTCTGATATTCTGATATTTCTTAGAAATACTTGGGAGCTTACTTTTCAATGCGATAAAAGTGCCGACTGAGTTTCTCTGAGATGATCACATCAGAACCTTTAAGTGTAGGCTCCATGGAAGGACCAGAACACTGGGAAATGAAGAAAAATTTGTATTTTAAAAAAATATTGATTTGTGCATTATAGATAAATTCTAAAGTATTAACAAAGGGCTCTAATTATAAATTGTCAAGGTCTTCCTGAAATCTCACTAAACTATGTTTCTTTTAAATGGACAGAATGACATCTAGGGTGAGTCCTGACGAAAGGTCTCAGCCCAAAATGTTGAGCCTTTATTCTCTCCATAGGGGTTGCCTGACCTGTGAGTTCCTCCACATCTACAGAATGTGTGTGTGTTGATCTGAAGAATCTCTTGTATTTATGACAGTATTGTGACTTTTATTTTTATGGGAGAAATCCCTTCACACTTTTAAAAGGTATCTCCACAAAAAAGGATCTCGTGATCTTGCTCTCCAATCTTCTCCTAATGCATATCCAAAACTAGCAATCAGATGTCTCACAGGAATGCTGAAGGTGCCATCCTCAGATTTTCTTTCCCATTGTGGTGAAATATTTAACCTGCCCCATAGCTATTACTATTATTGTTCATTATATAGAAAACCACACACCCAAATATAAACTTCGCCCCTTTGTGCCCACTAAAGGGTACCAATATGTTAAAATAGTCATGCTTTTGTGATGGACTACATTTGTGATGGACTATGCATTTCAGGATGGCAAACTTTCATCAGATTTCACAGCACGTGCCCAATGCTTCAAACATCGGGAATTAAATTATCATTGCTAATCACACTTGGTGAGCCATTTGTCAAGTCAACTCAAGTCAAATCAAGTCACTTTTTATTGTCATTTTGACCATAACTGCTGATACATTTACACAGTAAAAATGAGACAATGTTTTTAACTGCTACAATCTATATGGTCTAATTTTGGAAGCTCTGTCCTTGCCTTGTGTGGCCTAAAAATCTGGCCTTGTCTGTGAGCAGTTTTGGGCTCTTTATCCAAGGAAGGATGTGATGGCATTGGACAGGGTCCAGGGAAGGGTGACAAGAATGACCCTGGGAATGAAAAGGTTAACATATCAGGAACATCTAATGGCTCTGTGCACATACTTACCGGAGTTTCGAAAAGTGAGGGGCGACCTCATAGAAACCTAGCGAATATTAAATGGCCTGGATAGAGTGTATGTGGAGAGGATACTTTCTGTCGTGGAGGAGTCTAGGACCAGAGGGTACAGCCTCAGAGTACCAGAATGTCCTTTTAAAATAGAGATGAGGAGGAATTTCTTTAGCTAGAGGGTGGTGAATCTACGGAGTTCATTGCCACAGATGGCTGTGGAGGCCATGTCATTGGGTATATTGAGTTTGATAGGTTCTTGATTAGGAAGGGAATCAAAGGATATGGGGAGAAGGCAGGAGAATGGGGTTGAGAGGAATAATAAATCAGCCATGATAGAATTTGTGGAGCACTCAATGGGCCAAATGGCCTAATACTACTCTCTCTATCTTATGGTCCAAATGTGACATGACTTGATTGACAACCACATAATTTGGTTGACTAGTAGTAATTCTCTGAAATGGTCCAGTAACTCCAGAGGTTATGGCAGCATTGTGGTTTTGTCACTGCACTCACACGAGTTCAATTATTGCTACAATTTAAAATCCATTAATGAAAGAAATCTGGAATAAAAGGCTGGTATCAATAATACGAAGGATTCATTAATGATCTTTCATCCTCACCCAATCTGGCCAGTATATGGAGAGTTTGCAATTGCTCATTAATATGGTCTAGCAAGTTACTAGCTTCCATAAAAACAGCTACATTTGAAATTTTCATCCAAGTCACAGATGGAAGTTGTGAACAGCTTGGCTTGAGCATTCATCCCTGTGATTTCCCACTAGATACAGCGTCCCAACCCAAACATGAACCATTTGTACCGATTCTGCTTCTGTCCGTTAACTAATCCTCAATCCCTACAATTAGTTTATCCCCAAGCCCGTAATTTAATGTTCTCCAATAACTACTTGTGTGGAACATTATCAAAGGCCTCTCAAGTACATCACACACATTGGCCCTATCTATTCTGCTAGTTAAAACCCCATAAAATCTTAACAGATCTGTTAAACATGATTAGATTTTTAAAAGTTATGTTGGCATTATCTAATTGCATTATTATATGCAATGTGTCCTATTACCACACTTTAAATAAAATGATTCCAGCATTTTTTCTACTACTCATGTCATGATAACTGTTCTGTAATTCCCATTTTTTTCTCTTTCCCCTTTCTTAAAAAGTGAGGTTAAATCTCCAATCTTTTAACTTATTGTAAATGCCCTACAATCAAATAAATTTTGGAAGATAACCACCAGTATATCCACCATTTCCAAAACTACTTCTTTCAAAAACTTGTGGTGTAGGTAAGTCACTAAATTGGTAAGTTGGTTTATTATAATCAGATGTACCAAGGTACAGTGAAAAATTTGTGCATAATGTCCATACAGATCAATCCATTAGAGCAGAGCATTGCGGTAGTATAAAGTAAAACACTACGAGTGCAAAATGGAATATTGCAATACAAGAAAATGCAGTAGGGTTAGATAGTAAGGGGCAAAGCCAGGACAATGTAGATCGTGAGGTCAAGGGGTCCATCTTATCGCAGTAGATAACCATTCAATAGTCTCATAACAGCAGGGTAGAAGCTATTCTTGAGCCTCATGGTACATGCTTTCAGAAGAATGTCCGAGGTGGGTGGGATCTTTGGTTATGCTGGCTGGTTTACTGAAGCGGAGACGCAGGCTGGTTTCCATGATGCACTGAGCAATACCCACAACTCTCTGCAGTTTCTTACGGTCATGGGTGGTGTAGCTGTCAGATCAAACCGTGATGCAACCGGACGGGATGCTTTCTATGGTGTATTGTTGAAAATTGGTGATGGTCCATTGAGACATGTCAAATTTCTTTAGCCTCCTAAGGAAATACAGACCATTGTTATGTTTTCTTGGCCATTGCATCTACATAGTTAGACCAGTTCAGGGTGCTAACCATAAGATCCTGAGAAGGAGCAGAATTAAGCCATTTGGCCCGTTAAGTCTGCTCCACCTCTTCATCATGGCTGATTCATTTCCCTCTCAGCTCCAATCTCCTGCCTTCTACCTGTAACTGTACATGCCTTGACTAATCAAGAATCTATCAACCTCTGCCTTAAGTACACCCAATGATTTGGCTTCCACAGCTGCCTGTGGCAATGAATTCCAGATTCACCAAACTTTGGCTAAAGGAGGTCCTCATCTCTTTTCTAAATGTATGTCCCTCTATTCTGAGGCCGTGCCCTATAGTCCTAGATTATCCCAAGGGAAATATCCTCGCCACATCCACTCTGTCCCAGCCTTTCAACATTTGATAGGTTTCAACAAGATCCTCCCTCATTCTTCTGAATTCCAGTGAGTATAGGTCAAGAGCCATCAAACACTCCTCGTATATTAACCCTTCCATTCCTGGAATCATTTTCATGAACCTCCTCTGAACCATCTCCAATCTACTGGCATGTTCACACTTTGGAACTTGAAATTCTCAACCCTCCAGAGTCAGCACCACTGATGTAAGCAGGAGCCTGTGCACAGTCCCCCTTCTTGAAGTCAATGACCAGTTCTTCTGTATTGCTGAAGGAAAGGTTGGTGTCATGACACCATGACACTAAGCTCTTCATCTTCCTGCACTCCAACTTCTTATTTGTGATATGGCCCACTGCAATGATATCATCTGCAAACTTATAGATGGAGTTATAGCCATACAGTCCCCATCAGGTCATGGGGATTTATTAGTTTCTGATCCCAGTAATTTCTTCAATACTATTATTAGTTTTTACATGTCTTCCCCTATGACGAGTGACAGTGAAAATTTGTTTAATTTCTCTGCCATCCCTGTTCTCTAGTGCAACTCCAACTGTTTGTAAGGCAGCACTTTAACTTTTTCTAATCTTTATCTCTTCACATTGATATTTAATCCTTCCTGATTATCGATCTTGGAATCCTGTTGATCAACTTTGAGACAAAATACCTGATGATAAAGAGGTTTACTACAATGTAAACCCCATGGATCACAACAGTTTCCATCAGCTCTCACAGAAAGAAACACACCGCATTCCTGTGCAATTTATGTCTTTAATTTATTTATTTTTGCTATAACAGGAGGCTAGATAAACTAGGGCTGTTTTCTCTGAAGCATGGGAGGCTGAGGGGAGATCAGATAAAGGTTAAACAAGATTATGAGCGGTATCGATAGAGTGGACAGAGAGTATCTGTTTCACAGATTTGAAATGTCTAATACCAGAGGGCATGCACTGAAGGTGAGAAGGGTTAGGTTCAAGGGGGATGTGAGGGGTAAGTTTTTTACTCAGAGAGTCATGGATGCCTGGTATGAAGGTAGAGGCAAATACATCCGAGGTTTTTAAGAGACATTTGGATAAGCACATAGATGTAAGGAAGATGTTAGGATATGGACATGGTGTAGTGTTTGGGAGTTTATGATTTAATTTTTAGATGGTTTCTATGCTGTACTGTTCTGTGCGCTATGTTCATGATGAATAATACTTGTGCTTGGATTTACAGCATGCGATCAACCTTAACATTTCTGGCTCAGAGCTAATTCTTTAATTTCTCTTAATTCAAGGAAACATTTAATTTGAGAGTATAAGGAAGCAATTGGGCTATCAGAAAGCAGTTGGAATCTTCCCACAGAAATGGCAAAATAAAATAGAAACTGGAAGGATATTTGCAACAACAGAGCAGTGACATGAGCAATGTTCTATGATGGAGACTGGGGAAAATCCAAAAGTGCAGACTTTTTAGCAGAAGGCAGCTTGTTTGTTGACTCTTGGAATGGAAAAGTATCTAACAAATGCCTAAACCACCAAAAAGAAGAAAGTGAAAATATTTTCTTAATTCCAGATCAGCAAATGTCATAGTTGACTGTCTTACAAACTTACCCCTGAATTTGACAACACACACAAAATTCTGGTGGAACACAGCAGGCCAGGCAGCATCTATAAGGAGAAGCACTGTTGATGTTTTGGGCCGAGACCCTTCGTCAGGACTAACTGAAAAGAGAGATACGAAGAGATTTGAAAGTAGTGGAGGGAGTGGGGAAATGCGAAATGATAGGAGAAGACCTGAGGGGGTGGGATGAAGCTAAGAGCTGGAAAGGTGATTGGTGAAAGTGATACGGAGCTGGAGAAGGGAAAGGATCATGGGATGGGAGGCCTTGGGAGAAAGAAAGGGGTGGGGGGGAAGCACCAGAGGGAGATGGAGAACAGGCAGAGTGATGGACAGAGAGAGAGAAAAAAAAACAACTAAATATGTCAGGGATGGGGTAAGAAGGGGAGAAGGGGCATTAACGGTGCTCCCAGTGTGGCATTTTATATATTGGTGAGACCCGACGCAGACTGGGAGACTGTTTCGCTGAACACCTACGCTTGGTCCGCCAGAGAAAGCAGGATCTCCCAGTGGCCACACATTTTAATTCCACATCCCATTCCCATTCTGATATGTCTATTCATGGCCTCCTCTACTGTCAAAATGAATCCAAACTCAGGTTGGAGGGACAACACCTTATATACCGGCTGGGTAGCCTCCAACTTGATGGCATGAACATTGACTTCTCTAACTTCCGTTAATGCTCCTCCTTCCCTTCTTACCCCATCCCTGACATATTTAGTTTTTTTCTCTCTCTCTGCCCATCACTCTGCCTGTTCTCTATCTCCCTCTGGTGCTTCTCCCCCACCCCTTTCTTTCTCCCAAGGCCTCCCGTCCCATGATCCTTTCCCTTCTCCAGCGCTGTATCACTTTCGCCAATCACCTTTCCATCTCTTAGCTTCATCCCACCCCCTCCGGTCTTCTCCTATCATTTCGCATTTCCCCCTCCCCCCACTACTTTCAAATCTCTTCGTATCTCTCCTTTCAGTTACTCCTGACAAAGGGTCTCGGCCCGAAACGTCGACAGTGCTTCTCCTTATAGATGCTGCCTGGCCTGCTGTGTTCCACTAGCATTTTGTGTGTGTTGTTTGAATTTCCAGCATCTGCAGATTTCCTCGTGTTTGCCCTGAATTTGACATTTTTTTGTAATAGCCCATTGTTAAAGTATGGCATAGTGGAAAGAAAATGGGTGACACAACCCATACAAGTGGTGAACTAGCAATCTTAGCTGTACAACTACCCCGATAAAGAATTTAAGTTGCTTTACCTGTGGCAATAACCTAAGCATGCTGTAAGATCCGAAGCAAAGTGTAGAATGAAAACAATAAATGTCAAGGTATAATTTTAAAATATTATTGTTATCCAAAATTGCTTTATAACAATTTTTCTTTTGTTCTAGTTGAAGAATATGTGGGTAAGTATTATCAAATATTCCAAAAAATCTAAGACAAAACTTACTAGCTTCAATAACTATGCAGAGTAGTTTTTGATGTTCAGGAAATTTAGACAAAATATTAGATAACATTAAAATAGTTATTGCAAAGAAGGGCAAGATACATACCATAACAATCTCTCCTAAGTATTCAAAGGTACAGTGAGCAATGCAACCATACTGAATTGTAAAGCCTGTGAAACCCAGCACTTTGCCAAAGACTCTTCCTAGCATGCTAGTTCCCTTCATGGATGTCAACCTCAGAATCCTGCAAGAATGAAGACAATGCTGTCACATCACTGCAAAAATGCTTCATCTATATCAGTCATTAATTGAAATTTTGTTAATATGAAATTATACTTGCTATGCAAAAATGCTCAGTTACCAAATTATCAATGTCAGTTATCAATTACCAAACATTTTCCATATTAAATGTTAACGTATAATACAAAGGAACTGCTGATTCCATTAAATGAAGTATGACATGATGAACCAGTGTAACTTACTCTTTTCACTACAACAATAGAGTCATAGTCATAGAGAAACACAGCACAGAAACAAGCCCTTCAGCCCATCTAGTCCATGCCAAATCATTTTAACTGCCTACTCCCATTGACCTGCAGCAAGACAATAACTCTCCATACCCCTACCACCAATGTACCTATCCAACCTCATCTTAAATGCTGAAATCAAGCTTGCATGCAACCACTTGTGCTGGCAGAGCATTCTACACTCTCATGACCCTCTGAGTGAATGTTTCCTCTCATGTTCCCCTTAAACTTTTCACCGTTAAGCGACTTCTAGTTGTAGTCTCACTCAAACAGTGGGAAAAGCCTGCTTGCATTTACCCTCTCTATACCCCTCATAATTTTGCATAGCTCTATCAAATCTCCTTTCAATCTTTTATGTTTTAACGAATACAGTCCCAATCTATTCAATCTTTCCTTATAACTCAGGTCCTCCAGACCCGGCAACATCCTTGCATATTTCTCTGTACTCTTTCAACCTTGTTTGCATCTTTCTGGTAAGTAGGTGACCATAGGATGCATTACACAAAACTGTTAAAACTATTGTGTTTCATTTGAATATCCAGCCTAGAAAACAAATGAATAACACAGTAAATGTGCAGGAATTTAAGTATGATCTCCTCTGCAGCTACACTTACTGAATTTGTCCTTGACATCATCGGGTAAACATTTTCAAACTAGGTGTCCAGCCACAAATAACTTCACAACATATGATGGTCTTACCCACCCATCAGGACCAGGTAGACAAGTCCCTGGTCGGATGCATCATGATAGGATGCATCCTAAGGCACTGAAAGAAATGACAGGTTAAATATTACATAATACTAATAATGTATTATGTATGTTATACATTAATATACATAATGCATTATGCATATTAATATATACATAATATATACATTTGTGATAATTTACCAAAATTCTCTGGACTCTGGTCAAGTCTCAGCAGATCAGAAGATAGTGAATGTCACAACACCGTTCAAAATAGGATGAAAGCAAAATGCAGACAACTACAGGCCAGTTATCTGTGATCAGGAAAATGCCTGAAGTATCACTAAAGAAGAAATGGTGAACATCTGGATAGAAATGGTTCAGTCAGGCAGACACAGCAAGGATTCATGAAGGACAGGCCCTGGTTGAAAAACTTATTGGAGTTGTTTGAGGATATAATGAGCTCATTGGTTAAAGGGAAACAGGTGGATGTTGTATACTTGGACTTCCAGAAGGAGTGTGATAGCTGCAGAATAAAAGACTTATCCATAAGATGGATGCATGGAGTTGCGGGTAATGTATTAGTCATAGAACAATATTATTAGCATGTTAGGTGTAATTAATATTAGCATGAATAGAGCATTGGTTAAACAACAAAACAAAGAGTTGGGATAAATGGATGTTTTTGTGGTTGGTAGTCAGTGGTGAGCAGAGTGCCACAGGGGTTTGTGCCTGGCCTGCAACTGTTCACGATATACTATAAGTTAATGATTTGGAAAAGGAGTGTAGCATATCTACGGTTGCTAACTGAGCGGAAAAGCAAATTGTGCAGAGGATATGGAGAGTCTGCAGAGATATTGTTGGATTAAGTGTATGGGCAAGGGTCTAGAAGGCCAGATTACTATTTAAAGGGTGAAAGACTGCAACATGCTATTGTGCAAAGTACTTGTGCATGGATTGCAAATGGTTGGTTTGGAGGTGCAACATGTTATTAAGAGGACAAATGGAATGTTGATCTTTCTTTGCTAGAGGATTGAATTTAAGAGTAGGTACCGGCTATGCTACAACTGTACAGGGTACCAGTATGGGTGCACATGGAGTAGTGCATGCAGCTTTGGTTCCTGGATTTGTAAAAAGACATACTGTATTGTGAGGTGGAGTTCAGGATGTTCACAAGGTTGAATCTAGCGACAGGCTGGTAGAACTGATTCCACAGCCAGATCGGCCATGATCTTATTGAATGGCAGAACATGCCATTTACGATTTAGTATTCCCAGTGTCCTGCTCGCAAATGTGTTACCTAAGAGTCTGGATGGGGAGTTATGATTCAGGTGTGGGTTACGTTGTGAAGATTGGAGATTGAGACCTGGTTGTATGGGTGGGTGGGGGGGGAGGGCAATGGCAGAGGGGCAAAGGGATGAGGTCAGATGGTGGAGAAAGTATGACAAATGCAGAAAGGATCTGAGTTTCACTGAAAAATCTAAATGGAGTAGGCGCAAAGAACACAGGTGACTCATGCTTCAGGTGCATGATTACATTTCTCGTGTGTAAAACAAGCCCAATATTTATCATTGTCTTTCACTTCAGGAAAAAAAAATCAATATTCAACTGCATAAGACAAGAAATGAAATGGTGATATGTCATTAAATGCCTTGGCAATTTGTTTTATGTGATTATGTCCTGTGCTCGACTGCTAGCCCACTGTTGAGACTGAATGGTTTTCCATTTATCTCTCTCTCTCTCTAGATATCTCTTTTAGCTGGGTTATATGCTAAATAAATGGATGTCTTTACTAAAATCTTTAGTAATACAATAAAGGTGTGTCCCTTTATTGCTGTAATTTTGAATATAATAATGACTTTGCCTGTTGCTTGGCGGCCGGGGCCGGGGTCGAAGCGCTTGGCAGAGATGGTGCTTGGTGCTTGGTGTTGGAGGCTCGAAGTTTTCGGACAGACTCAGAGTTGGCTGTGGTCGGGTGCTTCCGGGGGCTGTATCAGCAAGTTTGCGGCGCTCGAGGTTCATGGCAGGAAGAGTTTTCCTTCCTTCTACCGTCTGCGTGAGATGATGGGCTGTCAGGACTGAGACTTTTTTTTTACTGTGCCATGGTCTGCACTTCATCAGATTATGGTATTGCTTTGCACTGTTGGAACTATATGTTAAATTATGTGGTTTTTGTCAGTTAGTCTTTTATCAATTATGGTATTGTCTGCACTGTTGTAACTAAATGTTATAATTATGTGATTTTTGTCAGTCTTTTATCAATTATGGTATTGTCTGCACTGTTGCAACTAAATGTTAACTATAACTATGTGGTTTTGTGTAGGTTTTTGGTTTGTTGGGTGGTAGTGTTGGTCTCTTGGTGTGTCTGGGTAGTCTTGTTTCGTCTGACGGATTTGGAGTTCCTTTCCGGGGAACGTGCTAAGATGGTAGCGCAATATTGATACGCAGCAGCCTCTCCGGACTCTGGATTGGGGATTACCAAACGTTATGTGGTCTTTCTTGTGTGGTCTGTTTTTTTGTGTGCTTTTTTTGTGATATCATTCCGGAGAACGTTGTCTCATTGTTTAACTGCATTGCATTTGTGGTTTCTAAATGACAATAAACTGAATCTGAATCTGAATCTGAAAAGCACGTTACTCAATTCCTTAATCTACACCCGGGGAGCTAATTCTATAACTCCAGCCAAATTTGGTCCATTGTAATGTTAGGTTAGCTCTTTAACCCATCTGGGGTATTCTAATGCACAAGGCTGGGAAGTCAAAGAAAGCATCAGGGCAGGATCAGGACCTGGGAGTTGGAGATTAAGAGTAACCTAAAGCCATCAGGACAGATGGGGAAAAGGGAGAAAAGATGCATACTGTGCGGAAAAGAAACTTCAGACTTTCTGGCTCTAAATGAGGTAAGGTTAACCCTTTAAAACAAAAACAGCTGAAGAGAATATCCCAAAGCTTTGTTAAGGATCCCTACCACGCATCCCACAATCTCCTTGACCCACTACTGTCAGGAAGGAGGTACAGGAGCATCAGAACTAGAACAGCCATACTGGGTAACAGCTTCTTCCCTCAGGCTGTGTGAGTCTAGTGAATACCCTGCCACCACAGAGGTCTCATCTCTAGGACAACAAGCTGTTTAGGTTTCAGGTGAGCGGTGAAAGATGTAGAATGGAAATGAGGGGCAACTTCTTTATACAGGGGAGTATGAATATATGGAATGAGCTGCCAGAGAAAGTGGTTAAGGCAGATACAGTAACAACATTTCAAAGATATTTGAATAACTAACTAGAAAACAGGAGATGTGGGTTAAACAAGGGCAATTGGGACTAGTCTGCTGGGCACGACAGTTGGGTTGAAGGTCCTGTTTCCATGCTGCTATGACTATGACATCACTGTTGCACAGGCGGCAGGGTAGTGTAGCGATTAGCTTAACACTATTACAGCGCCAGTGACTAAGGTTAACCTACCGCTGTCTATAAGGAGTCTGTACATTCTTCCCTGACCGTATGGGTTTTCTCTGGGTGCCCCAGTTTCCTTCCATATTCCAAAGATGTATAGGTTAATAAATGAATTGGTCATATGAGTGTAGTTGAGTGTCACAGGCTCGTTGAGTGGAAGGGCGTGCTACCATGCTGTATCTCCAAATAAATAAAAATAAAAAATATCAAGTGCACTGTGTACCAGTGTATTGTGCACCTAAAGTGGTAAGAACAATTTTCTGATCTGTACTCTCCAAACACAAAAGCTCTGGGTCCATAGTCTACAGCAAGTATACATTTTAACGAGCTAGCCACAGGAACTCTCAGTTCTGAAGCTCCAGTAGCATAGTACACACTTGCAGCTGGAAGAATACTTAACAAATTCAGTATTGTAGCCTGTTTAAAATAATGCATCACATCAATAGACACTTGAAGCAAGAGATAATCACACACAATAAAAGGAAAACAGGAGAGCTTCAAATAAATGTCAAAGCTCTATACTGATGAAGCAGCAGGGGATAATGGTGTAACATGTTAGAGCACTAATATCACAGTAGTTACTACTCATAATCTAATCATAGGTCCAGAATGTAGCCTATATATTACCCACAAATTCCATGAGCTGCTGAAATAAACGCAGCATGCATTACCAATGATAACAAGAAAACGGTTAGCAATGAAAAGGACATAAAATATAAAGAGTACAGTGAAAGCAGAAAATGCTGGAAACACTCAGCAGGTTGGGCAGCATTTGTGGAAGGAGCGATATAATTAACGATTCAGGCTGAAGTCCTTTCCTCAAAAACACTAACTCCATCTCTTTTTCCGTAACTGCTGCCTAAAGAGCTGGGGGTTTTAAGCACTACCCCTTCTTATTTATCATGATTCCACTGTTTTCTGAACTTAAACCAATTTTTATCCAGTATGAGATTAGTTTGCCTATTCCATCAGCCTTTGTTTTGCTATCCACTCTTTTATGTGGTATTTCGTGAAATGTTCTTTAAGATAAATGTCAACGACATCCATTGATTTTCTTTCAGCAATCTTCCTACCTACTTCATTAAGAAGTCAATCAACATGAGCTGCCTTTTACAAATCCATGCTACTTCTCCTTAACTACATCCAACCTCTCAAAATTAACCTTTTCCCTGACACTTTCAATTTTAAAATGATACCCACCACCAACATTGGACGCCCTCCCACGTCACTGAAGTTAGTCTTCTTTCAATTAATGGACTCCACTTTCAAAATGTCGCATTACCTTACAACACTGGGTGTTACTGGGTCTTGAGGACCTGAGTTATAGGGAAAAGGTGAATTGGTTGTGACTTTATTCACTGGAGCATAGGAGAATGAGCTTTGACAGAGGATAAATTTGGTAGAGGTACATAAAATTACGAGAGGCAAATATTTATAGATAGGGTAAATGCAAGCAGGTTAATGAGAACTAGAAGTCATAGGTTAAGGGTGAACGGTAAAATATTTAAGGAGAAGCTGAGGGGGAAGTTCTTCACTCAGAGGATGGTGAGAGTGTGGAATGAGCTGCCTGCGGAAGTGGTAGATCCAGGTACAATTTCAACACTTAAGAGAAATTTGGATGAGTACATAGATGGGAGGGTATGGAGGCTTTGGTCCAGGTGCAGGTTGATAAGACGAGGCAGAACAATGGCTTGGCATGGACTAGACGAACCAAAGAGCCTGTTTCTATGCTGTAATACTCTTAAGACTCTAAAACTTTCCTGGACAGCATGATAGTAAGCCTCCATATACACTGTTATGATGAGTTATTCTAAAACTAAGCCACTACACTGGTCTTATCCCATAACCCTATATATTCTTCTGACAAAAATATGTATTTGCTCCTCCCTTAAAAATAAATCTGATCTCTGCCTCTAATGCACCTGATAGCTAATCTTCCAATTACTATTAAAATGTCTTCTGTCACAACTTCAAATTGACTTCCACTTTAGGGTAAATATAGAAAGACTATTTCCTCCATGAAAATTATTCACAGTGCTTCTCAACTGTCTCAACTCATACAAGGAGATGTGCAAAACATAAACCATAAGACCATAAGATATAGGAGCAGAATTAAGCCATTTGGCCTATCGAGTCTGCTCCACCATTTCATCATGGCTTATCCATTTTACCTCTCAGCCCCAATCTCCTGCCTTCTCCCCATATCCCTTCATGCCCTGACCAATCAATAATCCATCAATCTCTGCTTTAAGTACACATAAATACTTGGCTTCTATAGCTGCCTGTGGCAAAGAATTCCACAGATTCAACACCCTCTGACTACGGAAATTCATCCTCATCTCCATTCTAAAAGGACACCCCTCTATTCTGAGGCTGTGTCCTCTGGTCTTAGACTCTCCCAACATAGGAAACATCCTCTCCACATCCACTCTATTAAGGCCTTTCACCATTCAATAGGTTTCAATGAGGTCACCTCTCATTCTATTGAATTGCAGTAAATACAGCCCCCTGATTTTATCAGGTGTCTCCAAGTACCCTGAGACCTCATCCTTAATACAGTAATCGACTCCAACATTGTCCCAACCACTGAGGTCAGAGTAACTGGCTGATAGTTTCCTTTCTTCTGTCTCTCTCCTTTCTTGAAGAGTGGAGTGACACTTGCAATTTTCCAGTCTTTCAGAACCATTCCAGAATCTAATGATTCTTGAAAGATCAGTACTAATCCCTTCACGATCTCTTTAGCCTCCTCTTTCAGAACTCTGGGGTGTACACCATCTGGTCCAGGTGACTGACTTATCTACCTTCAGACCTTTCAGTTTCCCAAGAACCTTCTGACTACTTATGGTAGCTTCATACACTTCATGCCCGACACCTGGAATTTCCACTACACCACTCGTGTCTTCCACAATGAAGACTGACGCAAAGTACTTTATTCAGTTCATCTGCTATTTAACAGTCCCCCATTACTACATCTCCAGCCTCATTTCCCAGCAATCCGATATCCACTCTCACCTCTCTTTGACAATTTATGTATCCTAAGAAACTTTTCGTATCCTCTTCAATACTATTATTAAATCAACCAAGGTAAAACTGTTTTTTTACCAGTAGAACAAAGCTGACAATTGCAAATTATTAGCCTATTTTACACACTGTCCAATGTACATATCCACCAAAATCCATGGGATAAGGAACAAAGTTGAGAATTCATTATCATCAGTTTTGTACATAAATTCTCCACAGCATCCATATTTTAATACAGTAATCTACACTCCTGCTGCTGTAGCCCATCGACTTCAAGGTCCAATGTGTTATGCATTCAGAGATACTCCGCTGCACACTACTGTTGTAACATGCAGTTATTTGAGTTACTGCCACCTTCCTGTCAGCTTGAAGAAATCTGACTAGTCTCCTCTCACACCTCTCTTTAACAGGGTGTTTCTGCCCAAAGAACTGACACCCACTGGATGTTTTTTTTTTGCATTTTGCACCATTCTCTGTTAACTCTAGCAAATTCTCTGCAAGAAAATTCCAGTAGGTCAGCAGTTACTGTGATACTCAAACCACCTCGTCTGGCATCAACAATCATTCCATGATCAAACGTCATTTCTTCTCCATTCTGATTTTTCATCTTATAACTGAATCTCCCCACCATTTCTGCATCCTTTTTTGCATTGAGTTTCGGCCACATAATTGGCCGATTGGATATTTGTATTAAAAACGTATACCGGTGTAACTAAAAAAAAAATGGCCACTGAGCACAAGTATTCTCTTTGCAAACTCATAATTAAGTCCAGTTCTACTGTAAACTGTAACCCTCCATTCTTTTTTCATTCTGAGGATGGGTTACTGATCTGAAATACCTACTTGTTTCTCCTTTCGTAATGCTGATTGGCTGGCTTGAGTTCCCATTCCAGCTAGTCTTTGTGTTTTTGGATAAGATTATTGCATTGTAAACAGGGGTGGGGGGGAATACTGTGCAAGCTCTTGTAATGGGCAATAAAATCACTTGTGCTCAGTGGAAACTATTAAGTAGAAAATTTGAGGCCCTCTATTGCAGATGACTGACATTGAAGAAAGCCCCCATTTTTCCTGAGGAACAGACAGCCTCTGGCTGCAGCCAAGGTGAGGAGGATCCTGGCCAGGGTGAACCCACATAAAGCTGTGGGGCTAGACAACATACCTAGTCAGCTACTGATGGACTCTGCAGCCCAACTGACAGAGGTGTAATAGACATCTTTAATATCTCTTTCAAGTAGTCCACTGTTCCTGCAGGCTTCAAGGCAGGCACAATCACTCCGGTGCTTAACAGAGCGATGGAAACTGGCCTAAGCAAATGCTGGCTAGTAGCACTGACTTCAACAATCAGTGCTTTGAGTGGCTGGTAACAAGATGTATAAAACCCCACCTTCTAGCTGTATTGGACGCTTTCCAGTTTGCCTACAACTCAAACAGGTCCACTGATAATGCCATAGCCTTGGCCCTCACTCCGTCCTGTCCTGCCTAGAAAATGATGCCTCAAATGCCAGGATGTTGTTTAAACTTCAACTCAGTGTTCAACACGATCACCCCTCAGAGGCTGGTGGTTAACTGTCCTTGTTGAGACTCAACATCCCTCTCTGAAACTGGATCTTGCACGTCTGGATGGAAAGACACTGGATAGTCTAAGTTGGCAGAAACATCTCAAGCCTCAAGCACTGTTGCCCCCCCCCCCCCCCCAGGGTTGTGTTCTCAGCCAGCTGCTGTACACACTGCTGATTCACAACCACACTGCCATATCTAGCTCAAACTGCATCATCAAGTTCACTGATGATCCGGCAGTGGTTGGCCTCAACAGCAACAATGATTCGGCATACTGAGACAAGGCAGAGAGGCTTGCCAAATGGTGCAAGAACAACAATCTGAGTCTCAAAGTGGACAAGACATAAAGAGATAATTGTGGATTCAAGAAGGCAAACGTCAACCACTCTACATTGCAAATCAATGGCTCTGCTGTGGACAGAGCCACTTGTGTGCACTTAACGGACAATCTAACCTGGACCCATAACACATCCTCATTAGTTAAGAAGGCACAGTAGTGTATACACTTTCTGAGGAGAATGAGGTGTGCAAATCTCTCCACCTCCATTCTAACAGCTTTCTACAGGAGCAACATCGAGAGTGTTTTGTCTGGCTGTATCATTGCGTGGTACAGAACTGCAAGGCATCGGACTACAGGACCCTACAGAGGATTGTAAAAACTACCGAGGGGATCACCAGGGTATCTCTACACCAGCCTCCGCCCCCTTGGTGACATTTACTGGGAGTATTAAAGGGCCAGAAAGATGTCTAGGATATCTTCTACCTGTCCCATAATTCTGACCTACTATTGTCTGGAAGGAGGTATAGAAGTATCAGGATTAGGCCTGCTAGACTGGAATACAGGCTCTTCCCCCAGGCTGTGAGACTGCAAGGTACGCCAAGGTCTCATCACTAGGACAGCGAGCTGTTTACTGTTTACTTGTGCTGTGCACTACATGCACTTTAAATTATATTTTATTAATTTATTTATGATTATACAGTGGATTCCAGTTAATTGGATTATTGGTTAATCAGGACAGCTACTTATTTGGAACAACTCTTAAAGAACACTGACTGAGAAAATAGCCTGGATGGGACTGTAGTTGAATAGTTTCTAACTAGTATCAGTGCACTTGTACAGCCGTTAGACACTACGAAATGAATAGTTTTAAAATAGCATTAGTTATATCATCCATTTGGGCCAACGGACACAGGTT
Organism: Hypanus sabinus; assembly: GCF_030144855.1. NCBI lineage: Eukaryota > Metazoa > Chordata > Chondrichthyes > Myliobatiformes > Dasyatidae > Hypanus > Hypanus sabinus. The sequence goes on along the minus strand of NC_082712.1, from coordinate 172,556,477 downwards.
CAAAAGTCAGTAATTTTTGATAATTTTGTTTTTTATTCTGACTTTATGCAGGAAAGCAACAAAGGCAGTTCATTATCTGCACTCGGTGTCTGAGGTGATTTTCTTCGTTTACAGTCAATCAAAAGAACACTGCAGCATACTCTGGATGAATTCCTCCATTAATAACTATTCGTTTGTTACTCAGTTAAATGGTAGCTTGTCTTTTTTATGCCTTTTTAACTATTTCCGTGAAACTTTGGTTAATTGGGGCAGCTGTTTAATTGGGCCAAAATAAATTGGATCCAACATTTCCCAATTAACCAGAATTGACTCTAGTTTGGTTTATGAACTGTGTGTGATATATTTTGTGGGTGCACTGTGAGCTGGAGGAATGTTATTTCATGATCTCGGGTCAAGTGATAAAAGATACTGGGACTGGTGTGATTTGCATGGGCTATTTATACTAGTGCATATATTGAGTGGTTGTGCATTCTATTTCCTTTTTACAATTTGGTTCCACTGACATCCTGCATTAATTTCAGAAGCAAATTAAAATAAACAGGTAATATACAGTAAAGTGCATTTAGTGCACCTGATCAGATATGAATTTCCAGGTATGTGGAGTTTAGTCAATGATGGTATGATAGAAGGGGAATGACAAAGTCCTCGGATGTGTTGAATGGGTCATGAGGATAGTATATATCCTCTTACTCTTCCCCCTTCTAGCCCATCCTTCTCCACTATCAGTTTATGTGCCTGACCACCATCACCCAATGCTGCTCCAAACCTTGATGTCCTTTCACTTAATTGAGCTCTGTACCCCAACACTGCTCCTGATGATGTTATTCCCCAGTTGTTATTTCATGCCTCCAAACAGCTCACCACCAACTTCAAGTTAATTACATCCCTGGTCTTCTCTTTCCACTCTTCATTCTCTCAATAGAGGGGTGTCCTTTTATAATGGAGACTCAAAGTAATTTTTTTTATTTTTAAAGTGATTTAAAATTTTCTATTTTGTACTTAATACTGAATGTAAACAGAGTGGTTTTGGGTAACACTGAATTTTGTGTTACCCAAAACCACTCTGTTTACATTCAGTATTAAGTACAAAATAGAAAATTTTAAATCACTTTAAAAATCAAAAAAAAAATTACTTTGAGTCTCCAACTGTGAGAAAAAGATGGGAAAGGCTCATTTCCCAGGGCCAGGCAGTGATGTTTCCATGTGGATCCTATATTGAAGGTGTCATCAATAATCGCATTACATTTCTACTAAATCTTACTGACATCAGAAATGTCACCAAAGCTGCTTTCATCTCATTCCTCCAAAATGGCTTACAAGTTGCTTTACCTGAAAGAAATAAAATCCACATGCAGCTGCTACTTTAGCCACCAGTGGATGCAGCGAGAATGGTAAATGTGATCCAATTTCACTGCACCGATGGCCTCTATTCCCTATCCAATAATACATCTGTTAGAAAATCCTGCAGCGACAAATCATCTTTAATCCTACCAGGGACCTCATGTTGGTCTCGCCTTCTAAACATTGCAGCAGGTTCCGGCTGATTCTGCCACTGATATTTGCAAGTGTCTGGGGATGCTCTCAAATCCCAGCTATGCTGGGAGGAATAAGCCAAGGATCACAAAGCATGACCCCAAAAACCCTGATATGACTATATTGTGACCCAGGGGCTTTCATTCTAGGTGAAGATTAGAACTTTGCATAATAAGATTACACGGCAAGTGAACGATATCAAGAGACTATCCATATGTACTTGTCTTGTTTTGTGTGGCTAGGCTTTGCTGAACAGTAAAATAAAGCATGTTTCTTTTTGTTGGAAATGATAAGGATTCACATAAATTAGCTGATCATTTCAAGCTTTAATATATCTCCCTTTAAATCTCTTTCACTGACCATTCTGTTGCCTACCAGGATATTGTCTCTTTTATTCCTTCACTGTTGTCATCCTGATTTCTATTTACATTTACAAAGATACACTATAAATGTACACCTGAACTGACCTTACAAAAGAATATAAATGGCTATGCACAGAATGCCACAGAGAAATCAATGAGCTCTCCTATTCACCAGAACACCTGCTTTTCCCCAAAATTACAAGAATTCATTAGAAGTGCTTTCATGTTTAATTTTAAATATAGAAACTTGAAAACAAAATATTTTTCAAATTCAGTAAAAAACATTTAATTCATCCAACATGGGTACAAACATTCACTGCAGCTGAAACAATATATATTTAAGTAAAGAATTGAAACTAATATATTTTTTATTTACTCACTATCCCATAGAAGAAAAGTTTGAATTTAGATATAGATCCACAGGTCATTAAAACCATAAAACCATAAGACATAGGAACGTAATTAGGGCATTTGCCCATCGAGTCTGGTCTGCCATTCCGTCATAGCTTACTCATTATCCCTCTGAATTGTGTTCTCTTGCCCCCTCTCCATAACCTTTGCTGTCCTGATTAATCAAGAACCTATCAACCTCTGCATTAAATATATCCAATGACTTTACCTGAACAGCAGCAATGAATTCCACAGATTCACTACCTTCTGGCTAAAGAAATGTTTCCCTCATCTCCATTCTAAATGGACATCCCTCAATTCTGAGGCTGTGCCTTCTGGTCCTAGACTTCCATGCTAAAGGAAATATCCTCTCCATATCCACTCTAACTAGCACTTTCAAAATTTAATTGGTTTCAATGAGATCACCCTTCCCACCCCACAATTCTTCTAAACTCCAGCAAGTACAGGCCCAGAGCCATCATACACTCTTCATATGTTAACCCCTTTATTCCTGGAATCATTCTCGTGAACCTCCTCTGAAACACTCTCCAATGCCATCACATAATTTCTTAGGTGAGGGGCCCAAAACTGCTCACAACCCTCCCAGTGCCATCTGACCAATGCCTTATAAAGCCTTAGCATTACATCCTTGCTTCTGTATTCTAGTACTTTTGAAATGAATGCTAACATTGCACTTGGCTTCCTTACTTCCAATTCAATCTGCATGTTAAGACTGTAAGACCAAAAGAAATAGGAGCAGAATTAGGCTATTTAGCCCATCAAGTCTGCTCCGCCATTCCATCATGGCTGATCCCAGATCCCACTCAACCCCATACACCTGCCTTCTCACCATATCCTTTTGACGCCCTGACCAATCAGGAAACTATCAACTTCCATCTTAAATACACCCACAGACTTGGCTTTCACCGCAGTCTGCGGCAGAGAATTCCACAGATTCACCATTCTATGACTAAAAAAATTGCTCCTTATCTCTGTTTTAAAAGGTCACCCCTCAATTTTGAGGCTGTGCCCTCTAGCTCTGGATACCTCCACCATCCTCTCCATATCCACCTCATCTAGACCTTTCAACATTTGGTAGGTTTCAATTAGATCCCCTTGCATTTTTCTAAACTCCAGTGAGTACAGGCCCAAAGTTGCCAAATGCTTCTCATATGTCAACCCCTTCATTCCCGAAATCATCCTCGTGAACCTCCTCTGGACTCTCTCCAATAACAACACATCCATTCCGAGATATGGGGCACAAGACTGTTGACAATATGCTGTCTTATAAATTCCTTTATTTTGCCCTCCTCCCTTTTTAAAGAGTGGAGTGACATCTGCAATTTTCCAGTCCTTCTGGACCATGCCAGAATCAAGTGATTCTTGAAAGATCATGACCAATGTATTCGTTATCTCTTCCGCAACCGCTCTCAGGACTCTGGGATGTAGTCCATCAGATCCAGGTGACATCCAGCTTAACACCTTTGAGTTTGTCTCGCACTTTTTCCTTTGTAATAGTAATGGCACTCACTCCTGCTCCCTGATACTCACATATCTCTGGCACAATGCTAGTCCCTTCTGCAATAAAGACTGATGCAAAATATTCATTAAGTTAATCTGCCATCAACCTTTAGGGAATGCTGCACAAGGACTTCCAAGTCCCTTTGCATGCTGATTTTTGAATTTTCTCCCCATTGAGAAAATAGTCTACACCTTTATTTCTTCCGCCAATATACATGACCATGTACGTTCCTGCACTATATTCCATCTGTCATTTCTTTGCCCATTCCCCCTATCCGTCTAAGACTTCTGCAGACACCCTGCTTTCTCAACACCACCTGCACTCCACTTACCTTCTTATAATCTGTAAATGTGGCCACAAAGCAATCAATTCCTTCATAAACTACCGTAAATTCCGGACTACAGAGCGCACCTGATTAAAAGCCGCACGCTCTAATTTTAGAAAGAAAATCAATTTTGTACTTGTACAGGCTGCACCAGATTTTAAGCCGCAGGTGTCCCACGTTGTAATATGAGATATTTACACAGAAAGATATTACACGTGAGGATTTTTTAACTTTTAATTAAATCCGTATGGTAACATAAACAAATACATATTGCAAATGCTTTTTTTCGAACAGTGCCTGTAACACAGCTACTTCTAAATATACATACATATCGGTAACACACAAATTACATTGCGTATACTTTTTTACTGAACAGTGCACGAACAACATTCCAATATCTCCTAACGACTGGTAAAAAATATATATATATACTGCAGCCTACCAGGAAAAGTTATTGATCGCCTTTTTCATCTTCCTTCGCTATCTTTGTTTGAGTGAATGTGCGGAAGTTAGCAAGTTTTTCCTCGTGGTCGGGAGGGAGCTGCTGACACAGAGTCGTGCGTACCCTGACGGACAGGCCTTTTCGTCTCATAAATCTAAAACACCACGATGGCCCACCTCTAAAACCTTCGATTTTCATTTTGGTGGCGATTGCTTTAGCCTTCAGTCTGATCTGCACCGTGGCTGCCTGCTCTCTGTGTGTTAACCCAGTCTTCAAGAAAGTTTTCAAGTTCGGGCCATCTGCTATGATTACCTCTGAAAACTTTTGTCGTCTTTTTGCATTGACTCAGTTCTTCACGCTGGCGTCTCCACCGTCTCACCATCGATTCATTTATGCCAAGATTATGTGCAGCAGCTCGATTTCCTTCTTCAACCGCCAGATTGATCGCCTTTAACTTAAGAGCTGCACCATATGCTTTTCTTCGAGTGTTTTCCATGTTGATGAGGGTGAGTACAAATGACTGATTTACAATAATTTAACTGTGAAAGTGCGCTTGATTTATCGTACAATTTCATTGGACCTCTGTGAACTACTCATCAATTTTATTGGTCTACTGTTATGAGGCAAAATGTTTTTGGCGGCATGAAGAAAAAACATGCATTAGCCGCACCGTAGTATAGGCCACAGTGTTGCCGCAGTGTTCAAAGCGTGGGAAAAAAGTAGCGGCTTATAGTCCTGAATTTACGGTATATCATGAAAAAAGTGGTCCCAACACCAATCCCTTTAGCACACCATTAGTCACTGGAAGCCAACCAGAAAAGGGAACCCTTTATTCCCATTCTTTGCCTTCTGCTGCTCAACCAATCTCATATCCATGCTAGTACCTTTCCTATAACACCATGGGCTCTTATCTTGATTAGCAGCCCCATGTGCAGCATCTTATTAAAGGTCTTCTGAAATTCAAATAAAGAACAGCCAGTGACTCTACTTTGTCTATTCTGCCTGTTATTTCTTCAAAGAATTCCAACAGCTTAGTCAGGCAATATTTCCCCTTTAGAAAACCATGCTAACTTTGGCCTATTTTACCATGTGCCTCCAAGTGCTCCTAAAGTTCATCCTTAATAATAGACTCCAATATTTCCAATCACTAAAGTCAGGTTAACTGGCTTATAATTACCTTTCTAATGCCTCCTTTCCTTCTTAAAAGGTGGTATGACATTTGCCATTTTCCAGTGCCCTTTATCCATTTTAGAATCTAGTGATTCTTGAAAGATCATTATTAATGCCTCCACAATTTCTTCAGCTATTTCTTTCAGAACCTTGGAGTGTAGTCCATCTAATCCAGGTGATTTATCTACTTTCAGCCTTTGCAGCTTCCCAAGCACCTTTCCTTAGTAATAGCAATGACACTCACTTCTGCCCCCTTGCATTCTCACATTTCTGGCATTTTGCAAGTGAAGATTGGTGCAAGATACTTATTCAGTTAGTCTGTCATTTCTTTGTTCCCCACTACTACCTCTACAGTGTCATTTTCCAGTGGTTTGATATCCATTCTTGTCTCTCTTTTACTCTTCATATATCTGAAAAACTTTTTGTATCCTCTTTAATATTATTATTTGCTAGCTTACCTTCATAATTCATCTTTTCAGTCTTTATTCAGATTCAGATTCAGTTTATTGTCATTTAGAAACCACAAATGCAATGCAGTTAAAAAATGAGACAACGTTCCTCCAGAATGATATTACAAAAGCATATGACAAAACAGACTACACCAGAAAATCCACATAACGTTTGGCAATCCCCAATCCAGAGTCCGGACAGGCTGCTGCGTATTAATATCACGCTACCGCCTTAGCGCGTTCCCCGGAAAGGAGCTCCAAATCCACCAGACAAACAAGACCAAAAACTAAAGCTACAAGACCTGCACAAAACCACATAGTTACAACAGTGCAAACAATAGCATAATTGATTAAAACACAGACCATGGGCACAGTAAAAATAGTCCAAAGATGTTAAAGGACTATAAGTTCAAAACAAATCACCACATAGTTTCCACAAGACCCCAGGGTCCTGACAGACTCGTCATCCCACGCCGGCGGCAGAAGGGAATACCCCCGTTATGGACTTCCACAGCACCACCCGACTCAGCCTCGCAGACGCAGCACACGATGAATGCTCCGTTGAACCCAGCCTCGCAGACACAGCACACACCGAAAGCAACCTGACCACAGCGGACTCCAAGTCCGTTGAACCTCCGAGCCGACGACCATCCCCTCCGGCACAGCTTCTCCAAGCACCATCCTCTGCCGAGTGTATTAAGCCGGCCCCGCCAACGGCCATTGGCAATGTGACCCCGAGGACTGGGGGCCTGTTCTTCCCAGCAGAGTCCTGGACCTCACTGTAGCAGCAGCAAAGAAGAAGGTCTTCCTGGAGATTTCCCGATGTTCCTCCGTGCTCCCAGTTCCGTTTTCAATCGATTATGATTGCACACGGCACCCCACTTCACAAATAACAGATAACATGGATCTCTTAGTTGGTTTTTAATAGCTTTCCAATCCTCTATCTTCCCAATACTTTTTGCTATCTTATGTGCCCTCTCATTAGGTTGTATGCTGCCTCTGACTTCCCTGGTCAACACAGTTTCTTCATCCTTCCTTTAGAATATGCCTTCAATTTTGGGATGTCACCACCACTGAAATGTTTCCACAACCTATAGACTCACTTTCAAGGGCTCTTCATCTGATGTTCTCAATATTTGTTGCTTATTTATTTATTACCATAATCATTATTTATTTATTTTTGTGTTTGCACTGTTTATTCTCTTTTGCACACTGGTTGTATGCCCAGATGGTGTGGTCTTTCATTGATTCTATTATAGTTATTTGATTTATTGAGTATGCCCATAAGAAAATTAAACTCAGGGTTATACATAGTGACATATATGTACTTTGATCATAAATTTACTTCGAACATTGCACTTTTGATCTTTGTATCCTTCCTGCACCTTCCGAATTTCCCCCAGAAACACCAGCCATTGTTGATCTGCTGTCATCCCTGCTAGTATCCCCTTCCAATCAACTTTGTCCAGCTCCTCTCTCATGGCTCTGTAATTCCCTTTACTCCACTGTAATATTGATACATCTGACTTCATCATCCTCTCAAACTGCAGGGTTAATTCTATCACATTATGATCAGTGCCTCCTAAGGGTTCCTTTACCTTAAATGTCCTAATCAAATCCAGGTCATTATATAACACCCAATCCAGAATTGCCAATCTCCTAGTGGGCTCAACCTGAAGCTGCTCTAAGACACCATCTCAAAGGTATTTTACAAATTTCCTTTCTTGGGATCCAGTACCAACCACATTTTCCCTTACCAGTATATTGAAATCCCCCATGGCTATCACAACACTGCTCTTTTTACATGGCTTTTCTATCTCCAATCGTAATTTGTAGCCCACATCCTGGCCACCGTTTGGAGGCCTGTATATATAGCTCTCATTAGGGTTTTTTTTTAAACTCTTGCAGTTTCTTAACTCTACCCACAAGGATTCTACATCTTCTGCTCCTATGTCACCTCTTTCTGATTTTTTCCCCAACAGAGCCACCCCACCCCCGCCTACATGCATGTCATTATGATACAATTTGTATCTTTAGATGCTAAGCTCCCAACTCAGACCTTCTTTCAGCCGCAACTCAGAGATGCCCACAATATCATACTGGTCAATCTCTTAACTGTACTACAAGATCATCTACTGTACCTTATTCTAAATATGACATCTTCAGTCCTGTATTCATCACCCTTTTTGATTTTGGCCCCTGTTACACTTTAACTTATCCCACTGACTGCAGGTTTACTCTATCATCTGAATGTCCTTCTTCAGCCTCACTACACACTGTATCTAGTTGTATATCAACTGTACTATCCTCAGCCCTATCACTGCAGTTCATCAAAGTAAACCCCTATCAAGTTGAAGTCCATTTTCAATGGAATGAGTACATTTCCATAAAAAACTAATTTGAATTTCCACAAGTAATGGGAGTTGTTTTAATTTTTGTAGTTGTAGTTCCATTAAGTTATTTTCATTCTTCTCCTACTGTGAGTTCAATATCTTGACTTATCGTTCCATAATTACCCACTGATATTGCGAATTTAAGCAATGAGTGTCACTCTAGTCATCAATATCTGCAGCCACGGTGCAAGGATCTGCAACATTCAGTTCAATTAAATTAACGGTACTGTTTTTCTTCCAGAATTAGAAATCTAAATTATATACTTTATGACCAAAAATGTATCAGTACTGTATTGTTGGGTTTAGCTGCATTTTGAGCTGAGGTAAATGCAGTCCTAGGATTGCCTCATGACCTTCTTAATCACTTTTAATCATTAGCTAAAATGCAATCAGGATACTAATCTTCTTTGTTAAGCAATACTAGCACAATATCTTCAAAAAATTGAAATATTTAGATATTTTATGACTTTGGCAAAATTATACTGTTGTATATAGTGTGTTATAAACACAAATGAAGTCAATAGGCTTCAAACTAAAAAGGAATTGTTGGTTCATAAATATATTTACATAAATATACATACACATACATATAATACTGTGCAAAAGTTTTAGGCACATGTAAAGCTATTCCATAACGTGAAGATGCTTTCAAATTAATAAAATAAAAAGTTAAGTATCAAAAAAATTACTATAAAGTGCAGTACACAGTAAAAAACTAAATCAAATCAATATTTGGTGTGACCACCCTTTGCCTTTAAAACTACATTGATTCTCTTAGGTACACTGTCATGCAGTTTTATAAGAAAATTGGCTGGTAGGTTGCTCCAAGCATTTTGGAGAACTTGCCACAGTTCTGTAGACTTTGGCTGTCTCGCTTACTGCTGTCCCTGAAGGTAATCCCAGACAGCCTCGATGATGTTGGGATATAGGTTTTATGGAGGCCATACCATCTGAAACCATATAAAAATCTAGGGTATCTTTAAGACTTTTGCACATAACGTACACACACACATATATACTTACATATGCACAGTGGATTCCAGTTAATTGGGCCATTGGTTACTTGGGACAGCCACTTATTTGGGCCAACTTTTAAAGAACAAAAATCTAATGGAGAAAACAGCCAAAATCCCCTTCAGTTATTTGGGACTCTACTGCACTTAATAGGGTCAGGAGACTGTTGCTGAACAGTTTCTACCTAGCGTCAAACACATGCACTGGTGTGGCCATTAGATACTACACAGCTTACAGTGAAGAGTTTATAAATAGTGTCAGTTGTACGCACTTGTGTTTGAAATGCAGTGATTTTTGTCACCTGATAGTTGATGAGAAATAAGCAGTCTATTAAGGCCAAACCATATCAACACTCGATATCTGTGCTGATTTTGTTCATTTACAGTTAATAAAAAAAAGCATACTCTGGATATGAAATTTTTCATTATAATTTGTTCTACTTGTCATTCAAACACTTGTTACTCAGTTAAATGGTAGTCTGTCCTTCTTATAGCTTGTTAACTATTACCATGAAACTTCAGTTAAGCCAAAATGTATTGGTTGAAATGTGTCCCAATGAACCATAATCTAGGACAGTTCCTAATAGTTATCAATGGAGGAAATCATTCAGAATATGTTGCAGTGTTCTTTTGATTGACTGCAAATGCACAAAATCAGTGCAGAAATCTGGTGCAGACAGTGGACTGCCCTGAAACAGTACTTTTGACGACTGTATCCTCCAAATCTTCATTATCATTGTAACATTCAAGGTGACTGTTGATACCTTTGCATTCTTTGTAGTTCCTCACTTTTTGAAGTAGTGAAATCGGTTCATTTTCACTCCCAGCTATTTCTGGCATCTCCAAGCCTAAACACTTGAAATAGCAGCAAGCAAATCAGTTCTGAATTATCTTACTGTTTATTAATCGTCAACTATCAGTGACAAAGATTACTGTTTCTTGAACACAAAGACGCCAATGACACTATTTAAAACCTGTGTGATCTGAGCATAGTGTAGTGTCTAGACGTGCACGCAACTTATGACAGTTAGAAAATGTTCGGCAGAAATCTACAGATCCAAGTAAGCGGTTTAGTATCCCAAATAAATGAAGGGAATCCTGACTAATTTCTTGATTTGTTTTTGTTCTTCATCCCAGTTAAGTGGCTGCCCTGATGATGTACAGTACCTATAAAATTATTCAGCCCCCTCCCCTCTTGGAAGTTTAAATGTTTCATTATTTTACAACATTGAATCACAGTGGATCTAATTTGGTTTTTTGACACTGATCACCAGAAAAAGACTTTTCCTTATCAAAGTGAAACCAGATCTCTACAAAGTGATCTAAATTAATTACAAATGTAAAATGCAAAATAACGATTGCATAAGTATTCATCCCCTTTAATATGACATACCAACTCATCACCGGTGCAGTCAATTAGTTTTAGAAGTCACATAATTAGTTAAATGATCACCTGCGTGCAGTCAAGTTGTTTCAACTGACTGTAGTAAAAATACACCTGTACCTGGAAGGTCCAACTGCTGGTGAGTCAGTATCCTGGCAAAAACTACACCGCAAGACAAAAGAACACTCCAAACAACTCTGCAAAAAGGTTATTGAAAAGCACAAGTCAGGAGATGGATACAAAAAAATTTCCAATTCACTGAATATCCCTTGGAGTATAGTTAACTCAATCATCAGGAAGTGGGAAGAATATGGCACAACTCTAAATCTGCCTAGAGCAGGCCATCCTCAAATACTGAGTGACCATTCAAGAAGAGGTCTAGTGAAGGAGGCCACCAAGAGACCTTTGACAATTCTGGAGGAGTTACAAGCTTCATTGGCTGAGATGGGAGAGACTGTGTGTACAACAACCGTTGCCTGGGTGCTTCACCAGTCGAAGCTTTATGGAGGAGTGGTAAAGAGAAAACCGCTGTGGTGAAAAAACTCACATGAAATCCTGGCTAGAGCTTGCCAGGCATGTGGGAGATTCTGAAGTCACCTGGAAGTTTGTTCGATGGTCTGATGAAACTGATATTGAGCTTTTTTGCCATCAAACTAAATGCTGTGTTTGGCCACACATCATCAAAAACACACCATCCATACCGGGATGCATGGTGGTGGCTACATCATGCTGTGGGGATGCTTCACTGCAGCAAGCCCTGGAAGGCTTGTGAAGGTAGAGGGTAACATGAATGCAGCAAAATACAGGGAAATCCTGGAGGAAAACCTGATGCAGTCTGCAAGAGAACTGTGACTTGGCAGAAGATTTGTTTTCCAGCAAGACAGTGACCCCAAGCATAAAGCCAAAGCTACACAGGAATGGCTTAAAAACAATAAAGTTAATGCCCTGGAGTGGCCTAGTCAGAGTGCAGACTTCAATCCAATTGAGAATTTGTGGCTGGTCTTGGAAAGGACTGTTCACTCACGATCCCCATGCAATCTGACAGAGCTTGAGCAATTTTATAAAGAAGAATAGGGGAAAAATTGCAGTGCCCACATGTGCAAACTTGATAGAGAGCTACTCATACAGACACTAGGCTGGAATCGCTGCCAAAGGTGCATCTACTAAATACTGACTTGAAGGCGGCAAGTAATTATGCAATCAATTATATTGTGTTTAATAATTGTAATAAATTTAGAGCAATTTATAGAAATTTGTTTTCACTTTGACATGAAAGAGTCTTTTCCATTGATCAGTGTCAAAAAACCAGAATTAAATCCATTGTGATTCAATGTTGTAAAACAATAAAACATGAAAACTTCTAAGGCAAGGGGAGGTGGTGAATACTTTTTAAAGGCACTAGAAATATATACACAAGAGATTCTGTAGTTGCTAAAAATCCAGAGTAACACATAAAAACTGATGGAGGAACTCAACAGGACAGGCAGCATCTACGGAAAGGAAAAAAAGAGAGATGTTTTGGGCCGAGATCCTTTACCAAGAATCAAAAGGAAGGGGGCAGTCCTGATGAAGGGTCTTGTCCTGAAACAAAATGAAAATGATGCTTTTGTTCAATTTCTTGAACAAGGATTTTAATAAGGTCCAAAATAAAATGAGTGGTTCATGCAATCCTGAGTACTGATTAGCAGCTTATTGGTGTTGAGTATCACATAATAATATAACAAATACACATTCAATCGCCTTGGAATGGCTGAAAGTACACTCAAGTTGTAGTACTTGAATTCTAAAAGGACTAGTGAAATTCCATTCCAAAAGGTGTCCTACACATATGCACACATCACTTGGGTTAAAACTACATTGTTTAGCAGCTTCTTGCTATACCCAAGTTACTTCTAGAATTAAATTATTTTCCCCATTACTGAATTCATCCATCACTTTTAACACTGACGTTAATACTTTCATGTTTAGCCAAAATTTCGACAAACAGCAGGAATACATGACAGCTTACAAAATTGGACAAATAAGCCTCCAAATGTCTCAATCCAAGGCATTATGTAATAGAATTGTGCTCCTGTTACTGATCAGTTATGACAGGGAAGTCTACTGTTTTCCTTCCTCCTTATTTAACAAAAAACACCTTTCGTCTCATTCTCATAAACGTGAACAGCAATATCTATCCATTTTTAATCCCCAGACTTCAAAACTCATGAATAAAAATTAATCAGTTCGCTTGAGCATCTGAAATATGCTGAGCCTATTAGACAAGAACAAAAGCATATGCACAAAAGAGTTTTAATAAATTTCAAAGCCTGTCAGAACAGCACTCTCATTTAAATTATAAATTGCAAAATATTCAATGAAGGATCTGGACTGCAGTGGCACTAAGCAGATTACACAAAACCCTGCGTTCAGTATGATAATGTGTTCATGGCCTCCCAGATGGGAGTCTGAAATAAAAAAGGCTATCACTGTAGCAAGGGAAAACTCCTTGTGATCTCTACTCTGTACACTGCAGATGACAGCCAAATAGTATGTTGATTATTCTGTTTGTGTTGCTTAGCTCATTTAATACAGGATAAAAGTGATGTGATCCACTGTGAATTCAATAGGTTCTGCTGTGTTATTACTCTTAATGTAATTAAGCCTCCGATTTCAACTTTATGATACACTATACTACAATGCTAAGAGAATTTTGGAAAGCAGAAGTAGCATTTAGGCCTGGCACTGACTAAGGACAAATTTGAGAGCGTTTAAGTCTAATGAAAGAGATTGTACAATGTTTATCCAGCAGTAATTGCTAATAAGATGCTGAGGAACGCGATTTGATCATTACAACAATTAAAGCAATTTGTTTAAAAAAATTCTTATAAGAAGTAAACTCATTTAACATCTAAAATTTTAAATGGTGAGTATAAAGCATTGTTGTCAGATCATTAAGCATCGATTTTTTTTACTAGAATTGGAAGAACCTTGAAATCACTCCTAACAACTTTCAGTCACACACACAACCAGACATGAAATTTCTCAGTCACCAACGACTACTTATTCCAAGCTAAATCTGAAGTAACAACATCACTAATCCTATTATCTAAGTATCATCACAAATTAAGAAAATGCAGCTTCAAACTGTAAGCATCAACATTGATAGCCACTGTGAACTTGGAAATTAAGTCTTTGTGTAAAATAGAAGTAAAGACATACACTATAAAAAAAATTGAATGGACACTAGGAACGAATGATAAAACCACAATTGCATCTTAGAATTCAGGTTATAATTGTAAAACTGAGTTTGGTAGTTATGGTTTATAATCTGAACTCAAATCAGATTACTATTAGCAACCTTTCACTGATAAAACTATTTCATGTATGTCACATCATAAGGTACAGTAAGAAATGCATGTAAAATCACATATCAAAATTCAATTGCAGTACTTTATTTTGTTTCCATTATATTCAATTTCACTTCATTATCATTTGCTGCTGCCTTCAAACATATGGAATTCTCCACAGCTGCACTTGAGCAGCTCTGCATATTAGAACGTGCAATTTGCACTGAAGTAGTAATCTCCCAGGTAAGTACTTTCTCCTCACTTTTGTAAGCTGGCAAGAGCTTTCTCAGACCATATTCTCTATCTTGTAGATATTGTTGTAATAAATGAAATTAACTATTGGATGATTACAGTGGCACACATTTCAATCATTGGTCCCCTGAATGGCACCGTTTGAAAGGTGAGTTTGACATGCAGAAAAACATTATTGCATTTAGAGTTAAACTCAGAAGTCTAATCTGCTATCTCCCTGTGGTGGTTAGCAAAAATACTGTAAATAGCTGAAAATACACAGACTGACTTTCACATTACAACTTATCAAAACAGTGTTAGGTATAAAGTCTCATGAAATTTAAACACGGTAAAAATAACAGTGAATATCAAAAGCCATTAGCAGTTTTACTTGAATTTTAGCATTACTTTGAAATGGGAATCTGCTATCAGTATCAGTGACACTCACTTCTGGATATAACGTACACTTGGGAAATTTGTTAATTATGATCATGTTAACAATAACACACAGTGTTCATGGCCTTGGAAATCAGATGCTGACTGCAAAAGTTTCATAAATCAGTGAATTTCTTTAACCTAAAAATTTGGAGCTAAAAGCATTTATCAAACAAAGGAATACATTATATTGAAAGGTAATCTGCCTCATGCACAATTAGCAGCATTCTTAGAATGTAATAACTGTGTCTAAAAACAATAAGACATAGAAACAGAATAAGGCCATTCAGTCCATCAAATATGTTCTGCTATTTGGTCATGGCTGATTTATTATCCCTCCCAACCTTATTCAGAATCAGAATCAGGTTTCACATCACCGGTCTATGTCTTCAGATTTGTTAACTTTACAGCAGAAGTACAATGAAATACATGATAAATATATATGGAGAGATATAATAAATTGTTAAGTTAAAATAAGTAGAAATAAGCAAAAAAAACATAACAAAGTAGTGAGATGGTGTTCATGGGTTCAATGTCCATTTAGAAATCAGATGGCTGAGGGGAAGAAGCTGTTCCTGATATGCTGATTGTGTGCCTTCAGGCTTTTGCATCTCTCCTGATGGTAACAATGAAAAGAAGGCATGTCCTGGGTGGTGGGGTTCTTAATGATGTACGCCACCTTCCTAAGGCACAGCTCCTTGAAGATGTCTTGGATACTACAGAGGCCATGATGGATTGAAGTAAACCTAACAAGTTTCTGCAACTTACTTCGATCCTGTGCAGTAGCCCCATCCCCCCCACTCCCCCATACCAGATACAGCCAGTCAGAATGCTCTCCACGGTACATTTGTAGAAGTTTTTGAGAGTTTTACCTGACAAGCTAAATCTCTTCAAACTCCAAATGAAACGTAGCTGCTATGCTGCCTTCTTTACCTTCTCTCCATAACCTCTGACGCCCTCACTAATCAAGAACCTATAAACTCCACTTTGAATATACCCAATGACTTGTCCACCATTACTGTATGTGGCAATGAATTCCATAGATTTATCACCTTGTGGCTAAAGAAATTCCTCCTCATTTCTGTTCTAAATGGATATCCTTGTATTCTGAGGCTGTGATGTCAAATCCTGGACTCTCGCACATTTGGAAACATCCTCCCACATCTACTCTATCTAGGCCTTTCAATATTTGATAGATTTCAATGAGATCTCCCCTCATTCTTCCAAACTTCATTTAGTACAGACACAAAGCCATCAAATGCCCCTCATACGTTGACCCTTTCATTGATCCATGAACCTCTTCTATATCCTCTCCAATATCAGCATTCCCTTTCTTGGATTAAGAGTCCAAAAGTTACTCACGATACTCCAAATGTAGTCTGACCAAAGTTCCATTTTATATCCACCTCATCACACACAATCCAACTTAGTTTTATATAACTAGCCAGCTCGGAAATGTGACATCTAGTTCCCCAATCGAAATATTGACATAGGCTGTGAATAGTTGGGCCCAGACACCAATCACTGCAATATCCACTATGTACAACTGCCTATTTGAAACGGATCCATTTATTTCAACTCCTTGATTTCAGTCCTTTGAGCTGAAGACAGCTCAAGAAGAATGCTCAAGACATAAGAGATTCTATGAAAAAAAATTATACTGTAGGAGGATTGAGGAATGTAAGTTCAGATTGGTAAGGCCTAATTTGGAGAATTGTATACAGTTTTGGGCACTTACTTACAGGAAAGATGTAAATAAGGTTGAGAAAATTTACAAGGATTTTGCCAGAACCAGAGGACCTGAGTTCTAAGGAAAGATTGAATAGGACTTTATTCTTCAGAACCTAGAAGACAGTGGCGAATTTTAATGGAGGCGTGCAAAATTACGAAGGGTATAGATAGGGTAAATGCAAGCATGTTTTTTCTACTGAGGTTGGGTTAGGGGTATAAGAGGTTGTAGGTTAATGGTGAAAGGTGAAAAGTTTAACGGGAGCATGAGGGGATATTTCCTCACTCAGTGAATCATGTGAGTGTAGAACGAGCTGACAGCACAAGTGGTGTATGCAAGCTCAATTTCAACTTTTAAGAGAAGTTTGGGTAGGTACATTGATGGTAGGGTTATGGAGGGGTATGGTCTGGGTGCATGTCAATGGGAGTAGGCAGGTTAAACAGTTTAGCGTAGACTAGTTGGGCCAAGGGGCCTGTTTGTGTGCTGTAGTTTTCTATATAACTAAATAAACTCTGAATTTAAAAACAAAATCTGGTATTAGTAAAAATAACCACAAAATTACTGGATTATTGTAAAAGTTTATCTGGTTCATTCTTCCCCTCACCCCACCTTCTTATTCTGGCTTCTTCCACCTCCCTTTCCAGTTCTGATGAAGGGTCTCAGCCTGAAACATTGACTTCTTATTAACTTCCATAAATGCTACCTGGTCCGCTGAGTTCCGCCAGCATTTTGCATCTGTTGTTCTGGATTTCCAGTATCTGCAATATCTCTTGTGTTTCCAGTTCACCTTTGTCCTTTTTAGTCTATTTGTTGCCAGACAATATGATTGAGATAGTTACAATAACAACTTTGAAAAGATAGTTAATTAGGGACATGAGTTATGAAGCTACAGAAGGTTAAGAGCCAAATATAGGTTATTGGGACTTGAGAGAGTGTCTTACGAAGATACGTCGATGAGCTTGGAGCGAAGTAGGATGAGAGGTGACTTGATATAGGTGTACAAGATCACAAAATGATAAGAAAAATAGATTGCGTGGATAGTAAGAGACATTTTCCCAGAGTGGAAATGGCTAATAGAAATGAAACATCATAAAGTGATTGGAGGAAATTACAAGGGGATGTCAGAGGTAAGTTTTATCTTTTACTCAGAGAGTGATGGGTGCGCAGAGACAGGTAAATTAGGGACATGTGAGAAATTCTTAGATAGGCACATGGCTGATAGAAAATGGAGGACTATGTTAGACCTGTGATTCCAAAGTGGGTGATATCTCCCTCTCCCTCAGGGGCAATAAAGAGGGCGGTGGAGGGGCTGCTTCGTAGCAAGAGGGAGCAGCAGAGGGAATACAGGCTTAATGTAAGAAATGAATTACTTATAAGCATTTGATCACCAGTGCCTCACAAGTGATTACAATGATCACATAATCACTTCATCTCTTGCTAACCCACCATTTTCTTAGACCTTGTTCAAACTAGTATAGTTGTTGAAAAGCAATGTGACACTTCTGTATTTGGCATATAATGATAAATCATGTTATTTCTGGGCCTGACCCACATATTATTGCCTTCAAAACTGTAGTAGTGAGTTAGCTAGTACGATTCCCACACTTCAATTACACAGTTATGCAATTTCTGTGAATTAAGAGTATGGCATTCAATCGGGTAAAGTTCAGAATCTACCCTTTTGAATTGTCTTGACCGCATATCTCTAGACCATGGCACAATTGAGATATCACTGCCCCACTTTATGTATCTTCAGACAGAGTCAAGTTTTGCCGAAGCTATGACGATGTCATGACTTTCCATTTTATTGGTTGCAGTACTTAAAGTTGGACTTAAGCAACAGGCAATTAACCATGGTCATTAACCAATAACAAAAATGGGAGAGGCAGACCCAATGGAAAAGAACTGTAGACAGTATAGTGTAGAGTGCCTGAAAAATGGATTTATACTAGCACCAACCAGTTTTTGAAAAAGTTTTTTCAAATGAGGCAATGAAATCAACCAAGCTCCTTAAACGTTTGTACAGAATACACTTCACATTAATTTTTGATTTGTCTGGTGAATCACTGCAGCATTACCTTTCAGTATGGAGCACACAAACTTTCGGGTATGGTCTTAGCAAGATTATGCACAAATGCATTCACATCTTTATTCCTCCAATCAAGTCTTCTAGTTACTAAGTTAATAATTACCCTCTGATAAGGTGATTTTATTGCCTTACTAATTGTTTGCACACTTAGACCTCTTAACACGAACACAGTCCAATCTTTCACCATTTAATCATCCACCTGAAAATAACCCATTTAATCCCAATCTTTATTTTCCGTCCAATAACCAATTCTTAATCCATATCAATACATTGCCTCTAATTCCACGTTCCTTAATGTTGTTAACTGATCTCCCATATGTAACCATTTTGACAGTAACCAATCAAAAACCACCCAGTTTTCTATTCTACCAGTCAAGTCCTTAAAGAATTCCAACGTATTAGTCAAACATAATTTTCTCTTCATGAGTTCATTTTGTCTCTGCCTCTCTGCTCAGTCTTATTAGTCTTTTCAATATGCATGATTATGCATCTTTCATTATGGGTTCCAGCATTTTTTCAGCCACTGGCATGGGTAAAAAAAGAAACAGCTCTAAGTTCTCGAGATTTGGTTGTGCTACCCAAACCTGACAACGGAAACTATCCAGCTTGCTAATATATAAAAATAGGTTTAAATTCTGGTCACTTCATGTGGAGATGATGTAGAAGAGGTTCACCAAGATGCTGCCTGGTTTAGGGGAGCAATTGGACAAGCTGGGACTATTTTCTTTGGAGTGGCGGAGAGAAAGCAGGAGATGATAGAAGTTAATGTTATGTGAGGCTTCAATGGAATAGACAGCCAATATCTTTTTCCCCAGGACTAAAATGTCTAGTACTAGAGAACATGTAGTTAATGAGAAAGAAAGAAAGTGCAAGGCAAATTTGTTTTACATTTTACACAGAGAATGGTGGGGGCCTGGAGATCACTGCTGGGATGGCAGCAGAGGCAGATGGCATAAGAACTTTTAATATGCAGAGAAGACTGAGAAATTGTCAGTCTGTGTAGAAAAAGGATTATATTCACTGGGAGTCATTAGTTTGGCACAATATTGTGGGCCAAAGGACCTGCCCTGTGCAGTTTATGTTCAGTGCCCAATGTGCTCTGTTCTTATTATTGATAGGGCAAAACTTGGTACAATAAGGTTTTTGAAAGCACACTATTTTGCCAACCAGCAATTTGTACAATTCATTCACATTAAATGTTAAATCAGAACATCCTCTACTTTGACTATTTCTACACTGCACATATTACATGTGACCACCGTGTTATTTTCAAATAATATAGAAGCTTGATCTCCTGGCATTGAAATTCAGCTCCTGACAGATTTTATCTGCTTTGTTTTGTCCACTTTATCTACTTACTAGGCTCCTTAATCTGATTTGCTTTTTAAAATCCAATGCTAGTTAATAAGTGTGGGTGTTCAGAGAGACCTAGCTGATTTTATACATGAATTACTGAAAGAAAGTATGCAGATAGAGAAGCTATCTGAAGGAAAGACAAGGTTAAGTTCAAAGTATATTTATTTTCCAAGTACATATATGCCACAATTTACAACCCTGAGATTCACTTTCTTGCGGACATACACAGTAAATCCAAGAAAGACAATAAAATCAATGAACGACCTCACCCAACAGCATGGACAAACAACCAATGTGCAAAAGACAATAAACTATGCAAATACAAAAGGAAAAAAAACATAAGCAATAAATGTCGAGAACACGCGATGCAGAATACCTGAAAGTGAGTCAATTGGTTTTGGGCACAGTTCAATGATGGGGAGAGTGAAGTTAGGTGAAATTATCATCCTTGGTTCAAGAGCCTTATAGCTAGAGTAAGAACAGTTTCTAAACCTGGTGTTGTGCTTCCTGAGGCTCCTGTAGCTTCTTCCTGAAAGCAGCAACAAGAAGAAAGGGGAGAGAACCTTGGTGATGGATGCTGCTTTCCTATGATAGGACTCTGTAGATGTGCTCAGTGGTGGGGAGGCCTTACCTGCGATCAACCACTACTTTTTGGAGGATTTTCCATTCAAGGGAATTGGTGCTTCCATACCAGGCCACGAGGCAACCAGTCTATATACTCTCCACCATACATCTGCAGAAGTTTGTCACAGTTTTAGATGTCATGCAAAATCTTTGCAAACTTCAAAGGAAGCAGAGGCACTGCTGTGCTTTCTTCGTAATGGCACTTATGTGCTGGGCCCAGAACAGATTCAAAGAAATGGTAACACAGAGGAATTTAAAGTTGCTGACACTCTCCACCTCTGATGAGGATTGGTTCATGGACCTACAATTTCCTCCTCCTAAAACCAGTAATCAGCTTCTTGGTCTTGCTGAGATTGAGTGAGAAGTTGTTGCTGTGGCAGCAATGAACCAGGTTTTCAATCTCCCTCCTAAATGCTGATTTGTCACCACCTGTGCTGATAGAGATTGCGAAGGAGATGTTTTTGCCAATCCAAAATGACTGTGGTCTGCAGGTGAGGAAATCGAGGATTCAGTTGCACAAGGAAGTACAGAGGCCAAGGTCTTGAAGCTTATTGATTAGTTTTGAAGGGGATGACAGAACATTTTGCTAGAATTTGAGATTCAGTAAGAGCTAAGGATTGATTATGGACTTCTGGAAGGGGAAGTCAAGGAAACACATAAAAACCTCATCGAGGAGCCAACAGTAGAAAGGATAAGTAGCTTCAAGTTCCTGGTTGTCAACATCTCTGATGATATCTCCTGGGCCCAATATATTGATCCAATTACAAAGAAGGCACAACGGATGCAATATTTCATTAGGAGTTTGAAGGGACTTCGCATGACACCAAAGACGCACAAATTTCTACTGATTTACTGTGGAGAGTATTCCAATTGATTGCATCACTGTCTGGCAAGGAAGTGAAATTGCACAGAATCAGAAAAACCCAGCCAGCTCATAGGCCTTAGCCCCCTCAGCCTCGACGACATCTTCAAAAGGCAATGCCTCAAAAACATGGCATCCATCATTAAGGACCCACCCTCCTCCCCATAACTCAGGACATACCCTCTTTTCATTGAGGAGGAGGAGGTGGTATATGAAAACATATACTCAACATTTTAGAAACACCTTCTTCCCCTATGCTATCAGATTTCTGAATGGACAATGAACGCATGTACACTATCCCAATATATTTTTTCTTTGTTTTGGCTCTCTTATTTTGTTATGTACCACTGCTGGAAACAACACATTTCACATCTGCCAGTGATATTTAACCAGATTGTGATTCTGAGTACTTTTATCTCTATATGCTGGAAGGACATGCCTAAGTTCCAGACAAAGCCACAGAACTTTAACAAGTTTATCCTCAGGATAAAAAGGAGATCCTATGAAGAAAAGAACCTATAATATCTGGAGTTTGGACAGTAGTGTAGCTGTTATCGCAATCACTTTGCAGTACCAGCATTCACCAGTCAGAATTTGATTCCCGCTGCTGTCTGCAAGGAGCTTAAATGTTTTCCCCGTGACCACATGGGTCTCCTCCAAGTGCTCTAGTTTCCTCCCACATTGCAAGATGTACAGCTAGGATTAGGGTTAGTACATTGTGGACATGCTATGTTGGCATTGGAAACATGGTGGCAATTGCAGGCTGCCCCTAGCACCGTCTAGGCCAAGCCATCTTTCCACAGCTACCATTGAGTTGAAGGTACAGAAGCCTGTAGCTACACACCACCAGGTTCAAGAACAACTCTTCAAGGACAACCTTTGCTGATTTGATTGCACACCAAACAACACATTTCGCTATATGTTTTAATGTACATGTGACAAATAATGATAATCTTTATACTTTTATCTTTTTCCCATTGAAACATAAAAGATTCTGACATGGGTGGATGGATCAAGGTGGATGTTGAAAGGATGTTTCCTTTGGTTGAACAATTAAATAAAGTTCCATAACATACATACCCAAAAAACTAAACTTGGATGATCATATCAGATCTCCTCTTGCTAAAGTTATTGATGAATGAAATGAACTACTGATGGTGAAAATCTGAGGGTAGTATGGTAGTGTAGTGGTTGGCGCAATGCTTTACCCACTGCTGTCTCTAAGGAGTTTGTACATTCTCCCCATGACCTTGCGATTTCTCCACTATATTCCAAAGACATACAGGTTTAAGTTAGTAAGTTGTGGGCATGCTTTGTTGGCACCAGAAACATGTCAACACACGTGGGCTGTCCCTAGCAGAGCCTTGGACTGTGTTGGTTGACAACACAAACAACACATATGTTTCAATGTACATGTGACAAATAAAAATAACTGGACAACAAAGATTTTACTTCCTGACTACATTTGGGTGCATCCGATAGATTTTGGCCTGCTGATCATGAAAATCACCATGAAATTTCCCTATCATGCAGCAATTTTTAAAATTGCCAGATTTGTTATTTTAATTTATAATTCAAGTCAGAATAACCGATGCCAAGATTAAGGAAGGCACTTTTGTTGGTCCACAAATCAAATGGGTCATCAGTGACAGGCAACTTGAAGAACTTCTAGTGGGACTGGAGAAAATTGCATGAAGACATTCAAGGATGTTGTTGAAAATTTTCTTCGCAACTACAGAGCATCAAACTACATGCAACTGGTTACAACATACTTCAAGCATACAAAACCATTAAGTGCAACATGTCACTAAAGATTAATTTTCTGCATTCCCATTTAGACTTCTTCCCTGTAAATCTTGGCGCAGTCAGTGATGAGCATGGTGAAAGGTTTCAATAGGACATTGTGGTCGGTAATGGAGAAATGGTATCATGGCAACTGGAATCCATTGACGTTGGCTAAATATCGTTGGTCACTTAAGCAAGAAGCATCAGACATTGGGTACAAATGAAAATCATCAGCAAAACTTTTTAGTTCAATTATTGCAAAGCGTCAGCACTATTATGCAATTAAACATATTCAATAAAGTTAATTTCATATTTCTCCAAATTCCTATGCGATACAAGTAGTCTGAAATTATATTTGTGTTCAGCTTCAAGCAGTCTGACATGAACAAAAAGAATTCTGAGGAAGGAACACTTCTGTAAAAATCCAGTGTAATCTTTTGAATATTACAGAAAACGCTAGAGACAGTCAGCAGGTGAAGCAGAGTCTGATCATCGAGAAACAAATTGTCATTTCAAGTTGAAGAAAGCAAATACATTTTAAATTGCAAATATGGAGTAGTGTGGAGAACAAATAAAATGTCTGTGATACAAGAGAATCAAAGTGACACAAATGCTGTTGGTGCTACCTAATAGGGTGTGATAAATGCTTGTTAATCAGAGCTGATTTGTCTGGAGAATGTGTAAATTGAGGGAGATGAACGAGTGTGGAAGAGCAAGAGGAAAAAAAATGATGCTGCAATTGTGAGGAGCAGGTGTTACCCAAAAAGGCTGGTTATCTGAAATTGTCGAATTCAGTATTGAGTCCCAATACTACAATGTTCCCAGACAGAAGGCAAAGTGCCGTTCTTAATTCTTCTTTTGGGGTTATATTGGGAAAATGGAAGAGAGCAACGGATTAAGTTAGGAAAGGGATGGACAGGACCTGAAAATAAATCCCCCAAAATATATTTGGTGCTCATGACAAAATGCTGGAGACTATTGCATACAAAAATACAAAATGCTGGAGAAACTTGGCAGGTCAGGCAGCATCTATGGAAATAAATAAATAGTCAATGTTTTGGGCCAAAACCCTTCATCAGGACGCTTTATATAGTCCTGTTGAAAGGTCTTAGCCCAAAACATTGATTGTTTATTCCCCTCTCATTTCTGCGTTACTCCCATTTCTGATCCCTTGTGTTGACTCTTTTGAATGTATAAGAGATCACTTTGTGAGCACCAGATATAACATACTAAATCAGAAGTATAAACAAACAAATTGCTGCTTCACCGGGTGCAACAGGAAGATATAAAAGAGGAGATATTGCATTTCCTCTGGGTGCATTAAGAAGTGCCATAAAATTGTGTTTGTTTTGAGAAGATGAAGAAGCAGATAAAAAATTCTGAATTCTGAAAGGGACAAGGGGGGCAAGGTGAGTCTAACGGCGGAATTCTGTCAAAAGATGATGAAAATTATGGTGTCTGGAGGGATGTACGATAAACCCAAGGAGAACAAATCCTCGCTCTGCATAGAAAGAGAGAGGATGGGTGCCGAAGTAGTATAGACAATGGAATAGAAGTTCACATTCACCTTTGTTCCTAATAATCAATGTCATTATTTTGCCAGCAGCCAATTTAAGATTGTTGAGTCTATTGATAAAAGTTGCAAAAAGGAGATAAATAAAAAAAAATTACTTTTCAAAATTTTGTGAGGATCTCCATGCATTCTGTGCTGTCTTACAAATTCAATACATTTCATTTCTGATCCTAAACACAATATTTTTCCGGAAGAAGATAATACAGGCATATTTAACGCAGCCAAGGGCAACATCCTACAGACAGCTCACAAAACTACTTTTACCTTGTTTACTTCATCTTTTTCTGTCAAGTGTGATTCTGCTACAGTTGGATCCTGTATTCTACATTTTGGTGGCACGTTTTCAGGCTGACTGAGCGATCTAGAACTTTGCTGTCTCCAAGGGAGTTCAGCAAGGTTTCGAGTGAAGCGGGTGGCCTGAAGTCAACAAGCTTGGAGAGGGAGCACAAGCCCATGTTCGACTCTATTTCTCACCGATCTCGCCGATTAAATCGTCAAGGAAGATTGAAAATCAACAAGGATGAGAGTGACAGACAGGCAGGTGTTTAGCGCTGTCTACCTGCATGCAAGCAGTCTTCTCCAACCCACTGACTGCTCCTGGACGGAGGAAGGTACCTACGTGCAAACAGTCTCTCACTCAATGCTGCTGGAGGATGGTGCCGAAGTTCATGGGTCTTGAGCAAAGTTTTACCCACGTGGCTTGTGGACTGAACTCTGGAGTTCACATTACGATGTGTTTCTGAACTCTCCTTTTTTTGTTGCTGTTTTGTGAGATTTTGATCAGGGTGGACTAATACTGTGGTCTGTAGATGGCAAGAGACACGATGTTGGATTGAACTAAATGGAATATGCCTGGCCTCCTTTGATGTCTTTGTGATTTGGTGTTTTGTATTCTATGTTTTCTGCTTGTTTTTTTCCCCTTGCCATTTGTGCAATTCATTCTTTTTTTGCACGTTGGGGGTTTGATGTTTTTATTTAAATAGGTTCCATGGTTTTCTTTGTTTCGTAGCTGTCTGTGGGAAGAATACTGTATACAGACTCTGATAATAAACATACTTTGAGAGAGTCTGCAGATGCTGGAAATCCAGCGTAGCACTTACAAACTGCTGGAAGAATTCAGTAGGTCAGGCTTATGTCCTGATGAAGACTCTCAGGCCGAAACATCAACTGGTATTCCCATTCATGGATGCTGCCTAACCTCCAGCATTTTGTAGGTGTTACTCTCTTTTCTGATCCCTTGTGTTGACTTTTACAATAGCAATAAACCTTGAGAGTGAAACACTCTCAAAGTAGCAAGATGGCAGTACAATGCAGTTTGCAGCAGCCTCTCCTGAGTTGATATCTGTTATTTGTTAAGCGGGGTGCCGTGCACAATCCTAATCTGATGAAAAACAGACGTGGGAGCAAGGAGGAACGTCTGGAAATCTCCAGGAAGGCCTTCTTTGTTGCTGCTGCTGTTGTGAGGTCTGGGTCTCTGCTGAGAAGAGCAGGCCCCCAGTCCTTGGGGTCACGTTGCCGGTAGCCGTTGGTGGGGGCACCGCAGAGTGCTCAGCAGAGGATGGTGCTCAGAGAGGCTGTGCCGGAGGGGATGGTCGGAGGTTTGACGGACTCGGAGTCTGCTGCGGTCGGGGAGCTTTCATTGTGTGCTGCATCTGTGAGGCTGAGTCCGGCGGTGCCTTGGAAGTCCATAGCAGGGGTATTCCCATCTGCTGTCTGCGTGGGATGACGAGTCTATCGGGACCCTGAGGACGTGGAAACTGTGTGGTGGGTTCTTTCGAACTTACAGTCTTTTAACATCTTTGAGCTATTTGTACTGTGCCCATGGTGTTTTTTTATCAATTATGGTATTGTCTGCACTGTTGTAACTATATGTTAACTATAACTATATGAAACTATGTGATTTTGTGTAGGTCTTCCAGCTTTAGTTTTTGGTTTGTTGGATAGTAGAGCTGGTCTCCTGACTTGGTGCATCTGGGTAGTCTTGTTTGTCTGACGGATTTGGAGCTCCTTTCTAAGATGGTAGTGCAATATTAATACGCAGCAGCCTCTCCGGACTCTGGATTTAGGGATTGCCAAACTTTATGTGGATTTTCTGGTGTAGTCTGTTTTGTCGTGTGCTTCTGTGATATCATTCTGGAGGAACGTTGTCTCATTTTTTAACTGCATTGCATTTGTGGTTTCTAAATGACAATAAACGGAAACTGAACTGAGCAGAATCTGAACTCTAGAGTTGGCTCTGAGATTAATACTGATTCAAGAAAGTACCTCCAAATATCAGTCTGAATAGTTTTGTCATATTACAGCAAATGTGCAAAAAAACAATTAATTCTTTAATTGTTAAAAGAACTTCCAAGATTACCTTCTGCTGATGGAAGCATATTGAACATTCATTTTAAGAAACCACAAGGTGTTGGCCATTCTACAGTTTTGTTTGGAGATCATTTTTATGTGCCAATGACCCTGTTTACACATTATCTACAGCATGAGATCAAACAGAAACTGCTTTGCCCATTCTGAAAATTATGCGAACACACTCACTGGAGCCTCGGATGGATGCCATCTGTCTCCTCTCCAGGTTTGCTTTAAGCCCTTTAAATTTATCTAGATCTAGACCCTCTGCCTTGATGAAAGGGAAGCTTGCAAACTACATAAATTATTCTTATTAAAGGGAGGGTGTTACTGTCGGCTTCATTAGTGAATACAGCAAGGAAATTTTATTTATCATCAATTATATTCTAAGTATAATCTTTAAATCCCTACTGTTTTATTTCTCCGTTTAAAACTTGATTTTTGACCTCCAGTCAAGTGCTATAACTAAACTACAGATGGAGGCATTTACAATTGGGGTAACAGAAGGTGGTGTGATCTGGTACTGGAAGTTGAAGCTTGAATACACCACTGAGAGGCAAATCAGCATCTGAATAAATTAAAATGAGTAAGATAAATTCAGATTTTCATTCTACAGGGGAAATGCAATGATTTGATTGTTTAGCTTGATGAATACTTTCGATGTCGAGTCAAGCTATTGCTATCTCACCTATGCCACAGAAAAAAATAATTAAAGTTTTGGCTGAAGAAAGTACATTCATTATGGCTGTGAATTTTGGAGACAGTGCATAGAGATGAATTCTGAAAGGCAGAATAAGGGAAAGTGAGGTGAAGTAAAAAGCTGCAATGTTTTAAAGTTAAACACAACACTGAAGTAAATCCCAGTTCAAGTCAAGACGTTTATTGTCATTTAACTATATACATGCATATAACGTACATAACCATATAATGTATATAGAAATGACAAATTTCTCTGAACCAGGGTGTAAAGCACAGTAGTACACATAACACAAGATAACTTATGAAGGTAAGGATAAAATCTACAGAACCACACATAAATAATAAACTAAAGTGCATTAATATTAAATGTTGCATTGGAACAGATTAACCAGTGATACTTCGAATACGATGTGGCAATTAGAATGACTGCTGCTATGCAAAACAAGACCTTCTGAACGTCATGGCTTTAATTGCATTGGATCAGACACAACTTAACCAAACTAGAGTTAGTCGCAATACTCACATCTACTGGCTGCCAAGAAGCTAGCTGAAAGGTGTTATTCCTTTTTCCTCTAATTAATAGTATTGCAGACACACGTTATTGGGACAAAGGATTAAAGTGCTAAATAAAATCTACAGAGGATACTAAAACAACAGGACAAATGTTATAGAACAATGCTGGCACTGAGAATATTAAAATTAAGACACTCCAGTGTCATCTAGCGATACTCCAGCAAGATATCCTGAATGTAAAGGACCAACAGAAAGTATGTTGAATGAA
This sequence comes from Hypanus sabinus, assembly GCF_030144855.1. Classification (NCBI taxonomy): domain Eukaryota; kingdom Metazoa; phylum Chordata; class Chondrichthyes; order Myliobatiformes; family Dasyatidae; genus Hypanus; species Hypanus sabinus. The sequence continues at coordinate 172,527,652 of NC_082712.1, read as the reverse complement.
CAATGTCACTAGCATACAGATCCTTAAAAAGTACTTAAGGATTTACCCTTGTTAAAATGTTCTTTTGAAGTGTCATGTTAATATGCTAAGGCAAAATATAAAGTCATAACAGAGTTTGTTCAAAATGGTGATACACAGCTGAATATCTGATGGGACAAGGAGCCTTCCTGAACTTCCTATTCTCCATTAATTAAGATCAAGCTGGCAAATCTGGAAGTCAAAGCCTGAAGGTCAGTGTATCTGGAGGTCAAAGGCTCAAAATCTGTGAGCCCAGGGCCACGGTCTAGAAGCGGAAGGCCCGAGGCTATCTGTCCTGGGATTGGAGGCGCATCTTTGTTTGTGAGTGGGTGGGGGGGGGGGGGGTTGTTTTGCTGTTGTTGCTTGTTGTATGTTAGCTGTGTGTTGTTCTGCTGAACACTGTGGGCATCTATGTTGGCACCGGAATGCATGGCCACAGTTGGGGGCTACCCGCAGCACAACCTAAAATTGTGTTGATTGTTAATGCAGATGATGCATTTCACTATGTGTTTCAGAATCAAGTTTAATATCACTGGCATACGTCATGAAATTTGTTGTTTTGCAGCAGTAGTACATTGCAATTCATAAAAATATATAAATTTTAGTAGTGAGATAGTGTTCACAGGTTCATCGTCCATTCAGAAATCCGATGACAGATGCTCTAAAATTTTGAGTGAGTGTCTTCAGACTCCTGTACCTCCTTCCTAAAGGTAGCAATAAGAAGAGGGCATGTCCTGGGTGATGGGGGAGGCAAGGGGAGGAAGTCCTTAATGAAGGATGCCACCTTTTGAGGCATCATCTTTTGAAGATGTCCTTGATGCTGGGGAAGCTAGTTCCCATGATGGAGCTGGCTGAGTTTGCAACCATCTGCAGATTTTCCAATCCTGTGCAGTGGCCCCTCCATACCAGAGTGATGCAACCAGTTAGAATGCTCTGCAAGGTCCATCTGTAGAAATTTGCTAGAGCCTTCAGTGACATACCAAGTCTCCTCAAAATCCTAATGAAGATATAATCATCTTCTTTGGAATTGCATCAATATGTTGGGCCCAGAAAAGATCTTCAAAGATGTTGACAACCAGGAACTTGAAACTTGAATATTACAAGATGTTCAATGTACATTAATAAATAAATCTAATTTGTCATAAAATGTCCTTAATGCAACCATTTTGTGACCAGAATTTCATGCAGTATTTAAGCACTAGAAGTACCTACTCAATGCTGTGTTCATTAACTCCTCCAAGTCCACTGATGGAACATCCTGCCAAGCAATATCAAGGGTCTCACAACAGTAAATCACCTGTGATGAACAGGCCACTGAATCAGAAGTGCCGGTGAATTGCTGCTCCATGGTAACTGTTTGCGGGATGGGAAGAGCCTAAAGCAAACACACTACTCAGGGGTCCATCAGAGCAAGCAATTTTTGTAAAGAGAGATTAAAGACAGATAGATCAGCTTTACTGATCATGCGGATATCAAAGCATACAGGACTGTGCTGGGCAGTCTACAAGTGTTGCCATGCTTTAGGCACCAGCAATGGATGGCCACAACTCACTGACCCTAACTTGTATGTCTTTGGAATTTGGGAGGAAACAAGAGCACTTGGAGGAAACCCACATGGTTACAGGGAGCAAGAAGACACATTCTTTAGAATTCCATGGAGAAATTTAACTTTCCCACCAACTTAGTAGAATCCCTTGCACAAGAGATGGAGAGGCATCCAGGAAGTCAGTAAGCACTTCCAGAATTCCTCACATGGTCAAGCACAAACGGTGGAAGAAGCATGCAAGAGCCAATCAATCTTCTCAGCCAAAACTGTCATGGCAGGAAGTCATCCTGAACACTGAGGAAATGCCCATGAATAGGGAAACAAATTCTACATTGGTAGGGTAACAAGTTATAATGCTCAGATTAAGCCTTTCGGGTATAAATGAGGCAAAATATGGAGAACTTCAGATGAAAATATTCAGCATTTGCTAAAAACTTTGCCTTTTCCTTTCCCAACCAATCATTCAGAACTTGCTATCCCCATATGAATGTTTTATGTTGTTAAACTGTATTACACTCTTGGGGCAGATAAAGTGGTAGGAATGTATTGAATGATTAGTTGTGACTCAGTGTCAATAATCAATGAAGCTTTTCAACAGCAACAATTACTGGTAATTTTTCCAACACAGTACAAATGCATTTTAAATTCTGCCTCTTAAACTGCTTCTGATGTTATATCAATGTAAGCTTATTGAAAGGCAGAACTTGGGAATTAACCGGTTTGAAATAAACTGAAGTAAATACACTGTGATTTTACTGCTCTGTATGTTGAGTGCATTTTTTAACATTAAGAAACTGCACGGTCCCTGTGCCCCCCGTGTTCAATTCCCATTTGTACGTTCCTCCTGTGACTGCGTGGGTTTCCTTTGGGTGCTCCTGTTTCCTCCCACAGTCCAAAGACACACTGATTGATAGGTTAATTGGTTATTGTAAATAGTCCTAAAATTAGGCTAGGGTTAAATTGGGGGTTGCTGGGTAGCATAGCTCAGAGGAAGGGAGGGTGGAAGGAGCTCCAATTTCACCGGATACTTTACAATGAGATGAATTCCCTGAATACATGCGCAGAAATCAAGAAATTTTTCTGTTTGTCTCCTTCACTTACATTTGCCACTCCTTCACCTGTCAGTCACTGAGAAGTACAGCACAGAAGCAGGTCTCTTGGCCCATTTAGTCCATGCCGATGCAGTTAAATTGCCTACTCCCATCGACCTGCATCATGACCATAGCCCTCCACACCCCTACCATGCACGTACCTATATATACTGCTCTTAAATGTTGAAATCGAACTCGCATGCACCACTTGCAGTGATAGCTCTTTCCACATTCTCACGGCCCTCTGAGTGAAAAGGTTTCTCCTCATGTTCCCCTTAAATTTTTCACTTTCACCCTTAACCCATGAGCTCTAATTGTAGTCCCACACAATCTCAGTGGAAAAAGTCTGCCTGGATTTACTCTATCTATACCCATCATAATTTTGTATACCCCTATCAAATCTCCCCTCAATCTTCTACATTCCATCAAAGCAATCCAGAGTTTAAAAAAGTCACATATGCCTATTTTACAAAATTCTGTTCTCTTCAAGTTACACTCAGTGGCCACTTTGTTAGGAACGCATGTATGCTTGCTCATTAATGACAACATATAATCAGCCAATCCTGTTGCTGAAACTCAATGCATAAAAGCATGCAGACATGGTCAGGAGGACACGCTGTTGCTCAAATCAAACATCAGAATGGAGAAGAAATGTGATCTAAGTGAATTTGACCAAAGAATAATGATTGTTGGTGCCAGACAGGGTGATTTGAGTATCTCAGAAACTGCAGATCTCCTGGGATTTTCATGCACAACAGTCTCATGGAGAATGGAGCGAAAAACAAAAAAAAAATCTAGTGAGCAGCAGTTCTTTGGACAAAAATTCTTTGTGAATGAGAGAGGTCAGAGGAGAATGGCCAGACTGGTACAAGCTGACAGAAAAGTGATTGTAACTCAAATAATCATGCATTACAAAAATAGTGTGCAGAAGAGCATCTCTGAATGCACAACACAAAGTGGATGGGCTACAGCTGCAGAAGACCACAAATATATACTCAGTGGCCACTTCATGAGATATGGCGGGGGGGGGGGGTACCTAATAATGTGGTCACTGAATGTAGATCTTACTTAGGTCACCAAATGATACTCGGCCCGAGTAAAAGGCAACTAGTCTTTTAAAACAAGCTTTGATTAGCTTGTGAAATAAACCACCCAGAACTTTCATTACAACAGGTAAATATTGTTATTAGACACTGAAGTTACTAATTAAACTCATCCATTAAAAATTATTTTCATTTATGTAGCTCCTTTAATATAACTGATGCAAAGTACTTTAGATGAGTAACCCAAGCAACATTTGATACGCAGCCATAAGTTAGTCCAGATGAGTTAAAGCTTCATCAAAAGGGTGAGTTTAAGCAATACCTTAAAGCCTGAAAGAAAAAGTGATGTAAAGTGGTTTCAGGAGGCAATTCCGGAGAGAATCCCATTATAAACAGTATAAAGGCGGGGAAAATGGAATCATCTTCTTTGAGATCATAGTCTCCAACACATGCTGTGAGATACTTATGAGTATCCCAAGAACCAAAATACCTTGTTTCGCTGCGCAGCTTGTCACAGAAGGAAGTAGGAACACATGATAACTCACTCTACATTCAGGTGATACTACAGCTAATCTGATTTACAGAGCATAAAACTTTAATCGGTAAACACAAATGCCATCACATACCAGGAACGAGGAGGGAAAAGAGGCTTTGCAATACAATGGCAGATGTCACTAAGAAGATTAGGAGCACAAATAGCATTGGATGCATGCAATTCTTTCCCCTTTAATTATCAATCACTGCAGAGTTAATAGAAGAAGCTTCTCAAAACATACAAGACCTAGGTTACCCACAACATAGTGTTTTCAACCATTTATAAGATGTACATTCAATTGAGACACTTACTGTAACTCATATTAACAGCTGAAGAGACTACCAAAACATTATTTTAATGACTCGACCTACTGTTTCTGACCAACATGCCTATACTTCATGAACATTATCCTCTTAATAATGTAGCATTTGCCAGTGACTATAAAATTCTAAAGGCTCTAGGAAGTTAACAGCAAGGCCGTCAATAGTCTGTTTTGTTCAGCCTCAAGTGCCCTTGTATGTAATTCAAACCAAGTACTGTAGGTTCCAATTTTCTGCCATTTCTCAAAATCACAAACTATGAATGTGAATGAGCTTGTGAGCTGCTGAAGCATTCCTGCTATGGCAGTTAACTATCTGTCAGCTGTGGCAATGTTCTTTATTTTCCCACTGCCCATACTATATTTAACATTGTCCAACTACTCGTGACAAAAGGCACATAATAAAATTCAAAGCTTTTATGCAATCCTTCGAATTTCTGTCTCAGTGGCTATTCTGCATGCATATTCAGCGAAGCACAGTTGTAGACACATAGCTGGATCATTAGTATCTTTCAGAACCAGGGAATGTGGCACGCCTCTCTTTCTTCAGTCCTTTGTCCCACATTTTGGTCTCTCAGGATTAACAATCTTGTCACTACTCCAAAGCTTAAATTGTCATGTAAAGACAACCATCAGCATTTCCTCAATTTTCGCAGCAATCGACCAGACACAAGAGCAGCTTTCCAGCCGTCCCTTCAGTCAGTGCTGATGTGCAGCGTAGGAAGTCTTAGAGAAAAAAAAATGAAAAAATTATGAAAATATTGGTTGAGGGGAGCGGCTGGTATTGGGAGCAAGGAAACAAAACAGAAAATAAAGAAATTCATGTAATTAAGAATCTCCAGCTTTGATGGCGTTCTTTGTTTGGCTGATAAAGTGTTGATTCCCTGCCATTGTGCTGCATGCTGTGCACTTGCAAATTTGTAGCGTGATTTGCGCGTCCACCATATTGGAAAGATGACAGCACGTGCAATGTAGAATAGGGAAATCTTAACATCAGTCAGTGCACAATGCTGATTTGACACAAGTGCTGCCTAATTGGACCTCAAGGAAGCAGCTAATGTGCTGTTAACCTTGCATGGAGAACCCAACATTTAGCAGCAGGACCACATCCCCCTTTGACACTTTTTTTTTAAATGATCATCAATTACATCCAAGTTTGTTGATGATTTATTCGAGGAGAGTAACTTACAGATTAATCTCTCTCTCAGATGATTTGAAATTGTATTGAGTTTTATATGAAATAAAGGCATTCCTTCTGAAAGGGAAAATTAGTAGCAAGGAATATCATTGCCACTAAGAAAGAAAAAAGTGTTATCAGAAAATAATTCATGTAATGAGCTCTAGGGGCATGATTGAATCAGGCATTTGTAAAGTAAGGTGACAAATAAATGAGGCAAAGCATGATACGAAGCCACTATCCATAATAAAGAAGGTGGATTAATCTGACATTGCTCCAAACATGATGGATTTAATTACCTCCCTCTTTCTGATAAACTTCTATAATTCCAAATATAAAAACAGCTATTGAATAAATTTTACAGCTATGTGTAAAAGAATTGATACTACTTCCCAGTAATGCAAAAGCGACAGAGTTCTAGTGCATAACTGGCAGTTTATTGTTAGTATTTTTTAAGAAATATAAAGAGTAAAGATTACATTTGTCACATAGAAACGTTGACACATACACACACAGTGAGATGCGTTGTTTCCATCAAATCAAATCAGTAAGGATTATGCTGGGTAGTCCGCAACTGTCGCCACGCTTCTGGTGTCAACAAAGCAAGACCACAATGGCTAACCCGTACATCTTCGGAGTGTGAGAGAAACCGGAGCACAACTAACACAGTCACAGGCAGAACGTACAAATTCCTTATAGGTAGTAACAGGAATTGAACTCGGCTCAGGGATCGCTGGTGCCGTAATAGCATTATGCTAACCACTCGTCTAACATGCTGCCTGATATTATCAGGAGTTTACTTTTACAGGTAACAGTCATGTCATTCAGGTCCATTACATTCAAATACAAAGCAGAAATCTGATACAAATAAATAAAACTATAAATACAAGTTTTTATAAATACATATTGGAAATACAATATAAATACAAATTGGAAAATCAGGAAATGCACAGCAAGCCCAGCAACATCTGTGGACGCCTGCCCACCGCACCCCCCCCCCCCCCCCACACACACACACCCCCGGCCATTCCCTTTTCTCTCTTTTACCTTCTGGGAGGAGATACAGGGGCTTAAAAGCTAGATGTGCAGACTTAAGACCAGTAACTTCCCCACTGCCTTTAGCCTGTTGTAATTATTATTATTATCAAGTATACTGTTTACTCTTGGAGCTTCATGCTTCTGGGGGAAAAGGTGCTGGCTATCCACTCTATCTATGCCTCTCATAAAGTTATACACTTCCATCAAGTCATCTCTCATCCTCCTTCACTCTGAAGAGAAAAGCCCTAATTCGTTCAAACTTTCCTTGTAAGACATATTCTCTAATCCAGGAAGCATCCTGGTAAACTTCCTCTGCACTCTCTCTAAAGCTTTAACATCCTTCCTACAATAAGGTGACCAGAGTGAATACAATATTCTGGTCTAACTAGAGTTTTATAGAGCTGCAACATTACCTCATGGCTTGTCAACTCAATATCCAAATTAATACGTCTTCATAACCACTCTATCAACTTGCATGGCAACTTTGAAACACCCATGCACTTGGATCCCAAGATCCCTCTGTTCCTTCACACTACTGAGAATCCTGCCACTAACCTTGTACTCAACCTTCAAGTTCAATCTTCCAAAGTCACCTCACACTTTTCTGGGTTGAACTCCATCTGCCATTTCTCTGCTCAACTCTGGATAATCTTCCAGATTATCCACAACACCACTAACATTCATGTCATCTGCAAACTCACTAACCCACCCTTCTACTTTTTTATCCAAGTCATTCATAAAAGTCACAAAGAGTAGGGGCTCCAGAACAGATCCCTGGAGAACACCACGAGTCACCAACCTGCAAGCAGAAATGCTACGTCTACTACAACTCTCTGCCTCTGTGCTTCATGGCTTCCTGGATGAGCCTAACATGGGTAACCTTGTCAAACGCCTTACTAAAATCCTTATACAACACATCCACTGCTCTACCTTCATCAACATGTTTGTCACCTCTTTGAAAAGCTCAAATTAGACTCGTGAGCATGACCTGCCCCCCCTTAAATCCATGCTGACTATCTCTAATAAACTATACTTCTCCAAATGCTCATAAATTCATTTCCTAAGAATTCTCTTCATTATGTCAGTTTGATCACCATTGACATAATATTCGCTGATCTATAATTCCTAGGATTGTCCCTATTACCTTTCTTAAACAATAGAACAGTGCTCGCTATCTTCCAATCCTCTGGTACCACTCTCGTGACCAGGGAGGATGCAAAGATGATTGTTAATCTCTCCCCTCACTTCCTGAGGTAACCTGGAGTAAATCCTGTCCAGTCCCCAGGGATTTAATTATCCTAATGACTTTCAGAAGCTCCAAAACTGCCACTTTCTTGCCATCAACATGGTCCAGCACATTAACCTTTTCTACACTGACCTCACATTTGTTGAAGTCCCTCTCCATGGTGAACACTGAAGCAAAGTAGTCATTAAGGACCTCCTACACCCCTCTACCCCTTTATCTCTGAGCAGTCCTATACTCACTCTGATCATCATCCTGTTCCTTACATATACATAGAATGTCCTGACATTTTCCTCTAATCCTATTTGCCAAGGCCTTCTTACGTCTCCTTTTAGCTCTCCTAAGTCCCTTCTTAAGCTTCTTTTTGGCTACCTTATAATACTCAAGATCCTGCTCTCATTTTTGCTTTGTAAACTTTAAAAATACTTCTTTCTTCCTTTTCACCAAACGTCAGCTTCGCTCATCATTCATAGTTCTATCACCCCATCATTCAAAGCCCCATGGAAATGCTCCCAAAACAACTGCATTTCCTAGAGAACATCTGTTTCCAAATTACACTTTCAAGTTCCTGCCAAATGCCATCATAGTTAGCTCTTCCCAAATTAAATTTCCCATACCGTTTCTTCTTATCCATGGTTATGCTAAAAGTCAGGGACTGTGGTCATCATTTCCAAATGCTCGCCCATCTGGACATTTACAAAGACAGGTATGTGAAAAGGATCCAAGTCACCCCAACCACAAACTGTTCCTGCTGCTACCATCTGGGAAACACTACCACGACATAAAAGCCAGGACCAACAGGCTCCAGGACAGCTTCTTCCACCAGGCCATCAGACTGATTAATTCATGCCAATACAACTGTATTTCTATGTTATATTGACTGTCCTGTTGTACATACTATTTATTAAAAATTACTATAAATTGCACATTTAGACAGAGACATAACGTAAAGATTTTTACTCCTCATGTAAATAAAGGATGTAAGTAATACAGTAAAGTCAATTCAATTCAAATCAATCTGTCACCTTGTCACTTGACCAGGCTCAATAACTTGTACTAAATCTAATATGGTCTCTGCTCTAGTAAACCTGTTTACATACTGTAGCAGGAACTCTTTCTGGACACATCTAACAAATCCTGCCTCATCTAAACAATTTACATAAAGGAATTTCCACTAACTGTTCTGGCACTGTGGTTCCCATCCCCCTGCAACTCAAGTTTAGACCCCACCATGCAGTATTCACAAACCTTCCTGCTAGGATATTAGTTCCCCTCCAGTTCAGATACAAGCCATCCCTTCTGCACAGGTCACACCTTCCCTGGAAGAGAGCCCAATGATCCTAAAATCTTATGCCCTCACTCCTACACCAACCCTTTAGCCACATATTAAACAGTATAATCTTTCTAGTTCTGGCTTCACTACATATGGCACGGGGAGCAGTCCTGAGATCACAACCCTGGCGGTCCTGCTCTTTAACTTGGCACCTAACTCCCTGAACTCCCTATGCAGAACTTCATCGCTCATCCTACCCATGTCATTGGTGCCTACATGGACCAAAACTTCTGGTTGTTCACCCTCTCAATTAAGAATGCCGAGGATTCCTGGATCCTGGCAACCGGGAGGCAACATACCACCTGGGAATCTCGTTCTCACCCACAGAACCTCCTGTCCATCCCATTAGCTAACAAATCCCTATCACCACGGTGTGTCACTTCTTCCTACTTCTTTTCTGAGTCACAGAGGCAGACTCAGGTGCCAGACTCATCCACCGAGACTTTCCTCTGATAGGTCATTCCCCCCCCCCCCCAACCCCCCATGACAGTATCCAGTGATATACCTGTTGTTGAGGGGGAAGCCATAGGACTACTCTAGATCCTTAACTCCTTTCTCCTTCCTGACTTTCACCCAGTTTCCTGTGTCCTGAACCTTGGGTGTAACTACCTCTCTATATGTCATTAGCCTCCAGAATGATCCAGGGTTCATCCAGACCCAGCTCCAGCTCCTTAACACGTTATGTTAGAGGCTGCAGCTGGATGCACTTCTTGCAGTTGTAGTTGTCATGGACACTGGAGGTCGGTCACCTGCCTTCTCTTAACCCGCAAGAGGAACATTTCACTATCCTGCCTGTCATCCCTCCTGTCCTAGCTAAGCAGATCTAAAATAAGAGAATGAACACAAGGTTTTCTTTCCTTTGCTTTCTCTGAGTGAAGCCTCTCCTAGCTGAAGCTCGAAGAGCTAAAGCCTTAAGATTACCACTCTGACTGTGTCCACTCAGACAGCGGCCACTGCACTTACCCCGCCTTCCTTTAATTTGCTTTTATTAATCCATCCCGAATTCCAATTGGTCACTGGTCAAAGCTCTATTATGCTGCTGCGACACACTCCTGCCTTTTATTCTCGGATGGTAGAACTGATTAAGTCCCATCCTCTCCAAACTTCCAATGTCTGGATTGGCCGCTGGTCAAAGCTCTATGTCAGAGATAAGTTTTTATGCAAATAGCGGTAGGTGCATGGAATGCCCTGCCGGGGGTGGTGAAGAGACAAATACATTAAAGGCATTTAAGAAACTCTTAGATAGGCAGATGGATGCTAGAATAATGTTGGGCTATGTTGGAGCAAAGGACTAGATTGATCTTAGAGGTTTAAAGGTTGACACAAAATCATAGGCTGAAGGGCCAGTACTGTGCTGTAATGTTCAATATTCTCGCTACTCCATAAAATCCAAACGTATCCGAAAGATATAATTTTAACATTTAGTTTATTCCATTGAAGTTGATGATGTTCTTGTCTATGCCTTGTGGTGCACTGGGTGACAACCTTGCCATACATTTCTCAGTTTTTTATGAGACCAAGTTGCCAGCTCAACACTCAACCTAGCACAGACAGGCAGTGTGCAAGGAGCCAGCTACATTCAGACCCGGGACCACTTGCCTTGAAGTTCAATGTGGATGCCACTACACCGCCAGTCAGCTATTCCATTGAAGTGGTACTGGGCTACACTGGAAGCTACTGAATCATCATTTCTCTGCCACTTTTATTTGATCTTAAGATAAGGAGGCAAAACACAGGAAATTATAGTCCTGTTAGCCCAACTTCAGTGGTTAGTTAAGATTTTAGAGTCCATTATTTGGAGCAGCACATTAGTGTAGTGGTTAGCACAACAATTTACAGTACCAGCGACACAGGTTCAATCTCCACCGCTGTCTGTAAGGAGTTTGTATGTTCTCCCATGACTGATCAAGTTTCTTTCCACAGTCCAAAGTTGGACCAGTTGGTAGGTTAAGTGTTTATTGTAAATTATCTTGTGATTAGGTTAGGGTTAAATTGGCTTTACTGGGCGGTGCAGCTCAAGGGACTGGAAGGGTCTGTTCTGCGCTGTATCTCAATAAAAATAAATAAAAACTATTAAGAATTAAACTTTAGAGAAGTTGGAAGTACCTGATAAAATAAAGCCAAGCCAGCACAATTTTGTTAAGATCTTGCCTGACAAATCTGTTAGAATCCTTTGATGAGGTTATAAGCAGGTTAAGCAGAGTCCATGGCCCTGGATTTTTGATATGATGCCACACACAAGGTGCTAAACAAGAACCTGTGGTATTACACAAATGACAACTGGCATGGATAGAAAACTGACTGACTGAGAGAAATCAGAGAGTGAGGATTTCCAGAATTGCTGCTGGTCTCTAGTGGAGTTCTTCAGGGCCCAGTATAGCAACCATAATTTTTCACTTTATACATGAATGATCTGGATGAAGGAACTAATGGCATTGTGGCCAACATTGTAGACAATACCATGATAGGTAGAGGAACAGATGATGTCACAAAGAGAGGAAATCTGGAGAATTCGGATAAGTTGGAAGCCTGGGCAAAGAAGTGGCAGATGGAATACAGTGTAGTGATGTGGAAGGTTACGAACTATGGTAGGAAGGAGTAGCCTAGTTTCTAGATGAGGAGAAAATTCAGAAATCAGAGATGCAAAGGGACTTGAGAGTCCTAGTTCAAGATTCCCTGAAGGTTCACTTGTAGGGTGAGTCAATAATAAGGAAGAAAAATGCAATGTTAGCATCCATTTTGAGAGGACTAGAAATACAGGCAGTCCCCGAGTTACGAACATCCGACTTATGGACAACTCGTACTTACAAACTGAAGAAGGAGACCGCCGTTTGCCATTTTAAGTCAGATTGTGACGCCGTCCGCCATTTTAAGTCGTTGACGTCGACACTGTGTTGAGTGTTTAACTTTGCATTTGGCTTATATTTTTCTTAGTAAGATTCACCCAGACACCGCCCCCGCCCCCGTTCCGGTCGGATGGTGGCACAGTGAGATCAGCACTGGGCTCGAGATCGGAGGTTCGATCCAGTGACAATTCGCTCCCGTGCTGGGTTGATGTTGATCCAGTGACTCCTGCACCATCCATGCCGGGTTGATGTCAAGCTCGCAACTCGACACCGTTAAAAAAAAACACTGCCGCCTCCAGTTTAAATACCCACGCGGTATATTGTGGAGGATCAAATACCCAAACTCAGCACAGCCCCCACTTGTCCCATTTAGCCTGTCTTAGTGAGGTGGACCTTAGGACCCGGCAGACCCCGGGACCCGCCGCCCACAGTGTTTCTGCTCCGTTGATGGGGTGCGGTGGTCCTTAGGACCCACTGGACCTCGAGATCCAGAACGGCTCGGATCCACCACCCACAGTGTTTCTGTTCCATTGACAGGAAGCGATCACGATTGAAAATAAAGTGGAAATAATAAAGTGTTTGAAAAGAAGTGAAACACCATTGGTTATTGGAAGAGCGTTAGGCTACAGTCGGTCAACGATCGGAACAATTTTAAAGGATAACGGATAAAGTGAGAATAAAGGAGTATGTGAAACGCCCTGCCCTGATGAAAGCTACAATTATTAAACAGTAGCTTAATTATTGGAATGCATACGTTTCTTAAGTGTTTTATATGCATAGAAAGGTAAAAAATATACTATATACTAAGACCTAGATGCTAAATAATACCAGATGTACTTGTTCTGACTTACGTACAAATCGGGACTTAAAGATGGACTCAGGAACGGAACTCGTATGTAACCCGGGGACTGCCTGTATAAAAGAAAGAATATATTGCTAAGGCTTCATTGGCATTGGTCAGATTGTATTTGAAATATTGTGATCAACTTTGAACCCTACATCAAAAGAAAGATATGTTTGGCCAGGAGACAGTCCAAAGAAGATTCACAATCATGATCCCATCAATAAAAAGCTTAACATGAGGAGCATACGATGGTTCTGGGTCTCTCTGGAGTTTAGACAGAGGAGGGGGGAATCTCAATGAAACCTGCCAAATACTGAAAGGCCTGGATAGAGTGGGCATGGAGAGAATGTTTCTTTTTAGCACAGGGGTTCCCAATCTGGGGTGCATAGACCCCTTGTTTTGTGGTGTTGGTCCACGACATAAAAAAGGTTGGGAACCTCTGCTTTAGACATCCCACCCTGCAAAAGTTCATTTCAGGGAGGGAACATGCCAGCCCCTCCACCCCCCCCCCCCCCCCGTCAACCTCCAAGAGTTTATGTAGTGATTTTGTCTAATCTGTAAACCAAGTTCAGTATATGCAGAAAATATGATATTAAAATATGTACTTATATAATATTATATTATCATGGAGTCTTTTTTTTATTCTATTACAACTTTAAGCAATTCTACAGTGAGTTTGGCTTCATCACATGGGACATCAATAGTGTAGCTCCTTAGCAGCTAGCCAGCTAGTTTAAATAACGTCAGCTATGCTAATGAACAAATGATACCTGTTAAACTCACCTCAACATGTCTTTTACAGTCATTTAACCCAACATGGGCAATAGAAAAGTCACTGTTACAAACAGTGCAGTGAGCAACACTGTGATTATTTTCTACCCCTATTAGGCAGGCGTACACTTTAGAGTAGTCTGGGGTGAAGTACATCTTATATTTTCTTTTTGGCATGGCGCAACAGGACACTAAACTGAACTGATGGAGGGAGAGGGAGAGAGAGAGACATCGACTGTAATGCCCACCCTCAGAGAAAACTGATTGGTCTACTTAGCACGATGGGAGACCAAGCAGGATGCTCCCTCTCGCTCTTCCTCTCCCTCTCCCTCTCAAAAAAAAGATTTCTGGGATATTGCATATAATTTGCAGGCATCAGGGAGCTGCTATCAATATGAGGGAGACTCCCAGAGCTTCCAGGAGAGGTGGGATGTCTGGCTTTAGTAGGAGTCTCCAGGATCTGATAACAGCCTCAGAATAAAAGGACATCATCTTAAAACTGAGATGAAGAGCAATTTCTTCAGCTAGAGAGAGACAAATCTGTAGAATTCATTATCACAGAGGGTGGTGGTGGTGGCTAAGTCATTGAATGTATTTAGGCAGAAATCTATTGTCTATAAATTGGTAAAGGTGCTAAAGATTACAGAGAGAAGGCGAAAGAATTGGGCTAAAAAAAAGCCATAATTGAATGGCAGACCTGACTGGAAGGGCCAAATGGCTTAATCCTGTTCCTATAATTTATGGTCTTATGTTCTCATAAGATGATCAAACATGAAGTAATTTCTTGTTCCCATGTACATGTGCTATCTGTTTATTTCACAATAGGATCCATGTTGACCAAACTTCTAGTCTGGATATCCCTAATATATTTGCCACTTAAAAAGGTATTTTCACATTGCCCATACATAAGAAAATATCATCTACTAACTGAATCCTTTACAGTGCACATCCACTTCAAACCCTTTTATTTATGTGTTAAGAAAATGGAATTGTCCAGTAATTTGAATTAAACAGCTGGAATAAAGCAGCACTGGAAGCTTTTTTAAAGCACATTTGAATCATCCAGTGATTCAAATTAAGTGATTTCAAATTGACAGGAGTAGTCTGTATAATGAATCCTAAATGTCATTATCCCTTTGCCTGTGGTTCCATATTTTTCAATTTACTGTTGACAAGTGACAAGATTAACATCCCTCACCATAATGTACAGAACTGTATAATTACAAATGACCTCACTGAATTTAATTCAAGCACTGTGAAACATGTATTATAGCATATGGTCTGAAGCAATCTGCAAATGTGCAAACTTCTTTTACAATGTAAATGTACATTAAAGTAAACCATGATCTAATGAGTTTCGGGTCATTTTCCTTTGATTCTGCTTTCCATTAGAATCCTGAATATACAGGTCTCCTTATTTCAACATAATTCTTTCTTCTACCTGTAGTCAAGTGGTCAGGAAAAAAATTCAGTCAGAATCAACAGCACACATTTACAAAAAAACTTTTATAAGGTTAATTGAACTTTTACTACCCACACTGAAATTTCTAGACACAATATGTAACATGGAAACTTTTGCATCAGACATTACGTCACCTGTTACTTCTAGTATTTAAAAAAATGACATATCATCATATCATTGTAAATAAAATAATATGCATAGTTCTGTCTGGGGGAATTACCTCAGTAATAGATGTTGCACCAAAATCCGTATCCATACTGGGACCTCTGTTGCAATAGTACCACACACACACACACACACACACACACACACACACACACACACACACACACACACACACACACCTTATATGAAAGCATGGATAGGTAGTTTGTAGATGACATAAACATTGATGGGTTTCAGATAATATCAAAAATTACCAAAGAATACAGAGGGATATAGAATGTTTAATGAGATGGGTGGTTGGGCAGAGATAGGTTTCTACCAAATGAGGCAATTGCAAATCACTTCTGCAGAAAAATTTGCCAAGAACAATCATAAGGCCATGATCACCCACGTCACACAACATGGCACATAATGATGATGATGATGGCAGATATGGACAAAGAAATGTCAGATGGAGTTTAATCCAAAAAGTATGACATGAGCACTTTGGGAGTTCAAATGTAAAAGGAAAGTTCACTATTAATGCCAAAAATTTTGGATGAAATTTATAATACTCAAGCAAACACTTTACTCATAAATCAGTAATAAATGATTAACATTTATTATTCTGATTTTAAATATTTTGTCTGAGAATATCCATGATATAAAGTATGATTTCAGAATTGCTAAATGTCAGATTTTCAGATTTAGAATGTGATATAGATTTGGGGAAGAAAGCTTGAACTGATGGATGATATTTCCATTTGCATCATGTCTGTCTTTTTAGATAGTGGAGGTCACTGACAAATATCAGTGCAATACATAAAAATATACTACAAATTACAGTAAGAAATATATACTAAAATAAATAATGCAAAAAGAGATGCACCTGTCCATCTGCAACTACAATATTGTGGAGCTGTTCCTAAGTTTTATAACAAACAACAATTTGCCCTTATAAAAAATGTTTGAGTTATAAAATATAAACAAACAAAAGTTAGATCCTTGGCCATGTAGACACCAGATATTACGTAGCCAAATGTATCAGAAAGTCTTTACATAAGAAGCAAGAATGAGAGGGTTAAGGTGAGAGAGTATTTTTTTTATTGAGATACAGCACCAAACAGGCCCTTCCGACACAATGAGCCATACCGCCCAGCAACCCAACTATTTTAACACTAGCTCAATCACAGGACATTTTACAATGGCCAATCACCCTACTAACCAGTATGTCTTTGGACCATCACACTAACTGCTACACTACTATGGTGCCCACGACAGAATGCCAAAGCAGTTGCGGACTAGGCTGCCAGTGTTGATATTAAACTGAAGTTGGCTTTTGGTGGGTCACGGTCCTGAGTAAGCTACCATATTCATTTTTTTTCAAATTTTTCTTTTCTATACATATCTGGTGTCTCCTTTACATCTCTGTAGATGCAATCTAAGCAGTTCAGAATTCTTTTTATTTCTGATTTTCAGCAAATGTTTTGTTCAGCATCCGAGAGTTACAGCATTGTTATTTATGCCTTCATTGATTTACATCTATTTACATTACAGGTATGATTAACAAGTATTCACTCCCTCTCTTGTGCCACACTGTTAACATTGGTGTCATTTGGGTTCTCTGGATCTCCCCTCTGATACTGACATTCCATTTGTACTACCCACATTCTCTGCAATTACTGACAAGCTTGCTGTCTGTCTTTTCCAGTTCTGAAGATGTGTTGATGTAGACTGCTTCACACAGACTATTGGCAAAGGTGTTCTGGGATTTTATTCCAACATTATGAAGGATTTAACTTTTCCAAATAATGATAATGAGATATGTGGAATGAATGCTGAAAGAGATGGACTTCCCATGCATCTTTTCTTTCTATAATGGAGGTCATGGGTTTAAGAACTCCTGTCCAATAGGTTCTGGTAACATGTATCTTCTAAATGGGACATCATGAAGATGCCCTGATCCAATAATCTGTAAATGAACTACCGATCATACAAGTTGCATCATCCTGGATACCGCTGGAAGTTTTTTCCGGAGTTGTTAAGCCTGCACTCATCCAGGAACAAAACTGTCAGGATGAGGCTACATTCAGGCTGTAGGAGAAATGCGATATATTCCATCTGGGTTGACTTCAACCTGACGGCATACACATTGATTTCTCTAATTTCAGGTAATTTCTTTCCCTTCCCCTTGTTCATTCAACATTTTACCTTCCCAACACTTCTCTCCTCACTTTTCCATCATCTCATTCTGTACCCTTTCTTCTTCACTTTCTCCCATGGTCTACTCACCTCTCCTATCCTTCTTCTTCAGCCCTTTCCCTCTTCCACCTATTACCTACCAACTTCTTAGTTATTTGACTTCTCCAGTTAAGTTTCTGGTTAAAGGTCATGACATAAATGAAGGTAACACTTGCCTCAATAGCAGTAGAGAAGCTTTTGTTTATCGATAATGTGCACCTTGTCACTTATCAACCTAAGGTGAATACTGTCTAGGCCTTGTTAAACTTAGGCACAGATTGAAGATGGAAATTGGTACTTCTGACTGAGATAAAGCAGCTGAGAACCTTACACTGAGAAATCCCGGCAGCAATTAGATAACTGATATCCAACAACACCAACTATTTTCCTTCGTGCTGGGTATCATGCCAAAATCTGAGGCAGACTCTATAAGCTCGTCACTGGAATTCATCTCCTTTCATTCTGTTTGCTCGAATGAAGCTGTAATGAAATCAGGCAACCCCTTGGTCCTGGCAGAATCCAGAAGAGGCAACATTAAGCAGACAGCTGGTCCAGAACAGTGTAGTTTGAGTTTGAACAAGTTTGGCAGCTTTGGTTTTATTTTATTGAGCAATGCCACTGGTATGCCAATCATAGCTACCTTGCTACTTCCAAGCATTGTCCAATAAGGTGAAGTGATTCAATATCTGAAAGAGACTTTCAGGCCTACGGCTTTTCTGATTACTCTAATTTGCATGCCAATCACAATCAATATGGAAAACTGGACCACTGGACCACCACTTCCACCTGGCTTTCTGCCACTGTGACATCAGCTCTGATGTCTCAGTACTGCAGGTAGATGATGATGGCAGAGACAGAACACTGGTTTAAAAGCATGATTTGGAGAGCCTAACTATAACATGTTGACACAAAGGTACTATACCAATATTATTCTTCTTATAAGAAGCATAGATAGATGATACAAAGCTTAGCAACTTAGTAAAGAGTAGGTAAGATTATAAATATACTTCTGGATAACACACAAGATATTACTGGAATGGGTGCATACAAAACATAACAAATGATAGAGTCTGGAAACTGCATACTGCTTTTCTAAAAAAAATCTTATAATCTCACAACAAAATTATAATTCTATTATCTTGTGTCCATAATTTTATTATAGTAATAACCAGCACAACCTTGTCTGTTTGATAGAACAAAGATGAGAAAATGCTCAAAATACTGAATAAGTCAGACAGACTGTTTAGACATATATAATTAATATTCTGGGCAAATTACTTGCACAGACAGCTTCTGATAAAAGGCCATAATCACCTCTGCAGATGATTGGTATATCTAGCATTTGCAGTTTTTCATTCGGAATTCCAGCATTTTTGTTTATCAACAATTTCAAAGAACTGTGTAAATGTCATGGGCACATGTATAAACAATTCTGTAAAGCACTGACGAAGGTTCTCGGCCCGAAACGTCGACAGCGCTTCTCCCTATAGATGCTGCCTAACCTGCTGCGTTCTACCAGCATTTTTCGTGTGCTGTCTGTAAAGCACAGCTTTCAAAAATAATTAAATGAAGAGTTTCTAAATATCAATAAATTATTATAAAGAGCAGCAAACAGTAGAAAAAAAAACTAAATCAAATCAAAACTTCGTGTGACCTCCATTTGCCTTAACTGCATCAATTCTCTCAGGTGCACTGTCATGCAGTTTTATAAGGGACTCTGCCGTTAGGTTGTTCCAAGCATCTTGGATAACTTATCACAATTCTGCATACTTAGGCTGTTTCGCTTGCTTCTGTCACTCCAGGTAATCCCAGACAGCTTCGATGATGTTCTATCCGAAACGATATTTTAAAATATCTACGTTGCCTAAGACTTCTGCACAGTACTGTACGTCACTCTGCACAGAAGTACTATGAGTATGTTCGGCTTTATAATTCAATTAGAGACACAAGACAGACCGCAAATGCTGAAAATCTGGAGCAACTCAGAGCATCTGTGGTGAAAAATGTACAGTCGACGTTTCAGCCCGACAGGCTCAGCATTTTGTGCGTGTTGCTTATAATTCAATTACTTTAGCTCCAGTTCCAATCCATACCACGCTACCTTCCAAGTCAACGTCAAGTTTATTGTCATATGCACATGTATGAGCAGGTGCAGTGAAAAACTTACTTGCATTATAGGTATATTGAGTAGGCAGCATTCACAATAAAAACATGGAGGTGAAAGTCGCCAACTGTATTTACTTAAATTAGTCTTATGCGAGGGTACTGAACGTTATTTTTGCAAATCGATTTTGCAGTCTCGCTCAAAGGTACACAAACGCGTGCATTCTGGGATTTGTAGTTTCAAAACATATCCCAGCACCCATTGCCCACAAGCGTGCGCATTTGGCCTAGGAGCGTTTATTGCAACCGTGACAGTTCACAACCATTCAGTGCATTTAGAAGTTTCAAAGCATTTAAGTTCAATGCTTGTTAACAGAATATGTATAAACTAACAACAGTGCTTTCAAACGTTAAAAAATGAAAGTACCTTTATCTTCCAAAACGTTAGATAAACAATGCGTTAACAAAGTCAATCGTACTTTCAGTGAAAGAAGACAGCAGCAGCAGCGTGTGAAATGGGCGGAGCAGCCGGGAGACGGGAGTCAATCAGAAAGCAGCTTAGCAGCGTTGCCGGCGAAGAGCGTTTGCAACGCCTGCTCTGATTGGTGCGATCTGCGCCAGGGCTTTCCGTTGGCTCCGCCCCGCCACGGAGTCCCCGCCTCCCCTTACCCATAATGCTACCGGCTCAGGAAGATGGCGGCGCGCTCGGGCACGAGCTTCCAGCGGAGGGCCCGCAATCAACGGACGTCGGTGCCGGGAACCCGGCCGTCGGTGCATAACGGGCAGCTGCTGCTCTCCACCGGGGTGCCTTCCCTTGACTACGTGATAGGTCAGTGTAGCTGGGTATACCAGGGCGAACACCAGCCCGCAGGGGCTTCGACCCAGGAGCTGTTAAATATCACAGCTGCATCCCGGTGGAAAACACCATCCAGTAGCTCAGCAAAGCCCTTCTACCCATCTGAGCAAATCCCGGCTACAATCTGTATTTATACAAGAAGAAGATTCACGGCCATTTGGCCCGTCCATTCTGTGCTGGCGTTTGACCTAAACTTGATCTTCCTCTTTCATCTTCGTTGTTTATCTCAAGCAACACACACAAGATGCTGCTGAAACGCTGACTGTACTGTACACTTTTCCATAGATGCTGCCTGGCCTCGAGTTCCTCCAGCATTTTATCTGTGTTGCTTAGGATTTCCAGCATTTCCAGATTTTCTCTTGTTTGTGGTTGTTCATCTCAAATCTATCGTCGCTCTTCTCTATTCCTTGCTGTCCTGACTACTTGTCCAATCTCCCCTAAAAGATATTATGAATTTATGAATATTAAAATATATTTCAATTGATGTTGAAAGCTATGCTCTATCTATTATTATACTATTTGTTTATAAATATTCTTATATTGGGCAGAAATTCTGTTGTTTTTTTTTCTACCCTTGATGTTATTGACTAGCATGTAATTAAATTCGTTCCCCTTAAATGCAACTTTTATATCAAGCTTTCTTTGACTCTGCATACTTTTCTAATGCATTTCTATGTAGGTGTGGAAATGCTTTTGCATCTGCATGAATCTGAGGTGGCATTACTTTTTTTCCCGTTTCTTTTAATTTATTTTTATTCATGATTAGATGGGTAGAAACTTAGAATGAAATATTTTTTTTTGTCCCAAGTGAATGTTTCATTTCCTAGCCATTAAATCCATTCCACTCTGATCTCTGAGCCCAAAGCAGACAGCAAATTTGCTAGCATTTTTGACACTGGGATGTGCAGCAGATTCCCAGCAATTAATTCATGCTATCACTAAGATTGTCACTTGTGTTTCTTCTGCCTCATTTATTATCTCCAGCCAATTTGCTCCCAGGTTTCTTCCCACATTGTACCTTCTGTAAATTTGAAATTATTCTAAATTTGTTGAAGAAAAGCTATCTTGGCAGTAAAACATCACATCAGCAGCCACTGACTTAATTTCTCAGTTTTAAAATTCCCTTTCTTGTATTCATCTCCCTCTTATCCAGCCTTGCTGTCCTCTGATATACATTAAAGTTTTAGTCATGCCAGACCGATGCAGTTTACAGATTATTGGATGTTATTCCTACAAGTACCCAAAACACTTTGAAAATGTAATACATTTTTCAACAAACCTGATGAATTTAAAGAAATAAAGGGTATTAGAAATAAAATCCATGATGTTTCAGATTACAAGACCTTGCTATTGATTGTAAACCTAATTCTGGTATTCTTGACATTTGTTATTGTGTTTTATGGTGCATCAAGTATGAAAGATAAGCCTCCTCCTCATATCCACACCTATTAAATGCAGGTAGAAAGGCCATGCTCGTGTATACTGACTAATTTTTTCATCATTAACCAGAAGTGTTAACAGTTTTACTACCTTGCTATTGGCCAGAATTAAGAAGTTATATTAACTGCATGGCTGCTTGTTGAGGTTTCTTTGTGTCTAGAGCATCCCAGTCTGGAATAGTTGCAGAGACAGATTTTTGCAGAGAAGTACGGGTAAAACAAATTATCAACTACCTATGCAGATGAAAACTTATGAGGCTATGTGAAAATATTTTCATTGTTTCAGATCAAATATTTTGGATATCATATCCCACCTATCTATGACAGTTGAGATACCTGGTGCAGAAGAAGGTGGGAGGTAGAAGTTGATAAGGTGCACTGCTTCAGTGTGCTCCAGATAAATGATCTTGGGCTCCCAGTGCGATCCCAAATGCTCCTCCATTTTGATTGACCTTAGGCCAGGGATTCCCAAAAACTTATTGAAATGTCCTTTGATTAGCTGATAATCTCTTACTGTATTTGATTTTGTTTTCATGACATTTTCTGTCAGGTATTCACATGGCCTGTTTATCCAGGCCAGCTGACTCTGTGGCATGGTAGCGCAGCTTTTAGCAAGCTTTACAGTCTCAGCGACCCAGATTCAATTCCCAGCGCTGACTCTAAGGAGTCTATATTCTCCTCATGACCACGTGGGTTTCCTCCCACAGTCCAAAGTCATGTCAGTTGGTAGCTTAATTGGTTATTGTAAGTTGTCTTGTGATTAGGCTAGGGTTAAATTGGGAGTTTCTGGGCAGCACAGCTAGAAGGGCCTATTCTGTACCGTATCAAAATAAAGATAAATAACCTGGTACTGGGATTGTTTACCTTGGAGAGGATTTTGGTTTGCTGAACCTACCAATGGGTTTAGAAGATGAGAGGATCACAAAGTTTATCAGTGCAGACAGCTGTGTAGATATAGTCAACATTGACTTCATTAAATCTGTTTACCAGGTCCTTTATGGGAGACTGGTCCAAAAATTTGACCATTTCATCCAAGGTAAATTGGAAAACTGGATCCGAAATTAGTTTGTTGAAATGATGCTGAAAGTGTTTGTGGCGGTTGTTTTGTGATTTGAAGCAAATAACCATAGATATCAGTGCTGTACCTGATAGTGGCATGAACATGATGGGGTGGATGGCGTGTTTTTGAGCCCTTTTTGGAAATGGTGTTGAAAGTACCTTTCCAGTGCTTTGAGATGCTTGCTATGGGTAGTCCATTTTCTGAGAAGCATGCAGGAAGGCAGAGATTACTGCTGCCTGGTGGACCACAAGCTTTGCGCCACGTGTGATGCCTTGATCTCCAAGTATCCTTTCCTCAGTTATCCAAGACACCACAGGATCCTCATTTTCCAAGATCTCAGCGTTGGCATTTCTTGTTGAGGAGTGTTACTGTGCTGCAAGGAAAGTTGATAGAAGTTCTTTATGGAAGTTTAGTGTGAGCCCCATTTTTCATGTACAGATCGATGTTGATTTCATATTCAGCCTTCAAATTATTTATTTGTTTTGTTATTATTTGCATGATTTGTTTTCTTTTGCATATTATTTGTTGATTATTCCTGGTTATTTATAATTTTTCATAAATTATTTTGTATTTCTTTATTTTTCTGTAAATATATGCAAGAAAATGAATCGCACAAGTAGTATATGGTAACATGCATACTTCGGTACTTTTACTTCATTTACTTTGAACCTTGAACTTCAAATGTTTGCATATTGACTTTCCAAATGGCATAAAGACTTCATTTATTTAAAGATACTGTGCAGAATAGGCTCTGCCAGCCCTTTAAGCCATGCCACCCAGCAACCCCCGATTTAACCCTAACCTAATCAAGGGATAATTTTCAATCACCAATTAACTTACAGACCGGTACTGTGTGAGGAAGGCAGAGAACCTAGAGAAAGCTCACACATTCCTGAGGGAGGAGATACAGACTCCTTTAGAGGATGCTGGGATTGAACTCTGAGCTCCCAACATCCTGAGCTGTAATAGTGCCACATTAACTGCTATGCTACCATGGCATCCTAGTGGGAAAATGGTGGCCAAGTTAATCCCATATCGGAATCCACTCCTTTTACTATAAAAATAGTCCCTCATTGACTGGTCTGCGCTGTTATATTATTTCACCATCAGATCATATTATCTATTCATATGGCTTACTGACAGTTTCTAACAATTTTGGTAACATTCTTTTGAAATTCTTCTTGTGCCCTTTATCAGGAATTCAATTATAATGTTTTGCTCATCAGAAGAAACCTGAAGTGTCCTTTTTTGTTTTTTGTAGTAATAGGTTATCATGTAAATATTGTTCTTTATGGTCCAATCTGTATTCCCCACCTCCCACCCCAGTCTTGAAGCTCTAAGTTGGTTTATTGTCACATGTACTGATTACTGTGAAAAACTTTATTATGCATGCCATTGTTACAGATAGTTTCATTACAACAGTGCATTGAAGGAAAGCAATACCAGAAAGCAGAGTGAAGTGTTATAGTTAACAGAGAAAAAAGTACAGACAGACAATAAGGTGCAAAGCCATAACAAGGTAGATTGTGCGGTCAGGAACCCATCTTATTGTATTAAAAGACCGGTAAATAGACTTACATAGCAGAATAGAAGCTATCCTGGAGCCTGATGGTATCTGCTTTCAGTCTTCTGTATCTTCTGCCTAATGGGAGAGGGGAGAAGAGAATTTCTGGGGTAGGAGAGGTCTTTGATTATGTTGGCTACTTTACCAAGGCAGCAAGAAGTGTAGACAGATTCCACAGAGGGTAGGCTGGTTTTGTGATGTGCCAAGCTGTGTCCACAATTCACTGCCGTGCAGCCTTATATAGAACAGTTGCCATACCAAGTAATCATGCACCTGAATAGGATGCTTTCTAAGTGGTACATTGATTAAAATTGGTGAAAGTCAAAGTAGACATGCCAATTTTCTTCATTCTCCAGAGGAAGTGGGATAAAATGAAATGCATTAATTATTTCCATTTCATTTTTTAGGAGGTGGCCTAGCTGTTGGAACTCTTCTCCTTGTTGGTAAGAGAATTATTAGATTATTTTTAGGTTTTTTTAACTTACTGGATTTCAAAGTATTGAATTGAATGGCTTGCTTCCCTTTTTGAAGACAAAGTAAATTTATTATCAAAGTACATGTACAGTATGTCACTATATGCAATCCTGAGATTCATTTTCTTGTGGCAGACTCAATAAATCTATAAAATAATAAACATAACAGAATCAATGAGATTCCTGAACTAGGTGTTCAGCCAGAGTACAGAGACAACAAATTGCAAATTGCAAAAAAGATGAAATAATAATAAACAAATAAGCAATAAATATCAAGAACATGAGATGAAGAGTCCTTGGAAGTGCGTCCATTGGATGTGGGAACATTTCATTGATGGGCGAGTGAAGTTATCCCCTTTGGCTCAAGCAGGTAGTAACTGTTCCTGAACTTGGTGGTTCTTATACCTTATTCCTGATGGCAGGAGCAAGAAGACAGCAAGTACTGGGTGGAAGGGATCGCTGTTGATGGATGCTGCTTTCCTGCGACTACGCTCCATGTAGATGTGCTCAGTGGTGGGGAGGGCTTCACCTGTAATGGACTAGGTTGTATTCACTACTTTTTGTACGATTTTTCATTCAAGGGCATTGATGGTTGCATACCAGGCTGTCATGCAGCCATTCAATATACTCTCTACTTCACATCTATAGAAGTTTGTCAAAGTTTCAGTTGTCTGCGTACTTGCACTTCTATGTTGGGCCCAGGGCAGGTTCTCCGAAATAATAATACTTAGGATTCTAAAGTTGCTGATCCTCTGATGAGGATTGTCTCAGACCACTGGTTTTCTTCTCCAAGTCAACTACTGAAGTCAGATATAAAGCAAATGAGATATGATTTTCTTCCTTCAGAATTTCTTATCCACTGTAGTGGGATTGTAACTTATCATCTCCAGATCAACGATCAACGCATCTGTGCACTTGTCCATCTGCAACTACAATATTGTGGAGCTGTTCCTATGTTAAGTTTTATAACAAACAACAATTTGCCCTTATAAAATGTTTGAGTTATAAAATATAAACAAACAAAAGTTAGATCCTTGGCCATGTAGACACCAGATATTATGTAGCCAAATGTATCAGAAAGTCTTTACGTAAGAAGCAAGAATGAGAAGGTTAAGGTGAGAGAGTATTTTTTTTTATTGAGATACAGCACCAAACAGGCCCTTTCGACTCAATGAGCCATACCGCCCAGCAACCCAACTATTTTAACACCAGCCCAATCACAGGACATTTTACAATGGCCAATCACCCTACTAACCAGTAGTCTTTGGACCATCACACTAACTGCTACACTACTATGGTGCCCACGACAGAATGCCAAAGCAGATGCGGACTAGGCTGCCAGTGTTGATATTAAACTGAAGTTGGCTTTTGGTGGGTCACGGTCCTGAGTAAGCTACCATATTCATTTTTTTTCAAATTTTTCTTTTGGATACATGTCTGGTGTCTCCTTTACATTTCTGTAGATGAAATCTAAGCAGTTCAGAATTCTTTTTATTTCTGATTTTCAGCAAATGTTTTGTTCAGCATCCGAGAGTTACAGCATTGTTTTTTATGCCTTCATTGATCTTCATCTATTTACATTACCTCAGGTATGATTAACAAGTATTCACTCCCTCTCTTGTACCACACTGTTAACATTGGTGTCATCTGGGTTCTCTGGATCTCCCCTCTGATACTGACATTTCATTTGTACAACCCACATTCTCTGCAATTACTGACAAGCTTGCTGTCTGTCTTTTCTAGTTCTGAGAAAAGATCACCGATCTGAAGCATTAACAGAGTTTTCACTTTCCACAGATGCTCCTTGTGTTGAGTATCTCCAGAGTGTATTGACTTCATTTTTAAAAAGAACATTTATTCATCTTAATATTATACAAAATAAATTACTTAAATTTTTCCTACATTTCAGAGAACCTTTATATATAAATACTATTTTGCCTTATACTATAGTTGAAAAGTTTCTCCTGTCATTTCCATTCCCAATTCAGTGGTACATTTACAATACATAGAAAAATGCTGGAAAAAATTAAACAGTCAACATTTCGAGCCGAGACCCTTCATCAGGACCTGAAATGTCGATTGTTTATCCTTTAACATAGATGCTGCCTGGCTTGTTGGATTCCTATAGCATTTTGTGTGTGTTGCTCTCAATTTCCAGCATTCACAGATTTTCTTGTGTTTGTGATGCATTTACAATAGGTCAGTTTGCTGTGCCGCACAGAAATTTTCTTGAACTACCTAAAATGTAAAGCAGTAGCTTCAGCCGCTGAAAACAGCAGGAGGATCAATTCTAAGATGATCAAATAATTGCCACTAATTTCCCAAATATTTTTGTTAATCAGTTTGATAGATTTTTTGTTATTTTTTTCTTTTAATTTGTTTTGTATTAAACATCAAAATTGTCAAGTAAGATTATGAGTGCAGCTACTTGGATGGAAAATAAAACACACTTTAGATATTTGTAAGAAAAAAATTAGACAGTTTGGGGGGAAAAAAGTGTAAGCTGTTTTCCGGTTGACATTGTCTGCTGAAAATTCCTTTATGCATGTGGATTATCCACAACCCACAGACACCAAAGTCTCCTTTCCACATGGATGTCAATTGTCGACTTTTGATGCTTTGATAACACATTTATTCTATGGATGACTGGACGTGATTTTGAATGTGTTTGGAAACACGCCTGGTAGATCAGCCCATTGCTTTAAGTGATTATTCACTGCATTGCTGTTTTTAATTCTACTGTAGTGAAATGTTGCATCACTGGCATGTAAAATTGTTTGCACTGTATGAACAAAATCATTCAGATTTAACAGATGTTCAGTTCATATATGAGAAAATTGTCTCATATCTTCAATGTGCAACCAAGTTTCATAAAATAGAATTGCACAGAGATATTGGAATTCTCTTTCAAAATTCATCTCTAATGTTGATTTAGAGTTTACTGATTTTTTTTCCCCCCAAGAGTTCAATATTGCTGGGATGATACATCCTCATGTATTGGGATGTAAATTCATTTGGTCCTCCATTTGATTAGCTTCATACAACTGAGGACAAATTCTGAGAAGAGGTTAGTTAAATCTTCACAAACCACAGGAACTGTGACTCAAATTTCTTTGTAATTTCTTCAGAGTGCGCTGATCACCAGCAGGTAGATCTAGTTCTGTCACAATAAGTGGAAAAGAAAGGTGCAATAGGGAGTAAATCATGCAAATGATTATGCTTTTCACGTCACTGAATAATCAGGATTAAAAGTTGGATCAGTACTGTTGAAAACCTTTAAGGTTGAGAATGAACGACAAATTTTGCAAAATAAAACAAGTTGATTGCTGTTATTGCCCACAAGTTTGTTGAAGTTTTATTATGCCCCAGGCTTTGAGTCTCTCTGAATTGCTATAACATTAATTATAAATAGTCTCTACCACACCTCATGTTTCACAATTCCTGTATGTTGGTATTCTGTTGTGTTGCAAGCACAGGTGCAATGCAGAAGGTCAGAGCAAAAACAGTGCTTACCTTTTCATGAATGGTTAGACATATGTGAGTAAACTTCCTCTTTAATCAATTCCAATATCTGTCAAGTTAGTTTCTATGCAGGAATTATTGTGTTCAACCTTCCAAATGCATTAACAAGTTAATTAAATAAAGTAATAATGAATTTCAGTGTTATAAAAGTTAGCTTGCTTCAACACTGAAGATGCCTGTAGGGATTTCAACATACTTAATTCCAGAATTAATCCAAAATTTCTGCATTTTAAAAACTAGGTAGGATTTTGAGAATTGAGTTTTGCGACATATGGTCATTTTCTAATTTATCAAGTCATGGAAGAATACTATAGGATGTAGGTGCAGAATTAGGCCACTTTGGCCCATCAAGTCTGCTCCACCATTTCATCATTCCACACATTCTGCTGCCTTCTCCCTGTAATCTTTAATGCCCTGAATAATCATGAGCAAATCAACCACCACCTTAAATATACCCAATGACTTAACCTGCACAGCTGTCTGTGGCATTACATTCCCCAGATTCACCACTCTCTAGCTAAAGGAATTTTTCTTCATCTCTGTCCGAAATGAAAGTCCCTCAGTTCTGAGGCTGTGCACTCAGATTTTGGACTTCCCCACTCTCAAGTTTCTCATATGTTAACCCTTTCATTTCAGGGATAATTCTTGTGAGCCTTGTCTGGATTATAGGCAATGCCAGCGTTCCTTTTCTTGGTTAAGGGTCCCAAAACTGCTCACAATATACCCAATATAGTCTGACAAATGCCTTATAAAGCCTCAGCATTATACTCTTGCTTTTGCATTTTAGTCCTCTTGAAATGAACACTAACATTGCACTTGCCTTACTTACTGCTGACTCAACCTGCAAGTTAATCAATACGGAATCCTGCATAAGACCATAAAACCATAAGATATAGGAGCAGAATTAGGCCGTTTGGCCTATCGAGTTTCATCATGGCTGAACCAATTTTCTCCTCAGCTGCAATCTCCTGCTTTCTCTCCATAACCAATCAAGAATCTGTCAAACATACATAAAGACGTAGCCTCCAAAACTACCTGTGGCAAAGAATTCCACAGATTCACCACTCGCTGGCTAAAGAAATTCTTCTTCATCTCTGTTCTAAAAGGATGTCCCTCTGTCTTGAGGCTGGTTCCTCTGAGACTCTCTCATCATAGGAAACATCCTCCACATCCACTCTATTGAGGCCTTTCAGCATTTAATAGGTTTCAATGAGGTCACCCCTCATTCTTCTGAATTCTAGTGAATCGAGGCCCAGAGCCGTCAAATGCTCTTCAAATGACAAGCCATTCAATCCTGGAATCATTTTTGTGAACCTCCTTTAAATCCGCTCCAGTTTCAGTACATCTTTTCCAAGATAATGGACCCTAACCTTCTCACAATACTCCAAGTGAGGCCTCTCCAGTCCTTTTTAAAGTCTCAACATTACATCCTTCCTTTTATATTCTAGTCCTCTTGAAATGAATGCTAACATTGCATTTGCCTTCCTCACCACAGACACAACCTGCAAATTAACCTTTACGAAATCCTGCACAAGGACTCCCAAGTCCCTTTGCACCTCAATTTTCTGTATTTTCTCTCTATTTAGGCAATTGTTGACCCTTTCACTTCTTCTACCAAAGTGCATGACCATACACTTCCTGACACTGTATTCCATCTGCCATTTCTTTGCTCATTCTCCTAGTCTGTCTAAGTCCTCCTGAGCCGCTGTATTTCCTGAAAACAACCTGCCCCTCCACCCACCTTCATATCATTTGCAAACTTGGCAACAAAGCCATCAATTCCATCATCCAAATTATTGACATACAATGTAAAAAAGAATCAGTCCTAACAAAGACCCAAGGAACACCAACTAGTCATCGGCAGCCAACCAGAAAAGGCTTTGTTTATTCCCACTCTTTGCCTCCTGCCAATCAGCCACTGCTTTATTCATGCTAGAATCTTTCTTGTAATACCATGGGCTTATGTCTTGTTAAGCAGCCTCATGTGTGACGCCTTGTCAAAAGCCTTCTGAAAATCAAAGTACACAATATCAACTGATTCTCCTTTATCTATCCTGCTTGTTGCTTCAAAGAATTCCATCAGTTTTCTCAGGCAAGATTTTCCCTAGAGAAAATCATGCTCGCTACTGCCTATTTTATCATGTGCCTCCAAATACCCTGAGACCTCATCCTTAATCATCGACTCCAACTTCTTCCCAACCACTGAGGTCAGACTAACTGGCTTATAGTTTCCTTTCTTTTGCCACTCTCCATTCTTGAAGGGGGAAGTGACATTTGCAATTTTCCAGTCTTCTGGAAGCATTCCAAAATCTAGTGGATTCTTGAAAGACCATTACTAATGCCTCTACAATCTCTTCAGTGACTTTCAAAACTCCGGGGTGCACACCACCTGGTCCAGGTGACTTATCTACCTTCAGACTTGTCAGTTCCCCAAGAACCTTCTCTCTAGTTATGGTAATATCACATACTTCATGATCCTTGACACCTGGAAACTTCCACCATACTGCTAGAGTCTTCTACAGTGAAGAGTAGTGCAAAATATTTATTCAGTTCATCTACCGTTTCGTTGTTCTCCTATTACTACTTCTCCAGCATTGTTTTCCAGCAGTCCGATATCTACTCTCGCCTCTCTTTTACTGTTTATGTTAATTTTATGTTATGTTAATATTACTGGTTAGCTTACTTTCGTATTTCATCTTTGTTTTCTTAACGACTATTATTTCCCTTCTGCTGGTTTTTTTAAAGCTTCCCAATCCTCTAACTTCTCACAAATTTTTGCTCTATTACTTACCTCACTTTTTAATATGCAGTATTGCTGTTTTTGCATGTTTTTTAATCTAGTCAATATACGTAATTGATTTACTTGTTTATTTATTATTATTTTTTGATTTTATTATTATTATTTGTTTTTCTCTGCTAGGTTATATATTACATTGAACTGCTGCTACTGCTAAGTTAACAAATTTCACCTGATTCTGATATCTTCTCTTTGGCGTTTATGTTGGCTTTGACTTCTTTCGTTAGCCACATTTGTCTCATCTTGCCTTTAGAATATTTCTTCCTCTTTGGAATGTATATATCCTGTGCCTTCTGAATTGTTTCCAGAAATTCCAGCCATTGCTACTCTGCTGTCATCCCTGCCAGTGTTCTTTTCCAATCAGTTCTGTCCAGCTCCTCTATTATGTCTCTGTAATTCCCTGTACTTTACTGTAATACTGAAATCCAACTTTAGCTTCTCCTTCTCAAATTTCAGGGTAAATTCCATCATATTATGATCACTTGTCCCTGAGGGTGTGTATACCTTAAGCTCTCTAATCAATCCCAATTCATTGCACAACACCCAATCCAGAATAGCTGATCCCCCTAGTGGGTTCAATCATGAGCTGCTCTTAAAAACCATCTCGTAGGCACTCTAGAAATTCCCTCTCCTGGAATCCAGCACCCACCTGATTTTCCCAATCTATCTGCACATTGAAATCCCCCATGACTATTGAAATTGCCCTTTTGGCATGCATTGTCTATCTCCAGTTGTAATTGTAAACTATATCCTTACTACTGTTTGGAGGTCTGAATACAACGCCCATTAGGGTCTTTTTACCCTTGCAGTACCTATGCTCTATCCACAATGATTCAACAGCTTCCGACCCTATGTCACCTCTCCCAAGGACTCCTAAGTCCCTTATTTTTACATAGAAACATTCTTTGGCCCACCAGGTCCATGCAACCATTAACTATTCACCTGTACTAATCTTGCATTAATGTTATTTTTATTCTTCCCACTTTTAATATACTCCCAAATTTGAAAACTGCTGTGCACCAGGAGCAATTTACATTTGCTAATTTTTTTGTGTTCATTTCTGGTCACTTCATTATTGGAAGGATGGGGAAGCTTTAGGGAGAGTGAAAAGATTTACCTGGATGCTGCCTTGTTTATAGAGTGTGTCTTATGAGGAAAGGTAAAGTGACTTTTCTCTTTGTAGTGAAAGAGAATGAAAGGTGACTTGATAGAGGTATTTAACATGATAAACTGTGTAGATCAAATAGATAGCCAGGTATTTTTTTCCCCAGAACAGAAATAGCTAATACAAGGAGGCATAACTTTATGATATTTGGAAGAAAGTATAGGGCCTCTTTACATAGAGTGGAGGGGTGCATGGAGCAAGCTGCCAGGGGTGGTGGTAAAGGCAAATAGATAGGACATTTAAGAGATTCTCAGATAGGAGTGGAGGAAAAATGGGAGGCTATGTGGGAGAGAAGGGTTAAAGTGATCTTAGAGAAGGTTGAAAGGTCAGCACAACTTTATGGACTAAAGGGCCTGTACTGTGCTATACTGTTCTATGTTGTAATTAACCTTCCAGCCCACATATCTTAAAAGATTTGTGTTTAAATTAATTAGTACCTTAATTCTTTGGATCCAGCCAAACCACACATTGCATTGAAAGTTACATTTTCACTATATGATGTGTCTGTTTCACCAACTTTTTGTTAATTATTTTAGGAAAAGTCATAATTATATGCCGCCTTTGCTATACTAAAAGCTTATGGTATGCTAGTTAATATAGTGCATGTTCTTACATTCATAACTGCAGGTAAAATGATTGTTGTAGAATTGAAAGGATAAGTGAGACAGCAGGCTGAAACTTAAAGAAAACTCAGAAATTTTAATGCCATCACCGATCAAAATAAAAATTACAGTTCTGTCATACATTCCTAAGTATCCATTATCCTGTATCGAATCGACTTGTGTAATAACATTATAATCAGAATTACTACCACTCTCCCCTCCAATTACTGCTTTAAATCTGTCATCTTCAGGCGCTTTGAACAAGTACAATTAGAGTAAAGAATTAAAGATAAAAGAACTTACTTTCCAAATTCTTGAATTAGAAATTTTATCATCAAGTTTAAACTTGAAAAGCTGGGGTTGACCCTCATGAAGCACAGAAATTAGAGAGGATGTTAATATATTCAGAATCAGGTTTATTATCACCAGCACATGTCATGAAATTTGTTAACTTAGCAACAGTACAATACATGACAATATAGAAAGGAAAAAAATATATATCAATCAGTTACAGTAAGTGTGTGTGTGTGTGTGTGTGTGTGTGTGTGTATATAGATAGATAGATATATATACACACACACACACACACACACACACACACACACAATATGAGTCAGCTGCAGTGCTCATATCGCTTCATACCGCCAAATCATATCATTTCCTTGTGGCCCAGTAGCACATGCTTTGCGGCCCTGTGGTTGGGGATCACTGCCCTAGGTGATGGGGTTCCTTAATAATGGATGTCGCCTTCATGAGGCACTGCTGCTTGAAGATGTCTTGGGTACTACAGAAACTAGTACCCAAGATGGAGCTGACTAATCTTACGACTTTCTGTAGCTTCTTTCATCCTGTGCAGTAACCCCACCACATGCAGGACAGTGATACAGCCTGTCAGAATAAACTCCATGGTACATCGATTGAAGTTTTTGAGTGTTTTATTTGACAAACAAATCTCTTCAAACTCCAAAAGAAATATAGTCACTGTCTTGCCTTCTTTATAGCTGCATCGATATGTTGGGACCAGGTTAGATCCACAGAGATCTTGAAACCTAGGAACTTGAAAGTGCTCATTCTCTCCATTTCTGATCCCTCTATGAGGATTTGTTTGTGTTCCCTCAATTTACCCTTCTGGAAGTCTGCAATTAACTCTTTCATCTTACTGACATTGAGTGCAAGATTCTTGCTGTGACACCATCCAACTAACTGGTATCTCACTCCTGTATGCCCTCTCATCTCCAATTGAGATTCTACCAATAATGGGTGTATCATCAGCAAATTTATAGATGGTATTTGAGTTATATCTAGCCACATAGATGGGTATAGAGAGAGTAGAGCAATGGGCTACGCACACACCGCTAAGTTGGGCCAGTGTTGATAGTCAGCGAGGAGAAGATATTATCACTAATCCGCACAGTTTGTGGTCTTCCAGTTAGGAAATTGAGGATCCAATCGCAGAGAGAGATTCAGAGGCCTAGGTTCTGTTACTTATCAATCAGGATTGTGGGTATGATGGTGTTAAACACTGAGCTATGGTCAACGAACAGCATCCTGACATAGGTGTTTATATTGTCCAGGTGATCTAAGGCTGTGTGTGGAGCCATTGAGATTGCACCTGCCATAGACCTATTGTGATAGGCAAATTGCAGTGCGTTCAGGTCCTTGATAAGGCAGGAGTTCATTCTAGCCATGACCAACCTCTCAAGAATTTCATCACCGTAGATGTGAATGCTACTGGGCAATAGTCATTAAGGCAGCTCGTACTACCCTTCTTAGGAACTAGTATAATTGTTGCCTTTTTGAAGCAGGTGTGAACTTCCAACCGTAGTAGTGAGAGGTTGAAAATGTTCTGGAATACTCCCACCAGCTGGTTGCCACAAGTTTTCAGAGCCTTACCTGCTACTCAATCAGAGCCTGGCACCTTGCAAGGGTTCACCCTCCTTAAAACAGCCTAATATTGGCCTCCGACATAGAGATCACAAGGTCACCAGGAGCAGCTAGGATCTTCACAGCTGTAGTTATAGTTTCCCTTTTAAACTAGAAAGGGAAATAGAAGACATTGAGCTCATCTGGTAGCGAAGCATCACTGCTGATCATGCTATTGGATTTCACTTTGAGGAAGTAATAGCTTGCAAACCCTGCCAGAGTTGTTGTGCATCCTCCAATCTCACTTGGAATTGTCACTTTGCCCTTGAAATAGCCCTCCACAAGTCAAACTTTTAGTCAGAATAAATCCCATTGACCACTGCACTCTGTCTTCAAAGCCCATTTTGAATTTAAATATCCTAATCATAGTGGATCGCATGTAGCCCAGTCTCCCATATAGCTTAATAAAATCCATGCAGACTAATCCTAGCCCTAATGCATCCACAGTTCTAATATCATCAATCAGCTTATTCTATTTTTTCTAATTAATACTTATTCTACTTTAAATGTCACAAAGTCCCTGCATTCCAATTATTTGATGATTACCATTATATAGTTGACTGCAACATTTCATAGCTAAGACACTCAATCAGTATCTTAATTAAATGGCTAAGTTATAGTCTGGATTTTTCAGAGCATTGTTTGATGTAATTATTGCTCCAAACTGAAAGCCATTCGGATTTTCACAACTAAACAGGTACGAAAATCACTTCAGTCTAAGACCAACTTCATTATGGATCTCAGAGAAGGAGAGAGTACCTTTGCTGACACTTCCAATGTATACTCCCAATAAATTGTGGCACATCGAAGGGTGTCATTGATTATAATGGAAGGAAATGACAGCAAAGATCTTGAAGTTAGTATATGGTATTTTAGAAAAGATTTTTAGATTGAGTATCTTTAAATTAATAACTTAAAATTTTAAAACAATCAGCAATCTTTTTGGTTCATTACTGTGGATTTTTTTTAAAGGTCAGTGAGGCTACACCATGGAGAATCTCACTGGCCTGTCAGTGACTACAAAATCTGCCTCAGTATACTTTGATGGTGTTAATTGTGACTAGTGAGTGACATAGTGCTATTGTCCCAGCTTTTCACAACCTTTATGCATATTAATTATTTGAATAAAGCGTGGAGGTGTGCTACTTCCATGTTCACCATTTTGGATAGTTGTCTGTATTTCAGGGCAATGAGTTTGATCACATCCTTTTGAAAGAATGGAGAATGGATATGAATCATTGATGATATATTTAACATCATCGTTAGCCACCAGACAGAAGTCTGAGGTTCACCGGCACCATCTTAAACCAGAAGATACCCTAGAGATATTTAAAAGATACTTAGATTTGCACATGAAAGAAAGAAAGAAAAATAGATGGCTATGTGGGAGAGAGGAGTTTGATTGTTCTTAGAATAAGTTCTGCACAACATTGTGGGCTGAAGGACCTGTACTGCGCTATACAGTTCTTTGTATATGTCTAGCAATTTCTCAGTTGAGTTATCTTAGCAACATCATTTGGTTTGCAGCTTGAAGGCGCAAGAAAGGCAAGAGGCAGCAGAGTAATGGATTCTCTCCATAATTTCATCTGAAACTAACTGGCAAAACCCTAATCACTACAACTTAGCACTCTGACTACTTTGATCACGTTGCAATAATATGGGCTTTGTTTTTTTTCTACTCTAATTTTGTTCTTTATTGTAAAATTCATGTATGATTTATGCTTAATTTGTGTTTTTTATAAATTTGACAAAATGATGCTCTGTGCCTGTGATGCTGCTGCCAGTAAGTTTTTCATTGCACCTGTGCATTCGTCTAATTGTGCATATGACAATAAATTTGACTTTGATCACTTTTTTCCCCACTGAATTTCTGTTACCTGGTAGCTAATTAATTTTGACTTTTCTGATACCTGCTTCTGCCTCATTTTTCCCCTTTTTTAAACCTCATTGTCTTGTTATTATTCTACTGGCCATTATGAGTTGGAAGAAAAAATCCAGCTTCCTCCTTTAATTTCTTCTCTTACTAGAAATTGAATGCAATCACTGAAAATGTACAGTGAAAACATACCTAGATTTCATTATTAACCCAGCTTTTAATTCATATGTCTGAATGCTCATTGTCACTTTAGAAATGGCACCTTGCATTGTTTGAAAGTGTATGTCAACACAGGGATTGATCTCAAAGGAAAAGAGATATTTCTGTACAGATAAAAAACTGTGAGATTTGATTTGTATGAGAATGCCAGATGACAATTTTTTCACAAGTTTTTCAAACGAAGCAGGCAATGGAACTAATACTATGAATATTTAAATTTAAATTCAGAATATTGGTGATTTCAGTTTCATAAGCAGACACCGATCAAATATGCAGCATATGTTATAAAAATAGAAGCTAAATTACAGCCAAAGAGATGACAAGTTCAGAACTTGAAGATGATAGTTTGGAGTCTGATTCTAACTAGGCTTTTTACAATGCCCAATACGAATTCTGATGCTGGAAGAGTCTGGTGCTTTTGACTTTGATGCACAAGCAAAACTCATCTCACAACATAAAACTTGTTGCAAGTAGTATATTAAAGTATATCAACATAGGTGAGATGATCTGTGAGGAATACAGTAACAAATTTGAAGGATCAAAACAGGCTGTTAAAATGAGCAGCTGTCATGGCATCTAACATTTAAAAAAAATGAAAGAGGTGTTGTGTTCCACCTGGAAGATTAACAGGCACAAAACGGTACTATTCTGAACATGGCAGATTAGGTTAAAGGAAACTTTATAGGATTCTACACTCTGTTTGCAACAAGTACAGAAGGTACAATCACAAGGAAGCTCTCCTGTTCTTATACCCGTTTAGACTGTGGTTAGTCGATAACTTGAGCACTGTCCACTACCACACTGTAGGAAAGATATGAAGGCTTAAGTACATGGAAGAGATTTACCAGTTTGATTACAGGAATGAGGATCTTTTACTTATCTCGATAGACTGGAGAAGCTGAGGTTATTCTCCCCAGGTTTGAGAGAAGATCTGGTAAAGGAATTGAATCTCATGAAGTAGGTAGTCGACAAGAAAGCTGTTCCTATTGTCAAAGGGCCAAGAATGAAAGGACATAGGATGGTGATTGGTGGGAAAAAAAAGAGTGATGTGAGGAAAACATTTTTTGGCAGTCTATGGCCAGATTCTGGAGTGCACTGCCACAGAGAGTCAGGTGGCCAATTCAATTCTGGTGCTCAAAACAGAAGTGGATAAATAGTATATAGAATAAAATTACTAGTACATGGGGAGGAGAGAAAATAGTGCAACAGTGTCCTGATGTGCAATGACCCAAGTAATTTGAAATGAAAACTGAAAATGCTGAACTAGTCAACAGAAATGCATGTTGGAAGCAGCACCTGGTACACCTAAAAGTAAGGTGGCATCCTGGCAAAATTTCACTATAGGATTAATTTATGCCAAGTAGTAAAAACAGCATGTAATAGATAGCTAACTGGTCTTGCAACCAAATGATTGAAGCAAAGTTATAGCAGTCCTGCTGCAAATAGTCCTAAACACTGGAGATAGTGCAGATGCTGGAAATCTTGAGCAAAGCACACAAAATGCTGGTGGAAGGCAGCATCTGTTTAGGGAGGTAAACGGTCGAGGTTTCAGATCAAGACTTTTCAGCACATCTGGAGTTCCTCCTGCATTTGGTGCGTGTTGCATCCAGTTCGGATTTTCAATGAACAATTAAACAAAAAATGAGAAAAGGAATTCCAAGAATGCCCCCAAACTTCACAAAACAGGGCTCAACACTGAATACCAAAGACAAACATTTTCAACCATGTTCAGCTTGAAGTACAGAGTGGATGATCTGTCTATTTCTGCTTCTTCCTCTAATCTGCTACCTAATCTAATCTGCACTATCTATAAAACCAGTAGTCAGCCAATTTGATGAAGGGTCTCGGCCTGAAACGTCGACAGCGCTTCTCCCTATAGCTGCTGCCTGGCCTGCTGTGTTCCACCAGCATTTTGTGTGTGTAGTCAGCCAATTTGGTTCATTCCACGTGATATTGAGAAATGGCTGAGAGAGTGGATCCAGCAAAAACTATGTGACCAGGTAGCATCTCGGCTGTGATACTGAAGGCACGTGATCCAAAAACAGCAGTGCTTTGAGCCTAGTTATTCTATTTGAGTTGTAAAGCTGGCATCCACCTGACAATGTGGAAAATTGCCCAGGTACCCCCTGTTAACAAAAAGCAGAAAAATTCAGTCTGGCTAATTGCCACCCAGTCATCCTTACCTTTCATCACTTAGTTGATAGTCTTTGACAGTGTTATTAAGCAGCCATTAGTCGCTAATAACAAGCTCACCCACGCCCAGTTTGAATTTCAGCAGGACCTCTCATTGCAGTTTTGATATAAACATACAGTACTGTGCAAAAAATCTTAGGCACATATATCTAGCTAGGGTGCCTAAGACTTTTGCACAGTACTTTATTTGTCAGTGTGGAGTGGAGAGTACGTTTGTAATTGTGGTGGGAGGAAAGGATGGTGGAAATGATGAGGGTGGAGGACTGCGGGAGGGGTGTGGGACAGGTGGCAGAGGAGTACTGGGGTGGGGCATGTAATGGGTGCAGTCACACCCAGACCTGAGACACCAAACAAAGTCATTTCATTTCCATACAATTGGTTTAATGATCATTACAGAATGTCTCTCTGGTGTTTTCCATTTCCTCACCTTTTCCCTCTCTCTGCCCCCTTCCCGCTCTCAGTCCCCATTAGAGACCTATATCAGAATCAGGTTTATCATCACTCGCACATGCAATTAATTTTTTTTTTGCAGCAATACAGTGCAATACATAAAACTACTGCAGTGCTGTGCAAAGTCGTAGGCACACTAGCTATATATACTGTATGAGTCTAAGACTTTTGCACAATACTCTAAAGAGCTAGATTCTGTGGGTGGAGTTTGAGTAACATCCTTGACATCAAGACAGCATATGTCATCAAGGAATACTGGTAAAGCTGAAGTTACTAGACATTAAGGTAAAAGAACTCCAGTGGTTAGAATAATACATAGCATAAGGGAAGGTGATTATGACTGTTATAGGTCAAGCATCTCAGCCCTGGATGGAGGAGTTCCTTAGGGCAGTATCCAAGATACAACAGCTACTGCATCAATTAACTTCCTTCCTCATAAGGTCAGAAGTCAGATTGCTGTCTGAGAATTGCCAATTATTCAATTCTATTTGCATCCATTCAGCAAATGAGCGCAGTTTCACACCTGCAATTGGGCAATA
This sequence comes from Hypanus sabinus, assembly GCF_030144855.1. Classification (NCBI taxonomy): domain Eukaryota; kingdom Metazoa; phylum Chordata; class Chondrichthyes; order Myliobatiformes; family Dasyatidae; genus Hypanus; species Hypanus sabinus. The sequence goes on along the minus strand of NC_082712.1, from coordinate 172,487,220 downwards.
TTTGGCCTGAACCGATAAGTAGCAAATACATTCACATCGCAAGTACCAGACAGTGACTGACTAATTATAAAGTTACAGTATGTCTGACCATCTATCCTGGGTATTTAATTACCATCACCAAGCTCCTGCTGTCAGTACTCATGGGGCCTTCACTGACCAGAAACTCAACTGGACCAGCCATAAAAAGATTGTGACTGAGACAATTCAGAGATTGGGATCCTGTGGCAAGTGACTCTCCTGGCATCCAAAGCCTTTTCATCATCTGTCACGCAGGAGTCAGGAGCTTTAGAACACAACCTACACTTGCCTGGATGTTCTATCCGCACTCAAGTAGCTCAGCAAAATCCAGAACAAAGCAGTCTACTTGATATCTAATCCAGCAGCCCAAACTTTATGTGCTCCACAGCTAGTGTAGAGTAACTGCAATATTTACTATTAACAAAATGAACAGGAGTTACTTGCTTAGGATGTTCTGATACACCTCCCATATCTGCAACACATTGCCAAGAACGGTAAGAAAGCATCACAAAGTACAGATTCCCCTTCTCGATATATACCAACCTGAAACACAAGATGATGTAGATGCTGAAATCCAGAGCAAAAACACCAATGGTTGGAGGAACTAAGTGGGTTGCACAACATCTCTGAAAGCAAAAGGTTGGTTGATATTTCCCCACACCTCTTTATGTTCCCTTCCCATTCCTATAAGTCAACCTTGTTGCTCTGTCCTTTGTCATTCCTCACAGCCAATTACCTGGATCTGTTACCCTTCCCCACTTGGTTTTGTCTGCCCATTGCACACATAAAGGATAGCTTCTCCTTTAGCCTACCCTACCCATCTTGCCCCACCTAGATCCATCTGTCAATCATCCTTCCCTTATTGGTTCCTTTGTTCACCTCCAGCCTCTGTCTATCGTACCCCCTTTCTATTCCACCCCACAACCTGGCAACATCTGTCCCTCATGCCCCAGCTCACCTGTTTCCACTTATCATCATCTAGCCCATCTCACCACTCATTCCAACCTCTTTGTATAGGTTGTCTTCTTCCACACAGTCTGTCCTGATGTAATGTAGCTCTCATCAGCCTAGATTTTGAATCTCTTAGTATATAAAATAGCATATCATGATGTCAAGCACTGACAGTGGTTTCAGTGCAAAATCTAGCTGGCAGTCCTGAGGTAGTGCTGCATTATCAGCACTATTGTCATTCAGATACAACAATAAATTTTTCCATCCTCTTGCTTGGATTCCATGGCTCCTGTTATAATTATGTCAAATAATTAACCTTCATTCAACATCACCCAAATGTAATGTTTAGTAAGTCAAATCACAGACAAGAGAAAATTTGCAGATACTGGAAATCAAAGTAATACACTTAAAATGCTGGGAGGAACTCAGCTGGCCAGGGGGCATCAGTAGAAAAGAGTAAGTAAACAGTTGACATTTTGGGGTGAGACCCTTCATCAGGACTGGGGGGAAAAAGAGATAAGTCAGAGTAAGAAGGTAGGGGGAGGGGAGGAAGAAGTACTAAGTGATAGGTGAAATTGAGAGAGAGAGAGGGCGTGGAGAAGTAAAAAGCTGGGAAGTTGATTGGTAAAAGAGATAAAGGGCTGGAGAAAGGGGACTCTGATAGGAGAGGACAGAAGGCTATGGAAGGGGAAGGAGTTTGTGGAATCTTCCTGTGTGCAGATTAGTTGCCATAATTCTTCTATTACAATGATGACTACATTTAAGAATAGCATTTAATTGCCCGCCAAACTCATAGCAATGCCCTGAGATCATAAATCCTGCTATGAAAATGCACGATTTTTAAACTTGCCTTTCCAAGTTGCTGAGTGGACTTACTACTCTTAGTGGTTTTAATTTGCTGCATCATTAGGCACGTACCCAAGCTTTTCTAATCTATGCCAGTTTTTTAGCTACCCATAGACAAGTATGAATGATTGACAAAGGGTCTGCTACCCAGTCAGCTCCCAGTATAAACGCTTATTGTAGCAGATAAAGCTGCCAATCTCCTTCATTCACAGATCTCTTGAGTTCTACAGCTTTTGCTCGGTAATTTATTTTTAATTTGGGCAGAGAGCCAACCTCCTACCAGGTCACTGTGGTTCCTGCACTAAGCAATTGCATTGCACAATGATTACTCAGACATGCTCAAACACTCTCGCAGACTTACGCATTAATGTTCAATTTATTTTTCCTCTTCCCTGTGCCAAACTGCATGGACTTCATCATATATGTTCTTCACTACTGCAACACTGAGATTAGATGTTGCATGCTTAAGAGCTGATGGAGCAACACATGTGCTGCCATAGTCCTCAGGATTTTGAAATTTGTAGAACAGTAATAATAAAGCAAAACTTACTGGTATACTAAAATCCTCTACCTTTCTGTCCTCATGAAGGGCATCAGCCCAAAAAGTCAACTGTTTCTTTCTCTCCATAGCTGCTGCCCAATCTGATGAGTTCCTCTGGCATTTTGTGTGTGTTGCTCAGGACTTCCAACATCTGCAGAATCTGTTGTGTTTATGGTATACTATTTGGTCATCTTTGTTAAGGCTATCCTAAAATTTTACCTCTGCAATTTCTGTCATGCCATTCCTGAGTAGTTTTTCTTTTCCATCGTCCTCAGAGACCCAATTTCCAACCAGAGTCCCCCACAGTTCTTTGTTTAGTTCCAATTCCTACCTCATTTAGTTGTTGGCATTGTCAATTAACAGGATCCAGCTGATTTGAGTTCTCTATTTCCTGTCCTGTTTTTAAGGGAGACAGCTTCCTCCATTTAAACATTGGAGAAAACCAACCTCCACCTTTTAAGATTTTTGGTTTACTTCTTTTACCTACATTCCAGACGGAACAATATTCTCTGAAGCACATGGTCCTTTTCCCATTTTTAACAGTTCTGACTTATGCATTTAAATTCCTTCCTGACATTGTCCTTTCCTACTTCTACAACTTCCTCTTGTTTTCCAACTCTCTGGTTCCTCTGATTCTACTCAATTCCTTCTATGTGTTCTTTCCCCAACTTCCTTGTCTAGCCAATAATATAAAAGAGAATATGAAAAGATATTTTCAAATATACAAAAAGTAAAAAGCATTGAGAGAGAGGATATCAGACGACTGGAAAATGACACTGGAGAGGTATTAATGGGTGAGAAAGAAACGAAGGATGAGTTTAAGTATTTTTTGCCAGTCTTCACTATGAATGATACTAGCACCATGTCAGAAATTCAAGAGTGTCAGGTGCATAAGTGAGTGTAATTGCTATTACTAAGGAGAAGGAAGATGAAAGGTCTGAAAGTGGATAAGTCATCTGGACCAGATGGACTACACCCCAGGATTCTGAAAGAGGTAGCTGAAGAGATTGTGGAGGCGTTAGTTATGATCTTTCAAGAATCACTAGTTTCTTGAATGGTTCCAGAGGACTGGAAAATTGCAAATATCACTCCACTCTTTAAGGTGGCAGAAGAGAGGAAATTATAGGCTAGTTATCCTGACCTCAGTGGTTAGGAAGGTGTTGGACTTCATTAGTAATGATGAGGTTTCAGTACTTGGAAGCACATGATAAAATAGACCAGCATGGTTTCCTTAAGGGGAAATCTTGCCTGACAAATCTGTTGAAATTCTTTCAAGGACATAAAAGGCAAGGTGGATGGTGTTTATTTGAATTTTCAGAAAACCTTTGCCACACATGAGGGTGCTTCACAAGATAAGAGCCCATGGTATTACAGAAAAGATACTATCATTAGTAGAAAACAAGCTGACTAACAAGATAAAAGAGTCGGGCATAAAGGGGGCCTTTTCTGGTTGGCTGTAGGTGACATGTTGTATTCTGCAGGGGTCAGTGTTGAGACTGTTACTTTTCATAGTGTATGTCAATGATTTGGATGATGAAATTGATGGCTTTGTGGCCAAATTTGCCGACAGTACGAAGAAAGATGGAGGAGTAGGTCATGTTGTGGAAGCAAGGAGTCTGCAGAAGGACTTAGATTGGATGTATAGGCAAAGATGTGGCTGATGGAATATAGTGTATACTATATAGTCATGCACTTTGGTAAAAGGAATAAAGGTATAGATTATTTTCTAAGCTGTGAGAAAATTTAAAAAATCTGAGGTGCAAAGGGACTTGGGAGTCCTCGTGCTGGATTCTCTGAAGTTAATTTGTAGTTTGAATTTGTGGTAAAGAAGGTAAAGGCAATGTTAGCAGTCATTTAGAGAGAGCTAGAATATAAGAGCGAAGATGTAATGCTGAGGCTTTATAAAGCATTAGTCAGGTCATAGTTGGAGTATTGTGAGCAGTGCAGGGCCCCTTATCTAAGAAAGGATGTGTTGGCATTGAAGAGGGTCCAGATGAAGTTCATAAGAATGAATCCAGGAATGAAAGGGTTAGTGTGTGGGAATTGTTTGATGGCTCTGGGCCTTTACTTGCTGGAGTTTAGGAGAATAGTCGGGGGGGGGGGGGGGATCTTATTGAAACCTAACAAATATTTAAAGGTCTGGATAGAGTGAATGTGGAGAGGATGTAAGGGAGTCTGGGACCAGAGGGCACAGCTTCAGACTAGAGAGGTGAGAGAGGTGTCCATTTAGAACAGAGGTGAGGAGGAATTTCTTTAGGTAAAGTGTAGTGAATCTGTGGAATTCATTGCAGCAGGCGGTTGTAGAAGCCAAATCCTTAAGTGTATTTAAAGCAGAGGTTGATGGTTTCTTGATTAGTCAGGACGTCAAAGATTACAGGGAGAAGGCATAGGCTTGGGGTTAAGAGGGATAATAAGTCAGCCATGATGGAATTGCAGAGCAGGCTTGATGGCTGAATGGCCTAATTTGCCCCTGGGTCTTGTGACAACAATGCCTTCAGCTGCTAAAGTCCATAAGCTGTGTAATTTTTGGATCAATCTGTGTTATTTAATCAATGGACCCAAAGTTTGCTGCTATGTTTTGTGCTTAGTGCTTACAACTGACATATTTTTGCCGTAATATCTCCACCTCTTTCTTTCATAAAGATAATGATTGAAAGTCTGCTGACATTTACAGTAAATGTGGTGATTCTTCTAGTAGCTTTTTATCTTATCAATTATGTCTGATTTTGGGATGATTTCAATGAGAAAGTCATTACTTTTTTGCAAAGTAATTTGAATTCTAGTACACTGATGGAATATAGAACTAAATGTTGCTGCAACTTTATGGTCAGGATCCAATAATTGCTTTGACTTTAATTGAGGGAGGCATATAGGCCAGGATACAAGGGGAACTTCATGCTCTATGACTCTTTCTATGTAATCTTCACTGTCCAGAACTGACAAAAGGTTAATTCAAACAGTTCTCTTTAGCAGTAAAAAGCCGGTATGTCCTTAACTAGACCATCAGATGGAGGGTTGAATCACCTAATGGTGAATTGATTACTGTTAAATAAGCTATGGTAATAGCGTTACTAAATTCATTAGTATACAACTTGAAAAAACAATTTAATTACATCTTTCACCAAATGTGAATACGTACAGCACATATGTAATATGCCATTTTTACCAACCTGCACTTTTTGGCCCCAATTCTTGTGTTGCTGCCAGTTCAGACACTTTCTCGGATACATTTCTTTGCTGCTGCTTTCACTATCTTGTGGGAGATCCACATTAAAAAACTGGGACCATTGCCATAAGCAGACCTCTTTTAAAAGGCTGGCAGTTGCAGATCTAAAAATCCTAGTTTCTCTGAATCTGGACTCTTAATTCCTGCTTCACTGTTAGCAGTGGAGCCTACCACCATTGATAATGGAATGGTACCACCAGGAATGGAAAGGTCTACAGAAAGTGGTGAATACAGCCCAGTCTATCTTAGGCAAAGCCATTCCAGCCATTAAGCACATTTACATAGAACATTGCCACAAGAAAGCTGCATCCATCATCAAGAACCTCCACTATGCAGGTCATGCTGTCTTCTCACTACCATCAGGTAGGAAGTATAGGAGCCTTGCGTCCCACATCTCCAGGTTGAGGAACAGTTGTCAACCACCAGTCTCTTGAACTGGCATGAATAACTTGTGTTTATGTGTTCGCATATTTCATATTGCTCAATCTTTACAGTTCTACAAATACTTTTAGCCCTTATGTAGTAAACCTCTGGCTACACAAAACTTAATTTGATGTACAAATGAACAGAGTGAAAGTTAATCTAGTTAAGTTACAGTCTGCATCATTAACTGTAAGATTACTGGGCAGGCTTGCACTGATACTGATTTGTAGAGAAAACTGCTAGTTAGTCATTGTGCCCACAGTGCTTCCCAAATCTTCATGGCTGAGGAAGTAACAAATGCTCTAGAGGTCAGATGTAGATGCATCCATTTTGTCTCTTCTCCCCAAGCTCATCATTAAATTCAGAAAGTTTCCATGATATACTGAGCTGAGAAGGTGCATTTCATTGGTACATGTTTCCTGTTCCTGACCATCACTATAAAGACACACAAGCTGAGTCCAGTATGATCTTGTTGTTTATGTAGGGAAATCTTGGTCATTCAGATAATCCTTTAATCTCTAAGCACCTGTTTTACCACATACGTTTAACCTTATTAGGTTAAATTGATGTTTACAACAGCAAACCCAAAGTAAATATGCAAAACTCTCTTATGCTGACAGTGAGAGATTTTTTTTTGTAGATGGATTTCCTGCAATGTAAAAACAGTTTTGGTTTCACTTGTTTATCGATATAGCATTGAGTATTTTTTCTCCCATTGTATTCATTTAATAAATTTTGTTCATACTGACAGTAAGTTCCTGAAGGGTTACTTTATGTGTAACAATGAACTAAAAACAAATGTTTATCAGGGAATAAAGAATGGTATCCTCTCTAAATTGTAAATATGATGTGCTTGGATTATCAAGTGTTTTCCAAATTTTATATGTATGTTCCAGATTTGGGGGAATGACTTACAGTAAGATCTGGTTCTAATTAAACAAGTCAAAGTGAGGATATATCAAAATGCACTTAAATATTTTGACAAGCCCCTAGGTAAATGCTGAGAACTACAAATGTTTAGTTGCAAATCTTATGGTGCTTGTGACTCATATAAAATAGCTTAAGATAGCCACTGACCATTTTAAAGCAATTGTTGTTTCATTAAAAGGAATATCTTCAGTGTCGGCCTATATAAGGGAATGGCTATGGCAATGGCCTCTAACCCAAAAATGTGTCAGACCCTTGTAGCAGCTTTCAGTTGTGATCTATTATTGTTAACTTTTATATCATCAAAAGGCCTAAAAGAATACCATCTGGGGGCTTACTTGGTCCTCTGATTTCTAGGTCATTAAACCTTTTTTTTAAATTCAATTACTATAGACAATTCAAAAAATGACAAATTGTAGAGCTGTCATTTTCTTTACAGAAGCCGCTGACAGTCATCAAAAATATTGTCAGTGCGTTTTTGTGGAGTTTTTTTTTAAAGATTGACTTTGAGTTGATTGTTAACCTTTTTAATGCAGAAGCAGTGTTCTGTCACACAAGGAGATATGCATCAATTTTTAGCCATATTCCGAGTGTCCCAAAATAAACAAAAAGTATAAGGCTTTTGATTTCACTAAATCTACATTCATCCATTTACTGTGTATGAATTTGCAGATACGTACACGTCAAAGTCCAAAAAAATCTGTTTTTAAATTAACAAAGGATATTTGTTGCTCTAATGAAAACTAAATGGAGCATATCTAATGAACAGTGGGATACAATTTATATCTCACAAATGGACTGACCCGATAACTTGCATGCAAGTGGGTTGCACAATATATTAGTGAGTAAATAAGATAATACCTTTCAGAAATACTTGGCAAAATTTTGTTGTGAATCACGCCAAAGTTTTTCTTACAATTGAATGATCTGTGGTATAAAAATTTTAAGAAAATGGATCATCACAGTGTAAATATGTTAGAGTTCGTGGGATTATCATAATGTAAATTGGGGATAAAACTATGTAAGGAAAGGAATTCAAATTATAATTTTAAGGCAAGAAGATTATTGACAGTCAACTTTATGAAACATGGTTCACTGCCTGCCAGTTATCTTGGCAAGTATTATATGCCAAATCTATTCTTCAAAAATGTAAATGAGATCAGTTTTGTTACAAGACTGCCTTCTGTTAGGTGTCAGACTTTCTGAATTAGTCTAATTATAGTAAAGTATTTAAAACTCAGATATACCATAAGGGTCAAAAACCATTGTTTTCAGAGAAATTGAACTTAAAAATATATGCCTTTCCTTATAGATATGGTAAGCCCCAAGATGGCAATTGTTCAGCAAGGAATTGTACAATTACTCCATATAGAAAATAGTTGAAATTTTATTTATTAGTATCTAAGTATTGTTTTTGTGTGGTTATTTTTGCAGAAGAAGACAAATATGAAAGCTACTCACGGATGTTACTGAAGTATTTTGTAGCAGAAGGTATTATTTGTGGACATTCTCTTTTCATTGCTTCTGCCAAAGATCATCCCAAGGAAATATTGCAGGTGCTGTTTTAGTGAAAATATTACTAAATAGCATTTGGCTTTGAATATGATATTAATATATATTGCCTCTAAATATTAATGATTAATATCATGATAACCCACCTCATTCGGTTTCAACTCAGTTTTATTAAGCAGCATTAAAATAAGCACAGGAAGTGTGATATAAAATGTTGAGAGTCAATATTTCAATTCCTCACTGATAACACAGTAGATATAAATAGAGTGAACGGTAAACTACATAGGAATTTAAATATCCCAAAAGAATGAGAAGGTTGGAGCTGGATTCCAGCTTATGGAGTTGCACTCTTGAAATAATACTTTTATAAGTAATGAAGAATGAAGTAAAAGACTTTATTCTTATTCAGAGAAGTAGACTGTTGTATTGAGATGTTTGTGAGTAATTCTTAAAAATAGCAACAATATTATTAACTCATCCCAGGTACCAAATCAGGTACTTCTCTGTTGTTGTTTAGAAAAGTTTATTCACTGCTTTGAATCATGTAGGTTCAGTGGCATGCAAAAGTTTGGGCACCCCAATCAAAATTTCTGTTACTGTGAATAGCTAAGTGAGTAAAAGATTACCTGATTTCCAAAAGGCATAAAGTTAAAGATGACACATTTCTTTAATATTTTAATCAAGATTACTTTTTTATTTCCATCTTTTACAGTTTCAAAATAACAAAGGAAAAGGGCCCAAAGCAAAAGTTTGAGCACCCTGCATGGTCAGTACTTAGTAACACCCCCTTTGGCAAGTATCAGAGCTTGTAAATGCTTCCAGATCCAGCATATTATCCTCCACAACTTCCGCCACCTTCAACAGGGCCCCACCACTAAGCACGTCTTTCCCTCTGTACCTCTCTCTGCTTTTCGCAGGGATCGTTCCCTCCGCGACTGCCTGGTTCACCACGTCCCTTCCCACAGATCTCCCACCCGGCACTTATCCCTGCAAGCCTTAGTGCTACACCTGTCCCTACACCTCCTCTCTTACCACCATTCAGGGCCCCAAACAGTCCTTCCAGGTGAGGCAACACTTCACTTGTGAGTCTTTTGGGGTCATCTATTGCATCCGGTTCTCCCGGAGCAGCCTCCTCTACTTCAGCGAGACCAGACGCAGATTGGGGGACTGCTTCATTGAGAACCTCCGCTCCGTCCGCCACAACAGACAGGATCTCCCAGTCGCCACCTACTTCAACTCTGCTTCACATTCTCATTTGGATATATCCATACACGGCCTCCTCTACTGCTATGATGAGGCCAAACTCAGGTTGGAGGAACAACACCTCATATACCATCTGGGTAGTCTCCAGCCCCTTGGTATGAACATCGAATTCTCCAACTTCCAGTAGTTGCCTCCCCCTCCCTTCCCCATCCCACTTTCACTCTGCCTCCTCTTCCAGCTGCCTATCACCTCTCTCATGATTCTGCCGCCTTCTACTACCCATAGTGCTTTCCCCTTGCGTTCCTTCTTCACCTTTCCTGCCTATCCTCTCCCTGCTTCCTCTCCCCCACCCCTTGATCTTTTCTCTGATTGGTTTTTCACCTGGCACCTTCCCCCCTCCCCCCACCTTCTTTATGGGGCCCCTGACCGCTCCTTCTTCAGCCCTGATGAAGGGTCTCGGCCCGAAACATTGACTGCTCATTTCCACGGGTACTGCCCGACCTGCTGCGTTCCTCCAGCGTGTTTGTACGTGTTGATCTGACCATAGCATCTGCAGTGTACTTTGTGTTTACTAAATGCTTTCTATAGCCAGCTAAGAGTCTTTCAATTTTTGTTTGGGGGATTTTCGCCCATTCTTCCTTGCAAAGGCTTCTAGTTCTGTGAGATTTTTGAGCCGTCTTGCATGCATTGCACTTTTGAGGTCTATCCACAGTTTTTTGATGATGTTTAGGTTGGGGGACTGTGAGGGATATGGCAAAACCTTCAGCTTGTGCCTCTTGAGGTAGTTAATTGTGGATTATGAGTTGTGTTAGGATCATTATCCTGTTGTAGAAGTCATCCTCTTTTCAACTTCAGCTTTTTATCAAGATGGTGTGATGTTTGCTTCCAGAATTTGCTGGTATTTAATTGAATTCATTCTTCCCTCTACCAGTGAAATGTTCCCCATGCCACTGACTGCAACACACGGCCAAAGCATGATTGATCCACCCCCGTGCTTAACATTTGGAGAGTTGTTCTTTTCATGAAATTCTGCACCCTTTTTTCTCCAAACATACCTCTGCTCATTGCGGCCAAAAAGTTCTATTTTAACTTCATCAGTCCACAGGACTTGTTTCCAAAATGTATCAGGCTTGTTCAGATGTTCCTTTGCAAACTTCTGATGCTGAATTTTGTGGTGAGGATGCAGAAAAGGTTTTCTTCTGATGACTCTTCCATGAAGGTCATATTTGTGCAGGTGTCACTGCACAGTAGAACAGTGCACCACCACACCAGAGTCTGCTATATATTCCTGAAGGTCTTTTGCAGTCAAACGGGGGTTTTGATTTTCCTTTCTAGCAATCCTGTGAGTAGTTCTCTTGGAATATGTTTTTGGTCTTCCAGACCTCAACTTGACCTCCACTGTTCCTGTTAACTGCCATTTCTTAATTATATTATGAACTGAGGAAACAGCTACCTGAAAACGCTTAGCTATCTTCTTATAGCCTTCTCCTGCTTTGTGGGCATCATTTATGCTTAGAGGAGCCCATGGCTGCTGATTGTTGGGACAAGGTTTGAGAGGTCAGGGTATTTATAAAGTTTTGAAATTTGCATCACCTGGCCTTTTCTAACAATGATAGTGAACAAGCCATAGCCCTAACAAACTAATTAAGGTCTGAGACCTTGGGAAAAGTTATCTGAGAGCTCAAATCTCTTGGGGTGCCCAAACTTTTGCATGGTGCTCCTTCCCTTTTTTTTTCCACTCTAAAATTGTACAAAACAGAAGTAATACACTAATCTTGCTTAAAATGTTAAAAAAGAATGTTTCATCTTTAACTTTATGACTTTTGGAGATCAGTTCATACCCTACTCACTTAACCATTCACAGTAACAGAAATTTTGACTAGGGGTGCCCAAACTTTTGCATGCCACTGTACATGTAAAACGTCTTTAGAATTCTTCAGATAACTAGGAAGGGAAAGTCAAATCTGCCAAAGTATGCTAAATACAGTGCCCTAAAGAAAAGTATTTGCTTTATAAACCACCTTTCATGACATTGGGATTTCCCAAAGCTATTCAAAGCCGATGAAGTACTTCTGAGATGCAACTAATATTCTTATGAAGGATGAACCTGAAAAGCAAGTGTGATAGTGTGATACAATTTTTTTTTGTGATGCTAGTTCCTCCCTGTGCCTTATTGGCTAAACGGGTGGCAATCTTGCCTTTTTTAGCATTTTATCTATTTAATGAGGTGGAGTTGCTAGCTTGAGGCTCAACCCAGCACAGATGGAAAGCTTGCAAGGAGTTGGCTGGATTTGGACCCTAGACCTCTTGTTCCAAAGTCCAGATGCTGATACCACTACACCACCAGCACAGACTTTGTGATGCTAGTTGAGAGATAAAAATATTCACCAGCATATTAGGAAATAATTTATCTTCTTTCAATGATCCCATAGTATCTTTAACTTTCCACCTCAATGCTAAACTGATTCTGCAACTTTTGGACCCACTTTCAAGGACTCTACAACAAATGTTCTCAGTAATATTTACTTACTTTTTTTTGTACTTCAACAGTTTGTCTTCTTTTGCACATTGGTTTTTCATGTATTTTTGTTTTTGTTTTAAAAAATTTAATTTGAATTTTAATGTTTGCCTAAAAGGGAAGAGGAACGGTATTTTAAAGATTTTAAAAAAAGATCTCTCCAATAGAACAACCATCTCTCAGAACTACAGTTCTATAATGGGAGGTTTTTTTGTGTTCAAATGTCTGAATTGTGGCTTGTACCACAGTCTTCTGACTTAAAGACAAGACTGCTATCATCTGAGCATATAAACACCTAACTCTCATTTTGTGATATTGGGATGTTCCTCATCATGCAATTTATTTTAGATAATAACATCGATGATAGTCATATAGCATTGAATTGCTCCATTAAATTAGACTTAGCATTAAATTAGTGCTTTGTAATGCTGTAGTTCTGTCACCATACAGAATAATGTCAAGTCCATTGTCAAAGTGTCAGTAATATTATGCATCTTGTTTTACATTATTACAAAACAATATGGTTTATATTTTTAGATGATTACTAATGTTCCTGGGCCTAGCTCTCACTATGCAATTGGAAAAATCATATTGCCTTCAGTGCATATATTTCATGATTTAAGAATACCTCAAAACATTTTAAATGTAATGAAATACAGTTACAGTAGTAATGTGGCAATATTTGGTAATCATTCATCTATGAGGATTGTTTGCAAGATATTCTCCATTCCCAATTGCCCTGGAAAAGTGAAGCAGAGCTACATATGTTATTGCAGTGTTTATTATTAAGATATTTTACTATTTTAAGTAAAGAAATCAAGGACAAATACAAAATGATAATTTTGAAATGGAGGGCAAGTGTTTTGAGGGGGATCGGGGGTGGCATGTTCCCATAAGCCTAACTTTTCTACATATGTATCTTGGAGCTTCAGAATTTTCTATTAAGTAATTAAGGAATGTTGCTGCAATGCAGTCTGTACATGGTATAGTGCAGTTAAGTATTAATGGTATGTTAGTATGCTGATTGATAATGGGGTGTGGTATTAAACAAAAGTAATACTATCAAATATTAAGAGAAAGTTATACACAAAAAATGCTGGAGGAACTCAGTAGGCCAGGCAGCATCTATGAAAAAGAGTAAATAGTCGGCGTTTCAGGCCGAGACCCTTCATCAGGACTGATAAAAAGGGTGAAGTAAAGAGCTGGGAAGTCAATTGGTAAAAGAGATAAAGAGCTGGAGAAGGGAGAATCTGATAAGGAAGGACACAGAGCTGTGCAGTGTATCAGCATCTGCAGTGTACTTTGTGTTTAAGGCTAGTGTTAAATAGGTGGGTTGCTGGGTAGCATGGCTTGGTGGGCCAGGAGGGCCTGTTCCATGCTGTATTGCTAAATAAATCACACACACGAAATACTGGAGGAACTCAGCAGGCCAGGCAGCATAAATGGAAACAAGTAGAGTCAACATTTTGGGCTGAAACCCTTCGGTGGGACTGGGAAAAAAATGAGTAGACTTAAAAGGTGGGGAAGGGGAGAGAGAAACACAAAGTAATAGGTGAAACCGGGAAGGGGAAGGATGAAGTTAAGAGCTGGAAAGTTGATTGGTGAAAGATACAGAGCTGGAGAAGGGGGAGTCTGACAGGAGAGAACAGAAGACCATGGAAGAAAGAAAAGGGGTGAGGAGCACCAAAAGGAGGCAATGGTTAGGTAAAGAGATAAGGTGAGAGAGGGAAAGGGGTATGGGGACATGGAGGAGAGGGCGTGTGGTGGTGGGGGGGCTGGTGGCCATTACCAGAAGTTCAAGAAATCGATGTTCATGCCATCAGGTTGGAGGCTACTCAGACAGAGTATAAGGTCTTGCTCCTCAACCTGAGTGTGGCCTCATCACAACAGTAGAGGAGGCTATGGAAAGACATTTCGCAATGATAATCGGAAGTGGAATTAAAATGGGTGGCTACTGGGAGATCCCGCTTCTTCTGGCAGGTGGAGCATAGATGCCCCAATCTACATCAGGTCTCACCAATATACAAGAGGCCACACGGGAGCACCGCACAGAGTATATGACCCCCAACAAACTCACAGGTGAATTGTTGCCTCACCTGGAAGGACTGTTTAGGGCCCTGAATGGTAGTGAGGGAGGAGGTGTAGGCCAGGTGTAGTACTTGTTCTGCTTGCAAGGGTAAGTGCCGGAAGGGAGATCAGTGGAGAAGGTTGAATGGACAAGGGAGTTACATAGGGAGCAATCGCTGCAGAAAGCAGAAATTACAGGGGGGAGGGAAAGATGTGCTTGGTGGTAGGATCCCATTGGAAATGGTAGAAGATTCAGAGAATTATGTGCTGGACATAGAGGCTGGTGGGTGGTAGGTGAGGGCAAGAGGAACCCTATCCCTGTTAGGGTGCTGAGAGAATTGGATACGAGCATTCTTGCGTGAAATGAAAGAGTTGCAGTTGAGAGCAGCGTTGGTGATAGATGAAGGGAAGCCCCTTTCTTTGAAAAAGGATTACATCTCCGTCGTTCTGGAATGAAAAAGCTCATCCTGAGAGCAGATGTGGTAGAGACGGAGGAATTGAGAGAAGGGGATGGCGTTTTTACAAGTAACAGGGTGGGAAGAGGTGTAGTCCAGGTAGCTGTGAGAGTCTGTGGGTTTATAATAGACATGAGTAGATAAGTTATCTCCAGAGATACAGACAGTGAGATCAAAAAAGGGGAAGGAGGTGTCAGAAATGGACCAGGTAAATTTGAGGGCATGACGGAAGTTGGAGGCAAAGTTGATGAAGTCGACGAGCTCAGCATCGGTCCAGGATGTAGCACCAACGCAGTCGTCTATGTAGTGTAAGAAAAGTGGAGGATGAACACCAGAAAGAAACGGAGAGCTTTGAGGCCTTCCTGGTGGGGACTGGAGGTGTATAGGGTCTGGACATACACAGTGAAAATAAGATGATGGGGGCCAGGAAACCTGAAATCATTGAAAAGATCCAGAGCGTGTGTGAAGTGTCATGGATGCAGGTAGAAAGGGACTGAACTGGGGGTGGGGGTAGAATAAGACAGAGTCGAGGTATACAGAGAATAAGTTCAGTGGAGCAGGAACAAGCTGAAACAAAGGGTCTACCTGAACAAGCGGGTTTGTGGATCTTGAGTGGGAGGTAAAAGCAGGAGGTGCAGGGTGCAGGAGCTGTGATCTTGGTGGCGGTGGATGGGAGATCCCCAGAGCTAATAAGGTCAGTGATGGTGTGGGAGACAATGGCCTGGTGCTCCTTCGTGGGATCCTTTTCCAGGGTAACCCCCTTTATCTGCGGGTTGATGGTGAGGTTAGGATTAGTGCAGAGGGAGTGGAAAGCAGAGCGTTTGGAAGGAGTGAGGTTGGAATTGGGGAGAGGAGTGTTGAAGTCAAGATGGTTGATGGCCCGTCAGCAGTTGGCAATGGAAAACATCCAGAGTAGGCAGAAGACCAGGTCAGGGTGTCCAGGAAGAGGTAGAGGGTTGGAGACAGGAGAAGAGGTCATCAGTACAGGGTGGACAGTCCTTGCTGAAGAAGTAGGATCAGAGACAGGCAGCAGAAGAAAATCTCAGTATCATGGTGGCCACGGAACTTGTGGAGGTGTTGGCACATGGGGACAAAAGTGAGGCCCTTACTGAGAAAAGAATTTCTGCCTCAGAGAGAGGAAGGTTGGAGGGGATGGTGAAGACCTGGCACAGATGAGAGATGGGATCAGAAAAGGGACTGAGTTTGGTAGTGTCAGAAGAGAGGGGAGGGTTAGAGTGTTCAGGGAGAGTAGGGTGAGAGGAAAAATAAGTCTCCAAGGACCCAAGAGCTGGCGGTCGGATCTGAGAGACATGGGATAGCAAATAGTCAACATTCGGGGTGAGACCCTTCATTAGGACTCTCCATAGATGCTGCCAAACTTCATGAGTGCTTTATATTCCTATTTTTTTTTAGTACCACAACTGCCTCACCTTTTTTTTAAAAGAGTATTGCCTCATTGTGACAACTTTCCAGTAATTTTATAATGACCCTCACAAAATGCTAGTGGAACACAGCAGGCCAGGCAGCATCTATAAGGAGAAGCACTGTCGACGTTTCGGGCCGAGACCCTTCGTCAGGACTAACTGAAAGGAGAGATACTAAGAGATTTGGGGGGAGGGGGAAATGCGAAATGATAGGAGAAGACCGGAGGGGGTGGGATGAAGCTAAGAGCTGGAAAGGTGATTGGCAAAAGTGATACAGAGCAGGAGAAGGGAAAGGATCATGGGATGGGAGGCCTCGGGAGAAAGAAGGGGGGGGGAAGCACCAGAGGGAGATAGAGAACAGGCAGAATGATGGGCAGAGAGAGAGAAAAAAACTAAATATGTCAGGGATGGGGTAAGAAGGGATGAAGGGGGATTAATGGAAATTAGAGGAGTCAATGTTCATGCCATCAGGTTGGAGGCTACCCAGCCGGTATATAAGGTGTTGTTCCTCCAACCTGAGTTTGGATTCATTTTGACAGTAGAGGAGGCCATGGATAGACATATCAGAATGGGAATGGGACGTGGAATTAAAATCTGTGGCCACTGGGAGATCCTGCTTTCTCTAGCGGACCGAGCGTAGGTGTTCAGCGGAACGGTCTCTCAGTCTGCATCAGATCTCACCAATATATAAAAGGCCACACCAGGAGCACCGGACGCAGTGTACCACACCAGCTGAATCACAGGTGAAGTGTCGCCTCACCTGGAAGGACTGTCTGGGGCCCTGAATGGTGGTGAGGGAGGAAGTGTAAGGGCAGGTGTAGCACTTGTTCCATTTACAAGGACAACTGCCAGGAGGGAGATCGGTGGAAGGGATAGGGGGGTTGAGTGAACAAGGGAGTTGCGTAGGGAGCGATCCCTGCAGAAAGCAGAAGGGGGGGGAGGGAAAGATGTACTGGGTAGTGGGATCCCGTTGGAGGTGGCGGAAGTTACAGAGAATTATACATTGGACCTGGAGGCTGGTGGGGTGGTAGGGAAGGACAAGGGGAACCCTATCCCAAGTGGGGTGGCGGGCAGATGGGGTGAGGGCAGATGTGCAGGAAATGGGGGAAATGCGTTTGAGAGCAGAGTTGATGGTGGAAGAAGGGAAGCCCCTTTGTTTAAAAAAAGAAGACATCTCCTTCGTCCTAGAATGAAAAGTCTCATCCTGAGATCAGATGCAGCGGAGACAGAGGAATTGTGAGAAGGGGATAGCATTTTTGCAAGAGACAGGGTGGGAAGAGGAATAGTCCAGGTAGCTGTGAGAATCTGTAGGCTTATAGTAGATATTAGTAGATAAGCCATCTCCAGAGATGGAGACAAAAAGATCAAGAAAGGGGAGGGAGGTGTCGGAAATGGACCAGGTAAATTTGAGGGCAGGGTGGAAGTTGGAGGCAAAGTTAATGAAGTCAACGAGCTCAGCATGCGTGCAGGAGGCAGCGCCAATGCAGTCGTCGATGTAGCAAAGGAAAAGAGGGGGACGGATACCCGTATAGACTTGGAACATGGATACACTGCATTTGGTCTCACAAACCAAGCCAACAAAAAGGCAGGCATTACTGGGACCCATACGGGTGCCCATGGCTACACCCTTGGTATGGAGGAAGTGGGAGGAGCCAAAGGAGAAAGGTGTGGCCTTTTATATATTGGTGAGACCCTCTTAGGAACCCAACTCCTAATTTGATTTAAGCTGCTACTTCAGTGCTAAGGTTGAGCAAATCAGAGAGTTCAAAAGTCTACCACTCATTCCATTGCTGAAAGTTAACACACAGAGAATGGACACATATAAGCCCTGACGAAGGGTCTGGCCTGAAACGTGGACTTTCCATAGACTCTGCCTACCCTGTTGTGTTCCTCCAGCACTTTATGTGTGTTACTCTGGATTTCCAGCATCTGCAGATCTCTTGCGTTTATGAAAAGCCAAGTAAGTGTATGATTGTAAAGATCAAAGTTCTTGTCTCAGTAGTGCCAAAGTTCTTGTCTCAGTAGTGCCACTTATGAATTACGAATTACCCCTACTCATAAGCCAATGATCGAAGTTTAACTGCTACATAATATAATGTTTTCTCCTTTGTTTTAAATAGAATAGGGTGGTATGCAGTGTCTTTACTTTGCTAATTCACAAGCAATTAAGCTAGCTTAGAAGGGTGTGAGGTTAAGCCTCATTAATTGTGGAATGGGATATTTTGAGTTTTATTAGGCTCTGGAGAATTCTACTTATAAGAAGGGTCATATTGTATCAGTGCTGGTGCTTTTCCTTCCTGTCAAAACAAAGAAGGTTAATGGAGAAATTCAGATGGGCCATTTAATAGATAGATTTAGTTGTAAATGATTTATACAGGGATACAAGTAAATGCAAAATTGAGTCTTAAGAACATAATTTAGAGCTTATAAATGTCAGTGGATGAGATCCATTTCAAAATGAATGTTATACTTTGTCAGGAATAAGTTTTTGCAAATTATCTAATTATTATCTGAATCCATCTTCATGTCACATTTTTTTTGTAATGTCATACACATTTAATGTAAAACAGTTGACCAACTGGATTGGAATTTTTTTATTGATTGGGTTATTGACTATAAATTTTTTTCTATTCTTAAGACTTGAAGTATAGTTTGTTAAATTATGCAGCTTGCAACAGAGTGACACTTATAATATCTTAACATGTCAATGTGAATGCAAGGTACATTTTTAGTTTCCTTAGCTAAAAGAGGATATTTTGACATAGAGGATTACAGTAAAGAATCAACAGACTAGCTCTGAATTGGTGGTTTGTCATACACAACGAGACTGAGTAGACTAGGCCTGTATTCTTCATAATAAAAGAAAACAGCTTAAACTCACGAAACTCACTGTGCCCCGTCCTAAAGGGTAGAGTGGATCCATAGGGAATGTACCTCAGGATGAAAAGTTTAGCTGAAGGTCACAGTCTCTTAAAAGGGCAACATAGGTCTGATACAAGAAAAAATACCTTCATTCAGATAGCGATGAATCACTACTGCAGAAGCCACTGACAACCTAATTACTGAGTTCATCTGAAACAGATATTTGATATTAAAGGAATCAGAGGCTTTGAGGATAGTGCAGGAAAGTGGCACAAAGATTCAAAGTTCAAATTTATTATCACAGTACATATATGTCACAAATTACTACCCTGAGATTTATTTTCATACAATTATTTGCAGTAGATGAGGACAAAAAAGCCAATAAGTACAAGCTGTGCAAATAAAAATGTAATAAATAAATAAGCAATAAATTAGAACATGAGTTGAGAAGTCCTTGAAAGTGGATTCAAAGGCTATGGAATCAGTCAGTGTCAAAGTGAGTGAAGTTGTTTATTTATTTAGAGATACTGCATGGTAAATGGCCCAGCAACCCCAAGCTGCCCAATTACACCCATGTGACCAAATAACCTGCTAACCTGTATGTCTTTGGAATGTGAGAGGAAACCGAAGCACCTGGAGGAAACCCATGTAGTCACAGGCAAAATGTACATATTCCTTATTGATAGCAACAACAGGGTCACTGTAAAGAATGAGACCACCCAATCCTTTCTGGTTCAGGTGCTTAATGGTTAAAGGGTAATAACTGTTCTTGAACCTGGTGGTGTGGAATCTCCTTTCCACTTGATGAATAGTGGAGATGGTCTCCTACTGCTGCAATCCTAATTAAAGAAAATGGCAAACGCTGGAGTTCTGAAATAAAACTATAATATTCTGGGAATGTTCAGCAAGTCATAATATATGTGGAGTGAGAAGCAGAGTTAATGGGAACTAAAAGATTAGCAACTTGATCTGAAAGTTTTAATCCACTTTCTCTCTCTATGTATGCTAGTTCATTTGCTGAGTATTTCCAGCATTTTCTATTTTTATTTAAAAGTAATTTGCTGTGAGTTTTGTTACTTTAAAAATATAATCCTAGGAAATGCACTATCTATGAATAGCCACTTTTAAAATACTTTTTTAAATGTTTTAAGCAAGTAAATTTGTCTTAATATTTTATTGAACATGCGGCCAAGAATAAACACAAGATTTTGCTGATGCTGGAAATCTTGAACAACACACACAAAATACTAGAAGAACACAACAAGTCAGGCAGCATCTATGGAGGGGAATAAAAAGTCGACGTTTTGAAGGGTCTCAAAATGGGCCTTGGCGAAAATGTCAACTGTTTACTCCCCTCTATAGATGTAGCCAAGCAGTTAACTTATTAGAGGAAATGAGAAAGTCTGATGTACCACACATCCTAAAGTGAAGTTAATGTACATTGAAAATTAATGTACAATGTTATTGGAGTGACTGGGTACAGGGAGCTGCATTGTCAGAGGGGATACTGGATTCATCCTGTTGCTATATTGAAGGTGACTAGTGTGAAAGAGTTAATTTGCTCTTGAGATTTCTTTACTGCAAACGTTGGTTTGTACCAGTGCAGTACAAGGGAACAGCAACAGGTGCCACTGATTATGTCAGTTGCAAAAGCTGAAACAATGGACAGCCCTGGGAGTTAGGTGAATGCTTAAACAGGAATTATCCTAATGATCTTTGCCAGAAAAATGATCTGTAAGGATCACTGATTGACATTTGGATAATCGAGGTTAATGAAGACAATGCAGCTGAAAACGTTGCAGGTGTTAAATTGTGTTATTTTGAAGACAATGCCTTGCTTTGTTTTACTGAATTTCAAGGGACAGAAACTTTTTAAGACTCTTCCAAACTACAGAATGCAGAGAAAAAACACAAATTCAAAAATACTGTTGTCTTATCTAATTTTACATATTGTAGATTAGAGAATGAACCAAACCAAGATGAAACATGATAATTAACATACATTACTTTTATTTCTGAATTGTCACTGATTTCACATTACACCCCAAACCATTTGGAATTTAGCTTAAAATTGGAAAATCATGAAGTTTTGCTATTTATTTACATACTGCTATTATATTTCAAGTTCTGATAAGTTTATCAATATTTTCAATAATTGTCTTTCTCATAAAGAATTTTCTAATTGTATTAGTCTGTTATATTTAATGTTGACAAGATGTAAGATGTTGCAAAATGAGAATTTTAGAAGTTTTTTCTTGTTTCAAATAGGAGCTCCCTGCCCCTCTGCTTGATGATGTGATCGAGACTGAGGAATCTAACAAAGAGAAGGAGTCCAATTCAGTTGATATCACTTCTTCATTTGCACTCCAGAATTCAATGTCAATAGCATGGCGATACCAAAACTTGCCAAAAGTACAGGTACTGTCTTGATTTAGAGCCATTAGGCAAGACTATAAGACATAGCAGCAGAATTAGGCCACTCAACCATCGATTCTGCTCCATCATTCCATCATAGCTGATTTATTATTCCTCTCAAATCCATTCTCCTGCCTTCTCCCCATAACCTTTGATACCCTGACTAATCAAGAACCTATCAATCTCTGCTTTAAATATACTCATTGTTTTGGCTTCAACAGCCATCTGTGGCAGTAAATTCCACAGATTTATGACACTCTGGCTAAAGATATTCATCCTCATCTCTGATGTAAATGGACATTCCTCCATTCTAAGGCTGTGCCATCTGGTCCTAGACTCACCCACCATGGGCAACATCATTGCACTTATATGCTGGTCCTCCCAAAATGAATTCTGTCATTGCATTTGCCTTCCTTACCACCAATTCAACTTGCAAATGAACACTTAGGGAATCCTGCACAAGGACTTCCAAATCTCTTTGCACCTCTATTATTTTAATTTTCTCCCCATTTAGAAAATAGCCTACGCCTTGATTCCTTCTACCAAAGTGCATGACCATACACTTTCCTGCCCAATATTTCATTTACCACTTCTTTGCCCATTCTCCCAATCTATCCAAATCCTTCTGCTGTCCCTGCTTCCTCAATACTACTTGCTTCTGTCCCTACCTTTGTATTGTCTGCAGACTTAGCCACAAAGATATCAATTCCATCCTCCAAATCACTGTCTCATGTAGTCTCAATACCAAGTCCTGCAGAACACGACTAGTCACTGACAGCCAACTAGAAAAAGCTCCCTTTATTCCCACTCTTTGCCTCCTGCCAGTCAGCTGATCCTCTATCCATGTTGCTATCTTTCCTGTAATACCATGGGCTCTTATCTTGTTAAGCAGCCTTCTGTGTAGCACGTTGTGACAAGCCTTCTAAAAATACAGGTAAACAACATCCATTGATTTTCCTTTGTCTATCCTGCCTGATATTTCCTCAAGAAATTCCAACAGATTTGTCAAGCAATGTTTCCCCTCAAGGAAACAATGCTGACTTTGGCCTATTTTATCATTTGCCTCCTAAGTAATAATGAACAAAAACAGGCCCTTTGGTTCAGTTTGCCCATGCTGACCATGGTGCCCACTAAGCTAGTCCCATTTACCCGTTTGGCCCATAACCCTCTAAATGCCTCTTATCTATGTACATATCCAAATATCTTTCAAATGTTGTTATTGTACCTGCCTGAACCTCTTTCTCTGGCTGGTCCTTCCATTTTTGACACCATCCTTTGCATCCTTTGAAGTTGCCCCTCAGGTCCCTTTTAAATCTTAAACCGATGCCCTCTAGCTTTTCGTTCCCTTTCCTTGTGCAAAAGGCTATGCCTTTATCCTATCTATAGCCCTCATAATTTTGTACAACGAAGATTGCCCTTCTGTTTCAAATGGTTCCATTTAGTATCGAAGAATGTGTACGTTTTACAATGTGAAATTCTTAGACTTCACAGTTTTCTACATTCCAAAGAATAAAATCCTTTTCTGTTCTGCCTCTCCCTGTAACTCTGACCCTCAAGTCCTGACAGAATACTTTTAAATCTTCTCTGCCCTCTTTAAAACAGATCAAATGAAAGAAGTATATAATTAAGTCAACATTATATGCCATTCCCAAAGTTCAAAGTAAATTTATTATCAAAGTGCATATATGTTACTATATACAACCCTAATATTCATTTTTGTGGGTGTGCTCAATAAAATCAGTAACCATAATAGAATCAATGAAAGACCATGCCCAACAGGGCAGACAACAAGTATGCAAAAAACAACAAACTGCTGATACAAAAGAAAAGATAATAATTAGTAATAAATAAATAAGCAATAAATATTGAGAACATAAGATAAAGAGTCCTTGAAAGTGAGTTCATCATTTTGGGAACTTTTTAATGATGAGGCAAGTGAAGTTGAGTGGAGTTAATCCCCTTTTATTCAGGAGCCTGATGGTTGAGAGGTAAAAACTGTTCCTGAATCTGGTGGTATGAGTCCTGGAGCTCCTGTAACCGCTTCCTGATGTCAGCAGCAGGAAGAGAGCCTGGCCTGGATGGTGGGGATCCCTGACGATGAGTGCTGCTTTCCTGCGACAAACCTCCATGTAGATGTGCTCAGTGATGGGGAGGGTTTTGCCAGTGATGGACTGGGCCGTATCCACTACTTTTAGAGGATTTTCCGTTCACTGCCATTGGTATTTCCATACCAGACTGTGATGTAGTCAGTGACTATACTCTACCACACACCTATAGAAGTTTATCAAAGTTTTAGATTTCATATCAAATCTTCGCAAACTTCTGAGGAAGTAGAGGGGCTGCTGTGCTCTCTTAGTAATTGCAATTATGTACCAGGCCCAGGACAGGTCCTCTGAAATCACAGCATGGAGGAATTTAAATTTCCACCTCTGTTCCCCCAATGAGAACTGGCTTATAGACGTCCCATTTCCTCCTCCTGAATTCAATAATCAGCTCCTTGGACTCGCTAACATTGAGTAAGAGGTTGTTGCTGTGGCACCACTCAATCTCCTTCCCATATATTGATTTGTTTCCACCTTTGATTCGGCCAACGACAGTGGTGTTGTCAGCAAACTTAAATATAGCACTGGATCTATGTTTAGCCACACAGTCGTATATGTAAACTGAGGAGAGCAGGCCCCCAACTTGTGAAAAAGACCAGGAACGTACTGACCATTCAGGTCTGATTTGTTCACCAGTTTATCTTTTTAAACATATTAAAATTTCAAACTCCGCCCTTTCAAGCAGTATGTTCCTCACCTTACCATTGGTTGGACGATTTTCTTTCTTCTGCTCCTTCCATCCATTGCTTTAAATCTATGTCCCAAGCTTTGGTCTTCCTACAGTGAAATAGGTCTTTATTGTCTTTTCTGTCTCAGGCATTTTATTTAATGTACCTCAATTAAACAACAAAACAGTGTCCTTTATACTGAAATTCTGCTATCCTGACGATATATTTGGGGATCTCTTCTGAATTCGCTCCTATGCTTCATCTGGACTGTGATTGACTCTTTGTTCTGATTAAGTTTAAAGAGAAATAGTATCTTTCCAATGTATAAAAGCATTTTTATACATTGTGGAGAATTCAGTTTTGTATTTTCTCTGGGAACTTCTGCTGTAAGCTATTTTAAATGTCAATAAATTGCAAACAGGAAGCTATTTCCCTGTAAAATTGTTAATTTAAGTTCTGTACATGAATAGTGAAATTATCAACTTCACACACAAACATATTAATAGGAGTCAATTATATTACAACCCCCTCCTTCACAAAATCTCCTTATTCCTTCATTTTCTTCCCTCCTCCCTACCATTAAAAAATGCCAGTGGCCAGCAGTCAGTAGGATGAAAGGAGGAAATCCTTGGCAAATATTATCTTTCACATGTTGTGAAGCTCTACTAGAAGTAGTCAAAAGACAAGTAGATGGGTGTGGATGCCTTTCTTTCCAACTTTGTGTGGCAGCGAATCAACTCCTTTTATGGCTGGAACAAAATGGGACACTGTGTTAGGAGGTTAATGTATTCTGCATACTTGAATTAATAATTTAAATTCACTTTACAGGGCATTGTTGTGTTAATAAGATCAAAAAAAAAACAGGTTATACACTTGGTAAGCATTCTTCCAAGGTCATAGATCAGGATACCAAAAACCATTACAGTATATGTCCAGTCTCAGGAAGCTAGTGGAAAGTAAAATGTAACTTTTAAAAAATGTTCAAAAATTCAGGCTAAAGAGACATTTTTTTAAATTATGTTGCTTATAGGACAAGCGTAATTTATCCCCAAAGTCACATTTCATCCATGCTTTGTGCTGGCTTTAGTCCATTTCACAGTGTGAAATTACTGGTACATATTTAGCAGAGGAGTACTGGTTCTACATGCCCTATTCAAATGTAAATAGCTTTTGGTTTCTTCATGTATTATCATAAAGTGCATACCAACTAAATAATTCATTTTGTTCAGACCTATTAATATAGCAGCATGTTACAAATTAAAATAAAATGTTTCATCTAAATGTATAAGTGAATAAATGTTTTTTAAAACTTAAATTAACCTCTGAAGCCCTCTCAACATAACTCAAAAGAATGCTGGTTATTTCAGAAGCTTTTCCAAAGTCGATAATTGAATGCATGAAGTTCATTTCTAAACTTTCAACGCAATTAGTTTTCCACTAATTTCTCACAGATTCTTTAGTAATCTAAAGAAAAGTGTTTACCTGTTAATCAATATTTTTGAGAAAAGCAGTACGGTTGTACTTACTGTGAACACATATCAGTGTTGAATTCCTCCTAAAGTGACATCAAAGGAGTTCTGCTTCCCATTCACCGTCCACACTTGCTTCAGTGGAATGGAGCTTCCTGATGTCACCTCAATGATATGTATTAGATTTTACAGTGATGAGGAGATAAACTAATACTTTTTTTCCAACTTTGAGGTTTTATCTTCAGTGTTTCACAGTGACAGAATCAAACATTTTATTTAGAGATAAAGTGCAGAACAGGCCCTTCTGGCCCAGTGAGCTGCTCTGCCCAGCAACCCACCTATTTAACACTACCCTGATTACAGGACAATTTACAATGACCAATTATCCTGCTAACTGGTGAACTATGGAAGGAAACCAGAGCACCTGGAGGAAACCTACACGGTTCACAGGGAGAACGTACAAACTTCTTAAAGGTGTGCTGGAATTGAACTCGGAACTGTGGAATGCCCCAAGTTGTAATACCATTGCTATCAACTAGTTCATAATAAACTTTGCTGAATTCATGCCCAAGTGTTTCAATTAAAAATGGGTATATATTTTACAGCTTCAATATATAATTGCCTGCAGTGATATACCATGGGTGGCAATGTAGTTTTGGTGCTTAGCCTAACACTTTACAGTGCCATCAGTAAGATTAGGGTTCAATTCCCACTGCTTTAAGTAAGGAGACAACATGGCTTTCCTCTGGTATTCCTCCTCATTCCAAAGATGGAGGAGTTAAAGGTTAATAAGTTGTGGACATGTTATGTTGGTGCCATAATCACGGCGACATTTGTGGGCTGCCCCCAGCACATCCTCGGACTCTGTTGGTAGTTAACGTAAACAACGCATTTTACCGTATGTTTCGATGTACGTGTGACAAGGCAAATCTACTTTATTTTCTATTCAATCTCCATGTTTCAGATGTGTACTTATATATCTTTGTTCTTGATATTTTTAAGGTTCAGGATTATGCTTTATTTCTTAATTGAGTTTTAAAATTTTTACTGCTGCCGTGTGGAAGTTTTCTGACCTAAGTAGTAGGTTATAACATGGAAAGCATATTAGCTTGCATTCATCCCATCTAAATTCTAAGTACTGCCACTAGAAAGCGAAACCCGCTACTGAATCAAATATGGTTGAACAAGATTTGACAGAGGTAGTATGATCTGTCAATTGGAAAGCACTGAATCAAGCAATTGACTTGCTTATCCATGTGCTAAATGAGTAAAGAAAGCACTTGAGAATGTATCAGCTTCATTGTCATAGCAATCTAATCATTGTGAAGATAACGTACAAGTGACATAAAATGACCGCAGGCTCAATAGCCCCCTTAAGGCCTACCAGCTAGTTCTTCCATGCTTGTAAGTCCCAGTTATTTCTACAGATAGTTGCACAAATCAGAAGCGATGTCAGGTTTAAAATTTAAATAAGCTCTTGAAACGTGAATGATTCATTGGCATTTATTGCAAAGGCGCTGCACTGTTATCTTGCAGATTGCTCTATAATGTAGACAGAAACATGTCCACTAGTGGCATACTCTGCAGGAGCTCTTAAAAACCAAAAAAAGTCCTTTTATCCAAGGTTACTAAAGTAACTGCAATTCATCTGTAAACAAAATTGTGGGATGCAAAAGCTTCTCAATGACATGTTTGTGTACTTGGGGCAATATATAAGCTGTCACAGCATGAAATCAATTTTCTGCCTAGGTTCATCTTGAATCTGAGATTTCTAACACATTAGTGTTGCAATTAGAAACATTTAGCAGCCGACAGTAGACTGAAAGCCAGCAGTCTGCTATCTGACAGCTTCTGCCTGTTCCCCTCTCCCTGCCATTCCATGCTTAAGCAGAGACGAGCACAAGTTGTATTGCCTTTAATAGTAAATTTATCAACTTTACAACTTCTGAGGAAAGAAAAGCTCTGCCCTAGCCATTCAACTAAGCCAGATTACTCGCAGCTAGTTATTTCAGGTAGGCCTTAGCAATCTTCCCACAGGGCCTGGGAATTTGTAAAGCGAGGCCTATTCACAACTCTCCAACACATAACATGCTTTTATTACACACTGTTTTATTATAGTAAGTTCTGTCCCCACCCAGCTTGTAGAAGCAGTACTCTTTCTTGTGAATTTAAAAAAATGGTTATCCCCCACCTTAATCCATATAGTGTTGTGGATTAAGGATACCAGTGTGCCCTGGGATTCTCTGAGTGGGTCCTAAAAACTTTGTTTCTTCTCTTTGCTGTCTTAGAAAATACTACTGGGGCCTCACTGAGGATTTGCATCTGAAATAGACTACCTGGTGCTTTCCTGAATGAAGACATCAGATCAAAGATCAGTTAGTCAGGGCCTTGCTAAAATGTCGAGGAGACTAGGATGTACACAATGAAAAGATGAGCTCTAGCAGAGAATGCAATAAAATCATTGTGATGGGTAATCCAGATAAAGGCCAGATTATACAGCCCAAAGAACAACTGCAATATAAAATGTTTTCAGTGGTTGCACTACAATACGCCAATAAATTCACTCTGCTGGGCTGGTTACAGCAGCCTTGCTTGTGAAAAATGGGTCTGTATTTACGCTGCAATCGTGATGAAATCAGTATAAATTAACTGGATGATGTCATTCAGAACTTCATAATCTACTTGAAAAATTCTTGAAGTGGTTACTTCTTTTGCATGTAACTTTTTTATTTAAAACATTTGTTTACTGACTTAAATACAGCACAGAGTACATCCTTCCAGCCCTTCAATCTGCAACCCCTGATTTAACCATAGCCTCATCTTGATACAATTTACAATGACCAATTAACCTACTGACTGGTATGTCTTTGGACTGCGGGATGAAACCGGAGCAGCCAGAGGATTCGCATGCAGTCATGGGGAGAACATACAAACTCCTTACAGACATTTATAGCTGCACGTGTGTGAAAAAGGCCTGGAGGATCATCAGGGAGTCCAGCCACCCCCATCACAAACTGTTTCAGCTGCTACCATCTGGCAAACTGTACTGCAACAGGCTCTGAAACAGCTTTTTCCACCAGGCCATTAGATTTATCAATACCCATTGAACTAATTGCATATCTGACTGTACATTGATTGGATTGTGTATCTGACTGCACATATATGTATATAAGACAATTATGTATACAATCTTAGTGTTTGGACAATATCCTCCCACATTTCCCCTCTTTATTGGTTGGACATTGCAATAGAGACACAACATAAAGATTTTTACTCCCTTGGATGTATGAAATAAAATAAACACATATACAAATATACCAGTTGTCTCAAAAAGTATCTTGATGCCAGGGACCTGGCCACGTCAGAAACATATCCTCTGTATTCATCTCCAGTACTGTATTTAAGACATAGGAGCAGAATTATGCCGTTCAGCCCATTGAGTCTGCTCCACTATTCCATCATTTTGATTTTTTATCCTACTCAACCCCATTCTCCTGCCTCCTCTTTGTAAGTTTTGATGATCTTACTAATCAAGAGCATATCAACCTCTGCTTTAATGCATCTAATGACGTGGCCTCCACAGCAGTCTATAGCAAATAATTCCTCAGATTCACCACCCCCTGGCTAAAGAAATTCCTCCTCATCTCTGTTCTAATAGGATGTCCTTGTATTCTGAAAGCTGTACCCTCCAGTCCTAGACTTCTCCCACTATAGGAACCATCCTCACCCACCCACTCTATCTAGGCCTCATATTCAATAGGTTTCAGCGACATCCCTTTCATTCTTCCAAACTCCAGAAACTACAGGCCCAGAATTATTCATTGCTCCTCATGTGTTAGCCCTTCCATTCCCAGAATCATTCTTGTGAACCTCCCTGGATCATCTCCAATGCCAGCACATCCTTTCTTAGATAAGAGGCCCAAAACTGCTCACAATCCTCCAAAGTGTAATCTAACCAATGCCTTTTGAAGCGTCAGCATTATATCCTTGCTTTTGTATTTTAGTCCTCTTGATATGAATTCTAACCTTGCATTTGCCTTCTTTACCAATGACTCAGCCTGCAAGCTGACCTTCAGGGAACCCTGCACAAGGATTCCCAAGTCCCTTCATGTCTGCCACACACTTTTGCAAATTAGTAAATTAGGGAAACTTCCAAATTTTCTTGCACATTTCCCAATCTCATAATGTGTCCAAGTGTTATTTTTGTATTGTAATCATGTAATCTG
The DNA here is from genome assembly GCF_030144855.1 of Hypanus sabinus. Lineage (NCBI taxonomy): Eukaryota > Metazoa > Chordata > Chondrichthyes > Myliobatiformes > Dasyatidae > Hypanus > Hypanus sabinus. Next base: position 172,457,367 of record NC_082712.1, on the reverse strand, counting down.
TAAAAAAGGTGATAGCTAATTTATGCACTATGAGGTGCCATAAACAGTACACCAGATGTTAAAAGAGGCATAACTATTGGCCACACACACAATATGCTGGAGGAACTCAACAGGTCAGGCAGTATCTGAGGGGAATAAACAGTCAACGTTTTAGGCCTAGACCCTCCAACAGGACTGGAAAGGAAAGGGGAAGAAGCCAGAATAAGGTGGCAGGGGAAAGGTGGCAAATGATAGGTGAGAATAGGCGAGTGAGAAGGTGGATGGGAACTATTGATCATCCAAGTTGTGAGAATTCACTGAAATCATTTTAACTAGTGCCACAGAATAATTTTTCATTCGCTATTCAAAAAATGGTAACTTTGCCAGTTTAACCTAGATTTTATGCCTGTGTCTGTATAGCAAGTTGTGAACTCTCAGTAATCTCGTTCAGACAAGCATGACACTTTCTAAAATTATACCCATCGTGACTGGCAGTTGTGCTTGACGTTCCTCAGTACAGTTTCTGCTCCTAGCAGACTGAATCACCTATGCTAATTCCAACCCAGTCATTAAGAAATCTTCAGTAAAACCATTAACTTTTCAAAAATAAATTATAACTATTATACATTACTGTGGCTACTATTATGTTTAATTATTCTTTGTGATTCTAATGTAAAACTAATATTCAACATAATTGAGTGTAGTATTTATTACAGAGCAAGCAAAGGTTTGTATTTAAATATTCCATCATGACATTTCCTTAAGTTAATTTAACTATGTTTTGAATGATTTCTACACGACTTTTAAAGTGGTGCTTTTCACTTGGCAGACAGCCTTGACATCCTCCTCCAGATTTGGTCATTATTACGATGTTTCTAAAATAATGAGTTCTGAACTTCAGCACTCAGTCAACTGCCACAGCTTTTTCCTACCCGAGGAAGTTCCATTGGATCCAGTAGATACTGAAATTGGGTAAGTACTTCACTTGATCATTGGATTTTATGTTGCCCAGAGTCCAAGTATCTAAATTCGTAATGCAGCACATTAGTGTTTTAACACACAGTTGATTCTTAATATTTATGAAAGGTTTTTCTGTTAATTGTGCAAAGTTATGTCTTCAGACATTACACTTGGAATATAGGCTAGATTTTTCATTTTCTTTTCTCATTCTGTCTACTTATTGCTTTGATAGTCTATAAAACCAAATTGTTCTAAACATTCAACAATCCAAATGTTGTTTTGAACTAATTTGCTTTCAAGACAAAACAGTATTAGCAGTTATAAAATTACTGCTTTTACTTAGGGTTTTACTTTTTACAAACTATTCTCTCTCTCTCTCTCTCTCTCTCTCTCTCTCTCTCTCTCTCCCTCTCTCCCTCCCTCTCCCTCTCCCTCTCCCTCTCCCTCTCCCTCTCCCTCTCCCTCTCCCTCTCCCTCTCTCTCTGTCTCTCTCTCCCTCCCCTCTCTCTCTCTCTCTCCTCCCCCCCTCTCTCTCTCTCCTCCCCCCCCTCTCTCTCCCCCCCCTCTCTCTCTCTCTCTCTCTCCAATCTGAAAATTGTTTCAGTTCCATGCTTGACTATATGAGTAAGTAATCTTGTTACACCTATCAGCATCTTCCTAAATAAAGTTTTGAGAAATGTTATAATTACTGATGGTCATAAAGGCAGGAAGAATTGATTTAATGATATCAAATTCTAAGTGTAACTGGGGTGTGACTTGAGGAAGAATTCTGTTCTGGTGAAGCTATGCTCTTCTGAAGATCCTTGCAGTGCCTGGGTGTTCTTTTGATTTATTTTCTGTACACTAGAGTTGCATCTGCAACCCTTTTGTAGTGGCATTTTGAGTTCTTTTTACCCAATTCATTTTGGGATTAACCACTCCCAATTCATTAGATCTTGAAGGAGGTAATAGAGATTTGAGGGGAGGAGCAAACTTTGTTAGAACAGATAATAATCCAATGACTACTGAAGTTTCTCACCAGTCCTTTTCATGGTGTACAACTTTATCAGCAAACTCCACAACACTCAGTAACATAAGAGATTCTGCAGATGCTAGAAATCTTGAGCTACACACAGAAAATACTGGAGGAACTCAGCAAGTCATGCAGCATATGTAGAAATTTCAGTCCTAATAAAGGGCCTTAACATCGAATGTTTATTCCAGAATTTTGTGTCTGTTCTACAAAACTTAATCATTGTTTGGTCTGTTGATTTCTGTTCCATTTAATAACCACTGCAAACTGTCTCTTCATCAATCACCTCCATTTATTGGGAGCCTTTAAGATTAAATAAATGTAAACCTGATTTCTTTTGCAATCTGGCTGACTGGCAGACCTGTTTAGTGCAGTGCATTTTTCCTAAAAGTTATTTCTTCATTATTTTTAAAGGTACTCAAATTATTCCAATACCAGAGTTATCATACAGATTTCAAACTGAGATTAGGATCAAGACAGTGCATTGCAAAACCAGATTCTTGATGATATACTGCCAATTCTAGGCAATTGCAAATGGTATTATGTTCAGTGGTTTTAGAAATAATGCAACTATAATCTGCATATGTAAAGCACCTTTAATATAGTTAACCATTACAGGATGCTAAATTCAACTCTGTATAGAACTATTTCTTTTATCTGTGGTCAGTTCCATTAATTTTCAGATGAATTTAATGCAGGGTCTATACAAGTAATAGTCCTAAAGCCACGGCTCTTCTCACATAATTAAGTTTCATACTTCTGCAGATTAATCTAAAATAATTCATAAAGCAGAATCAGGTTTATTATCACTGACCTGCCATAAAACTGTTGTTATATGCAATACATCAAATATACTGCAAGTTACAATAAGAAATATAAAAAAACACAAAATGCAAAATAGTGAGGTAGTGTTCATAGATTATAGATTGTTCAGAAATCTGACGACAGAGGAGAGAAGTTGTAAATGATATTTTATTCGTATAGTGCTGTATTGAACAGATTATCAGTAATTTATACTTAAATGAAATCAAGATGATCACTATTAACAATTCTGCTTATAGATGTTTTCATATTCTTCAAAAGTTAGGTTGACTTCATGTGAAAAATATTCTAGTCAAAATTAATAATGCATTATATAAAATTTAGTTTTATGTAATTTTCATATATTTGCATTGTTGTTCAATGCAGTTGCAGGCAGCTTGATGAGGTCATTCAGTGATCTATCTCCATTAGTGCTTCCCAATTAATGTGAAATGGAAATAGTCTTCTTTTGAGATTATTTTTCAGAGCTTTATTAGATTTAACTTGAGAAACTTGTTATTTGGAGGTTAATTATTAATTAAGAGCTAGATGTTGGTTAGAGACTCAACAACAGCTTATGTTTACGTGGTGAAAAAGTCCCAAAACGCTTCACAGAGGTACAATCAAAACACAGAGTATCAAAAGGTTTGGGGAGCAGTACCCAAAAGCTTCCATGTTGTTTAAAAAACTAGAGGAGGTTAAGACTCACGAGTGAATCTGCAGATTCTGGAAATAAATAAAAACACAAAATGCTGGCAGAACTCAGCAGGCCAGACAGCATCTATGGGAGGAGGTAGTGACGACGTTTCGGCTGTTTTTATTGCTGTAAAAAATGCTGTTTTTATTAGGAGGTTAAGACTACTAGAAAGGATATTCCAGAGCAGTAATCCCAGGCTTCTGAACAGACTAACATTAAGGTGATTAAAGGTGAATGGAGATTGATAGGATTGAAACAAATGGTTTGGGAGGGTGAATAGGATTGAGGGTAAGAATGGGCTGGGGTCTGAAATTATATATATATATATAGGGGTTTAAATAATAGCTATTAAGAGGGCTAAAAATCAGAATGGATAAGAAAGGCAGAAATTCTGGGTGAGCAAAACGTAGCTGAAGAATTTTTAAGAGCTCAAGATATCATATTGGTGAAGAATAGGGTACCAGCCAAGCATAGTGATTCCTGGAAAGGAGAAAAGGCACACATGAAGATTTCACCAGTGCTTAAATTAAGATGCTTAAGAGAGAAGATGGAAAACAAAACACATAATGATATTGAAAATGTTTGCTCTTTTTGATGAAGAGGCTATTGAGTCTGAAGTGCACTTTGAAAATAACACGCAGAAATTGTAAGCTCCAGAGTTAGTGGAGAAATGATAATGGCATTAAGAAAGCATAATTCCATTTGAACTTATTAAGATCTGTTGATGGGGAATGATTGCTCAAAGATCAATTATTGTATTTAGTTGTATTGCAGTTTTTCTTACCACAATAAATTTTCTTACCTGAAAGATAAACCAGAAACAAAACTTAATCTCTCATTTTCCAAAAGTTTCTAAATTAACTCTTGAAATATATACTCAGTGGACATTTTATTAGGTACAGAAGTGGAACCCAGTGTGGTCTTCTGCTGCTGTAACCCATCCACTTCAAGGTTCAATGTGTTATGTGTTCAGAGATGTTCTCCTGCACAGCACTGTTATAACACATGAGTTACTATTACCTTCCTGTCAGATTGAACCAGCCTGGCCATTCTCCTCAGAGCTTTCTCATTAACAAGGCGTTTTCACCACAGAACTGTTACTCGCTGTATGTTTTTATTTTTCACACAATTCTATCTAAACTCTAGAGACTGCTGTGCATGAAAGCCCCAGGAGATCAGCAATTTTTGAGATACTCAAACCACCACGTCTAGCACCAACAATCATTCCACTTTCAAAGTCACTTTGATTATATTTCTTTCCCATTCTGATGTTTGGTCTGAACAACAACTGACCATATCTGCATGCTTTTATACATTGAGTTGCTGTCACATAATTGCTGATTAGATATTTGTATTAATGAGCAGGTATACGGGTGTACCTAATAAATATAACTGTGTATATTTCCTGAATGCTAGTTTTGTTTAATGGGAAAATGTGGTCATTTAACTTTCATTGGATAATGTACTCAGTATGAAGAAATGTGAGTTTGGTGTGACTAGGATTCACTTCTTTATACAGTATGATTAACGTACCCTAATGTCTGGTGCTTTGTTTCCTACTGTTGCTTGCTAGAAGAATGTTTCCAGAGCTAATACCACACATTGCAGCATCTTCCTTAAAAGCTGTGACCTGTGCTCTGTCATTCAGCTCAAATAAAAATGAACAGATCATGTTCTCCATCATGGTTGTCATGAATAAAAGAACTTTAGGCTTTTCTCAATTCAGCTTTCTGCAGTCAAGAAACCACAGTACAGGAGCTGGCAACAATCTAGCATTCTTTTTAATACTGATGGCCAGGATACAAAAATCATTTTTATAGAGTAGCTGGATTGTTATTCTGAGCTAACAAGAAAACGGTGAATTCCAGAAGTGTTAAACAAATATTGAAAATCAATCATAATCACAGATATTACTTTTCCATTGAAAGCATATATAAACTATCCAGAAGATTGGTATTACGAGTTTTCTCAAGACGTCACTTGGAAATGTTTCATTGTAAATGACCCATGCCATTCTTAACCAAAGTACTTGGTCATTTTATTTTCTTCCCTTATGGCAAAATTTCTGCAGTATTTCAAAGTTTATGTTTGTACTTCTATTGAGAAAATAATAATGTGGAAAATTCCATGCGGTTTTATGTATAGAAAGCTATCTATTCATTGCAAAACTTGCATATGTTAGAAATGAATTCTGCCCCTCTCCATTAACACATTTGGTCCCATATATTAACACTTAAAATTCTCAGTGGAAATATAGGATGGCAATCTAATAAAAAAGGTGATAATTATTTAAAATGGAGATATTTCATTTAGAAAAAAATATTCGCACTTATTTTTACAAAATATTATGAACACATTTATCCTCTTACTATATTAACAGTCAATGTTCACTAAAAAAATTCTTCAGGTTGCTTTATTGCTGGTTAAAATATGACCAGGTAAATCATTTTGATTTTTACTTTGAGGTTTTAGAGTCAAATGTTCTCAATGTTACTAGAAACTATTTAAGGTTGTAAGATTGATGTAATAACCTTCAATATAAAAAGTGCTAAGAAGATAAACAATAGAAACAATTCAGGAGGGAAATATATGAGTTATAAAAGGAAGCATAACACCCAGGTATTAAAAGGTACTCATTGGAACAGAGAACAGAACATCTAGAGACAAAATATATGATATTCTATTGGAGGAAGAACTAAGCACATTGCAGCTAACTTTAGTAGAGAAGCTGAGAAAATGTGCTGAAAAATGGAAGATGGAACTTAATCAGAATCAAAATCCTTTTTAATATTACTGGCATACGTTGTGAAATTTGATAACTTTACAGCAGCAATACAATGGAATACATGATACTATGGAACCAAGTACCCATGATGAAGCAGACTAATATCACAAGTTTCTGCAACTTTCTTCGATCTTCTGCAGCAGCCCAACACCCCCACCCATACCAGATGGTGATGCAGCCAGTCAAATGCTCTCATTGGTACATTTGCAGAAGTTTTCAATTGTTTTAGTTGACAATCCTAACAAGTATGTGAAGAGCAAGAGGATAAGACATGAAAGAATAGGACCTATCATGTGTGACAGTGGGAAAGTGTGTATGGAACCGGAGAAATAGTAGAGGTACTTAATGAATACTTCAGTATTCACTACGGAAAAGGATCTTAGTGATTGTAGTGATGACTTGCAGCAGACTGAAAAGCTTGAGCATGTTGATATTAAGAAAGAGGATGTGCTGGAGCTTTTGGAAAGCATCAAGTTAGATAAGTCACCGGGACCAGACAAGATGTACCCCAGGCTACTGTGGGAGGCGAGGGAGGAGATTGCTGAGCCTCTGGCGATGATCTTTGCACCACCAATAGGGACAGGAGAGGTTCCGGAAGATTGGAGGTTTGTGGATGTTGTTCCTTTATTCAAGAAAGGGAGTAGAGATAGCCCAGGAACTTATAGACCTATGAGTCTTACTTCAGTGATTGGTAAGTTGATGGAGAAGATCCTGAAGGCAGGATTTATGAACATTTGGAGAGGTATAATATGATTAGGAGTAGTCAGCATGGCTTTGTCGAGGATAGGTCGTGCCTTATGAGCCTGATCGAATTTTTTGAGGATGTGACTAAACACATTAATGAAGGAAGAGCAGTAAATGTAGTGTATATGGATTTCAGCAAGGCATTTGTTAAGGTACCCCATGCAAGGCTTATTGAGAAAGTAAGGAGGAGTGGGATCCAAGGAGACATTGCTTTGTGGATCCAGAACTGGCTTGCCCACAGAAGGCAAAGAGTCGTTGTAGACGTGTCATATTCTGCATGGTGGTCGGTCACCAGTAGAGTGCCTCAGGGATCTGTTCTGGGACCCTTACTCTTCGTGATTTTTACAAATGACCTGGATGAGGAAGTGGAGGGATGGGTTAGTAAGTTTACTGATGACACAAAGGTTGGAAGTGTTGTGGATAGTGTGGAGGGCTGTCAGAGGTTACAGCAGGACATTGATAGGATGCAAAACTGGGCTGAGAAGTGGCAGATGGAGTTCAACCCAGATAAGTGTGAAGTGGTTCATTTTGGTAGGTGAAATATGATGGCAGAATATAGGTAAATGATAAGACTCTTGGCAGTGTGGAGGATCAGAGGGATCTTGGGGTCCAAATCCATAGGACGCTCAAAGCAGCTGCGTAGGTTGACTCTGTGGTTAAGAAAGCGTACGGCATATTGGCCTTCATCAATTGTGGAATTGAATTTAGGAGCCAAGAGGTAATGTTGCAGCTATATAGGACCCTAGTCAGACCCCACTTGGAATACTGTGCTCAGTTCTGGTCACCTCACTACAGGAAGGATGTGGAAGCGATAGAAAGGGTGCAGAGGAGATTTGCAAGGATGTTGCCTGGATTGGGGAGCATGCCTTCTGAGAATAGTTTGAGTGAACTCGGCCTTTTCTCCTTGGAGTGAAGGAGGATGAGAGACGACCTGATAGAGGTGTACAAGATGATGAGAGGCATTAATCGTGTAAATAGTCAGAGGATTTTTCCCAGGGCTGAAATGGTTGTCACAAGAGGACAAAGGTTTAAGGTGCTGGGGAGTAGGTTACAGAGGAGATGTCAGGGGTAAGTTTATTACTCAGAGAGTGGTGAGTGCGTGGAATGGGCTGCCGGCAACAGTGGTGGAGGCAGATATGATAGGGTCTTTTAAGAAGCTTTTAGATAGGTACATGGAGTTTAGTAAAATAGAGGGCTATAGGTAAGCCTAGTAATTTCTAAGGTTCGGCTCAACTTTGTGGGCCAAAGGGCCTGTATTGTGCTGTAGTTTTTCTGTGTTTCTATGTTTCTAAGTTTAAAGTGGTGCACTTTGGTGGGACCAACCTGGATGTTATGTTGCCTCCCAGCTGCCAGGGTCTGGAACGTCTCAAATTGTGTCCACAACATCTCGGGGGGGTGGGGGGGGGGGGGAGAGGGAGAGCAGCCCAGTACATATTGATACCAATGATACAGGAAGGGAAAGCAAAGAGGTCCTGAAGAGAGAACTCAGAGAGCTGGCCAGAATGCTGAGAAGCAGGACTTCCAGGGTAGTAATTTCTGGATTACTACCTGTGCCATGCACCAGTGATGGCAGGAACAGGATGATTTCGCAGATAAATGTGTAGCCAAGAAGCTGGTGCGGGAGGCAGGGCTTTGGGTTCTTGGATCACTCGGGTCTCTTCTGGGTGAGGTATGACTGTACCAATGAGGCAGGTTGCACCTGTAGTATGCTGTCAATCTGTTAGGAAGGGCAGACAAATAATAGAACAAAATTACAGCTAGCAGGGTGAATATCAGAGCATTAGGGATGCAGAATCAAAAAGGGTAGCAAATACAGTACTAAAGTGTTATATCTCAATGCTCCGAATATATAAGAAGTAAGTTGGAGTGTTGGATATGATGTTGTGGCCATTACTGAATTGTGGCTGATGGTGGTTATAGTTGGGAACAGAATGTCCAAGGTTACACATTTTATTGAAAGGTTAGGAAGGTGGGCAGAGGGGGTGGCATTGCTCTGCTGGTAAAGAATGGCATCAAATCATGAGAAAGATGTGACATAGGATCAGAAGATGGTGAACCCATGCGGATTGAGTTGGGAAACTGCAAGTGTAAAGGGACCCTGATGGGATTGGACTACAGATTATAACTGGAAATAGAAAAGGACAGTGTTATGATACTCATGCAAATTTTCAGCATGCAGGTTGACTGGGAAAATCAGGTTGGTAATGGATCTCAAGAAAATGAATTTGTTGAATACCTACAAGATGGCTTTTTAGAGCAGTTTGTCATTGAGCCTACTAGGGGATTAGCTATACTGAATTAGGTGTTATGTAATGAACTGGAGGTGATTAGGGAACTTAAGGTAAAGGAACCCTGAGGAGGCAGTGATCACAATATGATTGAATTCAACTTGAAATTTGTTAGGGGGAAAGTAAAGTCTGAAGTAGCAGTATTTCAGAGGAGTAAAGGAAATTACAGTGCTATGAGAGAAGATTTGGCCAAAGTAAATTAAAAGGAGCTGCTGGCAGGGATGACAGCAGAGAAGCAGTGGCTTGAGTTTCTGGGCAAAATGAGAAAGGTGAAAGATAGAAGTATTCCAAAAACAAAGAAATACTGAACTGGCAAAATAGTACAACCTTGGCTGACAAGGGAAGTCAAGGCTAACGTAAAAGCAAAAGGGAGGGCATACAACAAAGCAAAAATTAGCAGCAACTTTTAAAAACCTACAGAAAGCAACTAAAAGAATCAGAAGTGAAAAGATGAAATGTGAAAACAAGCTAGCAAACATTATCAAGGTAGGATAGAAAAAACTTTTTCAAATATGTAAAAAATAAGTGAGTTGAGAGTGGGTATAGGACCGATAGAAAATGAGGCTGGAGAAATAATAATGGAGACAAGGAGGTAGCAGATGAACTAATTGAGTATTTTGCATCAATCTTCACTGTGGAAAACACTAGCAGTGTGCCAAGTGATGAAGAGTGTGAGGGAAGAGAGTGAATGCAGTTACTATTACAAGGGAGAAGGTGCTCAAAAAGGTGAAAGACCTAAAGGACCTAAGTCACCTGAACTAGATGAACTGGTCCCTGGGCTTCTGAAAGAGGTAGCGGTAGAGATTGTGGATGCATTAGTAATGATCTTTCAAGAATCATTGGACTCTGGCATGGTTCTGGAGGACTGGAAAATTGCAAATGTCACTCCACTCTTTAAGAAAGGAGAGAGGCGGCAGAAAGGAAATTATAGACCAGTTAGCTTGACCTCAGTGGTTGGGAAGATGTTGGAGTCATTGTTAAAGATGAAGATATGGAATACTTGGTGACACAGGACAAGAGAGGACAAAGTCAACATAGTTCCTTCAGGGAAAATCTTGCCTGATGAACCTGTTGGAATTCTTTGAGGAGATTACAAGTAAGATAGATAAAGGGGATGCAGTAAATGTTGTATATTCGGACTTTCAGAAGGCTTTTGACAAGGTGCCACACATGAGGCTGCTTACCATGTTAGGAGCCCTTGGTATTACAGGAAAGTTAATAACATGGTTAAAGCATTGGTAGGAGGCAGCAAGTGGGAATAAAAGGATCCTTGTCTGGTTAGCTGCCACTGACTAGTGATGTTTTGCAGGGATCTGTGTTGGGACCACTTCTTTTTATTCTGTATATCTATGATTTAGATGATGGAATACACAGCTTTGTTGCCAAGTTTACAGATGATATGAAGATTGGTGGAGGGGCAGTTGGTGTTGAGGAAACAGGTAGGCTGCAAGAGGACTTAGACAGATTAGGAAACTGGGTAAGAAACTGGCAAATGAAATACAGTGTTGGACGATATATGGTCATGCACTTTGGTAGTAGAAAAATATGTGCGGACTATTTTCTAAATGGGAAGAAATGAGATGCAAAGGGACTTGGGAGTCCTTGCATAGAGCACCCTAAAGGTTAACTTACAGTTTAATTCAGTGGTGAGGAAGACATATGCAATTTTAGCATTAATTTCAAGGGGTTTGGAATATTAGAGCAGGGATGTGATGCTGAGGCTTTATAAGGCACCGGAGAGGCCTCACCTTGAGTATTGTAAACAGTTTTGGGCTTCTTATAAAAGATGTGCTGGCATTGGAGAGGGTTCAGAGGAGGTTCACAAGGATGATTCCGGAAGTGAAAGGGTTATGATATGAGGTACGTTTGACGGGTCTGGATCTGTGCTGACTGGAATTTAGGAGGGTGGGTCTTATTGGAACCTTATGAATGTTGAAGGGCCTAGAAAGAGTGGATGTGTAAAGGATGTTTCCCATGGTGGAGGAGTCGAGGCAATAGGGCACAGCCTCAGGATAAAATGGTGTGTCTTTTAAAACAGAAATGTGGAGAAATTTCTTTAGCTGGGGATAGTGAATTTGTAGAATTTGTTACCAGATGCAGCTATGGAGGCCAGGTTGTTGGGTGTATTTAAGGCCAGGATTGATAAGTTCTTGATTGCCCACACCATCCATCAAAGGTCATAGGGAGATGGCCAGGAGTGGGGCTGAGGAGAGGGATAAAAAGGCTCAGCCATGATTGAATGTCAGAGCAGACTCAATGGGCCGAATGACCTAATTCTGCTCCTACATCTTATGGTCTAAATTTGGTCATGTAATTAACAACAAGGGCATTAGTAACTGGTGTTAGAAAGATCTGGATATACACTGGTGAAATGCACATAAACATATACAATTTACCAATGGACTCTTTGAAAAGATGTAAATTGTGAAAAAGAAAATGGAAAATTGATAAGAATTATGCATTTCTAAGATGAATGCAGAAACATTCTGTGTATGTACAAATCTTTGAAGGGAGCAGACAAGCTGTGAAGGCTTTAAAAGAAGCACAAGAAGTCCAACCATTTGTAGTATTGGATTTTATATTGGGAATGCAGGGCACTTGTTAAGAGATATTGAAAATCATATGCTGGGCTTTAATGGACTAAGTAAAGAGAAATATTTTCCAGTGACAAAGTAGTCAGCAGTCAGAGCATACAGATGTAAACTGATTAGCAACACACAGAGTAACATTTTAAGAGTTTTCCAGCACATCGATGCTGATTGTTGTGCCAGTCAACGCTAATCCTACTTGTCTATATCAGATGTTACATGAGGAAACATTTTAAACACATATTATAATATTGAATGCACTATCTAACAGCCAACTTGTATCATTTAAAGGAGACTTACCTAAGACCATAAATCATAGGAACAGAATTAGACCATTTGACCCATCAAGCCTGTTTTGTCATTCGATCATGGCTGATTTACCCTCAACCATATTATCCTGTCTTCCTCCCCATAACCTTTGACACCATTACTAATCAAGAACTTATTAACGTCCATTTTAAATATACCCAATGACTTGGTCTCCACAGCCGTCTGTGGGGAAAGAGTGAGAGTGCCATACTGGATAAATGTACAAAATTCAAACTAAGTTTATTATACATATTACACATAGCTCACCATATACAAGATTTGTTTTCTTGCAGGCATTTGCAACAAATCCATAATAGAATAATGATGATAGAAGAATCAGTGAAAGACTGCACCAATATGGTGTTCAAGTAGTGTGCAAATGCAAAAAGAAAGAAATAATAAATAAATATATAGATAGATAAATAAACAAGCAAGCAATAAATGTTGAGAACATGAGATGAAGAGTCCTTGAAAGTGAGTCCATAGTTGTGGGAACATTTCAATGATGGGGCAAGTGAAGTTGAATGAAGTTATCCCCTTTGGTTCAAGAACCTGATGGTTGAGGGATAATAACTTTCCTGAACTTGGTGGTTTGAGTCCTGAGGCTCCTGTACCTTCTTCCTGATGACAGCAGCGAGAATAGAGCATGGCCTTGGTGCTGCAGATCCTTATGATGGATGCACAAACACAAGAAAAATCTGCTGATGCTGGAAATTCAAGCAACACGCACGAAATGTTGGTGGAACGCAGCAGGCTGCTTTCCTGCAACAATGCTTCACATAGATGTGCTCAATGGTGGGGAGTGCTTTACCCGTGATGGACGGGGCTGTATCCACTACTTTTTATTGAATTTTCTGGTCAAAGGTGGCATGTAGCCAAGTGGTTAAGGCGTTGGACAAGCAATCTGAAGGTCGTGAGTTCGAGCCCCAGCCGAGGCAGCGAGTTGTGTCCTTGAGCAAGGCACTTAACTACACACTGTTCCAGTCTACCCAGGTGAAAATGGGTGCTGGCAAAATGCTGGGGGCTAACCTTGCAACAAACTGGCCTCCCATCCGTTGGGGGGGGGGGGGGGTCTCCTACGCTCAGTCACTTCACGCCATGGGAACTGGCATAAGCACCGGCCTGATGAGCCTCAGGACAGACTTTAACTAACTTTAACTGGTCAAGGGCATTGGTGTTTCCATACCAGGCTTTGATGCAGGCAATATGCTCTCCAACACAGATCTCTAGAAGTTTGTCAAAGTGTTAGATGACTTGCCAAATCTTCACAAATGTACATGAACCAGCATATGCATAATGGGGCCAAGTGACTTTCTTCTGCATTCTAATCACTTTAAAAAATTTTAAATATTATGTGGAATAACTTATTATTGGAAATAATTGTTCCTTGTGTAACCTGCAACATCAGAGATTTTAACTGATAATTGACTTCTTAATATTTAATTTTGTAAAGCAGCATTGAATATTTGGTGGTTATGAAATGTATGCCTGGCATTCCTGGATAATGACTATGATACATTGATCACTGTCTGTAGCTGTAAAGGTCACATTTGTCCCTTAAATTGAATGGAATTGTCATTCTCAGTATAGGATATTTTATATTTTTGTGTGAACCATTCCATTTAACTTTTTGTGCATAACAATTTTCTTTCAGAAACAGTACACCTTTTCTGGGAATTTACTATGTACAGTATATATTTGAAAATGAAATTAATGACAACAAGCATAAATGTATTTGGTAGCCATGGCTTTCTAAATTTGCAGCACTGTAATGTTAAGCAAACTTGCTCCAGATTATTTACTAACTGATTGACAGCATATATCATTTTATTTTTATTTCCGTCCTATTTCTCTCACCTACCTGCATCATATACTCAAACTTTTTTGAGTATACTCCAGTTTTTTTTTAATTTCCCGGAACATGGGTTCTTCAAGTAGAACCTGTTCAGTTCATCATATTTAATAGAAGACCAGAAGACCATAAGATTTAGGAGCATAATGAAGCTATTTGACCCACTGTCAGCTACGCCATTTCATCACGTCTGATTTTATTTCAAACCTACTTTCCTCATAAGCCTTAACCTCATCATTAGTTGAAAATCTATCAACTTCTGCCTTAAATACACCCTGGCTTGGCCTCCACGCTCCTTTGTGCTAATTAATTTTACAGATTCTCCACCCTTGGCTGAGGAAATTCATCTCATCTCAGTTCTAAAGAGATACCCCTTTATTCTGTGTCTGTGCCCTCAGATCCTAGACTCTCTTACTAATGAAAACATCCTCTCCATAGCCACAGTATCTGGGCCTTTAAGTATCCATTAGGGTTCAATGAGATTGCCCCTCTTCCTTGTGAACTCCAATGATTATAAGCCCAGAGGCATCAAATGCTCCTCATATGTTAAGCCTTTCATTCCTGGGATCACTCTTGTGAACCTCCTCTGGACTCCTATATATCCTTCTGTAGATAAGGGGCTCAAAATTGCTCACAATATTCCAAATGCTGTCTCACTAATACCTTATAAAACCTCAAAAGTACATTTTGGTCCTCTTGAAATGAATGCTAACATTACATATTTCCTTGACATATGCGTTTCTAAAGAAATTGCCATGTGTATCTTTTAAGTGGCAATCCTGACAAGTTTTTTTAAAAACGTTTTAATTCTTAAACAAATGAGAAACCATGAGTCTGACAGACGTGAGCTGATACATATCAAAAATCAAGCCTGGACACAGTTCAAGAGTGCTGATTTAATTTCTTGAAAGAAGACATAATTGAATTTACAGTGGAACAAGGAAGCCAGGCTTATAACCTTCTAATATGACCAATGATGTTTGCACTGCAAAAACAAGGAATATCTAAAAAAGTAAGTTTTTCACAAACTCAATCATGTTACCCCTGGTCCGACTTTGTTTCACAGCCACATAATTACTGCCGTACAAGCATATGTACAGGTTCCTAAACCAAGAAGGTAAATGCACAGTTAATAGTTTTTGGTAGTGTTAGTTGAGATTGAAGTTGATCAGAATACTGATGAATTCTTTATGTCATTTGAGTCAGACTCAAAGCTTAGACTTAAATCAGGGACCAGGGAAATACAGAATCAAGTAAATGCTTGATTACTTTTTTTCTCATTAAAGGTCAATGAGCAGTTTCTTATAGTGTTCCAAAGAAAACAAATGTAGCAAGAGAAAGAAAGATAAGGGAAAAGGAATCATCTCTGAGAGAACGAATTGGATGCGTGAAGATATTTTTTCAAGGCAGATGGGTGGAGTAATGAGATGAGCCAAATAAAGTGGTATCTAAAAATGACAATCCTCTGTCATTTTTATAATGTTCCTCTCAATTTTGACCATAGGAGACTATGCTGGATTGAAGTGCTGTTCTGTGAGTTTCAGTTGAGCTTTATTAGAACGTTTTAGGGACCAGTATCTGGGAGATAAGATTGCAAGTTGTGTTTCATGTCTCACACCTCATGTCATGTCAGAAAAGCCAAGTGAAGATGACCTTCAATGTATGTTTGAGCTGTCCAGTGTGAAGAAGATTACATTATGAGCAGAAAATACATATTTGAAGGCTGACATAGCATTTGCCATCTGAATTTCTTATTGTACCTGTATTTGCAATTTCAGTGACTATATACAAGAATATATAATTATTTCCCATTGCTTTACTTTTTAATTCATGGTCTGCCTGTCGTAATGAAATGGATAATTTCACATATATCCATGTTACAATCCATCTGTCATGTTTGTCCACTTACACAACTTGTTTGAAATTCCTTACAACCTCTTTGCATCCTTTTCACAACTCATAATCCCAGCCAATTTCCTGTCCTCAGCAAACCTCAAAATATTACATTGGTTAACTGAACTAAGTCATCAATTTATGTTATAAATAGATGTTGCTTAGGCAGTACCCTGAAAAAGATCCATCCATCTTACTGCCTGATTCTTGTCTGTTAATCAATTTACAGTTTCTACTGGTATATCACCACAGACCTATGTGCTGGCATTTTGCACTTTAACTTCTAATGAGGAACTTTATAAAGGGCTCTCTGAAAATCCAAATACATCATATCCACTGGTTCTTCTTTATCTATTGTTCCTGTTACATCCTCAAAATATCCAGGAGATTTTCAAATGTGACTTCCCTTGCATAACCCCACATAGATGTATCTGATCCTATTAATATTTTCCAGATCTCCTGTTAGCACATCCTGAAGAATAACTTTGGAAATTTTTGCTGAGTTTTACAGGTGATGTTTAGGATTGTTCAGATCCTATTAGTCATCACATTAAATCTCATTTTTTAAAGCTGGAGTTAATGTAATAGTTAATTAAGTGAGAGGTTCTTTAGGGGCATTGTAACTGACATATTCTTTCTCATGGTATCCACAGGTATATTTCTGTTGTAGACAACTGACTTTGAAATTGGGCCAGAAATTCAAAAGCTGTCTGGTTGTGAATGACCCTTTCAAACCAGAACTTTTCCTGTGTGATCCTCTGACCTGGCAGCCAGATCTAATGCTTTTGGAGATCAACACTCTTGCAAAACTTCAATTAAATCTTTCTATCAATCAGTAACTGTTAATAAGATGCATCAACCAAAGGAAGAGCTATAAATGCAAGGCTTTTAAGCCAATTTAATGATATGGTATTCTTTTTATCATCTGATCTATACCTTTACAATCTCTAACTGGTCAGTAACCTCAGGAATAGTACCAAGTAGAAACACTTCAGTTTTAAGTGCGAAACTATGAGCTAGCATTATACACTTAATTGCACTGTAGCTATGATTAACAGCTTAATTGTTGGTTATTAAATATTTATAAAGGAGCTTCCATGATCAGTTTTCAGCAAAACTGTTGACCTATGAACAATTAGCAAATGTTGCAGTTGTTTGTATTTAAGGAATATTGTTAACTGATTATTGCAGTGTTACAGCAGCTTTTATTAAACATTAGTTAATTATTTGTAACAGCAAGATGAAGATTTTGTTCAACAACTGTTAATTATTTATTACCATGGTATTGCTGAATATCTGTTGAATGGTGAAACGGATATGCTGTGGAGATATTGAAATCACTTTACTTCTGCAGATTAAACTGAACTAATAATTTGTGAATGATAAAGCTGGTATGTACCTTTGGAATTAAAAGAAAAGATTATTTCACTTTTTCATTTTAGTATTTCCACATGATTAGATCATTTTTTCCAGCTCTGTACCGCTGACAGGCTTTTAATATTGTTCCACTTACTTTGCATAGCTTCCAGAGCATGACCTGCTAGCATGAAGTTGGCAATAGTCATATTGACATTTGCATCCAACTGCTGAAGACATTGACCAATCAGATTAGATAAACTCTACATTTGTACTTTGGATAGCATAAATAAATGGGCTTAATTTCTTAAGTCCTAGAATGTTAGTTATCAGCATAAATTATTAAAGAAATCTGTGAATAAAATCCTCTTCTATCAGATTCTTTCCTCTCCTGTCCTTTACCTGTTCTACCCACCTGGCTTCACATATCACCTTCTAGCTATCCTCCTTCTTCTCCCCTTACCTTTTTATTCTGTCATCTTCTGCCTTTCTTTCCGTTCCTAAAGTAGGGTCTCGGCCTGAAATGTCAACTGTTTATTCATTTCCACAGATGCTGCCTGACCTGATGAGTTCCTCCAGCATTTTAAGTACATTACTGTGAATAAATATCTTTTATGTTTTTACACTTTGCTGGTATTTCCAAGGTGTACTAATAACTTTGCAAATCCTCCACCAAATTCCATCAAAACTTATTGATATTGTCTTTCTATATTTATTGAACATGCTTATATTTGCAATAAATACTTACAGAAGTAAGCAACCCTGTGCAGCAACTTCAAGCTTGTATTTATGCTACGTTCATGTGTCTTTCCTAACCTAACATTACTTGTACCTTCATAATTTAGTTTCTCCTTAATTGCAGCTTGCAGGCTGCCCCCTTCATGTCCTTCGGTTGTGTTGGTTGTTAATACAAATAAAGCATTCACTGTACATTTCAATGTAAATGTGTAATTAAATCCATCTTGTTTATCTCTGCTACAGATTCCACATATCAGATATTGTTTTCTGTACAGTAGTTCAATGTTTACTATTTTTTGAACAGCATTCCTTGAAAGGTTTTAACTCTGTTATGCAAATGTCTCAATTACTGTCATCCAGTAACACATATCCACAGTGGTGAAGTGGTTGGTTTGAGAGGTTGGTAATGAAACTTAATCAACTCCTACCCGACAACCAACTGGATCCACTCCAATTTGCCTAATAGTGCAACAGGTCCACAGCAGATGCCATCTTATTGGCTTTTCACTCAACCCTGGAACATTTGGCCAGCAAAGATACAGACATCAGGATGCTCTTATAGACTACAGCTCAACAGTCAATACTGTCATCTCTTCAAAACTAATCAATAAGCTTCAAGAATTTGGTTCAATACCTTCTTGTGCAATAGATCCTGAATTACCTCAGTTGCAGACCCCAGTCAGTTCGGATTAGCAACAACATGTCGTTCACGATTTCCAACAGCATAGGTGCACCACAAGGCTGTGTGCTTAGCTCCCTGCTCTTTTCATGTTTGTTGACGACACTAATGCCGTTGGCCAAATCAAGGGTGGTGACAAGTCAGCAGATAGAAGTGAGTTTGAAAATCTGGCTGAATAGTGCCACATAACCTCTTACTCAATGTCAGCAAGACCGATTATTGACTTCAAGAGGATGAAACTAAAAGTTATGAGCCAATCCTGGTCAGAGGTGGAGCAAGTCAGCATCTTTACTACTTTACTCGGTGTTACTATTTTAGAGGACCTCTCTTGGGCCCAGCATGTAAATGCAATTATAAAGAAGGCACTGCAGTGCCTATACTTCCGTAGGAGTTTGCAACTTTGGCATGACATTTAAAACATTGACAAACTTATATAGATTTTCTTCGGAAAATCCTACGATAAGTAGAAGATAAAGTCCTCTCCATTATTGAGCACATCTACACAGAGTCCTGTCGTAGGAAAGCAGCATCCATCATCAGGGTCCCCTGTTATCCAGATCATGCTCTCATTTCGCTGCTGCCATCAGGAAGAAGGTACAGAAGCTATAGGACTCATACCACTAGGTTAGTACCCTTCAATCCTCAGGCTCTTGAACCAAAGGAGATAACTTCACTCAACTTCACTTGCCCCATCAATGAAATGTTCCCACAACCTATGGACTCATTTTCAAGGACTCTTCATCTCATGTTCTAGTTAGTTATTGCTAATATATTTATTATTATTATTATTATTTATTTTTGTATTTGCACTGTTGGTTGTCTTTTGCACACTAGTTGAATGTCTAGTTAGTGCAGTCTTTTATGGTTTCCATTATGGTTATTATTCCATTATGGATTTATTGAGTATGCCCGCAAGAAAATAAATCTCAGGGTTGTGTATGGTGACATATATAATATATAATAAATTTACTTTGAACTTTGAAAGAGTGCTACTGTTTCAAAATTCAACAGCTTGACACTACGCTGTCCAGTCTCCTTTCCACATTGATAAAATACCATCACGTACCTTCTGAATTCTAGCCACCAGATTTGCGTACAGAGCCACAATAGGTTTTTAGAAATGGGGATATTGGGAATACCTATGAGACTGGCGGTATAGGAGGATCAAAGTTTTAATAGTCTTTGAGTCAACCATTTTGATGCCATTGAACCCTTTAGATACCAAGGGTTCTAAAGATATGGCAGTTCGGTGAAAATAAAAATGGACACATCCATAAGGTCCAGCACAGCTTTGAAGAACAATTCTTCTAATTATTTTATTATGCTATTATCTTCTAATATATTCTTTCTCGTTTGCCTCCCACATAAATAATATCCTCAAGAATCTTCTGATTTCAAGCTCCCAAATCCACTCAGATTGCATTATTACATCTAAATACTTTTACCAAACTTTCTAATCTTTTGTTACTTTCAATGTCATTACAAATAATTACGATTCGAAATTCAGATGTATTTATCATCTGCAGATTCAAATATACAGTGAGATGTGCCATTTGCATTAACCAACACACCTGAAAGTGTGCAGGGTTGCCACACATTCTGCACTAACATAACAAGCCTTCATTACTTGGCAGAGCCACACAGTCAAAAAAGAAAATTAGTAAAGAAGTAAAAGTTTGATGCTGTTGTCGGTACAGTAATGGGTTAGAAACTTTATCTACAACACAAACAGAATTCTGTTTGATACAAGTTTGAGCTTGAGTGCAGAAAAATAAACCCGGAAAAGCCCACCAAGTCAAGCAGCATCTGTGAAGAAAGATATTGTGTAAGTGTTTCAAGTTGCTGTAATTATTATTCTAGCCAGTAATTAAGTGTTGGATAATAGAATGGAGAAAGATTCACAGTTTTTTAATGATGCTTTCTTAAATGTTGGTGTTAATAGTTCAATTATAGATATGCAATCTTGCCACAATTTAAAGGTCAAGCCATAGAAATGAACTCTGATTTACTTCATTAAATTTGACTTTTTTGTGCTGTTTTTGTAAGTTTTATTTAAAGAATGTTAAGAGCATAATTGGGAGAATTAGATGGGAGGAGCTACCATGCCAAACAGTATGAGATAGCTGAATTAAATCTGTAGAAATGCAGTAATTAATTCATGACGCTTCAGTAACCCCATCATTTTAACTCTCTTGTTTGAGCTTTCTTGTACTGTTGAAAGCAGTAACTTATTCAAGCTATTTGGTCTAAAATGTCGTAAGTACGTATTCATTGAAACAAGTTATTTGAGGACAAAATTCTTGTATTAAAAGTAATTGCAATTATCATTAAACCATTTGTTAATTTATTTATTTATTTTACTTATTCGGAGCTACTGCACAGAATGGGCCTTCCAGCCCTTCGACCACTATGCCAAGCAACCCCCAACAACCCCAATTTAGCCCTTAGCTAATAACGGGGCAATTTACAATGACCAGTTAACCTACCCAGTATGTCTTTGGACCGTGAGAGGAAACTGGAGGGCCTGGAGAAATCTCACGCATTCCACAAGGAGGACACACAAAGACTGCTTACAGACGATGCCAGAATTGAACGCCAATCTCCAATGCCACGAGTTGTAGTGGCATCGTAGTGACTGCTACTTGCCTACTTTCTCTTCTCTAAAAACACTAAATTTCTCGTGTAGCAACATTCCACAAGTTTTAGATGCCTTTCTAAATTTCCTTCTTCCATATGTGACAAGAGATTTGACCAAAGAGGAATCCACAGTTGAGCCCTAACCAAAGCCTATTTTCACCCTTGAGCACCTGCATCATGGAGTCATTGAATACTGATAAGGCAAGTGCCTAACCTGAGGTGCTAAGGGTAATTGTGATGTCTTCTTTCATCACTGACTGGGATTAGTTAAATCAACACTGACTGAAGATTCATTTTAAATGTCTTAGTATGTTTAACACAAATACAAACTCAGATTGACTATCATTGATGTAAATATCTACTTTGTACCTTCCATTGGCGTAGAAATGCCCAATGCTACTTGAACTTACCACTTAAAAGAAGCCATAATTTATGATGCCTGATTATAACATAATTTTGCAGTCCAACCAGACTGAAAAGATGTTTTATTTCAGGTGTACTGGAAGACCTTGATACATCTATCTAAAATATAATCATTAAAATTAACAAATACAGAAACTAGTTAAACCAAAGTAGTGGATTAAAAATGTATAATTAACTGTATTGTTTGGTGTGAATTTCCTTTCTTGTACTATTAGAAACAATAGCTTTTTTGATAACTGTATCTACAGCTTCAATTTACATATCAAAACAATATATATTTTAAAATATCACCAATCATAAAGATTTACAAAATAAGAGCCATGGAATTCAGCTTAAGCAGACTGAAAATAGCAACTAGGTACTATTAAATATGAACAGGATTTTACTTTCTCTGTTGAAGCCATTTTCCCAAATGCCTCTGTGATCTTCCACCAATTAGTTTAAATAAGTAATTTTCCCTTCGTGTTCTCTGATTCTCCATTAAACTTCCCCTGTATCTCTGCTTGGAAGAAAACAGAGATAGCACATTCTTTCCTCAACAACACACACAAAATGCTGGTAGAACACAGCAGGCTAGGCAGCATCTATAGGGAGAAGCGCTGTCGACGTTTCGGGCCGAGACCCTTCGTCAGGACTAACTGAAAGGAAAGATAGTAAGAGATTTGAAAGTAGTGGGGGGAGGGGGAAATGTGAAATGAATTCTTTGCTCATTGCTTGGATACTCAGTTGGTAGGTTAATTGGCCACAATAATATTGCTCTGAAATGTCTTTGGTAGAATATGGAGGAATAAAAATTAAAATTACTGTATTACTGTAAGCGCCTTGTTAGTAGTTGACATGAGTTGACGTGGATTCTGACTGAACAGAGCAAGTGTGAAAGGTAAAGTGGCCTCCTGTTTTTTTAAGGTGTTTAACAGTTAATTTACCAGTCCTCCATTCTTCCAGGATCTTTGGAAGTACACTGTAAAGTCACATATGTTCTGCTTCACTTTGATACACTATATAATATGTATTTCCTTGCCTTATTTGCCATCCAAAATGTATGTTATCTTACACATCTCCAAATTAAACTTCTTGTGGTTGATAATTTTCTAAGATCGTACTAATGCCACATGGAAATAGGTCCTTCGACATGACCAAGATGCCTATCTACACAAAAACCATTTGCTTGCTATTGGTCCACATCCCTCTAAATCTTTCCTCTCCATTGAACTTGTCTACATGTCTTTTAAGTGTTATAATTTACTTGCCTCTGCTACTGTCTCTGTCAGCTCATTCTATATACTCACCATCTATTGTGTGTGTAAAAAAAAAAATGACCCTCAGATCCCTTTTAAAGTTTTCTCCTCATGCCTTAAATCCGTGTCCTCTAGTTTTAGACTCCCGTATTCCTTGAAAAAAGACTGACTGTCAACCCTAGATATACACCTCATAATTTTATAAACTCCTATAAGGTCACGCTTCAGCTTTCTTCACTCCAGGGGAAGCAATTTCATTCTATGCAATATTGGGTTCCAGTTTGTCGCATACTGAATGTTTATGGATGCCCATGACATTCTCAAATATTCAAAACTTGGGACCCATCACTATATAAAGATCATCTTAAATATTAAAGAGAAATTATTGATAAAACTTCCATCTAACGCTCTCCCAACTGAGCTATTTGGGCTGTCATAAACAAAATTTTGCAAACAAAATACATTCCTACATTAATTAAAATACTTAGAAATATTTAAAGTAACATAATTAAAATAGAAAGAATAGTTCTCCCAGTATAGTTCTTTTGAATGCGATCAACTTATGTGTCTGGTTCATGCGCTTGCTAATAACTGTGCTAACAACATTAACAGTGACTTCAAATGCAAAAGTCTGAACTAGTGTTGTTGGCATTAACTAATCCACTCCTATAACTAGATTATCAATAAGTAAGTCTCCTGTAGCTTGATACCAGTTGATTCATATTTAAAACTTAGCACAAAGTAGAAAACATCAGATTTTTTAAGGGCTATGTCACCCATCATGCCTAAGGTAATTCTTTAAACAATTGAAATAGTTGCTGACTGCAATTTTGTTTTCATATTTGGTGTGTATATAATTTTCTTTCAAAAGTTGCAATTGAATCTATTTGACTGCACTTTCAGGCAATGCATTTGAGATAACCAGAATTCAGTGCATTAAAAAAATAAATCTAATCTCCTTTCTTCTTTTGCCTTTGATCAGTGTCCTTTGGTTACTAGTCCTTTTATACTAGAAAATCTCCATGACTTTGAACCCTTCAAATAAACTACCACTGCCCCCCCCCCACCTGGTCCCTTAAGACTGTAATACAGATTGTTTTATGACTTGGGCTGTGAAAATATTGTAGGCAGGTTTTATTTTTAGAAATTGTGTTCAGGTAAATAAAGAATGACTCTTGATTACACCTCAAAATGTTATGGAATCGATTTTCCCCTTGACTCCAACTTAAATTAAAGGTGGCTAAGTCAGTTAAAAATCTTTCTAATGTGATTTACTTGGAGATAATAATTCTATTTGGTATGTTGGTGGTCTAGTTTTGGGAATTGCTTGGAAACAGCACCAGTGGAACAATATAAGACTTCCTGGTTACCAGGATACCAGGGTGCTTACTGTTTATCAGTTGATAGCTTGATCAAAATAAAGTGTTAGCATGATTTTATAGTGAAAGTTTCAGTTATATTAGGAGTAACTAAGCTGCTGAAAATAAATTAATTTTTATATTATTGGCAGATTTAATTCTACTTATAAAACTTATTTCCTAGACTTCTTTCCCTTTTCACTAAGATTGCTGGGGGTTAGGAACTGAACTGAAGAGACGGAGAAAGAGGTAGTTGGCTCAGAAATAGAGAAAGCTTGTAGACAGTGTGAGAGGGAGGATGGACAGGTGATAGAGAAGGGACATGCTCAGATGGATGGTTTGAGGTGTGTCTATTTTAATGCAAGGAATATTATGAACAAAGAGGATGAGCTTAGAGCGTGGATCAGTACTTGGAACTATGATGTTGTGGCCATTACAGAGACTTGGATGGCTCAGGGGCAGGAATGGTTACTTAGAGTGCCAGGCTTTAGATGTTTCAGAAAGGATAGGGAGGGAGGCAAAAGAGGTGGGGGTGGGGCACTGCTGATCAGACATAGTGTCATGGCTGCAGGAAAGGAGAAAGTCATGGAGGGATTGTCTACTCAGTCTCTGTGGGTGGAAGTTAGGAACAGGAAGGGGTCAATAACTCTACTGGGTGTTTTTTATAGACCACCCAAATAGTAACAGAGACATCAAGGGACAGATATAGAGAGACAGAAAGGTGTAATAATAACAGGGTTGTTATGGTGGGAGATTAAAATTTCCCAAATATTGATTGGCATCTCCCTAGAGCGAGGATGGGGTGGAGTTTGTTAGGTGTGTTCAGGAAGGTTTCTTGAAACAATATGTAGATGAACCTACAAGAGGAGAGGCTGTACTTGATCTGGTATTGGGAAATGAACCTGGTCAGGTGTCAGATCTCTCAGTGGGAGAGCATTTTGGAGATAGTGATCACAATTCTATCTCCTTTACCATAGCATTGGAGAGGGATAAGAACAGACAAGTTAGGAAAGTGTTTAATTGGAGTAAGGGGAAATATGAGGCTGTCAGGCAGGAACTTGGAAGCATAAACTGGAAACAGATGTTCTTAGGGAACTGTATGGCAGAAATATGGCAAATGCTTTGGGGATATTTGGGTGGAGTTCTGCACAGGCGGAAACGATAGCCTTTTAAGAGACTCCTGGATAGGTACATGGAGCTTAGGAAAATAGAGGGTATGGGTAAACCTAGGTAGTTCTAAGGTAAGGACATATTTGGCAGAGCTTTCTGAGCTGAAGGGCCTTTATTCTGCTGTAGGTTTTCTATGTTTCGATAGATACATTCTAATGAGACTGAAAGGATGGTAGGGTACAGGAACCGTGGTGTACAAAGGTTGTTGTAAATCTAGTTAAGAAGAAAAGAAAAGCTTACGAAAGGTTCAAAAAACTAGATAATGATAGAGATCTTGAAGCTATAAGGCTAGCAGGAAGGAGCTTAAGAATGAAATTAGGAGAGCCAGAAGGGGCCATGAGAAGGCCTTGCCAGGCAGGATTAAGGACAACCCCAAGACATTCTACAAGTAAGACATGAGAGAATGGGACCATTCAAGTGTGACAGTGGAAAAGTGTACATGGAACTGGAGGAGATAGCAGAAGTATGGGTGTCCCCTCTTTACGAATGTTCACTTTACGCCACTTCGCTTTTACAAAAGACCTACATTAGTAACCTGTTTCGCATTACAAAAAGGATTTTTGCTTTTACGAAAATTTTTCCCAAATAAATTAATGGTTCTTCGCTTTACACCATTTTGGCTTAAGGAAGGTTTCATAGGAACGCTCAACCTTTGTAAAGGTGGGGGACACCTGTACTTAACAAATACTTTGCTTCAGTATTCACTACAGAAAAGGATCTTGGTGATTGTAGGGATGATTTACAGCAGACTGAAAAGTTTGAGTATATAGATATTAAGAAAGAGGATGTGCTGGAGCTTTTGGAAACCATCAAGTTGGTTAAGTCACCGGGACCGGACGAGATGTATTCCAGGCTACTGTGGGAAGCAAGGAGGGGATTGCTAAGCCTCTGGCAATGATCTTTGCATTAATAAAGAGAGGTTCCGGAGGATTGGACGTTTGCGGACGTTGTTCCCTTATTCAAGAAAGGGAGTAGATATAGCCCAGGGAATTATAGACCTATGAGTCTTACTTCAGTGGTTGGTAAGTTGATGGAAAAGATCCTGAGAAGCAGGATTTATGAACATTTGGAGAGGCATAATATGATTAGGAATAGTCAGCATGGCTTTGTCAAAGGAAGGTCGTGCCTTACGAGTCTGATTGAATTTTTTGAGGATGTGACTAAACACGTTGATGAAGATAGAACAGTCGATGTAGTGTATATGGATTTCAGCAAAGCATTTGAAAAGGTACCCCATGCAAGGCTTATTAAGAAAGTAAGGAGGAATGGGATCCAAGGGGACATTGCTTTGTGGATCCAGAATTGGCTTGCCCACAGAAGGCAAAGAGTGGTTGTAGACAGGTCATATTCCGCATGGAGGCCAGTGACCAGCGGAGTGCTTCAGGGATCTCTCTGGGACCCTAACTCTTCGTGATTTTTATAAATGACCTGGATGAGGAAGTGGAGGGATGGGTTAATAAATTTACTGATGACACAAATGTTGTGGGTGTTGTGGATAGTGTGGAGGGCTGTCAGAGGTTATAGCTGGTCATTGATAGGATGAAAAACTGGGCTGAGAAGTGGCAGATGGAGTTCAACCCAGATAAGTGTGAAGTGGTTCATTTTGGGAGGTCAAATATGATGGCAGAATATTGTATTAATGGTAAGACTCTTGGCAGTGCGGAGGTTCAGAGGGATCTTGGGGTCTGAGTCCATAGGTCACTCAAAGCTGCTACGCAGGTTGACTCTGTGGTTAAGAAGGCATATGGTGCATTGGTCTTTATCAGTCATGGGATTGAGTTTAAGAGCCGAGAGGTAATGTTGCAGCTATATGGGACCCTGGTCAAACCCCACTTGGAGTACTGTGCTCAGTTCTGGTCGCCTCACTACAGGAAGGATGTGGAAACTACAGAAAGGGTGCAGAGGAGATTTACAAGTATGTTGCCTGGATTGGGGAGCATGCCCTATGAGAATAGGTTGAGTGAACTCGGCCTTTTCTCCTTAGAGCGAAGGAGGATGAGAGGTAACCAAATAGAGGTGTATAAGATGATGAGAGGCATTGATTGTGTTCCATCATCTAAATCATTGATATACAGCATGAAAAGAAGTGGTCCCAACACAGATCCCAGTGGAACACCACTAGTCACTGGCAGCCAACCGGACAAGGCTCCTTTTACTCCCACTCGCTGCCTCCTACCAATTAGCCAATGCTGTAACTATGTTATTAATTTTTCTGGAACACTATGGGCTCTTAACTTGGTAAGCAGCCTCGTGTGTGGCAGCTTGTCAAAAGCCTTCTGGAAGTCCAAATATACAACATTTACTGCATCCCCTTTATCTATCCCACTTGTAATCTCCTCAAAGAATTCCAGTAGGTTCGTCAAGCAAGATTTTCCCTTAAATAAAGCATCCTGACTTTGTCCTATCTTGTCTTGTGTCACAAGTACTCCATAACCTCATCTGTAACAACTGACTCCCAACATCTTCCCAACCACTGAGGTCAGTTAACTGGTCTATAACATCCTTCCTGCTACCTTCCTCCATTCTTAAAGAGTGGAGCGACATTTGCAATTTTCCATGCCAGAGTCCAATGATTTTTTGAAAGATCATTGCTAATGCTTCCACAATCTCTAACGCTACCTCTTTCAGAACCCCAGGGTGCAGTTCATCTGGTCCGGGTGACTTATAACCTTGGGTCTTCCAGCTTTTTGAGCATATTCTCCCTTGTAATAATAACTGCACTATCTTCTCTTCCTTCACACACTAGCCAAGAATATAAAGGAGGATAGTAAAAGCTTCTTTAGGTATGTGAATAGCAAAAAAATTGTTAAGACCAAAATTGGGCCATTGAAGACAGAAACGGGTGAATTTATTATGGGGAACAAGGAAATGGCAAACGAGTTGAACAGGTACTTTGGATCTGTCTTCACTAGGGAAGACACAAACAATCTCCCAGATGTAATAGTGGCCAAAGGAACTAGGGTAAAGGATGAACTGAAGGAAATTTATATTAGGCAAGAAACAGAGTTGGATAGACTGTTGAGTCTGAAGGCTGATAAGTCCCCAGGACCTGATGGTCTGCATCCCAGGGTACTTAAAGAGGTGGCTCTAGAAATCGTGGACGCATTGGTAATCATTTTCCAATGTTCTATAGATTCAGGAACAGTTCCTGCTGATTGGAGGGTGGCTAATGTTGTCCCACTTTTCAAGAAAGGAGGGAGAGAGAAAACAGGGAATTATAGACCAGTTAGCCTGATGTCAGTGGTGGGAAAGATGCTGGAGTCAATTATAAAAGAGAAAATTACGACACATTTGGATAGCAGTAGAAGGATCAATCCGAGTCAGCATGGATTTATGAAGGGAAAATCATGCTTGACTAATCTTCTGGAGTTTTTTGAGGATGTAACTATGAAAATGGACAAGGGAGAGCCAGTGGATATAGTGTACCTGAACTTACAGAAAGCCTTTGATAAAGTCCCACATAGGAGACTAGTGGGCAAAATTAGGGTACATGGTATTGGTGGCAGAGTACTGACATGGATTGAAAATTGGCTGGCTGACAGGAAACAAAGAGTAGCAATTAACAGGTCCCTTTCGGAATGGCAGGCTGTGACCAGTGGGGTACCGCAAGGTTCGGTGCTGGGACCGCAGCTGTTTACAATATACATTAATGATTTAGATGAAGGGATTAAAAGTAACATTAGCAAATTTGCCGATGACACAAAGCTTGGTGGCAGTGTGAAATGTCAGGAGGATGTTATGAGAATGCAGGGTGACTTAGACAGGTTGGTTGAGTGGGCAAATGTATGGCAGATGCAGTTTAATGTGGATAAATGTGAGGTTATTCATTTTGGTGGCAAGAACAGGAAGGCAGATTACTATCTAAATGGAGTCAAGTTAGGAAAAGGGGAAGTACAATGAGATCTAGGTGTTCATGTACATCAGTCAATCAAAGCAAGCATGCAGGTACAGCAGGCAGTGAAGAAAGCTAATGGCATGCTGGCCTTTATAACAAGAGGAATTGAGTATAGGAGTAAAGAGGTCCTTCTGCAGCTGTACAGGGCCCTGGTGTGACCCCACCTGGAGTATTGTGTGCAGTTTTGGTCTCTAAATTTGAGGAAGGACATTCTTGCTATTGAGGGAGTGCAGCATAGGTTCACAAGGTTAATTCCCGGAAAGGCAGGACTGTCATATGTTGAAAGATTGGAGCAACTGGGCTTGTATACACTGGAATTTAGATTTTGAGAGGGGATCTGATTGAAACATATAAGATTATTAAGGGATTGGACACGCGGGAGGCAGGAAGCATGTTCGTGCTGATGGGTGAGTCCAGAACTAGAGGCCACAGTTTAAGAATAAGGGGTAAGCCATTTAGAACAGAGATGCAGAAAAACTTTTTCACCCAGAGAGTGGTGGATATGTGGAATGTTCTGCCTCAGAAGGCAGTGGAGGCCAAGTCTCTGGATGCATTCAAGAGAGAGTTAGATAGAGCTCTTATAGACAGCGGGGTCAAGGGATATGGGGAGAGGGCAGGAACATGGTACTGATTGTGTATGATCAGCCATGATCACAGTGAATGGTGGTGCTGGCTAGAAAGGCCGAATGGCCTACTCCTGCACCTACTGTCTATTGTCTACTACAACAGCTGGCATACTGCTAATGTCTTCCAAGGTGAAAACTGATGCAAAGTTCTCATTTAGTTCATCCTTGTCCCTTGTTATTATTTCTCCAGCTTCATTTTCTAGAGGTCCTTTATCCACTCTCATTTCTTTTTATTTCATGTACTCGAAAAAGCTTTTACTGTCCATTTTAATACTGTTTTCTAGCTTGCTTTCATATTTCATCTTTTCCCTTCTAATGATTCTTTTAGATGCACTTTGTAGGTTTTTAAAAGTTTCCCAATCTTCTATCTTCCTGATAATCTCTGTTGTATGCCCTCTCTTTTGTTTTTACATTAGCTTTGACTTCCCTTGTCAGCCATAGTTGTACTATTTTGCCATTTGAGTATTTCTTCATTTTTCAAATGCATCTGGGCTGTAGCTTCCTAATTTTTCCCAGAAACTCATGCTATTGATGTTCTACTATTGTTGCTGCTAGCAGCTCCTTCCAACTCCTGGCCAACTCCTCTCTCATATCACTGTAGTTTCCTTTACTCCACTGAAATATTGCTATGTCAGACTTTACTTTCTCCCTGTCAAAATTGCTTAGAATTTATACCCAAACATCAGTCTTTCTGCCTAACTGGTCCGAATCAATACATTTGCCCCACTAAAGTATTAATTGGAATTGTTTTTGGCATAATTATTGATGTCATGGAATAACAATAACAACATTGTATAGTACCTTTCATACATTAAGATGCAGACACAAAGTGTTTTACATAGATTGTAAAGATAAGTTAAGTCAAGTCAAGTCACTTTTATTGTCATTTCGACCATAATTGCTGGTACAGTACATAGTAAAAATGAGACGTTTTTTCAGGACCATGGTGTTACATGACACAGTACAAAAACTAGACTGAACTATGTAAAAAACAACACAGAGGAAAAAAAAAACATACAACAACTACACTAGACTATAGACCTATCCAGGACTGCATAAAGTGCACAGAACAGTGCAGTCATTACAATAAGTAATAAACAGGACAATAGGGCAGTAAGGTGTCAGTCCAGGCTCTGGGTATTGAGGAGTCTGATAGCTTGGGGGAAGAAACTGTTCCATAGGCTGGTCGTGAGAGCCCGAATGCTTCGGTGCCTTTTCCCAGACAGCAGGAGGGAGAAGAGATTGCATGAGGGTGCGTGTGGTCCTTCATAATGCTGTTTGCTTTGTGGATGCAGCGTGTAGTGTAAATGTCCGTGATGGCAGGAAGAGAGACCCCGATGATCTTCTCAGCTGACCTCACTATCCACTGTAGGGTCTCGTGATTCGAGATGGTGCAATTTCCGAACCAGGCAGTGATGCAGCTGCTCAGGATGCTCTCAATACAACCCCTGTAGAATGTGATGAGGATGCGGGGTGGGAAATGGACTTTCCTCAACCTTCGCAAAAAGTAGAGATGCTGCTGGGCTTTCTTTGCTATGGAGCTAGTGTTGAGGGACCAGGTGAGATTCTCCGCCAGGTGAACACCAAGAAATTTGGTGCTCTTAACGATCTCTACCGAGGAACCGTCAATGTTCAGCAGGGAGTGGTTGCTCCATGCCCTCATGAAGTCAACAACCAATATAGTCATAAAATATGAGACAGAAAGTTAAAAATCCTAAGTAAAGGCAAACTTTTTATATAGGACTTACTATAATTAAATATGCCAAATTATATAAATATAATCAACATCAACAGGCATTAAGTAATCTATAGGCAAAATTTTAAAAAGCAAGTTTGTAGAAGTTGTTTTGAAATGCACCACTGAACTAGCCTGGTAGGTAGAGTATTCCAGATGTTTGGTGTGTAAGAGCAAAAGGCTGCAACATCAGTTCTTGCTTGGTTCTAAGAACACTAAGCAAGCCAATATTTTTGATCTAAGATTCCAATTAGAGATGTAAGGGGAGAGACATTCCAAAATATATGGATTTGTTTTTTCTGTTATTTTTCACCAAGATACTTCCTATTTCATTTGACTTTAAACACTCACTTAACTTGCAATGATTATCCTAATGGCATTCTTGCTATCTTACTGCAAGGTGAATTTTAAGAATGAATCAAGCTCTTGTAAGCAATCTTAAACAGATTTTGTCTGCTTTTGCAGATAATTTGACAGATATTAGCACAATGATTATCTCTAATGAGGGTAACTATGCACAGAGCTAAAACCACCAGTACAAACTTTTGTACATATATCAAGCAATTATCTTAAGTTGGTAATTTTACAGAGGCCTTGATGATCATCATTTTAGTTTGCAAGAATTAAGAATAACTTGCTTCCACACCAGTTCTTTGGGTTCTGTGATAGCTAATGAAGCCACAAGTAGCTCAGAAGATGCAACAGTGTGGGAGGTTGTGCCATACTTTCCATACAGCCCATTTATGCCTTCTGTTTGATTACAATAAATATAAACATATAACAATTACAGCACAGAAATAGGCCATCTCGGCCCTTCTAGTCCATGCCGAACGCTTACTCTCACCTACTTGCACTCAGCCCATAACCCTCCATTCCTTTCCTGTTCATATAACAATCCACTTTTTTTTTAAATGACAAAATCGAACCTGCCTCTACCAGTTCTACTGGAAGCTCGTTCCACACAGCAACTACTCTCTGAGTAAAGAAGTTCCCCCTTGTGTTGCCCCTAAACTTTTACCCCTTAACTCTCAACTCATGTCCTCTTGTTTGAATCTCCCCTATTCTCAATGCAAAAAGCCTATCCATGTCAACTCTATCTATCCCCTTCATAATTTTAAATACCTCTGTCGTACCCCCTTAACCTTCTATGCTCCAAAGAATAAAGACCTAACTTGTTCAACCTATCTCTGTAACTTAGGTGCTGAAACCCAGGTAACATTCTAGTAAATCTCCTCTGTACTCTCTCTATTTTGTTGACATCTTTCTTATAATTTGATGACCAGAACTGTACACCATACTCCAAATTTGGCCTCACCAATGTCTTGTACAATTTTAACATGGACTTGGTTACAAATATTTTCCCATTTTGAATGGTCGTGGGCCAGAGATTCTCAAAGGTTGGTGGAGATGTTATGGCATTTAAGAACATCTTTGAATCTTTTCCTCCATCCAGCTGGTAATCACTTGTCACGTCAGGGCTTGGTTTAGACTGTCTGTTTAAAAAGTCCATTTCTGGATTGGAACAATGTGGCTTCCTATCGGAGTCGAATGAATGGAGTTAGGACATCAAAACTTTGGAGATGTTGACATAAGTTTTCTTACCTTGCCAGTGAAGTTTGAGGAGATACCATTAGTAGTATCTTCGCAGTGTCCGCTATAAGTTGTCCGTGTCTTAAAAGTGTACAGATCACCATTTCCTGATAAGCCATGAGCTTTGTCATTACTCTGATATCTTGGTATTCAAATACTATTTTTATCAAAAGCCGCTGGAGCCATGCTGGTGCACTGAAGTTTATTTTCCATGATTTTGCTGAGAACCTTTATTATTGAAGGACAGTGTTATACAGCAGGGTCATAGAGGATAGTTGCTTTACAGATGTTAAGCATAGGGATTCTCCTGTATGTTCCAATGAGCAAAAGGAAGTGACCTGGAGCTTGTGCAAGTAAATAAGCACTATTTGCCTACTGCAGTTCAATAACTTAAGTGGTGACTTTGGTTCTAGAGGCAAGGTGTTGTAAGGTAAATGTTTTCATCTCAATCCTCCTTTAAGTAAGTTGATTCTGTCCCTTGTTTCCTTGCATTCCACCCCACCTCAGTATTGTAATTTTCAAATAATCGGTATACCAGGCCAGCCTCAACTCTTAAAACCTTAGAACATAGAAGAGTACAGCACAGGAACTAGCTAAAAAGCAAATCAAAAACACCCAAACACTAATCCCTTCTACCTACACCATGCCCATATTCCTCGTCTTCCTTACATGCTTGTGCCTATCCAAATGTATCTTAAAATCCTCTAATATATGTGCCTCAATGCCAGCCAGCACATTCCAGGCATCTACGATTCTCTGAGTAAGAAACTTAGCCCTCACCTCTCAAATGTCTTGACCTGACTTTTTTTTAAATTTAAACTTCCCTTTTATCCTGGTTAGTGAATTATTTTTAAATAATAATGAAATAGAATTCTTAACTTGCATTTAGTACATATTATTACCTTGCACAATGCAAACATTATTTTTGGCACTTATATTAATTTGAATCTATTCTAGATTTCATAACCAACTGTCAATAACAGCTCAGAATCAGAATCAAAATCAGGTTTAATATCAGTGGCATATGTCATGAAATTTGTTGCTGTTGGCTGATCAGATTTCATTTTATTGAAGAATTTAGAGATAATTGTGGATTACCAGAAGGACTCATAAGCTTATTATCATAAGCTTCTCAAGGTCTGATCTTTTTATGTCAAGCAAGTTTGCTTGAAACACTCAAGTGTTATCTTGCTCTTTATGTAAACTTTTAGTATGTTAATCTAGATAATACTGTCACTTATGGTATTTAATTTAGAAATGTTATGGAATTGCATCATCATCAAGTGAAAAGAAGGAATGCCAAATTTATTTTACAAATATTTCATGTACTGTACAAATACTTTTACTATTTCCATTTTTAAAAATACTGATTTAGCCAGTTCATGATCACCAATTTCTAACTTAACTCATTTAAAGCTTTTAAAGGTTTCTCTTAAAGAATGAATAGTGCAGGGAATTATGGAACTAACAAAGCATTCTTTCAGTTGCATGAAATTTCACATGAAGTAGAATAGTAAATATTCAAACTCCTATATGTTCCCACATGTAAGCTGGGAGAAACTAATTTGTGCCTTTTGTCTGAGTTATTTAATCATTTATTTAGGAGGAGATTTTTTCTGCCTGACTTGTACTTTCATTTTTTTATGTTCTGTTCAATGCCTTTATACTTTGTTTAATGTTATTTGTAACCTTAACAAATTGACCTATTAAAAGCAAAGAAATTACTTGATATTATATCTGCTTCGTACTTTATATGTTCAAAAATTGGAAGTGAATATTTTTCCACTAATATTCATATTTGTTCAGTTGTCCGTCATCTACCTGTAGTTTATAATGGATATTTGCATGTCACTTCAATTGTATTTTCTTGACCAAAGCAGCAACATATTGTGGCGTAATCATCAGTTTATTTTGGAAGGAGTCAGAAAAAAAACATTTTGCTAAATGTTTTTATTAAAATTACAAAATTTCAACAAGATGAGCTCAGGTGATGAGGACTTTGATCAGGTGTGCTTGCTGTGGCAGTTCATTAACAATATGTTAATTAATCTACGATTTAACACAGAAATGCTGTGGTGGTTTCATCTTTTAAGTTGCTTCATTAAATCATTAATTTTCTAGGAGGTAAGTGAGCCTGACATAATTAAGGCATCCTTGTCTCTGCAGAATATCCCTTTCATATGGTGTCAGGTCACTGAGGTAGTTAATAGAAGCGAATGACTGCTGACTCCCAGGGTGCATTTTATTTATATGGCTGTGCTGTGAACTCAATTTATTAGTTCTGTTTTATTTTTCACTTAAGCAGTTTAGAATGAAATTAAGATTTTGCTTTGGCTTGGGACTACAGGTTATAAATAGAACTAGAGCTGCAGAAACCTGGGTGGAAGGCAAAGGATGTGTACTTTGTATTACACTCAAAATTTGAGTAATCTTCATTTAGGCAAATCCTTGTCGTTTGCTTAAAAGTTATAAAAAACTACTTTTGCAGGTTTTTAATTCATAATATAGCTGGAATAGATTAATATCCAGTCCATGGAAAGTATTTCACTTATTCACATCTAATGGATCTGTGGTTTTCTAAATATAATAATCTTAA
The DNA here is from genome assembly GCF_030144855.1 of Hypanus sabinus. Classification (NCBI taxonomy): domain Eukaryota; kingdom Metazoa; phylum Chordata; class Chondrichthyes; order Myliobatiformes; family Dasyatidae; genus Hypanus; species Hypanus sabinus. Next base: position 172,421,418 of record NC_082712.1, on the reverse strand, counting down.
ACAAAATCTTTATTGTTTAAGTCATGTGCTCATTAGAAATCAGCTGTGTTGGCTTTGCGCTGAAAATATTTTAGTTTGAGAAAACCATTTCATCAGTATTATCTACATTAAATAAAGGTCATAATTTTCTCTCAGAAAGAGCACGCTGCTTAATATTAAACTTACACAGTGATATCAGGCCCTTCAGCCCATCAAATGTGTGCCAACTATTAACCACTCATTGACACAAATCTGACATCAACCTCATTTTCCAAGTTTTCTCAGCAACATCCACCCCCACCCCATATTCTATTCGTGTGTGACATTGTAGATTTTTCTCATTAAATGCATAAAACTACCAATGGAGTGCTAAAGTGATTTTTTTTTAATTTGTGACTTCCATTTCACACTTTTTTTTTGATAGTAACATGAACTTTGGTTACGTCAAGCTGCTTAGAGCCATACAGAGAGTCATCCGTGAGGAAAGATTTGATGGAACCGGTCCCCAGGTATGGTGCACAAGCCCTTAGTGTCTTCTGTAATCAAGTAACTAATGTTGTTTTCATAGCGCTCTCCAGGGTGCAGCCGGAAGGGCTTGGAATAATCAACAATGAACAAGCTGTTTCTAAGCACAGCTGAAGTAAACAAGCATTGCAAAGACAGAGTGTGGGTCATATGTTAATATGCATTTGCCTCACGTTTTGAGCTTTCCTCATCTCTATTGGGTACAAGCATTGATGTGCATAAGCAGTGTGCTTTGGCATCATTAGTCACTGAGCACCTAAAAAGGAGCTGTCCATTCAAGAAAGTGGCTTAGCCTGACTCCACATTAAGCTACATTAGGCGTTTTACATTGATGTTGTAATGAAAATATCTCTGTTGTAAAACTTGTAGCCTTGACAGAACCATGACCAAGAAAATCTTTTTGTTGCAGGGAAAAGCTTAGTTAATTCAAGTTTGTTGGAGGCTGTGCAGTCAACATTTCAACAATGTTAACTAAATTGGCTGAGCCTGAGCCTCAAACTGAAGAAAAACTTCAGAGCAACTTTAGATATTACTAATACTTGTATCTTAATTTAGCTTGTTATTGCTCAGCTCACAATCTCTACTGAGATTTCGACACAGATCTGGACAGGCTGTCTTTCCCTGTGGAGGCAAAACCCCTTTGGAGAAGTAAATTGGTCCCTGACAGACACCTCTCCCCTTCCCAGTAGTAACCATGGCAACAGGCATGTCTTAACAGTTCCCACAGTATAGTGTGCCTAGCTGTTTCTGTAGCAAGATGACAGGTCTTCCAAAGCCGGGTATCTCAAAAAGCGACAGCATATGTGGTGAAACCATATAAATGTACACACACTGGGTCTTTTAGCAAACTCATCTGATTCAGTGGGTTTGAGCAACTATGTTTAATTTTATTAAATATCTTTGTAAACAATTATATTTTACACATTTTCTTCAATTGATTTCTGTCTCATTTTGCTTCTTTGTCACTACCAGCCACATATGATCAAACAAAAATTTACACAATGCTCTTTGTGTGTCTAGGCAACTGGTCTCTCCATGTAAGTAAAAGTATAGAATAAGCTATCCTTTTTGGTAGCATGAATCGTTTGTGATTCCACAGGCAGCGTTTGTTAATAGAATCCTAGCCCAAACCAGCTGGAAGTCTAGCATACGCTGATCCTTTCTTGGCACTTTGCTAGCAGCTATGTAGGCTTTGCAAAAGTGCAGCTCTTATTAAGGTTCTACTGATATCCTTCCCTGTTGATATGCCAAGGAAACAAGCTGTTTTATGAGCCGTTAGGCAGCTGGAAAGCAAGTCCAGACAGAAATTTCAAAGCCTCGTCACCTGTCCAGTAGCTGTTGTAGCTCTTGTATGTTAGAATGCAAACTGGGTAGGAAGGGTGTCATTTATAAGCAAACCCCTGCTGTTTTGTCACATTCATTTGCACCTCTCTTCCTACAGACTAAACAGAGGAACATCCTGCGGATAGGAATCCATTCACTTGGCTCAGTATTATGGGGAGACGATGTTGGCCTTAATGAAAACCCTGAATCTGCGTACAGTCTGACTAAATTTCTGTATGCACTCCGTGGACTTCTCAGAACATCTCTCTCCGCTTGTATTATTACCGTGCCAGCATACCTCCTCCAGGTTAGACTCCTTAAGTGGAATACTTTATACATGATTATTCTAATTACCTTTTCTGTAGCAGTCTGGTTGCAGTGATAAAGCCATGTCTCCTCAGAAAATCTTTGCTTATGTTATGATATTTCTCATAGAACTGTGGCTCTCCAGCAACAAAACCTTAGAACAAGTTCATTATTTCCAGTTTATAGAAAGTTCTGTTATACTGCCTTTCAAACTTCATAAATTGTTGCCACTGATTTGTATGCCAAATCTGTTTCCCAGCAGAGTGTGATACAATAGATTGAGTGTCACCTTAGATCCACTAAATGAGACATGTTTGGAAAAAGGGAAAGGTGTAATCTCTGATCAGAATAAACTAGGGAGATGAATGTGCTGTTGTCCTGTTTGAAAGTCAGTTAAGCAACAGAGGATGAACTTAGATATGACATGGTGGACAGGGAGTAAAATATTCTTCAGTAGACTTTGGAGTAGGGGATATAAGTATATAATTTGTACTGTAAGTACCAGAAACATGTTGCAGCTTTGGGGAGAAAACTGGAAGTAACATTTCTTTTCAAAGACTCTCCATCAAAACTTTACAAAATTTCCAGAAGTTGCAATTGTGTTTTTTTTTAATTTGGTTTTGAATTCAGGATTCTGTTCACACTCATTGTTCCAAAGCTGTTTGTGTGCATTTCTTCTGAAACTGATATGAGTTCATGAGCTATGTCTGATAGCAAAGCAGGATGAAACTGAACTCTAAAGCTAATTTTTATCCCAATTGCAAATTAAAATCTACTTGTTTCATATTACCCTGAACTGTACCATTTCCCTGACTTTGTCCGATGCTCAGTGCCCACTTTATTAGGTACCCAAAGTCACCACTGAGTGTATGTTTGTGGTCTTCCACAGCTGTAGTCCATCCACTTCAAGGTTTGAAATGTGTATTCAGACATGCTCTTCTGCGCACCACTGTTGTTACAAATGGTTATTTGAATTACAGTTGCCTTCCCGTCAGCTTGAACCAATCTGACCATTCTCCAGTGACCTTTCTCAATAACGAGGCATTTTCACCCACAGAACTACCACTCATAGGGTGCTTTTTTGTTTTTTGCATCATTCTACATAAACTCTTGAGACTGTTATGCATGAAAATCCCAGGGGAGCAGTAGTTTCTGACATTTCACGCCACCCTGATTGGCAACAACAGTAAGTCTGTGGTCAAAGTTACTTAGATCACATTTCTTCTGTATTGTGACATTCGGTCTGAACAACAACTGAACCTCTTGAACATGTCTGCATGCTTTTTGCTGCCACATGATTAGCTAATTTGATATTTGCATTAACAAGCCAGTGTAAGGTGTAGTAAATAAATTGGCCATTAAGTATATGTTCTACTATTGTTTTTGCAACAATAATTAATCAGTGTGACGATATATTATTTCAAAAAAATCTGAAATTAGGTAGCTATAATGTCAGCTTTTTTGTGATGAATAACTTGACAATAGCTTCAGAATGGAATAACTTTTTTATGAATCCTATTAACACATTAATAAAGGAATATGCTCTTATAGCTTGCACATTGAATGGGTACAAATACTTAATGTAGCAGATAATTATTGAGTACATTCATTTATTTAAAGTCCAGTATGTTTTGGCAGTAAATGTTTTTTCAGCTGTCTTTTAAGGTAAATGAACTGTTCAGAAAGTAGAGCAGCACCTGATCATTTTTGAGAATTACAAAATCATTCAATTTATATAGTTTGAAAAACATAGCAATGTCATTATTTTAACTAATGGTTTCTTTCATTGTCTTTACCTCTGATACAATATCACATTAATGAATTATATTTAATATTCACATCTTGTTCAAAATACCAATAATACTGATAAACTCTCATTTATTGCTCATTCCTAATTCTCTGATAAAGGGAACTGGGATGCCTCCTTTGGCTTCCACTGTTACCTCTGGAGTCTCAAAAGAATCGCTGCATAACCATCTCGTTACTCAATTACATGCTACTCCTGATCAGCAACATTTGAAAGTAGTACTGCCTTCAGTTGTGTGCTTAACCTGAAACCTTCAGCATTGAGACCACCTGTTTCCAATCCTATAGTTACAAAAAAAGAGGGCAATCGTCCAATGACATGTAAGAATTTCTTCGCAAAGACAGCAATGAATCTCTGTAATTCTCTTCTTTGGAGTATTGTGAGAGCTAGATCATTGATGATATTTAAGGAGAAAATAGATAAATTGTTGAAAAAAAATTGGAGATATCCAGGATATGAAGATCTGTCCCAAAAGTGAAGTTGAGGCAGGTTAGTCACGATCACATTGGAGGTTAAGGTAGGCGTGAGGTGACAATTGACCTAGTACACTCAGTAGCCATTTTATTAAGTACAGGAGTGGAACCCAGTGTATTCTTCTGCTGATGTGTCCATCCACTTCAAGGTTCAACAAGTTGTGCATTCAGAGATGCACTTCTCCATAACACTGTTGGAATGCATAGTTATTTGAGATGCTGTTGCCTTCCTGACAGCTTGAAGCAGTATGGCCACTCTTCTCTGACCTCTCACATTAATAGGGCATTTTCGCCCAGAGAGCTGCTGCTCACTGGAATTGTATTGTTTCTCACACTGGTCTCTGAAAACTCTAGAGACAGTTATGTGTGAAAATCCCAGGAGTTCAGCAGTTTCTGAGATACTCAAACCGCATCATCGACCAACAATCTCAATTTGCCATGGCACAAAGATAGGAAAGTACATCATTACATCCCCCATGCCTTTCTTCTGTTCATTAACTTTAAATCTGTCCTTGTCACCCTCCATCACTTCAATCATTTTCAGTTCCCTGGCCCTGATTGCCTTACTTTCAGCATGAACATCCAGTTCCTATATACTTCCGTTCCTATCAGGATACATCCATGATACCTCACATGCCTTCCATCACTCAATCTCTTTCAATTCTCTGGCCTTGATCAAATTATTTGCACTATGGATGTACAGTCCCTCATTCATCTCTCCACATTTTTCTAGACCACAGACTTGACAAGATCCCCTCCACTACCTCCCTCCTCTTTCTGTTTGAACTGGTTCTCCCACTCAACAATTTCTCTTTTGGCCCCTCCCACTTCGAACTAAAGGTGTAGTCGTGAGCACTCACATGAGCCTTGGCTGTGCCTGTCTTTTCATTGGCTACATAGAATAGCCCATGCTCCAAGCCTACACTGGTATTCCTCGCCAACACTTTTTGCACTTTAACTCAGATCCTCCAGATCCAGTAACATCCTTGTAACTTTTCTCAGAACTCTTTCAGCCTTATTTACACCTTTCCTGGTAAATAAGTGACCAAACTTGCACACAATACTCCAAATTAGGCCTCATCAATGTCTTATACAACTTCAACATATTTAACCTCCTGTACTCAATAATTTGATTTATGAAGGCCAACATACCAAAAGCTTTATTTATGACCCTATCTATCTGTGATGCCACTTTCATTGAATTAAAGTACAGACCCTTCAACTCACCATGTCTACCTTGAACATAATGCCATTCCAACTAGTCCCATCTTGCTGCATGAGGTTCAGCTTTCTCTATCCTCCACCTATTCATGTGTCTAAATGCCTCTTAAACATTGACCATAAGACAGAGGAGCAGAATTAGACCATTTGCCATTCAAGTCTGCTCTGCCATTCCTTTATGGCTGATTTATTATCCCTCTCAACCTCATTGTCTTGCCTTCTCCCTGTATCCTTTGATGTCCTGATTAATCAAGAACCTGGCGACTTCCAATTTAAATATACCAATGACTTGAGCCCCACAGCAATCTGTGGAAATGAATGCCACAGATTTGCCATCTTCTGGTCAAAGAAATTCCACTTCCTCTTTATTCTAAATGGATGTCCCTCTATTCTGAGGCTGTGCCCTCGGGTCCTAGACTCCCCCACTATAGGAAGCATCCTCTCCACATACACTCGATAATATTTGGTGGGTTTCAATATGATCCACCCCTCATTTTGTAAACTCCAGAGAGTACAGGCCCAGAATCATGAAACACGCCTCATATGTTAACCCTTTCATTCCCAGAATCATTCTCTTGAACTTCCTCTGGACTCTGTAATTACAATTCCTATTGCATCTGGTTCTACCAACTCCCCTGGCAATACATTGCAGGCACTCAATATTCTGCATAAAATAAAGTGCCTCATACATCTCCTTTCATCTTTCTCTCTCTCATCTTAAACTTTTGCCTTCGTGTATTGGACATTTCCACCCTGGTTAAAAATTATCTGATCATCTACATGATCAAAGCTTCTCCTTATTTCTTATACTTCTCTTATGTCACCTCCAGAGAACACCATCCAAGTTTGTCCAGCCTCTCCTTATAGCTAGTATACTGCAACGTAGGCTATATCCAGGTGAACCCCTTCTGCACTTTCTCCAAAGCCTCCACATACTTCCTGGAACGTGGCAACTAAAACTGCACAGAGTACTCCAAGTGTCCTACCCAGAGTTTTATCCAGCTGCAACACGCCAGTCCAACCTGTATACTCTGTGCCTCCACTTTCAAAGGCAAGCATAGTGTATACCTTCTTAACACGATCCAGTTGCATTGCCACTGTCAAAGGCAAGTATAGTGTATACCTTCTTAACACGATCCAGTTGCATTGCCACTGTCAAAGGCAAGTGTAGTGTATACCTTCTTAACACGATCCAGTTGCATTGCCACTGTCAAAGGCAAGTGTAGTGTATACCTTCTTAACACGATCCAGTTGCATTGCCGCTGTCAAAGGAACTATGACCTTGCATCCTAAAATTCCTTTATACATTGCTGCTCCTAAGTTTCCTGCTATTTACTGTATACTTTCCACTTGTATTTGACATCCCAAAATGCATCACATCACACTTGTCTGGATTAAACTGTATCCGCCATTTCTATGCTTACATTTCTAATCAATATATTTATTTAGAAATACAGTACTGCAACAGGCCCAACACACCTGTGCTATGGAAGCGAAGTCCATGCACATGATTCAAATCAGAATCAGGTTCCATTACCACCAGCATATGGCTTGAAATTTGTTGTCTTTACAGTAGCAGTACAACACAATACATAATAATAGGAAAAATGTGAATTACAGTAAATATATATATATATATATATATATAGTTAAATCGGTAGAGCAAAAATTAAAATAAGAAGAGTAGAGACATAGTGTTCATGGGTTCAATATCCATTTAGAAATCAGATGGTCAGATGGCAGAGGGGAAGAAGCAATTCCTGAATGACTGAGTCAAATAACTAACTCAAATTTGGGAGACAAGACCTTCCCTTGGTTACCGCTAATTGATTTTTCTTTGCCACAGGTACTGTGATATACTGAAAACCTTTTGTCTCTATGCCATCCAGACAAAAGTAGATCAAGGTAATAAAAAGGAAAGAAATAGTAAAAGTAGGCATGAATATAGTGTTACCATTACATTGAAAATGCAGTACAGATAGATAAATAACATGCAGGGGCCATGTCAAAATATACTGAGAGATCAAGAGTTCATCTTGTTCTCCTGCAACCATATTCCAAAGTTCCTATTAAGCACTTTGTCTCTTTGTAACTTGCCCCAAATAACTAATTTTACATTATCACAACATTTAGCTTACACTTAATTTTTAGGGTGGTTCAACATCTACTGTCACTCTTCATCAAGTTATTCTCTGAAAGTTATTTTTCAAGTGTATGTAACAGTCACTTTTGCATAGAAATCTCCTAGGGATTGATGAAGTATCTTGGTCTGAAACATTGACTGTTTATTCCCCTCCGTAGATGCTGCCTGGCACGCTGAGCTCTTCCAGCATTGTGTTTGTGTGTGTGTTGCTCTGGATTCCCAGCATCAACAGAGTTTCTTGTACTTATAACCTCCTACTCCTTCATTTTTGGGCAACTTCTCAGGATTGAGGACTTTGTGCTACTGCTTCTGCTTCCAGTTTTATGTGTTCAGAAATAGCCGGTAAGGCTGATGTAGAAGTCCCAGACCTTTCTACAGATGGCTCAGGAGACAGAAAAAAGTTTGTTTTTTAGGTGATGCTTTACTCCCACTGCTTATATCAGGACTGTGAGCTCCTGATGTTTGTCTTCAAGATTTCAAAACCATTGTAAATACTCTAGAATGGGATGAAGCCTCAGTGTGAGGAGCAGTACCATATATTCTGTCTGGATAGTCTCCAACCTGATGGCATGAATACCGATTTCTCCTTCCAGTTAAAAAAAATCCTCCTCCCTGTCTCTTTTATTCCTGGCCTTTTACTTCTTATCACCAGCCTAACACCTCTCCTTGGGTTCCCTCTTCCTTCCCTTTTTCCTATGGTCCATTCTCCTCTCCTACCAGATTCCTTTCTCTCCAGCTCTTTATCTTTCCTACCCTCCTAGCTTCACTTATCACCTTCCAGCTATCTTCCTTTCTGTCCCAATAACTTTTTATTCTGGCGTCTTCCCCCTTCCTTTCCAGTCCTGAAGAAGGATCTCAACCCAAAACTCGACTGTTTCCTCCAGCATTTTGTGTGTGTTGTTTTGGAATGGATAGTATCTTTCAGAAGATTGATGTCAAACATGTAAATGGCATTGTTTATCCAATGTAATCAGACTAAGAGTAATTAGGGCCCTTAATTCTAGGAATGTTGACCAAGGAGAAGATGCTAACATTCATTCACTTAACCTTTCAGTGTATTTGGAGGATTTTGCAGAGGTAGGTTTGGTGGTGTTTTCACAGTGCCTTTTGATGTTTGTTATCCACTCAGAGGCCACTTTGTTAGGTACAGAATCAAAATCAGGTTTATTATCACCAGCATGTGATGTGAAATTTGTTAACTTAGCAGCAGCAGTTCAATGCAATACATAATCTAGCAGAGACAGAAAAAATAGCAATAATAAATAAAGCATAATAATAATAAACAAGTAAATTATGCATATTGAATATATTATTAAAAATGTGCAAAAACAGAAATACTGTGTATTAAAAAAGTGAGGTAGTGTCCAAAGCTTCAAAGTCCATTCAGAAATCAGATGCAGAGGGGAAGAAGCTGTTCCTGAATCACTGAGTGTGTGCCTTCAGGCTTCTGTATCTCCTACCTGATGGTAACAATGAGAAAAGGGCATGCCCTGGGTGCTGGAAGTCCTTAATAATGGATGCTGCCTTCCTGAAACACTGCTCCCTAAAGATGTCCTGAGTACTTTGTAGGCCAGCGCCCAAGATGGAGCTGACTAGAATTATAACCATCTGCAGCTTCTTTCGGTCCTGTGCAGTAGCCCCTCCATACCAGACAGTGATGCAGCCTGTCAGAATGCTCTCATGAGTACAAATATATAAGTTTTTGAGTGTATTTGTTGACATGCCAAATCGCTTCAAACTCCTAATAAAGTATAGCTGCTGTCTTGCCTTCTTTATGACTACATCAATGTGTTGGAACCAGGTTAGATCCTCAGAGATCTTGACACCCAGGAACCCAGGTGTGGTACTTGGCACAGTCTTCTGCTGCTATGTGGAGTCATTTCAGATTACGTTAGTCGCACAAAAATCAATTTTGCAAATGTCAAAATGAAAGAAAATCTACCTCACCTGTCTCTGGGTGTTATTGTTGCTTTGTCTCACTGCTGGTATTTTGTCCTACAGTACAGTTACAGTTTTGATTCTTATTACACAGCTAAAGACTGGAACTTTCTGAGGTAACCTCCTTTTTCCCCAATTGGTGTTTACATCCATGACAATCTGGCAGTTCGATGTGTTGTGCTTTGAAAGATGTTCTTCTGCACACCACTGTTGTAACGCATGGTAATTTGAGTTACTGTCACCTTCCTATCAACTTGACCATTCTCCTCTGACCTCTCTCATCAATAAGGAATTTTTGTCCACGGAACTGTCACTCACTGAATGTTTCTTTGGTGGGTTTTTTTGCATCATCATCTGTAAGTTCTAGAGAATATTAAAGCGTGAAAATCCTAGAAGATCAGCAGTTTCTGAGATACCCACACCACCCCATCTGACAACAATCATTCATGTCACTTAGATCACATTTCTTCCCCATTCTGATGTTTGGGCTGAACAACAACTGAACTTCTTGACCAAATTTGTATGTTTTTATGCATTGCATTGCTCCCACATGATTGGCTGATTGAATATTTGCATTAATGAGCAGTTGTACCTAATTAAGTGGCCACTAATTGTAGATCATTCAGCTTTAAAGCATATAGGAAGGTAGAACTCACTTCAGCCCACAGGCCAAGACTTTCATGCCAGATTTCATGTCTTGATCTTCAAGTACACTTTCCCTCAATTGATTTAAGGCTTTGCTGGCACATTGAAGGCGGTGGTGAATTTCATTATCAATTTCAGCCGATGCCAAACTGTGACTCCTGAGATATGGAAAAGGTTCTCATTTTCCAGAGTCTCACTGTGAATTTTTATTGTTGGAAGGTAGAATGGTCCGGTGGGCATTTTGGTAGAAGATCTTGCTGATGTTGGGTGTAAGGCCTATCTTCAAGAATGCTTCAATGAATAAATGGTGAGGTTTTTCTCAATCCTCTCACCTCAGTTTTGCACCTCACCTCCAACAAACATCCAGCAGGATGTGAGCTAATCTTCAGTGCCACTGGAAACTGTTCAAGACACAGTAACTATATTCCGGTACCAAGGTCACTTGAACCTCAGCAGTCAAACGGGAGTATGAAGGTATTTGCTGTGTTTGGAAGTTTGAGCTCCAAGTCATTGTCAGCTCATTCATTCTAGTATATTTTCATGGTTGTTTAGAAATGGAATAATACTAGTGGCTCAAAGGAAGAGCCATCAGCTCTTTTGTTTAAAATAGAATGAGATCTTCTATGACATAAATAGACTGGGCTTGCAATTATTACCCAAGAGACTTCCTAGCATGCTGCATCACTGTTTGATAAGGAATCTGCAGTGCGGCAGACGAGGTCTACAACTGGTAGTTAAAATTGCCCAACATATCACCAGCACCAGCCTACCCACCATCAAGGACACAGGAAAAAGACCAGCAATATCATGAAGAATCCCACCAACCTTCCTCCCCATGGACTGTTTGTCTCACTCTCATCAGGGAAGAGAATGTGCAGCAATGATGCCAGGACCACAAGATTCAAAAACAGTTACTTCCTCCAGCCATCAGGCTGATCAACCTCACCACCACTACATACATATCACCCAGCGTCACTTTATGTACATACAATCATTTTATTATTTATACATGATTATTTTATAGATTTGTTTTTATATTTACTGTGTTCTTTATTGCATTTAGATTTGTGTTCTTTATGTTCTAGTCTTTTTTTTTGCTGCATCAGATCTGAAGTAACAACCATTTTGTTCTCCTTTACACTAAACAATCTTGAATCTTGAATCTTTTACCAGTGGAGTCATTTCAGATTACGTTAGTCGCACAAAAATCAATTTTGCAAATGTCAAAATGAAAGAAAATCTACCTCACCTGTCTCTGGGTGTTATTGTTGCTTTGTCTCACTGCTGGTATTTTGTCCTACAGTACAGTTACAGTTTTGATTCTTATTACACAGCTAAAGACTGGAACTTTCTGAGGTAACCTCCTTTTTCCCCAATTGGTGTTTACATCCATGACAATCTGGCAGTTTTGTACCTGCTGTTAAAGAGACAGAAATGACACTTCAAATGAGAATATGTGATGAAAGTTGTTTTGCAGCAGCAGTACGGTGCAAAACATTTAAAAACTTTAAATCACAATAAGAAATATACATGTATATAAAAATTAAATTAAATATGTAGTGCAAAAGGGAGCAAATATAGTGAGATAGTGTTCATGAGTTCATTGTCCTTTAAGAAATCTAATAGCAATGGAAAGAAGCTGTTCCTAAATCATTGAGTGTGTGTCTCCAAATACTTGACTGTTGTTCGGCTAATGTTTTAGCCAATTACCACAAAATTACTTGAAAAAGAAGTTGATTGTGGAACTTGGAAGTTGGAACTTGCCATTTCCTTTTGTTGAAATTCACATGAAGATTATGCATAACTTGTCAAATTAAAATGTTGTTCTGAGAATATTCTCTAATAATTTTTAACAATGTCATTTTCAATTCATGTCTGTTTCTGTATCTATTAAATCAACAGTACATTTATAAAGGACGAGACTTCAGACTGAGTTTTTATCCATAAAATAACATGCCATCTATCAATGTGACATTAGCAATAAGCTGATGTATTTCTTTGAGGCACTGCATCTCATAACAGTCTTCAAGTAAGCCTCTGGGTTTGCATTTGTTTCACTGTAAAACAACAATTATGGCTTGGAAAGTGACTATGCATTGTTTTCTGTTTTTGCATAAAGCTGTATGGATATACTTTAATTTATTGTTGTAAAGTATACTCCTTAGTAATTGCTACATTTTTATTGACATGTTTTTATTACCAGTTAATTGAGCTGGCCAAGTCCACATCAACTTTAATGAGTCTTTGTCCAGTTGTAGAACTCACTGGAATTTGTAATAGGGCTAATGTGAAAGCTTCATTATCGCCACTTCAATTAAATCCCTTCCCAGTTATCCACCAGAATTTTCATGAAACAAGACTCTGCACAAGATAATTTCATTACATATATGAAGGACTGTATTTCCTTTTGCTGATTTGCTTTTGCTTGTCTTTTTTGAGAAATTTGTACCATGTATAAAAGACATCAACTTGAGATCTTTACCTTGAAGCCAAGTACATATATATAACATTGTGGAGGACTTAGAGAAACAGAAGATCTTCGTCACACAAACTCTCTGAGGCCTTTGTCAGTCAGAGTAGACCATGGATATTGTGTCTGAGCTGTCTTAGATACGCAATCCTGGGCAGTGCAATATGGAGAGCAAGTTGTTGCCCATGCAGCAAGCTCCCCCTCTCCACACATCTGATGAACCCAGAGGAACAACAGAGATTGATAGAAAAACTACTATTTAACAAATCTTAGTATAAATACTGAGAGTGCAATCTAGATTCTTGAGTTATCCAGAGTAGAGAATGACCTCCACAGTTTGATAGCAAATGGAAAAAGACTGAGAGGAGTCTGAATTCCGCTTAACTTGGACTCAAGGAATAGCAAAATTCTGAAACCTTCCATTATCTGGGGGGCTGAAGTTCTCAACTTGGAAGATTATACTTAATCACACAATGTTCATTTGCACTCTAGGCAAATATCAGCTGTACTTATCAATAATTTTCAAAATTCTCTCCTCTTCTGTTATTTAAGGTTTATTAGTTACAGTTTCCCCAGATATACAGTACTGTGCAAAAGTCTTGGGCACATATCTATATATCTAGGGTGCCTCAGACTTTTGCACAGTACTGTTATAATTTTATGTCTTGCACTGTACTGCTGCCGGAGAGGGGAAAAAAAAGTTTCATGATGCGTGAGTGATGATAAACCTGATCCTGATTGGGTCTCTGCGATGGACTGAGAGTGGGAAGGGGGCTGGGAATAGCAAATCATGGTTGGGAGAAGGGAAAGGGGGAAGGGACAGAGTGAGAAGCACCAGAGAGGCATTCTGTAATGATCAATAAGCAATTGTTTGGAATCAAGTTACTTTCCCTAATATCTCAGAGCTGGGAGTGTCTGAACCTGCACCATCCCCTGATCCTGGCATTCCTTCTCTGCTACTTGTCCAATATCCCTCCCATGGCGCTCCATTCCCAACATCCTTTGCTCCAGCCAGATTTACAAACTCACACTATGCTCCACATTGCCAAATACAGTATTGTGCAAAAGTCTTAGGCATTCTAGCTATAAATATGTGCCTAATACTTTTGCATAGTACTGCATCCTTTGTTATCCATTAGTCTTTATCAACACCACTGACACTTCCTTTCTACTGATACCAACAGAACCTGTATTTTCAGTCTCTTCTCGACTCTGTCATCCATTTTGCCATTTTCTCTGTTTTTCTCTCTCCATAGATGCTGCCTGACCTATGCAGTACAGTGTTTACATTATTTGATATTTTGACTTTCTAAGAGTATTGTTATGTAGCTGAAAGTAACTCCTCAGCAAGCCAGTTCTGGGTAAATCTTGAAGGAATGTACTGAACCAATGTCAGAAATTCAACTACCATACCTTTTGTAATATTCTCCTGACTCTCGTGATAATTAGCAATTCTCATTTGGGTCAGGTTTAGTCTACAAAAGTAAGAAAAATTTTGCAGAAATTATGATGGGTTCTTTTGTAATATGGTCCACCATTTTGGTCTCTATACCTTGCTATGAATTTGTCCTGAGATGAGGGGATTGTCCCATGAGGAAATATTTATTCATTTGAGATTAAAAGAATGAGATGGTAACCTTATTGAAGCATCTAAGATTATGAGGGAGATTGACAGAGTGACAGAGCATAGTGAAAGGGTGATTCCTTTAAAACTAGAGGCATAGTCTCAGAATTTTTAAAAAAACTTTTTATTCTGAAATGAGAAATTTCTTCACATAGAGGGTTATAAATGTTTGATATTCTTTACTTCAAAAATGATGTACATGCTCAGTCACTGGGCATATTTAAAGTTGGGGTAAATCTGAAAATGACGACTCTAGACAGGAAATTAATTGAGATGTTGTTGAATAGTAGAGTGGGTTCCAGGGAGTCATGGTCTAGTTCTGTTGCTATTTCTCAAGGTTTTTGGGTTGATTTGTTAGCTTCAGCGCCAGGAAAAGTCCCTAGTTCACACTCTTCTGGGAAATATTTGCTAAAATCTTGGTTTAACTTCAACCTATGATGAACTATGAACATTGATGGCTACTTCAAAATAATAGGATGTTTAGAACAAGAATGGGCACTGTAGGGGGTCTTAAAAAGCTAATTTGCAACTGATTCCTTATTGGAAAATAGGTATATCCAACAGTAACACAAGAAATTCTGCACATGAGGGACACCTCACCTGGCTTCACCTATGCCTCACCCCCAACCAACCCAATTTCTGTTCTGAGCTGCTGAGTTCCTTCAGCATTTTCTGTTTTGCTTTTATTTACAACAGTTAAGCATTTGTTTTTATTGCATTGAAGTGTTGGCCTAGATTTTACCTTTAATACCTGAAGCAGAGCTTGAACTCATAATCTTTTGACAGATATCAAAATTCTACCACGAAGACAAGGAAGACTTCCTTTGAGAAATGACTCAATTTTCCTAGAGTTTGTGACCTTGGATTTTTATTATTGATATCAAAAACTTTTTTTTGTCATCATTTTTCAATTGTGACAGATTCTACTGCACTATGACGTCCCGTTTCCTGTTTAGTATGCTGCATTCAGTGCTTATGTTGTGGTTTTCCCTATGGTGGGATTACCAAACACAAGTCTAGGTGACTGCTTATCGCCCAGTGCTGCCAAAGGAAGGCCTCTGCATTTGAGTGGTCTCTGTCCCTTCAAAGCTGTCATTCGATATTACCAATGTTTTGTGATTTATGGATTGTGAACTGTAGCTCAATTTGGTCTTGTTCAGCTTCATGTTTTTAATATTCTGTGTTTGCCCATTCTTTCTTGTTGCTGTTTGGCACAATTTGGTAGTTTTATTTGTGGGGTTGGGCTTTGGGGGTCTGATGTTCTTGCCATTTGCACGACTTGTTTTTTGCATGTGGGGAGGGTTTGATGTTTTTGTTGCCATTTGCGTAATTTTCTTTTTTGTGTAGGGAGGGGGTTGATGATCGTGTTGCCGTTTGCAAGATTTTTTCTTTGTGCAAAGGAGTGTTGATCTTTCTCTTTGAACAACTTCCATGATCTCGCAGTTTTGTGGTTATCTGGAGAAGACAAATCTCAGAGTTGTTTACTGCATACCTGCTTAGATAATAAATGAACCTTTGAATATCTCCATTCGGTCCACAAGGTCAATGGGCTTTCATGTGCCGCCATTCATTTTAATTCTTTGCCTTACCCCCATCCTGACCCCCATCAGCTGCCTGCAGTGTTCAAACAAAGCTCACAGTAAGCTTGAGGAACCCCATCTCATCTTCTGACTGACATTATTATTATAATTACAACATTAATTTTTAAGTTTTTGATGAGTATTCATTGTGGCCATACACTTCATATTTCCAGGAATTGGTATCTTTTCTGTCCTTAACATATTCTACTCCGATTTGTTCCTGGCCCAGACATTATCTCATATTGTCTTTACCACTCTGTTACACTTTGCTCAACCATTACTTTAGTCATTCAGTATCTTCTGCCTTCTATCTTATCACAGATTTCCCCTGTTGTTCACTCTGCCTTTCCAATGGACCTTTTTTTTTGGAATTTGTATTGAAGTGCAGGGTAGGAAAGCTTTATGAGTTTGGATTATAGTGCTGTACTTACATTCCTTTAGATGGGGTGGCTAGAAGATCACAGTTGCAAAATAGCGGGCCATCCATCAGAATAAGGATGAGGAATTTCTTCCCTCAGAGGGCAAAGAATTCCTCTCCAAGTAGGCTGTGGCTGTTTATTTTCATTCTATTGTTTCTTAATAGATCATTCTGATTGAGCCACCGCAAAGTACGGATTTTTGCAGTATCAATCAAGCTAGATTTATTCTGTGACAGTAGATAACTAACTTTAATTATCTTGAACCACTGAAAATCAAACAACTGCAAGTTCTGAAAGTCTGCAATAAATTGGAAAATACTGGAATCTCAGCAGGACAGGCGGCATCTGTGGATTGAGAAACAAAGTGAATGTTACAAGTCAAAATACACTTCATTAGAACTAACTTACTTTCTCTCTTCCAACAAGGTGTATTCAATCTGAAACATTAATTTTGTTTCCGTTTTTATAAATGTTTCCTGACCTGAGTAGTTACTATTTTGATATTTTTCAGCTTTTTTTTTACTATCTACATATTTTATAGATTGAATTAGTTGCATATTCCAGCTCCATGATTCATTAATATGGACAAAGTATGTGAAGCAGTAGTTATTAAAAAATCTGACATGGTCCATTAACAGTAAAGTCAGTGATATATTTTTAGAATATCATTTTCTATATTTCTAAGAGACTGGAGTAAGTCTAGCTGAGATGGACTGATAATAATTATACTGATAATAATCGTCTTTATAATTGTAGTCCGCTTCTCAAGAATTTCCCTGCATGAAGCACCAGACAACAACTGTTTCCAAGAACACATAAATATGGAGAATAGAAACAGTGAATGAAAATAGAGTTCACAATCAGTAACATTGCAGGGATGGATTTAAAAGCAGAAAAAGCTGAAAGGTCATGTTGCATCTAAGAGCTGAACAGGTTTAACATTGTATTTCAGTGTCCATTCATCAGAAGTGGTCTGCTGAATATTTCCACCATTTCCAACATCTCAATTAATTTCCTGTCTACAGTGTCTTCCTTTTGGAATTAAATTAATTGGTAAATTGGTTTATTATTGTGATATGTTCCAAGGTACAGTGATCAGTATACATGTTACTTCAACAGTCCTCTGAGGTAGTACAGGGAAAAACAATAACAGAATGCAAAATAAAATGTTATGCTGTACTACAAAGAGTGTGCAGTGTTTTATTGGACAATAAAATGCAAAGCTGTAATAAAGTGGATTGTGAGGTCAAGAGTCCCAACTTATACAAGAGAACCTTTCAAGAGTCTGATAACAATGGGATAGAAGCTGTTCTTAAGCCTTGTGGTACATGCTTTGATGCATTTATATCTTCAATTTCTAATACATGTAAATGTATTTATATATTTATTGAGATACAGCGTGGCATAGGCCTTTCAAGCCAGACCTGCCCAGCAATCTGCCAATTTAATCCTAACCTAGTCATGGGACTATTTACAAAGACTAGTTCACCATACCAATTAGTAGGTCTTTGGATTGTGGGAGAAAACCTGGACACCTGGAGGAAGCCCACACTGTCATCAGGAGAACTTCTTACAGCAGTAATTGAACCCTGGTTGCCTGTACTGTAAAGTGTTACGCTAACCTCTAAACTAGCATGCTGTCCTAATATATATGGCAAATAAAGTTGATCCTCCTTGATCCTTAAATTCCTTCCACATGATCAGAGGGTGGAGAAGAGAGAATGTCCAGAGTGAGTGGGGTCTTGGATCATGTGGCAGCAGGGCGATGTTGCAGACAGATTCCACGGAGGGAGGCTGGTTTCTATGATATGCTGAGCTGTGTGTCCTTGCTGTCAGGGGTAGAGCAGTTGCCATACTAAGCCATGGTGCAGCAAGATGATGAATCGCAGATCATGTCTAAATTGGGCATGATTGAATGCAATTACTGGAGTGAAGGAGGGGCAGATGGATATTTGCACAGAACTTGCTAGTCGCCCACTCTTTTTGTTGACCTACAAATAATGTACAAGCTGAACTTCTCTGGGCCTGTTAGTGACTACTTACGAGAAGTGGTGAATTTCCTTGCCATAATGCAGGCAGGCTAGAAAAAGCTCTAAAACATTGCCAATGGGTTAAATGATGCCTCTGGCTTTGATGATTAGGTACACATCAAGGCCTTTATATAACCTGAATATCCCCATTAAAACAGCAAAAAAAACAGAAAAAACGAACAATTTAACTAACAGCAATTAAAAAGTTCAAAAATTAACACAAATTCTAAAACACAATTTTAAAAACGTAAAAATTACTGAAATCCTGGCATCTCACAGCCTTTCTTCTCCATTCCAGTTAATGGTCTTGCTGTTCCTGCTACAATTTCTTTTTGCAGATTTCCCAATGTAACTACTGGGTTATTGTATTTAGTTTACATGTATCCAGCATTAAGAGTGCAGTCAAGAGAAACCCCAGCACAGACTGGGAGCCTTGAATCTCATGACAGGTATAGGGTAAATGCCAGCATTATTGGTATTGCACTTGCCAACACTTTACCTCATGTCTGGTCCAAAATATTCTGTGCCCTCCCATATTGTGTGCTCAAGATGTGCATAAAATAATTAGTAATTAAGGAGAATTAAACACCTTGAGTTGATAGCTGCTTTGTGTATTGTACAAAATAAAGTCCATCAAATTTGGACAGTTTATTTGGGAGCTACTAAATTACGCTGAAATCCCTTCTGAAATTAACTTAGATTCACTTAAGATTCAGTTGATGCTGCTGTTTGAGTGGCAGTGACTGCACTAATCCTAAGACGTCGAACTGTTTTGGTTCTCATGGGGTTTCTTAGAAATTCAGAGGAAGTACTCTAATGTTCCTTATGAAGGGAAAAGACATTTTGGAGACATGCCAAGCAAATATTGTGAACATTTAATGAGTTCTTTAAGGAGTTTTATTCTATCTGCAAATTATCAAGCTCCTTTTAAGAAAAAAGGACAGGAATTCAAAGTATTGTCATAGTGATTATTGGCAAAGTCAGTGAGGAACGGATGTCCTGGTTACTTTGAGAAATCTTTAACTAATCACAAAATTGCAAGGGTGAACAACCAAAACAAAAAGGGTTAAAAAAGAACTCTGTTGTTAGAACAGACACTCAAAAATATTTTTCAAAAAAAACTTGTGATTGTTTCTGGAACGTTCTATATGGAATAATTCTTAAACATTAAGCTAATTTAAGTTGCACCAAACATTGAATACTTATGACTCCAGCTGTGCTATTGGCTGCATGGACAGCTGTTAATGTTGCTGTAAGTAACCTGGATACATTATAAGCCTCAGTACAATAATTATTTCTGCATTCCATTGTTACATCAATGTTTTGAAAGAGTATATATGCATTTGATAAGAATTGCCGCATTTAATTTTATGTGTAAGTTTCTGGTAGTCAGATCCGTTTTGTAGAAATTGGTTTAAAGTTTCTGTCTCAATCAAACACTAAACTGCAGAGTGAGCTGTCATTAAGTGGAGTGAAGCTGGCAAGGATTTTCATGCAGCCAATGCTACTCCGTTCCCAGAGTCCCTGCTGTGTAGTTGTTCAACTCTCCAAGAAGCCTGTTAAAGAGTCCCTGAGAGCATGTGTAAAGCCCTCCATGTTAATAGTTAATTGGATAGGATGGCAAGATGAGAGGACAGCTGAACATGTGGGCCTCTCAGTCTCAAGCACTAGTGGACTTTTTAGTTTAATAATAGCAGCTGTTCACATTGTTGAACAACTTTGTTTTCTTCAGTTTCACAAATGATGAAAAGAAGAACGATTCCTCAGAAACTTGCCTTTTTATTGGAAAGTAGAGAGCTCCCCTGCTGCTTCTGCTCTGCCACCGCTTCAGACGACATCACGTGCCATTGCTCCTCCAATCATAGAAGACAGTGTGGGATCCCATAATCGTGCATCTAACACTGTTTTATTTCCTTTGCGATGATTATGACAGAGAAAGGAAAACAAGTAGGGAAGGCGCCATCAATATCAACATCATTTGTCATGGAACGTTCCTTGAATATAAATAGGAAATTAGTTAAAATAAGTATACCCTTTCAACAGATAGCTTTCTTTATTCCTGGTTACAAGACTAAGCATTAATATCTGTACACAAAGAGAAATTCACATAACGTGAGATAAAAGAAGTGTTGTTCATTGAGGTACTTATTCCATAGTATTGAGAGAGAGAGAGAGAGAGAGATTCCATACTCAGCTCTCTTCTGGAACCTGATGCATGCCCATAGAACTAGCACTATCAGTTTAGAATCAAATAACTTAATCTGTTTCTAATAATTGAAGAATGGTGTCAGAGCCAAGTTGCAAGTGTCTAGGATTGCTTTTAACCAAGGTTCATTTAACATTATTCTTTTTGAAGTGATGCCAAGACCAAGTATTGCAATTATATTCACTAAATATTATGTTACCTTTATCTAATTCTATCATTTTCTAATTCTTGGTTAAAAGTTTTGGGAACTCCTGGAAAAAAAAGATTCAATTGTATCAAATTTAACATCATATTCTGAATTTGTCAAAATGCACATAAATAAAAGAGTTGAACAAAATGTATCTGGGAACAAGGCCTGGTGTCTTTAGGACCACAACTACATGATGTAAGCCTGAGTCAGTCAACTTCTCATCATGGTGTGGAAATAGAGTCATCTGTTCTGGCATATGGAATCTTTGGCTTGCATGCTACTCAGTCTGCAGATTACCCAACATCTCGGCCATTGGTACAACTATTCTGAACAAAGGGCACTAAACAACCTCTGGATTTGCCCAATTTTGAGGGGCAGATGCAAGGTATATATAGAGAACTAAATACATATGGCATTGTCTTTCAAATATTTGGTGTGTTGATTGTAAATTGTACGGATCACCATTATATAACATAGTAGTTTGAGGTACATTGTATTATGCAGATATTTAGTTACTGCTGGATATTTGCTTAACCATATAGCTGACAGACATACCCAGGATGCAAATTTGATTGATGTTGTCTTTGTTACATCTCTTCCCATTTTTAACTGGCACATTAGTATTTTTGCTGTACACATAAGTTTTTTTTCCACAAGCTGAGGTGTGTGTTGCAATATAGAACTACTGAAATGTGCTTGAGAACCTTTCTCCCCCTTCTGAAGGAGAAGAAAGAGCATAAAAGCTCTTATCCACAAATGCACCACTTTATATTAATATTTAATTAGCAGGCAAATTGTACTGTGTGTCTGAAAGCTTCTGAAGAGTTGTTAGTGCCACAATTGACCTAAAAGTTTAATAATAACTCACTCCATAGAGCAAATGCCAGTTCAACATAGGGAAACAGTGCAAGCCAATTCCTTTGAGATGAGAAAGCAAACCAAATGGCAGGCGAGAGTTCCTGGGATGGAACCTTCTGGAAAGCAAGGAGATGGAGTAACTTTGAAGCCAGGCTTTATATGAAAACAGTGGGGAAAAAGCTGATCCCTCCTGCTCTGGGAGATGCTGGTTTAAGGCCAAAATCTCATGAAACAGAAGTGCAGTTAGATCCTGTAACAGAAGGCACTGGTAGCCCTAATAACCTGGCAAGCAAAGGAGGGGGCAAAATAAAGGCTGCTTCTGGGAACAAAAATCAAAGAAATGCTTCATAGTAACTGTAATTAAGAGCATTCACTTGTATTTTTCCTGTGTCCAATATGCTCTTTGTATCCATCAAAATACAGAAAACTTGCATTACTGTCACATCTGTGTATTATTAGTTTTCACATTCGGCTGACTTGGATGTCTTAATTATCATGCTCATCACTGAATTGGTATAAATCATTGTGGATAATAACATATTACTTAAAGAATTCTTGTGCAGAGATGAAATGATTTATTTAGAAAGTAGTGAATGAGCATCATGGTGGTATTAATGCCCTTTTTAACTTAATTAATAGCAACTTTATCATTTCACATATTGCTGGTAATTAATCCCTAGAAGCAGAACATTGACTTAAATGTGAGCTTGATTGAAGGACTGAAGTGAATGTTTCTACGACAGTAAGGGCTGTTTTTTTTTATCTGAAAGCCTGAAGGAAATATTTAAACAGTTTGCCATTCCTTCTGAGAGGGGGTTGGGCTGTAAAAAAATATTATTTAAAGAGTTGTAGAATACTAATGTTACACATGCAAGTGTAAACTAAGCAACTACCGCTATAACAGGTAATGGTCTGGCCAGCAGAGGGAGTAGTCTTCTGTCTCCTTGCACATTCCCATCATTCTTCCCACCTGCCCCCTCTCCCAGCCAGTCTTCCATCTGGACCGAGGCCTGCCTGTCTGCTTCTGATGACAGGCTATAATTTTTCTCCCATCAACGTGCGAACACTTGGTACAGGATTAGTATAAGCTCATTTGGAAGTTTCAGTATCTGTAGCCAGCACCTTCATTACAGGAGTCAGCTGTTTTTATTGCCTCCTATATTTTGAACAGCTTTTGTGTATTTACTTGCTTATGACAGGGAGCAGAATTAGGCCAAACATTTTCATCTCCCCCTTCCCTTCCCTGTTTTGTTTTAGAAGTCTTGAGTTTACAGGATTTAAATAATTGTGTTTTATAAGTTTACAGAATATAAACAATTGTTTTCTCTGTTTATTGACCCATGGTGCATTTAGAGTTGCACAATGATGGTGCTATCTTGATGGTAATGTTACATTTATTCCCTACGATCTTGGTAACATGGGGAATTGACATTAAATTAAAGATGTGATCGTCAGCTACTCTCTTGTTAAGTCATTTCACATAGCTTAATAACATTGTATGCCAAGGAACTTTTCCACAGTCTGTGCGAGACTAGCTATAAAACAAATTACTGGTCAGTACTGCAAGAATAGGCAATGTTATGAAATGAGTCATAGATTTATTCAGTCAGTAGATTTTAAAAGTACTGACTTAAAAAATGAATTATACCTTTTTCATAATCAGTTATTGAATAGATTTATGTATAATAAATATACTTCTATAAATGAATAACATTTTATACTACAAGGGCCAGAAATAATTATGGGATGTCATTTGATGTTGGAAAAGAAATTCATTTATTTGAAAGGTTGGCCGAAATGATGCAGGTATTTCGTTTCAAGAGTAAACAATGGGCTGAATGGCCTAATTCTGCCCCCCCCCCCCCGTCTTAATCCCTTGAAGCTGAATAATATTGGCATAATGATTTTGAAAGTGCAGATCACCTAGATATTTACTACTTGAAGAGTATCATAGATACATAGGATTCACAGATTTTCTTTTACTGATTTATGAATTGTGAATCATTGGTACAAATTACTGATTTATTTAAATCTTTGTATGAAGTTGTATTCTATTTTCAATGCTTATGCAACTCCCTGAATGTTACCCATTTATTGATTCCCTACTATTTTTGGCAGCACTCAGGAAATTTATTTCCTTTTTCCTAAGTCAACATTTTGGCTAACCTTTCAAACAATGAATTTCATTTGTAACATCATATGTCATCCCAGAATTATTTCTGTTCCTTCTCACATGATCCAGAATAAAGCGTAAATACATATCATCTTAAAATGTGCTACCTTTCAACTTGAACTTATTACGAAAGATGGCAAAGTATTCTGTGGTAAACAGGATGGTGATTCATTGAGTGGAATTATATATATTGCAAGTTGATCATTTTACAAATTTTTAAATCAATCTGTATGTCTCTTTTCCCGTAATAATTCACATGTAGCTTCAACCTATCTTTGCAAATGAAGTGAATTTGTACAGGTCTGCAGCTTAATGTAGCTGAAACACTGCCTCCCTAATGTAAAAGCCTATAATTCACATCTAAAAACATTTTGTATGTGCTAACATTATGCTCAGAGTATACAAAATAAAAATTTGTGATTTTATTACATACTCGGTAATCATGAAACTGAAAAAATGAGCCAAAACCAATTTTTTACCAAGAACCATTTATCCACAACAGAATAATTTAAAACCATGAAAAAAAATTGTCTTTATGAATCAACACGAAACATTTAATTATTTTGAAAAATATATACTAAATAACACTGACTTTATTTTTCTTTTTTTGTTTGTTTTAATCACCTATATGGAAAAATGCATATTGCACATACCTTCTTTAATGTTTTTACGCTGAAAATATGGTCCTAAATTGTTATTACTTTTTTAACCACGTTAGACCTATTTTTTCTGTAAATTGACCTAATGAATAATATTTCAATACCTCCAACAGCTTTTTCCTGTGCAGGCCTCCCCTCTCTCGGGGACTTTAAGCTTGCCTTCTGCTGTATTCCTGGAGCTCTCAGCCTTCAGCTGGGTCTTGCCTACCAATATATATTTTGCACATGAGGCACCTCAGTACTGATTGCCAGCACTGCTGCTACCTCTAGCCCAGCCTTAGTCATACCCATGTCCATTTAGTTCTCTCATTCCCCTGCTCACCCACCCTGAGCTAACATCAGCTCAAAATACAGTGTTTAAAATCAAATCCTGCCAAAACAAAAAAAAAATGGAAATGGAAATAGCATAAAAATTGAGGAAAAATTAGCAAAATCCAGAATATATAAAGTATCCCAAAATGCAGTCAGCTTTACTAGGTAAAAGCGAGCATGACTTAGAACTAAAAGGACAAGGTAAGAAAGAAAATAAAGTGAATCCTGCAAAAATAAGTTAGACTTTATTTAAGAGATCAGTTTTGATAGAGGCTGCAATTATTTGTAAATTTTTAACAGGAGATCTAATAATATTATGTAAATATGAAGATCTTTAGAGACAATGCTGCAATTGCAGTCCATCCTAAACAGTAATAATTTAATGCAAGACACATCGCATGCTTTGTTGTCTTTTTCTTAAAATGCATCAAGAAACGATGGAAGGGCAATGACTTTGCAGCTTTGAAGCTGTTTCCAGTTTACAATTTGTGTACAGCAGATGAATTGACATGAAAGAAAGCATTATGCTGTCTATAAAAATCCACTTAATGAAAGCTACCAATGCAAAAAAATTCTAACATCAGTTGTGTGACTTTTAACATTATTGAAATCTCTAAATGCAAAGTAAACCTAGATGTGCACATGATTTCATTACTTCATAAAATCAACTTTGTGCATATTTATAACCAAACTGTTTTTTCTATAGAAACCTAATATTAACAAAGATTAATTTGAGAACTAGCTGATCGTTAATACAGGTTTAAGTTATCCTGATTTATTTTTCTGCTAATATACTAAACGATTCTGTTTTCCTTTTTCTAGTCGTTTAAAGCTATTTTCTTCTATGCTCTACAGAACAAAGCAGTTATAGGCCGTGTGGCAAAATTATCAGATACTGTGATTGGCCTTGAATCATTTAATGCTTCTGAGAGGGAAACCAATCCAATCTACAAGGACTATCACGGTAAGTCTAATTGTGACCAAAGTACCCAAGTGATTTATAGATATTTAGCAGTTTGCTCTTTAATTAGTTTATCTGCCATAAGGTAGTAATTGATTTCATTTCAGAATCTGCATTTTGACTGTCTCCCAGTGTAGCAATCTATTGGTCAGACTGTTTATCTTTTACTGTGCATTAGGACTGTGAAAGTAACATGGCAACTACTCGCATGTTGTCAAGCCAAATTACCAAGACAGTGCTCAATCAGATGTGCATCATTGTAGGCAGGCTTTTGGGAATACTCATGCAGAGGCAGCCACTCGGCCAGTGAGCTTACCAATTCCCGATACCATGACGAGACTTCACCAACTCAGCCAATGTTGCTGTCACAAAAGATC
The DNA here is from genome assembly GCF_030144855.1 of Hypanus sabinus. NCBI lineage: Eukaryota > Metazoa > Chordata > Chondrichthyes > Myliobatiformes > Dasyatidae > Hypanus > Hypanus sabinus. The sequence goes on along the minus strand of NC_082712.1, from coordinate 172,395,199 downwards.
AGCTTAGATTTGAGCTCACAGTGCTCGAAGCTAAAAGCAGACCTCGTGTCTACACCAGTTCCTAACAGTCATAAATGAGCTTCATTTCAAAATATTCATTTATTTTACACATCCATTCTGATTTTATGCCCTTTTTAAAGGCTGTTTACTACAACAGCATGTGACAAACTGCTAATGGCTAAAACCTCAAAATACATTTCTTTTATAAACGCTGTAGCCATTCCAACCCTTAAGCCATGTTTTTGCTAGCTGATTACTGATGCATTTAATAAAATACAGATCATTCAGTTTTTGGGCGGCAAAGCAAGGTGATAGCCACATTTACTTACTGTAAATATAAGGGAAAATACCTCAACTGGGCCTCTATCAGAACTACTTTTGTTGATGTCTCCATATCTGCACCTAAATGTAATTAGTTTTACTTGGACAAGGATTTTTGTTTATCTTATTCTGCTTGATTACTTGAGCATAATCACACTGTTTGCTTCATTGCTTCTGATGGCGATCCCTGGTTTAAAAAGGGACAGTGAGGAATGTAATTGTGGAGAGTTCTGCTATCAGCATGTTTAATTTATGCAGCTGCATGATAGCATTTTGTTTTAATTTAAATCTTTCTTAAGGTTTATTCCATGTTCGTCAGCTTCCTCGGCTTAATTGTTTAATCTCTGATGTGCCTGATACAAAGGACCTTGCATTCAAATTGAAACGAAAATTGTTCACTATTGAGGTAGGAAACACTGAGGTTTGTTTTAATGCTCCACTTAATACTGCAAAAGAGTATGCTGTTTTGTAAGTTAATAATTTAATGAGATATGCCTTATATGTGGCCGTGTAGACAGTTATTTTTCATACAAGCTATCATCTTTCCAGTTTTGCCTCCAAAATGAGGAAGTGTTTGTGGTGGGTGGGGGAGGGCAAATAATTCTTTGCTACATTTTCATTTTATGGATCAAGACTCTGTAACTATCCAGAATAAACTGCAACGCAAAGCTGTGCAGCATTAAGTCTATGATCATTTGTCAAATTAATTGCTTAGATCTGCTGGTACTTGATTCCATCTCATTGTGGTAGATCTGAATTAAAATAGCTTTGTAACAAAATACGGTTGGGCATCATTAATAATTTTGGTATTCATCACTTGCGGTTCCCAGCATATGTTGCAATGAATGGAAATAATGGGAATCTCAATGTAGTACTAACTGTTCAACATTGTCTCCAATTGCTACTACAGATCATAGGCTTTCATCAACTAGCACATTACTGGTTTTAGAAAATACTTTAACATGTGTTAGTGAGTTAATTGAAAATTGTAATATACTGTGGATATATTATCAGTATTAAACATCACTACAATGGTAATGGCCACTCCAGCAATTATTTCCTTTGCTTTATTAAGCAAATATCACTAGTCTGGGAATTTTTTTCTAAAATGATTATAGTGGTTAATGTTCTACCAGATTCAAACTTCCTCAGTGATCTAAGATATTTGTGGTATTTATAATCTGATGTGTTGAGACTGAATTGAACCCATTCCCTTTTTCCTGTGTTACTAAATAGCAAATGAATACAACTGTTAACCAATTAAGGCTGAAGTATTAATTAACTAAGCATGAAAAGGTGAGTGCATATTTGAGGAGTGGCTTTTTGTGATGTGATAATTATTTCTTCTCCAGTCCTTGTGTAGTGTCTTCACTGGAGATAAAATAAGTGGGCAGCCCTGACAAACCATATTATTTAATCTCCTGTCAAGTGGAAAGCATTTAAGCAGGCCACTTGTCTTGGCTATTTCAGCTTATACAAGGGAATTCAGCACAAATAAATTAGCATATTTTGTCTTATTCACTAGCTGCTGGTCAATTTGGGTTGGCATTACTTTGGTGTTTGGTACTTCACCCTGGAGTGACCACTGTGGCCCTTCCATGACCCTCTGGCCTCTTGACTAACCACTCGATAAGGCAACTGTTGTCACCATCCCTCTTTTTCTTCTTAAGATTTTCTATCCTTTTTTTTTGCTTTCTACACCCCCACCCCTAAAACTACCCGATGCACCCTTTTAAAAAAACCTATTAATCATTAAAGATGCAGTCCACTGACGATTAAGATGTCTTTTTCTTAATTAATGGTTATCAGTGATCTTCATTATTTAATTGCGCTGAGAATAGTTAATAGTTAATCGGGTGGCCAATTGTTTGATTGGGTCATCTTGGGAGCAATGCTGTAGATGTTTTGATTGGGATACTCCCCTGTTATACCCACTTAGCAACCCACGATGAAGTCGTAAAGTTAAGCGGCTGTTAGGAATAGCCCCGTGATTCCTTGTTAACACATCAATGTAATTGAAAGCAATTTTCCACATAATTAAGGTTCTTAAAGAGTTATGTTTCATGTATAACAACATGCACAAAAAGAAGATTTTTAAAGCTCTAACTTGCAATCTTCTACCTCATTCTAGGTAATGTACAGAATCATAGAGTTCAAATCACACTATTATATTTGAGCTATAATAGCTGAATATCTAAAGAGCTGCTTATCGTACATTCTGATTTACAAACATTATTGAATCTTTATCAGCGGCTTAAATTCAGGTTTATTGGCCACTTAAGTTTGAGTAAAAGTTATTCAAACTCATGAAATTTTCTTCAGACCCCTGATTTTATGATTGCCTCAATAATTTTGGTAGGACAAAAGCAAATATGACATAAAGCAATCAGCTGAACAGATGATCAGCCTTCCTCAGCATAAATCAGAAATTTTGCTGAGTGCAAGTTAATCAGCCATTCTGCCACTCTTCTCCCAAGTTACTTTCAATGGAGATATTTCATTCTCAGCAATAAAAATGTAAGAACATACTGACGTTCACTAGAAGAAAAAGCAAATATTTGAAGGTGATATTTAAAAGCAAATACTTAATTTCATTGGGATTGTTTTTATGAACGTTTATACATGAATCTCCGCCGATGCAAGTCTTTCAGGCAGATGGCAGACTATATTAAATAAAGCCAAATACCAAAATGGTTCCCTCAGAGTACACAAATGTCATTTGCTGATGCACTAATTATTCTATTCATTTATTTAATGTTTAATGTCATTTCCTGTACACAAGTGTAAAGGAGAATGAAATAATTGTTACTCCAGATCCGATACAGCACAAAAAAACTAAAGATAAAGTACACAATAATAATCAAAGCATAATAAATATAAATATACAAGTGAATTTGGATACATAAATTGATTGTATGTTCATAAATTGACGCTAGGCACTGGAATGTCTGTGCATAAGGTGACTGACAGGAAATGATAAAGTAGTGGTGGTTGGGAGTGTGGAGGGGTAAGTTAGTGGATGGAGGTATTTGATCAGCCTTCCTGCTTGTAGAAAGTAACTGTTTTTGAGCCTGGTGGTCCTGGCATGGATGCTATGTAGCCTCCTTCCTGATGTAAGTGGGACAAACAGTCCATGAGCAGAGTGGGTGGGATCCTCCATGATGTTACTGGCTCTTTTCCGACACCTTTCTGTATATATGTCCTGGCATGGCAGATAAACCCCCATGGCAAGGTATTGAATACTAATCACTTTGTAGCATAGAAAACATTGCAGTTATTTTGTGCTCAGCAAGCCCTCCCCGCCCCCAGTAGCAATGCAAAGGCCACCAAATAATGTATTTTTATTTATGTGAAATTATTGGGTGAAGCATTTCAAACAGCAATTCTAGCTCCATGCTCCTGTGAATCTTTAACATACTACCATATTTTGTGCAGAAGTACAATTTACAAAGGAAGGTGCCAGTTTGACTTCAGAGACCTATACATTACCTCTTTCCATACATTCCATCACATCCATGAAAGGCACATTACCAGGAGGCCCACTTATTGACTAATGAGCTTGCACTCTGTAATTTCTCAAGACTAATGTGCAAACTAGTTTATTCCACAAGTTTCTGTTTCAGACTGCTGTTTTAATACACATAGGGTTATTAAGGGATTATGCTAGCACTGTATTTGCATGATTGGAGTAAAGTTTTTGTAAGTTTATTAAACGGAGGATGAAATGTTGAACTAAACATTAAAAGACTGAAGGAAAAAAAACAACAAAAAAGTCTGTCTGTCTAATCCTATTCCTTTCCACTTTGGAATCTTAATTAGGAGGAGATAAAAACCATCATTTGACTAAATTATTGTCTTGAATCTGTAGCAAAAGGTATAATCCGCAATTGGGCCAATTAGTGCACCCTGTAGTTAGCCATGCTGAGGCAGGCTATGTGATTGGAACTGACACCAGCCCAGTTCCCACTGCTGCTTTGCCAGGTATGATGGTCAGACTTCAAAGGGCTTGAGGCATCAGCAGGGCAAGGTTTGGAGGCCAACTTTTGGTCTGACCGTTAATCTCTCTGCTAAACTGCAATGCCCCTCACACAAAACGAGCTTACACAACACAATCATGCGGCATTAAAGTTTCAGTTAAGTTATGCCAATTGCCTTTGATTTTCTGATGGTTGACCAAAGGATGCCAATACAGCTAGACACTTACTCAAACATTCCCAATTAGGTAAGCTAAACAGCTATCTAAAACATTTTTGCATTGTTTGTAATAGTGAAGTAATAGGTTGTTGCTACATTTGAGATGAGATAATCAGGATTCACCCTATCACATTTCTGTTACGATTGTTCTGAAAATGGTACAGAACACATTTTTAATTTTAAGATGATTTGGAAGAAAGTGGTGAGTGCATTGAATGATAGTGGATAGAGGCAGATACATTAGGGTTATTTAAGACTCTCTTAGATAGGCATGTGGATGGTAGAAAAATGGAGAGTTATGTAGGAGGAAAGGGTTGGATTGATTTTAAGAGTAGGTTAAAAGGTCGGCACAACATTGTGGGCCAAAACTATATTGTTCTGTTCTAACACCTTTGGAACTCCTCCTGCCCTGATTGCCTAATTGTCTGTCACTTTTATGTTTAGTTGACACTTGGTAATGTCACTATGTTTCCATTTTAAGAGCAGCCTACAGCAGAACTAGTGTTGATGTGAACAAGAAAAACATCCCAATGACTTTCCCTTAGGCTGCTATGGACGTGCCTAACTTGTGTCTCCTTACACACTCCAACTGACTTTAAACAGATCAGAACCTGGAAGCTACTGACCCAGTTTGACAAAGTAGTCATTATCACATTAATGCAGATTTAATTGGTACATGAATTTATCATAACCATACAAATTCTAGATGGAATCTAGTAAAGAATTTTAGCTGAAATTAGATCAGAAAATTATGCCCTAACCACAGCTTTGTTCTTAAGTAGTAATCTGATTACTTCTATCAGTCACTATATTTGCCATATTAACATTTTATATTTAGACCCCTATTGAACCTGTTGGGTGTGTTTGAGAGAGAGCTTGTTTGCTTTATTGATGTATCATTTAAAGTGCCTGGAGCTATGAAAGGATATGCATTATCTTAGCACATTGTCTGGTAGTTACCTGAGGAGGTGTGGATAAGAATTTGTGATACCACAAATAGAGCGTACAAACACTCTCTCATTCATATATTACATTGCTCCATAACTCCTTCTCGCAAGCTTGTTTACACAAATACACACACACACTACTATGGTTCTAAGTATCCAAGATAAATTTGACACATTTTTGTTGGATTAGAACCACGGTATTTTGCCTTTCTCTTAATTCTATAATGTAAACTGGGGTATTTAGCTCTGACATATGCATTGTGAATTTTCCAATTACAGAATAGTTAGTACATTAATATTATTCAAGATTCTGATATAACGAAGGTTGAGCTGCCTACACCACAACCTTAACCAGAAAGGGGAGGGTAGTGGAATTGTATCAAATCATAGCAACTCCTTTCTCATTCTCTTTCACCTATAAGTGATGGAGGAGTATTCTTCCTTTAAATGCACTTGTTCTCCATATCTTTTTCTTATGTTATCGTCCATTCATTAGTAGTTAGAATGCACATATGCCTTCCTGAACAGAGTGCTACAAATTTATCCAAAAGCAAAGAACAAGAGATCAGAATGAGTCAGAAGATTATGGGAGAGTTAGAAAAAACAGTTGCAAATAGGAAAGGGAACAAACAGAAGAGGTAAGAGCAGAGCAATAGTTTTGAAGTAAATTACTAGGATTTAAAGTTTATTAGCAAAAGTAAATACAAAATCACCCAGTTCTCTAAAGCAGTGCACAGTAGAATTTCAGTACATGCACTTAAGTAGTATCAGAGATGGTAGGGATTAAAATTGAAAAAGACATTTCTCATGTGTATATATATTCTGTTTATAATTTTTTTCCCCATTCCCCATGCCCTTTGCTCAAGTGCAGGATCTTATCTCTAATTCCAGCCCCTTAAAATTCTCTTTCAACTGTTGATCAAATCAAAGTTCAAAGTAAAATTTATTATCAGAGTACATACATGTCACCACATACAACCCTGAGATTTTTTGTGTGGGTATACTTATCATATCTATAGAACAGTAACTGTAAACAGGATATGTATACTTTAAACAAACTGTGCAAATACAGATATAAATAAATAGCAGTAAATAAGGAGCATGAACTAACAAGATAAAGGAGTCCTTAATGAGTGTAGTTATCCCCTTTTATTCAAGAGCCTGGTGGTTTTTTGTATGATTGTTAATCTATTCAATATATGTATACTGTATAACATATACTGAATAAAATTACTTATTTATTAATTGTTATTATTTTATTATTTTCTTATATAATATGTATTGCATTGAACTGCTGCTATTAAATTAACAAATTTCACGTCACATGCCAGTGATAATAATTCTGATTCTGGTTGAGGGGTAGTAACTTTTTGAACCCGGTGGTGCGAGTCCTGAGGCTCCTGTACCTTTTACCTGATGGCAGCAGTGAGAAAAGTACGTAGCCTGAATGGTGAGGACCTTTGATTATGGATGCTGCTTTTCTATGGCAACGTTTCATGTAGATGTGGTCAATGGTGGGGGAGGGTTTTACCTGTGATGTACTCTGCCAAATCCACTACTTTCTGTAGGATTTTCCACTCAAAGGCCCAAATGTCGGAACTGAAGGCCAAAACTAGTGTAGCTACACATACACATTCTTGCTTTTGCTGTCTAATCACAGCAGCAGATGTTACTCAGCTTCCCATTTTCAAATTCTAATATGCCTTTCTACCATATCAATCTATGATAAGGAAAGATTTGCATTTATATAGAGCCTTTCACAACCTACACCACCTACTTGTGTAGCACTGGACTAACTACTGTGCACAGCCTAAGCGGAGAAATACATGGCAAAATGGGTTAGCCTTCTCTACTTTGTGAAATTTGTATGATTCAGTTTTTTAAAACTTTTTTTAAAAACATAAATTTTTAAACTTGATTTTAATAGTAAACTTTGTGAGTTCCAGTTCCTTGTGAGATGCTTTTGTTTCCCAAACTAAACTTACTTGTTTATCAAATTGCTTCTCCCTTTACTTCTCTCCTGAAGTGACAAATTCCCTTCGGGCTAAAACTCTGCAGGCAATGGCAACTGATTGATATCTTGCTGTTCTGAGGCAATGGCTGCTGTGTATTGTCAGGGCAAAGAGAGCTTAATTCTGCAGCTACCTTTACTAGACCATACCAGAGAGTGTTTGATAAATGTGTGTGAGCTGATACCCAATAATTATATTCTTGACAAGATTCGTTTTTTAAACTGAGGACGAGATATATATCAAAGGTCAATTTTATACGTCATTTATAGTTCTGTGCAAAAATCTTAGTTACATGTTAAAAAAAATTCTGTAAAGATGCTTTCAGAAATAATGAAATGAAAAGATTCTAAATATCAAATAGTTCACTACAAAAAGCAACAAACTGTTAAAAAAACACTAAATAAAATCAGTATCTGGTGTGACTAATGTTTACCTTTAAAACTACATCAATTCTCTTGGGCACACTGTCCTGCAATTTTAGAAAAAAATCAGTTGGTAGGTTGTTCCAAACATCTTTCAGAACTTGCCACAGTTCTTCTGCAGACTTTTGCTGTCTCTCTTGCTTCCATCTCTCCAGGTAATCCCAGGCAGCCTCGATGATGTTGAGATCAGGGATCTGTGGAGGCCATAACATCAGAAACCCTATAAAAATCTGGGGTGCCAGATTTAGTAATTTTGTGTGGTATGTTGGTGTGACATGAAAAAAAAAGCATTCAATAATTGTGTGAGAAGGAGCATCTTTCCCTTTCCCTTCCAGTCCTGCAGAAGGGTCTCAGCCGAAATGTCGACTGTTTATTCATTTCCATAGATGCTGCCATATCTGCTGAGTTCTTCCAGCATTTTGTGTGTGTTGACATAAAAAATAAAGTACAGATATGAAATAAAATTCACAAATAAATAAATACCAGCATGAATTTACAATGTAAACAGCATTATAAAAAGTAATTTAAAATGTTTATAGTGCAGTGAATGAGTAATGTATCAATGTTCCTTCATTGTCAGTGGATCTAGATTCAACAACATTGTGGGAATAAAAAACAATCTGCTGCAGGAGCTCATGGGTCAAAAAGCATCTGTGGTGGTGGGAGGTGAACACAATTTTCAACACTTCAGATCCACAGTTCTTCTTTACCCCCCCCCCCCCCCTTCAGATTCTGCTCGATCCACAGAGTTCCTCCAGGCAATGGTTTTGTTGCTCCATATTCCAGCATCTTCAACTCTTGTGGCAACATTGTGGGAGTAACGATTCCAGACATTCTGTAGTTTATCAAGAAGGCAGCTTACCAACAGAATACGTACACAACGCTGGAAGAACTCAGCAGGTCAGACAGCATCCGTGAGAAAAGAGTAGCCAACGTTTCGGGCCGAGACCCTTCATCAGGAAATGGGGGGGGAAGAGAGGGATGAAGTCCAGTATTAGAGATAGGGGAGGGGGTAGGGCCTAGAGGCGCTAGGTGGAAAACCAATCAGAGGAAAGATAAAGGGGGGAGGGGAGGGGGAGGGGATAAGCATGAAAGAACTGTAGAGATAAAGAAGCAGAAAGTTGAAAGGGGAGAGAGGCAGAGAGGGACCTGGGATAGGGGGAGGGGGAGGGAATTACCAGAAATTGGAGAATTCAATGTTCCTGATGAAGGGTCTCGGCCCAAAATGTTGGCTACTCTTTTCTCACGGATGCTGCCTGACCTGCTGAGTTCTTCCAGCGTTGTGTGCGTATTCTTTGATCCACCACATCTGCAGTTGTATTTTTGAGCTTACCAACAGCTACTTCAAAATGGTTAAGGCTGGATGATAAATAAATCTTTGCCAATGACACCCACATCCTATAAAAAATAAGTTGTGTGTTTATAATCAACAAATTAATAAATTAGTATTAAATGAAGCTATACAAATCATTTTGCGTTTTATACAACTTAAGAAAATTCTAAAAACAATTTGATATTAGAAAATAGACAATTTTTATATTGCGAATCCCTACCATCCATCCCACAATCTCTTTTACCCACTACCATCAGGAAGAAGGTACATGAGCATCAAGACTAGAACTGCAGACTGGGTAACAGCTTCTTCTCTTAGGCTGTGAGACTATTGAATACCCTGCCACCACTGTGGTCTCGTCACTATTACATCGAGCTGTTTTCATGTGCTGCACACTTTACGTACATTTTGAATTGTATTTTATTAATATATTACAGAAATATTTTGGTTATGTGCTGTGTGTGATATGTTTTGTGGGTGCACTGTGGTCCAGAGGAACATTGTTTCATTTGGTTATATATATATAGATGACAATAAACTTGAACTTGAAGGTAGACTAATGTAACTATTTTGGGGATATTCTTTGCAACGTAACTTTCCCATGATCTCATATAAGCACAATGAATGTGAAAGACACTATCTCAGGGGTTCTCAAACTTTTTATGTCACAAAACCATTTCATTAACCAGGGGGTCTGGGGGGGGAGTTCTGTGGGCTCCAGGTTGGGACACCTGCATTGGCTAAGCCACAACTATGACAGCATTGGTTAAAAAAGCAAGCAGAGCTTCAAAGGAGAAAGTTTTCAGGGGAATTATGAGGCAAGTTTTGTTTTATGCAGAGTCAAAAGTGCCTGGAACACACTGCCAGTGGAAGTGGTGGAAGCAGTGTTTTAAGACTCATTTGGACAGACATATGAACAGGCAGAAATTGGAAGATTATAGAGCTTGGGAAGGCAGGTGAGAAAGGTCAAATTGACCCATGGTCAGCACAGATATCTTGGGCCAAAGGGCCTGCTCTTGTGCTATTCTGTTCATTGGATGTGAATTAAAGCACAGAGAACAGATGAGCATTGTGGTAAATCATGTAGTCCAATTTAAAGGAATTATTTCTATTTTAAAAATGTTAAATAGAAATGTTAAAACTGACTGAAATACAATTACTCCTTCAAAAAGAAAACTCTCTAACTAGAACCTTTCACCTTTTCCAATACTAAGTCCAAAAATTTCACACAGTTCCCCTTCTTATGGACTGACTAGATACTAGCTTAGAATTCTGGAATCCATGGTCTCTTGACACCTCTTACACTGACTATATACCAGTAAATATTAGGATAAATGAGCTTTACTAAAGTGCCTGCACTAGTATTTTTGAATTTATTAGAAATTTGTGTACAAATATGTCTTTTTTAAATTTCTCTCATATTGTTTGAGGGCCTACAGAACACCCTTAAAGTGTGACTGCCTTCTTTAATTTTGTTTTTATTTAAAGATGCAGCACAGAATAGACCCTTCCAGCCCAACTAGCTGCTCTGCCCAGCAACCCACCTATTTAACCCTAGCCTAATCACGGGACAGTTTTCAATGACCAGTTAATCTACTAACCAGTATGTCTTTGGACTGTGGGTAGAAACCGGAGCATGCATATTATTTTTTTTTAAACCTGTTTTCTTTAATCACACCCCATTCAATGAAGTTAGTACCATTACTTAAAAGTTGAGATTGTTTCTTTACACAGCCTGGTCCACAGGTCACTCCCAGTCCTAAGCAAAGTAGTTAACTCTTCAATGTCCTCCAAAATGATGTAGCAAGCCACCCAGTAGGGACAAATTAAGGATGAACAATAAATAATGACCTTGCCAGCAATCTACAGATTTTGAAATAAGAATTAAATAAAAATATTGCCACTGCCATACCCATGTCTATCCTTTATTGTGATCCTCCCAATCACATCTAAAAAAAACTTTTAACTGTTACACTTCTGCCCCTCTTACAATCACACTTCCATTATAGCTTCCAAGTATCTTTCATTATTCTTAACTCATAAATTTGTATACAGCTAAACAAGACATTGTTCCTCTGGAGCCAAAGTCCAAATCATAGTTCATATAGTCCCACACATCATATATCACCTTTAATTCACTATACTTCTTACATTTCCATTTATGGCATTAAACACATGAAACTCCTTTCTGGACTTGTTTCTAAATACTTTCACTTCTTTTGAAACTATTCCATTAGCTTTCCATTCCCAGTTATGCATTTATCCCTTCTGAAACTTTGCTCAGCTTCCCATCTTCATCTCAAGCTAGTCCAAAAACATGGGTGAAACTACCTGTGATAGCATCGGTCCAGACCCTGTTGAGGTTCTTCTCTAGCCTATAGAAAATTAATGTTTCTCAGAACTAGTTTTAGTGCCCCAGGAGTGTAACCCAATACAATCTTAAGTCATAGGAGCAGAATTAGGCTATTCAACCCATTGAGTCTGCTTTGCAGCTTGATCATGGCTGATTTGTATTATGTCTCATCCCCATTTTCCTGTCTTTTCCTGTAACCTTTGATGCCCCTATTAATCAAGAAACAAGCAGCTTCTGCTTTAAATATACTCAATGACTTAGTGTCCACATCCACCTGTGGCAATGAATTCCACATATGTATGGTTAAAGAAATTCTTCCTCATCTCTTTTCTGATACATGGGACCTTTAAAGTCCTGCTTGTTACCTCTTTACAAACTCTGTAAAATTTGCTTACCACATCTCTTTTCTACTAATGTTTGTTATAATTGTCATCAGCCATAAGCTTTCTCCAGAGTGTTCCACAGATACCCTGTAATGTCCCAAACTTGGCATCGGGCAGAAAAACAGCATCCTGGAATCACAGAAATGCCAGTTTACTCTCCTAAGTATAGAATCCCCTCCAACTATTCCTTTCTTGACCTTTTCCGTACCCCTTTTTCAGCTGATTCAACGATGATGCTCTGGTCTTGGCTTTGGCTTCATTCCCCAGAGCAATTTCCTTCTCCATCATGATTCATAACTGATTACTGGTTGGAGATCAAGATCTCCTCTGGGGTCTCCTGACCAACCTGCTCGCTCTTTTTTTTTGTCTTGGTTGACCTCAGATTATTCCATTTATTCAGTGTACAGGCAGGTGTGGTAAAGAGAGATGTCAACTAAGAAGCTGTCCAATTTAAGATCAGATTCAACATAGGCTGTCTTTTCTGGATGTAGATGAATTAAATGTCCCTTTTAGAAAGGAGGTCATTACTTGTTTAAGAAGTTTGTTTAAATATCTGGAAGGCATTAGAATGTTCCTGCAGTATGTTGGAAGGAACTGGACAAGACAAGATGAAAAAAAAGTTGAGATATGAATAAATTCTGTATTTTAAAAGCATCAGGCACATTGCATTTTCCAAAGCAAATCTTTTGGTGAATTAGCAAGAAGGTAGAAAGTTACAGTGCAGTGTGTGTCTGTGTGTTGGAATTGGGAGGGAAGAGATGTGGTTGCAGAGACTATGAAGTTTGAAGCTTTGGTAAGTATGTGAAGTATGAAAAATGTTGAAGTTCGGTGTCCAGAGAGTATTAGGACGTGATCTTGGGAGAGTTAACATTCAATCTCCTGAGCAGAAATCTCAATAATCAGTGCCTTTATCATTTTAATGGCAATGTCAAGATTTCATCAGAAAGCAAGTGAAGTATTGCTAATTCTTACCATTCACACCAGAGAAATTGAGAGGGTTTGGAGTATGTATAGAGCAAATCCAATGCCTTCAGTGTCCTATGAATAAGTAGAAACTGGCCTGAATCAGCCAAATAGATACAACAGCTACCAGGGCATTCTGTACTAAGTGGCTCGCTTCCTGGTCAGTGTTACCTGTTACTCAAGTGTCTGCCTATCACCTTTCCACCACATACAAAGCCTCAGTCACCTGCACCATACTGAACCAGATTGACATCATCCAGGACAAAGCAATTTTGCCTATCAGGAGTCAGGGTAGCATTATATGTCATTTATTACAGTGATAAATGGCATGTGATGTTACCCAGACTCCACACTATCATTTGTAGGATGCTGCAATCTTTGAATATCTTAGGAAGCTGATTACACAGTTTTACCGTAAGTGGCCAACTATGGCACTTGTGAAGTTGAAGGTAAACCAATTTAGCTGAAGAGTGATATTGGTCATAGCAAGGAGTTTTTAAAAAAGGCAATAAGGACTATCCATTGACTTGGTTGCAAACTTGTATGCATTCATTTACTTTCTTAATAATTATTTGAAATTCTTTGTCAAGTTTTCGCAGACCAGAAAGGTGGCAGGTTCAATTCTAAGGCTCCAATCCTTTTTTCTAATGATAAACTTTCATCTTTCTGAATGAGAACAATATTCTAGAGAAGTTTCAGTCAGGTTTTAGAGCAAACCGCAGCACAGAGACGACCCTTACCAAAATTGTTAGTGACTTTATGCTCAGCACTGATGCCAACAGAGTCTCAGTTCTAAGTCTTCTAAATCTATGTCCAGCCTTCAACACAGTTGAGCATAACATTCTCCTAGATCACCTTGAGAACTGGGTTGGCCTCTTTGGTAGTGCCTGAATTGAGTTCGTTCGGAAAGAAAATGTTGAATACCAATTTTCTAAGAGCTACAATGGTGTTCTCAGGGAAGCTATCTTGGTGCCCTACTCTTATCCTTATACATGCTCTGCTGAGGAGACATCACTGGAGAGCACAAACTTGATTTCTACATTTAATAGTATCTCGACTGAGCTTGATGGTGATAACACTCTTTCTTCTCTGACTTAGAGTACAGGTTTACCCCGCAATCCGAAGGTAGAACGTTCCTATGAAACCGTTTGTAAACCGAAATGTCGTAAATCGAAGAAGAAATTGCCATTAATTTATATGGGAAAAATTTTTGAGCGTTCCCAGCCCCAAAAAATAACCTATCAAATCAAACCAAATAACACATAAAACCTAAAATAACACTAACATATAGTAAAAACAAGAATGATATGATAAATGTACAGCCTATATAAAGTAGAAATAAAGTATGTACGCTGTAGTTTCTCTTATCAAAATCGGGAAGACAGCGAGCCAAAATCGTTTTGGAGAAAAAAAATCGGCACGTACACGCAAGCACAAACAACTGCCCGCACAGGGTTTCATGGTTATTGTAGTCTTTCTCAGGGTAAACAGACGTATGAAGCGGACGTCTTTTTTTCGTAAAAGCGAAAATCCTCTTTGGTGAGCGAAAACAGGTCTGTTGTAACAGCGAGTTGTCGTAAAGCGAACGTTCGAAAAGCGGGGGGCACCTGTATAGCTGCAATAAACAAATGAATGACCAATAATTTTCTAAAACTAAATGAAGATAAAACAGAAATACTTTTGGTTGGTCGCAAAACTGAGAGACATAAACTTGGGAACTTGGCTCCCCTTGTCAAATCAGAAGTAGCAAGCACTGATTCAGATTTGAATTTTAAATCCCACTTAAAGTATGTCTTCCATTGACAAACCAGCTCATTCAGAATGCCACTACTAGACTTTTAACGAACACCAGAACGAGGGAACCTATCACTCCTGTACTAGCTACTCTGCATTGGCTTCCTGCATCGTAGAATCGATTTTAAAGTTCTCTTACTTATTGAAAAAGTCCTAATGGTCTTGGACTGGAGTCATTTTTGTTTTATAATCCCACTCAAGCTCTTAGGTCTTCTTCCACTAGTCTCTTAAATTTAAGCAATCTCCCTCAATAGATAATTGGCAGATCAGCTCCTTTGAATTATGCAATTCAATACATAAAACTATAAGGGATGCAAACTCAGTTAACACATTTAAACACAGCTAAAAACCTATTTATTTAACCTTGATTTTAACTGACATCATTTTGTCTTTTACTTTCAAGTCAAGTTTATTGTCATTTCGACCATAAGCTGCTGGTACAGTGCACAGTAAAAACGAAACAATGTTCCTCCAGGACCCTGGTGCTACATGAAACAAGAAAAAGCTACGCTAGACTATGTGAGACAGCACAAAACGACAGTAGACTATGTAAAATAACTTAAAACTGCACTATGCTACAGACCTGCACAGGACTACATAAAGTGCACAAAACAGTGCAGGCCAGTACAATAATTAATAAACAGGACAATAGGCACAGTAGAGGACAAATTACAGTATAATAATAAATGATGTAGATGTCAGTCTAGACTCTGAGTATTGAGCAGTCTGACAGCTTGGGGAAAGAAACTTGCACAGTCTGGTCGTGAGAGCCCGAATGCTTTGGTACCTTTTGCCAGATGGCAGGAGGGAGAAGAGTTTGTGTGAGGGGTGCATGAGGTCCTTCACAATATTGTTAGCTTTGTGGGTACAGCGTGTAATGTAAATGTCTGTAACGGCGGGAAGAGAGACCCTGATGATCTTCTCAGCTGACCTCACTATCTGCTGCAGGGTCTTGCGATCCGAGATGGTGCAATTTCCAAACCAGGCAGGGATGCAGGTGCTCAGGATGCTCTCGATACATCCTCTGTAGAATGTGATGAGGATGGGGGGGGTGGGTGATGGACTTTCCTCAGTCTTCGCAGAAAGTAGAGACACTGCTGGGCTTTCTTGGCTATGGAGCTGGTGCTGAGGGACCAGGTGAGATTCTCCACCAGGTGAACACCAAGAAATTTGGTACTTTTAACGATCTCTACCATGGAGCCGTCAATGTTCAGCGGAGAATGGTCGCTCCGTGCCCTCCTGAAGTCAACAACCATCTCTTTTGTTTTGTTCACATTAAGAGACAGGTTGTTGGCTCTGCACCAGTCCGTTAGCCGCTGCACCTCCTCTCTGTAAGCTGACTCATCGTTCTTGCTGATGAGACCCACCACGGTCGGGCCATCGGCGAACTTGATGATGTGGTTCGAGCTGTGTGTTGCAGCACAGTCAAGGGTCAGCAGAGTTCCATGTTTATTTTTATTTTTTATTATTTTATACTCATGTTTCTACTTTTATTCCATTGTAAAGCACTTTGAACTGCTTGATTTGTATGAAAAATGCTCTATATTTAAAATAAATTGGCAAATTGGTTTATTATAGTCACATGTACCACAAGGTACAGTAGGGAAAATATTAACAGAATGCAGAATTATGTTACAATTACAGAGAAATTGTAGTGCAGATAGGCAAAAAAGATTGCATGTTAGATTGTGAGGTCAAGCTTCCACCTTATAGTAAAACAGGGGTTCTCAATCTTTTTAATGCCAATAAGAAACTGCATTTGAGTGTTAAAGATTTGTGAAAAGGAATAAAGAGTCAACATTTAAAGCCGAGACCCTTCATCAGGACTCAAGCCGAAACGTCAACTCTAATCTTTTCTATAGATGCTGCCTGGCCTGCTGGGTTCTCCAGCATTTTGTGTGTTTTACTCTGAACTAACAGCATACACAGAATCTTTTGTTTTTTTGAGTGTCAAAATTGGCTTTACTGTGGAAGCCTCAAACATGAAGGAACTGCTGATGTTTGCAACTTGTTTAATGAGGAGGAGGCAGCAGGCCCTCCACAATCACCATCAGCACAGGTGCACCACAAGGCTGTGTACTTAACCCCCTGCTCTACTTGCTTTGTACTTATTACTGTGAGGCTAAGCACAGCTCCAATGTCATATTTAAGTTTGCTGATGACCCCTCTGTCATAGGCTGAATCATAAGTGGTGACAAGTCAGCATTTAGGAGGGAGAATGTAAATCCAGCTGAGTGGTGTCATAACAACAACCTCTTACACAATGGCAACAAGACCGACAAACTGATCATTGGGCTCAGGAGGAGGAAACCAGAGGTCCATGAGCCTGTCCCCATCAGGGATCAGAGGTGGAGAGGGTCAGCAATTTTAAGTTCCTTGGTGAGATCATTTCAATGGATCTGTCCTGAGCTCAGCATTTAAGTGCCATTACGAAGAAAGTACAGCAGTGCCTTAACTTCCTTAGAAGTTTGCATAGTTTCAGCATGACATCTAAAACTTTGATAAAATTCTACAGATGTGATGGAGAGTACATTGACTGGTTGCATCACAGCCTGGTCTGGAAACACCAATGCCGCTGAATGGAAAATCATACAAAATATAGGGAATACAGTCCATTCCATCATGGATAGAACCACCATTGAACACATCTACACAGGAAAGCAGCATACATCATAGACCCCACCCACCACCGAGGCCATGCTTTCATCTCAGTGTTGCCATCAGGAAAAAGACACAGGAGCCTCAGGACTCACACCACCATGTTCAGGAAGTTATTGCCCCTCAACCATTAGAATCTTCAACCAGTGAGAATAACTTCACTCAATTTCACTCACCCCATCACTGAACTGTTCACACAACCTATGGGCTCACGTTCAAGGTCTCTTCATCTCAAATTCTCAATGTTTATTGCTTTTTTCTTTTATAACTATTGTCTTTTGCACATTGGTTGTTTGTCTTGTTGGCTGCAGTCTTTCATTGATTCTATTATGGTTCTTGGATTTACTGGGCATGCTTGCAACAAAAATCTCAGGGTTGTATATTGTGACCTGTATGTACTTTGATAATAAATTTACTTTGAGCTTTGATTCTGATAGGAATCTGTGCCTTCAGAGAAATGGGAGGTGTGCAGCAAAGTGAATGCTGAATCAACGTGACAGAGAGAGCCATGAGAATGTACAGTTAGAAATTGTACTATCTGGTCTCCCATAAAACTGAACAGTAGAATTAGGTTGTTCAGCCCATCAAATACTTGTCTTTTCCTGTTGCACATTGTTGATCAGTTGAGATTCAAGACACATTACTACTAGGATCATTGCAATGGAGGTGGAGTGTATGAGATTTAGTTATTAACTGCCTCAGATATTTCTGATGGTACCCTTTCAACATAGAATTTTATAAAATTTATTGACAAAGGCTGGATTTTATGTTGTGAGCACATTTGTACAGCTAGACGTTTTTGAGGCTTGGGCACTATTGAAAACTTTCAACCCAACCAAGATAAATAACTTGTAATTCTATCATGATTAGCAAAAGCTCAGTTCTTTGCAGATGATTGCAAGTAAGCACAATTACTGTAGGGCTATTTAATTATCTGGGCTGGGCTGATACATGGAGGAATGTTCATCCATTCTGTTACAACACTGTAGCCACAGGCTATCTCTACTTGTCTGCCTTTACATCTGCACAAAAACTGTGGCTAGAAATAACATTCCCACACCTTCGATCTGGGTGTTTTTAGACTACATTAGAATTTATTTTTGCTGTCAGTCACACATCAATAATGAATATTTCAGAAAAAATTATGAAAGCCAAGAAGTGCAAATTTTAATAAGTAACATGATTTAGATATTATATCTGCCAAAAGTGATTTTGTTGTGGAAGTAATTCCCGCCTTCTGTTTTGTAGGAGATTTCATGCTCCCCTTGTAAACAGTAGATGATTTAAAACCTGCTTCTAAGATAAACTTTCCCATTGTCATTAATGAGGATGGATAATACTGAGTGACAAGTGCATTTGGAAAAGCACAGAAAGAGCTGCTAGGTTTGTCAAAGCATTTTGCTTCAGGCATTGGACTTAAGGCCTTCTCTGCATTTGTTAATTTTTAATATGTGTTATTTTTAGAAGGCCGAATGCTAGGAGAAAACTATTCTGCACAAGTGTGTTTTTAGTTTCATGCTGGAAATATGATATTTTCAAGTAGCAGATAAATTCTGCGGCTGGTTTATTGAAGGTTTTTTTAAATGACCAAAATTGTACACGTTGCTTACTGCATCCATCCTCCCCCATTGCAACTTCAAGGATCAGAATGAAAAGATTAGGACACTAATGCACTTAATTTACATTCACTCACTCTAACATCATATTTCACTTCAGTAAGGACTTTAAAATTTTATAAGTCAAATATTCAACATTAGTGATTTTTTTTCCCTTTCTGTTAGAAACATTTCCAAACAACAACATCACTATCAGTTTACATTTTAAAGATGCAATTGGTCACTTTTTTAGCTGGAATGATTCAACGTTGCCTGGCTGGCAACCAAATTGTGTCTCCGTATGGCTTCTTGACACTAATAATGACTGAGTTTCTGTTCGTTTGCGTGCAAGATTTCCCAAGCGGCGGTTCGGGGCTGGGATAAACTATCTATCATGATTGCATACAACTAATCTGCTTCATCCAACCCACCCAATGATTGAAATTGCATTTGACAATTCACCTCTCCTTGGCGTGTCTGTGGTGCGCATAGCTGCAGACCATCCCCGGAAGGACATAACAACTACTCCATATGCTGGGATTCTTTATTTTTATCAGGAGACCTTTAGCCAACAGAGGCAGGGAAGAGGGAAAAAAAAGCAGCCCCATTTGTAGCGTGCCATGTCTGTTTAAAAAAAAGTAACTTGCCCACATGTCAGAATAAAATGCCATAAATAAATTGTGAAAGATGGTTCCAGATTACTGAATCAGAATGTTTAAGGAGGTGACAAAAATCACCCAAATTAGTTTTAGCCTATTAAACCTTTCATGTTCTATATCGGAAGATATAATGTGAAGTGCTGTCTCAGGTTTGCAATACAGGAAGTGCTGGAACAATTCAGTTTTAAATGCTTGCAAACTAAATATTTATGAAAATGACAATTCATTCATTAAAGGTGAGGGGGCTAGGTTCGAAGGATATATGAGGGGTAATTTTTTTACTTAGGGAGTGGTGAATACCTGGAATGCGCTGCCCAGTACAGTGGTAAAGGCAAATACATTGGAGGCTTTTAAGAGGTGTTTAGGTAGGCACATGAATGTGAGGAAGATGGAGGGATATGGACATTGTGTAGGTAATTTTGCAAGGGGTGATTGATTTAGTTTCTAACTTGTTTGGCAAAACAATGTGGCCAAAGAGCCTGTTCCTGTACTGTACTGTTCTATGTTTAATGTTGACACAAAATGTTCATCCAGGCCTGCTGATTGGAACGTGAACTTTACAATGGTTAGGTCACTTAGATATTTCTGCAGATATAATTTTAATAAAGCAAAAGCTTGCCAAATAAAAATGCTATTAGCAGTTTGACAGTGCATTATATTTTTAATTTGATAAATAAATAATTTTTGACTTACATGCACTAAAAATTTGAACTTGACATGGTGGGAGTGCTCGCTGCTGACTGCCATCCGATTGAAAGCATGAGATGAAAGTGATTTCAACAACTGTTACAACTCAAAGCATAGTTTTCTCCATTGCTGACACACACTTGTTGAAGCATCAAGAAAATAAGTGCAGCTTTCTTTAACACAAGGGATTCTGCAGATGGTGGAAATCTTGAGCAACAAACACACAAAATGCAGGAGGAACTCAGCAGGTCAGGCACTATCCTTTGAGGGGAATAAAGAGGCTGAGACTCTTCATCTTGATCCGAAACATCAAGTATTTATTGCCCTCTATAGATGCTGCCTGACTTGCTGAGTTCCTCCAGTATTCTGTTTTACCTGTTAGTACTGTGTTTACCTGTGAAAATTACACCTACATAGAGAGCAGAAGATATGGCTATAATTTTGTACACCTCAAATACCAATGACTTGGAAAGACAGCATCAAAAAATTGAGAAGCAGAATCATTGATTCAGATTTATGACCTTTTATCAGAACTTTCTTCTTCCTAGTGAAAAGGTTTTCAACCTAAGATGTAAATTCTATTTCCCTATCAACAGATGCTACCTGACCTGCTTGGTACCTCCATTGTTTTCTGTGGTAATGTCAAATTTGCATCATCTGCAAAGTCTTGCATTTTAATATCCAGGTAATTTATTTTCTGAGTCCCATGCATCTGCAGGACCACAGATGAAGCACTCATGTATTTTTACCCAGAACACTATATCTTTGCTTTTCAGAGAATGATAATTTACAAGTTTCGTGTCTGAGATTGTTGTCAAGGATGTTAACAGTAATGGATCAAGACAATTTAAATAAGTGAATGGTGGTATAAGTTCAAGAAGGCCGAATGACCTGCTCCTTTTTTACCTTTAGCTACTATTTATTTATGTTGAGATACAGCATGGAACAGGCCCTTACGGCCTTTTGAGCCGCACTGCCTAACATCCACCATTTTAACCTTAGCCTAATACAGTGACCATTTCAAAGATTTATAGTATGTTTATTATCAAAGTACATATGCAGTGTACAACCCTGAGATCCATCTTTCTACAGACAGCCACAAAATAAGGAAACACCATGGAACCCATTCAAAGAAAACATCAAACACCCAATGCACAAAAAAGAACAAATCGCATAAGCGGCAAAAAACGAGTGAGAAACACAGAATATAAAACATTGCAAAGTCATCAAGACAGTCTAGGAATGTTCAGTTTAGTTCAGTTCCATTCAATTTAGCACTGCGTCATTTGTTGATTGCAGACCATCCCAATCAAGATCAAAATCAAAGTTAACCTAATACATCTTTGAACTGTGGAGTGAAATTGGATTACCCAGAGGAATCTCGTGCACAGACTGGAAGGAATGTACAAACTTGCTTACAGAGGACACTGGTGTTGTACTCCAAACTCCAACATCGTAAGCTGTAATAGCTTCGTGCTAGCCACTACAGTACTGTGGGGCATAACTTCGGAAAAGTGCTTTCGGAGTGGATTTATACTGGGCTTTCCTCAGACAGACACCATTAATCCAACAGAAAATCAGTTTTAATCCAAATTCAAGTTCACTTTTGCTTCAATAAGCTGTATTTTGCATTCCTTTGAAATCAGTAGTAATCAATGTAATAGTCATACAAAATATATTTGCATACAGTAAGTCGTGCTTGTGAAGTGGAGCTGATAAGTTTCTTAAGTTTAAAGCAATTTTCTAAAATAACCTTCACAATCTGTTCAACTTAGACATGGGGGAGATAGAATCAAACATTCTTTTTATCTAAAAGAACAACAGTCTGTTGGAGGAACTCAGTGGGTCAGGTTGTATCTGTGGAGGGAAATACATTGTCAACAGTTCAAGTTAAAATCAGAATCAGATTTATTATCAGTGACATAAGTCATGAAATTTGTTGAGACTCTTGATCTGGACTATAAGGAGATAGCCAATAGACAGAGATGAGGGAGAGGAGTGGAGGAAGAGTTGACAAACAATAGATGGATCCAGGTGAGTCCTAATGAAGGGTTGCAGCCTGAAATATTGACATTATTCTCCTCCATAGATGCTGCCTGACCTGCTGTGTTCCTCCAACATTTTAGTGTGTTACTCTGGATTTCCAGCATCTGCAGAATCTGTTGTGTTTATAACAGGTAGATCAATTTGAGGAGTAGTGATTTGCAGATGGAGCGGAGGAGGGTGGGAATAGTGTCAGAGGCCAAGAGGTGATGGGTGGATCCAGATAAAAAGGGGTGAAATGGAGATGGAGGGCGAGAAGAGCGGGAATTGTGACAGAGGCTGGGAGGTGTTGCATGGATCCAGATGAGAAGGGGTGATGGGCAGACGGAAGAGTTGAAATAGTGAAAAAGGCTGGGAGGTGATGGGTGGATCCAGGTGAGGCGGTAACAAATAGATGGAGAGGAGAGAGTGGCAATAGTTACAGAGGCTGGGAGGTGAGAGGTGAAGGCGACAAAGTGCTGCAGGTGATGGAGTCTGTGGGAGAGAAAGGTGCTGCATGAAATCAAGAAAGGGAGGGGAGAGGGACCAGTGAATGGACTGTGTTAAATGAAGGTAGATGAGTGAGTGAAGGAGGAGAAAGAAGTGAGGTGATATCCTCAATGTTTTCTCATTGAGCAGATAGAGGATGTAATAATACAGCTTTTAATCCTAAAGATAAAGAGAATAAAAAACAGCTTGTGATGATTCATAATGTTGAGGCTTTATAAAGCACTGGTGAGGCCTCACTTGGAGAATTGTGAGCCATTTTGGGCCCTTTATCTTAAAAAGATGTGCTGACACTGGAGAGGGTTCAAGGTGGTTCACCAATGATTCCAGAATTGAATGGCTTGTCATGAAGAGCATTCAATGGCTCTGGACTTGTATTCACTAGAATTCAGAAGAATAAGAGGTGACCTAATTGAAATCTATCTAATGGTGAAAGGCCTTGATAGAGTGGATGTGGAGAGGATGTTTCTAAGGGTGAGAGAGTCTTAAGACCAGAGAACACAACCTCGGAGTAGAGGAGCATCCTTTTAGAACAGAGATGAGGAGGAATTTCCTTAGCCAGAAAGTGTTGCCACAGGCAGCTGTGGAGGCCAAGTCTGTATGTATATTTCTGGCAGAAGGTGACAAATTCTTAATTGGTAAGGGTATGAAGGGATACAGAGAGAAGGCAGATGATTGGGGCTGAGAGAAAAATGGATCTGCCATGATGAAATGGCAGAGCAGACTTGATGGGCCAAATGGCCTACTTCTGCTCCTATATCTGATGGATATAGCACCAACCACTTCCTCAAGTTGTTCCACAGCTCTTGAATTCTCCTTAAACTGTGGTATGATAAGATGGACGCTTGATCTCACAATCTACCTCATTGTGTCCTTGCACTCTATTGTCTACATGCACTGCATTTTTGCTGTATGGTAATACTTTATTCTGACCTCTTGTTATTGTTTCACCTTGTCCTACCGCTATGCAAATTGTAATGAGTTAATCTGTACTGACAGTATGCAAGGCAGGTTTTTTCACTGTACCTCGGCACGTGATGTTTACCAATGTTGATGTGCGGAACAACTGTAACCAGTTTATGCGGAAGAAGAGTCTGATGAAAACGAATGACCAGTTAATCTGCTTTTTAGTGATGATAGTTGAGAGATTAATTTTATCTAGGGTATGGCTGATTTATCTCTCTCAACCCATTCTCTTGCCTTTCCCCCCTATCCTTTGATGCCCTTACTAATCAAGAACCCATCAACCTCCACTTATTCTGTTTACTTTTGATTTCCTTGGCTAAAAGTAGAATAACGTAAGCAGTGAAGGTGTTTTAGAGATGATGGGATTGTCACATGATGAGACAGTTATTACACTTTTGACTCAGACTAGACCTGTATGTATCTCCATGATTCAGAACAGAGTTTCCCAACCTTTTAATGCCATGTGCCAATACTATTAAGCAAGGGGTCAGTGGACCCCAGGTTGGGAATCCCTGATCTAGAAGAATAAGAGACTACTTCATTGGAATGTACAAGATGCACTGTGCGGGAAAAGTGTGTTGAGGAAGGAGATCTTGATAAAATGCTAGTCGTACAAGGTGTCGATGAGGCCAAATTTAGAGTAATGTGTGCTCTTCTGGTCACCTACCTAAAGGAAAGATATCAATAAGCTTGAAAGAATACAGAGAAAATTTACAAAGGTATTGCCAGTACTTGAAGTCCTGAGTTATAGGGAAAGTTGAATAGGTTAAGACTTTATTTCTCAGAATGAGCAGAGTTCTTAAAGAAGTAAATAACATTATGAGAGGTGTATATAGGGTGAGAACATGCAGGTTTACGACCTCCACCCCCCCCCCCCCCCATCCCAACTCTTGCTCCATTTCCCATGGCTTTACATTCCCTGAAGGGATATAAGGACACACGCACTTTACATTAGACTCTTCTCTTTGGGGACACTTGAATAATTTGGGTCTCTGTGCTTGCAAGACACTAGCATCATATATATTCAGTAGAATGTGCTCACCTCTTACTGCAGACTCCATTGGGAACCACTAGCCATCTCTATCTCTCTTCTCAGTTTGTTTTGTGTTCAGAGCTTGTGCAGTGAAACATGAAGTTCAGAGACAAGCTAGAGGTGGGAGGTGGGGTGCCTGACTTCATATCCGGTGTTGGAGTCAACACTGAGTACAGGGACAGATCACAGAAGCACAGCCTCACATACTTTGCTCTGGATGGCTTGAATCACTCAACACAATGTACTTGAAATGGAGTAGCTGATGTGAGTGAAAAGGTAAGTGACTCACTTCTTACTTTAATGTGTGAGGGCTTGTTGGAACCAAAACTTCAAAGTTCAAAATAAATGTATTATCAATGTGCACATCACCATATTCTACACCGAGATTGATTTTCTTACAGGCATTCACGGTAGATACAAATAAACACAAAGTTTAAACTAGTTGTAACAAAAGAGAGTGGTGTAAGTGAATGGGGAGATTATTTCAGCTCGAATAGTAACATTTCTATTGGCTCCCAGGAGCCAGAGTACTGTTAAATTGACATTAGCTCAGTTGACTAGAAGCCACTCTGAGGTTGAGCCAATCCCCCGACTCTGCTTCCTTACATAACAATAGAGATAATTATAAAGGTATTTACAGTGTCCCAAAGCCATTTGTGACCTGGATTTATTTTGTGAATCTAGCTTGCAGCTTTTCTTCCAAAGAAAATAGCTTTTATGTTGCACGAGACCCATGACGATACTCATTCTTTGCCAGGCTATGTTGATAGCTGGCTTAAATAACTCCGCCAAGTTTACTTTAAGGCTGTTGCCAACTGTGCAAGACTTGTGCATGAGGAACTGTTGACAGCAGCTCAGTACTTTGTCCAACAAAAACAGCTAAGTGCTTTGCAATTGCGTTAGAATATTGACAAACCTCCCAGGTTTTGTTTGAAAATTCCAACTACAGGTTGAGTACCCCTTTTCCAAAAATCCAAAATCCGAAAACTTCCAAATTCAATAATTTTTTGAGCTCTGGCATGAAGTCATAATGGAAAATTCCACAAGGCCCTGTGCCCAGCTGATGCACAGGTCCCTGCACACCACAGCAGTTCTGAGAAATGACCTCACATTTGTAATGAACAGAAGTTAATGAAAAGTAGAAAAACAATAAAGCAAAAAAATAAAGATCTGGATCACATATTGAAAGAGTGGATTTGTCATCATCAGAGTAAACATATATCTGGATGACCGTGGAGGTGCGTGCGTTGCTGAGGACCCTTGACTCTGCCTTCAGAGCAGGCAACAAGGCAGCCTTAACAACAGCGAGGGCCAAACTGTCCCAGGCCATCGGAGGCAAAGCGTGCACACACCCAGCGAATCCACAGTCACTTCCAGGACAGCGGCAACACGCAGTGCATGTGGAAGGGCATTCAGGACATCACCAACTACAGGGCAACATCACCTGCCTGTTCTGGTGATGCCTCCCTCCCAGATGTGTTGAACAACTTCTACATTCTTTTCGAGGCAGAAAATGACATGGTGGAGAGGAAGACCACTTCTCCTCCTAATGACCAGGTGCTGTGTCTTACCCTGGCCGATGTGAGGAAAACTCTATGCAGGGTCAACCCATGGAAGGCTGCTGGTCCAGACAATATTCCTGACAGAGTGCTCAGAGGATGTGCAGACCAGCTGGTAGATGTTCTCACTAACATCTTCAACATCTCCCTGAGCAGCACCATCATTCCAAAGTGCTTCAAGGCCGCCACCTTTGTCCCCATGCCAAAAAAGTCTTCAGTGTCCAGCTTCAATGATTACTGTCCCGTTGCGGTCACATCCATCATGAAGTATTTCGAGAACTTGTCATGAGGCACATGAAGACCCCTCACTGGACTCCCAGCAGTTAGCGTATTGTCCCAACTGCTCAGCAAATGATGCCATCACCACCATCCTCCACCTGGACAAAAAAGACACATACGTTTGAATGCTGTTCATAGATTTCAGTTCAGCATTCAACATAAACATTCCTCATTTCCTGATTGGAAAGCTGAAACTGCTGGGCCTGAACACCTCCCTCTGCAACTGGATCCTAGACTTCCTGACTGGGAGACCTCAGTCAGTCGGGATCAGGAGCTGCATCTCCAACACCATCACACCGAGCACGTGGGCTCCCCAGGGCTGTGTGCTAGTCCACTGCTGTTCACCTCTGACCCACAACTGTGCAGCAATACACAGCTCAAATCACATCATCAAGTTCGCCAATGACATGACCGTGGTGGGTCTCATCAGCAAGAACGACAAGTCAGTAGTCAGAGAGGAGGTGCAGCGGTTAATGGACTGGTGCAGAGCCAACAACCTGTCTCTGAATGTGAACAAAACAAAAGAGGTGGTTGTTGACTTCAGGAGGGCACGGAGCGACCACTTCCCGCTGAACATCGACGTTTCCTCAGTAGAGATCGTTAGGAGCACCAAAATTTCTTGGCGATCACCTGATGGAGGATCTCACCTGGTCCCTCAACACCAGCTCTATAGCAAAGAAAGCCCAGCAGCGCCTCTACTTCCTGCGAAGGCTGAGGAAAGTCCATCACCTACCCCCCATCCTCATCACATTCTACAGAGGATGTATCGAGAGCATCCTGAGCATCTGCATCACTGCCTGGCTCAGGAATTGCACCATCTCAGATCGCAAGACCCTGCAGCGGATAGTGAGGTCAGCTGAGAAGATCACTGGGGTCTCTCTTCCTGCTGTTACAGACATTTACACCACACGCTGCACCCACAAAGCTAACAGCATTGTTGAGGACCCCACACACCCCTCAGAACAAACTCTTCTCCCTCCTGGCAAAAGGTACCAAAGCATTCGGGCTCTCACAACCAGACTGTGCAGCAGTTTCTTCTCCCAAGTCATCAGACCCCTCAATACTCAGACTGACATCTACATCATTTGTTATTACATTGTAATTTGTCCTCTACTGTGCCTACTGTCCTGTTTATTAATTATTGTACTGCCCTGCACTGTTTTGTGCACTTTATGTAGTCCTGTGCAGGTCTGTAGTTTGGTGCAGTTTTTATGTTGTTTTATGTAGCCTAGTGTAGCCTTGTGCTGTCTCACATAGTCTAGTTTTGTGTCGTTCAATGTAGCACCAGGGTCCTGGAGGAGCGTTGTTTTGTTTTTACTGTGTACTGTACCAGCAGTCTATGGTCGAAATGACAATAAACTTGACTTGACTAATGCTATGCTGATCATGAAACAAGCAATGATATATCACGACAAACTGAAAATTGAAGTTAATTGTGAATATTCAGCGGATGGCTGCAGAATTTTTTTTAAAAAGGCTCGTTTTTAAAGCATCAGGAAGCAGCAGAGAAATTCATTGATGAATTTTCAAAAATTGTCACTGATGAAAATCTAGCACTAGAATAAGTTCTACGATGCTGATTGTTTTTATACCTTACAAAAAAAACTTTAAAAAAATACAAGTACAGTGTACTGTAACTTCTTAATCAAAACACGTCGTCTAGGTGGAGACAGAAAGCCTGCTGCTGTTTGTTGTTGTTCAACAGTCACTTGAGATATTATCCCGATGCTGCTGAGCTGCTTTTGTTACCCTGCACACGTTATATTTTCATTATATTAATGGTTTGTAATAATTTTTATTGTTAGTACCTACTGTATGTGTGATGAACAATTGTAAGACAAAGACTTCTTACCAGTAGCACATAAGTTCAGAGGAAAGATAGCAATCCCAAGTTATCCCATAATATATTCCAAAATTCAATATCTGAAACACTACAAGCCCCAGGCACTTCGGTTAAGGGCTATTCAACCTGTATTAAAATTCCGGAAAAAAAAGTATATAGAATTTAACTTGAGATATAGAATTTTCATTTCAGGATCATACCGATGAAGCAGAATTTTGTGATTATTGATTTTGATGATCTAGATAGATAAGATTTCATGTGCAAAAAGTTAGTCTGCAGCTGTAACGTAGTTGAAAAGTGAAGTCGGCTTACTGGTCTATATAGGCAAGAGGGATTGGAGTTAAGAAATAAGAAAGTATTAATACATTGTGCAGGGTATTCATAAATTTGAGGTGCAAAAGGAATTGGGAGCGCTAGTGCATGACTCCCTAAAGTAGGGGTTCCAAACCTTTTTTACACTGTGGACCAGTACCATTAAGCAAGGGGTCCATGGGCCTCAACCCCTGTCCTAAAGGTTAACTTGTATGTTGAGTTGATAGTAAAGAAGGCCAATGCAATGTCAGCATTCATTTCAGAGGATATGGCAGTGCAGGCTCGAAGGGCTGAATGGTCTACTTCTGTACCTATTGTCTATTTAGGAAAGGAGAGTCTGATGGATACCACATAGGTTATTGGTCCTTTTCATTTAAAAGGGCTGCATGAAGTGAAAGAAAAAAGCGAACCCTAGTCTAAAATCGTGACCAACTCAATCTGAACAATCTTATTTATTCCCTCTGTATTTTAGTTACTTTTGGAAGCACCAGATGTTTGGATATTTTCTTTTACCTTTCTCCCTTTAATATTTGTTTTTCCCCAGTGTAATTAATCCTAGAGAGTGAGCACTGCATCAGACAATCCATGAGGTACAGCAAGTCTTTCTGATTCAAATTGCCAGTTTAGTGTCACATAGGAGCACTTTTCTTAGAAATTGATTAATTTGTCTTGGGGCAGTGACAAAAAAGGGATATCAGGTTGTCAGTCTAGATCAGTGGAACTCAACCCACATCTCCAACAACTTACAACAGCCCACGTGACATCCTGTTAAAAACATTTTTAAAAATGGATAGTTGCATGGTGTTATACTCTACATAAAACATTAAGAGCTAGTAGTGTGACACTGTATGAGGACCACTGATCTCTGTGAATGAAATAGACCACCTAAAAAACAAAATCATTAATGTGACAGTGACCCTGTCATCTTTGATGTTTTTTGTCCATTGAAATAGCATTTTTCTTTCTCTTTTCTTTCCTACCTACCCCAAACCCTTTTTCCCTTCCGTTCCTCCAACTTCATTTTTAAACTGCTTAAGTTTTGACTTCATGACTTCGTTTTAGCCATTTCCACCCTGGGAGAAGGTCCCTGACTATTCAGTTTGTCTATGCCTCTTATCTTGTCCACCTATGTCAAGTCACCTCTCATCCTCCTTTGCTCCAATGAAAAATGCCCTAACTTGCTCAACCTAAGGAGACCAAAACTGTTTCTTACTACTCAATCAGTCTATAACTCTTGCATTTCAACCCACTTGTAATAAAGACCAGCCTGTTATTTTCCTTTCTAATTGCTTGCTACTTCTAAATGTTTATAACATTCAGAAGCTTTCCAAGGCTATCACCCACTATCGTAAACTGTAAATGGTTATGATATACAGAAAATATTCAAAATCTATCAGATTTCCACCTTCTGCAGTTTCCTGTTTAAAATTGTGCTGGTGAAGCACAGTGATGACTTGCTGCCAGCAAACAAAAATACTAATTATTAATCACACTTCTTGTCAAAAACAATCACTGCAATCGATAGCCTGTAACTTCCATAACTTTTGAACCACCTATACAACCTTGTATTGAAGTCTCGAAGGTGCATGATAGTTGTGCATGGCATGTATGGACCTAATTGAGATTGTGGAGCACAGTTCCAAGAGCTGGGATCAAACCAATGTTCAGCAATTGTTGAGGTGGTTTTGGAAGCGATTTGAAGCTGCAGAGTCAAGGCAGGGGGGCCCTGCCTCATGAGCGACGAGTAAGCTGATGCTGGACCAACTTAAGCACCAAGCCAGATTGGAAAGGTCAGGTACAGACGGAATCGAGGTAGCAGGTCCCGGGCCCAAACGTAGCAAAGTGGCAGGGCCCAGGTCCGAGAGTGAGGAATGACCCACTGTATGGCTGATTTAAGCACTGGGCCTGATTGTAAAAGTCAGGGTGTCAGGGCTAGTGGAGTGGAACGGGCTGGTGTTCAGCTTGCTGCTCAGTGAGGTTTGCTCATCTCTGCACTGAACTGATGGGGTCCTGGATCGGCTATGAATGGCTTCATGGGCTGTGAACTCACATCATGAATTTTAGTTCTGAAAGTTATTTGCTTTTTTTATTGTTTGTAGGAGTTGGGTTTTTTTCTGAATATTGGGTGTTTGACGGTCTTCATTTTTTAAGGGGTTCTATTTGGTTTCTTTGTTTTGGAGCTGCCTGTAAGGAGGCAAATCTCAACGTTGGTACATACTTTGATAATAAATGTACTTTGGACTTTTAATATTTGCTTTAAACTCAAAGCAAAAAACTGTAGAAGATTGAAATCTGAAATAAACACAAAACTTGCTGTAAATACTCAGTAGGTTAGTTGAAGAGAGAAGCACAGTTAAACATTAAAGTTGGTGACTGCATTTAAACACTTTCAAGTGTACTCAACTTAAAAAAAAAACTAAAAATACTGAACTTGAAGGCTTGTATTTTTCACATTCATTGAAGCAGCAGAGGAGAACTCACGGTGATTTGTACAAATTAACCACAAACATGTTGTGAATTTGATGCAATTCTACACCTCTGTTTCTGGCCTCAATGCAGATGTACACTGGAACATGATCAACCAACACCAGTAAATGTCTGTGAGCTAGTTTAGAGTGTCTTTGTTTGCTCACATATTTGTGAAAATTCCACACGTTGGTGACATTTCTCCACAAAATTCCTTTTATTATTTAAAAAGCACAATTTTAAATTATTTATCTGACAGAATGATAATCCACAAGTACAATATAAAAAAAAATTAAATAACAGACAATGGAAATAATCTTGCTAAATATTCCACATGCAGGACTTTCAAGAATTTACAATAGAATTAGTCATGAAGGATTAATATACTCATTAGATCAGGGAGGTTTGGAGATTGCACTGAAGAGGAGTACAAAACAACGCACTCTTTAAAGACAACGATAATCACTAGAGTATTTTTGGACTTCAAGTCAAGTTAATTCACTTTTTATTGTCATTTCGACCATAACTGCTGGCACAGTACACAGTAAAAGCGAGATAGTTTTTCAGAACCATGGTGCGATATGAAACAGTACAAAAACTACACTGAGCTACGTAAAAACAACACAGAAAAAACTACACTAGACTACAGACCTACCCAGGACTGCATAAAGTGCACAAAACAATGCAGGCATTACAATAAATAATAAACAAGACAATAGGCACAGTAGAGGCAGTAAGTTGGTGTCAGTCCAGATTCTGGGTATTGAGGAGTCTGATGGCTTGGGGGAAGAAGCTGTTGCACAGTCTGGTTGTGAGAGCTGACATGCTTTGATGCCTTTTCCCAGATGCCAGTAGGGAGAAGAGTTTGTATGAGGGGTGCGTGGTGTCCTTCACAATGCTGTTTGCTTTGCAGATGCAGCGTGTAATGTAAATGTCTGTAATGGCGGGAAGAGAGACCCTGATGATCTTCTCAGCTGACCTCACTATCCGCTGCAGAGTCTTGCGATCTGAGATGGTGCAATTCCTGAGCCAGGCAGTGATGCAGATGCTCAGGATGCTCTCGATACATCCTCTGTAGAATGTGATGAGGATGGGGGGGGGTGGGTGATGGACTTTCCTCAGCCTTCACAGAAAGTAGAGACGCTGCTGGGCTTTCTTTGCTATGGAGCTGGTGTTGAGGGACCAGGTGAGATTCTCCACCAGGTGAACACCAAGAAATTTGGTACACTTTACGATCTCTACCAAGGAGCCGTCGATGTTCAGTAGAGTGTGGTCGCTCCGTGTCCTCCTGAAGTCAACAACCATCTCTTTTGTTTTGTTCACATTCAGAGACAGGTCGTTGGCTCTGCACCAGTCCGTTAGCCGCTGCACCTCCGCTCTGTAAGCTGACTCATTGTGCTTACTCCAAAGTAGCGAGAATGTCAGCCTGCAAAGCCGTAGAAGTTTCCTTTTTCCCGATTTTAGTACTTTTGGTAGCCATTATAAGATAGACATGTTCGCAGGCAAGTAAAAGAGACCTAATAAAATACCTAACTAAGGTTTAAGAATGGAGACGTATAGTGCAAAGATAGGGAGAATGACGGAGCAAAAGTTCAGAGCAGCTAAACAATCGTCATCTTCTCATCGTGCTTACTGATGAGACCCACTACGGCCATGTCATTGGTGAACTTGATGATGTGGTTCGAGCTGTGTGTTGCAGCACAGTCATGGGTCAACAGAGTGAACAGCAGTGGACTGAGCACACAGACCTGGGGGACCCTGTGCTCTGCAGTCTTTGTAAGGATACATTGCACATACTCTCAAACAAGTGATTTGTTGGGTTAGCTTGTTTTTTCAGTTCTTGTAAAGTGTAACTAATTCATAAACATTTCTAGTTCATTATTGTCATTAAATCTTGTTTGGAGACAATTGCAGATTTAGTTGAATCTGATGTGTGTAATATTATAAATACACAGCTACTATTAAGTGCACATTGAAAAGTGTTAGACTCTGAAAACTCCTAACAGTTGTTTAAAGCAGTATACACTGTAAAATATTAGTGAAATTTCTGCAATGTTACGTCACTAGGCAAAGCATTGTTATCAGTTCTTATATAATCTGTTATGTTAGATGATTAGTGAGATAAATTAAGACATGTAATTGGTAGTAAAGACAGTTATTGCTAATTTTCCCAAAGGAGTCTGTCACAAATAACTTTGCAGATATAATTATGCATTTATGATGTTAAACAGGAAGATTATCAATGAAAGCAAGCTTTATCTTTGCAACGAGCTAGATCAATTAAGGAGGAATTATCTTTTATCATTGAGCAAAATCTTATTATGTGATGCTCAATGTATTTCCTTTGGCAGAGGAGCTTAATGTAATTTAGTCTCTTTAGATGCAGCAGAATCTATTGCCAAAATAACGGTATTGTTCATATAAATCACTCTGCAGTTTCAATTGAGGACAGGTATATGGTTCACTGCAAAATTGTTGTAGGTTCTGACCAGATTTACTGTTGCTGTTTGTTTCTAAAATAGGCATCTCATTGCCTTTCCAGTAATAGAGATTGACCTATACTAGTCATACCCCTTCTCTCACCTTCTTGCTATGACTTCTCATTTCTTTTTCCCAGTCTTGGGCAGAAACACTGTTTACTCTTTTCCATAGATGGTTTCTGGCCTGCTGAACTCCTCCAGCATTTGTGTGTGTTGCCTATATTGGAGGATAGTTACAGTGTGTATGAAGTGTAATCATATAATAATCAGGTAGCAGGTTGGAGATATATCTCTACCAAAGAAGGTATGAGACACTTCTTCCCTCTGCAAGCCTGCAGGACACCCTTGAGCATGGTGTAGCACCTGCTTTGCCCCCTGCTCATGTGAAGCCATGGGAGCAGGTAGTGGACGGTCGTATGAGCAGCTGGTGCATATCATAAGTCTTGGTTATGCGACCACTGATGCTGGGCAGACAATCCCTGAAGAGTATTGATAATGGCTGGACTCACCCGTCTTGTAAAGACACTGGCCAGAAGGAGGCAATGGCAAACCACTTCTGGAGAAAAATTTGCCAAGAACAATCATGGTCATGGAGTAACCACAATCACCAGGGTCATACGACATGGCACATCACGGTGATGATGAGTCACCATGTCTTTGTAATATTGTGATGCTGCAATACTGACTTCACTTATGATTCATGTTGTATGGTTATAGCAACATTTTTATTAATTCACAAGATGATAATACTCTTTGTAGAGTTGCCCCAAAATAAGACAGAACTGTGTCGAACAGCATCTTTAGAGGAACAGATTACACTGGTGTTTTGAGATGTGGAATCTCGACCCAAAATATTGACATACAACTTTTGCCTCTCAAAATGAGGCTTGATCCACTGAATTCTTTCAGCTTCCAGTTCTTTTGATCAAGGTTTGTAGTTTTTTTCTGCCCCAATTCTCAGTGACCTGCTCAATTATTTGAGAGGGCAATGGAGTGTCAACAACATTACCATGAGTCTGGAATCACATGCAGGCCAGATTTCTTAGCTGGATGGCTGATTTATTGCTATAATAGAAAATAGAACAGTTAAGTATAGCACAGAAACAGGCCATTCAGCCTATCATGTCTATGCCAAACTAATTAAACTGGTAATTAAATGCCTAACAAAACTAATGCCTTCTGTTTACACAATGTCCTTATACCTCCATTCTCTGTACATTCCTGTGCCTATTTAAGACCCTCTTAATTGCTTTGAATGCATTTGCCTGACAGTACATTCCAGGCACTCACCACCCCCAGTGTAAAGAACTTGCCACGTACATCTCCTTTGGTAGCATAGTGGGCAGCAGGGTAGCATAGTGGTTAGCGTAATGCTTTACCACGTCAGCAATCTGGGGTCAATTCCTGTTGCTGTCCATAAGGAGTTCCTATGTTCTCCCTATGACCATGAGTCTTTCCTCTGAGCGCTCAGGTTTCCTCCCATGTTCCATGTTGGTGCCTGGAAGCATGATGACAATTGTAGGCTGCCCCAGCACTTCCTTGGACAGTTTTGGTTGTTGATGCAAACAACTGATTTTACTGTTTGTTTCAACATACATCTGATAAACAAAGCTAATCTTTCATCTTTATTTTCCTACCAAACTTTCTACATCTTTCATCTCCTTTGAACTTAACCCTTCTCAGAATGGCAGATTTTCTTTCCCTTCAAGCATTATTTTAATGTCAATCCAGAATTTCACAGCCACTCATACTGTAAGATATGAAATCCCCAGCACCTGTGATAGAATTTGAACTCCTGTTTCAAGATAACCAGTTCAGAAAATCAAAAATCTATTGTAGATATTGGAAATCTGAATTTAGAAACAAACACGCTTGAAAAACTCGGCCACATCTCTGGAAGGAGAAATAGTGTTAATTTTTTAATTCCAATTCCTCTCTCTGAGTATTTGCAACCTTTTCTGTTTTTATTCCAGTAAAACCAGCAACATAACCACAATATTTCTCAACCCTGGGTGATGGGCAACTTCAACTACCATTATTCTGCATATCCTACGTATGTAGGGGCCTTAGCATAGTCAATGTTCCCTCCCATCCATCCAACAATCTCTTTAAACCCCCCCCCCCCCGCCCCACCATCATCAGGCAGAAGCTATCGTAGCATTAGGGCAAGGACTGTCAGGATAGATAACAGCTTCTTCCCCAAGGCTGTAAGACTACTAAACTCCCTGCAACAACCCAGGTCTCATCACTTATGAGGTGCCATTAGTATTATATGTGGAGCTTAGAAAAATAGAGGGCTATGGGTAACCCTAGGTAATTTCTAAAGTAAGTACATGTTTGGCACAGCATTGTGGGCCGAAGGGCCTATATTGTGCTGCAGGTTTTCTATGTTTCTATGTTTTACTCTTTACTTTTGTGTCATAAATGCACCTTATTATTTGTTAATTTGTTTGTGATATTGTTACTGTATGTGTGCTGTGTGTGAGTTAGATTTACTCTGTTGTGCATCTTGGTCTGAAGGAACATTGTTTCGTTTGTCAGTATACATGTATTTGGTTGAATATCAATAAATTGAACTTGAACTAATTAAGGCACCATTTATATAACACTTATTTCAGGTACAATGGAGAAGCAACCTTAATTGTTATCACCAATATAGAATAAATTTATTATCAAAGTCATATTGCATTAAATCTATGTCACCATCTACAACCCTGAGATTTAATTTTTTTTTGTGGACATACACAGTAAGTCTAAGAAACACAATAGAATCAATGAAAGACTGCATCCAGCTGGACCTACAAAGAACCAATGTGCTGAATACATCAAAAAATGCAAATACATAAGAGAAAAAAAATAATAATAAATTAATAAGCAATAAATATCAGGAACATAAAATGAAGAGTCCTTGAAATTGAATCCATAATTTGTGGAAATAGTTCAATGATGGGGGCGAGTGAAGTTGTGTGAAGTTATCTCCTCTGATTCAAGATTTTGATGGTTGAGGGGTAATAACTGTTCCTGAACCTGCTGGTGTTGGTCCTGAGTCTTTTGTCCCTTCCTTTTGATTGCAACAACGAGAAGAGAGTATAGTCTGGGTGTAGCAGGTCTATGATGATGGATGCTGCTTTCCTACAACAGGACTCCATGTAGATGTGCCATCCACTAATTTTTGCAGGATTCTCCATTCAACAGCATTGGTGTTTCCACACCAGGCCATGATGCAACCAGACAATTTCCTCTCCACTGCACATCTACAGAAGTTTCTCAAAGTTTTAGAAGACAAGCCAAATCAGAGACACTGCTGTTCTTTCTTTTTAATTGCACTTATGTGCTGGGCCCAGGACAGATCCTCTGAAATGATAGCACCAAGGAATTTAAATTTGCTGACCTTCTACCCCTGATTCCTTAATGAGGTCTGGCTCATGGACCTCCAGTTTCATCCTCCTAAAGTAAATAATCAGCTCTTTCCTCTTGCTGACATTGAGTGAGAGTTTGTTGTTGTGGCACCACTCAGCCAGATTTTCATTCTCCCTCCTATATGCTGATTCATCACTCTCTTTGATTTGACCTACATAGCAATGTTGTCAGCAAACTTAAATATGGCAATGGAGTTGTGCTTAGCCTCACTGTTATAAGTGTAAAGCAAGTAGAGCAGGGGGCTCTTATGGTGTCCAGTGGTGCACCTGTGTTGATGGAGATTGTGGAGGAGATGTTGTTGCCAATCTGAACTGACTGGGCTCTGCAAATGAGGAAATTGAGGATCTAATTACACAAGAAGGTATTAAGGCAAAGGTCTTGAAGCTTATTGATTAGTTTTGAGGGGATGATAGTATCGAATACTGGTCTGTAGTTGATAAAGAGCATCTTGATGTAGGCATATTTACTGTCTAGATATTCTAGGGCTGAGTGAAGAGCCATAAGATGGCATCTGCTGTGGATCTGTTGTTCCAGTAGACAAGTTGGATTGAACCAAGTTGCTTCTCAGGAAGGAGATGATATGTTTCATCACCAATCTCTCATCACAATGGATAGGCAGGTTACTACGTTCTTCTTAGGCACTGGTATAATTGAAGCCCACTTGAGGCAGGTGGGTACCTTACACTGCTGAAGCAAGAAGGGTAGATATCAGTGAACACTCAAGCCATTTGCTCAGAACGGGCCTTTAGTACTTGGCCTGGTGTCTCACCTGGGTTGGATACTTCTCTTGGGTTAACTCTTCTGATGCATGGTCTCACAGTTGGCTTCAAGGCTGAAATCTCCGGGTTATCGGGGGCTGCTGGAGTTCATAAAGGTTCCTGTATGTTTTGATGGTCAAAATAAGTATAGAAGGTATTGAGGTCATCTGGGAGTGAAGCCTTGGTTTCACTTTGTCAGAGGTAGTAGCATTCAAGCTCTGCCACAGCTGTTGATCATCCTTCATTGATTCAAGTATGATCTGCCACAAAAGTAATTTGACGACTTAAAGTAACAATATGGTGTACTTGCTGAAGATACTCCTGATATCCCAAAGTTCAGTGATTCTTATCTGAAGAATATGAAACAGCGAAGTCCCAGATCTAGTGAATCTGTAAATGCATCTATCCAAGGAAGTCATTGTGCTTGGGGAGAAGGAGATAAACTGTAGTTTTTGGAATGTAGAGTCTGTTAATCGGTTCTTGGTCTTAAGCAACTATCATCTGACAGTTGTAACCAAAAGTTGGATTCTGTATCATTGCTGTGTAAGGACTCAGGTAGGGAGGGATGGAAGGAGGGTCATCAAATAATATTTACAGCTGAGTAAGAGTTCATTGATTAATAGAAGAGGCTGGTTCTTGAATTAAATGTCAATACCTTTTAGCAGAGTTCAATGTCAAGTAGATCTGTAATACAGCGAAGATAAGTAGTTCAGCTTCTACCGTATCTGAAACAATGTAGTTCATTGCCACCTTTAGACTCAAAACTGGAGAACAGATTTAAACAGGAGTGTGCCAGATCTACTTTCCTGCAACACTGGAGAAAACATGTCACAGTCAACTAGTCATTCATGGCCTAATTTACGCTCTGCAAAGAGGCAGAAGGAATGGAAAACCTTACAAACTACCCATCCAGCTGCTCGATCAGCATCTTTGTCCGTTTTCTGTGCAAGAGTCTGCAAAGCTCCACATTGGCCTCATTAGCCACCTGACAAGCCTTAAACCTGGAGTGGGAGTAATTTGTCCTCAACCCCAAGAGGCTGCCAAAGAAATAATGAGAATAGTTTACATCAAAATTACTATTTAATGTTTCCCCTTCGTTTATAAATGTGTATAGGAAGCATAAAACAATTTCTT
The DNA here is from genome assembly GCF_030144855.1 of Hypanus sabinus. Lineage (NCBI taxonomy): Eukaryota > Metazoa > Chordata > Chondrichthyes > Myliobatiformes > Dasyatidae > Hypanus > Hypanus sabinus. The sequence goes on along the minus strand of NC_082712.1, from coordinate 172,356,099 downwards.
TTAAAAGTTTAGCTTGGAACTTACCCTGCATATCTACCCCTTTTGAACACATGATCAAAAAACTTAAGTTTGAGATATTGTTGGCACTGCTCTGACCAAGGAAACAAAGCAATCCCTCAGCATTTTCTTAAATTACAATAAAGCTTATTAGTGATCAGCCATTTCATGAATTTCAGGATATATAAAAGAAGGGAGAGAAAGTTCAAAAATCTAAGGCACAAAGGGACTAGGAGTCCTTGTGCAGGATTCTGTAAAAGTTAATTTGCAGGTTGAGTCAGTGGTGAAGAAGGCAAATGTGATGTTAGCATTAATTTCAAGAGGACCAGACTATAACAGTAAAAATGTAATGTTAAGTCTTTATAAAGCACTGGGGAGGCATCACTTGGAGTATGGAGAGCAGGTTGGTGTCCCTTATCTTAGCAAGGATGGGCCGATATTGGAGCGGGTTCAAGTGAGGTTCACAAAAATCATTCCAAGATTGAATGGCTTGTCATATGAAGTGCATTGGATGGCTTTTGACCTGTATTCACTGGAATTCAGAAGAATGAGGGGTGACCTAATTGAAAACTATTGAATGCTGAAAGACCTCAATAGAGTGAATGCAAAGAGGATGTTTAATACGTTGGGAAAGTCTAGGACCAGAGGACACTGCCTCAGAATTGGAGGGGAGGGGCATTCTTTTAGAACAGTGATGAGGAATTTCTTTAGCCAGAGAGTGGAATTCTTTGCCACAGGTAGCTGTGGAGGGCAAGTCTTTATGTAGAGGTTGATAGACTCGTGAATGGTCAGAACATGAAGGGATATGGGAGAAGGCAGGAAACTGGGCTGAGAGGGAAATAAACAGCCAGAATGAAATGGTGAAGCAGACTCAATGGTCTAATTCTGATCCTATATGGTCCTATGGAATTTGTTATTAATAAATGAACAGGTCATGGTATTTTATCATTTTATTAGCCTTCCTGGTAAGTTTAAATGCACTGTGTTGAGTTAATATCATTTCAGGAAAATTGCCTGAATATTCTACCAAAATATTCTACCTTGGTATGTGGAGTAATCCTCTGCCTTTGCAAAATCCTTTTCTGGACATTTATACTAATATTGTTTAGAATGAAAATGGTCTTCAGACTTGTATAGACATAATAAAAATGTTTATGAAAACAGAGTTCTTAATGGCCACGATTCTGGAAACAAAAGAAAATGAAGAAAATAGGGAATAAGACAGGAATTAGGCCTTAGCTGAAACAGAGACAGAGAACTGAATAGACATATTGCATCTGCTGTAGAATTTTTGCACTGGTAGTCAAATTGCAGAAAGTCCAGGCAGGCGATAATTTTATCCATGACCAGCCTCTTAAAGCACTTCATCACAGGAGATGCAAGTGCTACCAGGTTTTAGCTTTTGAGGCAGCTTGCCCTGCTCTTCTTGAGAAACATGTATAATTGATGACCTTTAAAAGCAAGTAGGAACCTGCAATTGCAGGAGTGAGAAGTTGAAGATGTCCTTGAACAATCCAGCCAGTTGGTTGGCATAGATTTTCAGTATCCTTCCAGATACTACAACCTGACCTAGCTGCTTGTGAGGATTCACCCTCTTGAAGGATGTTTTGACATCGTCCTCTAAGACAGAGATCACTGAGTCAACACATATTGCTACTACTGCTGGTGTAATTCAAATTTCTACTGTACAGATCTATCATAGCACGAGGTCTTGTTTGGGTCCTCTTGGCTTCCTGAAGTCAATTAGCATTTCTTTTGTCTTCTTGATGTTGAGTGATAGGTTGTGGTTCCAGCACCAATCAGTTTCAGCACTTCCTTTCTAAATGCCGATGAGTTGTTCATTCTTGAACCCCAGAAATTGAAAAGTTGATACAACTGAACTGTTCTGTCGTGATGAGCAGAGTCAGCTAATGACATTTCATTAGATGTGTTCTGGTGAAAGGTTGTCTTGAAATATCATTTCTGTTTCTTTACAGATGCTGCCTGATTTGTTGAGTGTATCCAGTGGTTTCTGCTTTTATTTCTGAATAACTTCACCATTTGCTCTTTTGTATTTCTGGATATTTAAGCATCCTTACCATCAGCTTTTCAATGCAAAGGATCAGTCTAGAATTAATGCTAATACCGTATAAGCAGGAGACAAGTACATCACTCCAGAATAATTCAGTCATTAGATCTTCACTATAACACAAGAGATTCTGCAGATGCAGGAAATCCAGAGAAACTCACACAAAATACTGGAGGAATTCAGCAGGTCAGGCAGCATCTATGGAGTGGAATAAGCTGTCAACATTTTGGGCTGAGACCCTCTTATTTACCTTTTACTGTAATGATTATTTTCTTCAAATTTTACAAACCACAATCCATTTATCAGATACAATCCACAAGCAAGCCCTCTTGAAAACTGTGTTTCACAATCTTACTTGCCTTTCTATATCACATTGGTGATTTGTATTTCAAAGAATTTAAAGTACATTTATTATCAAAGTACGTATTAATTATGCAACCTCGAGATTCATTTGCTTACAGGCAGCAACAAAATAAGAAACCCAAAAAAAACACTTTAAAAAAAGATCAACACCTAATGCACTGAGAAATAGAAAAAAAACACAAATCAGGCAAACAATAAAAGCAAGCAACAGCATTCCAAACCGATTTGAGTCCATAGACCCAAATCCTGCACCAGCCGGAGTGGGCCCATAGTCTTGGTCTTAGTTCATCAAATAGTAGGGCAAATCACTGTGAAGCTTGAGGATACAAAGCGCATAGCAGCTGGAACAGTCTCACAACCTCAGCACCATAGAGAGAGGAGTGTACACAGCAGAAAAGGTGAGTGGAATCGGTCCGACCCTCACCTCCAGTCGCGACACCCTGCCTTTCCAGTCTATCTGGGACAGCATATAAATCACCCAAACACCGGATCATGCCGCACATTAGGACCCAGGGCCCTCTGCAGTGATACGCTCTGGACCTGGGCCTTACATCCCAGCCCAACGCTGTTCTTGACCTTTCCAAATCAGCTCGATGCTTAGATTGATCCAACCTCACTCCCAGTTTAGATGGACAGGCACCACAACTCCTCCAACTTGACTCCTCACTGAATCGCTTGCTGCAGCTCCATCCCCGACACCAACACCATCTCAAACATGTTACATTCCACCTTTGAATTGCAGCAGCATCGAGCCTTCATCCGCCTCTTCATTGTTTGCGGTGATAGTTTACCACAACATACCTCAGAAAAAGTATTATTAATGATGTTTTTAGTCATATTTCTTGCCTTTTGAACTACCAGTATGCTGTTGCCCGACTTCAGTATTGCCATCTTAAACCAGAACATAGAACATACAGCACAGGATCCGGCCCTTTGGCCCACACTGTTGTGTCAAACCAAATTATAGTGCCATAAGTTTTGAAAACAACTTTTGGATGCTGTTTGTCATTCATATGAATCCCCCAGGGATATCACACCCATACATACAAATGCCGCGTTACACAGCTACGGAGTCCACCAAACAATGAGCTTATCACAAAGCTCACATGGGCAAGAAACTAATGTTTATTTGCAGTTTCTAAAAAGGTACTGGAGCATCATTAGTACGTCATACTTAATTCCTGTATTTTCTTTGGCTGAATATTGGAAGAAGTATACAACGGTCTGACTGCACCCTGAAATTTATACAACGAATAAAGTCCAGTTTATTGTATATCCCCATACCTAACTCTTTTTTTCATATAACTAACAAAAATAAGGATTCCATTTGTTGTAGTTGAAGAAAAAGATAAAAATAAATAAGTGAATACAAAATTAATGCACAAATCCTAAACCTGTGTATTACCTCATCTTTTACAAGCTCATTGTTGTGCTAATTCATTAGGGATTTGACCTCAAGTTCTTGTGCAATTGCTATTGTTTGGGGACTGATTATTTCAAAGTCATTCATTTGATGCTTAATACAATATTTGACATTTTGAGGCAGCCACCTGTGTACAGTCTTTGTAACGAGTGTAATAAATGCCTTCATTCAGACTGATTGGAAATGTATTGTGATTGTTGATGATAGGACGTTTCTATGTTCCATCTAAATCCTTTTGCTGAAGAAGGGACTGGGTTTTAGTTTTTTCAGTCTAGTCCTAGCAACCTTATGATTTAAGTGGTGAAAATTGCATTTCCCGACCAAAGTTCAAAGTACGGGTGTGTTCTCCCCCCCCCCCCCCCCCCCGCCTTTACAAAGGTAGAGCGTTCCTATGAAACCTGTCTTAAGCCAAAATGGCGTAAAGCGAAGAACTATTAATTTATATAGGAAAAATTTTTGTAAAAGCGAAGTGGCATAAAGCGAACATTTGTAAAGCGGGGGACACCTGTAAATTTAAAGTATATATTTGCATCATATACTACCCTGAGATTCAGTTTCTTTCAGGCATTCACAGTAGAACAAAGACATACAATAGAATCAATGAAATACTATATACAAAGAAGGACAAACATAAGAGAAATTGTGCAAATCCAGTAAATAATACTTAGAACATGAGTTGTAGAGTTCTTGAAAGTGACTCTGTAGGTTGTGGAATCAGTTCAGTGCTGAGGTGAATGAAAATATCTATGGTGGTTCAGGAGCCTGATGATTGAGGGGTGATAACTGTTCCTGAACCTGGTGCTGTGGGTCCTGAGGCTCCTGTACCTCATGCCTGATGGCAGCAGCAAGAGAAGAGTATGGCCTTGTCGGTGGATGTCCTTGAGATGAATGCTGCTTTTTTGCGGCAGCACACCTTGTAGATGTGTTCTATGTGGGGAGGGCTTCTCCTGTGGTGAACTGCACCAGAATCCAGTTCCCAGTGCCCCATGGCTGTTGTGTTCCACTGTTAAATGTGTGCTTTAGCAACTCATCAAGGCTGTCCCATCACCCATCACCTCCATGCTTCTATCCAATTCAGACATTATGTTGACTTGGAAATGGATCATTATCTATTACCTTTGAAATTCATTTCCTACATCTGTTTTAGGAAGCTTGTTTTAAAGAATTTTATACCTATCAAAAGTGTTCTCATATTTAGACAGGAGATGTGAACTTTGCTGCAAAAGAGAGTTATGAGCGTTTTAATAAGAAACTGCAGATGTAGAAAATCTGAAATAAAAACAAAAAGGATAGAAGCACTTAGCAGATCAGACAGCATCTCTGGCTACAGAAACAGAATTTCAGAACTGGGAAAGTTGCCAAAGGAACATGCCCTTCCTTTCCAGTCCTGATGAAGGATCTCAGCCTGAAACGTCGACTGTTTATTCCTCTCCAGAGATGCTGCCTGACCTGCAGTATTTTGTGTTTATGTTTATAAGAAAAAGGAGTATGATGGACTTCAAATGCGGAGGCTGTTGAATAGAATAATGACTACAAGTGGTTTTGGGGCGACAGGGTTGTATAGCAATTAGTATAATGTTGAGTAGTCGATCCCAGGGGATCGTGGGTTTGCACCTCTGATGGACTGTGTCCTCTCCAGGGCGCAAGCCTGGATGGGAAGATTTGAAGAACTGGCTGTTGCTCATGCAGCGGGTTCCCCCTCCGCATTGCTGATGTAGCCAGAGGAAGGGCAAGCGCCAATACAGCTTGGCATCAGTGTCATTGCAGAGGTTGCCAGAGTGAAGTTATAAACAACATCAAACTGCCTTAGGGACCCCGGCTCTGAATTTCTTCCTCGGGGTTTACTCCCGAAGCCTTTCCCATGGATGGGTATGGCCGCAAGGCAGCGGAGGTTTAAAATCAGAGTTTTCCTTCTCTTAGAGAGGCTGTTGTCCAAGGCTGATGAGCCCCACCTGCCTGATACTGTGCCAGAAATCAGCATTCAGAATTCAATTCTGCCACTGACTGCAAGGACTTATACATTCTCCACATGACTGTATGTGTTTCCTGCAGGTTTCCCTCAAGTTCCAAAGATGTACATGTTAGTGGGCTTGTCGGTTACAAGGATGTAACTGAGTGGTGTGGGCACATTGGGCCGGGCGGGCCTGTTACTGTGCTGTATCTCTAAATATAACAAAATAACTCTCCATAGTTGCTGTCTAGCCTAACCTTCTGAGTGTTTTCAGCATTCTCTGTTTTCATTACTTACCTCACTCTCGATTGTACCCAATGAATCAGAATCAGGTTCAATATCACTGACCTATGTTGTGAAATTTGTTGTTATGCGACAGCAGTATATAGCAATGCATAATAAGAATAAAAACATATAAATTACAATAAATCAAGTAAGTAGTACAAAAAGAGCGCAAAAATAGTGAAGTAGTGTCCATGGTTTTATTGTCCATTCAGAAATCTGATGGCAGATTGGAAGAGGCTGTTCACAAAATATGAGTGTAGATCTTGAGGCTCCTGTACCACCTCCTCAATGGCAGCAATGAGAAGAGGGCATGGCTGGGTGATGAGGGTCCTTAATGAATGATGTTGCTTTTTGAAGATGTCCTTGATACTGGGAAGGCTAATGTCCATGATGGAGCTGATTGAGTTTACAACTTTCTGCAACTTTTTTCTGGTGCTGTCCAGTGGCCCCTCCATACCAGATGGTGATGACAGGTGCTGCCTAGCCTTCTGAGTGTCTTCAGCATTCTCTGTTCTTATTACTTACCACCTATTGGTGACGCCAAATTTTGGAGTATTGTGTGCAGTTTTGGTCACTGAATTACAGGAATGATATTAATAAAGTTGAAAGAGTGCAGAGAAGGTCAACAAGGATGTTGCCGGGACTTGAGAAACTGAGTTACAGAGAAAGGTTGAATAGGTCAGGACTTTATTCACTGGGGTGAGGAAGAATGAAGGGAGATTTAATAGAGGTATATAAAATTATGGGTATAGATAGAGTGATAGGCTTTTTCCACTGAGGTTAGGGAAGAAAAAAACCAGAGGACATGGGTTAAGGGTGAAGGGGGAAGAGTTTAAAGGGAACATTAGAGGGGCTTCTTCACACAGAAAGTGGTGGGAGTGTGGAATGAACTGCCAGATGAAGTGGTAAATGCGGGCTCACTTTTAACATTTAAGAAAAACTCAGACAGGTACATGGATGAGAGGTGTACGGACGGATATGGTCCAGGTGCAGGTCAGTGGGACTAGGCAGAAAAATGGTTCGGCACAGCCAAGGGCCAAAAGGCCTGTTTCTGTGCTGTAATGTTCTGTGGTTCTATTCCCGATTGTAACCAAGACTATGGTTAATTGCCTTCTTGAACTCCTACATTGCTGTCAGTAATGAAGATACAGGGCCAACAGACATTGATACATTTTCAAGTTAGTGTAGTGTCAGAAGTGGATATGATGGGAGATGTTGCTGAAGTAACCATTTAACAGTGCATACAGCAGTCATGGGTCACTAGAAACAGATTCTTTAAGGTGATACTTCACTCTCTTTCAGCTGAAAGAGAAGCAATCTCAGACACTTGCAGGCTGCCCCCAGCATACTTTTGGGTGTGTTGATTCTCAATACAGATGATGCTTTTCACTGTAGGTTTTGATGTACACAAGATGAATTATCTGGAATCTTGAATATTTGGCCTCCTGCAAATGTGTCAGCTCAGGTCAGCAATAGAGAGCATTCTTATCATCAACCTTCTTATCATCAACATGCTCACCGACCATAGTTTTCAATACTACTATCACAGAGCCATCGTGAAACAGCATCACGAAATACCATTTGAGTACTATTTGAGTTTTACTGGCCTTTATGGTACAATATGTTTATTTTTGACTTAGCCTTTGTATTACAAGAAAAGTGGAAGCAAACCTTTGTAAATAGGAGGTTTCTGAAGAGTAGTCAATAATCTGTGGGTGTGACAATGAGCTGCTAATTAATTCTGTCCTCTCAAGGACATAACTGGAGCATTACCTATCATGGAGATGTTCTAGAAAAGTCACAGGATTAATCTGAGTTTGATTGCTACACTGTGAAGGAAGCTTATGAATTGCCAGGAGCCTGTTGAAATAGCCTCTTGCTGGAGGCCAAGAGACAACCAGTCTTTTTGCCCTTTTATGTATTTTATTCTGAACCATATAGCATAACTGGATAAACATAACATTTCAGTACTCTGAGGCAGGTTGTCATGCCTAGTTTAGTATTGGTCAGTATACTCTTCATTCTTGTATCCCTATTCTTCTTTTGATGTCCATGTCGCACCTGCCATCTGATGTCACCCAGTGTTACGTTAATTCTCCCTTCATGTTCAGATTTGCTGTCTAGGTTTTTTTTCTTGTATGCTTAATACAGGGCAGTCATTAATCCATATCTTAACAGTTAAATCTATTGTATTGGCTAACAGTTCTGATTTCTTTATTATGCCGTTTTACACAAGATAGTCCGTTTGTCTTGCACAGTTTAGTTAGTGATATATAGTGAGCTTTAAATATTTATAGTGAAGCTATCATCAGCTATGTGCACTGAGATATAACATTTATTGACCTTTTCAACAAAGAATAATGATGGGATGGATCAGTTTCACTGATTATGGCTCATTTAGCTTGTGGTCTCTGTGGGATAATGGCTTGGAAATGAATTTTAAAGTGAAATATTAATGGTATGTAGTCTATTAAGCTGATTTGCAGACTTATCCCCCTTACCTTTTCTTTTAAAATGACATTTTTCATACTTAATTTAAACTGCAGGCAGTCTCTTGGCTTTGATAACTAAGTTCAGCGATTGAGTGTAATCCTACCCTAAAGGATAGATTGAATCACAGAAACTAGGTTTGGATCAGTCAGCTGAGAAATAGTTTTGATTTGTAGTTCTCATTTCAATTATTGATAATTTCCTGTGCTGTTGCTTTTTAACAAGAAGAAGCGCAAAACATGTCTCAATTTTTATTTCAAATTTTCAGTATCAGCAACCTCTTTGATTTCCCTTTACTATATGTCAGAGGTTCCCCTTTTTTATGCCAATACCATTAAGCAAAGGGCCCATGGACCCCAGGTTGGGAACCCCTGCTATACATGGTTAAAACAGTAACGCCTAACCCTTTTAAAAACCACTGCCTTTCCCTCCAGACCCCTTCCCTGCCATGTTCTCTGAAATTTGCTTACCTCCAACTGCCTTTTCTTCCCATCATCCAAGATGCCTGTAGCTCAGTGAGTGAGGAACTTCCAGTTTGGTTCCCACACAGTCAAGAATTGTCAAGGCTTTTCCTGTGTAAGTCAATGACAACTGAAACAGAATAAAGAGCAGAGCTGTTTCCTCCAACACCTCTTCTCCATGATCCCTGTAGCATTCTATGTTCCATGTTTCTTTCCATATCTTGTTCACTGCATCTGTAATGTTCTCTCAAATGGCTTCTTCTCCTGTGCACAGCAGTCTCCAGCATGAATTAATATTGTATCCACAGTCTATTCAATACCACGTTTAAATTCCAATATTAAGAGTCGTAGAAAAGTACAGCACAGAAACTGGCCCTTCAACTCATTTAGTCCATTTAAACTGCCTACCACCATTGAGTTGCACCCGGACTGTAGCCTTCCATATCCCTACCATCCATATACCCATCCAAACTTTTGAACAAGTGTTACGTTAATTTCATTATTATTGTTGGATTTAAATAACAAGCACATAAGATAAAGAGTCCTTAAAGTGAGATAATTGGCTGTTGTCCAATCGCAAACAAGAGAAAATCTACAGATGCTGGAAATACAGGAAAAACCCACAAAATGCTGGAGGAAATCAGCAGGTTAGGCAGCATCTACAGAAAAGAGTACAGCTGATGTTTTGGGCTGAGACCCTTCCAGTGCTCCTCATGTGGCCTCCTGTATATCAGAGAGACCTGACATAGATTGGGAGACCTCTTCGCTGAGTACCTATGTTCTGTCCACCAGAAGTAGCAGGATCTCCCAGTGGCCACTCATTTGATTTCAACTTCCCAATCCCATTGCAATGAGGCTGCATTCAGGTTGGAGAAACAGCAACTTATATTCTGTTTGGGTAGCCTCCATACTGATGGCATGAACATTGATTTCTTGAACTTCCAGTAATTGCCCTCCCCCCTTTTTTACTCTCTCACGGTATCTCCTTGCCTGCCCATTACCACCGGCTTGTGCTTCTCCCTGTCCCCCCGGCCTTTTCTTTCTTCCATGGCTTTCTCTCCTTTCCTATTAGATTCCTCCTTCCCAAGCACTGTATGTCTTTCGCCAATCAACTTCCCTGCTTTTTACTTCACCCCTCCCCCTCCTGGTTTCATCTATCACCTTGTGTTTCTCCCTCTGCTCCCCCCAGCTTTTAAATCTACTCCTCATTTTTTCTGCAGTCCTGCTGAAGGATCTGGGCACAAAACATTGACTGTACTCTTCTCCATGGGTTGTAGAAACATTTCAATGATGAAGCAAGTGAATGTAGTTTATTCAAGAGCATGATGGTTGAGGGGTAGTAACTGTTCTTGAAATCAAGAATGTGTTACAGAAGACTGACATTTAGCATATAGTGCATTTACAAAACAAGTTAAAAAGTTAAGAGTATATTGCTGCTGGCGCATGATGAGACCTGGCTGGTGACAGGGAATTCAGTAGCCTCACATCTTGGGGGAAGAAGATGTTTCCCATTCTAACAGACTTTGTCCTATTGCTAAGGTACCTTTAGACTAAGCATGCTAGCATTTTACACATAAATAATCTATTCTGTTAACTATGCACGTTGCAAATTAACGTTGAGTTGCAAATTCTAACGTGGATTACTTTGCTGTTTTTTTGTATTATAAACTTACGTTGAGATATTTAATTGATTTAATGGAGACCAACAGCAAATTAGTGCAGACCAGATGCAGCAAAGTTTACAATACAGGGAAAGAAAGAATTTATTTTAATAAAGAGTACCTGAAAATAATAATTATGTACTTTTAATATAGTTATAGTTCCCTTACCTATAGATCAACTCTTTTTAAAGCTATGAACTACTTTATAAAATATTTAAATATTTTCCAGTAACTATTTTTACAGCAACTTGTCGATGCTTACTATGTAAAACAAACAATGAAAGGTGCACAAACATAAGAAAATCTGCAAATGTTGGAAATCCAAAGCAACACACACAAAATGGTGGATGAACTCAGCAGGTCCAGCAGCATCTATGGAAATGAGTCAGCAGTCAACGTTTCAGGCAGAGATCGTTCATCAGGACTCATGAATAAAGAGATCATCCTGAAGAAGAGTCTCTGCCTAAAGCATCAACAGTTTACTCTTTTGTGTAAATGCTGTCTGGCCTGCTGAGTTCCTCCAGCATTTTGTCCTGTGTTTGCTATGAAAGGTGCAACTAGATCACAAATAATATCTATGAATGTAATCTAAAAAATCTTAAGTAGCTCTTATTTCCTATTTTGACACCTTGTATGACATTTTTTTCCAGTTTTGGTAATGTTCTTTGGAAGTGTGTTTTAATTATATTACTCTAATTTTTTGTTACAGACGTCATTCCTAAGTCTTTCAAACTATGCAAAGAAGTTAGTTTGTTTTGAATTTATGTAATTGACCTGAAATTGACAATAGATGATTGGAAATTGGAAACTGCCAATCTAATTTGTGTGTAGGAAAGTACTTTTGTCCATTACCTTTGCACCAAAGAGAAAAAGTAATGTAACAATGCAGCTGACAGTGATTAAGATGTAAATTCTTTCTAATTAGAATGAAAATTCTTACATTTTAAATGAAGACATCAACTGTCAGTTTGCCATATGATATCTTATTCTACTGTGGTTGAATGAAATCTTTAACATGCATTGATAGCAATGAAGCAGTTTAGCAATCCCTTTGTCCTCTGATTCTTGTAATATTCTCCCTTCATGTTCCCTTTTCACATTGCTTTTGTTTATTTTCCCCTGCATTTGATATTGTTGTGCCTGGGGATTTTAAGGAAATTTAGAATGAAAATTGAGTTCATTTGGTGCCAGTATTTTCTTGTGCATCAATTACTTCTGCTGAATTTTCCTGAATGCAAATCAATCTGGTCGCATAAAAGCTGCGCATGTATTTGAAATAATTAATTTTCCTTAAAGTGCTGGATCAAGTCCAATCAACCTGAATATGATCAAAATAATAGGTAAGAAAACTTAAATTAATCAGTACTTTTTTGTTGAATTAAAAATATAATTTAACAAAGCAAGCTACTAATTTGTTTTTTTAAACCTTAACTCTTGCATAAACTGGATACATCAATGCTTAATACCCTGTTAAATAGGATCGTTATTTTTCAAATCCTAGCTACATTTTTGCTCATTTTTACCAGGCTATTACAAGTGATTACTAATGCATTAATGACATTCTTACGTTAAAAATGAATATGAAATATTGTAATTCAGTTGATTTTCAACTTTTAATTGATAGTATGGGTTTAAAGTTATAGTAACTGGTACAAATATAATTCCCTTTATGTGGATTTAAATATTTGAAATAAAATCAATAGACAATGTGTTGCTTTTTATTTTGAATGTTACAGGTTTGTCAGAGAATCTCAATATTACAGATTGGTTTATGCATTTAGATTGCTATTTTTGTCAGATAAAATGCTTGAAATCATACATCCAGCATCTTAATAACATCTAAACTCAAATTAATCAATGAATTACAGTTGAATATTTTTAAAATTATATTCCAACATAACATGCTTTTATTGTTCTAGAGCAGGAGTTCCCAGTAATTTATATGTCATGGACCAAGAGTAACTTGAGAGTTACTTCAGGGAGGAGCAAGCCATTTAATTTCATAGAACGTTCTAGTAGTAGAAGTAACTGGCCTAAAAAAAAATATTTTATCTTAGAATATTTCTCCACTGAACCAGCCTCGATAAATACCTTAAACAGACAAGTCAGTTTAAGTTAGTTGATATCCATAGGCATTTTCCACCAGACCTCACCCTAATTGTAAACTCTGACGATATTGCAAAGTGATGAACTTCAAAAAGTACTTCATTGGCTATTTACTGTTGTTGGACATCCAAAAGTGCTCCATAAGTTTGTTATAGTTTTAATAGTTATTATAAATTAGAACAAGCAATAAACCAATCAGCCTGAAAATTTAATTCTTTCCCTGTCTGCACAGGTGCTAGCTGACTTGCTAAGTATTGTATTCCCAGAATTTTCTCTTTGTAACTTCAGATGTGAGAGACAAAGGTCAGAATTAGGTTTAATATCACTGATACACACCATGAATTTTGCAGCAGCAGTACAGTGTAATACATAAAAATACAGTGAATTACAATTAAAATATATTAAAAATTTAATTATTTAAGTAGTTCAAAAAGAGAGCAAAATACTAAGGTAGTGTTCATGGTCCATTCAGAAATCTGATAGCACTCATTTCTTTCTCTATCCTGGTATATTTGACATAGATTTTTTCTGATGATTTAAAATGCTGGATTATAACAGACATGAGTATTTGGCAAATACAAATGAAAATGTTGCCAAAATAAGAAATCTAATTGCAATTTCTATCAACAATACATACCCACAGAGTACATAGTATTGTCTTTAATGCACAAACAAAATACAATAGATTTTCAAATATGCATTTCAACTAATTTAAAAAGGCAAAGTATTTGATTCAAACATAAATACAGGTTTCAGCTGAAGAAAAATATGTATTGTTTTACACACGTTTACAACATGCTAGTCAAATTCACAATCAATGAATTACTTTAAATTGTAATTACACAATTAATATGGTGAAGTGTAGCAACCGGATTACATACAACAAGATATCACACGCAATGCTTGAATAAATGAGCGACTCATCTACTTTGGTGAGGATGATTGATGAGTCAGTGTTAGCCAGGACATGTAGAGATGTCACCTGCTCTTCTTTCGGAAGTCACAACACCTTATTGCGTCCGCTTGAGAGGTTCTTTCGGTAATTGATAATTGATTTATTTTTGTCAAGTATACCGAGATACAGAGTAAAGCTTTTATTTGCACATCATTCAAATAGATCACTCCACACAAAAGCACATCAAAGCAGAACAAAAAGAAAATAATAATAGAATGCAGAATGATGTTGCATTGTTTCTCTGTTATAAAGAAAGTGCAGTGCAGACAGACAATTAATGTACAATAATCATGACAAGGTAGAGTGAGAGCTCAGAGGTTCATCTTTGTTGTATGACAGATTCATTCAAAGGTCTTATACTAAAAGGATAGGAGCTCTCCTTGAATCTGGTGGTATAAGTTAACTTTGAAAGTTATGGTAGATTGTGAGGTCAAGAATTCATCTTGGAGTACTGAGGGAAACTGTTCTGTATTCTTACAACAACGTGATAAAAGTTATCCTTGAGCCTAATGTTACTTACTTTCAGACATTTGTATCTTCTGCCCAATAGGGGAGGAGAGAAGAGGAAAATTCTGGTGTGAATGGGGTCTTTGATAATGCTGCTTGCTTTACCAAGGCAGTGAGCTCACAACTTTCTCCCTTGAACATATCAATTTTTTCATTTTGTTACTAATCTATGAACTCTACAGTTTAGTAATCTATCATATGGCATCATATCAAAGATTTTTTAAAAATAAATTTTGGTATGCAGTATCCATTCCATTACCTCTGTGTACCCTCTTTTACTTCTGAGAATATGTTGTTTTAGCTCAAGCCGTGCCTTCCCTTCTGAAATTACAATACTTCTGGGTTCTAGGTTTGTTTTCTCATTGCATACTTCACCAGTTCTTAGGGGCTTATTATTTTACCAGTTTCTGTTAATAAGAATGGCATTGGTCTTTGCTGGACACATGTTTTGTTACATTTCCACAATGTGGTTACTGTACTTGGTAATTTATTAAGTATGCGCATGAATGTAATCTATTCCAAAAAAGTAATTAATCTGTTATGTTGAGTTTGAGTAGAACTATGATTAGTTTATGTAATATTTCAGTTGCAGTTATATAATTTCTAGATTTTTTTTGAAGGAATGATCCATGTTTAATACAGCACCTGCATGGCAGTGATTGCAGGCATTTCATTCTTCAGTGCTTATGGAGTATTTATTTATTTGGTTTCTATTCTATACCAGTTTCTTCTAATATTTTTTTAAATGTGCACCAATCTCTTTGTTTCTCATCTGATTATTCATCCAGGGCATCTCATTAGCATTAAGTGTTTTTCTTTTGACACTCATTTTCAATGTTCTCCAT
This sequence comes from Hypanus sabinus, assembly GCF_030144855.1. Lineage (NCBI taxonomy): Eukaryota > Metazoa > Chordata > Chondrichthyes > Myliobatiformes > Dasyatidae > Hypanus > Hypanus sabinus. The sequence continues at coordinate 172,340,987 of NC_082712.1, read as the reverse complement.
GGCACTATTGCCACTCTTTTCGTCCACTGTTCTTTTTATCAATTCAGAATCAAGCTATATGGAATCTTCTATTTTCTACTCATTCTACTATGTACTTCCCAATGATCTTGAGTTACTTATTATTATTACCAAGCTTAAATTGTTTTCTTATATGCTCAATTTGTTATCCCTCCATGATATTAAGTCAAACATCCTCCTTTTTAAAATTTTGTGTATACTCTGTAAGAAAGAAGTCTTAAAAACATTGTAGAGACTTTATAATATCATAAAGGGCCACAGCACAGAAACGGGACTTTCAGCCATGAAACCTGTGCTGAACTGTTTATCTGATTAGTCCCTTTAACCTGTTTCTGGCACAGGAAAGGAGTTGAGGCCAACATAGATCATCCATCATCCTATTAAATGGCGAGGACAGGCTTAAAAGGCCGGATAGCCGACTTGTGCTCCTGCAAGTATTGTGTTTCTGCAAGCATTATGCTCCTGCAAGCACTGTGTTTCTACAAGTATGTAACTAGGAAGATGATAGCTAAAGTAAAAGTTTGTTTCAGTACACAATGAGACAAATAAAATTAATAATGGGAATTTAGGAAATGACAGAGATATTGATTAAATATTTTGTATCTGTCTTCATTGCCAAAGGCACTAAAGGCGTCCCAATAACAGGTGAATAGAGAATTTGGATTACTGAAAAAAAAAGGTCAGAATAAATGGGTAATTTTCAGGTTGACAAGAGTGAGGTTCCTCAAGGATCAATGCTATAAAGTCTCAACTATTTACACTCTACATTAATAAACAGATGGAGGGTTTGAGACACAAACCTTAGTGGAAAACTGAGTTTTATGGACTAAGGCCAATGTCTTTATTTGAGGTAAGGCAGCAAAGTATAATCAAATGTTTGAAAAGTGGAAAGATTGAAAAATGTACTCCAGTGGAGGTGATGGGCTTAAGAAGATAATAAGACACTTGTTTTTTTTCTCTCTATGTTCTGACGTAAACCAGAAAATAGCTCTTATTAAAGTCATCCTGGCCATCACAAAAACAGCCATGCAAGCATCCTTTGTTTGCTTTTGCAAATGAGACATACAGTAAGTCCATCAGAATATTAGAGGACACACCCAGCGAGCCAGAGGTTTGAATTCCAACTAAATCATCATTCAGGTTAGCTTGTTGTGACTGGATGTGTTGGCAGTTGTCATATTCACCGGATGCAATCACTCAGACGAGAAGCAAGATTGGCAGTGTTGGTCCTACCCAACCTTAAAGGCAATAATAATTTTTAAATGCCTTCAACACCTTTCTTATTTAATGTCCTGGATTAATAATTATCTTTCTACAAATGTCAATTCAAATTCATAGTACGACCTATCCAAATATGCAGTCACCAAGAAAAAAAATTAATATTAACCACAGTAGAAAGGTATAAAATATGTTACTAAATTCTTTATTCACTACATTTTCTTTTTAAAAGAGATTCTTATGCATTAAAAATGACAAGTTCAAAAACTTACAAAACACTTAATAAAATTGTGATGTAGCTATCTCCAGTGAGATAGACAAGGAAAACATCATTTCTACCATCATGATTGTCCATCATGTGCAATGATGACAGGAAACCTGTACAGGAGAGTTCAAAGTGCAAAAGCTGCTGCACTGGGGCAGTTTAACTTTCTCAACCTCAGAAGTCCAGGTCCAGAGGTACGAACAAGTGTCACAAACTGGGGTCTTCTTTGGTCGCAGTGGATGATCTTGACATATGCTGTGCCTTGTCATACACTTCGCTCTCCATAGAGAATTGCAGAAGCCCCTTCCTGGCTGATGAATTTCACTGTAGATCTCATCCGCCCAGTCCACCAGAGCTGACTTTGCATGCTAGGACAAGCATGTCCCTATCTCATGGGGGTATGAGGCCACTGACTACCAGTACTAACAAAGGGACAAAGGTCTAACTATTTGTTACTAGAGCATCTTTTCTGATTGCAAGACATGTTCTGTGACTCACTTCCATGTACGTCAGTTCTGAAGGCTATCTGCTTACTTTTATGGTTTGCACGATCTATTTTTCTCTCTTTGTACATTGGATGTTTGATGGTCTTTTGTAAGGAGATAAATCTCAAGTTTGTATTAAGTATACACACTGATAATAAATGTACTTTGAAATTTGAGCACAATATTCAATGCATTTTACAACATCAGTGTTTGAGACAGTTGCATCGTAGTGAAAATTAATGGCTCTCAGGACCAGTACCAACTTCTGGAAGAATTTTGACTCTCAGTAACATTATGAAGGCAGGTTGTATAGACTAGTTTTATACACCTCTGAGTTCAGAGGATTATGAGGTAATAAAATTTAGGTGTTCAAGATGGTTGGAGGAGTTGACAGAGTAATTAGAGAGTTACTGTGGTGGCAGAGTCCACAGAAAGAGAGCCTAACTTTAAAACTAGAGCTGGTCCATTCAGACACACTATCAGAAAGCCAATCATACACAGGCTGTTGGAAATCTGGGACTTTCTCCATCTAAAGTGCTATATATCTTGAAAATTTTAAAAGTCAGACTGATAGATCTTTGTTGGACATTGATATAAAAGGCTAGGAAACAAGAGTCGAGGTAAAGCGCAGCCACATTGTATTTTTTTAGTGCTTTTTTAAAGCAATTTTATGCATACCTAATTGCCCGTGAGACAGCAGTGCTGAGCCATTGTCTTCAACCACACTGAACAACGTTATAGAAATAGAAACATAGATAAAGTGGACGGTAATAGGGTAGAAGAACATAAAACTATCATGCATAGATTTAGGGTGAGAGGGGAAAGATTTAAAAGGGGCATGAGGGGAAATTTTTCATGAAGAGTTTGGTAGTTATATGGAATTAGTTGCCAGAAGAAGTTGTTGAGGCAGGTACTGCAGTATCACTTAAGAAGCTTTTGGATAGGTTCATGGAGGGTCAGAACTTTATGGAATATGGGCTGAATGTGAGAATTTGTGACTAGCTGGGTGGGTGATACAGTGGTCAGCATGGTCTTGTTGACCGAAGGGCCTGTATCAGTACTGTATTGTTTTATAACCCTAAGTTTGAAGTGCTGAATGATCTACTCCTTTTCTTATATTCCCACAACCACAAAACAATGTTGCATTGTTTTTATTATTGTTGGAAATAAAGAGATGTTAGTCTATCAATATCAAAGGAAGAATACCTAAATGAAATTGTACAGAACTAAAAATTCTAAAGCACTTTATTGTAAATTGAGTGCTTTTGAAATGTCATCTGTCTTGTAACATACAACTGTCCCAGAAACATTGAAGATATAAATTACTAATTTATGTGCTTTAAGCATTGACTGTGGGATTCTCCTTGTTCATAGGCAGTCCCTCAAGATTGAAGATCATTGATTAAGCTGATTTTGGAAATGCAGACTTTTCTGAGGGTGGGGCAAGAGGTGCCTGACTAGAGTGCCAGGTGTGCAGTTTGTGAAAGGCTACACTCCAGCAATTTATGTTGGACTTCTATGTTCAGTCAATATGTAAACTTGAGGAACTTAGTGGCAACCCTTGAATGGGCCAGAGATTGCCAAGAACCAGTTGAGATCTGGCGACATTTTATTCAGGGATGACTTCAAAGCAACTTTAATTATTTTCCTCTACCTACTAGAGATAAAGGAAAACAACCTCTTACCATGACAGAACTCAAAATAAAGGGTCTGTTTTGGGAATCTGGTTTCAATATGACCAGCTGAAATAAATTAAGGTCTCATGCTGGAGATGTTTGCTGAGGAGAGGACACAGACATTGGTTTGCATTCCAGTGGATTCAGAAAATTTTGCAGAGGCAACGTTACTGGTGTCTTTCTCATATCTTGAGTTGCCTGCTATAGGTAGTTTTTACGTCAGAACTTACAGGACAGGGATCACTTCTGCACAGTAAAGCATTAGCTGGTTTTGAAGCTTTGAAATACTGCCTTTACCACCCTATCTACTTGTGTGGTTATTTTCAGGGAGCTGTGGACGTGGACCCCAAAACACCTCTGTACATCTGTGCTGCTAAGGGTCTTGTCATTACTTGTGTACTCTCCCTTTACATTTAATCTCCAAAGTGTAACTCTACAGACTTGCTCAGATTAAACTCCATCTACCATTTCTCCACACACATCTGTAACTGATCTACTTTCTGTTGTATTCTTTGACAGCCCTCAACACTGTCTACAACTCCACCAATCTTTTGTTGTCTGACAGCTTACCATCCATGTACATTTTCATCCAAGTCATTTATAAATCACCAACAACAGAAGCCCTAATACCAATCCCTACAGGATACCACTAATCATCTACCTCCAGCTATAAAAACAACCTTCCACCATTACCCCCAACTTCAATGAGCTAGGCCAATTATGAATGCAAACTACCAAAGATACCATGCATCTTAATCTTCTGGATCAGCCTACCAAGAGGGATCTGGATAAATGCAATTTCTTAAATATGGCTGTGATTAAGGTGACATCTCTTGATTAAAAGTAGAATATCATAAAATATTAAATTAACGTATGACATAATCCATGAAAATAAGAATCCTGTGTTTCAATTAGCTATAGTCCAACACCTTTTATATGCTATATTTTCCATAAAAGTGAGGAATGAATATTGAACACTTTTCAGTGTTGCGGTGTAGAAATGTAATTCCTTTAGATGTTTGGAATTGGTGTATTACAGTCACATATAGTGCAGTACATTGAAAACCTTGTCTTGCATACTGTTCATACAGATCATTTCATTGCACATTTCATTTCATTGACGTAGTATAAGGTAAAATAGATGCAGAATAAAGTGGTACAGTTACTGAGAAAGTGCAGTGCAGGTAAACAGTAAGTTGCAATGAGTGGATTATGAGGTAAGAGTCTATTTTATTGTCCTAAGAAACCATTCACTAGTCTTATAACAATATGGTAGAAGCTGACCCTAAGATGCTTGCATCTTGCTTACAGAATAAATAAAAGAATGGTGCCTTCCAAATGTCTGCAGTTCATGAATCCTTCAAAAATACACTTGCTGCATGTAGCAGAAATGTTTAATTAATCACCTCACATCTGACGTCAGTAGTTGATGATCTGGAAGAAACTGTGTTCTGACGTTTGCATCCGGCACAAGTTTTGTCAGGTATATGTGTCAGAAGGAATTCTGCCACACCGTACCTCTCCTGCTATATACAAAATTGAATAGACATAAATGACAAGAAAAGTCGAGCTGTACCATAAAGCCTGTCCCACAGAGTGATAACTGGAGCGTCACGAGTAAATATTTCTTTCACTGAAAGATGATTCTTAAGCCAGAATATGTGTATCATTATGCAACGTAACTCTCAAGTTCCCTTTTCTAAACAGGTAACAGAAATTCTCCCTTAAGAAATTCACAAATCATGGCCAAAATATCTGGTATATGGAATATAAGTTCACTTATAAAATTTATGTGCAAAAAAGAGTAAATACTATATTTTTTTAATCAACACATGCATGCAACCCACACATAATGCAGGAATCGCTGGACTGAAGTCCAAAAGAGATACAATGAGTCCAAAATAACACTGCAACTTCTCTCATTCTCATGATGTTTCAAAGCATTCAGAACTAGTGTTTCTTTTGAGATTGAATCACTTTACAGTACTGAAAATCTTCCTGGCCAGTATCTCCTTACCACCCCGCACAGTTAATGCAGAAATTTTGATGTCTACGAACACTCACAAGAATTCCAAGACAAGAGGGAGAAAATCACAGTGAGAAGAAAGGGAATTAGAACATTAAATCTGTCAAATATTTCACCTTCCAGAAATGAAACTGGATAATAATATTGTTTTTATCATCAGCCAAGATATGAACCGTGGCACTTTTTATCTTTAGTTTTTATGTTGCATGAGATTATTAATCTTAGTGTTGACCTACAGCTGTTACATGTATTCTTTAGATAGCTTTTAATAACAAGTACTTACAACTAAGTTCAAAGTAAATTTAATATCAAAGTATGTATATGTCACGGTATATTTCCCTGAGATTCTTTTTCTTGCAGGCATTCACAGTAGAACAAAGAAATGCAATAGAAGCAATGAAAAATTGCACATAAAGACTGACAAACAACCAATGTGTAAGATAAGACAAATTGCGCAAATACAAAAAAAAACATAAATAATCATAATAAATAAATAAATGATACTGGTGACATGATTTGTAGAGTCCTTGAAAGTGGGTCCAAAGGTTGTGGAATCAGTTCATTGTTGAGATGAGTGAAGTTATCCAGCAGATAACTGCAGACAGATGGTAAATATTGTTAACTTAACCAGTATATACACACAAAATCACAGTGAATTGTCAAAGTTGAAAGTAATTATAAATTTACTCAAGTTCCACTTCGTGCCATGTAGATGTGGACTTTTAGAGCTCGCGTTATTGTTGATAATTCAAATTATATAGGGAAATGCATAATAGCAGACCAGTTATATTTGTAATTCTTTATTTTTTCTGGTGCAGTATCTCTAATGCTCATACTTATACATGCAATAAAAGTAATACATTCTGTTGACGAGCAATAGGCAATATAAGACATTAAGCTGTCCAGAATACAATCAGTCTGCCATGTAAAGTTACCATTATACTTAACCACCATTGAAGAATCTTTGGTATTTCAATCAGACCTTTTTAATCCACATCTGGCTGTTTGTGGCTCTAGTTGTTTTATGATTGAATGAGTCTGTCCCAAACAATGGTATATTGTGAACTTTTTGAAAAACCTCTCTTTGGGGTACTTAGGTAAATTTCACTTCTCAGATAGCTTTTTGCACAAACCTCAGTATTTTTCTACCTTTCTAAGTCCATTGTTAAAGATTGGTAATTAGAGATTGACTCAATAAGGCTGAGTGATTATTGAGGTCTGTCATGCATACGAAAGATTCAAGCCCCATCTGGCCGAGTGAGTAATGAAGATTTCCTGCCACTCAATGTGTATGCTTTCTCAATGTTATTTCCTAGTACTCTTTATATTGAATTTTGAAAGGTTAAATTGTATAAATATTTTTAAATATCCAGGATACTTAAAAATCTCTGGATAATAATGCAGCACACTGTCTTTGACCTGTGACCTATAAAGTGTATATTGGATTTCCATTTTTAAAAGATTGAAAATAGAGTCATAGTTATATTCATACAGCCCTTGAACAGATAAACCTACAAAAAGTAGTGGATGTGGCCTAGTCCATCAAAGGTAAACCCCTCCCCACTACTAAGCACATCAACAAGGAGCACTGTCATAAGAAAGCAGCATCCATCATCAAGGATCCCACCTCCCACCACCAAGCCGTACTCTCTTTTCACTGCTGCCATCAGGAAGAAGGTACAGGAGCCTCAGGACCCACACCACCATGTTCAGGAACAATTATTATCCTTCAGCCATCAGGCTCTTGAACTAAAGAAGATGTGCACTTGCTCCATCACTGAATTGTTCCTACAGCCTGTGGACTCACTTTCACAGACTCTTCACCTCATGTTCTTGATATTTATTGTTTATTTATTTATTTATTATTAATATTATTATTTTCTTTTTACTTTGGTATTTGCACAGATTGTTGTCCTTTGTACATTGATAGTGTCCTATTGGAGGCGGTCTTTCATTGATTCCATTGTGTTTCATGAATTTACTCTGAATGCCCACAAGAAAACAAATCTCAGTGTAACTTATGGTGATATGTATGTACTTTGATAATAAGTTTACCTTGAACTTTGAATTGTGAGCAAGGAAGCAAGCCTTTTGGCCCAACTCATCCATGCCAGCCAAGGCACCCATCTAAGCTAGTCCCATTTGCCTGCATTTGGCCCATATCCCTCTAAACCAGGCATTCCCAACCTGGGGTCCATGGACCCTTTGGTTAATGGTATTGGTCCATAGTATAATAAAAGATTGGGAATTTTTCCTATCCGTGATAAACTTTTCCTATCCATGTACTGTCCAAGTGACTTTAATGTTGTCACTGTAAACTACATCAAAACTTCATCTGGCAGCTCATTCCATTTACAGACCACTGTCCAGGTGAAAATTCTTATTAAATCTCTCCCCTCTCACCTTAAACCATGTGATTCTTTATTCCACATGGGAGGAACCACCGTATTTATCATCATCATCATTATGTGCCATGTTGTATGTTGTAGGTGATCATAGTCCTGTGATAGATCATAGACTGTGATTGTACTTGTCAAATTTTTCTACAGAAGTGGTTTACCATTGCCTTCATCTGAGCAGTGTCTTTACAAGACAGGTGAACCCAGCCACTATCAATACGCTTCAGAGATTGTCTGCCTGGCGTCAGTGGTCGCATAACCAGGAACTTGAGATATGCACCAGCTGCTCACACGACCATCCATCACCTGCTCCCATGGCTTCACATGACCTTGATCAGTGGGGGGTTGTGGGGATTGGGTAGGGGGTACTAAGTAGGTAAGTACTTAGTAAGTAGGTAAGTAGGGGGTACACCTTGCTCAGTTGTGATCTGTAGGCTTGCAGAGGGAAGGAACACCTTACACCTCCTTTGGTAGAGATGTATCTCCATCAAGCCAGCCAACTCTATATATTCCCCTCATAATTTTAAAATGTTGGTATTATCTAGTTTTTTTTCCTATTTCTTTGTTTTAATTTTTAGTTAAAATTGAAAATAGACCAAAAATGCAACTTCTCCAATGCTACTCCCATGAGCTTATAATCTTATCATCTATATTGATGATATAGAGCCTCAACTATATTGGTTTCACCAATCAACTTCCCAGTTCTTTACTTTACCCCTCCCCCTCTCCCAGTTTCACCTATCACCTACTATCTTGTACTACTTCCTCCCCTTCCCCACCTTCTTGCTCTGACTTCTCATTCTTTTTCTCCACCTGATGAAAGGTCTCGGCCTGAACCGTCAATTGTTTACACTTTTCCGTAGATGCTGCCTGGCCTGCTGAGTTCCTCCAGTGTTTTGTGTGTGTTGCTTGGATTTCCGTCATCTGCAGATATTCTCTTGTTTGTGATTCAACTACTACACTGCAAAGTCTCTTCCAGCGATGTCCACCCTGAATCTTCCCTTCAACAGAAGTTCATTGAAGCCCTCTCTCACTGTTCCCCCTCTGCTGCTCTCACACTCTTCAAATATGTGCTCACCCAAGCCTGCCACCACAGCCACATATCCTTCCTGGGAACTTGTCTTCACTGCTACCTTGTGCCACATTGGTTCCTGATCCATTTTCAAGCTGCTTGATTTGGAACCTCTGAGGATCCCAGGTACTCACATTCAATTGACTGCTTCTCCCGCCATATTCTACGCACCACGCTTTCTGCCATGAAGGGGTACCTGGTGTCCCTATCTCAGTAGCTTCCACAACTCCGGGATTTGCTCTCCGCCGCCTGCAGTGGATCTGTCCGATACTTTATCCTCCATCGGATCCATGCTTTGAATCGCCAATTTGTCACCTTTCTCATGTCCAGTGAGGATCGAAAGACTATTGACACTGACTACTGAAACTGCGGTCTCCAACACCAGCCGCCACAGACGTTTCAGACAGCGATCCTTGCTACTGATCTCCATGGTTCTGACAATCCTAAGCAGATTCAGAACCCAGACTCCACTGCCATCAATACAGGCTCCAACGACCTCGGACATCTTCAAAGTGCCTATTGCACAACCTCCAACTCTGACTCCAGCCTGGATCTTGTCCAACAGCACTTCCAAACCGTGACTTTACACACAACCGCTGGAACACTTCCCACAACACCACTTTGCAATCCTGTGTCTCTCAGATCCCACCGTCAACTTTCTTCTTCTTCCTCTCATGCCACCTTCCCTAAACACCCCAACTCTCCCTTCTCTTCAGACACTACCAGCTACCGATTCCAGCTCTCATCTGTGCAAGGTCTTCGCCATTCCCTCTGACCTTCCCCTCTGTAACATTCTGTCCACAGTAAGGGCCTCATCTTTGTCCCCCGCTCCCACAACTCAGTGAGTTCCACGCCTGCCATGACACTGAGCTCTTCTGCCACTGCCTCCATCTCCGTGCCTACTTCTTTGGCAAGGACTCTCCACCCACGCCAATGATCTCTTCTCCCATCTTCAACCCTCTTCCTCTTCCTGGACACCCCACTCTAGTCTTCTGTCTTCTCTGGATCTTTTCATTGCTAACTGCTGACAACACATCAACTGACTCAACTTTATGAATTGAATTGACTTTATTACTTACATCCTTCATATACATGAGGAGTAAAAATCTTTACGTAACATCTCCATCTAAATGTACAATGTGCAATTTATAGTGATTTATAATAAATAGTATATACAACAGGACAGTCAATATAACATAGAAATACAATTATATCAGAATGAATTAATGAGTCTGGCCTGGTGGAAGAATCTGTCCCAGAGCCTGTTAGTCATGGCTTTTATGGTACATTACTGTCTCCTGGACGGTAGCAGCTCAAACAGTTTGTGTTTGGGGTGACTCAGGTCCCCAATGATCCTTCGGGCCCTTTTTACACACCTGTCTTTGTAAATGTCCTGAATAATGGGAAGTTCACATCTACAGATGCGCTGGGCTGTCTGCACCACTCTCTGCAGAGTCCTGTGATTGAGGAAAGTACAGTTCCCATACCAGGCAGTGATGCAGCCAGTCAGGATGCTCCCAATTGTGCCCCTGTAGAAAGTTCTTAGGATTTGGGGGCCCATACCAAACTTCTTCAACCGTCTGAGGTGAACGAAACGCTGTTATGCTTTTTTCACCATACAATCGGTATGTACAGACCACGTCAGATCCTCAGTGATGTGTTTGCCGAGGAATTTAAAGCTGTTCACCCTCTCAATCCCAGATCCATTGATGTCAATAGTGGTTAGCCTGTCTCCATTTCTCCTGTAGTTCACAACCAGCTCCTTTGTTTTTGTGACATTTAGAGAGAGCTTGCGTTCTTGACACCACTGTGTCAAGGTGATGACTTCTCTGTAGGCCCATCAGTGTAGTATCATCAGCAGATTGGAGCTGTGGGTGGCGACACAGGCATAGGTATACGGAGAGTAAAGGAGGGGGTTTATGACACAGCCCTGAGAGGCACCTGTGTTGAGGGTCAGAGGGGCAGAGGTGAGAGAGCCCACTCTTACTACCTGTCGGCGATCTGACAGGGAGTCCAGGATCCAGCTCCACTCCTCTCTCCAATTTTAATCTCACTCCTTGCGAGTGCACTGCTCTCCACTCTCTCCGCACTACTACGAACCTAAGCATAAAACTTTCAGATAAGAGGGAGCATTGTAGTAGTCTGGCGGACTGACCTCTACTTTGCTGAGGCCAGGCGGCATCTCTCAGACACTTCCTTTTACTTAGCCCTTGAACAGGACCCCATGTGGCGAAACTGGTCCTCACCCTCAATAATTTCTCCTTCGGCTCCTCCCACTTTCTTCAAACAAAAGCTGTAGCCATGGGCACTCACATGGGTCCCAGCTATGCCTGTCTTTTTGTCAGCTATGTGGAACAGTCTATGTTCCAAATCTACACTGGTATCACTCCCCAGCTTTTCCTACATCAACATCGTTGCTACATCGACAACTGCTTTGGTGCTGCTTCCTGCACACATGCTGAGCTTGTCGACTTCATGAACTTTACCTCCAACTTCCACCCTGCCCTCAAGATTACAGACAGCTTATCTACTGATAACTTACATAAACTCACTGATTCTCACAGCGACCTGGACTATATCCCTTCCCACCCCGTCCCTTGTAAAAATGCTGTCCCCTTCTCTCTGCTGCAACTGCTGTCAGGATGAGGCTTTTCATTCCAGAATTAATGAGGTCTTCCTTCAAAGAAAGGAGCTTTGCTTCCTCCACCATCACAGCCTTCACCTGCATCTCTTTCATTTTGCACACATCTGCCCTCAACCCATCCATCCGCCACCCCACCAAAGACTTCTTGTCTTCACCTATCACCCCACTAGCCTCCGTGTCCAACAGATAATTCTCCGTAACTTCCACCACCTCCCAACAGGTTCCCACCACCAAGCACATTTTTCCCTCCCTCCCCCCAACTCTCTGCTTTCCGTAGGAATTGCTCCCTACGTGACTCCCTTGTCCATTTGCTCCTCCCTCCTGGCACTTATCCTTGCAAGCGAAGCAAGTGCCACACCTGCCCCTACATCTCCTCCCTCTCTACCATTCAGAGCCCCAAACAGTCCTTTCAGGTGAGTTGACCCTTCACCTGTGAGCCTGTAGGGGTGATCTACTGTATCGAGTGCTTCAGGTGTGGCCTCATGTATATTGGTGACACTTGACGTAGATTGGGAGATTGCTTCACCAAGCACCTACACTCCATCCGGCAGAAAAAGTGGTATCTGCAGTTGGCCACCCATCTTAACTCGACTTCCCATTCACATTCCGACATGTCCGTTCATGGTCTCCTCTACTGCCAGGATGAGGCCAAGATTCAAGATTCATTTATTATCAAAGAATATATATCTTATGCAACCTTGAGGTTTGCTTGCTCAAGGCTAGACACAAATTACAAAACCCAAAAATAACCCAATTAAAGAAAAAAAGAATGAAAATAAAATAAAGTACCAACACTCAAGGCACAAGAGAAAGAAAAAAAATACAAGACATGCAAACAATTGAAGTGAACAACTGCATTATGAACTAAAATTGAGTCCTCAGATCTGAACCCCGGAGTAGGCCCAAAGCCTCACTTATCAGTTCATCATATTAGTGGTCATGGAGCACAGCAGCCATGGCAGTCTTAATAGCCTCAGTGACAGGAAGATGACCATCACGGAGAACGAGCAAAATCAGCTCTTGGCCTGACTGACACCCTGTGTTTTCAGACTATCTGGGCTGGCGTTTAAATTCACTCAACAGCAGAACAGCGAGAGGCCAAGTTTCCTATAAGAAAATAAATACAGTGTATTCCAGTTAATTGGGAAACATCAGGACCAGTACATTTTGGCCCAATTAAGCGGCTGCCCCAACTAGCCAAAGTTTCATGGAAATAGTTTAAAAGGTGTAAAAAATTACAATCCTGAGTTTCGTTTTCTCATGGGTCTACTCAAAAACTCCATAGAATAATAAACAGTACAGAATGAATAAAAGACTGCCCAACTTAGGCGTTCAACCACAGTGTAGAAGACAACAAACTGCAAATACAAAAAGAAAGAAATAATAATTAATAAATAAATAAATAAATAAATAAATAGATAAATAAGCAATAAATATCAAGAACATGAGATGAAAAGTCCCTGAAGGTGAGTCCATAGGTTGTGGGAACATTTCAATCTTGTTCAATGAAATTGAGTGAAGTTATCCTTCTGGTTCAAGAGCCCGATGGTTGAGGGGTAATAACTGTTCTTGGAAATATTTAAATGACATGCTGAACAAATTAGAACACTACCAATATAACCACAGTACTATAAAACTGTGTATCAGTTCCTAATAGTGGTAATGAGGAGGAATTCATCCACTGTACCCTGCCATGTTCTTTTCATCGAATATAAATGAACAAAAACAGTGCAGACATTGGGTACAAGTAGTCCCTGAGTTACTAACATCCGACTTACAGACAACTCGTACTTACAAACTGAGGAAGGAGAACACCATCCACCATTTTAAGTCAGATTGCAACGCCGTCCACCATTTTAAGTCATCACCGTTGACACTGTGTTGAGTGTTTAACTTTGTATTTAGCTTAAAATTTTCTTAGTAAGATTCACCGTGACCCCCCCCCCCCATTCCAATCGGCTGGTGGTGCAGTGAGATCAGCGCCAGGCTCAAGTTCAATCCAGTGACAGACCGCTCCCATGCTGGGTTGATGTAGATTCAGTGACTCCTGCACCATCCGTGCCGGGTTGATGTCAAGCTCGCAACTCGACCTCGTAAAAAAAACACTGCCACCTCCAGTTTAAATTCCCGCACGGAATATTGTGGAGGATCAAATACCCAAACCCAGCACAACCCCCACTTGGCCCAGTTAACCTGTGGTGGAGTTTAGGACCTGGGGAATTCAGTGCAGTGGTCCTTAGGACCCAGTGGACCTTGGGAGCTGACACAGGTCAGGACCCGCCACCCGCAGTGTTTCTGTTTCATTGACAGGAAGCAATCACGATTGAAAATAAAGTGGAAATAATAAAGCGTTTGTAAAAAGGTGAAACGCCATCAGCCATTGGAAAAGTGTTAGGCTACAGTCGGTCAACAATCGGGACAATTTTAAAGGATAACTGTTAAAATGAGAATAATGGAGCATGTGAAAGGCCCTGCCCCGATGAAGCTACAATTATTACTAAGCAATGCAGTGGTTTAATTATTGGAATACATACGTTTCTTAAGTATTTTGTATGCATAGAAAGGTAAAATATATACTATATACTAAGACAAACGTTTGACTAACTGACGCTAAATAATACCGGATGTACTTGTTTCGACTTATGCACAAATCCGACTTAAAGACAGACTCAGAAACGGAACTTGTATGTAGCCCGGGGACTGCCTGTACAGATAATGAACTACTTTCAAACAGTGGTTTTGACAATTGCATCCTCCCAATCTTAATTTTCATTGTAATATTCAAGATGATTGTCAATACCTATAGGCTGAGTGTACGTGGCCTTTCCTCCTTGGAGCGATGGAGGATGAGAGTTGACCTGATAGAGGTGTATAAGATGGTGAGGGGCATTAATCTTGTGGACAGCCAGATGCATTTTCCCAGGGCTGAAATGGGTAACATGAGGGGGCATAGTTTTAAGGTGCTTGGAAATTGGTACCGAGGGGATGTCAGGGATAAGTTTTTCACACAAAGAGTGGTGAGTGCGTGGAATGTACTGCTAGCGGTGGTGGTGGAAGCAGATACAATAAGAGCCTCTTAGATATGTATATGGAGCTTAGAAAAATAGAAGACTATACACTAGGGAAATTCTGGGCAGTCTGTAGAGTAGGCTACATGGTTGGCACAACATTGTGGGCCGAAGGGCCTGTAATGTGCCAAAAATTTCTATGTTCTATGTTCTACCTTCAAATTCTCGTTGAAGTAGTAACATTGTTCATTTTCACTCTCGTCCATTTCTATCATCTCCAAGCCTGAATGCTTGAAACCGCAGTGAGCAAAACAGTTACAAAAGTCACTTTTTTGAACACAAACACATCTCCATGCCCCCATTTAAGCGGCCTAGTGTCCCAAATAAACAAAGGGAATCCCAGTTATTTTCTTAATCAGTTTTTGTTCTTTAAGAGTTGTCCCAAATAAGCAGCTTCCCCTGATTAACTGAAATCCACTATAAATCTATTTTTGAAGCTTTTGCAGTAGGTAGGGGGAGGAACTTGAAAGCTTAAGTCACATGCTAGATATGCACTTGTAATTTGATGGTTAACTCTTAAGTTACATCACTGTCAGTTTGCCCTCCACATTATTTAAGACTAACGTTGCAGTTAGAAACATAATGCTGAGTAATTAAAATGGTACGGTCTGTTGCTGCTTCATGTCTTGCTATGCACAATCAGCCTGCTCTTTAATGAAAGATTTCACTACTTAGTCACTTTATTTATGTATGTGGATTTTCTCCCCTCCTCTTATCTCATCCTTTGAGATAGAAAACGGGTGGGACCAATGCTTCAATCAAATAATCATTATTCACATTAGCATTAAGAGTAGCTATTTGACTGTGGGAGCTTTACAGCTTGCTTGTCCTGTCACATTCCAAGCAGAAATACACAACAATAATCATGGGCCAATTTTAGCCCACATTAATTTAAGAATACTAAAATTCTACTTGCATTCTATTCTTATCATAGACTAGAAATGGAATCAAATAGATCCGACTGTATGGCTGAGTAATTCACTCAATAAAATTACCTGGTAGGATCCTACTGTTTTCCAACTGTGCATTCCATGAGAACACTGGCTTGTTCCTCCCATCTGCTTAAGATAGAAACAAGCACTAAATCCAGAGCTGATTTGAGGGTTCACGTTGTCTACACATCTGAACCCTCAGCTTCACACCAGCCACGACTAGTGTTTATAAAATCATAAGACATAGGTGCATAATCAGGCCTTTCAGCCCATTGAGTCTGCTCCACCTTCCCATCATAGCTGATTTATTATCCCTCTTGACCCCATTCTTCTGCCTTCTCCCCGTAACCTTTGACATCTTTATCAATCAAGAACCTACCAACTTCTGCTTTAAATATACCCAATGACTTGGCCTCCACAACCATCTGTGGAAAAGAATTCCATAGATACACCACAGCCTGCCTATAGAAAGTCCTTTTCATTTCTGTTTTAAAGGGATTTCCTTCGCCACTGAGGCTGTACCCTCTGGTCCCAGACTCCCCCACTATAAGAAGCACACAGACCATGTTCACTCTATCTAGCCCTTCAATATTTTATCAGTTTCAATGAGATCCTTCCCCCCCCCCCACCTCATTCTTTTAAATTCCAGCTAGTACAGGCCCAAAGCCATCAAATGCTCCTCATACATTAATTCTTTAATTCCCAGCATGTGGTGTTACTCCAAACATATGAGTGATGTTCCTGAACTTGTCTCATCTACTCCATTTTAATGTTTTTATTTACTTTCAATCGGAATTTGTTTTGAGGTAAATGTATTAATTTTTAATTATGTTAATTCCCTTGAACCAAGAACATAAATGCTGGAGGAGCCTGACAACTCTACTATTCAATGACTGACATTTCAAGTAGCTAAATATTTCACTTCAGAGCCACATTCCCGATTTAACTCTTAATTCTTCAAGTTTTATTTCTGATCTTTCTCTAGAATATTTTTAGGCAGCACTGTGGCACAGCTAATAAAACCTCTGCCCGAATTCAAACCTGACCCTCAGGGTGGGAAAGGAAGACTTGTCAAGTGGTGAAATCTTGTTAAAAGTGGTGGAAATTGTAAAGAATATCTGTTGAATATGGAGGCACTTGGACTAAAAGGTGACGACCAGGAGAACACTCTCCTCCTCCTGGCTAGGGTGGAGGTAGGGCTGAGAGGTGTAGGAAATAGAAGAGATGTGTCAAAGGGCTGTGTCAGCTACACTTGAGAAGAAGCCATGGTTAAGGAAAACGTGTAGAAAGTCTCGCCGACAGAGCAGAGACAATGGAGACAAAGGAAATGAGAGAATCGAATGGATTTCTTACAGAACACTGGGTGAGAAGAAGCCTTATCAAGTGGCTGTGGTCTTGTAATAGGTGTTTGTGCCTAACCTGTATCCTGAGACAGAGATCTCCAGAAAGGGGAGGATCAGAGATAGATCAAGTGATGATGAGAGGAGGATGGAAATTGGTGTCAAATATAATGAACTTATTGGGTTCTGAATGTGTGTATCATTTGTGTCATCAGTGTACCACCAGGTTCAGAAACAGTATTATCCTTAACCATTAGGCTCCTGGGTTGTCTGTCATCATAATGCCTTACACGGCACAAGACAAAAGACTGTGTGGTGCGCCACTCCTCACACAGACAGTAGGTGGCCGTTGGCTCATAAGGAGTTCATCTGCCCTTTGACAGGTTTTTTTAGTCGAGCTCTAACAATGGTTACTACTAAAATCGAGGCGAGAAGACTGCAACTAGCGGGGCACTGTCTACGCCACCCTGAGCTACCTGCCAGCCTAGTCATCACATGGGAGGATGAACCCTGGGCACTCTCCCAAGACTATAGTCAACATGCTCCTAGAAATAGTGGCGCAGCTGATGTAGATGAACTAAACACACTGATGAGGGAGGGGGAGGAGTGGCGAGTCCATCATCATGCCTGTCGCCGACCCCCTAGGCCTGAGTCGATGTAGTAGTGGTATTAGGCTCCTGAATCAGGATGGATAACTTCACTCACCTCAACTCTGAACAGCCTATGGACTCTCTTTCAAGGATTCTACAACTCATGTTCTCAGTGTTATTTATTTACTTATTTTTTATTTGTACAGTTTGCCTTTAATTGCTGGTCTTTGCATGTAATTTTTCTTTGATTCGATTGTATTTCTCTGGTTTACCTTGAATGCCTGCAAGAAAATGAATGTCATGGTGACCTATACATACTTCAATAACAAACTTACTTTGAACTTTGAATGTACAGAACAAACAGCTGAAGGGGGAAGCCTTTGCAGGACTGAAGATCATTCAATATAATCCACAGAAAGTGAGGCTTTGCTTACACCCATGCAAGTTCCAGTAGCTATACTTAGTCAGAGTAATTGAAGTTTTTAGGTGGGACTTTTCCAAGATTTTGTTCCAATTCCAGTAAAAGATTGGTCACATATTGTCAAGTGAAAATGATTTGAACATGAACTGGCAGATGTGGCATTCCATCTGCTTGATGCCAAATGCCTTCCAGGTCTAGACATTAGTAATTTGTAAGAACTGTTAAGGAAGACAAGAAGTGCTTTAATACATCCTGTGAATAGGATATTCTGTGGTCACATGTACAAGACTGTGGACCAGATGCCAATCAAACAAAATGTTTTGTTCTAGATTATCTCAGACTTGTGTTTTTCATGCTTCACTCATCAGGTAAGTATTCTACCATGCTTCTGTTCTGACTTGTTGATACTAGGTAGGCATCATGGAATCAGGAAGTAATTAATTTCTGACGGAATATTCACAAAGAAGGCATGACAGCAGCTCTACTTTCGTAGCTGTTTGCGTAGATTTGGCATGTCACCAAAAACTTTGACACACTTCTAGAGATGCACATTGGAGAGTAGGCTAACTGGTTGCATTGTGGCCTGGTATGGAAACACCAATGCCCAAAAACAGAAAAAGCTACAGAAAGTGGTGGGTACAGCCCAGTTCTTCACAGGCAAAGCCCTTCCCCCTATTGAATACATTTACCTGGAGCGCTGCCACAAGGAAGCAGCATCTAACATCAAAGACTCCCCCACCATCAAAGCTATGCCTTTTCTCACTACTACCATCGTGCAGGAGGTACAGAAGCCTTAAGTTAAGCAACAGTTATTACCCTTCAACCATCAGACTTCTGAACCAGCGTGGATAACAACACTCATCACTACTCTGAATGATTCTACAAACTACAGACTCACTTTACAATGCATGTTCTTAGTATTATGTTTTTATTTACACAGTTTGTCTTAATTTACACATTGATTATTTGTCAGTATAGTTTTTCATAAATTCTATCGTATTTTTTCTGTAAATGCCTACAAGAAAATGAATCTCAATGTCGGATATGATGACATATACATACTTTGATAATACATTTGCTTTGAACTTTGAGCTTCTGTATTGTTTTGGATTTGGTGTATTTAATTTTCTGATCATTGTTAAACTTCACCTCCTTGGTAGAGGACTTAATGCTAATGTTACAGGAGAGTTAGCATGCAAGGGGAGTGCGGTCGCCAGCCATTCTCACTGACTCAGTGAGTGACCGAGTGAATCTGCATAGTGCTCCCAACTCTGCATGCCTTAAACCAGCTTGCAATTGCTGCAGCTCATGGGGAAAGAAGGTACACAGAAATGCCCTGTTCCCGTCTAGCAGAAGTTGATACCATTGGGGAGGAGTTACAGGAGCCTGAAGATCCACCTTTGACAATTCAAGATCAGCTTCTTCCCCTCCGCCGTCAGATTTCTGAAGTCTTTGAACCCTTGAATACTACCTCATTATTCTTTATTTTTGCACTGTTTATTTATGTTTGTAATTTTATGAATTTGTATTGCTGCTGCTAAGCAACAACTTTCACATCATATAGGTACTTACTTAAGCCCATTACCCCTACTGGGGCATTAGCCACCAACGGTAGCTCGGCAGAGTCCTCTGCGCTGGACCACTCTTTCATGTTGTCCCCAGGTATAGCCTATCTTGCATCTTCTAGGTGAAGATCCTTCTTCTCCCAGGGATGAGTTATTTGGAGCATCTGCTGATGTTTCTGTAGCTTTGGGTTTTTATAGGATGTAGTTGCTAGCCCCATTTTCAACCCTCCTCCTTTTGCAGTTGGGCATGGGACCATCCATGGCAGAGTTACATCATTTGAGTCAGTGATAATAAATCTGATTCTGAAACCTGCAGTCAATCAGCAAGCAGCAATTCCCTCACCATTCATCCCACCAGTCTCCCAGACGCTCCTCCATTTGTATGGAGTGTTCTTAAGCTTGTAACCTAGTCAGAACCTGTAGCTATGTCAGATAAGTGCCATTGTTATAACCTGCACTAGAATAGCTTTTCTAAGGCATAGCTTATTCAGGGCACAAATCTCAGATCCACAATGTTTGTGAGATTATAGAGAAAATGCTGGAGGAACTGAGTTTTTATTCCTCTCTGTGGATGCTGCCTGACCAGCTGAGGTTCTCCACATTTTGTGTGTGTCACTGTGGATTTCTGGCATCTACAGAATCCTCGAGTTTTTTTCATCAGATATATGATCTTTGTTGTATTCAGTGCTGTCAGTTTTTGATCTTCTGCAGAGTGAATAAGATTGGTTAATGAGTAGTGGCAATGGGAATTTCAGGAGAGAACATTCATTTGGCACCTGGATGAATACGGTAGTTACTGGGTTTTGTCTGGATGTGCATGGAGCCATTCTTCCCATGAGTTCTTTTGACTAGCTGCCATCTATTGGTGTTTAGAGCTTCGGAGATGTAGTTTTTATCTAACCCATTAATTGGTCGACTCTGTAACATGTAGTTTCCACTTTTAACACACATAAGAACATGAGAACTGGGTAGAGTACTCAACCCTTCAAGTCTGTCCTGTCCTTGAATATAGCTAATCTGCCCCAGGCCCCATCTCCTCTTAATTCCATGATCTTTCTAAATTTATCTGCTTCTTAAATTTATTTCTTTAAATCCCAATAATCTAGCCTATGCAACACTCTGTCTTAGAGAATTCTAGGCATTCACCATCCTCTGTAAGGAGTATGTGTCTACTGCGCTATTTTTTAATGTTTTGTAAACTGACCTTTATATTTAATTCTAAATCAGTATTTTTTTTTATTTTGAAGAAACTACAGGAGTCTCAGGTTCAGGTTACCAAGTTCAGGAACAGTAACCACCCCTCAACTATCAGACTCTTGAACAAAGAGTATATCTTCACTCACTTTTACTTGTCACATCATTGAAATGTTCCAACAACCTATGGACTAACTTTCAAGGGCTCTTCATCTCATGTCCTCGATATTTATTATCTATTTATTTATTGTTACTATTATTATTTCTTCCTTTTCTATTTGCACAGTTTGTTGTCTTCTGCACTCCGGTTGAATGCCCTAGTTGGGTGGTCTTTCATTAATTCTGTTACAGTTATTATTCTGTAGATTTATTGCAGAAACATGCAAGAAAATGAATTGTTAGGTCGCATCTGGAGTTTTCAGTTGGCGGACAATTTCCCTCCACGCCGCTCTGACATTTTGGGAAATCATGTACTCGGCGGGTTACAGCAGTGGTTTGCCTTTACCTTCTGCTGGAGGAGTTTAAAGAAATCACCACCTCTTACAGTGGATGACCAGGACAGTCCAGATGCCTTGTCGTGCTCTTAGCGCTCCACAACGCCTGCTGGCCTGCCTTCTTGACCATTGGACCATTAATCGGTCTCCTCCGCTCAATCTGCCAGGGCCAGACTTCACACGCTGGGACAGCAGATCCCCTGCCTCACTGAGGGTCGAAGACCTGTCGGCTACCCTCACCTGGTTTGGCCCGTCTGCCGAGACGGTTTACCGGGGTGTGGCCGCTGCGCGTGTTACAGCTACTTGGAGCCGCAGGTGAGAGCTGAGCACCAGGTGGGGACCAAAGGTGGACGAGCTGCCCTGAAAAAGGGCACAGCAGGCCCCCCCCCACCAGAGGTGCTACCCCTCCCTAGACACCCCATACACCCCGACATATATGTACTTTGTTAATAAGTTTACTTGGAACTTTGAATATACAGTCTTGTTCATTTGAGTTGAAAGTTAAAGTTGAATTTTGCAGCAATTTAGGACAGTAGTTGTCGGACCTGGTGGTTATCTGGTGGCAAAGATTGAATTTGC